>NC_090331.1:73556827-74768620 GCF_035084215.1 Heptranchias perlo | reverse complement strand
TGTCTTCTGGGATGCTCCCAAAATTGTTTTGCCTTGCTACCTCTCTCGCTACCTTTTTCAAAGTCTACACTTAAATCGTGCCTTTGCCTCAGTTCTCTTGTGCTTGGTTTCCACCTTTATTTCTTGCCTTGTAAAGTGTGCTTTTTTTTCCCCTGAGGAACGCTACAGAAATGTAACTTTATTATTGGCTGGAAGGCTTGAGTGGCTTAAACACATGGTTAAATTAAAAGATGCTTTATTGCTGTCTGAGGCACTGTTCATCTGTTTGGGTCACTGCACTCTGGTTACCAAACTATAGGAAGTATTTAATTTAGAGGATGCAGAGGTGGACGACGAAGGTACTTCCAGGGTATCAGGAATTTATGTTACAAGGAAAGTGTAGAAACTCAATCTAATTGAAGATTTCAAGGCAATGGAAAATTAATAAAGTTGGTTTCAGGTAAGTTGTACACTGGCAAATAGCTCATACTGGAGTTCATATGTTAGAAATGAAGGGGCTGGTTTGTGACCCCTTTTAGGGTAAATAGCTACATGTGGGGCTAAGAGCCTTTAGAAAGGTTAAAAATAATGTTTAAATACTTCAGGCTTTGCAAAGACTGTGTGGCAGGCCAAAATAAAGGACACCGAATGCAGTGCCAAGTCTATGGGCAAGTCTATAATCTGTCTAGAGCAGTCTAGAATCTGACCCCTTGTTTGGTGAAGTGAGTGGGTTGCTGTGTGGGGAGGGGTGCCCTGTTCAGTACAGCAGGGTGTCCTCCCCACAAGACGATCTGGCAGGAGGTACTGGTGGTGGCCACACTCAGCACTGTATATACTACCTGTAGGACTAAAGAACAGACATGGGGAAAGAGCATGTTTTTGAGAGACTACCCAACAGAATCAGGTATTGGGAATTGCATGCTAAAGATTCTGTTGGCCATTTACTGCTCAACTTTATTTCAGCTGAGCAGACATTCAAGCTGCAACTTAAAGTTGAAAGTCATGCCACACTGACTTCCTCTGAGGACTTCACACGTGAAATCTTTGATACAACCTAGATGCATGGTCAGTGAACGGCTTTCCCCACCCCACACCCTGATGAGCTAGAGGTTTGGGCATGTTTGTTAATGTGTTCCTTTAACTTGCAACATCTCATGAATATTCTGTTTACATGATAAAATGGAATAGACTTGAACAGGAGAAGGGTTCAGAAGTTGTAAGTCCTGGAGGATATCATTGCATATTAGAACATTCTGGCAGCCACAAACCTTCCTAACCAAAATGTATGCCTTTCAGAATTGTGGTCTTGGCAACAAGTCATGGATCTAAAATAGTGCTTCAGATGAATGCCAGAAAAAGTAGCCTGGCTACTAAATGGTGCATTCCATGAAGAGTTAATGTTTACGGAGGATGTGAGACAAGCAAGTGGAACATTAGAATATTTGCATCTAGAGGTGATAGGCATGTTTAATGGTTTCAGCGGAGGGTGGGCTGAGGTAAGGCTGCAGGCAGGCACTATTGCAGATGTGGAAGTAAGTGATGTGGAAATAAGGGTAGGATGTGGGGCTTGAAGATCAAGGTTGAACAGGATACCAAGATGGCAAAAGGGGTCTGGCCTTCCTGAAATTGAACTGAAGTAAGTTGTGATTCATTCAGGATTTGATCTGAGACAGTTGAGAGAGATAGAACTGGTTATATTAGCGTGCATATGAAAGCTGATCCCTTGGCTACGAATGATATCACAGGCAGCACATAGATGGAGGCAAAAGAGGGGGCTGGCGATAGTTCCTAGGTGGACTCGGAGGGAGAAAGAGAAGTAACTGCTGGAGATGCATGGGCTGTATTTGGATAGGTAGGAATGGAAACGTGCAAGGGTAGTCCCATGATGCAGAGATGTTAGAGGGTGAAGTGGCTGATTGTATCACATGCTGCATGGGGAATGAGGGAGATAGTGCACTAGGTCATAGGATGTCATTTCTGACTTTGGTTTGGGCCATTTTGGTGTTGAGACAAGCTGGACAGAAGGGAGTTGAACAAGGAGTTTTGGGAGAGATGATCACTAGTTCATGCTGCAAAGTCATCTTATATTTCACACCCGAGGTCAGACTTACAAAACAACTCTCCGTGCTACGTCTCCTCTCCATAGTGTGGAGTTGGGAGGTGATGACGGTTTGGAGGACCTTCTTAGAGGAAAGGGAGGTTAGAGATGAAGTATTCATCAGAGAGGATGGATTGATTGAGTTATTTTTTAAGGAGATAACTTTGGTTTTGAAGGAGAACAGCCTGAAGGAAGGGAAACACTTGATATCGGCTAATGTGGGGAGGAGATTGAGGAAGCAGGAGGTTGGCCTCGAGATGAGTTTGGTGTCGGGTGAGAAGTTACAAAGATACATCAGACTTGGGCTAGAGTGGGCAGTAGACTGGGAAACGAGCTGCAATTACAAAACATTGAAGGTTGATCAAGCAAAGTACTTAATCATCTCCTAAAAATTGTTAGCAAGGTATTTTGCTTTTCAGGGAGGCTCTGCATAAAGCTTTTTTTTTATTCGTTCATGGGATGTGGGCGTCGCTGGCGAGGCCGGCATTTATTGCCCATCCCTAATTGCCCTTGAGAAGGTGGTGGTGAGCCGCCTTCTTGAACTGCTGCAGTCCGTGTGGTGAAGGTTCGTCCACAGTGCTGTTAGGAAGGGAGTTCCAGGATTTTGACCCAGCGACGATGAAGGAACAGCGATATATTTCCAAGTCGGGATGGTGTGTGACTTGGAGGGGAACGTGCAGGTGGTGGTGTTCCCATGTACCCGCTGCTCTTGTCCTTCGAGGTGGTAGAGGTCGCAGGTTTGGGAGGTGCTGTCGAAGAAGCCTTGGCGAGTTGCTGCAGTGCATCCTGTGGATGGTACACACTGCAGCCACAGTGCGCCAGTGGTGAAGGGAGTGAATGTTTAGGGTGGTGGATGGGGTGCCAATCAAACGGGCTGCTTTGTCCTGGATGGTGTCGAGCTTCTTGAGTGTTGTTGAAGCTGCACTCATCCAGGCAAGTGGAGAGTGATTATGTTAATAGACGAGTAATCCAGAGACTTGGACTAATAATCACACTGTGGCAGTATGAGAATTTGAATTCAGTTACAATCTGGAAATGCAAACCCAACTGGTTCACTAATGTCCTGTTAGGGGAAGGAAACATGCCTCTATATTGCTGATTCTAACTGCCCTCTGAAGTGACATAGCGACTACCACCACCTTCTCTGGGTAACTCAAGATGGGCAATAAATGTTAGACTTGCCAGTAATGCCCACATCCCAAGAATGAATTTTAAAAAAAAATAATAGTGGGGGTTCAGGGCAAATTGAAGGAGGGAGGACACACTCTTGGATTGTATAATTGTAATCATAGCCATGCTTTGTATCCACTCAGCAGCAGCCAGCTATTCATCAACACCTCTGCCACTTCCAAACTTCCCCGTCAAAATGTTTCAGTGGTTGTAAAGTTGTGACTGATGCATTGCAAATTGTGCATATATTTTCTGTGCATACACTTGTTACCCTTTCTCTTCTCTTTCTAAAAAGATATATGCCTGATGCCTAGGAACAGCAAGCCAGTCTTCATTAGCAACAAGTTTTATGATGGCACTGTGCATCACTACCTGAAGAGCATGCACTCTGAAGAGTTCGTGTTTTTTGTTTGAAGAGGAAATGCAGGTTTGACTCACTACAGGTGTGGCAGGGGCAGAGGTACTGGAAAGAAGCTTTGACTCCGGTTGATCGGCTTAGCACGGTGGATCCCTGTTGAGTTGCTTATAAAATGATGACTTGTTTCATGAGCCTGAACTGGTGTATCAATCACTTTCCTTATTGCAGGCCATACTGCCAATTATGTTTTCCCTTACTGGCCCTGCGTTCTTTCTCTGGTGTTTTGCCTCTCAAGAGATTACATGGCTAAGTTGGGGGGGAGGGGGGGAGGGGGGGAGGGGGGGAGGGGGGGAGAAGAGGGTGGGGTAGATTGGGGTGGGGAAGTGTTTAGTCGTGGTGCTCCAGCCACCATGGTGTGTGGGGCAGGCTTGATGGACCAGCTGGCCTTTTCCTGCCTGTCAATTTCATATATTTGTATGCCTATTGAAGCTCTGCCAGTAGAATCTACTTCTAGTGATCACAGCTTGCATTGATTATGTGACTATAAATGACCATTTAATGAAGCTCTAGGGGTAGTACAGAGTCTCATTAGTAGTGGATACGGGCTGGGAAATTGGGTGCCCAACTTGCAGTGTGCCAAATTCTGTTCGATGATTCTGTAGGTGAAGAAAGGAGTGAGTGCTACAAGTTTTACCACAATTTAACTACCAAAATTATTCTAATGAGGTTCCATGCAGAATCTCACAATATTAAGCTCTCAAAGTAGGTGCCTCACTAGCCAGCAGGCCTGGTCTGCTTAAACTTCATTCTTAAAGCAAGGTTGTCGTTGGGGTTATGTTGAGTTTGTGAACTCTAGTTTCTTTTTTGTAATTTGTTGTATACTGCATTTTTCCAAAAGCTGTTAAGTATGCTAGGCAAATCTTTCCTGCTGTCATGGTCATTGTTTCTGCATCAGTGGAGACTCCATGCACATAGACGTGAGCAGCTGTCTGCTCACAAAATGTTTACACTGTTTCTGTCAAGACCTGGAGCTCCACACTCTACTCAACAATATTCAGCTTCATCCAAAGCAAGAACATTTTAAAGAAGGAGCTTTGGGAACAAAGTCCAGCCAACCATGAGTGAAGATGAGACCTTACAGTGCAATGATCTGTAATCAAATACATCAGTAGCTGCCTCAAAGTGCAATAAGTGTGCTGCACAGGAATAGTAATTAGCACTCCAGTCACTACTAATGTTGGGTGGTTGGGAATCCTTTGGCAGTTCATACTGTGTTACATGAATTTGAAAGTGATTATTTCATGAGGGGACAAAATCTGCATGTTAAATACTCAAGGACCCATCTCTCTAAGATACCTGCCTGCTTCACCACAGAGGCAATGAGCAAACTATACCATCTGTTGTGGGCTGACTTGCAGACAACCTCAGGACTAGGATGGCTGTCCCTTGGTGTCTCCGTCAAATACCACAGGGATGCTAAAGTAACAATTCTGTTTGGACCACACCAGGTGTGATATTCTACCGTCTAGCTAAGCTTCTTGAATCATCAGTCTGCTGCTTGCTGCATAATTTTGCCTTCCAGTGAGGAGTGAGTATGCAGCAGGATATTGAGGTCTGCTCTGCTGCAGGTCCACAGGAAGAGAAGAAGGGCAACATAGATGAAGCTGGTAGAGGAGGGAGATTGGAGCTGAACTCTGATCAGGAACGATTTCCAGTAATGGACATATCCTGCCACTGCCATCTTTGTGCTATGAAAACCCAGACATTGTAACCTTTACAGCATGCAGCATAGTGCCAACTTTCAGCACCCTCCCAGCTATTCCAAGCCCTACTGAGCAAACACTGTCCACACTTAAGGTTTAAAAGTTGCTTTGTTTCTCCTATTTACATAAATTATGTGCTCTAAACCCGATGACCATACTTTTACATTGGTGATCTGATAGATTGCATCGTAGGGTAAACACACTAAGCGCTCTAAGTTGCAACAGCAACTCTGGTGGTGGATTGCTTTTGGGTGTTGGAAATTGCCTGGGCACCCCAACGCCACCCTTATGCCAAATTTTTGAAGATAACCTTGCATATTGCTTTTGCTGGCAGTATTCTGAGCTACTGTATAAGGTATTGTGCCCACTTGTTCTGTTGTGTGAAAGAGTGGTATAATAAATAGTAAACATTCATTGCAAGCTGCCTCTTGAGGATGCAGACAATGAACATTTGAGGTTCGGCCCTTGCTTTTTATGGATGCGGTCAGTATACATACAAAGGTGGGTATACTTACCTCTGCAATTCTCTTGCTACCACTGAACTTGCAGATTTGCACCAAGTACTTGGAAGACTGCATTTACTTAGCTACCTTTATCCATGCAGTAATGGATGGGGAACTTTCCTCAAGTTTGTCTTGTTACAAACTTATGAGGCAGGTAGAATTCACAGGCAGTAGAGAAGACTCCCTCAATTAGCAATGTAACAATGGCATACCTCCTCCCAGCTACTTGGCTCGTTAGGAACACTCTTGCATTTTGAGTCAATAAGTGGGTTCAAACTCCATTGAGGACTTTAGCTTATAATCTAGGTTTACCTTTTAGTGCTGAGGGAATGTTGCATTGCCAAGAGCTGTCTCTCACATGAGGTGTTAAACTGAGGCCCCGTCCATCTGTTCGGGCGGACAGAAAAGATACATGACACTATTTGAAGTTCTTCCAATATCTTGGTTAATATTTTGTCCTCAACAAACAGCACCAAAATGGATTAACTGGTCACTCATCCCACTTACTTTGTGAGACTGTGCACAAATTGGTTGCTTTTTTGCATAGCAACATAAGAACATAAGAAACAGGAGCAAGAGTAGGCCATACAGCCCCTCGAGCCTTCTCCGCCATTCAATAAGATCATGGCTGATCTTCGACCTCAATTCTACTTTCCTGCCCAATCGCCATATCCCTTGATTCCCTTAGTGTCCAAAAATCTATCAATCTCAGCCTTGAATATACTCAATGCCTGAGCATCCACAGCCCTCTGGGGTAGAGAATTCCAAAGATTCACCACCCTCTGAAGAAATTCCTCCTCATCTCAGTCCTAAATCGGCCACCCCTTATCCTGAGACTATGCCCCCTCGTTCTAGACTCTCCAGCCAGGGGAAACAACCTCTCCGCATCTACCCTGTCAGGCCGTCTTAGTATTTTATAAGTTTCAATGAGATCACCTCTCATTCTTCTGAACTCCAGAGAATATAGACCCATCCTACTCAATCTCTCCTGAAAGGACAACCCTCTCCTAGAAATCAATCTCCTGAACCTTTTTGTGTCTAAGGCAAATATATCCTTTCCTAGATAAGGAGACCAAAACTGTAGATGTACTCCAGGTGTGGTCTCACCAAAGCCCTGTACAATTGTAGTAAGACTTCCTTATTCTTGTATTCCGACCCCCTTGCAATAAAGGCCAACATATCATTTGCTTTCCTAATTGCTTGCTGTACCTGCCTGTTAACTTTTTGTGATTTGTGGACAAGAACACACACATCTCACTGAACACCAACATTTAATAGTTTCTCACCATTTAAAAAATATTCTGTTTTTCTATTCTTCCTACCAAAGTGAATAACCTCACATTTCCCCACGTTATACTCCATCTGCCACCTTCTTGCCCACTTACTTAACCTGTCTATATCCATTTGCAGACTTTTTGTCCTCCTCACAGTTTACTTATCCACCTAGCTTTGTATCTACAGCAAACTTAGATGAAGGGACTGAGTGAAATGTATCCAAGTCATTAATATAGATTGTAAATAGCTGAGGCCCAAGCACTGATCCTTGTGGCACCCCACTAGTTACAGCCTGCCAACCTGAAAATGACCCGTTTATTCTTACTGTTTTCTGTCCGTTAACCAATCCTCAATCCATGCTAATATATTACCCCCAACTCCATGAGCCCTTATCTTGTGTAACAACCTTTTGTGTGGCACCTTATCGAATGCCTTTTGAAAATCCAAATATACTACATTCACTGGTTCCCCTTTATCTACCCTGCTAGTTACAAAAAACACTAAAATGTCAAACATGATTTCCCTTTCATAAAACCATGTTGACTCTGTCTAATTATATTATGATGTTCTAAGTGCCCCATTACTACATCCTTAATAATGGATTCCAGCATTTTTCCGACGACTGATGTCAGGTTAATTGGCCTGTAGTTCCTTGTTTTCTCTCTCCCTCCTTTCTTGAATAGCAATGTTACATTTGCTACCTTCCAAT
The DNA here is from genome assembly GCF_035084215.1 of Heptranchias perlo. NCBI lineage: Eukaryota > Metazoa > Chordata > Chondrichthyes > Hexanchiformes > Hexanchidae > Heptranchias > Heptranchias perlo. Next base: position 74,760,765 of record NC_090331.1, on the reverse strand, counting down.
CCACTGGGATTGTTCTAGAATCTAGGGAATTTTGGAAGTTCACAACCATTGCATCCACTTTCTCTGCAGCCACCTCTTTTAGAACCCTAGGATGGAGGCCATCAGGTCCAGGGGATTTGTTGGCTTTTAATCCCTTAATTTCTCCAGTACTTTTTCTTTACTAATATTAATTACTTTTAAGTTCCTCACTTTCGTTAGTCTCTTGGTTCCCCATTATTCCTGGTATGCTTTTTGTGTCTTCTACTGTGAAGACAGATACAAAATACATTTCCGACGAAAGGTCTTCGACCTGAAACGTTAACTCTGTTTCTTTCTCCACAGATGCTGCCTCACTTGCTGAGCTTTTCCAGCATTTTCTGTTTTTATTACAAAATATTTGTTTAATGTCACTGCCATTTCCTTATTCCCCATTATAATTTCTCCTGACTCTGCCTCCTAAGGGACCCATGTTAACTTTTGCTACTCTCTTCCTTTTTATATACTTGTAGAATCTGTTTTTATATTTCTTACAAGTTTACTCTCATTCTATTTTCTCCCTCTATCAATTGTTTGGTCATCCTGTGCTGGTTCCTGAAACCTCCCCATTCCTCAGGCTTACTACTCTTGGCAACATTATAAGCCTAAACTAAAACTATCCTTAACTTCTTTACTTAGTCACAGATGGATCACTTTTCCCCTGGAGTTTTTATTTCTCAATGGAATTTGTGTTTGAGAATTATGAAATATTTCTTTAAATGTTTGCCATTGCTAATCCACTGTCATACCTTTTTAATTTAATTTCCCAATCAACCTTAGCCAACTCTCCCCTCATACCTATGTAATTGGCTTTATTTAATTTTAAGACTCTAGTTTCTGACTTAAGTACATCACTCGTAACAATAACTGCACTTCAAAAGTAACTCATCTGTGAACCATTTAGGGACATCCTGAGGATGTGAAAGGTACCATCTAAATGTAAGCCCTTCCCTCATAATGCTGAAATATTACATAACGTCCTGTTTTCAATGGTGAACAGCAATCCCTCTAAGAGCTGCCAGCTTGCAAATTTTTCAACTTCCAGCCAACTGGTATATATTTCTGGCTCCCTGCGTATGGTTTCCTTGCACGCAGTGCATGTTGAAATTGAGAAAATTGCCTTAAAATTCAGCTGAGGGCAGCTTCCCTGCTGCCAGTATGAGTGCACCCTTTCTAGGTGAGCACAGTCTCCATTTTGCCATTCTCTCAAATTTGGACGACGGCACTCAAATTGCAGGAAGTCTACTTTTTCTCCCATTTGTAATCATCTGCACAAGTCAGTTATTCTGAACATTTCAGGTCGACTCCTATTTTCATACCTCCTTTTACATGTCATTAGCATCTCTGCTTTTCATCTTGATTTTATCTTTTGATCTCTTAATTCTTGCATGGCTTATCTGTTGAGTGGTGTCTCTTTCACTGCATCTGCGCACACAAGATGTCTCAGACCAAAACCAGCGCTTGACTAAAACATTACTCGGCTGTTTGAAATATCAGTAAGTAAGATCCAACTGTAAAAGTCTCACCACTGTTTGGTTGTTGAACAGCAGTCCATGGAAATGTACGTCTTTCTTATCATAGAAGTTTGACTTCTAGATCATCATAACTGAGCAATGCACTGGCCCTTTCAACAACTGATCAATAAGCCATCTAAAGTGCCAGTCAGTGCTATGCAGCTGTACAACACTGTTCAATGGCACTTTAAACAGCTGAGCGTAACTTGCAGTATCTGTTTTAGGACTCAGTTACCTATAAGGCATTGTGATTCTACCTTCTGATATAGTGATCGTTAATATGATCAGATCTCGAATCGGTATAAAGGGATACCATCTACTGAAATAAATGCACCTGCGTCACCTTCTGGTCTTTGTGTTCCATCTGAATTAATGTTTCCCAGTTAAACAGTAATAAGGAATAGTTTGTTAAAAATAAATTGTTCAATTATATGTCAAGGTGTGGAAGTACTTTTCAGAGCTAGGGCAACTCTTGTTTCAGCTAGCTCCTGAATACTCTCAATTCCCAGCTCAGTGTACAGGTGGTACCCTGGGCATGTCTCATCTTTCATCAAAGCGTATCAGCCTCTTTATACCTGTGTAAATATCCCGGAATTCTCTACCTACCAGCATGGGTGCAGCATCACCACAAGCACTGCAGCAGTTCAAGGAGAAGGCCCACCACCAACACCTTGGGGCAACTAGGGAAGGGCAATAAATGCAGTCTTGCTACCATTTAACAAAATGAACGCTCGTGAGTGTTTGTTTGTTTTTGACAGACACACACCTTCACTGAACTCACTAGAGGACTGTTGCCAAATATTAGCTACCACTCTAATGCATTAGAACACATGCTAGCTCTAACCCAGAGGACTTCTACCCCTACATGTCTTTCTGGGCTCACTCCAGTCCTTGGTGCCTATTTTAGGGCATAGTGGGCAAAATTCCTGTCATATTAATTTTAGTGAAATATTGCATTTTTTTTTTGATTATGTCGGACAAGAATTTTACCTTCCCTTTGCACTTTTGCCCTGCAGCCTCTTGTGACAATAACACAACCTCTCAGGACATCCTCTAGATCACCAGCAGGTGGTGTACCAGACACAGTTGTGCAAATACTGGTTTCTGATAGTGTCTTTATAATGGCGTTTAACAAGATTTCAAATCTAGTTATGCTATCTTGCTAAAATAAAGCAAAAAAAATTATATGCATAGTGCAGTTTGGAAATCTCAGTAAAGGGAATGTCATCCTAACAACGGATAATGCAGTGTCTTTGTGCCATCGCCTAGAAGCACCCAAGCTTTTTGTTTTCATGGGTTACCATAACTGCATTCTGTGGAGCCTCGTGGGCAATATTTAATGTTCCTATTGATTTGTATATCTCTTGAAGTGCCAATCTTACTGAATCTTTGTGCCTCTGATTTGTCATGCTGCTTGTCTGACATCGAGTTTGTAGGAGCAGAAATGTCCCCCAATTAAATATTGGGAAGACTGAAGCCATTGTCTTTGGTCCCACCACAAACTCCATTCCTTAGCCACTGACTCCATCCCTCTCCCTGGCCACTCTGAGGCTGAATCGGACTGTTCGCAACCTCAGTGTCCTATTTGACCCTGAGCTGAGCTTCTGACCCCATATCCTCTCCAACACCAAGACTGCCGGCTTCCACCTCCGTTATATCACCCGTCTCTGCCCCTGCCACAGCCCATCTGATGCTGAAACCCTCATTTATATTTTTGTTACCTCCAAATTCAACTATTCCAATGCTCTACTGGCCAGCCTCCCATCTTCCACTCCCCGTAAACCTGAGCTCATCCAAAACTTTGCTACCCGTATTCTAACTCATCAAGTCCCATTCACTCATCACCCCTGTGCTCGCTGACCAACATTGGCTCCTGTTCCAGCAATGCCTCAAATTTAAAATTCTCATCCTTGTGTTCAAATCCCTCTGGCCTCACCCCTCCCTATCTCTGTGACCTCTAGCCCTACAACCTTCCGAGATCTCTGCACTCCTCCAATTCTGGCCCTTTCGCATACCCAACATCCATTGCCCCACCATTGGTGGTCATGACTTCAGCTGCCTAGGCCCTAAGATCTGGACTTCCCTCCCTAAACCCCTCTGACTCTCTACCTCTCCCTTTAAAGATGCTCCTTAAAACCTACCTCCTTGACCAAGCCTTTGGTCACCCGTCCTAATATCTCTGTGGCTTGTCTGATGATGATGCTCCTGTGAAGCCCTTGGTATGTTTTGCTACGTTAAAGACACTTATATAAATGCAAGTTGTTTATTTGGGGTTCATTCACCAATGAGGTAACAGTGCAAAGACCCGCCCTTTGCAAATCATTCAAGGCTATTTTTTTATTTGGATGGAACAGATGCAGATACGGGGACTGGGGAGTAGATTTTCAACTTGCCTCCTGAGCATAAAGCTGGCATTCATAGCAATGGAAATGAAAATCAGGCAGTTTCTATATTGGTGACCAATCGGCAATGTCAGTTTCACGCTCGGGTAACAGGTTGAAAATCTACCAGAGGATGTTTGCAGTGCACATTTTGCAAGATCACATTAACCTTATTTTCCATGTGATTCCATTATAACAATTTTTATTGCATATTTTAAACTCTGATATTTATTTACACGTACTAGGTATCCCACTGTGCTCCATTAATGTTAATTCAGATCAGTCTGCAAGCAGATTTGTTATGACCTGGAATGCGCTGCCTGAAAGGGTGGTGGAAGCAGATTCAATCGTGGCTTTCAAAAAAGAATTCAATAAATACTTGAAAGGGGAAAAAATTTCCAGGGCTGTGGGGAAAGAGCAGGGGAAGGGGAGTAATTGTGTTGCTCTTACAAAGAGCCGGCAGGGGCTTGATGGGCCAAATGGCCTCCTTCTGTGCTAGAATCATAGAATGGTTACATGTGTGAAGTGGCACTTTCAGTGCTCAAAGTAATTTAAGTATTAAGACCCACAATTTATCCTAATAGTAACTGGACAGTAAAATTACTGACACTTCAGAAAAAGCATGGGGTGGATGCTACAAGTTTGCACCTGCTGTAAGATATTAGAGGAAAATCAAGAATTCATCGAAAAAGGCATGGTGCATGGGAAACTGGGACCACTGAAGGAGAGGCAGACAGAAGCTAGATGAACAGCCTACTGTAAGGAAGTGCATAAAGGCTCTTTATTATTTAGCATAAATACAGTTGCTGGATTGATTTTTTTTAAATACCATTTTCAAATTCTGTAACACATTTATGACTCCAGAGGGCGCCAGCAGCATTAGTACCACCAGCCCTGCATAGCTTGAGATCGTTTCACCTGAACACTGGAAACGCTTTTTAACAATTTGTAGTTCTACCAGTGCACACCTCGTAGGACGGTAGTTGCTGAACCCATCAGTGTGAAGGAGCTGCACTAACAGCAGTAGAATTGGTCAGTAATATGAAGTGGTGACTGCCTGGAGTCGCTGAGACTGACTTGGAAAGGGGGGGGGTGGGGGGTGCAGAGGGAAGGGAAATCCTGAATTAACATCACTAGATGTACAGTCGTTATTATAGTGCTACCTTTAGAGAAGTGAAGACTGCCTGGGGAAAGCCCTGTACAATGCCCTAAGTAATGTCTCCAGAATTTTGCCCTGCAGAAAGATGTTCACATTGAGGTCCCTGCAGAGGAATGCAATCCTGGAGACCACCTCTGCACTGTAACACAAGCCTCCTTCCTAACTTCTTCCACTATATACATGCATCCCTGTTGTAGCTCCCCAGTATGTCACTCTTATCAGACATGGCTGCCTCCAGATGACCACATTCACATCCACCTATGAAAGGACCTGACCCAGAACCAGTACCTCATCAATTGACATGAGGATTATTTACGTGATGCTATACATACCCAACTATTTATCATGATGTGGAGATGCCAGTGATGGACTGGGGTTGACAATTGTAAACAATTTTACAACACCAAGTTATAGCTGGACTATAACTTGGTGTTGTAAAATTGTTTACAATTGTCAACTATTTATCAATATTGTGCTTTCCCTTTGTACCCGTGTATCTTGTTCTCTGACCTAACCTGTTCTATGTGCCACTTGTGAGCTGGGGAGTGAGAGTTGGATGATTTTACTCCCCTGGTATGAGTCTCGGGACTGAGGTGACCCTCATCTTGGAGCCATTGAGTTCTGTGACAGACCTGCAGCAGGCTATGTCTGATGTGGCAGCTTTATCTTACACTTGCAAGTGGCAACAGGACCTGAGTGGGCTGGCTGGAGCTCTGGTATGTGATCCTAGTCTGAGGGAAAGCAGCATCCTGCCATCACAATGTTACTGAGCCTTGCTACCATCTTCCCACTGATCAGTGGGAGCACTGACCTAATGATTCCTGTGAGGTCCTGGAAACCCTGAGAAAGTGTAGTTCCTTGAAAATCTTGGAAGCCAGATGCATTGTTCTTCCTTTCCACCCCCCACCCCCGACTTTCCAAAAGACTTGAAAGCCTGCAATCAGCACCTCCCATGTTGGAGACACTGTCTAGTCTAGAAGCCTCCATTTTTAGGGGTGGGGGGACAGATGCAGATTTGCGTGGAGCAGCCATTTGCAGGGTACACCTAGATAGATGGAAAGCCTTCCTTACTAGAATCATAGAATGGCCTCCTTCTGTGCTGTAACCATTTGGCCCATCGAGCCTGTGCCAGCTCTCTGCAAGAGCAATCCAGCTAGTCCCACTCCCCCGCCCTATCCCCGTAGCCCTGCAGATTTTTTCCCTTCAAGTGCTTATCCAATTCCCATTTGAAAGCCATGATTGAATCTGCCTCCACCACCCTTTCAGGCAATGCATTCCAGATCATAACCACTTGCTGCATTTTAAAAAAAAGTTTTTCGTCATGTCACCTTTGGTTCTTTTGCCAATCACCTTAAATCTATGACCTCAGGTTCTCAACCCTTCTGCCAATGGGAACAGTTTCTCTCTATCTACTCTGTCTAGACCCTTCATGATTTTGAATACCTCTATCAAATCTCCTCTCAACCTTCTCTGTTCTAAGGAGAACATCCCATCTTCTCCAGTCTATCCATGTAACTAAAGTCCATCATCCCTGGAACCATACCAGTAAATCTTTTCTGCACCGCCTTCACATCCTTCCTAAAGTGCAGTGCCCAGAATTGGACACAATACTCCAGTTGTGGCTGAACCAGTGTTTTATAAAGGTTCATCATAACCTCCTTGCTTTTGTACTCTATGCCTCTATTTATAAAGCCCAGGATCCCCTATGCTTTTTTAACCACTTTCTCAACCTGTTCTGCCACCTTCAAAGTCCTGTGCACATATACCTCCAGGTCTCTCTGTTCCTGCACCCCCTTAAGAATTGTACCCTTTAGTTTATATTACCTCTCCTCGTTCTTCCTACCGAAATGTATCACTTCGCACTTCCCTGTGTTAAATTTCATCTGCCGTGTATCCGCCCATTCCACCAGCCTGTCTATATCCTCTTGAAGTCTATCACTATCCTCCTCACAGTTCACTACCCTTCCCAAGTTTTGTCATCTACAAATTTTGAAATTGTGCCCTGTACACCCAAGTCCAAGTCATTAATATGTCAAGAAAAGCAGTGGTGTTAGTACCGACCCCTGGGGAACACCACTGTGTACCTCCCTCCAGTCTGAAAACAACCATTCACCATTACTCTCTGTTTCCTGTCTCTTAGCCAATTTCATATCCATGCTGCCACTGCCACTTTTATTCCATGGGCTTCATCTTTGCTGACAAACCTATTATGTGCACTTTACGCACTCCCAAATAGGCGTTTGGTTTAAGCCACATCAACCGCATTTCCCTGAGCAACCCTCTGTTACCTCATCAAAAAACTCAATCAAGTTAGTTAAATACCATTTGCCTTTAACAAATCTGTGCTGGCTTTCCTTAATTAATCCACACTTGTCCAAGTGACTGTCAATTTTGTCCTGGATTATTGTTTCTAAAAGTTTCCCCGCCACCGAGTTTAAACTGACCGGCCTATTGTTGCTGGGTTTATCCTTACACCCTTTTTTGAACAAGGGTGTAACATTTGCAATTCTCCAGTTCTCTGGCATCACCCCCGTATCTAAGGAGGATTGGAAGATTATGGCCAGCACCTCTGCAATTTCTACCCTTACTTCCCACAGCAACCTAGGATGCATCCCATCTGGACCTGGTGACTTATCTACTTTAAGCACAGCTAGCCTTTCTAGTACCACCTCCTTTATTAATTTTTATCTCAACTACCTCCTTTTACTGTTACTTTGGCAGCATTTTCTTGCTTAGTAAAGCCAGTTGCAAAGTACTCTAGTACCTCGGCCATGCCCTCTGTCTCCATGAGTAGGTTTCCTTATTGGTCCCTAATTGGCCCCACCCCTCCTCTTACTACCCATTTACTATTTATATGCCTATAGAAGACTTTTGGATTCCCTTTTATGTTAGCTGTCAGTCTATTCTCCTACTCTCTCTTTGTCCCTCTTATTTCCTTTTTTACTTCCCCTCTGAACTTTCTATATGCAGCCTGGTTCTCACTTGAATTAATAACCTGACATCTGTCATACGCCCCCTTTTTCTGCTTCATCTTACTCTCTATCTCTTTCATCAACCAGGGAGCTCTGGCGTTAGTTGCCCTACCTTTCCCCCTCGTGGGAATGTACCTAGACTGCACCCAAACCATTTCTTCTTTAAAGGCCACCGATCGTTCAATTACAGTTTTTCCTGCCAATCTTTGATTCCAGTTTACCAGACCAGATCTGTTTTCACCCATCTGAAATTGGCCCTCCTCCAATTAAGTATTCTTACTCTAGATTGCTCCTTGTCCTTTTCCGTAGCTAATCTAAACCTTATGGTACTATGATCACTGTTCCCTAAATGTTCACTCACTGACACTTGCTCCACTTGACCCACTTCATTCCCCAGAACCAGATCCAGCAATGCCTCCTTCCTCGTTTGGCCGGAAATGTACTGATTAAGGAAGTTACATAAGAACATAAGAAATAGGAGCAGGAGTAGGCCATACGGCCCCTCGAGCCTGCTCCGCCATTCAATCAGATCATGGCTGATCTTCGATCTTCAACCTCAACTCCACTTTCTCGCCCGATCCCCATATCCCTTGATTCCCCTAGAGTCCAAAAAATGTATCTACCTCAGTCTTGAATGTACACTGACTCAGCATCCACAGCCCTCTGGGGTAGAGAATTCCAAAGATTCACAACCCTCTGCGTGAAGAAATTCCTCCTTATCCCAGTCTTAAATGGCTGACCCCTTATCCTGCGACTACGCCCTCTAATTCTAGACTCCAGCCAGGGGAAACATCCTCTCAATATCGACCCTGTCAAGCCCTCTTGGAATGTTATGTTTCAATGAGATCACCTCTCATTCTTCTAAACTTGAGTATAGGTCCATTCTACTCAACGTCTCCTCGTAGGTCAACCCTCTCATCCCAGGAATTAATCTAGTGAACCTTTGTTGCACTGCCTCTAAGGCAAGTATATCCTTCCCTAGATAGAGACCAAAACTGTAACCAGTGAGGTCTCACCAAAATCCTGTACAATTGTAGTAATACTTCCTTACTCTTGTACTCCAACCCCACTTGCAAAAAAGTCCAACATGCCATTTTCCTTCCTAATTGCTTGCTGTACCTGCATGCTAACTTTTTGTGTTTCTTGTACCAGGACACCCAAGTCTCTCTGGACACCAACATTTAATAGTGTCTCACATTTAAGAAATGTTTTTTGTATTCTTGCTACCAAATTGAATAACCTCACATTTCCTGACATTACACTCCATCTGCCACCTTCTTACCCACTCACTTAACCTGTCTATATCCCTTTGCAGACTCTTTGTGTCCTCCCCACAGATTACTTTCCCACCTAGCTTTGTATCATCAGCAAACTTGGATACATTACACTCGTCCCTTCATCCAAGTCATTAATATAGATTGTAAATAGCTGAGGCCCGAGCACTGATCCTTGCAGTACACCACTAGTTACAGCCTGCCAATCTGAAAATGACCCGTTTATCCCTACTTTGTTTTCTGTCCATTAACCAATCCTCTATCCCTGTTAATATGTTACCCCAACCCCATGAGCACTTATCTTGTGTAGCAACCTTTTATGTGACAGCTTATCGAATACCTTTTGAAAATCCAAATATACGACATCCACTGGTTCCCCTGTATCTATCCCCTTCTCCTGAACACACTTCAGAAATTCTTCCCCATCTGCCCTTTACACTATTACTATCCCAGTCTATATTAGGATAATTGAAGTCCCTCATTATCACCACTCTATGGTTCTTGCACCTCTCTGTAATTTCCTGGCAAATGTGTTCCTCTATATCCTTCCCACTAGTTGGTGGCCTATAGAATACACTCAGTAGTATAATGGCACCTCTATTGTTTCTTAACTCTAACCAAATAGATTCTGTCCTTGACCCCTCCAGGACATCCTCTCTCTCTCCAGCACTGCAATATTCTCCTTCATCAATACTGCCACCTCCCCTCCTTTCTTTCCTTCCCTATCTTTCCTGAACACCTTGTATCCAGGGATATTTAGTACCCAATCCTGCCCTTTTTTTGAGCCAGGTCTCCATTATCGCCACGGCATCATATTCCCACGTGGCTCTTTGTGCCTGCAGCTCACCAACCTTGTTTACCACACTTCGTGCGTTTACACACATGCATTGTAAACCTACCTTAGACCTTCTTGTATTCTCTCTTAGTCTGGTCCCACCTAATACTGTACTATTTCTTACTCTAGTGCTATCTGTCGCTCCTAATCCTTTGTGCACCTTGTTTCTCTTTTCCAGTGCTACATCCTGGTGCCCATCCCTTTGCCAAATTTGTTTAACCCCTCCCTCACAGCACTACTGAACCTCCTCGCGAGGATATTGGTCCGAGCTCTGTTAAGGTGCAACCTGTCTGAGACCTGTACAAGCCACCTCCCCCAGAACCGGTCCCAATGGCCCAGGAATCCAAAGCCCTCCCTCGTGCACCATCTCTCCAGTCACTCATTCATCTGCTCTGTCCTCCTATTTCTATACTTACTATCTTTTTGAGGTCCTGTTTATTCATCTCTTTCCTAGCTCCCTAAAATCTGCTTGCAGGACATCATCCCTCTTTCTACCTGTGTTGATACCGATATGGACCATGACCTGTCACTGTTCACCCTCCTCCTTCAGAATGTTCTGCAGCCGCTCAGTGACATCCTTGACCTTGGCACCAGGGAGGCAACATACCATCCTGGAATCATTTCTGCGGCCACAGAAACGTCTGTCTGTTTCCCCAACTATGGAATCCCCTATCACTATTGCGTTCCTGACCATCCTCCCCTCTTTCTCCCCCACCCCAGTACAACTGAGCCACCCATGGTGCCGTGGACTTAGTTCTGTCTGTACTCCCCTGAATACTGGTTAGAGAGCGAGATGCACTCGGGGGAATCCTGCACTACCTGCCTGCTCCTCCTTGTCTGTCTGGCAGTCACCCATCCCCCCCTCTGCCTGCACTCTCAAGCTGCGGGGTGACCACCTCCTGAAACATACTATCCAAGTAGCTGTCAGCCTCGCGGGTGCACTGCAGTGATGTCAGCCCATGCTCCTCCAGCTGACAACACTTCCTGCACAAGTGGCTATCCAGGACATGAGAAGTGTCCTGGACTTCCCACATGGCAAGGGATGTGCGTTCGACGGGACTGAGGTGCCCTGCCATGCCTTTATTTTTTTTAAAATTTTATTTATTAATTAGCTACTAACTAAACTTACCAGAAATAAACTTAAGACTTAACAAAAACTCATCAGCTCCTTCCCTTGTGCTGACGTCACCTTGAGCTGTTTTTTCACTTCTCCGCTCTGCGTGCTCGCCCCTCCTTTTATCACCGATCCTGCGCTCCGCTCTCTGCCTCCCCCTCTCTCGCCCCTCCTTTTATCGCCGATCCCGCTCTCCGCTCTCGGTCTCCCCCCTCTCGCCCCTCCTTTTATCACCGATCCCGCTCTCCGCTCTCTGTCTCCCCCTCTCTCGCCCCTCCTTTTATCGCCGATCCCGCTCTCCGCTCTCGGTCTCCCCTCTCTCGCCCCTCCTTTTATCACCGATTCCGCTCTCTGCCTCCCCCCTCTCGCCCCTCCTTTTATCACCGATCCCGCTCTCCGCTCTCGGTCTCCCCTCTCTCGCCCCTCTTTTTATCGCCGATCCCGCTCTCCGCTCTCGGTCTCCCCTCTCTCGCCCCTCCTTTTATCACCGATCCCGCTCTCCGCTCTCTGCCTCCCCCCTCTCGCCCCTCCTTTTATCACCGATCCCGCTCTCCGCTCTCGGTCTCCCCTCTCTCGCCCCTCCTTTTATCACCGATCCCGCTCTCCGCTCTCTGCCTCCCCTCTCTCGCCCCTCCTTTTATCACCGATCCCGCTCTCCGCTCTCGGTCTCCCCCTCTCTCGCCCCTCCTTTTATCGCCGATCCCGCTCTCCGCTCTCGGTCTCCCCTCTCTCGCCCCTCTTTTTATCGCCGATCCCGCGCTCCGCTCTCGGTCTCCCCTTCTCTCGCCCCTCCTTTTATCGCCGATCCCGCTCTCCGCTCTCGGTCTCCCCCTCTCTCGCCCCTCCTTTTATCGCCGATCCCGCTCTCCGCTCTCGGTCTCCCCTCTCTCGCACCTCCTTTTATCACCGATCCCGCTCTCCGCTCTCGGTCTCCCCCTCTCTCGCCCCTCCTTTTATCGCCGATCCCGCTCTCCGCTCTCGGTCTCCCCTCTCTCGCCCCTCCTTTTATCGCCGATCCCGCTCTCTGCTCTCGGCCTCCCCCTCTCGCCCGTCCTTTTATCGCCGATCCCGCTCTCCGCTCTCGGCCTCCCCCTCTCTCGCCCCTCCTTTTATCGCCGATCCCGCTCTCCGCTCTCTGTCTCCCCTCTCTCGCCCCTCCTTTTATCACCGATCCCGCTCTCCGCTCTCGGTCTCCCCTCTCTCGCCCCTCTTTTTATCGCCGATCCCGCGCTCCGCTCTCGGTCTCCCCCTCTCTCGCCCCTCCTTTTATCACCGATCCCGCTCTCCGCTCTCTGCCTCCCCTCTCTCGCCCCTCCTTTTATCGCCGATCCCGCTCTCCGCTCTCGGTCTCCCCCTCTCTCGCCCCTCCTTTTATCGCCGATCCCGCTCTCCGCTCTCCGTCTCCCCCTCTCTCGCCCCTCCTTTTATCACCGATCCCGCTCTCCGCTCTCTGCCTCCCCCCTCTCGCCCCTCCTTTTATCGCCAATCCCGCTCTCCGCTCTCGGTCTCCCCTCTCTCGCCCCTCCTTTTATCGCCGATCCCGCTCTCCGCTCTCGGTCTCCCCTCTCTCGCCCCTCCTTTTATCACCGATCCCGCTCTCCGCTCTCTGCCTCCCCCTCTCGCCCCTCCTTTTATCACCGATCCCGCTCTCCGCTCTCTGCCTCCCCCTCTCGCCCCTCCTTTTATCACCGATCCCGCTCTCCGCTCTCGGCCTCCCCCTCTCTCGCCCCTCCTTTTATTGCCAATCCCGCTCTCCGCTCTCTGCCTCCCCTCTCTCGCCCCTCCTTTTATCACCGATCCCGCTCTCCGCTCTCTGCCTCCCCTCTCTCGCCCCTCCTTTTATCACCGATCCCGCTCTCCGCTCTCGGTCTCCCCTCTCTCGCCCCTCCTTTTATCACCGATCCCGCTCTCCGCTCTCGGCCTCCCCCTCTCGCCCGTCCTTTTATCGCCGATCCCGCTCTCCGCTCTCGGTCTCCCCCTCTCTCGCCCCTCCTTTTATCGCCGATCCCGCTCTCCGCTCTCGGCCTCCCCCTCTCGCCCCTCCTTTTATCACCGATCCCGTGCTCCGCTCTCGGTCTCCCCCTCTCTCGCCCCTCCTTTTATCGCCGATCCCGCTCTCCGCTCTAGTTCCACAAACGATAGCAGTGGATTCCATTGTAACCCCAGCCATCTATTGTACATCCTGGGCGAGGTTGTGCACTGCCTCCATCTAAGTACAATACTCAGACTGTATCCTTCTCATTTCAGAACTGCTGATATTTTGGTCCACAGACTCCTGGGCCAAAGGCTGATATCTCCCAAGCCTCCACTCAAGTACCATCAGGCCCCACTTCCACTTGCTTCCTTCGGCTGCTTTGTGCTCTAGGCTTCACTCAGTGCAAAGTTCAACTGTTTCCCTCCCAGGTGGATCTCTCTGGGAGCAAGGGGATGACTGACTGTGGGTGAGGATGTGGGTGCAGTTGCCAGAGGTAGAAGGGCTTGGCGCATTCTCTTCCCCCCACCCCCACCCCACTACATTGGTTCCTGCTGTATTGGATCTGGAAGGAAAGAAAAGGATGAGAGATTAGGAAAGGTGTTGAAGAAAGTAGGTCACAACAAAAATGGTAACTGGAGTATTCTTGCAGGATGGCTGGTTGTGCTTCTGCAACAGGAGAGGGAAAACCAGCAGATTGTCGGCAAGAACCGTCAAGAGGCACAGGTTTTCCTACTTTTTTCCGGAACTGCCCCTTTTTTCCTTGTTCACCTCCCCCAAGCCAACTCAACAATGGCGAGCCGGCCATCCGTGGCTTGGCTGGCTGCCCGATGCAATGCTAATTGGCTGAACCCGTGATTTGTCAGTGTCTGCTCGTTTGTAATAGCCGGAAGTCTCTCCCTGTGGCACTCCCGCTGACACAGCAGGGCCAGTAACGATCTGTGTGCCTTCATTTCCATGGCATTTGCATCTACTGGTAATCCACTGAAATTTACAAGGATAGGGGTCAGACTGGATTATCAGACGTGGGAACATCTTTGGGATTTGAATTTGGTCCAAACTGGTTCCTGATCCTTGGGACTTTTAAGGGAAGATTCTCATGTGCCTGTGCCTAAATGCACTGATTTATCTGGTGCAGCGAATATTAGAAAATCAGGCAGGTTCCTTTCTAGGTGTGCACTCTGATCCAACCTAACTGACTTTCCAATATTCATTCATCCCACCTAATCAAATGCCGCTTTTGATGTAGAACCAAGGGATCATTTGAAGAACATGTTCTGTTTGGATAGGGAATTTCCAGTTAAATGTTGCATCAGAAATTTCTGTACAGCAGGGCTGAATGGGAAATAGTTTATCAGATTGAAATGCTGTGACCGATGTTTGGTTCAGCAAGGCTTTTTGCGGGGGGTGGTGGTGGTTTATAGAATTACATGAAATAGCAATTCAAAATAACTTTTGCCAGACTTCAGAGGCTTTGACTCATCTTTGGAGCCGGTTTGATGCTGTACTGTCCTAATGCGTGCTTATAAAAGATATATGTATGTTTATAATGGACTGCTTTCTGTAAACACACAATTGTCTGTTAACAAATTTTAATTTCAAGCTGCTTTTTTTGATATATATTAATGACTTGGACTTGGGTGTACAGGGCACAATTTCAAAATTTGCAGATGACACGAAACTTGAGAATAGGAATAGACTTCAGGAGGACATAGGCAGGCTGGTGGAATGGGCGGACATGTGGCAGATGAAATTTAACAGAGAAGTGCAAAGTGATACATTTTGGTAGGAAGAACGAGGAGAGGCAATACAAACTAAAGGGTACAATTCTAAAAGGGAATATGTGCACAAATTTTTGAAGGTGGCAGGACAAGTTAGAAAGGGGTTAAAAAAGCATACGGAATCCTGGGCTTTATAAACAGAGGCATAGAGTACAAAAGCAAGGGAGTTATGTTGAACCTTTATAGAACATTAGTTTGGCCACAACTGGAATATTGTGTCCAATTCTGGGCACCGCCCTTTAGGAAGGATGTGAAGGCCTTAGAGAGGGTGCAGAAAAGATTTACTAGAATGGTTCCAGGAATGAGGGACTTCAATTACATGGATAGTCTGGAGAAGCTGAGGTTGTTCTCCTTAGAGCAGAGAAGGTTGAGGAGATTTGATAGAAGGGTTTAGATAAAGTAAATAAAGAGAATCTGTTCCCATTGGTGGAAGGGTTAAGAACCAGTGGTCATGGATTTATGGTGATTGGCAAAAGAACCAAAGGTGATATGAGAATAAACTTTTTAATGTAGCAAGTAGTTATGATCTGGAATGTGCTGCCTGATAGGGTGGTGGAAGCAGATTCAATTGTGGCTTTCAAAAAAGCATTGGATAAATATTTGAAGGGAAAAAAATTGCAGGGCTATGGGGAAAGAGCAGGGGAATGGGACTAACTGGATTGCTCTTACAAAGAGCTGACACGGGCTCGATGGGCCAATCGGCCTCCTTCTGTGCTGTAACCATTCTATGATTTCAGAAACTCTTCCAGCACCTTGCTGAGTTTGGCTGCTGCTGCTAAGGGAATGGACATCTGACAAACACTGTGCAGTCTAACTATATTAGTATTTAATTGCTCACTGTTGTCTCCTGTCCTCCTTCTCTGCTATTCTTCTCTCTAGTGACTGAGCATCAGGAGATACTCCTATGGTTGTCCATGTTTTGGTGATTACATCACCAATACGTGTACACACAGGAGTGCCTCCTGATGGTGCTGGGGGAGTTATAAATAAATTATTATTTTAAAGTTCAGTAAAAATATGAGGACTAATCTGCAATTGGTGCTATCAGAGCACTTCATCCCTTTCAGAGGCCAAAGACTCATTCTATTGGGTGTTGAGGTCTGAGACCTACAATCCACTCCATGAGCAGTGCACATATCTAAGCTATCAGAAAGTACTTGAAGCCTGTGCTCAAGGCCCATATGAAACATGCATTGAAAGGAAGACCTAGTCCCTTCAGTTGGATCCTCGTACAGTTAAAAGCACATTACTGCTCTTGCTGTATCCCTCAGTAACTCACTGTTTCAGCGATACTTTGGTCTCATTCAATATCTTGTTGGGAGCTTGTATGGAACTTCTTGGAGCCTTCCTGACCACTTCTTAAAGTTATACTGCATCTCTTATCTGTGGTTGTACAGCTGTAGCCATTGGTGATCTTGCTTGCATGCAGCTATGGCAGTCCATGTGGACCTGTTTGGAGGAGGAGGATCAGAGGAGGTGTGTCAGACCAATGCATTTGCACCTTTTTTAGATACTCCATTTGGATATCCTGACGCTGACACTTGTGTGTTCAGGGCCAAGCTCTTGCAGCTGGGCCTGGCTGAATACAGCTTCCATTGCAAACTAAGATTCCCAATGGATGCATACTCCTGCCACTAAACTTGCAAACCAGTTCCAGCACAGCGATGACTCTGCCTGTGGTCGTGAAGATGACAGCTGTGCTGAACTGTTATTAGACAGGCTATTTCAGGAAATCACTGTTGATCTTCTGACCTTCACTGCACACTTTCATAAACAGTGCATCCATGGTCTGATTAATCAGGGCCAATGATTTCAGTAATTTTCCTCTAAAAAGCAGCAGCAAAAAAGAGCTCCCACTTCTGCCATGTAACAGTAATACCACAAGTATAGGGCTTAATTGGCAACTCATGTGACTATGTATGCTGCTACCCTCAATGTCACTATATTCGCCAATAGAAAGGGCTGTTATTCCATGAATGTGCAACCTTACGAGCACAATTATGTATGTCAATGCTAGTTATCTTGGCAACTCCCACAAAATCCTCATCCTGTGGTGGTCAGTGGGATCCCCTTGATTTGAAAGGCCAAGAAGACTCTAAGGATGGCTTCTGGAGACCAAGGATTTGCTCTGAGGCTAAAGCTTATGATGCCACTGTCATCCAGGGACAGGACTCGAGTAGTGTAAAGTGGTCCATGCTTTCAACAGGGTTATAGTGGAACGTACCATTGGCATCCTTCCATTGGCGATTCTATAGCTTGGACAAATCAGGGAAGGGCTCCAAAGCTGGCTGTGTCCTCTACAATTTTGCCTGAAAAGGGGCCTAACTACCGAGCATCAGAAGAAGAAAGCTAGTAACCAGTAGAAGACATTGATGAGGCTGACCACAAGAGGGAGGAAGTGGCTGTACAATGAGCAGTTCAGGCTGCAAGAGGCAAACAGTGGTTAATCAGCCAAAACTCTAAGTGCCTCTGTAATGCCAAATAAAATATTGTCTCCAGAGGACCCAGTTGTATATAAACTCCCATGAATAGCATGCCATTTTCTCCCAGCAACCATAATCTGCTTCCTGTCAAACGAACTGTAAGGATACATTCCAGTATCAGTCAAGCCAACTTTTATTAATCCTTATAGTATATGGTGCAGCTGTGTTTTAACCTGCTGCTTTCTTTTAGTGAGTATACAATGTATGTCATCTGCTGATGTGTTCCTGCAATGTAAGAAGGAAGTGTGTGGTGACCGATCTCTGGGCTAGCAATGAGGTTGTTGAAGCTCTGTTTTATGGCTATCTTAATCTGATCCTACAAAATGGTGAATCCAGATGACCTTAACTGCGTATACTGGAGCTCAAGGTCTCCAGAGCACCGACTAAAGCATTTGTGAGAAGTTCAGTCTGGGCTTAGGTCCTCGACCAAGCTCCAAACCACCATGAAGTGACCATGGTGGTTTGGAGCTTGGTCAGTCAGTCATGTAGCACTTTACAAATGTAGGTATGCAGTGTTACATAGATGCTCTCAAATTGAATCAGTTTGTGTGGCTGTTATAAGTTTGAATCTATCATCAATACCTTCTCTGGTTCAGTGACGTCAGGTGTTCCTGTAAACGAATCTTGTGTCCCTTGTATTCTGGAGCTGAGTTACCGCCCAATATCTACTGACACAATTACATTACCCAGAGGATGCATCCCCTCGACATACAAACTAGATATTGTGTCTTTCACATGTGCCTTTGTATGCTTCTCCCAGTCCTTCAGTAGGTGGCCTGTTTACACTTTAGCAACAAGAAACCAGAACAAAACATTAAGTTGTTTTATTTCTTATGTAGCAAATGAATGTGTGGAGCAACAATTGTGATCAGACTCACTTAATCAGTAAAACTTGTCTCTGTGTAATAATACAAAATAATGAACATGTTACATTCCTCAACAGTGGGTTATCTTGCTTAACTTAAACAAAATATCTTCAAACTACCATCCTAATCTGAGCCTGGCCAAAGCATGTCATAGCAGCTTTCAGTTTAAAAACCTGACTGTTTCTCTGACCCTATTTTATCTCCGTGTTCACAACCAGAAGGAAGGGTCGATACAGACAACCCCCTCCTGAGCATCTGGGACTAGAGACTTCCCAACACAATGTGTATGAGATGTTTATCAATTACCAAGGCTAACAAATTGTTTGCTTATTGTATTTAGTTTTTGAGGAAACAACTTCAATGCCTAGCTCGCTAACATTTTAACCACCTTTTTGCCTTGGCATTTTTTTAAAGCTAGAATGAATACACTTTGCGTTAAAAACCCAATATGTAAAAGAAACTTTTTTCCAAATCTTTTGTGGTGAAGTGGTCAAAAAATCCACAATGTAACCATGGCATACAGTGAAATGACTTGGTAGGTGTTCTTAATGAGATACCAAACTCCATTTGTAGGTGGGCCCTTTGAGGTCAAAACTCCTGAGCTAGAATTTGAGGTCCAAATTCAACCTGGAAAAAAACAGTTCCACAGCACTAGCCACTGTCCAGTAATTCATGTGTGAATTATTAATTCATCAGTGTTAGCAGAGTATTCATTAATAGAGGACAATCTATCCAATCCTATCTGCACTTTGATGTCCACACACGTGCTTTCTAACTGAGAAAATGACGACACTGGATGGTGATCAGGAGTGGGAAAGATGGCTGATATTTTTCTTCCCACCCTCCTCCTGCCAACCCCACTCCCTGGCCCTGAAATCAGTTGACCCTGCACAGAAGGGGATCAACTCTGGGACCTTATTGACAGTATAAATTTGAACTGAGTAGTGGGAACTTAATCTTAAGTTGTGAGAGGTCAAACGAGTGTAAAGCTTAGTATCAGGGAGTTCTGCATTAAAGTGCATTTGGTAAGGAAATTTTTTTAAATTCTATAATACTTGTGTGAAGTCAATAAGCAGAGTTTAATTCTTGAGTTTGGTGCTAGTGGGAGTTCAACCTAAAGCTATCCACAATTATTTTCAAATAGGGACAAAGGGATGTTGGTGCACAGAACCTTTATTGTATATGGAATATGATAGTAGGTCATCACTGATTCTCAGTCTGTCCAGGGACAGTGCATTTGTACCAAGTGTCAGAAATTGAGTCTCCAGAGTGGAGGGTCTTTGTGGCCAAGCAGCATCAGACAAGATTAGGGGTTTCTGGATCATACTCGCCAGAATGTGGTAACCCAGGATGACATGCTAGACAATTTAGGACATGGGGATAACATAGACAGTGGGGAAATCATCCATAGGGGCAGCAGAGGCAGACAGGAATTACAGGTGGCGTGAGCCATTGAGTCACTAGAACTGACCAATAGATACTTACTGCTGAACAATTATGAGATGGACAGAGACAGCGACTCGGAGGAAGGTTGTCCTGAGCAATATTGCAGCACTGTGGAGCTAGAGATTACCCAAGGTAGTGAAAGACAGACTAGAAGAGTACGAGAGAAGTAGTAGTGGGGGAATTCTATAGTCAACTGTATAGATGACTTTTTTGCAGTCATGACAAGGAGTCCAAAATGGTATGTTGCCTCCCTGGTGACAGAATGAAGGACATTATGGAACCGGTGGAAACATTTCTGGAAAGAGAGGGAGAAAGCAAAAGGTTACGGTTCACGTTGGAACCAATGATATAGATAGAAGTATGTTTGAAGTCTTGCAGTTGGAGTATGAAAAACAAGACCTGAAGAGTGGTAATTATAAGATTGCTTCCTATGCCACATGCTGGACAGAAGGAGAAGATGATTAGGAAAGTAAATGCATGACTTTAGGACTGTTACAAGAGGAAGGAGTTCATGTTCTTGGGGCATTGGAGTGATTTCTGGAACAAGAAAGGAAGGGCCTTCACCTGAGCAACAACTGCACCAATATCCTTGTGGAGAGAGTAAATAGAGGAGTGGGGAAGGACTTAACTAGCCTGACAGGGGGCTGGGGAAAGTTTACGTTTGAGATGAGATAGGGAGAGCAGGATTAATTAAGCTATTGGAGCAGTGCTAAATGGATAGTATTTTCTCACTATCAGAGGAGAAAAGGAGAGAAATAGGCTGTGAGGTGGAGAGATGCAAACACTGTATTGTAGAAGGGGCAAGGGATATCAAAAAGTTAAATAACAAAACCAGGAAAAAGAATAATCAACAATCCAAAAAAAAATCTAAAATCAGGATTAAGTTGTGTGTATGTGAAGGCACCAAACATTCAAAACAAAATTGGGCGAGTTCAAGTATTAATAACTAATGGGGGGGATAGGATATAGTAACTAGAATGGAAACATGGACAGGATCAGGAACAATCCTGGTTATCACGTTCTTGGGAGAGATATGGGGACATTCTTGGGAGAGATGGGGGATGGGATGACAGCATCCTTCAATAACGTTATCGCAACGCAATTCCCTAGAACATCCTTGTGTTCTAGTGCTCAGATGGAATCCATATGGTTAGAGTTAAGAAATAGGAAGGGATATGGTACAATTCTTGGTGTAAATTACAGGCAACCAAACAGTGGGGATGAGATCGAAGTAGAGATCTACAGACAGTTCAGAGAGTTAGGTAAGTACAATAGGGTATTAATATTTGGTTACTTTAACTAGCCCCAGTTAGACTGGAATAAAGATAATGTATGTGGTCAAATCGAGGAACACTTAGAATTAATCCCAAACTGTTTCCTAGATCAATGTTACTCGTTTAACAAGGAAAGAAGCATTTTTGGTTTAGTTCTGGTAAACAAAGTGGGGCAAATAACTAATGTTAGAGTAGGAGAACAATTGGAAAATAGTGATCACAACATAGTTCAGTTTGATGCAAGAATAGAAAAGGCCAAGGGTGGTGAACTGAAAAAAGGCAAAATTCAGTGAAAAAAAAATGGGTATCTGGCTGAAATTAACTGAGCAGAAAAGTTAGCAAGCAAGTTGACAAATCAGCTATGGGAAATCATCAAACACAAGATACATAAGAGTACAAAATAACTTTTTATAAGAAGATAAGGGATGCATCCAAGTGTAGAGTTCTGTGGATAAATGGAGAGGTTAAAACTAAATTGAACCTTAGAAGGAGGCATGTGATAAAGTTAGGGCTAATAATACTAAGAAAATTATAAGGAAAGTAGATAGTGTGGTAGGGAGGTGAAAAGGGAGATAAAGAGTGAGTTAAAATGGAATTAAAATCAGGCTAACCTAATATAAAAGGGCTTTTATAGGCATATAAAAAGTGAAGGACTAGTTTTAAGAACATAGCACCACTCAGGAATGGAGGAGAGAGTCTAATTGTAGAGGATGAAGGTATAGCAATGATGTAAAATATTTTACATGTATTTACAAATAATGGTGCAAGTAAGAACATTAGTGTACTAGAGGGTATGACTCCAGGTATCTTTCCCACAGCAGCACATGTGAAGCCTCGACTTAATATAGGGTCTTCAGCTGTGTTTGTCTGTCAGCATCCTCCCTCTACTATTCTGCAGATCTTGCCAATACTTTTTCTTGCAGTTGTCAGCTATACATAATGGTAAAGGGAGTCACACTTTTTTTCCTTTTTACCGCTCCTTTTCCACCTCCCACACCTCCCCATTTTCTGCACTCTTGCCCTGAATTGACTGACCGACTCATGCCAGGATAACTTTTCACAAGTGCCAGCTGCTGACTGGGAACTCACCCATTCCTCACCTGTGAGCCTTGACAATGAATGAGGGAAGACAATTGAACTGCGAAAGGCACCACAGCCATATTCAATCCTAAGCTTACCTGGTATCCATACAAGTGCATTTTCCAGTAGGAGTGAATCAGTACCTCCAACCCGAGGGCACGGAGACCCAATGGACTGCCCCTGCTGCTGTTGCTTTGAATCTTATTTTGCGACAGTGCCTGGTACCACCATTATGCTGACAGAATGGATGGCTGTCTACTGGGTGACCAGGACTATCACTTGCTGCACCATCAGTCAGGAACTCTCACACTGAGTTGGAAAGAAAATCCATGATGCGTGTACATCCCAACGAGTTCTTGCTTAAATTGCTTGGGCTCCTCTACAGATCTGAGAATTTCCAAGATCATCCGTGTCTGCTTTGCGCTGCATAATTTCACATTTTGGAACTTGTGCAGCCAGAGGGGCTGGAAAATGGAGCTGTTGCCGTGGCAGCAGATAAGGAGCTCTTCTCCAAACTTCTCTCACCACGTATCAATATGGAGCCTTCAGCCGTCTAGGCCCTAAGTTCTGGAATTACATCTCTACCTCTGTCTTTTCCTTTAATACCCACCTTAAAATCTATCTCTTTGCCAAGCATTTAGTCAGCCCTCTGAAAATCTCCTTTGGCTCGGTGTCAATTTTATTTGATTACACTCCTGTGGAGCGCGTGGGGATGTTTTTCGACATTAAAGGTGCTATATAAATGGAAGTTTATATGCAAGGGAGTGGCCCTGGGAGTCCTCAAAATTGTCTTCGGACTAGACAGACTAGATGCAGGGAGGATGTTCCCAATGGCTAGGGAATCCAGAACCAGGGGTCACAGTCTCAGGATATGGGGAATGTCATTTAGAACTGAGATGAGGAGAAATTTATTCATCTGAGGGTGGTGAACCTGTGGAATTCTCTACCACAGAAGGCAGTGGAGGCCAAGTCATTAAGTATATTCAAGAAGGAGATTGATATATTTCTTAATGCTAAAGGGCTCAAGGGATATGGGGAAAAAGTGGGAAACAAGGTACTGCGTTAGACGATCAGCCATGATCATTTTGAATGGCGGAGCAGGCCCGAAGGGCCGAATGGCCTATGCTTGCTCTTATTTTCTATGTTTCTATGAAGACTCATGGCATCAGGTCAAACATAGGGAAGGAAACCTCCTGCTGATTGCCACCTACCGCCCTCCATCAGCTGATGAGTCAGTCCTCCTCCATGTTGAGCACCACTTGGAGGAAGCACTGAGGGTAGCAAGGGCACAGAATGTACTCTGGATGGGGGACTTCAATGTCCATCACCAAGAGTGGCTTGGTAGCACCACTACTGACCGAGCTGGCCAAGTCCTGAAGGGCATAGCTGCCAGACTGGGCCTGCGTCAAGTGGTGAGAGAACCAACACAAGGGAAAAGTCTACTTGACCTCGTCCTCACCAATCTACCTGTTGCAGATACATCTGTCCATGACAGTATTGGTAGGAGTGACCACTGCACAATCGTTGTTGAGATGAAGTCGCATCTCCACAATGAGGACACTGTCCATCGTGTTGTGTGGCACTACCACCGTATTAAATGGGATAGATTCAGAACAGATCTAGCAGTTCAAAACTGGGCATCCATGAGGTGCTGTGGGCCATCAGCAGCAACAGAATTGTATTCCAGCACAATCTGTAACCTCATGGCCCAGCATATTCCTCACTCTATCATTACCATCAAGCCAGGGGATCAACCCAGGTACAAGAGGAGTGTAGAAGAGCAAGCCAGGAGCATGCCAGGAGCAGCACCAGGCGTACCTAAAAATGAGGTGCCAACCTGGTGAAGCTACAACACAGGACTACATGCATGCTAAACAGCGGAAGCAACATGCTATAAAACAGAGCTAAGCGATTCCACAACCAACGGATCAGATCAAAGCTCTGCAGTCCTGCCACATCCAGTTGTGAATGATGGTGGACAACTAACGGGGGGAGGAGGAGGCTCTGTCAACATTCCCATCCTCAATGATGGCAGAGTCCAGCATGTGAGTGCAAAAGACAAGGCTGATGCGTTTGAAACCATCTTCAGCCAGAAGTGCCGAGTGGATAATCCATCTCGGCCTCCTCCCGATATCCCCACCATCACAGAAGCCAGTCATCAGCCAATTCGATTCACTCCATGTGATATCAAGAGATGGCTGAGTGCACTGGATACAACAAAGTCTACGGGCCCCGACAACATCCCAGCTGTAGTGCTGAAGACTTGTGCTCCAGAACTAGCCGTGCCTATAGTCAAGCTGTCCCAGTACAGCTACAACACTGACATTTACCTGACAAAGTGGAAAATTGCCCAGGTATGTCCTGTCCACAAAAAGCAGGACAAATCCAATCCGGCCAATTACCGCCCCATCAGTCTACTCTCAATCATCAGCAAAGTGATGGAAGGTGTCATCGACAGTGCTGTCAAGCGGCACTTACTCACCAATAACTTGCTCACTGATGCTCAGACTTCATTACAGCCTTGGTCCAAACATGGACGAAAGAGCTGAATTCCAGAGTGAGGTGAGAGTGACCGCCCTTGACATCAAAGTAGCATTTGACTGAGTGTGATATCAAGGAGCCCTAGTAAAATTGAAGTCAATGGGAATCGGGCTAAACTCTGCAGTTGATGGAGTCATACCTAGCAAAAAGGAAGATGGTAATAATTGTTGGAGGCCAATCATCTCAGCCCCAGAACATTACTGCAGGAGTTCCTCAAGGCAGCTTCCTAGGCCCAACCATCTTCAGCTGCTTCATCAATGACCTTCCCTCCCTCATAAGATCAGAAATGGGAATGTTTGCTGATGATTGCAGTGTTCAGTTCCATTTGCAACCCCTCAAATAATGAAGCTGCCTGCACGTAGCAAGACCTGGACAACATCCAGGCTTGGACTGATAAGTGACAAGACCATCTCCAACAAGAGAAAGTCTAACCACCTCCCCTTGACATTCAACAGCTTTACCATCGTCAGATCCCCCACCATCAACATCCTGGGGGTCACCATTGACCAGAAACTTGACTGGACCAGCCACATAAATACTGTGGCTTCAAGAGCAGGTCAGAGGCTGGGTATTCTGCAGCGAGTGACTTACCTCCTGATTCCCCAAAGCCTTTCCACCATCTACAAGGCACAAGTCAGGAGTGTCATGGAATACTCTCCACTTGCCTGGATGAGTGCAGCTCCAACAACACTCAAGAAGCTCAATACCATCCAGGACAAAGCAGCCCGCTTGACTGGCATCCCATCCACTACCTTAAACATTCACTCCCTCAACCAGCGGCACACTGTGTCTGCAGTGTGCACCATCCACAGGATGCACTGTAGCAACTCGTCAAGGCTTCTTCAACAGCATCTCCCCAAACTCGTGACCTAGAAGGACAAGGTCAGCAGGCACATGGGAACACCACCACCTGCACGTTCCCCTCCAAGTCACACACCATCTCGACTTGGAAATATATCACCGTTCCTTCATCGTTGAGTCAAAATCCTGGAACTCCCTACCCAACAGCACTGTGGGAGAACCTTCATCACAAGGACTGCAGCGGTTCAAGAAGACGACTCACCACCACCTTCTCGAGGGCAATTAGGGATGGGCAATAAATGCTGGGTTCGCCAGTGACACCCACATCCCATGAATGAATGAATTTTTAAAAATAGTTGTTGGGCAAAATCCCCTTATCCATTGTTCCCATTTATATGTCGCTTCACTTCATAACCAAACATTTCTAAGAAGGTGCAACCAGTTTATTTTGCTGTTCCACGTGTCCCTGCATCATTTTTTGCCTCAGATTGTTGATGACCCATGATATCATTGAATGGCAGAACAGACTCAAGAGCTGAATGGCCTATACCCGTTCCTATGTTCTTATGCCTCCTTGCTGCTTACCGTTAGTGATCATGTAGGATGCTTGTTGTCCACTTACTAATCTCCTAGTCCTTCTAAGTGCTGCCTCAGTGGGAGGAGCGAGTGTGGTGAGGTGTGATGCTACTCCTCAATGGAGACCTTGTGACTTGTCTGTGGTGAATGTCCTGTTTCTGCTGGGCCATGCGATTGCCCTATGACTGCTTCCAGCACCTCAGCATCTGTGCTGGATGGCTGCTCCTGTACCCTATCTCCTACTTCTGCAGTCTCCTGGATGGGATGCATGGGTCAATACCAAGAGCTCCAGTCTTCATCTACATTTCTTCCTTTTTAATATGCTAGTTGCTGCATGCTGCTGGTGAATAATGAGGTATTTGTGTGGAGAAATAGCCTCAGCCTCTACTAAGGAGCATGAAGTCCACCATTAACATCCTCTAAAAGCTGATTGCCTAGTGTTTCTACGTCAGTGAGCACCTTCTGTAAATTGAAGCCCAAGATTTCAACAGCAACAGACACCATGTTGGTGAGCAAAACGAGCAACGTTTTGACTCTTTCCTCGTGGGCTATCCCACAGGTGCCCTGGGATAGCCACTGGGTTCTTGATGCTCCCCCCCCCCCCACCCCCAAAATGCCTACCCAGATGTTTGTGCAACAATGATGCTCCAATCTCCATAATACCATGCAGAAAGTTCTGAAGAATTTCAAAGGACGGCATGAAGAGCTACTGATTTAATTGCTTCAGCTTGGTATAAAGCCCTGTATGCTATGAATCTGTGGGTCTCCCAGCAACAGTCCATCTGACCCTAACCCATCCTTGCTCTGGGTATTGTTCATCTGCTACCACCTCGACTTGCTGCTTCTCACTGGTGCTTGGTGCTTCGCTGGGTGCTGCCTCCTTCCTGCCCCTGTCTGGTTTCCCTTGAAGTGGATGTTTCTGGGTATTTGCTTA
This sequence comes from Heptranchias perlo, assembly GCF_035084215.1. Lineage (NCBI taxonomy): Eukaryota > Metazoa > Chordata > Chondrichthyes > Hexanchiformes > Hexanchidae > Heptranchias > Heptranchias perlo. The sequence goes on along the minus strand of NC_090331.1, from coordinate 74,733,747 downwards.
TGGTGTCTTGGGCGTCCAAAAGATGTTCATGATAGGGCTTCTTCCCGCTCGTCTGTGGTTCCAGAATACTCATTTAGGGAAAACGTAGGGAAAGGGAACAGGTTAGTTTAGGGTATGCAGCCAATAAGTTTCCTTGCAGCAGAGAGGAAGATGTGATTGCCTGTTGAGTGTAAAGTGCTAGTATGTACATATAGTTGAAGTGAATCTTTACCTTCGGCTGACACCGACTCTATTAATGGCTTCCATGCCAAGTATTTGGTGCGCCTGCTGCACGTGTGTTGAGGTGGTGCAGTTTAAGTGACCCTGACAAAGGGTTGTAGAAGTTTGGAACTCTCTTCCGCAAATGGCAATTGATACTAGCTCAATTGCTAAATTTAAATCTGAGATAGATAGCTTTTTGGCAACCAAAGGTATTAAGGGATATGGGCCAAAGGCAGGTATATGGAGTTAGATCACAGATCAGCCATGGTCTTATCAAATGGCGGAGCAGGCACGAGGGGCTGAATGGCCTACTCCTGTTCCTATGTTCCTATGATTCACCTAAATGTGGATGCTCTTATAAAGGTTATGGGCAGCCATCTGCTAGAAAAAAACATTTGTTTCCAGCATTGGCATGTGAGACAGGGTGCAACCCCTATGCCCAACCTACATTGTAACTGGAGTGAAAGGAGTGGAGAGCTTGAAAGTAGTTTGAGGAGTTGCAGTGAGAGCGTGAACAAACTTGCAGAAGTTGAGTGAGAGGAAGTCTTGGGCTTCATCTGTCACCAAGTTGGAGCTGCAGCTTCACTGATATGGTGTAGAGGGGTTATAAGATATGAGGGTTGGGTTATTACTTTGCAGGATACATTGCTGATGTGGCCGTGTTCTGAGTGCTTGGTGTATTCATAGTATAAGCATACCTTTGCTTCAGTAGGCGCTATTTCATCAAACCTACTTTGACGCTCTTCCTCCTGAGAATCTTTTTCACATTTGATTCTATGACCAATGGTTGTGGGAACGTAGGAACAGGCCGTTCAGCCCCTCGAGCCTGTTCCGCCATTCAATGAGATCATGGCTGATCTGTATCCTAAATCCATCCACCCGCCTTGGCTCCATATCCCTTAATACCCTTAGTTAGCAAAAATCTATGTATCTTAGATTTAAAATTGTGAATTGAGCTAGCATATACTGCTTTTTGTGGGATAGGCTTCCACACTTCTACCACCCTTTATATGAAGAAGTGTTTCCTAACTTCTCTCCTGCATATCCTGGCTCTGATTTTAAGGTTATGTCCCCTTGTCCTGGACTCTCCCACCAGTAGAAAACGTTTCCATCTACCATATCAATTCTTTTCAAAATCCTAAAAACCTCAATCAAATCACTCCTTAACCTTCCAAGGAATACAAGCCTAATTTATGTAATCTCTTCTCATAATCTAACCCTGGTAACATTCTGGTCAATCTGCACTGCACTCCTTCCAAGATCAATATATCTATTCTAAGGTGTGGTGCCCAGAACTGTACACAGTACTCCAGATGTGGTCTAACTACGGCTTTGTATAGCTGTAGCAAAAGTGCCTCCCCTTTTTATATTCTAGCCGTCTAGTTATCAAGGCTAACATTCCATTAGACTTTTTGATTATTTTTTGTACCTGACAACATTTTAGTGATCTGAGTACATGGACTTCGAAATCTCTTTGGACCTCCACTGTACCAATTTTTTTTAAAAATACTCTGATCTATCCTTTTTTGGTCCAAAATGAATGAGTTGCATTGAGTCTACAGCACTGGAACAGGCCTTTTGGCCCAACTGGTCTATAACTATTGTTTTATGCTCCACACAAGCCTTCTCTTTATCTCCTCCCCCCTACTTCATCTACCCTTATCAGCATATCCTACGATTCCTTCCTCCCCCATGTGCTTATCTAGTTTCCCCTTAATTGTATCTACGCTATTTGCCTCAACTATCCCTTGTGGTAGCACTTTCCACATTCTTACCAATCTTTGGGTAAAGAAGTTTCTCCTGAATTCCCTATTGGCTTTATTCGTGACCATCTTATATTGAGGGTTGTGAATCTTTGGCATTCTCTACCCCAGAGAACTGCGGATGCTACGTTGTTGAGCATATTCAAGACTGAAATCGATAGATTTTTGGACACTAAGGAAATCGGGGATATGAGAATAGGGCAGGAAAATGGAGTTGAGGTTGAAGATCAGCCATGATCTTATTGAATGGCGGAGCAGGCTCGAGGGACCGTATGGCCTCATCCTGCTCCTGTTTCTTATGTTCTTATTGATGACCTCACACTTACCTGCGTTGAAATCCATCTTCCACAGTTTTGCCCACTCATTTAATCTATCAATGCCTCTATAATTTTATGCTCACATCCACAATATTTATTATGACACTAATCTTTGTGTCATTGGCAAACTTGGATAGATGGCTCTCTATTGTGTGATCTAAGTCATTAATAAATATAGTGAATAGTTGAGGCCCCAGCACAGATCCTTGTGGGACACCATGAACCACTTCTTTCCAATGCGAGTACATACCCATTATCCCTATTCTCTCCTACTGCCTAACCAATCTCCTAACCAGGTCAATAGTTTGCCTTCAATTCCATGAGCTTTAATTTTAGCTAAGAGTCACTTTTGTGGAACCTTTATCAAATACCTTCTGGAAGTACATATAAATTACATCCATAGACATTCCCCTGTCTACTACTTTAGTTACTTCCTCAAAAAATTCAATTAGGTTCGTTAGACATGACCTACCCTTTACAAATCCATATTGGTTCTCCAGTGCTCAGTCACTCTGTCCTTAATTATAGATTCCAACAACTTCCCCACAACAGATGTTAGATTAACAGGTCTATAATTTCCCGATCTCTCTCTCTCTCTCTCTCTCGCCTTTCTTAAGTAATAGGGTTACATTTGCAATTTTCCACCTAAAGAGATAATTCTTGAATTGAGACAGCTTTGGAAAATTATGGCTGAAGCATCTCCAATTTCCTCACCTACTTCCTTTAAAACCCTGAGGTGGAAACCATCAGGTCCTGGGGATTTGTCAGTCTTTAGTGTCATTTTTTTCAAATACTGTTTCCTTGTTCACGTTAACTTTAGTGATTCCAGCCCTTGATTCATTATTAGTTTCCCTGGAATGTCAGATATATTATCCTCTATTGTGAAGACTGATGCACAGTAATCATTTAACAAGTCTGTCATTTCCTTATTTTTATTTGCAATATTACCCGCATCTGTGTTTAAAGGGCCCACATTACCCTTGACTGCCCCTTTCCTTCTAATATTGTAAAAACTTTGTGGTAACCTTGATATCCTTTGCAAGTTTATTCTCGTATTCCATTTTTGCAGCTCTTGCTATCTTTTTTGTCTTCCTTTGCTTTTCTTTATATTTCTCTGTCCTCTGGATCTACTTTATTTGCACTTTTTTGTATACTCTTTCCTTTAGTTTTATGTTGGGGCAGAAATTGCTCCTGGAATAACGGAGGACCTCAACAGTGCTCTCCGTTTTCCGTGGTGAATCGAAGGAGCAAGTTGCCAAATTTGCACGTGTACTTAAAGTGGAAATCGTGAACTTGTTCCTATTGGTTCGTCAGCAATTTGACAGCTGCGAATTAAAGGGCCACCGCATCCTACAATCATAGAAATCACTGAAAAATCACCAAACTGGCTCATTCGCCCAGCTGGAATGTAACTAATTACGCCACCAAAAGGTACGCTTGAAAATACCAAGTCTAAACGAAGTTTTAAAAGCACGATAACACTTTGACTGCCAAACAACTTAATCTAAATTTTTTAAATGTGGAGTCTCATATTACTCCATATTTTAATACTTTTGGTCATTGAAAGAAAAACTTTTTTTTTTACTTTTCCCTTCTGACTCTTTAATTTAATTCAATTATTTTTTTGGCTTTTTATTGTAAACAAAATTTTTTTTTTAATGACTTCCAGAATACTAATTTTAAATGAATGAAGTCTGCTTGTGGGCGTGACTTTTTTTCCTGACATATTTTGTAGGCGTGTCTTCCATTCCCACAGACATTTCCATGCAAATTAACTTACATTGCTGAGAGGTTGAATTGATAGCACACATTTCAAAGAACTTCAAAATCAAGCAAATCAATGCCACAGAGCCTGCAAACGTACATTTGTTTTAATTGGCAGGAGCTGCAGAGAGCGTTGCCATGCTGCTCATCATGATTTCTGGCTCGATCTCTCGCCTCTTTTGCCGACCATGGCTGTTTTATTTGGTAAATAGAGCTCTTGCCCCTTATGGGTATGTACTGGTCCTGTATCAAGCCAAATTCTTTTTTGAACACCTCCCACTGTTCCTCTGTAGTTTTATCTGGTTTTGACCAGTTTGCAATTTTCAGTCTGTCTCATCCCATTAAAGTTAGCCTTACCAAAATCTAGAATCTTAGTAATTGTTACATTTCTCCTTTTCAAACCTAACGTTGAATTTGATCAAAAGAGGCTGGATTTTCCTGTGCGGTTAAACGCGGAAATACGGAAGTTGCCGCACCAGATGTGAGCCTGTTCCGTAAGCTCTCGCCGGCTGGTTCCCCGTTCGAATGAATAGAACAGCGTGAAGTTCCTGCACTGAGCTGATGGATACGAACTAATCTCGCCAAAAAAAGTACATCATCATTTCCAGTGTAAGCACCCTGTTAATGGCGTGGTAAGTCTTAATTACTGCCAAACAACCCCTCTGGCACTGAAAATCAACTTTTACAAGTTGTTAGACATTTTTTAAAACATTTTTTTACTTTTTGTCTTTTTTTTATCTCTGTCTCTTAATTCAATCTTTCTTTTCTTCTCATTATTTCTCTTTCTGTACCTGATTTTACATTGAATTCACTATTCTAACTTACACTTCCTGGTTCTGACTGCGCTGCTCAGTAACTATTCTTCAATCTGACTGGGGCAAGCAACTATATATTCCGTTAACCATTCACACAGGTCCCAGATGTCCGGGAGAAGGCGTTGCATTGAATTGAGCGCCCCATGAGAGGAACTTGCCATGCAAAAGCCCATAAAAGGTCCATGGGCAATTGCAAGTCTAATGAACAGTGCACGTCGTTCACCGCTCACAGGAAAATCTGGCCCATCATGATCACTGTTCATTAATAATCTAAGTCTGGCTGATTACTCATTACTAAATCTAGTATGGCCTGCCCTCCTGGTTCTAGAACCTATTGCTCCAGAAAACTATCTTGAATGCACTCGAGAAATTCACTACCTTTCTGACCTGAGCTACTCTGCCCTTCCCAATCTATATGAAAATTAAAGTCTCTCATTAGCTTTTGCTACAAGCCTCTCTAAACTCTGAATTAATACATTCTGCCACTTTATTGCTACTATCAGGAGGCCTGCAGACAACTTCCATTACAGTTTTAAGTCCTCTAATTTCTCAATTCTAACCATAGCATCTTGCTTATTGCTTTCCCTTACCTATATCCCCTCTTACTAATGTTGTAATAGTAACTTTGATCAATAAGGCTACCCCTCCTTCTCCTAGTTTCCCTATCCTTTCGAAAGACTTTAGGCTAGAAATTGGGCCATGTAGCGCTCGTTGTTTTGGTGCTATGTGGCCTCTCAAAGTGCCAAGATGGTGTCTTGGCTGCGCACACATGTTTCTATAGTATTCCAAGGTATAGGTATTAACGCGTGTGCAGAGAGCAAACGCTGGCAGCATATAAAGTAGGGAGAAAATGGGTACAATCAGTGTGCAATGCTGATTTAAAGTGATAAGTTCCAAAATGGTGTCTAAAGCTCAACTCAACGCACAGTCATAACCATGCAAACCTGAACATGTCTTAGATGGCCTGGAGGACCCCCACCCCCCAACCAGGACTATTTAAAGGGACCATGCAGCTGTTGCAGATTAGTTAATGGACTATTGCTTCTGGCTGCTGGTGGAATAGGAAGTGTTTTTTGAAGCTCTCTGTACTTACTGAGAGTTGCCACAGTACATTTGAAAGTGGTTTGGCAGGTACTGCCTTCGGGTTCGGAAAGTTACAACTGTGGTTGAACAAGGTTCCTGGCAACCATGCCTGGTCTGCTAGGGCTCCCGCTGGGCATTGTACATGACTGGGAGCATGCAGAGAGGCCACGCACAGCAGGTCAAGCTGTGAGGAGGGGGCAGGGCACTGAGGAGGATGCCATATCCAATGAGGGCCTTCCAGGACCAATTCTCTTACCTTAACATGAGCGAGGAGCATTGCATCCGACGGCTGAGGTTCACTAAGGAGGCCGTGACCGAGATCTGTCAACTGCTGTGACCACAACTACAGCCTCAGCGCAGAGCGAGGACACCATTGCCTGTGGCTGTGAGGTAACCGTGGCGCTGAATTTCTACGGCTCAGGATCATTTCAAGCCTCTGCTGGTGACACGTGCAATATCTCGCAGCATGCAGTGCACTGCTGCATAACGGAAGTCGCAAACGCACTGTAGAAGATGAGGAACAAGTTCATCATGTTCCCTCTTGTTAGAGACGAGCAGAATGAGCGAGCACAGGGGTTCGCTCGCATTGCTGGCTTCCCCATGGTGCAGGGTGCCATTGACTGCACGCATATTGCCCTTCATGCGCCCGCATATCAACTCAGCAGTCTTCGTGAACCAAAAGGGTTTCCACTCCCTGAACATATAGCTGGTGTGCGACCATACGCATCAAATCTTGGAGGTCGATGCTCGCTACCCTGGGAGCAGTCACGATGCCTTCGTTATGCAGCAGTCCAACAAGCCAGCTATCTTTCACCTGGCTCGGCAGGTCAAAGGCTGGTTACTGGGTGACAAGGGCTATCCCCTCACGTTGTGCCTCATGATTCCAGTCAGGAGCCCACACACACGTGCAAAGCAGGCCTACAATGAGAGCCATTCCGCTACACGCATCAGCGTGGAGCACACCACAGGCCTCCTGAAACAACGCTTCCACTGCCTGGACTGTTCTGGAGGAGCCCTGCAGTACTGGAAGATGGTAGTGGTTGTTGGAGGCCAATCATCTCAGCCCCAGGACATTGCTGCATGAGTTCCTCAAGGCAGTGTCCTGGGCCCAACAATCTTCAGCTGCTTCATCAATGACCTCCCTCTATCATAAAGTCAGAAATGAGGATGTTCGTTGATGAGTGCACAGTGTACAGTTCCATTCGCAACCCCTCAGGTAATGAAGCAGTCTGTGCTCGCATGCAGCAAGACCTGGACAACATCCAGGCTTGGGCTCATAAGTGGCAAGTAACATTCGCGCCAGACAAGTGCCAGGCAATGACCATCTCCAACAAGAGAAAGTCTAACCACCTCCCCTTGACATTCAACGGTGCACGTCGTTCGCCGATTCCCCCACAATCAACATCCTGGGGGTCACCATTGACCAGTAACTTAACTGGACCAGGAATATAAATACTGTGGCTACAAGAGCAGGTCAGAGGCTGTGTATTCTGTGGCGAGTAACTCACCTCCTGACTCCCCAAAGCCTTTCCACCATTTACAAGGCACCAGTCAGGAGTGTAATGGAATACTCTCCACTTGCCTGGATGAGTGCAGCTCCAACAACACTCGAAGCTCGACACCATCCAGGACAAAGCAGCCTGCTTGATTGGCACCCCATCCACTCCCTTCACTACTGGCACACTGTGGCTGCAGTGTGTACCATCCACAGGATGCACTGCAGCAACCCGCTACTTCTACCACCTAGAAGGACAAGGGCAGCAGGCGCATGGGAACAACACCACCTGCACGTTCCCCTCCAAGTCACACATCATCCCGACTTGGAAATATATCACCGTTCCTTCATCGTCACTGGGTCAAAATCCTGGAACTCCCTACCTAACAGCACTGTGGGAGAACCTTCACCACACGGACTGCAGCGGTTCAAGAAGGCGGCTCACCACCACCTTCTCAAGGGCAATTAGCGATGGGCAATAAATGCTGGCCTTGCCAGTGATGCCCACATCCCATGAACGAATTTTTTAAAACTCCACTGAGGGGTGAGCAGGTTCGTGGTGGTATGCCTTGTGCTGCACAACCTCTGCATCATAAAGGACTAGCCCTTGCTACTGATGATCGGAGAAGACCCTGAACCAGAGGGGGAGGGGCGAGAGGAGGAAGTGGAGGAAGACGCAAGGGTGCAACAGGGAACACAGGCCTTGTCTGCAAGGGCTCTGCGTGCTCGCTTGATCCGTGCCCATTATCAATGATATGAATTACATCCCCCAACTCACCAACAGTCCTACACTCCCCACATGACCATCAAATCACCCTCCATCTGATTACACATTGCTTTCCCCCTCAGCTCATTGCGCAAATAAAAACCACCACCAAATGCAAATTCAAATTTACATTTATCAATTAACAAATTAAATTATGCAAATAGAACAGGACTATTCACCCTTGTGCAGTCCCTTAGTGCCTGTTGTCTGTGTGCCTTTACCTATCCTAGTGCTCCTATGAGGTGCATCCCCAGTGGCTGGAGGATGGGTGGTGGGAGGCTGCTGGTCTTCAATTGAGGAGCGTGCAGATGGCCTTGGAGGACGACCTCGAGCAGCTCTGGGCCGGCAGGCCCCGGTGTCAGACGGTGCCATCTCAGCATAGGCTGCCTGGCTGATGGGCAACAACTAGGGCACTAGTGGAATGGCAGGGGTGGGAGCAGGAATGCTGTCATCCCAAGAGAAGACAAGCAGGTCCGACTGCCATGGCGCCACTGCCACTCTCCCGGGCGGTGTCTCAGCAATCCTGGTGATCAGCTGGAGAATGGATTGCTGGAGTGCTGTGACGCCCTGGGAGTCCCGTTCCACAGTGGTCCCCAGAGCCACAATAGCAGCAGTCTGAGCTTCCATTGCAGCAGGCTGAGCTTCCACCATAGCTTGCAGACCTTTGATCACATCAGTTTGTGCTGCAATGGAAGCCGCGACGTCGGCCATCAGATGCTGCATCATGGTGGGTTCCACAGGTGTGATAATGGAGGTGACCACCCGTTCCATGTGAGAAAGGATGAGCTCCAAGCTCTGCGCAAAGCCCTGTGCCAAGTTTGAGGTGGACTCCTCCGTGCCCCTTATCATGGTGCACTGGAAAGCCTGCCAGAAAGCTTGTGCACAAAGCGTTTGGTGATGTATGCCTATCAGCCGTCTTCTGTAGCCTGATGCATCGAAGTCCTCCTCTGACTCCTGCAGCAGAATTAGTGAGCGACCTTGCCCTCCGGCGAGCTGGCACCTGTGGTATCCATTCCCCCGGCTCCTGGGCACTTGTGCTTGGTGTCTCTCCACGTGTAGATCCCTCCCCTAACCTAACCTCCGAAGGACGCGCAGTCTCAGTCGTTGAGCTGGTGGATGCAAGTGTCAGATCGAGTGACGGTGTGGCTTCAGTGTCCCCCCTCCTCCTCGGACGGTGCTGCCACGTGTTCTTGGGTATCTGCAATGAGTTTGAGTTATGGAGCAGGGAGAGGAGCAAGTAAGACATGTGTGGTGACAGCATCTGCAGCACATGAGTCAGAAAAGATTATGGGAAGAGGGAGATGTGGGAAACTAGAAGGAGCATTAGATATGCAGAAACCCCCTTCATCGGAACCTCTAGCGCGGCATGTGGTCTCAGGCCCGCCCAATGATCTGAAGCAGAGTGTCCTCCAAGGGGGTGAGGATGAGTAGGCATGCCTGTCCTCCCTCAGGCTCTCCTGCTGCCTGCTGTTGTTCACCACATTCTCCTGCAAGACAGAGGGCAACGTGTTAGTGAGTATCCTGCAAGGTGTCTGGGTGATGTGCCTGTCATGGTTGAACAGCTGCCAGTTCGTGACCTGTGAGTGAAGGTTGCATGGCCTGCAAGTGTGGTACTATGTGCGGGTGAGATGCAGCATGCTGAGTGCAGCATTGCATATGGAAGGGCAGTGTTTGGTGGGTGACGGGTGGCGTGATGCCTGCAGCAGTGGTGCATTGGTAGGATGTGCCGTTTGACACTTGCATTCACTCACCTTGACCATTCGTGTCAAATCGTTGAACTTCTTTTGGCACTGCACCCACGTGCATGATGCCATGCTCCTGACATTCACTTCTTGGGCCACAGCCTCCTAATACCTGCAGAGCTGGAGTCTGGAGGGTATCCTGCCACCTCTACGGGTACATGTTGGCACTCCTTTCATCCGCCCCCTCCGCTGGGGCCTCCAGTGCATCATCGGAGAAGCATGGGGCCTGCTCTTGCACCGGTCCCACTATCCTTCTGCCCATCTTTCCCTCCTCCCAGTGGACTGTGCATGTGCCATTAAAGAGTTGCGGGCTGCCGATGATGGGCGCTGGCCACACCCCATTTTGGGCTTCCTGATTCTCTGCGCAGCTAGCAGTACCCGCACTGTTGAGAGCTATCGAAGTTCACGTGCAGGGGCCACCGAGCACGAGTTAGTAGCGGATTGCACCGCCCACGCCCAATAATTGGCATTATCCAATTTAACCCCTCTTATTCCTGGAATATTTAACTCCAACCATGTCTCTGTAATGGCCACCGTGACATACCCTCTAAGTTGTATTTGAACCTCGAATACACTCAATTTATTTCTTATACTCCATGCGTTAGTATATAAAACTCTTATTTGAGCAAGAGACCCTAACCTGACCTATTGCCCTGTTGCTGTCTTTCTACAGTGTTAATCTTAACACGTTTCTTATTTGTCACTCCTGCTGTAACTGTTTTAGTTATTGTAATAGTCCCTTCACCTGGAGTATCCAGACCATTGTTTATGACCTGAACACTGCTCTTATCTCTCTTTAATCTTTAAACTATTTTAACTATTGTTTCTGACTGAGCCCTCCCCAACCCCTTATCAGTTTAAAGTCCTTTTTACCACCCTATTCTTTCTGCTAGGACTTTGGTCCCACTCCGGTTCAGGTGCAGCCCATCCCAACGGTAAAAGCTCCTTCCTGTCCCAGTACTGGTGCCAGCGTCCCATGAAATGGAACCCCTCCTTCCCTGATCTGTTTGTCCCTATGGCAATTAGCATGTGGGTGGCTCAGGGAATAATCCGAAGATTACCTCCCTTGGAGTCCTGCTTTTTAATTTTGCCCTTAACTCCTGATATTCCTTCAGCCTCCCTTTCCAGCCACATCAAGATATTACCCTGGCAATACGCCCTTCGAGAATTTACTTAGTTTTAATTTGATCCCCTTAGATCTAATTAATGACTCTGATACTTATTTATAGATTATTTACTGTTATCCCTTGGTTTAAATGACATGGCACCTCATTCGCACACCCCCACCCCCCACTCAATTAGCGTTCCCCTCTTCCCCAAAAATGGCCACTGTCCTCTGTGGCAGCTCCTCCAACAGGATCTCCAGGCTGCACTCATAAGAACACCGGTAGGCCATTTAGCTGCTCAAGCCTGTTCTGCTATTCATAAAGGGCAAAAGAGTAACTAGGGAGAGAGTAGGGCCTCTTAAGGATCAACAAGGTCATCTATGTGCGGAACCACAAGAGATGGGTGAGATCCTAAATGAATATTTCACATCGGTATTTACGGTTGAGAAAGGCATGGATGTTAGGGAACTTGGGGAAATAAATAGTGATGTCTTGAGGAGTGTACATATTACAGAGAGGGAGGTACTGGAAGTCTTAACGCGCATCAAGGTAGATAAATCTCCGGGACCTGATGAAATGTATCCCAGGACGTTATGGGAGGTTAGGGAGGAAATTGCGGGTCCCCTGGCAGAGATATTTGAATCATCGACAGGTGAGGTGCCTGAAGATTGGAGGGTAGCAAATGTTGTGCCTTTGTTTAAGAAGGGCGGCAGGGAAAAGCCTGGGAACTACAGACCGGTGAGCCTGACATCTGTAGTGGGTAAGTTGTTAGAGGGTATTCCGAGACAGGATCTACAGGCATTTGGAGAGGCAGGGACTGATTAGGAACAGTCAGCATGGTTTTGTGAGAGGAAAATCATGTCTCTCGAATTTGATTGAGTTTTTTGAAGGGGAAACCAAGAAGACAGATGAGGGCTGTGCAGTAGACGTGGTCTACATGGACTTTAGCAAAGCCTTTGACAAGGTACCGCATGGTAGGTTGTTACATAAGGTTAAATCTCACGGGATCCAAGGTGAGGTAGCCAATTGGATACAAAATTGGATTGACGACAGAAGACAGACGGTGGTTGTAGAGGGTTGTTTTTCAAACTGGAGGCCTGTGACCAGCGATGTGCCTCGGGGATCGGTGCTGGGTCCGCTGTTATTTGTTATTTATATTAATGATTTGGATGAGAATTTAGGAGGCATGGTTAGTAAGTTTGCAGATGACACCAAGATTGGTGGCATTGTGGACAGTGAAGAAGGTTATCTAGGATTGCAACGGGATCTTGATAAATTGGGCCAGTGGGCCGATGAATGGCAGATGGAGTTTAATTTAGATAAATGTGAGGTGATGCATTTTGGTAGATCGAATCGGGCCAGGACCTACTCCGTTAATGGTAGGGCGTTGGGGAGAGTTATAGAACAAAGAGATCTAGGAGTACAGGTTCATAGCTCCTTGAAAGTGGAGTCACAGGTGGATAGGGTGGTGAAGAAGGCATTCGGCATGCTTGGTTTCATTGGTCAGAACATTGAATACAGGAGTTGGGATGTCTTGTTGAAGTTGTACAAGACATTAGTAAGGCCACACTTGGAATACTGTGTACAGTTCTGGTCACCCTATTATAGAAAGGATATTATTAAACTAGAAAGAGTGCAGAAAAGATTTACTAGGATGCTACCGGGACTTGATGGTTTGACTTATAGGGAGAGGCTGGATAGACTGAGACTTTTTTCCCAGGAGAGTAGGAGGTTTAGGGGTGATCTTATAGAAGTCTATAAAATAATGAGGGGCATAGATAAGGTAGATAGTCAAAATCTTTTCCCAAAGGTAGGGGAGTCTATAACGAGGGGGCATAGATTTAAGGTGAGAGGGGAGAGATACAAAAGGGTCCAGAGGGACAATTTTTTCACTCAAAGGGTGGTGAGTGTCTGGAACGAGCTGCCAGAGGCAGTAGTAGAGGCGGGTACAATTTTGTCTTTTAAAAAGCATTTGGACAGTTACATGGGTAAGATGGGTATAGAGGGATATGGGCAAAGTGCAGGCAACTGGGACTAGCTTCGTGGTATAAACTGGGCGACATGGACATGTTGGGCCGAAGGGCCTGTTTCCATGTTGTAAACTTCTATGACTCTATGATTCTATTTAGATCATGGCTAATCTGTACCTCTACTCCATTTACCTGCCATTGTTCCATATCCTTACCTAACAAAAATCTATCAATCTCCGTTATCAATCTCAAAAATCTCAGTTGATCCAGCATCTGTGATCTTTGGGGAGAGAGTCCCAGGTATCTTTTATTCTTTGTGTGAGTGTTTCCTGATTTCACTCCTAAATGGGCTTCCTCTAATGTTACTCCCTCTTGTCCTGGATTTCCCTCAGAGGAAATAGTTTCTCTGGATCTACGCTATTGAAACCCCTTTATCATTTTTAGACATCTTGGTTACATCACCCCTCAACCTTCTAAACTCAAGGGAATAGAAGCCGTTTATGCAAACTGTCCTCATAATTTAACCCTTTAACCCCGATATCATTCTGGTAAATCTGCGCTTTACCCCCCCCACCAAAGGTGTTTCCTAAGGTTCTAAATATGTTTCCTAATGTTCAGTACCCAAAAATGAACACACTACTCTAGATGGAATCTAACTAAGGCGTTCTATACAACTGTATCAACATACGAAAATGACAGACGGGAAAAGACCTACTGGTCCATCCAGCCTGTCCCACACAGTTGTGATTCCTTAAGCATCACAATACATTCGCTCCCCACCTACCATGTAAGGAGCCATGTAATCTCCTGGGTGTGGCAAAACAAACCGATTTTAAAAACCAGGCCAATTTTGGAGGGGGGGCTGGAATGGAAACTTTCCCTCAGACCCCCTTTAGGTGATTGAAAATAGTCCCGGAGCTCACATTGGCCCTGATTTATGTTACAGGCTACCTACTTCTTGTACAAGGTGATCTTCGCCCCAGCTAAAAACAGATCTTCTCTAGCCATCTTCTCAAGCGTAGTCAGCCTCTACCAAATCATGTCCTCTTCCCTTTAAGTGCAGCAGCACTTTAAATTCCCTGCGTGGTGACTCAGTGCTCCCAGCACACAAAAAAAACCACTGATCTTAGTCAAACTATTTAAATTGCCTGACTGTGTAATCTGGCTTTGGTTATGTATATATCAATTTTGTTTGGGGGAAGATAGAGTATGAGAGGAAATCAATCATGACACAGATTAATTAAGTGTGAAAAGCATGGACCATTTTTGCCCTGATCAGAGAATTGGCCCTCTGATGTGAAGACGTTTTAAAACAGATTACAGTTACTACGTATAATCTTTTTCTCTTGCCAGTCTGTGAAGTTAACCCTGTTTTGTCTGATTAAAAGCAACCACTTTTAACAGAGGAAGGTTTCTAGAGGACTGCAACCTATTGGTTTATAACCCAAACACTGGGGTCTTGTAATCTGCGTCTCTCACTATCATACTCCCATTCATTCTCCCTTCCCCCCACCCCCTATCAAAATCCCAAGAGTACAGAAGTCTTTTAGAATATAAACATGATATACCAGTTAATAAGAGATTAAACTATTTTGTTTTAAAATAAAATTTTATTTGTTACTTTAAAAGTCCCTGATGGCATCTAGGGGATTTAAACCCAGATAGCCTCGGGAGTGCTGGTTTCCAATTTGATGGAGCTAGAGCTCTCCCATAGTGGCCAGACAGAGGTAACGAGTGGGAACAGGAATTCTGATGATTTATCAAGCAGGCAGGCAGCTGAGAAAATTGGATTTGAAAATACCAAACATATTAAGGAGTAGCTGATGAGATTTGGTGTATACATACACAACCCAAAAATATAATGAGCATAACAGGAAATCATTCATGATCGAGACTACTTTATGTGCAATCATGTCATGGACTCTTCCGACCACAATCCTGCAAACTCAACATTTTCTGGTGTGGGAAGATAATGCAATTAAGCTTGGTGAATGGTGTCGCTTAGTTCCTCAGTGTGCCCGTGTTTTTGCCAGATAATTCTGTTGACTATAAATTGTAAATAGTTTTATAAAATAAGCCAGATGTAAAGATACAGTTTTACACTGATAGTTGAGATCACTAAGATATGCAGGAAATTCTTGTCAAAATGTTGGCTACCAAAGATAACTGGTTTTCGTGTTCTGATTGTGAACTGATTTGTTCATGGCTGCTGTTCTTCCTTGTCGTTTTGTAACTTAATGTATGGAGAGGATCTTGAATGGTGCAACATAAAAATCCACAGGCGCAATGGTCTGTTATTCAGTGAGGCTGATCTGTGGGCAAACAAAAGAATAAAGACATAAATCACCATTCAGAACTAATGTAGATTCACAGTGGTATAGTACAAATTGTGACATGTACTAAGTAAAAAGTAACAGTTCACACCTATCTTGGGCAATTTTTTTTTACTAATAGTGAAATCATGAATGCATTTTTAAATTTAAAGTTGTGATTTTGCTACAAATAGCAAACAAAGCAAATCTTCTCCCTTGATACATGCTTTATGCCCTTTGTCTCAATGTTATCTCCTGTCTATTTGACACATATATACCTACCATACCAGAGGAGCTATAATTTAGGTGCAAGACTTGTTGCGTCAGTGATGAGAGAACTGGTAATGTATTTATTAGCAGGTCGTCTTGCTCTAATGTTCAAGGAGCAATGATTTTGTTCATTGGTATCTTTTTAAAGCTGCTTCTATAAGAAAACTGTAGCTAAGAAGTTATGGCATAAATCCAAAGTCAATCAGGGCCCAACATCATTCCAGAAAGGAGAGTGAGGCTACCTATTCTAGGGAATCCCACTCTACTTTGTTCCAGGGTCAGATGAAGCCCTGACTCCTGGTTTACCCAACAACTTTCGCATCACTGCAACTGAAGGCACTTCAACCTTGTGGTGTAAATGCAGCCAAAACTAACTAAGATTGATGTACAGCTCCTGTGTATAAACAATGTTGTACATAAACCAACATTTTTCATTTGTTGAGGCTAGCCAACTAAGCAGAGAAATATGGACCAACTGTTTGTTTCTTTTATTTAAAAAAAATATATATTCCACTGCTGAATTTCTGTATAAGGAATAGGAATAAAAATGAAAGTCAAAAACTTTCACCTGGTTAAAATGATTAGATTAATCCAAAAAGTTATCAGGAAAGACCACAGAATTTGAGTAGTATAGATGTGTTTGAGGCAGTTAGCTGTATTTCTGGAGAGAGAGGCGATTGAGGGGTATGGTAATAAGGTGGTTAGGTGGGGTTAATCTATCAAAGGGGCTTTTCCTGTTCCTAAAAGTTTCTATGAGCCTCCTATGTTTTTTCTTGCCATTATTTGTGCTCTAGCCTTTTCTCCACGTATGTGCTCATTGGGTTATTTTAGTACAAG
Source organism: Heptranchias perlo (assembly GCF_035084215.1). Taxonomy (NCBI): domain Eukaryota; kingdom Metazoa; phylum Chordata; class Chondrichthyes; order Hexanchiformes; family Hexanchidae; genus Heptranchias; species Heptranchias perlo. The sequence goes on along the minus strand of NC_090331.1, from coordinate 74,717,306 downwards.
TTCTTACATGGTAATAGCCTCTGGTTTTGAAGTTGGCAATGCGTAATCATTTAAGCAAACTCAAATGCCCTAGGGAATGAATCCCCACTTCAGACTCTGAGGTCCTTTTTGCTGGTTTTAAAAAGAAAACAGGCCTGATACACTCATTCCTGTGCTGGATAGCCATGGAAAAGAGCTGAAAAGAAAAATTGTCAGTACAATAGTATAAATCCCTACAGACAGCATAAAACCAAACCACGGTTCTTTGGTGCTGACAACGGGACTACTGTGTTTGACCAGTTTTCCCATCACCTTACACCTTTTGGTTCACAGGGGAGCGATGCAAGAATCTTTGATCTGTCTCTGAAGATTATGATCTGTCTCTGAAGATGTTTTACTTGCTGACCAAATATGGACAATAGCAATTTCTCACTTGCATCTACAAGGAGCAGATGCAACAATCTGTATAATAGCTCTCACTCCATAGTTCTATTTTGCCTAATACAAGGTCCTCTCAAGTAATCCAACATCTTGCAGGACAACTGAAGTGATTGCGACAGCAGATTCCGTCATCTGTATTAGTGGATGTATCACAGTGCACAGTCCCACATCTACCTGATTGCATCTCTGGGGAAGATCTAACTCTTAAGGTTGCGGGGTCTACTTATGAGGATGGAAAAGCCAACCGTTTTCAGAGAAATTGACATTGGATACAGAATCAATGCCTATGGCTTTCAACCCAGGATGGATTTTCTTTGCTTATAATGTCAGGTAGTGTGCATACTTATGGAGGTAACCTTTTGATGTGGGCAAATTATATGACTAGTTTGTGCGAGTGGTTTGATGGACTTGGTGCTTTGCCTATTAGGAATAGTTATTTGAATTGGGAGGGGTGTTGGGGAATTCCACCAGTCATGTATGCCATTTTAGAATTGATCAGTTGATTAGACACAATGGAGATGATTTTAAACCCCAAGATCGGGTGGGTTGGGGGCGGGTGGGAGTTGAAAATATTTGCTTTCTTGGGTCGCAACCGCAAAATTTTTGGACTTTGCATTCCCAGTGGGAATCCTGTACTTTTACGCACCGACGTTAAACCCGGAAATAAAGCCGGGTTGCAGTCATGACCCAAAAAACAATTATTTTCAACTCCCACCCGCCCCCAACTCACCCATCCTTGGGGTTTAAAATCACCCCCAATATAATTGCTCAGTCCAGAGAGGGAAAAACATTATAAGCAGGTCATAATGTCTGATGCTGTGTAAAGTAATTAAAGATTTGGTTTTTTTCAAGCTGTACGAAAATCAGTAGATGCTAAAAGAGAACTTGAGATCCAAATTCATAGGAAAAAGTTGGTCCACTTCAGTTGTTCTAAATCAGTAGAATGCTACTCCCCTAATGAGCAAGTTTGTGCCCTAATGTAATACTGAGTCATGCAGTGCAGGTTAGATCATTAGTTATTATAAGTTAACTAAATACTAATGTACAGAGAAGATTGTATATGTTCAATAAATCCACAGCATAATATCAGACTGAGGTTTTGTTGGTGCTGGTGAAATATTTTATTTTCCTGTTTTCCTGCTACTTTTTTTAAAACTGGGATTGCTTTTTATGACTAAGTTTTGCCTTTGACAACTCTGGGAAAAGCCATGATAAACATGCTGCATTCCAAGAGTGCTTCCTGCTGCTTATCTTATCCCCTGGATTGTAGATTTGGCATTTATTTTCTTAACAAAGACTGTACACTTGGCAACTGCTGCCAAGACGACAATTCATATTATGGAATTGAATCAAAAATCTGTTATGCTGCAAATAGCAGTTATTTGTCATGAAGTTGGAGTCTTGGAACAGAATGTTGAATGTTGAATATTTTCCATTTTGTTTTTGAATCAGTTTGCTTCTGAAGTTATTGCTGGTGTTTGCATTGATAAATAACACAACAAATTCACTATATATTCAGTTTTCTCTCCCACCATCATTAGCTAATGGAGGATGATGTACCTCTCTCTCTAACACTGTGGTCTCCATACCTAAATATCTGCTGTAGTAGATAATGCAATGTACAGAGTTCATTGGAGAAGAAATATTTTTGCTTTTTCCAATAAAAGGATATCCATTCGGAGGGTTTGTGCTGTTCTTTGCTAGCTATAATAGAATTGGCTCTTAATGAAAGACAATCTCAGACTGGTACCTATAGTGGGATTGGCAGACCTGAGTTATTCTAGATTTCGCATTAATCTCTGCCCAGAGACAAAGGAGTTCTATGTGTGCATGTAATCATTGTGATCCATCTGGCTGGTTCCAAAGTTCAGGTACTATACATCATTCTAGCTTTCAACACCCTCAATCACTTTTTCTGTCATATTTATCTAGTTCCCTCTTGGAAATAAACTTGGCTTTGCATCAGCTACAGTTATACTGCCATTGATGGTCTCTCAGCTTTAGGCACAAGACAGGTCAGTAATCTAACCCAAGTTGTACGTCCAATCTTGCATCAGTATGCGTCAAAAAGTCAGATCAACATAGAATAAGTTGTATAACTAGCCAATAAGTTAGTTAATTTACTATGTGGTAAAGATGTTCAGCATTGTGCTTGTCTTATAAATGTGTTATTACTGAAACCTGACATTTTGTGAACTAATCACACATGGTTTCTAAACTCACTTCAAAGAGTACAACATGCATGCCTATCACAGTGGGTAAAACTCTCATACTGCATTTTGAGACATCTGATGGTTTAGGAAAGTTATAAATGTGTGTGTGGGAGGCTGTATCATATAAGGTGAAATAAATATTTTCAAGGAATCCTGTCAATCCAACTGGCATTGGAAGAATGGCTGACATGTGAATAGCATATGGCTGAGAAAAAGCTGGGGCTCCTTTGCTGTGGTACCTGTACTACTTTAACAGTTGTTAACCATTAGATGCCAATTTTGAAAACCCCCTCCTCCTTATCCTCTGTGCTGAAATTGAGATCCATTGTATCATCTCCTACTCCAATCTATTCTTTTCCAAGAGCACCAAACTGGGAAACTGTTTACCTTCTCTTCCCTTCAGTAGTCTTCCTTTCCTTCTGCAATTATCTAATCACTTCTTTTTGCTTTGGCTTCTCTCCTCTCTCTAATTTTGTTGCTCTATGTCTTGCACTATGGACCTTGGCCTAGGTTTTTCAATGAAGATTATTGTATAACCCATGAATGCCCAATTGCTACCTATATATTATATCTTCATCACTTGTGCTATATATTAGTGCATTGCAAAAGAATGCCTATGTATCATTGTATTTTCTGTCAGTTTGAAACAAACATTTTGCTTATGTGATGCTTTGAAAATTCTTGTTCCTTTTTAAGTAATGGTTACGCATTATTAAAAGATCCTTACCTTCAAGTGGTTCAACAGAAACTGATTTCAATATTGATATCAATTGTTGCTGGATGGTTGGTACAGTGTGAAAGGTTTTTAGTACAAAAACAAAATCAGGAGAATATACGATTTGTTGCAGCTCTGACGAATCTACACTCTTGGCTCCGATTGCAATGGGCACAATACCAGCTCGTTTCACTGCAGCTGCTGCCTGTCCAACATCATCCCTGGACTTCCCAGCAGCGATGAGCACCAAGATTTGCGTAGCTCCAGCATCTTCTCTGCTCCCAGCAGATGTGGTAAAGACGTTTCTTGTAACATAGTCCAGTGCGGTACCAGTGTTGAGGACTCTTCCCGTTTTACGTCTGAGCTGCGTAATTGCAACCAAAATCTCATCTTTATTTGCATATGTATTAAGTCCAAATTCGATTTTTGAGTCAGTACTGTATTGTACCACTGCAACTTGATCTTTGTCAGGTCCAATATCGAGCTCTTCAATTACTTTAATAAGAAATTCACGGACTTGAGGAAATGCTTTTCCCATTCCAAGAGTGCCATCAATTAGGAAGACAATGTCTCTCTGCCTGGCTGCAGAAATTTATGAAAAGTAAAGTAGAAAACAGAATTTAAATATCACAACTTGCATTTATATAGTGCATTTAACATAATAAGATGTCCCAAGGCGCTTCAGCGGACCTTAATCTCCCAAAAATTGACACCGAGCCACATAGAGATAATAGGATGGGTGACTTAAATCTTGGTCAAAGAGGTAGGTTTTAAGGGACATCTTGGTGGAGGGAGGGAGGGAGGGAGGGAGAGAGAGGTTTGGGAAGGAATAAGGGGTCGCCCGTTTAAGATGGCAATGAGGAGGAATTTCTTCTCCCAGAGGGTCATGAATCTTTGGAATTCTTTACCCCCAAAAAGCTGTGGAGGCTGAGTCATTGAATACATTCAAGGCTGAGTTAGACAAATTTTTGATCAGCAAGGGAGTCAAAGGATATGGGGAAAGGGCAGGAAAGTGGAGTTGAGGTAAAAATCAGATCAGCCATGATCTCATTAAATGGCGCAGCAGGCTCGAGGGGCCGAATGGCCTACTTTTGCTCCTATTTCATGATCTTGTGGTCTTCCAGAACTTAGGGCCTCAACAGCTGAAGGTACAGCTGGCAATGGTGGGGTGAAGGAAGTGGGGGATGCACAAGAGGCCAGTGTGGAGGAACACCGAGCTCTGAGTTGTAGAGCTGGAGGAGATTAGAGGTGGGGAGGAGCGAGGCCATGGAGGGATTTGAACACTAAGATGGGAATTTCAAATCAAGGCATTGGTGGATCAAATGATCTTTCTATAACACACACTGTTTGTGTATAATACTATAGTTTGGTTAATTAATAAATGAAATTATCTTTGAACGATTTTTGGTGGACAGTGAAGCATCTTACAGAAGGTTAAAAATTCTTTAGAAATATTAACACTACTATTGCAGCAATAATTAAAAGTACAAAACCCCATTTGGGTACCTTCTTCACTGGTAACTTGTGGCTCTCCAACAATTACTGTTTGTTCGATAATGATTGACCCTCCAGTAGTTACTGTTGGAGCAGTGAGTGTTGACAATGGTGTCATCACCCGTTCCTGTACATGTGGTAGATTATGGAATTCCTTTACACTGAAGACCAATTTCGGGCTGGTTGCAATTTCTTGCAGCTCTGCTGGGTTGGCATTCCTGACTCCGACAGCAAAGGTTGTTATGGCGGCTCGCTTTAGTGCATCTGCAGATGGTTTAATAGCATCTACCGATCTCCCACCAGTGAACACCACCAGAAATTGGGGAACTCCGTGCTCTTTTCTGCTTCCTGCATGACTGGTAAAGTGGTTTCTAAAGACAAAGTCCAGTGCTGCACCAGTGTTGAGCTTTGTGCCACCTTTCAGTTTGAATCTTTTGACATGACTCAGAATTTCAGCTTTTGTTGAGTAGGTATCAAGATAGAACTCAGTTTTTGTATTGTGACTGAACTGTGCCAGACCCACTTGCACTCTGTCACTTCCAATGTCGAGGTTCTCGATTATATTTCTGATGAAATCATGGACGAGAAGTAAATTTGTGTTCCCAATATTGTCTGATCCATCGATAAGGAACACAATGTCTCTCTTGTTCACTCCCTCAGCCAAAACTGGAAAAAAAAAGTGTAATACACAGGAGATCATATGAAATGAGTAGTTATTGTATGCAACCAGGGAAATCTCTGCTCTTACTGAAGATAAATTTGTACCACATCAGGTGCCATTAATGCCAAAGATAAGGAATAGCAAATTAGGCAGGACCACAAAAATAATCAACAAACTATAGAAAATTTGACACTGATTTTCCTTGTGTCTATTACTTACCACTCATAAAAATAAACTGCTTGAAGTAAATGGACAAAATCAGGTCCACTGCAGTGAATCAAGGACCAAAAATAGGCAGACTATTGCAAACACTTTCAGAATTTCATGAACAGTTTCCTCAAGTGTTTCCTAAACAGTGAACACTAGCACTTGATGCTTGCACAGCCAATGACTCAGGAGGAAAACCTACTCGCTTATCTTCAATTTGCAGGGCAACGCAGCTCAGATCAGTTCATCAGTGTACTCTCCGAGGTGAGGGAGATTAGTGCTTTCCCATTTCAGGCACTCCGTTAGCACTACACACTTCTGGGTCAAACTGCAACACCTATTGCACCATTGTAACAATTTCATTTGTCATAAAAGCCATCTTTGTGGCCTCTGAGTGGTATAGCCATTTCAGTAAATTCATTTAACTTAGGATCCCTCCAACTAGCAAAGATTAGACTTTCATCCCATATATTTGGATTGGAATTTGAACCCAGAGTGATGATGGTCACCAAGTCCTCAAAAACATTAAGAATTTGTATTGGAATGCCATTGAGCAAATCAAAGATTTCTCCAGACAAATGTATGTTCAAACAACTTTAACTTATGATGCTTATAGGGTCATGTTTGTTTTGATGTCTCCACTGCTCACATTAGCTTCCTTGAAATAATATTTAATGAATGTTTTTCAGAGTGAAAAGATGTGAACAGTGGGGTCCCCTAAAGGTTTCTGTTGGGACCATTGTTTTTTTCTGTCTCTTGCTCTCTCACATCTGGACTTGGTTATAGGGAACATAATATTAAATTTTGCAGCTGACTCAAAAATAGGGAGTATGTTTAACTGTGAAGAGGACTGTATGTGACTTCAGGGGTATGTAGACAGGCTTGAGATTTGGCAGATATTAAGGAGAAATATGAAGTGGTACATTTTGAGAGGATGAATAAGGAGAGGACATATATGTAAAGTTTAACCACTTAAAGATAAACAGAGAGACTTCGAGATACAGACATATAAATCATTAAAAGTGAGAGGACAAGTTAATAACAGTGTATGCCTTTGCCTGTGACTTTAGAAGTTGTGCTTATAACCAGAATACTGACTTCATGTGGCCTACATCTGCCTTGCACAATTATAGGCAGATGCAACCCACTTGCTATGTTCTTCCTATTGGTACGCCAGTTAAGCATTCAATACTCCTGGGCTCAATAGGAAGGCTGCTTTTCCATTTGGAATTCAATTTTTTTTTTTAAGAAGTCTCCATTTTGTCACTTGGAAAATACAGAAACATTTTTCAGCATGTACCACAGCCAGCTACCTCCTGCTTATAACTCAGTCATGTCATGTAATAAACTTGACATTCTACAATTACTTAAGTTTGTAAAGCATTCTACTTATCTCACAGTTCAGGTTTTTGGTAAAATTATTTGCATTTGGAGTCTGCTGAGTAAATTATGACCTAGAACAATCACAATTTGTCAAAGGCTTTTACCTTCAGTATTAACAGCAGTTGATTCTTCAATAATAAACACGGTTTTAACTTTAGATATCAGCTCCTTTTGAATACTTTGCAATTCCCGGAAATCTCTCAGTTTCATAACAAAATTGGGTTCGTATACGATCTGTTGTAGCTCCGACGTGTCTGCACTCTTTGCTCCGATAGCAATGGGCACTATACCAGCCCGTTTCACTGCATCTGCTGCCTGTCCAACATCATCTTTGGATTTCCCAGCAGTGATGAGCACCAGGATTTGTGAAGCTCCAGCATCTCTTCTGCTCCCTGCAGATGGACTGAAGACAGTCTGTGTGACGAAGTCCAGTGCCGCAGCGGTGTTGAGGGGTCTTCCTGTTTTCAGCCTGAGCTTTAGTATTCCATTTAAAACCTCATCTTTAGTTGAATGACTATTGAGGCTAAATTCAACTCTCTGGTCAGAACTGTATTGTACCACTGCAACTTGATCTTTGTCAGGTCCAATATCAAACTCCTGAATTACCTTGGTAAGAAATTCACGGACTAGAGGAAATGACCTCCCCATTCCTGGAGAGCCATCGATTAGGAAGACGATATCTCTCTTCCTGGCTGCAGAAACTGAACATAAATGTAAATAAAAACCATCTAAATACTTAACTTTTAAATGAAGATATACATTAAGGAATATAATGTGAATGTTAAAGTACAGTTTTTTTAAAAAGTGGAGCATGCAATACAGAGGGGCTGTGTGGAAGGCCAAGTACTTGGCTTCAAAATAGAAAAAACAAGTGCCTTTTCCCCCTTGTGCTGTATGTGCATCCTCAGAGCTCACTCAAGTGCCAGCCCAGCAATTGGCCATTTCAGCTAATCTTCAAAAAGTTCTGTTTGTCTCCTGCAATTCAGCCAGGAGTTTTTCAACTGTGCTCGTGCCTCGCAGCCATGAACAATACTACAGGAGTGCCTCTTGTAATATTTTTGTGCATTGAAACATTGGCCAGGAGGATGGAAATCCATTATAAATATACTAACTCTACTAGTAATACAATAATAGCTGCAAAAAGTAATAAACACAATTCAGGTACCTTCTGTAATGGTAAAATGTTCTTCAATATTTTTTATCGGTTCTTCAATAATAACTGTTGGAACGGTCAGTGTTGTCAATGGTATTATCAGCTGATTCTGTATATCTGGCAGACTGTCGAATTCCTTTGCATTGAAGATCAAACTTGGGTCAATTGCGATCTCTTCTAGCTGTGCTGGGTCTACATTCCTGGCTCCCACCACAAAGGTCATTACAGCAGCTCGTTTCAGTGCATCTGCTGGTTGTTTTACATCATCGCTGGACCTTCCACCAGTAACGAGCACCAAAAACTGAGGAATATCTTCCTTTATCCGACTTCCTGCAGAACCAGTAAAATAGTACTTAAAGGCAAAATCCAGCGCTGAGCCAGTGTTGGCTGTCGTCCCCCCTCTCAGTCTGAGGTTTCTGACGTGAGACAAAAGGTCAGCTTCTGATGAGTAAGTGTTTAGATAGAATTCAGCTTCTGTATCATCGCTGTACTGTGCCAGTCCTACTCGCACCTTGTCACGTCCAATGGCCAAGTTCTGAATAATTCTTGCGATAAAGTCACGGACAAGAGGTAAATTTGTGTTTCCAACATTGTCTGATCCATCAATAAGGAACACAATGTCTCTCTCACTCATTTCTTTGGGTGTAACTGGGGAAAAAAAAATACAAATACACATCAGGTCGTACGAAATCCCTGGACATTATATAAAACCTGGTAAATCTTTGCTCTTACGGGCAGGTTGCAGTGTAACCAGTTTTTACAAAATTTCCTAAATTCTACAACAAATGGAGACTTTAATAACTGATGTTTCCTCTGTGCTTCTCAAGCCTCCAGGGGAGACCTGTGCTAAACTGGATCCGTTAGTGGCAAAAATAGGTGGGGTAAGTTAGGGAAGACCAAAAAAAAATCTACAAACTATAGAAAAATGGGCCATAGCTTCCCTTGTATTTATAGATGTCTACAATACACGGGCTTATAAAGTGGATCACGCAATGCCCATTTTTGGATGAAAAACTGGTGCTGAAAGGTGCAATATGGGGTGCAGCGTACACCAGAGAGAGCTGCATGCCAAATTGATTAGGGTACCCCAAAGTTGTTCAGGATGCCCTCCTGAAACTATGTTTAGTCCTGCTGCCTAGCAAATGGAGGGCCTAATGCCCGTTTCAGGCCCCTTTGGGAAACTGGATTGCAACGGACTGAAGTATAGGCCGTGCATGCTGCAGTCAGTTTTCTCAGGCTTAAAGCACCAGAAGTGCCCACCAGTTTGAGGTTAATTATATTAAAATTTAACATGCATGTAATTTCCCACCATTCATGCTGGCTTGGCGTTTATTCATCTACCTGCCCAAATGGTTAGCCATAGCTGCGAGGGTGTTCTGTTCATGACAGTAAATTTCAAGAGCCCTGCTTTCAGGTTTGTAGCAATATTTTATGCTATTTCTGAACTTTTTTTCTAACTCTGTTTTGTTTTTTATGTTTTGTCTCAGTCGGTCATGAGACTTTTGGTAAGTCCATAATAGTGAGAAAATGGATTTCCAAAGGGATTCCCTCTACATTCTACGGAGAAAGAAGGAGAGGAGAAATGGGGGAAAGCCAGGCCAGTCAGGCTACAACAGAAACAGATTGAAACCACACATAAAGGCAGAGGTGTAGCTACCTGGCAGCAATGTCGTAGAAATGAAAGCAAAATGGACAAAGGTATGGAAAACATAAGAGAAAAACAGGAAAGTAATAAAAAATAAGATCAGAAGGGGGAATTAAAAAGAGTAAGATTGTCAAAAAAAAATTGAGAATTGAGTGGTAAGTATGTGAAGGCACAGAACATTTAAAACAAAATTGGAGAGTTAGAAGCAATAATGGCAATACAGGGGTATCTTATAGTGCTATAATGGAGATATAGCTTAGGTTTGGGTAGTTCTGAGAACTGGTTATAACATTTTGAGAGGGAAAAAAGGGAGTGGAGCAGCAGGATTAATAAAGGATTCTATCACAGTGCTGGAATGTTCTAGGAGGTTGCATTAAGACAGATCCATTTGGATAGAGTTAAGGTACAGGAAAGGAAATGGCACAATTCTTGGTATGCATTACTATGGTGATGCATTAGAGGTAGAGATCTTCAGACAGTTCCGAGAGATGTGTAATAATGTTGGATGACTTTAACTATCCCAAAATCAACTCAGATAAAGGTTAAATGTATGTGGTTAAAGTGGGAGACACTTTTTAGAATGCATCCAGGACTATTTCATAGATCAGTATGTTTCGAATTCAACAAGAAAGGAAGAATTTTTTGATTTAGTTGCGGGGAATGAAGCGTGGCAAATAACAGATGAGAGTAGGAGAACAATTGGGAAATTCTGACTGCAACATAGTTAGGTTCAACTTAAAAGAATAGAAAAAGACAATGAAGAGTTTAAAAACAAGGATGCTGAACTGGATTAAGGCAATGTTCATTGAGATAAACAGGGGGCTGGTTCAAATTAACAGAAATAGTTAGCAAATAGAATGGCAGATCAACAATGGGGAATCTTCAAAATCTGAGATGACTAGAGTACAAAATTGATATGTTCCTACACGAAAGAGGGATGCATCAAAGTATAGACTTCTATGGATAAATAAAGTGATTAAAACTAAACTGAAAATTGGAAGTGGTATACTCCAGAGGTCAGTGTTGTTGTCTAGATGATTTGGGCTTAGGCTTCAGGAGCTGGCATCACAAAAATAGGAGTGCTGGCAAACACTGAGGAGGATTTTAAAAGACCTCCAGAAAGACATAGACTGGTTAGAGAAATAGCAAATGGATGCCAGATTCGATTGAATATGGATAAGTGTGAGGCGATACATTTTAGGAGGAATGGAAGTACAAACTCAATGGAAAGGTGCAAAAGGGTGTGGAGGAACAGATAGAACTAGGGGTGCAGAGGTAGTACATTTAAAAAAAAGAACGTCACTTGCTAATGCATCAATGTGACATTTCAAATTCCCCACACCAGCCTTCCTTGTGGCTTCTGAGTTTGCCATATCATGGGGAGGCTATGTATTACAAAGCCACAGCCACTACAATCACGTTTCAGATTGTCCAAATTAAATACCAGCCAAAATAGAGTGGATTTTCCTCATTCCAGCCTGGGCTGCATTTCAATCGGGTTTTGGAGTTTAAAGGTCAGTGTGCTAACTATTAAGCTACTGACCCCCTTAAAATTTGGAAAATTTATATTTTAAAAACAAATTAGAAAGTCCAGAGGTTATCTCATCCTAATACATATCGACTTAACTACTGGCCACCAAGAAATAGTTATGTCAGCAATTGAATTTTTACATACAAGGGATAGAGTTTCTAGCAAAACTATCTGAGGCTATGTGTTACAACTGCTAACTGTTCCAATACAGCTACAACACTGGCATCTACCTGACAATGTGGAAAATTGCCCAAGTATGTCCTGTCCACAAAAATCAGGACTAATCCGAATGGACAATTACCGCCACATCAGTCTACTCTCAATCATCAGCAAAGTGATGGAAGGTCTCATCGACAGCGCTTTCAAGCGGCACTTACTCACCAATAGGGTGGTAAATAGCGAGGAGGATAGCCTCAGTCTGCAGGACGATAATAGATGGGTTGGTCAGATGGGCAGAACAGTGGCAAATGGAATTTAACCCAGAAAAGTGCGAGGTGATGCACTTTGGAGGGACTAACAAGGCAAGGGAATACACAATGAATGGGAGGACCCTAGGCAAGACAGAGGGTCAGAGGGATCTTGGTGTGCAAGTTCACAGATCCCTGAAGGCGGCGGAACAGGTAGATAAGGTGGTAAAGAAGGCATATGGGATACTTGCCTTTATTAGCCGAGGCATAGAATATAAGAGCAAGGAGGTTATGATGGAGCTGTATAAAACACTGGTTAGGCCACAGCTGGAGTACTGTGTGCAGTTCTGGTCGCCACACTACAGGAAGGATGTGATCGCTTTGGAGAGGGTGCAGAGGAGATTCACCAGGATGTTACCAGGGCTGGAGCGCTTCAGCTATGAAGAGAGACTGGGAAGATTGGGTTTGTTTTCCTTGGAGCAGAGGAGGCTGAGGGGGGACATGATTGAGGTGTACAAAATTATGAGGGGCACAGATAGGATGGATACTAAAGAGCTTTTTCCCTTTGTTGAGGGTTCTATAACAAGGGGACATAGATTCAAGGTAAAAGGCGGGAGGTTTAGAGGGGATTTGAGAAAGAACTTTTTCACCCAGAGGGTGGTTGGAGTCTGGAACTCACTGCCTGAAAGTGTTGTGGAGGCAGGAACCCTCACAACATTCAAGAAGCATTTGGATGAGCACTTGAAATGCCATAGCATACAAGGCTACGGACCAAATGCTGGAATATGGGATTAGAGTAGACAGGGCTTGATGGCCGGCGCGGACACGATGGGCCGAAGGGCCTCTATCCATGCCGTATGACTCTATGACTCTATAACCTGCTCACCGATGCTCAGTTTGGGTTCCGCCAGGACCACTCTGCTCCAGACCTCATTACAGCCTTGGTCCAAACATGAACAAAAGAGCTGAATTCCAGAGGTGAGGTGAGAGCGACTGCCCTTGACATCAAGGCAGCATTTGACCGAGTGTGGCACCAAGGAGTCCTAGTAAAATTGAAGTCAATGGGAATCCGAGGGAAAACTCTCCAGTGGCTGGAGTCATACCTAGCACAAAGGAAGATGGTAATGGTTGTTGGAGGCCAATCATCTCAGCCCCAGGGCATTGCTGCAGGAGTTCCTCAGGGCAGTGTCCTAGGCCCAACCATTTTCAGCTGCTTCATCAATGACCTTCCCTATTTCATAAGGTCAGAAATGGAGATGTTCGTTGATGATTGAACAGTGTTCAGTTCCATTCGCAACCCCTCAGATAATGAAGCAGTCCATGCCCGCATGCAGCAAGACCTGGACAACATCCAGGCTTGGGCTGATAAGTGGCAAGTAACATTCGCGCCAGACAAGTGCCAGGCAATGACCATCTCCAACAAAAGAGAGTCTAACCGCCTCCCCTTGACATTCAACGACATTACCATTGCCGAATCCCCCATCATCAACATCCTGGGGGTCACTATTGACCAGAAACTTAACTGGACCAGCCACATAAATACTGTGGCAACAAGAGCAGGTTAGAGGCTGGGTATTCTGCGGCGAGTGACTCACCTCCTGACTCCCCAAAGCCTTTCTACCATCTACAAGGCACAAGTCAGGAGTGTGATGGAATACTCTCCACTTGCCTGGATGAGTGCAGCTCTAACAACACTCAAGAAGCTCGACACCATCCAGGACAAAGCACCAATTGATTGGCACCCCATCCACCACCCTAAACATTCACTCCCTTCACCACCGGTGCACCGTGGCTGCAGTGTGTACCATCCACAGGATGCACTGCAGCAACTCCCCAAACCAGTGACCTCTACTGCCTAAAAGGACAAAGGCAGCAGGTGCATGCGAACACCACCACCTGCACATTCCCCTCCAAGTCAAACACCATCCCAACTTGGAAATATATCACCGTTCCTTCATCATCGCTGGGTCAAAATCCTGGAACTCCCTACCCAATAGCACTGTGGGAGAACCTTCACCACATGGACTGTAGCAGTTCAAGAAGGCGGCTCACCACCACCTTCTCAAGGGCAATTAGGGATGGGCAATAAATGTTGGCCTTGCCAGCAATGCCCACATCCCATGAACAAATTTTTTAAAAAGAAAATCTGAGGCTTCCACAGACAGGAGAAATGGTGCTTCAAAATTCAACCTGGTATTCTGTGCAAACATTTTGATTGATGAGGACTGTTAAGGTGCAGGTCCATTTATAGTAATCTTTGTACTCCTGGCATAAATTTAAAATCTGCCTCAAGCATAAGCAACTCATTTGGTGCTACTCTGGTTATAATTTCCCAGAAATGGTTATATCTCATTGGTTATATCTCCACTCGTATTGGTGAGAGTGAATTTTTGTATGTTATCCTCCGCTCTGCTTTGTCGATTTCACTTTGGCCTGTAACCAGCTTAGGTTCAACTGCCTCCTACTGTTGCCCTCTGATGATAACAGTCTCCAGACTCTAGCTGATTGGTAGCTTTATTCCAGAGTCTTGTGGTGTCGCTGTCTCTCTATCTGATGTAACCCTGGTGGTGTCCACCACATGTACTCCTTTTTTTAAGGAAAAGAGATCTTAATGCAATGACGGAGGTTGGTAATGGAGGTAAGAAGATTTTAAAATGATTAGACTGGGTGCTGAAATATATGAGGGAGCTGGGAGCACTAAGAGACTCCTTGGGCATGATATTTAACATTGAAAAACGGGTGGGTTGGGAGCGGGGGTGCATTCAAAATTGCAACTATTTCAGACCCGCCCCCAACCCACCTCCAACCAGTCTACTTCCGGTTTTCACTGGGGTGTGACGAGGGCCGTGCGACCAACCCACCCCCAGGAGGCGGGTAGGTGATTAAAACCTTCCAAGGAGGCCACAGGCCCCCGTTTTTGCAGTTTTTGATTTCAACTCTTGGGGGCTGGGATTCCTGGGCCTTCTCCTTCACGCCACATGAAAGGAGGCGAGAAGGCCCGAAACTAACAGGTAAGTGCCTTTCTGGCACAGCTTGAGCCCGGAGGAGCAGGAGTGCTTCCCCCGGGGGCAACAAGCCTACCTGGAGCAACAGCCCCCCACAACGATCGTGGACACCCCCAAATCCCCCACCCCCCACCCCCCCTCCCCCCCCCCGATCACCCACCCTCCCGTCACTTCAATCACGGACCCTACCCCCACTCCCCCCCCCCCGATCTCCGACCCCAACAATCTCCAATCACCCCCCAACGATCGTGAACCCCATGATGACACCCATGCCCACTGGTGCCCCTGTGCCCACCGGTGCCCCTGTGCCCACCCATGCCCCCATGCCTGACCGTGCACCCTCCCATCCATACAATCAAAGACTTAACTGAAGACTTACCTTTTCGCGTCCTCTCCTTGGTTGCTCTCCCCTCTGACTGAGACCAGCCTGTCAATCAGGCCGGTCAGTCGGACGGCAAACCGACAAAAAAAATAAAAGACGTCCTTATGTCAAAATCGTAAGGATGTCCGGGAAACCCGTACTTCCGGGATTCCCATCCGCAATTTGACCCCGCCCCCCCCTTCCCAGCTCGGGGTCAAAATCAAGCCCCTTATTTCTACCTTTTTATGTTATTACATCCAAATCTAAATGGCAGTTGTTACACGTTCTCAGTATGCTAGTTTGTCATCAACGCAAGTGAAATAGTTGCAAGGGCTCAGTGATTGTTAGGGTTATGGGTAAGAACATATAAATAGTAAAAAGGTAGTCAAAGGAAGGGTAGGACTGATTAGGGACAAAAAAGGAGATCTTCTTGTGGAGGCAGGAGGCATGGCTGAGGCACTAAATGAATACTTCACATCCCTCTTCACTCGAAGAGGATGCTGCCAATCTCGCAGTAAAGGAGGAGGTAGTAGCGATATTGAATAAGATAAAAATAGATAAGGAGGAGGTACTTAAACGATTAGCAGTATTCAAAGTAGAAAAGTCACCCGGTCCAGATGGGATGCATCCTAGGTCACTGAGGGAAATAAGAATGGAAATTGCTGAGGCTCTGGCCACAATCTTCCAATCCTCCTTAGATCTCCTGATGGTGCCGGAGGACTGGAGGATTGCAAATGTTACATCCCTGTTCAAAAAAGGGGAGAGGGGTAAGTCCAGCAATTAAAGACCAGTCAGTCTAGCGTCAGTGGTGGGGAAACGGCTAGAGGCAATAATCTGGGACAAAATTAATTGGCACTTGGAAAAGTATGGGCTAATAAATGAAAGCCAGCATGGATTTGTTAAAGGAAAATTGTGTTTGACTAACTTGATTGAGTTCTTTGATGTAACAGAGCGGGTTGATGAGGGTATTGCGGTTGATGTGTGTATGGACTTTCAAAAGGCATTTGATAAAGTACCACATAATAGATATGTTAGCTAAATTAAAGCCCATGGGAGTAAAGGGACAGTGGCAGCGTGGATATAAAATTGGCTAAAACGATTGTTTTTCAGACTGGAGGGAAGTATACAGTGGTGTTCCCCAGGGGTCAGTATTAGGACCACTGCTCTTTTTGATATATATTAATAACCTGGACTTGGGTATAGAGGTCACCCAGGACTTGGGTTTTGTCTTCACAAAAGAGGGGGACAATGCAGAGATTGTAGTTGAGGAGGAGTGTGAAATTTTGGATGGGATAAACTTAGTGAGAGAGGAAGTATTAAGGGGTTTAGTATCTTTAAAAGTAGATAAATCGCCAGGCCCAGATGAAATGTAAAACAGATTGTTAAGAGAAGCAAGGGAGGAAATAGCGGAGGTTCTGACCATCATTTTCCAATGCTCCCCGACTATAGGCGTGGTGCTGGAGGATTGGAGGACTGCTAATGTTGTACTGTTGTTTAAAAAGGGAGAAAGGGATAGACCAAGTAATTACAGGTCAGTCAGCCTAACCATGGTGATGGGCAAACTATTGGAAACAATTCTGACAGACAGTATAAATAGTCATTTAGAAAGGCACAGATTAATCAAGGACAGTCCGCATGGATTTGTTATGGGAAGGTCGTGTCTGACTAACTTGACTGAATTTTTTGAGGAGGTAATAAGGAGGGTCGATGAGGGTAGTGCGTTTGATGTAGTTTACGTGGATTTTAGCAAGGCTTTTCACAAGGTCCCACATGGCAGACTGGTCAAAAAAGTAAAAGCCCATGGGATCCAAGGAAAAGCGGCTAGCTATCTATCAATGATTTGGACTTAAATGAAGGAGGCATGATTAAGAAGTTTGTAGATGATACAAAAATTGGTCGTGTGGTTGATAGTGAGGAGGAAAGCTGTAGACTGCAGGAAGATATCAATGGACTGGTCAGGTTGGCAGAAAAGTGTCAAATGGAATTCAATCCGGAGAAGTGTGAGGTAATGCAATTGGAGAGGGCAAACAAGGCAAGGGAGTACACAATAAATGGGAGGATACTGAGAGGTGTAGACGAATAGAGGGACCTTGGAGTGCATATCCACAGATCCCTAAAGGTAGCAGGACAGGTAAATAAAGTGGTTAAGAAGGCCTCTGAGATACTTTCCTTTATTAGCCGAGGCATAGAATCTAAGAGCAGGGAGGTTATGCTAGAAGTGTATAAAACATTAGTTAGGCCGCAGCTTGAGTACTGCGTACAGTTCTGGTCACCACTTTACGGGAAAGATGTGATTGCACTCGAGAGGGTATAGAGGAGATTTACGAGGATGTTGCCAGGACTGGAAAATTTTAGTTATAAGGAAAGATTGGATAGACTGGGGTTGTTTTCTTTGGAACAAAGGAAGCTGAGGGGAGATTTAATTGAGGTACATAAAATTATGAGGGGCCTAGATGGTGTGGATAGGAAGGACCTATTTCCCTTAGCAGAGAAGTCAATAACCAGGAGGCATAGATTTAAAGTAATTGGTAGAAGGATTAGAGGGAAGCTGAGGAGAAATGTTTTCACCCAGAGGGTGGTGGGAGTCTGGAGCTCACTGCCTGAAAGGGTGGAGAGGCAGAAACCCTCATCACATTTATAAAGTACTTGGATATGCACTTAAAGTGCCATAACCTTCGAGGCTACGGACCAAGGGCAGGAAAGTGGGATTAGGCATGATAGCTCTTTTTCAGCCGGCACAGACACAATGGGCCAAACGGCTTCCTTCTGTGCCGCAAATTTCTATGATTCTATAGAGGGTATAATTTCAAAGTTTGCAGATGACATGAAACTTGGAAATGTAATAAACAATGTGGAGGATAGTAACAGACTTCAGGAGAATGTGGGTAGACACATGGCTGATGAAATTTAATGCAGAGAAGTGTGAAGTGATACATTTTGGTAGGAAGAATGAGGAGAGGCAATATAAACTAAATGGTACAATTTTTTAAAGGGGGTGCAGAAACTGAGAGAGCTGGGGGTGCACATACATAAATCTTTGAAGGTGGCAGGACAAGTTGAGAAGGCTGTTAAAGCATATAGTTCCTAAGCTTTATTAATAGAGGCATAGAATACAAAAGCAAGGAAGTTATGCTAAACCTTTATAAAACACTAATTAGGCCTCAGCTGGAGTGTTGTGTTCAATTCTGGGCACCACATTTTAGGAAGGATGTCAAGGCCTCAGAGAGGGTGCAGAAGAGATTTACTAGAATGGTACCAGGGATGAGGGACTTCAGTTATGTGGAGAGATTGGAGAAGCTGGGATAGTTCTCCTTAGAATAGAAAAAGCTAAGAGGAGATTTGATAGACGTGTTCAAGATCATGAACGGTTTTGATAGAGTAAATAAGGAGAAACTGTTTCTGGTGGCAGAAGGATCGGTAACCAGAGGACACATATTTAAGGTGATCGGCAAAAGAGCCAGAGGCGACATGAGGAAACAATTTCACACAGCAAGATGTAATGATCTGGAATGCACTTCCTGAAAGGTGATGGCAGCTTTGCAATAGTAACTTTCAAAAGCGAATTAGATAAATAATTGAAGGGAACATAGGAACAGGAGTAGGCCATGCAGCCCCTCGTGCCTGCTCCGCCATTTGATAAGATCATGGCTGATCTGTGATCTAACTCCACATACCTGCCTTTGGTCCATATCCCTTAATACCTGTGGTTGCCAAAAAGCTATCTATCTCAGATTTAAATTTAGCAATTGAGCTAGTATCAATTGCCGTTTGCGGAAGAGAGTTCCAAACTTCTACCACCCTTTGTGTGTAGAAATGTTTTCTAATCTCGCTCCTGAAAGGTCTGGCTATGGGGAAAGAGCAGAGGAATGGGACTAATTGGATAGCTCTGTCAAACAGCTGGCACAATGGGCTGAATGGCCTCCTTCTGTGCTGTACCTACTATGAACTACCAATTTGTACTGTACGCCCTTGCATTAACATTCTGACATTGGGTGGGATTTTGAACTGCATGCATAGAACTCAGTCAAAAAATTCATTAGGTAGAACATATTTAGAGATTGCGCATCCTCAGTCTTGATTACCTCTCCTCCCCACCTCCCAGCACACTTTCCTTCAGTTGGTTTTCTCTTACATGAATTCAGTAAACCAAAACAATCACAGTTTATCAAAGATTTTTACCTTCAGTGGGAATAATTGGTTCTTCAATCACAAACACTGCTCTAACTTTCGATAGCAGCTCTTGTTGAATAGTTTGTAATTCCCGGAAGTCACTCAGTTTCAAAACAGAATCAGGATCAGATACGATCTGTTGTAGCTCCGACGTGTCTGCACTCTTGGCTCCGATAGCAATGGGCACTATACCAGCCCGTTTCACTGCATCTGCTGCCTGTCCAACATCATCTCTGGATTTCCCAGCAATGATGAGCACCAGGATTTGTGAAGCTCCAGCATCTCTTCTGCTCCCTGCAGATGGACTGAAGACAGTCTGTGTGACAAAGTCCAGTGCAGCACCGGTGTTGAGGGGTCTTCCTGTTTTCAGCCTGAGCTTTTTTATTGCATTCAAAACCTCATTTTTCGTTGAATAAGTATCGAGGCCAAATTCAACTCTTGGGTCAGAACTGTATTGTACCACAGCAACTTGATCTTTGTCAGGTCCAATATCGAGTTCCTCAATTACTTTAGTAAGAAACTCACGGACAAGAGGGAATGACCTCCCCATTGTAGGAGAGCCATCGATTAGGAAGACGATATCTCTCTTCCTTTCTGTAGAAACTAAACATAAATGTACAAAATCAAAACATTGAAATATTTCATGGAAAAATAAATCTCTATTTTGAGCAAATACAAGTAGGATCATTGTAACCATATGCAGGGAAACTTTGAAATTGCCATTTGTCATTATTCATTGCTGTCTATCTCTGGTTTGTACTCTGCTCCCATTAAAAGAGCAATTAACATTCCCTGTACAGATCTATTCAATGTGAGTTCAACAAATTGATGCAATGCATTTCAAGGGAATTTTTTAACAGGTAGAAGTCTTTCTGTCTTTTCCTTGGTGAATTTTGTGTTCATTGAGGTGCGGAATTTAGACCCTGGGAAATGGAACACTTCCTCACTTTGGGCACTTAGGCCCGGATTTCCTTCTGGCGGTTTAGGGGCAGGTTTTCCGGTCACCCATGTGATCCCACCAGGAACCTGCAGCTTGTTCCTGGAGGGAGCTTCATTTCTTTTCTTAGGTACAACACAGAAGGAGGCCATTCGGCCCATCATGCCTGTGCTGGCTCTTCAAAAAAGCTATCCAATTAATCCCATTCCCCTGCTCTTTCCCCATAACCCTGCCAATTTTTTCCCTTCAAGTATTTATCTAATTTCCTTTTCAAAGTTACTATTGCATCTGAATCCACCACCCTTTCAGGCAGTGCTTTCCAGATCATTATAACTCGCTGTGTAAAAATATTTCCTCTTGTCACCTCTGGCTCTTTTGCTGATCATGTGCCTTAAATCTGTGTCCTCTGGTTACCAACCCTTCTGCCACTGGAAACAGTTTCTCCATATTTACTCTTATCAAAACTGCCCTTGATTTTGAACACCTCTATCAAATCTCCCCTTAACCTTTTCTGTTCTATGGTAGTCATGATGTGGAGATGCCGGTGATGGACTGGGGTTGACAATTGTAAACAATTTTACAACACCAAGTTATAGTCCAGCAATTTTATTTTAAATTCACAAGCTTTCGGAGGCTACCTCCTTCCTCAGGTGAACGATGTGGAAATGAAATCCTCGAAATGAAGTCGCATTTATAATTCACAGAACAATGCTTGGTGATAACAGACAGTTTTTTCAACTGCCCGTTGCCAAGGCAATCAGTGTGCAGACAGACAGGTGTTACCTGCCAGGTCTCAGAATATACAAATCACCAAAAAAAAACAACAAACAAAAAAAAAACAGAGATAGAGAGGTAGAAACATAGAAAAGACAGCAACTGACCCGTTATATTAAAAACAGATAACATTTGTTCGCTGGTGGGGTAACGTGTAGCGTGACATGAACCCAAGATCCCGGTTGAGGCCGTCCTCATGGGTGCGGAACTTGGCTATCAATTTCTGCTCGACGATTTTGCGTTGTCGTGTGTCTCGAAGGCCGCCTTGGAGTACGCTTACCCGAAGGTCGGTGGCTGAATGTCCTTGACTGCTGAAGTGTTCCCCGACTGGGAGGGAACCCTCCTGTTTGGCGATTGTTGCGCGGTGTCCGTTCATCCGTTGTCGCAGTGTCTGCATGGTCTCGCCAATGTACCATGCTCTAGGGCATCCTTTCCTGCAACGTATGAGGTAGACAACGTTGGCCGAGTCACAGGAGTATGAACCATGCACCTGGTGGGTGGTGTCCTCTCGTGTGATGGTGGTATCTGTGTCGATGATCTGGCATGTCTTGCAGAGGTTACCGCGGCAGGGTTGTGTGGTGTCGTGGACGCTGTTCTCTTGAAAGCTAGGTAATTTGCTGCGAACGATGGTCTGTTTGAGGTTGGGTGGCTGTTTAAAGGCGAGTAGTGGAGGTGTGGGGATGGCCATAGCGAGGTGTTCGTCGTCATTGATGACATGTTGAAGGCTGCGGAGAACATGGCGTAGTTTCTCCGCTCCGGGGAAGTACTGGACCACGAAGGATACTCTGTTGGTTGCGTCCCGTGTTTGTCTCCTGAGGAGGTCTATGCGATTTTTTGCTGTGGCCCGTCGGAACTGTCGATCGATGAGTCGAGCGTCATATCCCGTTCTTACTAGGGCGTCTTTCAGCGTCTGTAGGTGTCCATATACACCAGATACATCGACGACATTTTCTTTCTATGGACCCACGGCGAAGAATCACTGAAGAGACTACACGATAACATCAACAAGTTCCATCCCACCATCAAGCTCACCATGGACTACTCCTCAGAATCAGTTTCTTTCTTGGACACACGAATCTCCATCAAAGACGGGCACCTCAGCACCTCACTCTACCGCAAGCCCACGGACAACCTCACGATGCTCCACGCCTTTAAACAGCCACCCAACCTCAAACAGACCATCGTTCGCAGCAAATTACCTAGCTTTCAAGAGAACAGCGTCCACGACACCACACAACCCTGCCGCGGTAACCTCTGCAAGACATGCCAGATCATCGACACAGATACCACCATCACACGAGAGGACACCACCCACCAGGTGCATGGTTCATACTCCTGTGACTCGGCCAACGTTGTCTACCTCATACGTTGCAGGAAAGGATGCCCTAGAGCATGGTACATTGGCGAGACCATGCAGACACTGCGACAACGGATGAACGGACACCGCGCAACAATCGCCAAACAGGAGGGTTCCCTCCCAGTCGGGGAACACTTCAGCAGTCAAGGACATTCAGCCACCGACCTTCGGGTAAGCGTACTCCAAGGCGGCCTTCGAGACACACGACAACGCAAAATCGTCGAGCAGAAATTGATAGCCAAGTTCCGCACCCATGAGGACGGCCTCAACCGGGATCTTGGGTTCATGTCACGCTACACGTTACCCCACCAGCGAACAAATGTTATCTGTTTTTAATATAACGGGTCAGTTGCTGTCTTTTCTATGTTTCTACCTCTCTATCTCTTTTTTTTGTTTGTTGTTTTTTTTTGGTGATTTGTATATTCTAAGACCTGGCAGGTAACACCTGTCTGTCTGCACACTGATTGCCTTGGCAACGGGCAGTTGAAAAAACTGTCTGTTATCACCAAGCATTGTTCTGTGAATTATAAATGCGACTTCATTTCGAGGATTTCATTTCCACATCGTTCACCTGAGGAAGGAGGTAGCCTCCGAAAGCTTGTGAATTTAAAATAAAATTGCTGGACTATAACTTGGTGTTGTAAAATTGTTTACAATTTTCTGTTCTAAGGAGAGCAACCCCAGCTTCTCCAATCTCTCCACATAACTGAAGACCCTCATCCCTGGTACCATCCTAGTAAATCTCTTCTGCACCCTCTTGAAGGCCTTGACATCCTTCCTAAAGTGTGGTGCCCAGAATTGAACACAACTGAGGCCTAACCAGTGTTTTATAAAGGTTTAGCATAACTTCCTTGCTTTTGTACTCTCTGCCTCTATTAGTAAAGCCCAGGATCCCATTTGCTTTTTTAACAGCCTTCTCAACTTGTCCTGCCACTTTCAGAGATTTGTGTACATGCACCCCCGGTTCTCTCTGTTTCTGCAGCCCCTTTAAAATTATATTGCCTCTCCTCATTCTTCCTACCAAGATATATCACTTCACACTTCTCTGCATTAAACTTCATCAGCTATGTTTCTGCTCATTTCACCAGGCTGTCTGTGTCCTCATGAAGTCTGTTACTATCCTCCACATTGTTTACTACATTTCCGAGTTTCGTGTCATCTGCAAATTTTGAAATTATCCCCTGTTAAAGTCCAGGTTAATAGAAATCAAAAAGAGCAGTGGTCCTCACACTGACCCCTGGGGACACCACTGTATACTTCCCTCCAGTCTGAAAAACAACCATTCACCACTACTCTCTGCTTTCTGTCCACTAGCCAATTTTGTATCCAAGCTGCCACTGTCCCTTTAATCCCATAGGCTTTAATTTTGCTAACAAGTCTATTATGTGGTACTTTATTAAATGCCTTTTGAAAGTCCATACACATATCAACCACACTACCCTCATCAACCGTTAGCATTACATCATCGAAGAACTCAATCAAGTCGGTCAAACACAATTTTCCTTTAACAAATCAGTGCTGACTTTCATTTATTAGCCCAGACTTTTCCAAGTGCCAATTAATTTTGTCCTGGATTATTGTCTCTATACCTTTCCCCACCACTGAAACTAGACTGTCTGGCCTGTAATTGCCAGGTTTATCCCCCTCCCATTTTTTTGAACAGGGATGTAACATTTGCAATCCTCCAGTCCTCCAGATCATCCCCATATCTGAGGAGGATTGGAAGATTTCATATGCAGTTTGGGTTTACAAACTGCATATTCATGCTCTTGGTTCACTGCTGAGGGAGGTTAATGTGGTTTTTAGTGTTTAAAAGCCTGCAGCAGATTAAAAGTGCAGAAGGACAAGGAAGGATCAGCTTTTTAGCATGCCTGATTAATAGCCTCTTAAGAGTGTGATACAGGCAGTATGGTGAGAGGTGGCACTGTCAGGGCCACCTCAATGATCCCATGAATGGCAAAAGAATGCTGGAAATTGTTTATTGACCTCAAGTTTGGCCAAGGTAAATCAGATGATGTGTACCCCAGCTCGACTATAGAAATTGCTGAAAGCATGACTCACCTATATTTCTGACCATGCCCTCATAGTGTAACCTAATAGATGGATGAATATTCACAATGGACATCATACCCCCCACACAAAGTCCTTTATCCCATGACTTCATTATGCTTTATCCCATGCCTTGAGACCAACATGCCCTAAGACCAAGAGTGACAAATAAAGAGCTTGATGCATAGCTTGCACCTGAGAACATTCTCACTATGGAATGATAGACTCAACATTTAATTTCAATCAGATATCTGCAATCAGTTTGCTTTACTCATTTGTATTCTGCTTGTGCGCAGCCTTTTATTTTGCAATCAGCAGCAAAGTGCCATAGAGGGGAGGAGTGGCAACCATCAGGCCCTCAAGCACCCATGAAGAAGAACATAGGAACAGGAGTAGGCAATTGAGTGCCTTGAGCCATTCGAGTCGAGTCGAGTCAAGACATCCCTACAAGGGGGAAAGGAAGGACATCCAAAGCTAAAGCTCCCTGGATGACTAAAGATATAGAGATTAAAATGAAATAGAAAAAGGAGGCTTATGACGAATGTAAGGTTCATAATACAGTAAAGAACCAGGCTAAATACAGGAAGCACAAAGGAGATCTAAAAAGGGAATAAGAGGGGCAAAGAGAGAGTATGAGAATGGATTAGCAGCTAACATAAAAGGGAACCCAAAAGTCTTTTATAATCACAAATAGTGAAAGGATAGTCAAAGGAAGGGTAGGACCGATTAGGGATAAAAAAATGAGATCTTCTTGTGGAGGCAGAGAGCATAGCTGAGACATTAAATGAACACTTTGCATCCATCTTCACGAGAGAAGAGGATGCTGCCATTGTAGCAGTAAAGAAGGAGTAGTAGTGATATTGGATAGAATAAAAATAGATAAAGAGGAGGTACTTAAAAGATTGGCAGTACTCAAAGTAGAAAAGTCACCTGGTCCGGATGGGATGCATCCTAGGTTACTGAGGGGAAGTAAGGGTGGAAATTGCGGAGGCTCTGGCCACAATCTTCCAGTCCTCCTTAGATATGGGGATGGTGCTGGAGGACTGAAGGATTGCAAATGTTACATTCCTTTTCAAAAAAGGCAATTGCAGGCCAGTCAGCCTAACGGCAGTGGTGGGAGAACACTTACAGACAATAATCCAGGTCAAAATAAATTGGCACTTGGAAAAGTATGGGCTAATAAATAAAAGTCTGCACTGATTTGTTAAAGGAAGATTGTGTTTGACTAACTTGATTGAGTTCTTTGATGAAGTAACGGAGAGGGTTGATGAGAGTCGTGTGGTTGATGCATATATGGACTTTCAAAAGGCATTTAATAAAGTACCACATAATTAGACCTGTTAGCAAAATTAAAGCCCACGGGATTAAAGGGACAGTGGCAGCGTGGATACAAAATTGGCTAGTGGACAGAAAGCAGAGAGTTGTGATGAACAGTTGTTTTTCAGACTGGAGTTACGTATACAGTGGTGTCCCCAGCGGTCAGTATTAGGACCACTGCTCTTTTTGATACATATTAATGACCTGGCCTTGGATATAAAGGGAAAAATTTCAACGTTTGCAGATGACATGAAACTCGGAAATGTAGTAAACAATGTGGAGGGTAGTAACAGACTTCAGAAGGACATAGACAGATTGATGAAATCGGCAGACACATGGCAGATGAAATTTAATGCAGAGAAGTGTGAAGTGATACATTTTGGTAGGAAGAAAAGGAGAGGCAATATAAACTAAATGGTACAATTTTAAAGGGGGTGCAAGAACAAAGAGACCTGGGAGTGCACATACACAAATCTTTGAAGGTGGCAAGACAGGTTGAGAAGGCTGTTTAAAAAAAGCATTATTAATAGAGGCATGGAGTACAAAAGCAAGGAAGTTATGCTAAACCTTTATAAAACACTGTTTAGGCCTTAGCTGGAGTATTGAGTTCAATTCTGGGCACCACACTTTAGGAAGGATGTCAAAGTCATACAGAGGGTGCAGGAGAGATTCACTAGAATGATGCCAGGGATGAGGGACTTGAGTTATGTGGATAGACTGGTGAGGCTGGGATTGTTCTTCTTGGAACAAAGAAGGTTAAGAGGAGATTTGATAGAGGTGTTCAAAATCATAAACTGTTTTGACAGAGTAAACAAGGAGAAACTGTTTCCAGTGGCAGAAGGGTCAGTAACCTGAGGACACAGATTTAAGGTGATCAGCAAAAGAGCCAGATGCGACATGAGGAAACATTTTTTGGCGCAGCGAGTTGCAATGATCTGGAATGCACGGCCTGCAAGAGTCGTGGAAGCAGATTCAATAGTAACTTTCAAAAGGAAATTTGGTAAATACTGGAGGGAAAAAAATTACAGGGCTATGGGGACAGAGCAGGGGAATGGGACTAATTGGATAGATCTTTCAAAGAGCCGGCACAGGCACGATGGGCTGAATGGCCTCCTCCTGTGCTGCACCTACTATGATAATATGAATTAAATCATGGCTGATCTGTATCCCCCTTTGATCCATGTCCCTTGATACCCTTGCCTCATGAAAATCTATCGAGTTCCATCTTGAAAATTTCAATTGTCCCAGCCTTTTGGGGAAGAGAGTTCGAAATTTCCACTACTCTTTGTGTGAAAAAGTGCTTCCTGATTTCACTCCTAAATATACTAGATCTAATTTTAAGATTATGTCAAAGCAAAAGTGAAATACTGCATATGCTGGAAAGCTGAAGTAAAAACAGAAAATGCTGGAAACACTCAGCAAGTCAGGCAGCATCTGTGAAGAGAGAAACAGAGTTAATTTGCAAGATTTTATCGTGGCGGTGGATTGGGAGGGGTGTGAGAAATCAATGGGTGCGTGGGAAACCCGGCAAAAAAAACCTCTTACCTACCTCCACGTGATCGCGACTTAATTGAAGGCCCTTAATGTGTCTTCCGGGTTTGCTGTCTGAAAGCTGCGCAGCGGGCAGACTGCGCACCCAAATGATGTACTGACAGCTGGAGTATTTAAAGGGTCATTGCAAGCATAGCTTTTGTAGGAGAAAGAAGAAATTTCAAAACATGGAGCAGCAGCAGAAGAAAAAGCCAGCATCCCGGTTCAGTGACTCCGCACTTGAGTTACTATTGGCCGGGGTGAGGAGGAGGAAGGAGACACTGTACCCGACTGATGGGTGGAAGCGTCCTGCCTCTGCCACCAAGAAGGCCTGGCTCAAGGTGGCAGAGGAGGTGACCAGCTGTGGCACCATCTCCGGCAGTTGGGTCCAATGTAGGAAGAGCTTCAATGATCTGACCAGGTCAGCAAAAGCGAATACAGTTACTGATTCACCTGCTTTCCAAGGTGCACATCACCAACCCCCCCACCCCGCCCCGTCACACTCTGCCCTGCGAAGCCTATTCTGTCACATCACTCCTCACACCCACTTAAGGCTCACTGTCAACTTACCTTCACTTTCTGTGCACTTCCTCACCTCCCCATTTGTGAACCCACCACTCCCACTCACCCCAATCCTGATTCAGTGTGATAAATGTGTCGTGCAGTCCGCCTCTGACGCATCTCTTTTTCATTGTCAGCTTCGCCCAAGGCAATTCATCCATTGGCCGACCACTTCACCCTCACTCACTCACACGTCTGTACTTTCTCCCCTTGTGGGAGAAGAGAGCTCAGAATGCACGGGAGAGGGCGAGGACTGGAGGGGGGCCACCACAAATAGTGGTCCTCAAGATGCGGAGGAGCAGGCGTTTGAAATCAGCAAGACGGTGGATGCCTGTCCCCCGGGGATGCTGAGACTGGCACCCCACAAACGTCTGGTGACAGAACTTTAACATCTCTCACACACAACATGAATTGATGTTATTAATGATTGACATGTTGAACACCTCCGTATGCTCATCTCAACATTACATCTGTAATCATGCTTTATATTGCCTTCTGTTCTCTTCCAGGCCCTTCAAGGACAGAAGTGGTGGAAGAGGGCGATTCCTCAGAGGAGCTCCCGGCCTCTGAGGGCGCAGCATCACATCTTAGTGAGCCATCCACCAACGCAGATACTGACAGCTCGGTGGGTCCTATTAGTCAGTTAGTTGGGTTGTCACCTGGTGAGTCATCACACACAACTGAGCACGAGCAGGGGCAGCTGTGGAGAGTCTGCATCGGTGGGCGCTCTCCTCTCCAGGCTCTGCTCAGCTGGACACAGATGCTGAACCCTGGGAGCCGTGCTTGAAAAGCAGAATGATCGAGGGACAGCAGCACCTTTGCGAGGTACTGGAAAACGTGCCACGCACACTGTCCACAATAGTGGAGAGGATGGAGGAACGCACCTCCAGCATTAGTGGAATTGGGACACAGGTAAGTGTGGGAATGTCTGTGATGGAGAGAATGGCAGCCTCCAATGAGCTTCAAGCATGGCTCACAAATGAGTCCATTCAGGCCCTGACGACAACCGTGTGAACTCAGGGTGGACTACATTCTGCCGCCTTAAACAGGCTGACCGATACATTAGCACTGGCCTGATCATGCTTCACACATCAAACTGTTGTCTAGCGGAGTGGAAGGAGTGATGTGAGCCTGGCCCAGGGGAGGGATGATAACGAAAGGTGACATGGAAGTGGGGGCACCACTCAAGCACTGCCATGTCTCACCTGTTGCCCCCCTCTCAACCAGTACCCGCAATGCTGCCTCCTCTCCAGGTGGCTGAGTTTGACCCTGCAGAGGTGCAGGTGGAGCAGCCTTTGGAGGGGCCCTCACGGGCTCTAAAACCCAGAGGGTGTAGGCCGAAAGCATCTAAGCAGTCAGGGCATGAACGTGAGCAACCTGCCAATACCTCTGCTGCAGCCATAGGGGAAGTAGTAGGAAGAGAAAAGCTAAGATTTTGTAATCACTAAGGGTATGCACAAGGGTGTCCGACAGAATGTCATGTTTTTCATTTATATTTGTTTTTTGTTGAATGCACATTAAATGTTTTAATTCTCACCACCGCTGCCAAGTATTGCCCATTCTTGAGTCCCTTTGGTGAAAGCACCCTTTCATGTGCTTCATCATGAACAGCGAGCCTTGATGCCACCCAGTGGGTGCATGTGTGGTTGTAGGAACGTTTTGTGCAAGGGGGGGAAAGTGGGGGGGTTGCTGGTGTTGGCTGATGGTTGTTCCAGGTGGTCTGAGACTTGACTATCTTCACTTTGCAGATCTCCTTATGAGAATCTGAGTGACTCCCTGGCATCATGAGCAGCCAGGTGAGCCGTTGCTCTGCCGATGGGTTGCCCATCGTTCTCGTCCTACTCCTCAACTTTGATTGCAGGTGTGGATGCTTCATGAGGGCATGGGGCCTCATGCACCGGTAACCATCTCTGCTAAGTGACGTTGTGCATGACACAACAGACGACTATAATTCTACTCTCTCTCGCTGGTGAGCATTGACTGGCACCTCCAGATTGATTTGATTCAGGCACTAAAACTGCATCTTAAGCATTTCAATGGCATGTTCTATTACAGACCGGGTGGTGATGTGACTGTTTTACCGATGCTGTGCCTCGCTGGTGGGGTTTCTCCCAGGTGTCATGGGCCACATTTGCAGGGGGTATCCCTTGTCTTCAAGGAGCCAACCCTTAAGTCTACTTTGTGCGTGGAAAAGGGCCAGGATGTTGGCCGGGATGCTGGAATGTTCAATTCATGGGGCACTGGCACCAGTACTGGTGAAAGTGGGAGCTGTTCCGACGGGACGGGCTTCACTTAAACTGGGCTGGGACCAGTGTCATGGCGAATGGTATAATTAGGGCTATAGATAGGGGGGCGGAAGGAGTCAGGTGAGGGGAAATTTAGAAATCTAATGAGAAAAGTTAAGACAATACAACAATATAGTGACTTGGGTAAATATAAGCAGAGTGTGACAGGAAGGGACAGAGAGTTTACCAATAATAGTGCAATAACAAGTAAGGTCAAAGCAGGAAAAAATGGTAAAAAGTCAAAATTAAAGGCTCTTTATCTGAATGCATGGAGCATTTGTAACAAGATAGATGAATTAATTGCACAAATAGAGATAAATGGGTTTGATCTAGTAGCCATTACAGAGACATGGTTGCAAAATGACCAAGGTTAGGAACAAAATATTCCACATATTCTGTATGACATTTAGAAAAGACAAGCAGAATGGAAAAGGAGGGGGTGTGGCCCTAATAATAAAGGATAATTTAAGGACAGTGGTGAGAAAGGATCATGGCTCGGGGGATCAGGAAGTAGAATCAGTATGGGTGGAAATAAGAAATAGCAAGGGGTAGAAAACATTGGTGGGCCCCTAATAGGAGCTGTCCCATTGGACAGAGTAATAATCGTGAAATAATAGGAGTTTGTAACAAAGGAAATGCAGCAATCATTGGGAATTTTAATCTTCATATAGACTGGGCAAATCAAATCAGCAAAGATAGTTTGGAAGATGAGTTCATAGAATGAATTCAAGATGGTTTCCTAGAGCAATACATCATGGAACCAACCAGGAAACAGGTTATTTTAGATCTTGTATTACGTAATAATATAGGGTTAATTAGTAATCGCACATTAAAACAACCTCTGGGGAAGAGTGATCATAATATGATAGAATGTTACATTGAGTTTGTAGGTAGGTGTTAAGCTTAAATAAAGCCAATTACACAGGCATGAGGGGTGAGTTGTCAAAGGCAGATTAAATTAAAAGGTTTGACAGTTGAAAACTAATGGTAAATATTTCAATATTCTCAACAGATATACATTCCATTGAGAAATAAAGATGCCACAGGAAAAGTGATCCACCCATGGCTAATTAAAGAAATTAAGGAGAGTATTAAATTGAAAGAAGAGGCCTATAATGTTGCCAAGAAGAGTAATAAGCCTAGGGATTGGGAGAGTTTTAGAAACCAACAAAGGTGAACCAAAAAAATGATAAAAAGGGAGAAAATAGAATATGAAAGTAAACGAGCAAGAAATATCAAAACTGATTGTAGGAGCTCCTATAAGTATGTAAAAAGGAAGAGAGTAGCAAAAGCAAACTAGAGGCTGAGACAGGAGAAATAATAACAGGGAATCAGGAAATGGCAGATGCATTAAACAAATATTTTGTATGTGTCTTCACAGTAGAAGCCACGAAAAGCATACCAAAAATAAAGGGGAAGCAAGGTGAGTGGAGAGTGAGGAACTTAAAACAATTGATATCACTAGAGAATAAGTACTGGACAAACTAATGGGACTAAAAGCCGACAAATCCCCTGGACCTGATGGCCTACATCCAAGGGTTCTGAAAGAGGTGGCTGCAGAGATAGTGGATGCATTGGTTATGATCTTCTAAAATTCTCCAGATTCTGGAACGGTCCCAGTGGATTGGAAGGTAGCAAATGTTACCCCGCTATTCAAGAAGGGAGGGAGAGAGAAAACAGGGAACTACAGGCCAGTGAGCCTGACATCGGTCATCGGGAAAATGCTAGAATCCATTATTAAGGAAGAGGTAATGGGACACTTCGAAAATTATAATATGATTAGGCAGAGTCAACATGGTTTTATGAAAGGGAAATCATATTTGACAAATCTATTAGAGTTCTTTGAGGATGTAACTAGTAGGGTAGATGAAGGAGAACCAGTGGATGTAGTATATTTGGATTTTCAAAAGGCATGCAATAAGCTGCCACATAAAAGATTGTTACACAAGGGCTCATGGGGTTGGGGGTAATATATTAGCATGGTTAGAGGATTTGTTAAAGGGCAGAAAACAGAGAGTAAGGATACATGGGTCATTCTCAGATTGGCAGGTTGTAACTAGTAGGGTGCGGCAAGGATCGGTGCTTGGGCCTCAGCTATTTACAATGTATATTAATGACTTAGATGAAGGGACCGAGTGTAATGTATCCAAGTTTGCTGACAATACAAAGCTAGGTGGGAAAGTAAGCTGTGAGGACGACACAGAGTCTGCAAAGGGATATCGACAGGTTAAGTGAGTGGGCAAGAAGGTGGCAGATGCAGTGTAATGTGGGGAAATGTGAGGTTATTCACTTTGATAGGAAGAATAAAAAAACAGAATATTTTTTAAATGGTAAGAAACTATTAAATGTTGGTGTTCAGAGAGACTTGGGTGTCCTCATACAAGAAACACAAAAAGTTTGTTTGCAAGTATAGCCAGCAATTAGGAAGGCAAATGACAGGTTGGACTTTTTTGCAAGAGTAAGGAAGTCTTACTACAATTGTACAGGGCATTGGTGAGACCTCACCTGGAGCAGTGTGTACAGTTTTGGTCTCCTTATCTAAGGAAGGATATACTTGCCTTAGAGGCGGTGCAACGAAGGTTCACTAGATTAATTCCTGGGATGAAAGGGTTGTCCGATGAAGAGAGGTTGAGTAGAATGAGCCTATACTTTCTGGAGTTTAGAAGAATGAGAGGTGATCTCATTGAAACATATAAGATAATGAGGGGGCTTGACAGGGTAGATGCTGAGAGATTGTTTCCCCTGGCTAGAGTGTCTAGAACTAGGGGGCATAACCGCAGGATAAGGGGTCGGACATTCACGACTGAGATGAGGAGGAATTTCTTCACGCAGAGGGTCGTGAATCTTTGGAATTCTCCACCCCAGAGGGCCGTGGATGCTGAGTCATTGAATATATGAGATGTATAGATTTGTGGACTCCAGGGGAATCGAGGGATATGGGGATCAGGTGGGAAAGTGGAGTTGAGATCGAGGATCAGCCATGATCTGATTGCATGGCGGAGCAGGCTCGAGGGGACATATGGCCTACTCCTGCTTCTATTTCTTATGTGCTTATGCCCGCAGAATGAAGGAATCATGGCAGCTGCCAGGGAATCTGGCACAAACCTGCAGAAACTTCTTCCGCTGGTCGCAAACCAGCTGCGCATTGATGGAGTGATACCATTTTCTGTTGATGAACAGTCCTGGCTCATATGGAGGCACTCGGATTGCTACTTGTGTGCAAACAATTGCACCCTGTACCCATGGGAAGTCAGCCAGAGAGTGGAAACCCACTGCCATCTCAGCCTGGCTGATGTTATCGATGGGGAAGTTCACATAGTGGGACGCCCTGCAAAACAATCCATCCGTGATCTGTCGTACACGCTTGTGAGCAGACGACTGAGACACCCCGGCAATGTCACCAGGAACTCCCTGGAAGGATCAGGAAGTGAAGAAATTGATGGCTGTGGTGACTTTAACTGCCACGGGCAATGCGTTGCCACCAGGCCCAGTCGGGAGCAGCTCTGCATGAAGGAGTGTGCAGATGTCTGCGATCACCTGGCAACTTACTCTGAGCCTTCGAAGGCACTACTCCTCAGAGAGGTCCAGGATGCTCAGCCTCTGTCTGTAGACCTTATCAAGCGAGTAGTACCTCCTGTGATGTCGGGCCCTCTGTTGTTCCCTTCTCTGCTCTTTTTTTCATTCGTTCATGGGATGTGGGCGTCGCTGGCGAGGCCAGCATTTATTGCCCATCCCTAATTGCCCTTGAGAAGGTGGTGGTGAGCTGCCTTGAACCGCTGCAGTCCGTGTGGTGAAGGTTCTCCCACAGTGCTGTTAGGAAGGGAGTTCCAAGATTTTGAACCAGCGACGATGAAGGAACGGCGATATATTTCCAAGTCGGGATGGTGTGTGACTTGGAGGGGAATGTGCAGGTGGTGTTGCTCCCATATACCTGCTGCTCTTGTCCTTCTAGAGGTCACGGGTTTGGGAGGTGCTGTCGAAGAAGCCTTGGCGAATTGCTGCAGTGCATCTTGTGGATGGTACACAGCAGCCACAGTGCACCGGTAGTGAAAGGAGTGAATGTTTAAGGTGGTGGATGGGGTGCCAATCAAGCGGGCTGCTTTGTCCTGGATGGTGTCAAGCTTCTTGAGTGTTGTTGGAGCTGCACTCATCCAGGCAAGTGGAGAGTATTCCATCACACTCCTGCCTTGTGCCTTGTAGATGGTGGAAAGGCTTTGGGAGTCAGGAGGTGAGTCACTCGCCGCAGAATACCCAGCCTCTGACCTGCTCTTGTAGCCACAGTATTTATATGGCTGGTCCAGTTAAGTTTCTGGTCAATGGTGACCCCCAGGATGTTGATGGTGGGGGATTTGGCGATGGTAATGCCGTTGAATGTCAAGGGGAGGTGGTTAGACTCTCTCTTGGAGATGATCATTGCTTGGCACTTGTCTGGCGCAAATGTTACTTGCCACTTATCAGCCCAAGCTTGGATGGTGTCCAGGTCTTGCTGCATGCAGGCTCGGACTGCTTCATTATTTGAGGACTTGCGAATGGAACTGAGCAATGTGCAATCATCAGCGAACATCCCCATTTCTGACCTGATGATGGAGGGAAGGTCATTGATGAAGTAGCTGAAGATGGTTGGGCCGAGGACACTGCCCTGAGGAACTCGTGCAGCAATTACCCTGGGGCTGAAATGATTGGCCTCCAACAACCACTACCATCTTCCTTTTGTGCTGGGTATGACTCCAGCCACTGCAGAGATTTCCCCCTGATTCCCATTGACTTCAATTTTATTAGGGCTCCTTGGTGCCACACTCGGTCAAATGCTGCCTTGATGTCAATGGCAGTCACTCTCACCTCACCTCTGGAATTCAGCTCTTTTGTCCATGTTTGGACCAAGGCTGTAATAAGTTCTGGAGCAGAGTGGTTCTGGCGGAACCCAAACTGAGCATTGGTGAGCAGGTTATTGGTGAGTAAGTGCCGCTTGATAGCACTGTCGACGACACCTTCCATCACTTTGCTGATGATCGAGAGTAGACTGATGGGGCGGTAATTGGCCGGATTGGATTTGTCCTGCTTTTTGTGGACAGGACATACCTGGGCAATTTTCCACATTGTTGGGTAGATGCCAGTGTTGTAGCTGTACTGGAACAGTTTGGCTGGAGGCACAGCTAGTTCTGGAGCACAAGTCTTCAGCACTACAGCCGGGATGTTGTCTGGGCCCATATCCTCTACTGTATCCAGTGCACTCAGCCGTTTCTTGATATCACGTGGAGCGAATCGAATTGGCTGAAGACTGGCTTCTGTGATGGTGGGGATATCGGGAGGAGGCCGAGATGGATCGTCCACTCGGCACTTCTGGCTGAAGATGGTTGCAAACGGTTTAGCCTTGTCTTTTGCACTCACGTGCTGGACTCCACAATCATTGAGGATGGGGATGTTTACAGAGCCTGCTCCTCCCTTTAGTTGTTTAATTGTCCACCACCATTCACGTCTGGATGTGGCAGGACTGCCGAGCTTTGATCTGATCTGTTGGTTGTGGAATCGCTTAGCTCTGTCTATAGCATGTTGCTTCCGCTGTTTAGCGGAAGCAACATGCTTCCTGAGTTGTAGCTCACCAGGTTGGCACCTCATTTTTAGGTGCGCCTGATACTGCTCCTGGCATGCTCTTCTACATTCCTCATTGAACCAGGGTTGGTAATGGTAGAGTGAGGAATATGCCAGGCCATGAGGTGACAGATTGTGCTGGAATACAATTCTGCTGCTGCTGATGGCCCACAGCGCCTCATGCATGCCCAGTTTTGAGCTGCTAGATCTGTTCTGAATCTATCCCATTTAGTACAGTGGTAGTGCCACACAACACGTTGGATGGTGTCTTCAGTGCGAAGACGGGACTTCGTCTCCACGAGGGCTGTGCGGTGGTCACTCCTACCAATACTGTCATGGACAGAAGCAGTTGCTCTTCTGCAGGTCCTTGTGGTGCACCTATGCCTTGTAGAGCTGCAAGTCCCAGGACTGCACACTGTGCTTTCTGTGGATGGTGATGAGCCTCCTCCTTAGATGTACAGCTGAATACAATCATTCCGCACCCCCCACCCTCGCCCCCATCCTGATGTCAGTTTGAGGGGTCCAAAATATTTGGTAAATATATCCGAACAGAAGAATTCTGAGTGTGAACAAAGAAATCTGAATCTAAACATTAAGAACTCCCAGCCAAAGGTTTGTCTGAGAGAATTGCTTGCCCTGCTGCAAAAACTCACCTTTTATCCCCATCTGTCAAACACTGTTTTAAATGTCCAAATGTCTGCCGGCTGCAACTCACCTCCGTTTCCATGTTGTGTTTGAGACCACGGGAAACACATTGAGTCAGAGTTCAAATCCTTTCCCTGCCTCAATTAACATAAAATGAAATCCTTTAACAAGTTCAATTCCCTTAATTACTGGTTTAAATATCAGCTTTAATTGCCGGCAGGATTTCCAGCTTCCTGAAGCATTCGCGCGCACCCAAATCCATCTGGGGTCGAACGCTGAAGTCGGCAGATTGGAGCCGGGCTTTGTTCCCACTCCAGATTTCTCCAATTTTGTCTGCCCTTTCTCACCCCCACCTCCCCCCCGCCCCCCCAATCCGGCCCAGCAAACATATAGCAAGGAGTCGTTAAATCTTCATAACACCTGTTGGTATCTTCCCTGTCACCTATTCGCCATCCTCTTATTTTCTGAACTGCCCACCAGCAGCCTCGGCCTTCCACTCTCAAACTTTACTTGACACTCATTCCCTGACCCATGTTGGTCTGGCCTGTAAGTCAAAAAGAATGTATGCAGGCCCATGGAGATGTATTAATGATGTTAAATATTTTTGATGGACACCATGAAATACCTTGCAAAAGAATAAAGATCCTTTATAAGTATTCCAACCTTATGAGTAATGCAGTGGTCTTTGAACAAAATCTAAAAACAATTTAGGTACCTTTTGGACTGGTAACGACTGGTTCTCCAATATGTACTGTTGGCTCTTCAATCGGTACAGTTTGAACACGTAGCCTTTGTAATGGTGTCATCACCTTTTCCTGTATGTCTGACAGAGAATAGAAGTCCCTTACATTGAAGGCCAAACTGGGTTCAAAAGCTATCTCTTTTAGCTGTGCTGGGTTTGCATTCCTGGCTCCAACAGTAAAGGTTATTACAGCAGCTCGCTTCAGTGCATCTGCAGATGGTTGAATATCATCTCCAGACTGTCCACCAGTGATGAGCACTAAAAACTGGGGAACACCTTCCTCTCTCCTGCTGCCTGCAGACCTGGTAAAGTGGTACCTGAGGACAAAGTCCAGCGCTTTGCCAATGTTAAGTGCCGTGCCACCTTCAAATCTGAGTGCTCGCAGAAGAGGCAGAAGTTCATCCTTTCTTGTGTAGGTGTTTAGATAGAACTCAGTTTCTGCAGTATTGCTGAACAGTACCAGACCAACTCTCACTCTGTCACTTCCAATATCGAGGTTCTCAACTATTCTTGTGATAAAGTCACGGACAAGCGGTAGATTTGAATTCCCAGTATAATCTGATTCATCGATCAGAAACACAATGTCTCTCTTGTTCTCGGCTTCAGATGTAACTGGAAAAAAAATACACACACAAATTCACAATAGGTTATATAAAATCAGTAGAAATTGTATAAAACCAGGGAAATCACTACCCCCAGGGAGGGTTTCCAGAATTAGAACCAGAAAGACTGACTATCTTTTTTTTCATCTATCCCATTCACAGCCAGAAAAGAACCAGCGACTTCCCAAACACAATGGGTGTGAGGTATTTATTGATAGCTGGAACAGGCTAATGAATTTCTTATTGTGTGTAGTCTACAGAGAGACACATCAAAGCATAACTCATTAGTGTTTTAACTACCTCTCATCTTAGTGCCCTGTTTTAAACTTGTGTGAATACACTATGCTTTAAAACACAACATTTAAAAGTAACCCTTCTCCAAACCATTTCTGTGAAAAATTGATCAAAAGATCCTGAAATGTGACAGTCTCAGAGCCTGATGAAATTGCAATACACAGTACTGTCTGGTGAATAGATGTTAGGTCTGGGGAGGGGAGTTCTGCATCACCACAGTGATGTGTCAATGAATGAACCAATCATCCTAGGCTGCTGCTGAGATATACCCCTGACTTTCTTTGAAGGGTAGGTAAGGGATCTCACCTCTGTTTAGGCTTTGTTTATAGATAATAGCATAATCAGGTCAAGGACATCTACCTGATGCCTCCACTGAAATGATAATATGGACAAGTTTACCACTTGAGATGAAACAGTTTATTTTCTGTGAATTGCTGTGACACTGGTGGAGTGATGGAAATTTCAAGTGCTTTGTTTCAGGCCTGACCTGGTAAACATCACTACACACAGTAATGGGACTGCTTCCAAATCCTCACCGACTGGGCTGATAGAAGTGATTATTATAATTACTGGCTTGTTGAGAAAGGATCTGATGTGATGAAGGTTGAACAAAATAGAGTACAAAATTCAACTACCTTCTGTAATAGTGTCCGTCGGTCTTTCGGTAATTACTTTTGACTTTTCATGAGTTACTGTTGGAGCAGCCAGCGTTGATAATGATATCATTACTTGTTCCTGTACTTGTGGCAAAGAGTGAAATTCCTGTACACTGAAGACCAAACCTGGGTCAATTGCGATTTCTTTTAGCTGTGCTGAGTCTGCATTCCTGGCTCCTACAGCAAAGATTTTTACAGCAGCTTGCTTCAATGCATCTGCCGGTGGTTTGATATCATCTCCAGATCTTCCATTAGTGATGAGCACCAATATCTGAGGAACACCTTTGTCTTTCCGACTTCCTGCAGATCTAGTGAAATGATATCGGAGGACAGAGAGCAGCGCTGCACCAGTATTAAGGGTCGACCCACCTCTCAGTCTCAGTCCTTCCACATGAGGCAGAATTTCATCGACTGAAGAATAAGTGTTCAGGTAGAACTCAGTTTCTGCATAATTGCTGTACTGTACCAGACCTATTTGATCTCTGTCACTTCCAATATCGAGGTTTTCTATTATACTTGTGAGAAAATCACGGACAAGTGGAAAATTTGTATTCCCGACATTGTCTGATCCATCGATAAGGAACACAATGTCTCTCTTGTTTGCTCCATCTGGTACAACTGGAAGAAATTTACAGTGTAATTCCTTGCAGAGCATATAAAATCAGTACACATTATATAAAAACTAGGGACATTCCCTGCTCTCACATACTATAATATTTGTTTTAAATATTAAACATGCTGCAGTAATTGACTGTGTCTTCATCTTACATGTAAGGAACCTCACAACACCAGGTGATAGTCCAACTGGTGTTGTAAGATTCCTTACATTTGTCAACCCCAGTCCATCACCGGCATCTCCACTTCATCTTACATGTCAGCCTTGGCTCAGTGGTAACACTCCCACCTCTGAGTCAAAAGGTTATGGGTTGAAGTCCCACTCCAGAGACTTGAGCACAAAAGCCAGGCTGACACTCCTGTCAGAAGTGCCGAGCTTCACATGAGAGGTGAAACCGAGGTTCCACCTGCCCTCTCAATTGGATGTAAAAGATCCTATGGCATTATTTATAAGAAGAGCACGGGTCTTATCTCTGTTCTCTTGGTCAATATTTATCGTTCAACCATCACTGAAACAGATTATATGGTCATTGGCACCTTTCTGGGCGCAAATTGGCTGCCGTGTTACCTGTAAAGTGCTTTGGGACATTTTATGAGTTTGTGAAAGGCACTATATAAATACAAGTCTTTCTTTCTTTCTAAAGAGGACTAATCATTGGAAAAAAACTTAAAAATCAGTTGCTCAAATTCTTAATAACATCCTTTTAGTTTTTTTAGAATCATAGAATGGTTACAGCACAGAAGGAGGCCATTCGGCCCATCGAGCCTGTGCCGGCTCTCTGATAAAGCAATCTATCTCGTCCCACTCCCCTGCCCTTTCCCTGTAGGCCTGCAATTTTTTTTCCCTTCAAGTACTTATCTAATACCCTTTTGAAGGCCATGATTGAATCTACCTCCACCATCCTTTCAGGCAGTGCATTCCAGATCATAACCACTCGCTGCATTAAAAAAAAGTTTATCCTCATGTCGCCTTAGGTTCTTTTCTTCTCTAAGTTAGGGCAAGAGTTTAACCAAGAACTTAAATAAATAACTTTACCTAGATAAATTAATTAGTTAATAAAACTAAGAATAGTGAGAGATTAAAAACTCTCTAAAGTATATAAATAAATTCTGGTTCGACAAGCGATGATAGGGCAGATGGTGTGTTGGAACTGCAGCATGTGGGAGTTGGCGCAGGGCAGTGTGATCCCCGGCAACCACATCTGCAGTAAGTGTCTGCAGCACGAGTAACTTCAGCTCGGAGTTGTCGAGCTCAACAAATGCAGACATTGCGATGCATCGGGGAGGAGGTGAGTTACCTGGACACTTTGATCCAGGAGACAGTCACACCCCTTAGATTAGGTAGTGGTTTAGATTCATTCAGTGTTCAGGGAGAGGAGGGTGTGACTGTAAGTCAGGCAGGTAAGGGGATCCAGGATCTAGTGATGGAGCAGCCTCATTCCTTGACCACAGTCAATGGGTACGATATACTTGCTGCCTGTATGGATTGGAGTAAGGACTGGAGAGAGGATGGGCAAACTGACTCCGGCACTGTGGTACAGGAGGCCATTCAAGTGGGGGGAGTAAAAAGGAATGTGGTAGTTCTGGTGGATGGTATAGTCGGGGACAGCACTGTTCTCTGCAGCCGCGACCGAGAATCCTGAAGGCTGTGTTGCCTGCCCGATGCCAGGGTTAAGGACATCTCCTCGCGGCTGAAAAAAAACTTTGAGTATGAGGGGGAAGATCCATGTAGGAACCAACAACATAGGTAGAACTAAGAATGGGTTTCTGCTGAGACAGTTTGAGGAGCTAGGGTCTAAATTAATAAGCAGAACCTCAATGGTAATAATCTTGGCACATGGACATAGATCAGAGAGTTAAATGTGTTGCTCAAAGAGTGGTATGGGAAGAAGGGGTTTCGATTCATGAGGCGCTGCCACCAGTACTGGGGAAAGAGGGAGCTGTTCCATTGGGACAGGCTCCAATTAAACCGGGCTGGGATCAGCGTCCTGGCGAATCAAATAACTAGAACTGCAGATAGAGCTTTAAACTAAAAAGGTGGGGGAGAGGAGTCAGGTGAGAGGAAATTTAGAAATCTAATGAGAAAAGTTAAGATAATAGAACAGTATCGTGACTTGGGTAAATATAAGTAGAGTGTGGCAGGAAGGGACTGAAAGTTTACCAATAATAGTACAACAAGAATTAAGGTCAAAGCAGGTAAAAAGTCAAAAGTAAATGCTCTTTATCGGGAATGCATGGAGCATTTGTAACAAGATAGATGAATTAATTGCACAGAGATAAATGGGTTTGATCTAATAGCCATTACAGAGACATAGTTGCAAAATGACCAAGGTTGGGAACTAAATATTCCATATATTCTATATGACATTTAGAAAAGACAGGCAGAATGGAAAAGGAGGGGGTGTGGCCCTAATAATAAAGGATGACATAAGGACAGTGGTGAGAAAGGATCTTGGCTCGGAAGATCAGGAAGTCGAATCAATATGGGTGGAAATTAGAAATAACAAGGGGCAGAAATCACTGGTGGGAGTAGTTTATAGGCCCCCTGATAGTAGCAATAATATTGGGCAGAGTATTAATCATGAAATAATAAAGGAAATGCAGTCATCATAGGGGACTTTAATCTGTATATTGACTGGGCAAATCAAAGTGGCATTGGTCGTTTGGAAAATGAGTCCATGGAATGTATTCAAGATGGTTTCCTCGAGCAATAGGTCATGGAACCAACCGGGGAACAGGCTATTTTAGATCTTGTATTATATAATGAGATAGGGTTAATTAGTAATCTCACACTAAAAGAACCTCTGGGGAAGAGTGATCATAATATGATAGAATTAAATTGAGTTTGAAAGTAATGTACTTAAATCAAAAACTAGAGTCTTAAACTTAAATAAAGCCAATTACATAGGTATGAGGGGTGAGTTGTCAAAGGTAGATTTGGGAAATTAAATTAAAAGGTTTAACAGTTGAAAAGCAATGGCAAATATTTAAAGAAACATTTCAATATTCTCAACAAATATAAATTCCATTGAGAAATAAAAACTCCACAGGAAAAGTGATCTACCCATGGATAACTAAAGAAGTTAAGGAGAGTTTTAGATTAAAAGAAGAGACCTATAATGTTGCCAAGAAGAGTAATAAGCCTGGGGATTGGGAGAGATTTAGAAACCAACAAAGGACGACCAAAAAATTGATATAAGGGAGAAAATAGAATATGAAAGTAAACTAGCAAGAAATATAAAAATGGATTGTAAGAACTTCTACAAGTATGTAAAAAGGAAGAGAGTAGCAAAAATAAACATTGGTCCCTTAGAGGCTGAGACAGCAGGAATTATAATGGGGAATCAGGAAATGGCAGATGCGTTAAACAAATATTTTGTGTCTGTCTTCACAGTAGAAGACACAAAAAGCATACCAGAAATAGTGGGGAACCAAGGGGTAAATGACAGTGAGGAATTTAAAACAATAAATATCACCTGAGAAAAAGTACTGGACAAACTAATGGGACTAAAAGCCGACAAATCCCCTGAACCTGATGGCCTACTTTCGAGGTTCTAAAAGAGGTGGCTGCAGAGATAGTGGATGCTTTGGTTATGATCTTCTAAAATTCTCCAGATTCTGGAACGGTCCCAGTGGACTGGAAGTAGCAAGTGTTACCCCGCCATTCAAGAAGGGAGGGAGAGAGAAAACAGGGAACTGCAGGCCAGTTAGCCTGACATCAGTCGTCGGGAAAATGCTGGAATCTATTATTAAGGAAGTGGCAACAGGGCACTTAGAAAATCATAATATGTTTAGGCAGAGTCAACATGGTTTTATGAAAGGGAAATTGTGTTTGACCAATCTATTTTTGAGGATGTAACTAGAGAGTAGATAAAGGGGAACCAGTGGATGTAATATATTTGGATTTTCAAGAGGCATTTGACAAGGTGCCATGTGAAAGGTTGTTACACAAGGCAAGGACTCAGGGGTTGGGGGTAATATATTAGCATGGATAGAGGATTGGTTAACGGACAGAAAACAGAGAGTAGGGATAAACGGGTCATTCCTAAGTT
This sequence comes from Heptranchias perlo, assembly GCF_035084215.1. Taxonomy (NCBI): domain Eukaryota; kingdom Metazoa; phylum Chordata; class Chondrichthyes; order Hexanchiformes; family Hexanchidae; genus Heptranchias; species Heptranchias perlo. The sequence goes on along the minus strand of NC_090331.1, from coordinate 74,673,936 downwards.
GGCAGGCTGTAACTCGTGGGTGCCACAAAGATCGGTGCTTGGGCCTCAGCTATTTACAATCTATATCAACAACTTAGATGAAGGGACTGAGTGTAATATATCCAAGTTTTCTGACATTACAAAGCTAGTTGAGAAAGTGAGCTGAGGAGGACACAAAGAGTCTGCAAAGGGATATAGACAGGTTAAGTGAGTGGGCAAGAAGGTGACAGATGGAGTATAATGTGAGGTTATTCACTATGATAGGAAGAATAGAAAAACAGAATATTTTTTAAATTGTGAGAAAGTATTAAATGTTGGTCTTCAGAGAGACTTGGGTGTCCTCGTACAAGAAACGCAAGAAGTTAGTATGTAGGTACGGCAGGCAATTAGGAAAGAAAATGGCATGTTGGCCTTCATTGCGAGGGGATTGGAGTACAGGAGTAAGGAAGTCTTACTATAGTTGTACAGGGCTTTGGTGAGACCTCACCTGGAGAACTGCATTTAGTTTTGGTCTCCTTATCTAAGGAAGGATATACTTGCCTTAGCAGCAGTGCAATGAAGGTTCACTCGATTAATTCCTGGGATGAGAGGGTTGTCCGATGAGGAGAGGTTGAGTAGAATGGGCCTATACTTTCTGGAGTTTAGAAGAATGAGAGGTGATCTCATTGAAACATATAAGATAATGAGGGGGCTTGACAGGGTAGATGCTGAGAGATTGTTTCCCCTGGCTAGAGTGTCTAGAACTAGGGGGCATAATCGCAGGATACGGGGTCGGCCATTCAAGACTGAGATGAGGAGGAATTTTTTCACGCAGAGGGTCGTGAAACTTTGGAATTCTCTACCCCAGAGGCCTGTGGATGCTGAGTCATTGAGTATATTCAAGACTGAGATGGATAGATTTTTGGACTCCAGGGGAATCAAGGGATATGGGGATCAGACGGGAAAGTGGAGTTGAGGTCGAGGATCAGCCATGATCTGATTGCATGGCGGAGCAGGCTCAAAGGGACATATGGCCTACTCCTGCTTCTATTTCTTATGTGCTTATGCCCGCAGAATGAAGGAATCATGGCAGCTGCCAGGGAATCTGGCACAAACCTGCAGAAACCTCTTCCGCTGGTCGCAAACCAGCTGCGCATTGATGGAGTGATACCATTTTCTGTTGATGAACAGTCCTGACTCATATGGAGGCACTTGGATTGCTACTTGTGTGCAATCAATTGCACCCTGTACCCATGGGAAGCCAGCCAGCGAGTGGAAACCCACTGCCATCTCAGCCTGGCTGATGTTATCAATGGGGAAGTTCACGTAGTGGGACGCCCTGCAAAACAATCCATCCGTGATCTGTCGTACACGCTTGTGAGCAGACGACTGAGACACCCCGGCAATGTCACCAGGAACTCCCTGGAAGGATCAGGAAGTGAAGAAATTGAGGGCTGTGGTGACTTTAACTGCCACGAGCAATGCGTTGCCACCAGGCGCAGTCGGGAGCAGCTCTGCATGAAGGAGTGTGCAGATGTCTGCGATCACCTGGCAACTCACTCTGAGCCTTCGAATGCACTACTCCTCAGAGAGGTCCAGGAAGCTCAGCCTCTGTCTGTAGACCCTCACGCGAGTTGTACCTCCTGTGATGTCGGGCCCTCTGTTGTTCCCTTCTCTGCTCTTTTTTTCATTCGTTCATGGGATGTGGGCGTCGCTGGCGAGGCCAGCATTTATTGCCCATCCATTATTGCCCTTGAGAAGGTTGTGGTGAGCCGCCTTCTTGAACCGCTGCAGTCCGTGTGGTGAAGGTTCTCCCACGGTGCTGTTAGGAAGGGAGTTCCAAGATTTTGACCCAGCGACGATGAAGGAACGGCGATATATTTCCAAGTCGGGATGGTGTGTGACTTGGAGGCGAATGTGCAGGTGGTGTTGTTCCCATGTACCTGCTGCTCTTGTCCTTCCAAAGGTCACGGGTTTGGGAGGTGCTGTCGAAGAAGCCTTGGCGAATTGCTGCAGTGCATCTTGTGGATGGTACACAGCAGCCACAGTGCACCGGTAGTGAAAGGAGTGAATGTTTAAGGTGGTGGATGGGGTGCCAATCAAGCGGGCTGCTTTGTCCTGGATGGTGTCGAGCTTCTTGAGTGTTGTTGGAGCTGCACTCATCCAGGCAAGTGGAGAGTATTCCATCACACTCCTGCCTTGTGCCTTGTAGATGGTGGAAAGGCTTTGGGAGTCAGGAGGTGAGTCACTCGCCGCAGAATACCCAGCCTCTGACCTGCTCTTGTAGCCACAGTATTTATATGGCTGGTCCAGTTAAGTTTCTGGTCAATGGTGACCCCCAGGATGTTGATGGTGGGGGATTTGGCGATGGTAATGCCGTTGAATGTGGTGGTTAGACTCTCTCTTGTTGGAGATGGTCATTGCCTGGCACGTGTCTGGCGCAAATGTTACTTGCCACTTATCAGCACAAGCCTGGATGGTGTCCAGGTCTTGCTGCACGCGGGCTTGGACTGCTTCATTATTTGAGGGGTTGCGAATGGAACTGAGCAATGTGCAATCATCAGCGAACATCCCCATTTCTGACCTGATGATGGAGGGAAGGTCATTGATGAAGCAGCTGAAGATGGTTGGGCCGAGGACACTGCCCTGAGGAACTCCTGCAGCAATTACCCTGGGGCTGAAATGATTGGCCTCCAACAACCACTACCATCTTCCTTTTGTGCTGGGTATGACTCCAGCCACTGCAGAGTTTTCCCCCTGATTCGCATTGACTTCAATTTTATTAGGGCTCCTTGGTGCCACACTCGGTCAAATGCTGACTTGATGTCAATGGCAGTCACTCTCACCTCACCTCTGGAATTCAGCTCTTTTGTCCATGTTTGGACCAAGGCTGTTATAAGTTCTGGAGCAGAGTGGTTCTGGCGGAACCCAAACTGAGCATTGGTGAGCAGGTTATTGGTGAGTAAGTGCCGCTTGATAGCACTGTCGACGACACCTTCCATCACTTTGCTGATGATCGAGAGTAGACTGATGGGGCGGTAATTGGCCGGATTGGATTTGTCCTGTTTTTTGTGGACAGGACATACCTGGGCAATTTTCCACATTGTCAGGTAGATGCCAGTGTTGTTGCTGTACTGGAACAGTTTGGCTAGAGCCGCAGCTGGTTCTGGAGCACAAGTCTTCAGCACTACAGCCGGGATGTTGTCTGGGCCCATAGCCTCTGCTGTATCCAGTGCACTCAGCCGTTTCTTGATATCACGTGGAGCGAATCGAATTGGCTGAAGACTGGCTTCTGTGATGGTGGGGATATCGGGAGGAGGCCGAGATGGATCGTCCACTCAGCACTTCTGGCTGAAGATGGTTGCAAACGCTTCAGCCTTGTCTTTTGCACTCACGTGATGGACTCCGCAATCATTGAGGATGGGGATGTTTACAGAGCCTGCTCCTCCCTTTAGTTGTTTAATTGTCCACCACCATTCACGTCTGGATGTGGCAGGACTGCCGAGCTTTGATCTGATCTGTTGGTTGTGGAATCGCTTAGCTCTGTCTATAGCATGTTGCTTCCGCTGTTTAGCATGCATGTAGTCCTGAGTTGTAGCTCACCAGGTTGGCACCTCATTTTTAGGTACGCCTGATACTGCTCCTGGCACGCTCTTCTACATTCCTCATTGAACCAGGGTTGGTAATTGTAGAGTGAGGAATATGCCAGGCCATGAGGTTACAGATTGTGCTGGAATACAATTCTGCTGCTGCTGATGGCCCACAGCGCCTCATGGATGCCCAGTTTTGAGCTGCTAGATCTGTTCTGAATCTATCCCATTTAGTACAGTGGTAGTGCCACACAACACGTTGGATGGTGTCCTTAGTGCGAAGACGGGACTTCGTCTCCACGAGGACTGTGCGGTGGTCACTCCTACCAATACTGTCATGGACAGAATCATTTGCTCTTCTGCAGGTCCTTGTGGTGCACCTATGCCTTATAGAGCTGCAAGTCCCAGGACTGCACACTGTGCTTTCTGTGGATGGTGATGAGCCTCCTCCTTAGATGTACAGCTGAATACAATCATTCCGCACCCCCCACCCTCGCCCCCATCCTGATGTCAGTTTGAGGGGTCCAAAATATTTGGTAAATATGTCCGAACAGAAGAATTCTGAGTGTGAACAAAGAAATCTGAATCTAAACATTAAGAACTCCCAGCCAAAGGTTTGTCTGAGAGAATTGCTTGCCCTGCTGCAAAAACTCACCTTTTATCCCCATCTGTCAAGCACTGTTTTAAATGTCCAAATGTCTGCCGGCTGCAACTCACCTCCATTTCCATGTTGTGTTTGAGACCACGGGAAACACATTGAGTCAGAGTTAAAATCCTTTCCCTGCCTCAATTAACATAAAATGAAATCCTTTAACAAGTTCAATTCCCTTAATTACTGGTTTAAATATCAGCTTTAATTGCCGGCAGGATTTCCAGCTTCCTGAAGCATTCGCACGCACCCAAATCCATCTGGGGTCGAACGCTGAAGTCGGCAGGTTGGAGCCGGGCTTTGTTCCCACTCCAGATTTCTCCAATTTTGTCTGCCCTTCCCCCCCAATCCGGCCCAGCAAACATATAGCAAGGAGTCGTTAAATCTTCATAACACCTGTTGGTATCTGCCCTGTCACCTGTTCCCCGTCCTCTTATTTTCTGAACTGCCCACCAGCAGCCTCGGCCTTCCACTCTCAAACTTTACTTGACACTCATTCCCTGACCCATGTTGGTCTGGCCTGTAAGTCAAAAAGAATGTATGCAGGCCCATGGAGATGTATTAATGATGTTAAATATTTTTGATGGACACCATGAAATACCTTGCAAAAGAATAAAGATCCTTTATAAGTATTCCAACCTTATGAGTAATGCAGTGGTCTTTGAACAAAATCTAAAAACAATTTAGGTACCTTTTGGACTGGTAACGACTGGTTCTCCAATATGTACTGTTGGCTCTTCAATCGGTACAGTTTGAACACGTAGCCTTTGTAATGGTGTCATCACCTTTTCCTGTATGTCTGACAGAGAATAGAAGTCCCTTACATTGAAGGCCAAACTGGGTTCAAAAGCTATCTCTTTTAGCTGTGCTGGGTTCGCATTCCTGGCTCCAACAGTGAAGGTTATTACAGCAGCTCGCTTCAGTGCATCTGCAGATGGTTGAATATCATCTCCAGACTGTCCACCAGTGATGAGCACTAAAAACTGGGGAACACCTTCCTCTCTCCTGCTGCCTGCAGACCTGGTAAAGTGGTACCTGAGGACAAAGTCCAGCGCTTTGCCAATGTTAAGTGCCGTGCCACCTTCAAATCTGAGTGCTCGCAGAAGAGGCAGAAGTTCATCCTTTCTTGTGTAGGTGTTTAGATAGAACTCAGTTTCTGCAGTATTGCTGAACAGTACCAGACCAACTCTCACTCTGTCACTTCCAATATCGAGGTTCTCAACTATTCTTGTGATAAAGTCACGGACAAGCGGTAGATTTGAATTCCCAGTATAATCTGATTCATCGATCAGAAACACAATGTCTCTCTTGTTCTCGGCTTCAGATGTAACTGGAAAAAAATACACACACAAATTCACAATAGGTTATATAAAATCAGTAGAAATCGGATAAAAGCAGGGAAATCACTACCCCCAGGGAGGTTTTCCAGAATTCGAACTAGAAAGACTGACTTTTTTTTTCATCTATCCCATTCACAGCCAGAAAAGAACCAGTGACTTCCCAAACACAATGGGTGTGAGGTATTTATTGATAGCTGGAACAGGCTAATGAATTTCTTATTGTGTGTAGTCTACAGAGAGACACATCAAAGCATAACTCATTAGTGTTTTAACTACCTCTCATCTTAGTGCCCGGTTTTAAACTTGTGTGAATACACTATGCTTTAAAACACAACATTTAAAAGTAACCCTTTTCCAAACCATTTCTGTGAAAAATTGATCAAAAGATCCTGAAATGTGACAGTCTCAGAGCCTGATGAAATTGCAATACACAGTACTGTCTGGTGAATAGATGTTAGGTCTGGGGAGGGGAGTTCTGCATCACCACAGTGATGTGTCAATGAATGAACCAATCATCCTAGGCTGCTGCTGAGATATACCCCTGACTTTCTTTGAAGGGTAGGTAAGGGATCTCACCTCTGTTTAGGCTTTGTTTATAGATAATAGCATAATCAGGTCAAGGACATCTACCTGATGCCTCCACTGAAATGATAATGTGGACAAGTTTACCACTTGAGATGAAACAGTTTATTTTCTGTGAATTGCTGTGACACTGGTGGAGTGATGGAAATTTCAAGTGCTTTGTTTCAGGCCTGACCTGGTAAACATCACTACACACAGTAATGGGACTGCTTCCAAATCCTCACCGACTGGGCTGATAGAAGTGATTATTATAATTACTGGCTTGTTGAGAAAGGATCTGATGTGATGAAGGTTGAACAAAATAGAGTACAAAATTCAACTACCTTCTGTAATAGTGTCCGTCGGTCTTTCGGTAATTACTGTTGACTTTTCATGAGTTACTGTTGGAGCAGCCAGCGTTGATAATGATATCATTACTTGTTCCTGTACTTGTGGCAAAGAGTGAAATTCCTGTACACTGAAGACCAAACCTGGGTCAATTGCGATTTCTTTTAGCTGTGCTGAGTCTGCATTCCTGGCTCCTACAGCAAAGATTTTTACAGCAGCTTGCTTCAATGCATCTGCCGGTGGTTTGATATCATCTCCAGATCTTCCATTAGTGATGAGCACCAATATCTGAGGAACACCTTTGTCTTTCCGACTTCCTGCAGATCTAGTGAAATGATATCGGAGGACAGAGAGCAGCGCTGCACCAGTATTAAGGATCGACCCACCTCTCAGTCTCAGTCCTTCCACATGAGGCAGAATTTCATCGACTGAAGAATAAGTGTTCAGGTAGAACTCAGTTTCTGCATAATTGCTGTACTGTACCAGACCTATTTGATCTCTGTCACTTCCAATATCGAGGTTTTCTATTATACTTGTGAGAAAATCACGGACAAGTGGAAAATTTGTATTCCCGACATTGTCTGATCCATCGATAAGGAACACAATGTCTCTCTTGTTTGCTCCATCTGGTACAACTGGAAGAAATTTACAGTGTAATTCCTTGCAGAGCATATAAAATCAGTACACATTATATAAAAACTAGGGACATTCCCTGCTCTCACATACTATAATATTTGTTTTAAATATTAAACATGCTGCAGTAATTGACTGTGTCTTCATCTTACATGTAAGGAACCTTACAACACCAGGTGATAGTCCAACTGGTGTTGTAAGATTCCTTACATTTGTCAACCCCAGTCCATCACCGGCATCTCCACTTCATCTTACATGTCAGCCTTGGCTCAGTGGTAACACTCCCACCTCTGAGTCAAAAGGTTATGGGTTGAAGTCCCACTCCAGAGACTTGAGCACAAAAGCCAGGCTGACACTCCTGTCAGAAGTGCCGAGCTTCACATGAGAGGTGAAACCGAGGTTCCACCTGCCCTCTCAATTGGATGTAAAAGATCCTATGGCATTATTTATAAGAAGAGCACGGGTCTTATCTCTGTTCTCTTGGTCAATATTTATAGTTCAACCATCACTGAAACAGATTATATGGTCATTGGCACCTTTCTGGGCGCAAATTGGCTGCCGTGTTACCTGTAAAGTGCTTTGGGACATTTTATGAGTTTGTGAAAGGCACTATATAAATACAAGTCTTTCTTTCTTTCTAAAGAGGACTAATCATTGGAAAAAAACTTAAAAATCAGTTGCTCAAATTCTTAATAACATCCTTTTAGTTTTTTTAGAATCATAGAATGGTTACAGCACAGAAGGAGGCCATTCGGCCCATCGAGCCTGTGCCGGCTCTCTGATAAAGCAATCTATCTCGTCCCACTCCCCTGCCCTTTCCCTGTAGGCCTGCAAATTTTTTTCCCTTCAAGTACTTATCTAATACCCTTTTGAAGGCCATGATTGAATCTACCTCCACCATCCTTTCAGGCAGTGCATTCCAGATCATAACCACTCGCTGCATTAAAAAAAAGTTTATCCTCATGTCGCCTTAGGTTCTTTTCTTCTCTAAGTTAGGGCAAGGGTTTAACCAAGAACTTAAATCAATAAGTTTACCTAGATAAATTAATTAGTTAATAAATCTAATAATAGTGAGAGATTAAAAACTCTCTAAAGTATATAAATAAATTCTGGTTCGACAAGCGATGATAGGGCAGATGGTGTGTTGGAACTGCAGCATGTGGGAGTTGGCGCAGGGCAGTGTGATCCCCGGCAACCACATCTGCAGTAAGTGTCTGCAGCACGAGTAACTTCAGCTCGGAGTTGTCGAGCTCAACAAATGCAGACATTGCGATGCATCGGGGAGGAGGTGAGTTACCTGGACACTTTGATCCAGGAGACAGTCACACCCCTTGGATTAGGTAGTGGTTTAGATTCATTCAGTGTTCAGGGAGAGGAGGGTGTGACTGTAAGTCAGGCAGGTAAGGGGATCCAGGATCTAGTGATGGAGCAGCCTCATTCCTTGACCACGGTCAATGGGTACGATATACTTGCTGCCTGTATGGATTAGAGTAAGGACTGGAGAGAGGATGGGCAAACTGACTCCGGCACTGTGGTACAGGAGGCCATTCGAGTGGGGGGAGTAAAGAGGAATGTGGTAGTTCTGGTGGATGGTATAATCGGGGACAGCACTGTTCTCTGCAGCCGCGACCGAGAATCCTGAAGGCTGTGTTGCCTGCCCGATGCCAGGGTTAAGGACATCTCCTCGCGGCTGAAAAAAAACTTGGAGTATGAGGGGGAAGATCCATGTAGGAACCAACAACATAGGTAGAACTAAGAATGGGTTTCTGCTGAGACAGTTTGAGGAGCTAGGGTCTAAATTAATAAGCAGAACCTCAATGGTAATAATCTTGGCACATGGACATAGATCAGAGAGTTAAATGTGTTGCTCAAAGAGTGGTATGGGAAGAAGGGGTTTTGATTCATGAGGCGCTGCCACCAGTACTGGGGAAAGAGGGAGCTGTTCCATTGGGACAGGCTCCAATTAAACCGGGCTGGGATCAGCGTCCTGGCGAATCAAATAACTAGAACTGCAGATAGAGCTTTAAACTAAAAAGGTGGGGGAGAGGAGTCAGGTGAGAGGAAATTTAGAAATCTAATGAGAAAAGTTAAGATAATAGAACAGTATCGTGACTTGGGTAAATATAAGTAGAGTGTGGCAGGAAGGGACTGAAAGTTTACCAATAATAGTACAACAAGAATTAAGGTCAAAGCAGGTAAAAAGTCAAAAGTAAATGCTCTTTATCGGGAATGCATGGAGCATTTGTAACAAGATAGATGAATTAATTGCACAGAGATAAATGGGTTTGATCTAATAGCCATTACAGAGACATAGTTGCAAAATGACCAAGGTTGGGAACTAAATATTCCATATATTCTATATGACATTTAGAAAAGACAGGCAGAATGGAAAAGGAGGGGGTGTGGCCCTAATAATAAAGGATGACATAAGGACAGTGGTGAGAAAGGATCTTGGCTCGGAAGATCAGGAAGTAGAATCAGTATGGGTGGAAATTAGAAATAACAAGGGGCAGAAATCACTGGTGGGAGTAGTTTATAGGCCCCCTGATAGTAGCAATAATATTGGGCAGAGTATTAATCATGAAATCATAAAGGAAATGCAGTCATCATAGGGGACTTTAATCTGCATATTGACTGGGCAAATCAAAGTGGAATAGGTAGTTTGTAAGATGAGTCCATGGAATGTATTCAAGATGGTTTCCTCGAGCAATAGGTCATGGAACCAACCAGGGAACAGGCTATTTTAGATCTTGTATTATATAATGAGATAGGGTTAATTAGTAATCTCACACTAAAAGAACCTCTGGGGAAGAGTGATCATAATATGATAGAATTAAATTGAGTTTGAAAGTAATGTACTTAAATCAAAAACTAGAGTCTTAAACTTAAATAAAGCCAATTACATAGGTATGAGGGGCAAGTTGTCAAAGGTAGATTGAGAAATTAAGTTAAAAGATTTGACAGTTGAAAAGCAATGGCAAATATTTAAAGAAATATTTCAATATTCTCAACAAATATAAATTCCATTGAGAAATAAAAACTCCACGGGAAAAGTGATCTACCCATGGATAACTAAAGAAGTTAAGGAGAGTATTAGATTGAAAGAAGAGGCCTATAATGTTGCCAAGAAGAGTAATAAGCCTGGGGATTGGGAGAGATTTAGAAACCAACGAAGGACGACCAAAACATTGATATAAGGGAGAAAATAGAATATGAAAGTAAACTAGCAAGAAATATAAAAACGGATTGTAAGAACTTCTGCAAGTATGTAAAATGGAAGAGAGTAGCAAAAGTAAACATTGGTCCCTTAGAGGCTGAGACAGCAGGAACTATAATGGGAAATCAGGAAATGGCAGATGCGTTAAACAAATATTTTATATCTGTCTTCACAGTGGAAGACACAAAAAGCATACCAGAAATAGTGGGGAACCAAGGGGTAAATGACAGTGAGGAATTTAAAACAATAAATATCACCTGAGAAAAAGTAATGCACAAACTAATGGGACTAAAAGCCGACAAATCCCCTGAACCTGATGGCCTACATCCTAGGTTCTAAAAGAGGTGGCTGCAGAGATAGTGGATGCATTGGTTATGATCTTCCAAAATTCTCTAGATTCTGGAACGGTCCCAGTGGATTGGAAGGCAGCAAATGTTACCCCGCCATTCAAGAACGGAGGGAGAGAGAAAACAGGGAACTACAGGCCAGTTAGCCTGACATCAGTTGTCGGGAAAATGCTGGAATCTATTATTAAGGAAGCGGCAACAGGCACTTAGAAAATCATAATATGATTAGGCAGAGTCAACATGGTTTTATGAAAGGGAAACTGTGTTTGACAAATCTATTACAGTTTTTTGAGGATGTAACTAGCAGGCTAAATAAAGGGGAATCAGTGGATGTCGTATATTTGGATTTTCAAACGGTATTTGACAAGGTGCCACGTAAAAGGTTGTTATACAAGGCAAGGATTCATGGGGTCGGGTAATATATTAGCATGGATAGACGATTGGTTGAAGGACAGAAAACAGAGAGTCAGGATAAACGGGTCATTCCTAAGTTGGCAGGCTGTAAATAGTGGGTGCCGCAAGGATCGGTGCTTGGGCCTCAGCTGTTTACAATCTGGATCAACGACTTAGATGAAGGGACTGAATGTAATGTATCCAAGTTTGCTGACTTTACAAAGCTAGTTGGTAAAGTAAGCTGTGAGGAGGACACAAAGAGTCTGCAAAGGGATATGGACAGGTTAAGTGAGTGGGGAAAATGTGGCAGATGGAATATAATGTGGGGAAATGTGAGGTTATTCACTTTGATAGGAAGAATAGAAAAACAGAATATTTTTTAAATGGTGAGAAAGTATTAAATGTTGGTGTTCAGAGAGACTTGGGTGTCCTCATACAAGAAACACAAAAAGTTAGTATGTAGGTACGGCAGGCAATTAGGAAAGGAAATGGCATGTTGGCCTTTATTGTAAGGGGGTTGGAGTACAGGAGTAAGGAAGTCTTACTATAGTTGTAGAGGCCTTTAGTGAGACCTCACCTGGAGAACTGTATTCAGTTTTGGTCTCCTTATCTAAGGAAGGATATACTTGCCTTAGCAGCGGTGCAATATAGGTTCACTAGATTAATTCCTGGGATGAGAGGGTTGTCCTATGAAGAGAGGTTGTGTAGCATGGGCCTATACTCTCTGGAGTTTATAAGATTATGAGGGGACTTGACATGGTAGAGGCTGAGAGATTGTTTCCCCTGGCTAGAGAGTCTAGAACTAGGGGACATCGTCGCAGGATAATGGGTCGGCCATTCAAGACTGAGATGAGGAGGAATTTCTTCACACAGAGGGATGTGAATCTTTGGAATTCTCTACCCCAGAGGGCTGTGGATGCTGAGTCATTGAATATATTCAAGGCTGAGATGGATAGATTTTTGGACTTTAGGGGAATCAAGGGATATGGGGATCGGGCAGGAAAGTGGAATTGAGGTTGAAGATCAGCCGTGATCTGATTGAATGGTGGAGCAGGCTCAAGGGGCGATATGGCCTACTCCTGCTACTATTTCTTATGTTCTTATCATCTTAAATCTGTGTCCTCTTGTTCTCGACCCTTCCGCCAATGAGAAGAGTTTCTCTCTAGACCCCTCATGATTTTGAACACCTCTATCAAATCTCCTCTCAACCTTCTCTGCTCTAAGGAGAACAACCCCAGCTTCTCCAGTCTCTCTGCACAGCTGAAGTCCCTCATCCCTGGAATCATTCTAGTAAATCTTTTCTGCACCCTCTCTAAGGCCTTCACATCCTTCCTAAAGTGCGGTGCCCAGAACTGGACACAATACTCCAATTGTGGCCGAACCTGTGTTTTACAAAGGTTCATCATAACTTCCTTGCTTTTGTACTCTATGCCTTTATTTATAAAGCCCAGGATTCCGTATGCTTTTTAACCGATTTCTCAACCTGTCCTATCACGTTCAATGATTTGTGCACCAACGATTTATTCAGCAATTCCTGTTTATTTTTTTAAAATAGCTTTTCTTTGAACGGTGAGTCTTAATTAAGCACGAAGCCTCGCTTAACAGGTACATGATTGGAGAATCGTGCATGACAGTCAGTGATTATTGCAGACATTTCTGGATTTTGAGAGGGTTCTTTCTTCAGCCTCTCCCAAAAGATTTGATATTTTTGCCCAGACCTCTGGCTCTGATAGTTGCGAGGGATATCAAGGACAACACTAAAGGTTTCTACAAGTATATTAAGTGAAAGAGGGTGACCAAGAATAATGTGGGCCCCTTAAAGACAGACACAGGTGATATCGTAATTGAAATTCAGGAAATGGCAGACTTGCTAAATACCTACTTTTTATCGGTCTTCACAGTAGAGAATGTGTATAAAGTACCAGAGATACGAGGAAAACTAAAAATAATTCAAAAGGAACTTACCAGATTTAATATAAGTAAAAGAAAAATGTTAATGGAGAAAATAATGAGACTGAAGATAAACAAATCTTCAGGACCTGATGATTCCCACCCCAGGATATTAAAAGAAGTAGGTGAGGACATTATAGATAAGGTTCCACTAAGAGACTGTTAACAAAGTTGACATAGATAGGGAATTGGTTAGGAGGTAGGAGACAGAGAGTAGGGATAATGGATAAGTACTCCAATTGGCAGGATATGACTAGTGCTGTCCCTCAGGGATCTGTATTGGAGCCTCAGCGTTTCACTGTATTTATAAATGACTTTGATGAAGGAAAAGGGAGCCATATATCCACGTTTGCTGATAACACCAAGATAGGTGGCACAGTAAATAGTGTAGATGGGAACAGAAAGTTGCGACGGGGCATTGATATATTAAGTGAGTGGGCAAAACTGTGGCAGATGGATTTCAATGTGGGCAAGTGTGAGGTCATCCACTTTGGACCTAAGAAAGATAGATCAGAGTATTTTCTGAATGGTGAGAAGTTAGGAACTGTGGAGAAGCAGAGAGATTTAGGGGTCCAAGTACAGAAATCACTAAAAGCTATTGGACAGGTACATAAAATAATTTTAAAGGCTAATTGAATGTTAGGGCCTGATATTAGGAGGGAGGCGGGTTGCCAGCGGGGGGTCGACTGGGCACATGGGTAACCCGCCCAGTAAAATCGGTGGGTTCCCCATGCGATCGTAAGTAAATTGAAGCCACTTGGCTTCTGGGTTTCGTGCTGGAAAGCTGCGCAGCGGGCGGACTGCGCACCCGCATCATAGGCTGTCAGCTGGAGGAATCCTATTTAAAGGGGCAGTCCTCCATTGACTGACACTGCAGAAAGGAGCCAAAATTACAGCATGGAGCAGCCCAATGGGAAGGCTGCTCCCAGGTTTAATGATGCCTCACTCCAGGTCCTACTGAATGGGGTGAGAAGGAGGGGGGAGGATAGAGATTGTCTCCCTGGCGGACGGGAGGAAGTGGCCTGTCTCTGCCACCACGACGGCCTGTCTTGAGGTGGCAGAGGAGGTCACCTGCACCACCAACATATCGCCCACCTGCATACAGTGCAGGAGGCGCTTCAATCACCTAAGTAGGTCAGCCGAAGTAAGTACACTTACTCATTTCCCTACACTCCGTTTGCCACATCACCGCCCCCACCCCACATCTCCTTCTGCATTGCCAACACTACTCTACCACATCACTCCTCACACTCACTCAAAGCTCGTCCTCATCTTACCTGCACTTACTCATCCCACCGCTACCACTCAACCCAATCCTCATACAATCTCATGGCTCTATTCTCATACTCACCCTCTGATGCATCTCTTTCACGGTAATCCTCACCCAACATGCCACTACCTGTGCTGCAGCCACAGGGCATGCATCACATATGTGCAGTAGGAAGCGTAAGGCAAATGTGTCGTGAGCATGAAGGGGATGCACAAGGGTGTTTGAGGGTTTGTCATGGTTTTTACTTATATTTGATTTCTGATCAACTCACATTACATATTACATTGTCACCACTACTGCCACATCTTGGCCATTCTTGACTGGCTTGTGCAATAATGCCCTTTCATGAGGTTTTCCATGAAGACCCTTGATGCCACCCATTGGGTCACCCTACAGTGGGTGTATGTGTAGTTCCACGACTACTTTGTGTAGGCGCCTGTTGCGCAGCACTGTGTTATGGAGCTCCATGTGGCGGAGGTGGACGGCGAGGCTGGTGATGTTGCTCGTCCTCCAATAGAGTGATGAATGCAGCAATGGAACCCCACCCCAACCTGACGGTGTGAGTGTGAGGGGGTCCACAAAGTAGGTAAATGTGTTTGGACAGCAGAGTTTAGGGTATGATTTAATCATTTGGAGTGTGGAGACAACGGAGTGGCAGGCAAAGCTTTGTCTGAGGTGAGGTGACAGACTGCCCTGCTGCAATGAATGAGGGTTTACCCCGCACCTGTTAAATGGACCTTTGCAGCTCCCATTGGCTGCTGGCTGCAACATGTCTGTTCAAACAGGGAGTGTTTCCCCCAGCATGGGAAACACGCTCTGGGTAGTCCAAAATCCGAATTAGAGCTAGGCTGTTCAGGGGTGATGTCAGGAAGCACTTCTTCGCACACAGGGTAGAGGAAATCTGGAATTCTCTTCCCCCTGTTGAGGCCAGGGCAGTTGAAAATTTCAAAACTGAGATTGATAGATTTTTGTTAGGCAAGGGTATTAAAGGTTACGGAACCAAGGCAGGTAGATGGAGTTAAGATACAAATCAGCCATGATCTAATTGAACTGCGGAACTTGCTCGAGGGGCTGAATGGCCTACTCCTGTTCCTATGTTCCTAAGAAAATGCAGTCTAAGCATATGCAGCATACCCAATTTCCCAGCATGCATTGGTAACATAATCAGCCAAATTGTTGGAATTTTTTAAAACTTCTAGCAGTTTCTGTTCAGTTGTTGTTCAAAGTTATTTGCAGAAAATCAGTGGAAATGAAAATTAGGAGAGGTGTTTAACGGGTGGCCGAGGCGATATTGTGCGTTTTACACTATCATTAAAGTCATTGCTCCCATTGAATTTTGAAGCAAACAGAAAGTCTTTAATTATCATGTGTGTTTTGTTAAGTTAGAAAATGTAAACATTCTAATTATTTACAGCTGTCAGAGACCGTGATTGAAGAGACAAAGTGATAGTGAGTGTTATTTTTCCTTTTTTGTTAATTAAATAAAGTTGAAATTTGAAAGCAAATATGAAAGCTCTAATTATCACCTGTGTTTTTGTTGATAGAAATTAGAATGTCCATTCCGTTTACAACTGTGTGAGACAGGTATTCATGGACCAATACACAGATACACATCCAGAAACCAATTACAAAACACTAAGGTCTACTAATAATATATTAAAAGTCTTCTGTATACTTGTGCATACTTTCTGTAAGTATCATTTACTCTTGTAACAGTTTCCTTGTCACATTGTGTTGATACACTATTTGTGTATCTTTTGACTTACCACGCGCAATATCATAGTATTAAATAGAAAATCTTATACACCTTTGTGTATCAACATAAAGTTGATCAGAACAAAAATAAAACATCAAATACCTTGTTTAGTGAGAACAGTTGGCTCTTCAGGGATTGCCCGTGGAGCAGGCAGGCTTGATAATAGTGTTGTCACCTCTGCTTGTATATATGGCAAAGCATAGAATTCATTTGTACTGAAGACCAAACTGGGATCAATTGCAATCTCTTTTAACTGTGCTGAGTCTGCATTCTTGGTTCCTACTGCAAAATTCATTATTGCGGCTCGCTTCAGTGCATCTGCAGCTGGTTTAACATCATCGCTGGACCTTCCACCAGTGAGGAGAACTAAAAACTGAGGAACGCCTTTTCTTTTCCTGCTTCCTGCAGAGCTGATAAAGTGGTATCTAAAGACATAGTCCAGAGCTGCACCAGTATTAAGGCTTGTCCCACCTTTCAGTCTCAGTCCTTTTACATGAGACAGAATTTCAGCTTTTGATAAATGGGTGTTCAGATAGAACTCAGTTTCTGCATAATTGCTGTACTGTACCAGACCTATCTGAACTCTGTCACTTCCAATGTCGAATCTCTGTATTATACTTGTGAGGAAATCACGGACAAAAGGAAAATTTGTGTTTCCAATGTTGTCTGATCCATCGATAAGGAACACAATGTCTCTCTTCACTTCTTCAGGCAAAACTGGAACAATATGCATTATAATTCACAGTACATCATATAAAACAGGTAGAAGTTTGTATAAACATCAACTTACAGCCCTATATACTTAA
This sequence comes from Heptranchias perlo, assembly GCF_035084215.1. Classification (NCBI taxonomy): domain Eukaryota; kingdom Metazoa; phylum Chordata; class Chondrichthyes; order Hexanchiformes; family Hexanchidae; genus Heptranchias; species Heptranchias perlo. The sequence continues at coordinate 74,657,118 of NC_090331.1, read as the reverse complement.
CAAAATGTCTAAATGCACTTTGAGGGAAGAGGGGGAACAGGAATTAGGACGAAGTTTGCAAAGATTGCCAATGGCACAGTCAAAGTGGTAGATTTTGAGGAAGGATTTCAAGGAAAGGAGAGAGATAACAAAGTGAAGAGGTGTAGGTAGAAAGTTTCAGGATGAGGTGGCTGAAAGCAATACATAAAGGAGGGAGAAACACATTGTGTAATAGAGGGAGGAGGAGGGAGACACACATTGTGTAATAGAGGAAGGAGGAGGGAGACACACATTGTGTAATAGAGGGGGGAGGAGGAGGGAGATACACATAGTGCAAGAGCGAAAGGGGGATGCACGGTTGCAACAGAGGGAAGTGGGTGCACAATAAACCATGATAAGAAGCGTGTACACCAGGGCATAGGTCTAGAGAAGATTACAGAGGTATAGTGGAGTAAATTCATGGAGGGGTTTGCAGACAAGGTTGAGGATCTTAAATTGGGTGTGCTGTGTCACTGAACCACTGGAGACTGGCAAGGACCAAGGGTAATGTATGTGGAGGAGAGGCTGTAAGTTGAAAAGTTGGATAAGTTGGAGTTTGTGCAGGGTGGAGCTGGGGAGACTGGGAAGGAGAATGTTGTCGATATCAGACCCTACAATAATGAAGAAATTGAGCTTTCATGCTTGATGATATAAGGAGCAAGCAGGTTAAATGCACTGAGTGCCTGCCAATGCATTATCAAACAAGAATATTAAAATATAACTAAAACCATCAAAGAGGGAGCAAAACCAACTGAATGAAACAAAATGTCTAAGTTCATCAAAATATTTGATTCTTTTTAAAGTCTAACCTGACAGTGTGACTTAATTCTGAAAGATACAAATTGCTTTTATTAAATGTAACAATTGTAATGGTTGTGCTGGGAAATAAAGAAACTAACATTGATATAGTGCCATCTAACACCCTCAGGATATCCCTCAGTGTTTTAGAACCAATGAATTACTTTTGTAGTATAGTCCTTTGCAATGTAGGCAAACATGGCAGCCAAGTTGCACAGAGCAAGGTCCCACAAACAGTAAATGAGACAAATGGCCAGTTAATCTTTTTTTTAGTGGCATTGATTGAGAGAGGAATGTTGACTTGGACAGTGGGTGAACTCCCTCGTCTTACTTGTAAAAGTGCTACGAGACCTTTGACATCCACTTGAACAGGCAGACTGAGCCCCGGTTTAACATCTCATCGAAAAGACCTTGAAATTTATGCAGTGTATAATTGGTGCTATTAAACCAAACAAGATTAAACCAAACCAAATTAAACAATTATTTCTCTAAGACTTGCTGCTTCTCTCTTTGGGAATTTCTGAAGTGAAGGAGAACATTTCTAAATATTTCAGACATTTAACTCCTAGAAAAGTCTCCTCTTTATCTTATCTCTTGCGTGAACTTCCTTCCTTCGTAACTCCTGACATTCTTAATCTTTTCTGAGATTGCTTCATCGATGAAACTTTCAGCTCAACTTTCAATAAGACTGATCATGTTAAGGGCAATTTTATGAAATCATGCTGCCAGTGGGGTGTCCCGCCAATCCAACATGCACGTTGGGAATTGTACACGTTGCCCATGATCTTCCGTCCATTCATTTTAATTTTCTATCCATTTAATTTTGTACAGTCAGCCATTTAAACAGTAATTCACACCATTATCTTTGCTGAAGATACTGGTTAGCTGTCAAACAATATTAAATGTTTTTGATGCACAATGAAATCTTATACTTTATAAGTGTGTTAGCTAATATAATAACATTGAGTTCAACAGAAAGTTTGAAGTACCTTGTTCAATGGGGGCAGTTGGCCTTTCAGTAGGTACTCGTGAGGCAGCCAGCGTAGTCAGTGGTGTCATCACCTGTTCCTGTACATGTGGCAGAGAGTGGAATTCCTGCACATTGAAGATCAAACTGGGGTCTATTGCGATTTCTTTTAGCTGTGCTGGGTCTGCATTCCTGGCTCCTACAGCAAAGATCATTATAGCAGCTTGCTTCAGTGCATCTGCAGATGGTTTGACATAATCTTTGGAGCTTCCAGCAGTGACGAGCAGCAATACCTGAGGAACACCATCCTCTTTCCTACTTCCTGAAGATCTGGTAAAGTGACTTTTAAGGACATAGTCCAGCGCTGCCCCAGTGTTAAGTGGCGACCCACCTCTCAGGCTCAGTCCTTCCACATGAGGCAGAATTTCATCTACTGAAGAATAGGTGTTCAGATAGAACTCAGTTTCTGCATAATTGCTGTACTGTACCAGACCTATCTGAATTCTGTCACTTCCAATGTCAAAGTTTTCGATGATACTTGTGAGAAAATCACGGACAAAAGGAAAATCTGTGTCCCCGACATTGTCCGATCCATCGATAAGGAACACAATGTCTCTCTTGCTTCCTCCATCTGATACAACTGGAAGAAATATACAATGTAATTCCTTGCAAAGCATATAAAATCAGTAGAACTTATTTAAACACTAGGGAAATTCTCTGCTCTCACATGGGTACAATGTCTCTCGTTTGTTCTTTCTGGCAGAACTGAAAAAAATACATGTGATCCTTGGCAGAACATATAAAATCAGTAGGAATTGTTTAAAACCAGGCAAATCTGTACTCTCACAGATAAGCAGCTCTTTAATTTGTTGAATTATTTGGCAGACTATAAGACTTGGCTTTATCAGTTAAAGAGAACTCTCACCAATTTAAAAAATAGACGGTTTTTAATGTTTTTTTCTTTTGTTATCCATCATTTCTGCTGTTTATTTAAACATATATTGTATTTTCAGATCTTTTCCACCCTTCTTGAATCACTCATGGGTGAGTCCCACCTCGCCATAACTTCCGGAATGCCTATCCTTGCCTTGAAATGTAGGTAAGCTTTAGATAACGTGCCCCGGATAATGAACAGCAAGCCCTATCTGAAAATTATTTTTAAACTACTGGAATTTATTCTCCGCCTGCATAGGATTTGTTTTCCAGGCCTTTGAAAGTGATGGAGCATCACACCACGTCTTTTTCAAGTTTAATGTATTACATGAATTTATTAAACAAACAATGAACATGTGGCTTTAGGGAGATGGAAATCAGTTCTTTTCTATCTATCAGCATGAATGGGGGCTGGAAAAGATGATTGTTTGTGCAAATATTTTGCAACTATGGTGTTACATTTCCCTTGAAGCTGTCCTTGATATGTAAACTAGTGTCCTCTATTCCCAACTAGTCTCTCATACCCAGTCTCTACTTAATCCCAATTCTTTGAACTTCATCAGCTATACAGTGGACATTCACTTTCAGCATAGTGCAAGGACCTGCGCAGGATAACTTCCAACATGCCAACCACTTGATGCTCTATATGTCTACGCCCTGTACTACATTACAGGCTTACACATCACCAACTGCTTAACCCAGGGCCTTGTGTGAGGGGCTTTGGGAAAGAGGTGTGCCCATCATGAGGCTGACTCCAACTATAAGTTGCCCAATGACAGGTTTGTGTAGGCTGGGGCCTTCCTGTCCTGTAACTGTTTCCTGTTATTGCCACAAATCCACGTGATAGTTTGGACCTGGATCTTGTAGTTGGGCTTGAGGAATGTAAGGATTCTTACAACACCAGGTTATAGACTATAACCTGGTGTTGTAAGAATCCTTACATTTGTCCACCCCAGTCCATCACCGGCATCTCCACATCAGGGCTTGAGGAAGCCCTTCTGTTGCATGTCTGGGAGTTCTGAACCCTGAAGGAGAATTATTTGGATACATGTCTTAAATGTCACAAGCTTAAGCTGCATTATTCAGACTTTGGTCTTCTTATCTTTCTTCAATGACAGCAAAGTCTCTCCTTTGCCCCTTCTCTGTATAGTTCTGAAGGAATATTTTCCAGGTTAAAGTTGACATCCACCAGGACCCTAGGTACCATTATGAATCAATAATTAGGACATTTGCATTGGAAAGTCTAAATAATACCTTCGAGATCCCCTTCTGAGCTGTTGTAAGATTTTGGGACTATATGACGTGGAAGGGATGTTATTTTAATTTATGTATTGATATTGACATTAATTATATTAAGATTACAAAGGGTTAATTCCAAGGGATGCAACATTCTTTTAACATTAAAAAACCTGCAGCTGGTATTTAATGAGTTATCCCAAAGGGAAAATGTGACTGCTGTCCAAACTGTGTGATTTTGCATTTTGCATCAGCTTTGAGACAATGCAGGATTGTTGATTACCTTCCATAGCAGTTCTCACCCTGATAAGAGAATACTCTGCATCCAGTGTGTTCCAGCAGGGAACTTATTTAAACAGACAATGCAGGCACTGAGCGCTTCCACACCAAGAGAATGCGGGGTACATTCATCATGGTGACTTTGATTGAGAGGCTACATAGAATTACATAGAACATGCAGCACAGAAACAGGCCATTCGACCCAACTGGTCCATGCCGGTGTTTATGCTCCACAAGTTGCTCTCTTCCTCTGGACGGGCACTCTGAAACTCTGAAAGACACAGAGACATCACTCTCTAGTTGATCAGGGAGATTGAGAGGCTCAAAGTCTGGGTATGAGCCCGTAACAGAGGAGGTTAGATATCAGTCAGCTCAGGGACAGCTAACCTGTAAATGAGTTTAACTTATAACAGCAGCAGGGATGCATGATTTCTTACTTTATGGTACGAGAAAGAGTAGGAATCTATGTATCTCACTATTTTTTAACCAGCTATTTAGCTAGATAACTAATAGTAGTGCTGTCTAGATTGTAGGGAACACTGTGGCAGGCCATACTGGATCTAGAATAATATCTAGCACATACCTGTGAAATTTGCAATAATCATGCAAATCCATAATTTTGCACTGAGAGCATTCACCACCCCACCTCACTGGTTTGCCTACGGTTCAGGAATGCAGCACACATATGAGACCCCAAGATGATTCAACTAACAATACAATATTATTTGTAAAAATGACTGCTACAATTCCTTCAGAAATACCCAGAACCTGTGCTACAAGACCACCCCACTCCCCCCTTCTGATTCAATCCAAAACACCCCTGATGGAAGACATTGAATATGATTGATAACAGTGGTCAACTCTACCTCATTCCTCTTTCGAGGGAGAGAGGTTCTGAGAGTCTCCCATCTATTGTTAAACAGTAGTTTCAGTACACACCCTAGATAAAATCGAAAATATAAAAAAGGAGGGGGTGGTGGCAATATTGGTTAAATAAACAATTACAGCTGTGAGGAGGGATGATATGCTAGAAGGATCATCAAATGAGGTTGAGCTAAAGAACAAAAAAGGGACAATCACACTACTGGGTGTACTATAGACCCCCAAACAGTCAGAGGGAGATAGAACAGCAAATATGCAGGCAAATTTCTGAGAAGTGCAAGAACAATAGGGCAGTAATAGTAGGGGATTTCAACTAACCTAATACTAACTGGGATACAAGCAGTGTAAAAAGTATAGAGGGCACAGAATTCTTAAATTGCATTCAGGAGAACTTTTTTAGCCAGCATGTAGCAAGCCCAACAAGAGAGGGGGGGGCAGTTTTGGACTTAGTTTTAGGGAATGAAGCTGGGCAGGTGAAAGGAGTATCAGTGGGAGAGCATTTTGCTGGAAGTGATCATAATTCAGTTAGATTTAGCATAGTTATGGAAAAGGACAAGGATAGAACAGGTGTAAAAGTTCTCAATTGGGGATAGGCCAATTTTACTAAGCTGAGAAGTGATGCAGCAAAAATGGACTGGAAACAGCTACTTGAAGGTAAATTAGTGTCAGAAGCAGTGGTAGACATTCAAGGGAGAGATTGTGAGGGTTCAGAACAAACATGTCTCCACAAAGAAAAAGGGTGGGAATGCCAAACCAAGATGACGAGGAGCATACAGGGTAGGATACAGCAAAAAAGGGAAGCTTACGTCAGATACTGACAGCTCAATACAACAGAAAGCTAGAAGAGTGTAGAAAGTGCAGGGGTGAAATTAAAAATTAGGAAAGCAGAGAGAGGGCATGAAAAAATACAAGCAAGAAAAACCCAAAGATGTTTTATAAATACATAAAGAGCAAGAGACTAACTAAGGAAAGAGTAGGTCCTATCAGAGACCAAACAAGTCACCTATGTGTGGAGGCGGAAGATGTGGGTACGGATCTAAATAAATACTTTGCGTCAGTCTTCACAAAAGAGAGGGACGATGCAAACATTGTAGTTAAGGAGGAGGAGTGTGAAATATTGGATGGGATAAACTTAGTGAGAGAGGAAATATTAAAGGGATTAGCGTCTTTGAAAGTAGATAAATCGCCAGGCCCGGATGAAATGTATCCTGGGCTGTTAAAAGAAGCAAGGGAGGAAATAACGGAGGCTCAGACCATCATTTTCCAATCCTCACTGGATACAGGCATGGTGCTGGAGGATTGGAGGACTGCTAACATTGTACCGTTGTTTAAAAAGGGAGAAAGAGTAATTACAGGCTAGTCAGTCTAACCTTGGTGGTGGGCAAATTATTGGAATCGATTCTGAGGGGCAGCATAAATCGTCATTTAGAAAGGCACGGGTTAATCAAGGACAGTCAGCATGGATTTGTTACGGGAAGGTCATTTCTGACTAACTTGATTGAATTTTTTGAGCAGGTAACAAGGAGGGTCGATGAGAATAACGCGTTTGATGTAATGTACATGAATTTTAGCAAGGCTTTTGACAAGATCCCCACATGGCAGACTGGTCAAAAAAGTAAAAGCCCATGGGATCCAAGGGAGAATGGCTAGTTGGATCCAAAATTGGCTCAGTGGCAAGAAGCAAAGGATATTGGTTGACGGGTGTTTCTGCGACTGGAAGACCGTTTCCAGTGGGGTCCCGCAAGGCTCAGTACCAGATCCCTTGCTTTTGTGATACATATTAATGATTTGGACTTGAATGTGGGGGGCGTGATCGAGAAGTTTGCAGATTATACAATAATTGGCCGTGTGGTTGAGGAGGAAAACTGTGGAACTGCAGGAAGATATCAATGGGCTGGTCAGATGGGCAGAAAAGTGGCAAATGGAATTCAATCCAGAGAAGTGTGAGGTAATGCATTTGAGGAGGGCAAACAAGGCAAGGGAGTACACAATGATTGGGAGGACACTGAGGGGTGTAGAGGAAGTGAGGGACCTTGGAGTGCATGTCCACAGATTCCTGAAGGTCCTGAAGGTAGCAGGACAGGTAGATAAGGTAGTTAAAAAGGCATACGGGATATTTTCCATTATTAGCCAATGCATAGAATATAAGAGCCGGGAGATTATGCCAGAACTGAATAAAACATTGGTTCGGCCACAGCTTGAGTATTGCGTACAGTTCTGGTCACCATTTACAGGAAAGATGTGATTGCACTAGAGAGGGTACAGAGGAGATTTACAAGGATGCTGCCAGGGCTGGAGAATTTTAGCTATGAGAAAAGATTGGATAGGCAGGGGTTGTTTTCTTTGGAACAAAGGAGGCTGAGGGGAGATTTAATTGAGGTATATAAAATTATGACTGGCCTAGATAGAGTGGATAGGGAGGACCTATTTCCATTAGCAGAGGAATCAGTGACCAGGGGGCATAGATTTAAAGTGATTAGTAGAAGGATTAGAGGGAAGCTGAGGAGAATTTTTTCACCCAGAGGATGGTCTGGGTCTGGAACTCACCTCCTGAAAGGGTGGTAGAGGCAAAAACCCTCAACTCATTTAAAAAGTACTTGGATGTGCACTTGAAGAGCCGTAACCTACAGGGCCACGGACCAAGAACTGTAAAGTGGGATTAAGCTGGACAGCTCTTCTTGGGCTGGCACGGACACGATGGGCCTCCTTCTGTGCCGTAACTTTTTATGATTCTATGATTCGACCGTGTACGTCCATAGGCTGCACTCCAGCAGCCACCTATGCTGGAAAGGGGCACATGAAACATTAGGTGTAAAGTCTTGTGAAAATCAATGAAAGCAATGTAAGTGGGTTTACCCTGAGCCTGCTGACATTCCACACTCCTGGAACAAAACAAAGGGAGTTAACATTAATCAAAATTGATTTATTTAAAAGGACTACTGATGGTGCAACCTCATTTCAAAGTAGAAACTCACTTCAAAATGGTAGTGACTATTGCAGTTGTCCTGCTGGGAGTTTGTATAGTGTTTAATAGATGTTACTCACCCAATAGTAGCTGAATTAATAGTTGAATACTTATTGCTGTCTGGGGAATTTTGAAAAAAGGTATCTATATCTTTCAAACATTTAATTGCTGGATTAACTCCTCTCTGTTTTATCTCTTTAAAGAACATTAATTAATAACTCTTGATATGCTTATTATTTTTCTCAAATTATTCCATCAAAGAAACCCTCAATATCCCCAGCTGAATGTATATATTGTTATAATGTAGACAGTTGCAAACAACAATTACCATTGCCAAGGCAATGAGGTGGCTGGCAAACGATATGAAAGGTTTTTGATACAGTGCAAAATCTCACAGAAAAATCCTTCATAGTTGTATTAGCACTACTGCTACAGCAGCCAATCAATTGAAGTACCTGGTTTAATGGGGACGGTTGGCACAACAGTAGGTTCTCGTGAAGCAGGCAGCGTTGACAATGATGTCATCATCTGTTCCTCTACACGTTGCAGAGAGTGGAATTCCTGCACATTGAGGCTCAAACTGGGGTCACTTGCGATTTGTTTTAGCTGTGCTGGGTCTGCATTCCTGGCTCCTACAGCAAAGATTGTTACAGCAGCTCGCTTCAGTGCATCTGCAGATTGTTTGATATAATCTCTGGACCTTCCAGCAGTGACGAGTACCAATATCTGAGGAACACCGTCCTCTTTCCTACTTCCTGAAGATCTGGTGAAGTGTCTTTTAAGGACATAGTCCAGGGCTGCCCCAGTGTTAAGTGGCATCCCACCTCTCTGTCTCAGTCCTTCCACATGAGGCAGAATTTCATCTTCAGATGAATAAGTGTTCAGATAGAACTCAGTTTCTGCATAATTGCTGTACTGTACCACACCTATTTGAACTCTGTCACTTCCAATGTCCAGGTTCTCTATTATACTCGTGAGAAAATCACGGATAAAAGGAAAATCTGTATCTCCAACATTGTCTGATCCATCGATTAGGAACACAATGTCTCTCTTGCTTGTTATTTTTGCTAGAAGTGGAAAAGAATACTCAGTGTCACAGATGTATAGAGCTATAATTTGTTGAAATATTTAATAGGCTAGAATAGTTCTTATCTGTTAAAGAGGACTCGCCATCAGTAAGTTTAATAATTAGTTCAAGTTCTCAGTGATGTTCTTTTGATACAGTACATAGAATTACATTACATAGAATCTGCGGGACATTCGGCCCAGTAGGTCCATGCCAGTGTTTATGCTCCACACAAGCCTCCTCCCACCTTAATTAATTTGTTTTCCATCCATTTCAGCTGCTTTTTAAATTATACATATGGAAGAGAGAGATGTTTTTGGATCTTTTCTATCCTTCTTGCTATGATTATTTCAGGTCTAATATCTTAGATCACTCTCATGGTTGAGTCTGAACTCTTCATATCTTCTAGATTGTCTCTCCTCGCCTTCAGATCTAAGTAAGCTTTAAATTATGTGCATAGTATAATGAATAGCAAGCCCTTTCTGGTAATTATTTTTAAACTACTTGAATTTATTCAAAGAATGGAAGACTTGCACTTATAAGCGCCTTTCATGACCTCAGGACATCGCAAAGCGCTTTACAGCCAGTGCAATACTTTTGAAGTGTAGTCACTGTTGTAATGTAGGAAACGTGGCAGCCCATTTGTGGATAGCAAGGTCCCACAAACAGCAATGCCATAATGACCAGATAACCTGTTCTAGGTGTTTGATTGAGGAATAAATATTGGCCATGATGCCGGGAAGAACTCCCCTGCTCTTCTTCAAAATAGTGCCATGGGATCTTTTATGTCCACCTGAGAGGGCAGATGGGGCCTTGGTTTAACTGAAAGATGGCACCTCTGACAGTGCAGCACTCCCTCAATACTGCACTGAAGTGTCAGCGTGGATTTTGTGCTCAAGTTTTATTAACTCACATCAATGAGCAGATCCTTTCATGTGTTGCCATGGCTCATTTAGCTTTTCATAACTGACACTTGGATACAAAAATCATTCCCTGCCCTGCATTTAACTGAAAAAAAATCACACAGTCTATGTTTTGTTCAAAAATAGCTTAACTACTCTCAAGCTTACAATTCGAATGCTAGTTCAGACTATGCTCACAACACTGTATGGAATACAGCTAAAACATGGGTTTGTTGTTATTTTACTGCAGCTGACTTTTCGGGTATTGTGACTGGACAAAAATGCTACATGTTTTGTTATATCTATTTAAATATAAAAAAATTCTTTGGACAGTGAGCATTGATGACATTATTAGGGGCATTGGTTTCATAAAGTTACTAATATCAATTATCAGGGGGCCAAATTAGCAAAATTATTAGCAGTGATAGCCCCAAAGATGGATCAGCAACCACTGTATGTGTTCTCACATACTGTTAAGTTCAGTAACTCTTTGAAACTAACACACAGGAAGATGGTCGTGATTATTGGAGGCCAATCATCACAGCTCCTGGAGATCACTATAGGAATTCTTTCGGTCAGTGTCCTCGGCCTAACCATCTTCAGCTGCTTTGTCAATGTCCTTCTCTCCATCATAAATCAGGAGTGGGACAGTTGCTGATGATTCTGCATTGTTTAGCTCCATTCAAAACTCCTCTGTTAATGAAGCAGCCCATGCAGCCGACAGCAGGACTTGGACAACATCCAGGCCTGGGCTGACAAGTGACAGGTAGCATTTATTCCACGTAAGTGTCAGGTAATGACTATATCCAACAAGGGAAAGCCCAACCATCTCTTAGTGACCATTGCTGAGTTCCCCCGCCATCAACCTCTTGGAGTTCACGATTAACTAACAGCTTAACAGGACCAGCCATGTCAACATTGTGACTACAAGAACTGCGCAGATGCTGGGTACTCTGTGATGAGTGATTTACCTTCTGTCCCCTCAAAGCCTCTCCACCATCTACAAGGCTAAAGTCAGGCATGTGATGGAACACTTACCACTTGTCTGATGGATATAAGAAGTTTAACACCATCCAGGATGGTCCTCGAAAACCCCCCCCTTGACACTTCTGTCCTATCAAACGACCGCCTCATCGCCGAACTCACTTGCCTGTCAAGACTTTGAAAATGTTGTTGCCTCCTAAATCCAAGTTCATTTTCATGCAACTCCATGTTTGAATCTCTCCAATCAGGTTTCTGTCCATACCATAGCAATGAAACGGCCTTAATCAAAATCACAATGACACCTTCTTTACTGTGGTGCACTATCCATCCTCATCCTTCTCAACTTTCTGCAGCCTTTGACGTGGTCAACCACATTATCCCCCTGCAACACCTCTCTGTTGTCCAGCTGAGTCAGACTGCTCTTGCTTCGTTATACTCTTACCTCTCCAATTGTAGCCAGAGCACCTCCTGCAACGGCTTCTCTTCCCCCTCCTATTCCTCATTGGCATTCTACCCCTTAGCAACATCATCCAAAGACATGGCATCAGGTTCCAACTGTACACTGACGTGATCCAGCTCTACCTCACCACCACCTCTCTCGACCCCTCCACTGCCTCTGTGTTGTCAGCCAGGGAGATCTAGTCCTGGATGAGCCGCAATATTCTCCAGTTACACATTGGAAAGATGGAACCCATTGACTTCAGTCCCTGTCACAAACACCGTACGCTCACCATTGATTTCACCCGCCTCTCTGGCTACCGTCTCAGTTTGAAGCTGACTGTTCACAACCTCAGTATCCAATTTGATCCCAGGCTTCCAACCCCATATCCTCTCCATCACAAAAATCAACTACTTCCACCTTTGTAACATCACTCACCTTTGCTCCTGCCACAGCCCTTCTGCTACTGAAACCATCATTCGTGTTTTTGTCACCTCCAGACTTGATTACTCCAGTGCTCTTCTGGCGGACCTCCCATCCTCAACTCTCCATTAGCTTCAGCTTATCCAACACTCTGATGCTCTGCACCTAACCTGCACCAATCCTAACCTGCACCAATGCCAGCTTTTCGAGGAGTGGCAAGTCTCAGATGGCAACTTCAGCATTTTCGCACTTAGCTGCGCAACTCCACTTGCAGTTGCTGTCCGACTTGTGCACAAATAATGGTGAGCACCGTTATTTTCACAGCAATATCTGTGCCAATATCATTTGCAAACAGGAACACTGCAAATTATTTTTAAAATGCCTATGACAGTGGACAACCTTGTCTCACTCCTCTTTCGAGAAAGATAGGTTCTGTGAGTCTCCTATCTATTCTTACACAGTAGCTTCAGTACACACCCTGGATAAAATCCATATACGTCCACAGGCTGTAGTTTAACAGCCACCTTCATGGCGTGGGGCAACATGAGTCACTAGGTTAAAAGCCTTGTGAAAATCAATGGAAGCAATGTAAGTGAGTTTACCCTGAGCCTTCTGATGTTCCACACTCCCTGAATAAAACAAGATGTGGAGATGCCGGTGATGGACTGGGGTTGACAATTGTAAACAATTTTACAACACCAAGTTATAGTCCAACAATTTTTATTTGAAATCTACAAGCTTTCGGAGGCTTCCTCATTTACCTGACGAAGGAGGAAGCCTCCGAAAGCTTGTAGATTTCAAATAAAAATTGTTGGACTATAACTTGGTGTTGTAAAATTGTTTACAATTGAATAAAACAAAGAACGTTTACATTAATCAAAACTGATTTAATTAAAATGACTCCTGATATTCCAACTCCATTTTAAAACAGACATACTTCAAGTAGCTTCAAATATTGCAGATGTTAGGCTGGGAGTTTGTATAGTGTTTAACTGATGCCACTAACCCAATAGTAGCTGAATTAATAGTTTAAAACTTATTGCTTCTCTGTTTGGAGATTCTGTAGAGAATAGGTGGTGTCTTTCAAATATTCAATTGCAGGATTATTTCCTCTCTGTTTTACCTCTTTAATGAATATCCTTAATTCATAACTCCTCATATGCTTAATACTTTTTCTCAAGTCACTCCATCACTAAAACCCTCAACTCTCCAGTTCAGTGATGTCTTCCTTGCTTTAAACAGTGATATAAAAAGTAATTATCTTTGCTGAGGCAAAGAATATTGATACAGTGCAAAATCATATAAAAATCCTTCATAGTTGTATTAGCACTACTGCTACAGCAGCCAATCAATTGAAGTACCTGGTTTAATGGGGACGGTTGGCACAACAGTAGGTTCTCGTGAAGCAGGCAGCGTTGACAATGATGTCATCATCTGTTCCTCTATATGTGGCAGAGAGTGGAATTCCTGCACATTGAGGCTCAAACTGGGGTCACTTGCGATTTGTTTTAGCTGTGCTGGGTCTGTATTCCTGGCTCCTACAGCAAAGATTGTTACAGCAGCTCGCTTCAGTGCATCTGCAGATTGTTTGATATAATCTCTGGACCTTCCAGCAGTGACGAGCACCAATATCTGAGGAATACCGTCCTCTTTCCTACTTCCTGAAGATCTGGTGAAGTGATTTCTAAGGACATAGTCCAGGGCTGCCCCGGTGTTAAGTGGCATCCCACCTCTCTGTCTCAGTCCTTTCACGTGAGGCAGAATTCCATCTTCTGAAGAATAGGTATTCAGATAGAACTCAGTTTCTGCATAATTGCTGTACAGTACTAGACCTATTTGAACTCTGTCCTGCCCAATGTCGAGGTTCTGTATGATACTTGTGAGAAAATCACGGATAAAAGGAAAATCTGTGTTCCCGACATTGTCTGATTGATCGATGAGGAACACAATATCTCCCATGTTCACTCTTTTCGGCAAAACTGGAAAGAAATAGAGAGTGTAATCCACAGCAGATCATAGAAAATTAATAGTTATTGTAAAAAAAAACAAAGATCTGTACTGCCAAAAACAAGCAGCTCTATGATTTGTTGAAATATTTAACAAGATAAAATACTTGTATTTATCTTTTAAAGAACCCTCTCACTCAGGAACCAGTTTAAAAATCAAACAGTTACTCACATTCTGATTAATTTTCTTTCGTTTTTTTCTCCCCATCCATTTCTACTGTGAGTTTTACATAATTTTTTCCTTTGGACGGAGGTTGCTGAGGACATCAAGAACACTGGATTGAAGGAGTTACTAAACTTACTAAAACTTGTGGGGGAACTCAATTAGTTTGTAGCAGAGACACAGTCATAGATCGCTGAGATGATCAGCATCGACTGTGTACATTAACTCAGATTCCTCACACAGTTGGGCAGAGTAGCCTCCCGTTACTTCTGATGATAGGAATGTACAGGACCAGAAGAGACCTTTTTGGTTCATCTGGCCAGTCCCAAAGTTTATATAATACAAGACACTATCTCTCATACCCTTCATTCATTTTCTCTGCTAAATACTTATCCAGTTCCTTCCTTCATTTCCAAACCTTAGCTGCCCCCACTGTCTCCCTGGTGTTATACATTCGTCTATTCAATATCCTCTGTGTACAGTAGTTAAGTATATACTGTCTGCTCACCTGCCTTCTTCTGACCTTGAGTCCTGCCCCCTTGCTGAAGAATTTATCATGGCAAACATATATTTGCCGATACCTCTTAAAATCTTGAATACCTCTATAAGATCTCCCCAGAGCTTTCTTTTCTGAAGTGTAAACATTTTCCAATGCTTTATCCAAGGCATTATTTTAGTTAGCCTTTTCTATACTTTCTCCAATACCAAGATGTCCCCATTGAAGCCTGGTAAAAAGAATTGTGCACAGTAGTTTCAGTGGCCTAGGCTACCATCCTTGATTCCACAATTGTCGCTGTGCTAACTGACTACTTGTCTAAGCTCAAGTTATACATCAATGTTCTGCAGCTAAAAATTGGCAAGATTGTTACCATCCTGTTTGGCTCCCACCACTAAACTTATACTCAAGACCATTCCTATTTCAGCTACTCTCTGACTGAATCCAAAGGTGCACAGCCTTGATGTCCTGTTCAACCCTGAGGTGACCTTTGAATCTTATATCCAGTCCATCATCAAGATAACCTATTTGTGACCTCACCTTCACTGCTGCTGCAGCCCTCGTGCACATTCCTGTTTGATTTTTTTCAACACCCTGCTTACTGGCCACCCACATCCTGCCTTATATAAACCGTAACTGATCCAGAACTTCACTGTCCACATCGTCTCCCATACTAAGTCCTGTTCAACTATTGTCCTTGTCTTGGCTGAGCTCCACTAGTTCCCAATTGCTCAGTCAATAGATTTCAAGACCATTGTTCTCATTTGCAAATCCTTCCATGGGTTTGTTCCACCCTTTCTCTGGAGTTTCCTCCAGCCCTACATTACTGCTCTGTGTCCACTACTGCCTCTGATCTAATGTGCCTCTCCCCTCAGCCCCTCCCCATAACAGTAGCAGACCCGTGGATCACTTCACCCTCACACTCTGGAATTCTCTTCCTAAACTTATCCACCCTGCTAAATCTCTCCCAATCTTCCAAAGCCTATTTAAAACCTTTTTGACTTGACCTTCAGCTAACCCCACTAGCCCATCTCTCGAATCCTGCTCAGATCAGTCCCCACTTTGTGAAGTATTTTGTGACATTTTGCTACGATAATGGTGATATATTAAGGGGAAATTCTTGTTCATTGCTGTTGTTGGTCAGTATCCTGCTTGCAATGTGTCAAAAACTTTTCTAAAATCTAAACATATAGGCCTGAGTTTTCCACTTCTAGCACTCGCTAGTTCACAATTTTCCTTCCATCCATTTTGATGAACAAGAAAATTATAGGCTGACGAGTGCACAGGCAGAAAACTCCAGCCACAATGTCCACTGAATTCACTTCTTCCATCAGGTCAGTAAGTTCTTTAAAGAGCCCAGAAAGATTTATCAAGCAAGACATTCCACCCACGATGAATCCAACTTCTTATTCCATATTTCTTGAGATGTTTCATTATGCGGTCCTTCGTAATGCCCGCTCATGTTACTTTGCTTTATTTTTGAAAGAAGACTCGCCATTAGGCACCCAATTAGAAATCAAAATTCTGAATAACATTCTTTTGCTTCCTCCCTACTTCATCTAATCCTATCAGCATATTTTTTTTTTTTTATTCGTTCACGGGATGTGGGCGTCGCTGGCAAGGCCGGCATTTATTGCCCATCCCTAATTGCCCTTGAGAAGGTGGTGGTGAGCCGCCTTCTTGAACCGCTGCAGTCCGTGTGGTGACGGTTCTCCCACAGTGCTGTTAGGAAGGCAGTTCCAGGATTTTGACCCAGCGACAATGAAGGAACGGCGATATATTTCCAAGTCGGGATGGTGTGTGACTTGGAGGGGAACGTGCAGGTGGTGGTGTTCCCATGCGCCTGCTGCCCTTGTCCTTCTAGGTGGTAGAGGTCGTGGGTTTGGGAGGTGCTGTCGAAGAAGCCTTGGCGAGTTGCTGCAGTGCATCCTGTGGATGGTGCACACTGCAGCCACAGTGCGCCGGTGGTGAAGGGAGTGAATGTTTAGGGTAGTGGATGGGGTGCCAATCAAGCGGGCTGCTTTATCTTGGATGGTGTCGAGCTTCTTGAGTGTTGTTGGAGCTGCACTCATCCAGGCAAGTGGAGAGTATTCCATCACACTCCTGACTTGTGCCTTGTAGATGGTGGAAAGGTTTTGGGGAGTCAGGAGGTGAGTCACTCGCTGCAGAATACCCAGCCTCTGACCTGCTCTCGTAGCCACATTATTTATATGGCTGGTCCAGTTAAGTTTCTGGTCAATGGTGACCCCCAGGATGTTGATGGTGGGGGATTCGGCGATGGTAATGCCGTTGAATGTCAAGGGGAGGTGGTTAGACTCTCTCTTGTTGGAGATGGTCATTGCCTGGCACTTATCTGGCGCAAATGTTACTTGCCACTTATCAGCCCAAGCCTGGATGTTGTCCAGGTCTTGCTGCATGCGGGCTCGGACTGCTTCATTATCTGAGGGGTTGCGAATGGAACTGAACACTGTGCAGTCATCAGCGAACATCCCCATTTCTGACCTTATGATGGAGGGAAGGTCATTGATGAAGCAGCTGAAGATGGTTGGGCCTAGGACACTGCCCTGAGGAACTCCTGCAGCAATGCCCTGGGGCTGAGATGCTTGGCCTCCAACAACCACTACCATCTTCCTTTGTGCTAGGTATGACTCCAGCCACTGGAGAGTTTTCCCCCTGATTCCCATTGACTTCAATTTTACTCGGGCTCCTTGGTGCCACACTCGATCAAATGCTGCCTTGATGTCAAGGGCAGTCACTCTCACCTCACCTCTGGAATTCAGCTCTTTTGTCCATGTTTGGACCAAGGCTGTAATGAGGTCTGGAGCCGAGTGGTCCTGGCGGAACCCAAACTGAGCATCGGTGAGCAGGTTATTGGTGAGTAAGTGCCGCTTGATAGCACTGTCGACGACACCTTCCATCACTTTGCTGATGATTGAGAGTAGACTGATGGGGCGGTAATTGGTCGGATTGGATTTGTCTTGCTTTTTGTGGACAGGACATACCTGGGCAATTTTCCACATTGTCGGGTGGACGCCAGTGTTGTAGCTGTACTGGAACAGCTTGTCTAGAGGCGCAGCTAGTTCTGGAGCACAAGTCTTCAGCACTACAGCTGGGATGTTGTTGGGGCCCATAGCCTTTGCTGTATCCAGTGCACTCAGCCGTTTCTTGATATCACGTGGAGTGAATCGAATTGGCCGAAGACTGGCTTCCGTGATGGTGGGGATATCGGGAGGAGGCTGAGATGGATTATCCACTCGGCACTTCTGGCTGAAGATGGTTGCAAACGCTTCAGCCTTGTCTTTTGCACTCACGTGCTGGACTCCGCCATCATTGAGAATGGGGATGTTTGCAGAGCCTCCTCCTCCCGTTAGTTGTTTAATTGTCCACCACCATTCACGACTGGATGTGGCAGGACTGCAGAGCTTTGATCTGATCCGTTGGTTGTGGAATCGCTTAGCTCTGTCTATAGCATGTTGCTTCTGCTGTTTAGCATGCATGTAGTCCTGAGTTGCAGCTTCACCAGGTTGGCACCTCATTTTTAGGTACGCCTGGTGCTGCTCCTGGCATGCTCTTCTACACTCCTCATTGAACCAGGGTTGATCCCCTGGCTTGTTGGTAATGATAGAGTGAGGAATCTATCGGGCCATGAGGTTACAGATTGTGCTGGAATACAATTCTGCTGCTGCTGATGGCCCACAGCGCCTCATGGATGCCCAGTTTTGAGCTGCTAGATCTGTTCTGAATCTATCCCATTTAGCACGGTGGTAGTGCCACACAACACGTTGGATGGTGTCCTCAGTGCGAAGACGGGATTTCATCTCCACGAGGACTGTGCGGTGGTCACTCCTACCAATACTGTCATGGACAGATGCATTTGCGACAGGTAGATTGGTGAGGACGAGGTCAAGTAAGTTTTTCCCTCGTGTTGGTTCGCTCACCACCTGCCACAGGCCCAGTCTAGCAGCTATGTCCTTCAGGACTCGCCCAGCTCGGTCAGTAGTGGTGCTACCGAGCCACTCTTGGTGATGGACATTGAAGTCCCCCACCCAGAGTACATTTTGTGCCCTTGCTACCCTCAGTGCTTCCTCCAAGTGGTGTTCAACATGGAGGAGGACTGATTCATCAGCTGAGGGAGGACGGTAGGTGGTAATCAGCAGGAGGTTTCCTTGCCCATGTTTGACCTGATGCCATGAGATGTCATGGGGTCCAGAGTCAATGTTGAGGACTCCCACGGCCACTCCCTCCTGACTGTATATCACTGTACCGCCACCTCTGGTGGGTCTGTCCTGCCGGTGGGACAGGACATCCCCAGGGATGGTGATGGAAGAGTCTGGGACGTTGGCTGAAAGATATGATTCTGTGAGTATGGCTATGTCAGGTTGTTGCTTGACTAGTCTGTGGGACAGCTCTCCCAATTTTGGCACAAGTCCCCAGATGTTAGTAAGGAGGACCTTGCAGGGTCGACTGGGCTTGGTGTTTTGCCGTTGTCGTGTCCGGTGCCTAGTGGTCCGATGCCGGGTGGTCCATCCGGTTTTATTCTTATTATGACTTTTCGTAGCGAGATTTTACAACTGAGTGGCTTGCTGGGCCATTTCAGAGGGCAATTAAGAATCAACCACATTGCTGTGGGTCTGGAGTCACATATAGGCCAGACCGGGTAAGGGCGGCAGGCTTCCTTCCCTAAAGGACATTAGTGAACCAGATGGGTTTTTACGACAATCCGGTAGTTTCATGGCCATCGTTACTGATACTAGTATTTTAATTCCAGATTTTTTTTTTATTTAATTAATTGAATTTAATTAATTAATTGAATTTAAATTCGCCAGCTGCCGTGGTGGGATTTGAACTCATGACTCTGGATTTTAGTCCAGGCCTCTGGACTAAATTACTAGCCCAGTAACATAATCACTATGCTACCGTATCCTTCTATTCCTTTCTCCCCTATGTGCTTATCTAGCTTCCCCTTAAATGCATCTGTGCTATTTGCCTCAACTACTCCTTGAGAGCGCATTCCACATTTTTACCACTCTCTGGGTAAAGAAGTTTCTCCTGAATTCCCTATTGGATTTATTAGCGACTATTTTATATATATGACCTCTTGTTTTGGACTCCCCCACAAGTGGAAACATTTTCTCTACGTCTACCCTATCAAACACTTTCATTATCTTAAAGACCTCTATCAGGTCACTGCTCAGCCTTCTCTTTTCTGGAGAAAAGAGCCCCAGCCTGTTCAGCCTTTCCTGATAAGGGTATTCTGCTATCATCCTTCTGAATCTTTTTTGCACCCTCTCCAATGCCTCTATATCCATTTTTATAATATGGAGACCAGAACTGTGCACAATGCTCCAAATGTGGCCTAACCAAGGATCTATACAAGTTTGACATAAATTCTTTGCTTTTCAATTCTATCCCTCTAGAAATGAATCCTGATGCTTGATTTGTCTTTTTTATGGCCTTATTAACCTGCATCACTACTTTTTAGTGATTTGTGTATCTGTACCCTCCCCCCTGGGTCCCTCTGCTCCTCTATCCCATTGAGACTCTTATTATCCAAGCAATATGTGGCCCCCTTATTCTTCCTACCAAAATGCATCACTCTTTGAGCATTCTCCAGTGATAACTGATGATATTCTTAATAGTTGTGCTCAAATCACTCCATTAGTGAGGTCCCCCAGCTCAGCTCTGTTTACTTTTCTAAAATACAGATCTTCTGACAGTGATTCAAACCACAATCACCTATGCCATGGGTAGTGGTTAGCTCAGTGGGTTTCAGTTATATTGATCAATTTGTTCAGCTCCCCAAATGATCACTATAATTGAATGATCACTAAGTCAGCAGGGGCAGTCACATGATGTCTTGCAGGACCGTTTTCAGCTCTAAACTGTGAGTAAATGCTGCCCAGCTGTTTAAAATGCCATTGAGCAGTGCTGTTGAAGAATTGAGCAATATTGGCCTGCAATTTATATAGCTGAGGAGCAAAATCGTGTAAAGATCCCAAAGCAAGTTATTATAATAGAGATCAACTTCTTAGAATACTGAAGGCTTAAAGTTCCTCAACTGTTCAATAACTGAGCTGCTTTTTATGGTCTGACTGTTCATTTGTGTGTACAGATCTATGAGCTCTGACAGGCACGCAGTTGATAGATCACAGTGCAGGAAATTAGCATTAATTTCAAGAGGTCAAAAATAAGATTAAATTGAAGAGCAGGTCTGCAAATGGCTTTAAAAAGGTGTGAAAACAATAGAAGGAGCAGCACTAAAAAGATCAGTGTAACAGACTCATAATGATTAGCCCCAATGTTAGAGAAAGCAAAGGCCTCATGCAATTTGGTTCTGGAAATCATGATTGCGCACCATATCTGCATGATCACAAAAAGCATATGCTATTGAATTATTATAATGATTAAAGTAATCTTGTATGAAAATGCTTTCTAAGTGTATTAACATTACTACTAATGCAATAATAAGTGCATACAGGAAAATTAATTGAAGTACCTTGTTTAATGGTAACAGTTGGCTCTTCAGGAATTAGCTGTAAAGCAGGCTGTACTGATAATGGTGTCATCACCTGATTCTGTATTGCTGGCAGGGAGCGGAACTCCTTTACACTGAAGACCAAACTGGGATCACTTGCCATCTCTTTTAGCTGTGCAGGACCTGCATTCCTGGCTCCTACAGCGTAGGTCGTTACAGCAGCTCGCTTCAATGCATCTGCCGATGATTTGATATCATCTCTAGATTTTCCACCAATGACTAGGACCAATACCTGAGGAACGCCTTCTTCTTTCCTACTTCCTGCAGATTTGGTAAAGTGGTTTCTGAGGACATAGTCCAGTGCTGCCCCAGTGTTAACCATTCTGCCACCTTTCACTTTGAGCCCTTTCACATGAGACACGAGTTCAGCTTTTGTTGAATAGCTGTTTAGATAGCTTTCCGTTTTTACATCATTGCTGTACTGTGCCACAGCTACTTGCACTTTGTCGCGTCCAATGTCCAAGTTCTCAATTAAACGTGTGATGAATTCACGGATATAAATAAAATTAACATTCCCAACATTAACTGATCCGTCGATAAGGAACACAATGTCTTTCCTGTTCACTTCTTGTGGTACAACTAGAAAAATGAAAGAATTGTGATTCACAGCAGATCATATGAAATCCCTCGATATTGTAAAACAGCAGCAAAATGTCTGTTCTCACTGGTAAACAGCACTGTGAGAACTTGTTATAAAAATTCTTTCATCCTGCAACACTTGACCTCTATCTGCTAGAGAGACAAATTCTTTTCATTCAATGTAATGACTACGCAGGACGATTACTTGTGTGTTTTCACCTCCAAAACATCACAATCCTCCACCACTTTCTCACCCACTGTCGCTGAAAGCCTTTGTTACCACCAGACTGGATTACACTAATGCCTTGCTAACCTTTCGAGCTCTGCCATTAATTGCTACTCATCAAAAACTTTACAACAACCACTTGCATTTACATAGCAGGCTCGAGGGGCTGATTGGCCTACTCCTGTTCCTCGTGTTCATATGTTTCCCCTATAGCCTTGCCCTCCCCAACTCCACAATGTCCTTCAAACTTATGTTCCAGCACATACCTTCTGATCTTCCAGCTCCGGCCTCCTTTGCATCCCCCATCCCTCCACTCCACCTTCAGTAGCAGAGCCATTGGCTGTCTCAGCCCCACACACTGGGAAACTCTCCCGAAATCTGTCCACCTTACTACTACTCTTTTCCACCACCGTCAAAAGTTTCCTCAAAACCTATCTCTTTGATCTTGCTCGTGGTCACCAGCCCTAACTCTTCTCCCACCATTGCTCTGTGTCCAGTTATTTTCATCTTAAGAAGTGTGTTATGACATTTTATTACATAGGCTGTACATAGGTGCATGTTATTATTATTATCAATGTTAGGTGAATAGCAATGGTTAAATACTATTAGTGGGCCTGTGTTCATAATGGCTAACCAGTGCTGAATAATTTGTTGTTTTTTCTCTTTGGGGGTTTCTGTAAATTGAGGGATTGATTATGGCTAAACCTTTCAGAAGAATTTAGTGATTGTTTTTCTCTCTCTTTCATCTCTTTGGTGATCATCTTTGATGTAGAAATCTTGATGACTCTTCCTTTGTCAAGAGACAATGTCAATGAAACTCTCTTCGGTCCACAGGTCGGGTTTGTTTGCGTTCTACAATGCTGACCTTTAGTTACCAGGCAAATTAAATGAAAACTACCTTTTGAATGCATCAATGGTGGAGATTAAAGAGACGAAAATGAGAGAAATATAATCAACTAAATGTTTCTGAACGGTCTAACATTAATCTGCCTCTCAAATTACAAATTATGAAACAATAATGTCCAACAGAAGAAAAATATTACAGATTAAAGGGCTCAGATTCCAAGGTGCCGTTGTGCTGGTGGAAGCGCAGCACTACTGGGGCAACCACCCCACGGACATATCAGAATCTCGGAGCACACCCTCCTGCTCAGAGATGGAGCGACAGAGAGTCCCTCGGCTGAAGAGGAGAAAGTGGGGAAAGTTTTTTTTATTCCCTAGATCTCTGGCCCCTTTTAACAACAACAATACCAACAACAATTCGCATTTATATAGCACCTTTAACGTAGCAAAACGTCCTAAGGAACTTCACAGGAGCGATTATCAAACAAAATTTGGCACCAAACCACATGAGATATTAGGACAGGTGACCAAAAGCTTGGTCAAAGAGGTAGGTTTTAAGGAGCGTCTTAAAGGAGGAGAAAGAGGTGGAGAGGTTTAGGCAGGGAATTCCAGAACTTAGGGCCTAAGCAACTGAAGGCACAGCTGCCAGTGGTGGAGCGATTAAAATTGGGGATGTGCAAGAGGCCACAATTGAAGGAACGCAGAGATCTCAGAAGGTTGTAGGGCTGGAGGAGGTTACAGAGATAGGGAGGTGCAACGCCATGGAGAGATTAAAAACAATGCATTGCCGAACCGGGAGCCAATGTAGGTCAGCGAGCACAGGGGTGATGGGTGAATGGGACTTGATATGAGTTAGGATACGGGCAGCAGAGTTTGGGATGAGCTCAAGTTTATGGAGGGTGGAAAATAGGAGGCTGGCCAGGAGAGCATTGGAATAGTCAAGTCTAGAGGTAACAAAGGCATGGATGAGGGTTTCAGCAGCAGATGTGCTGAGGCAGGGGCGGAGACGGGCGATGTTATGGAGGTGGAAGCAGGCGGTCTTGGTGATGGAACAGATGTGGGGTTGGAAGCTCATCTCGGGGTCAAATAGGACGCCAAGGTTGTGAACAGTCTGGTTCAGCCTCAGACAATGGCCAGGGAGAGGGATGGAGTCGGTGGCTAGGGAATGGAGTTTGTGGCAGGGTCCGAAGACAATGGCTTCGGTCTTCCCAATATTTAGTTGCAAGAAATTTCTGCTCGTGCAGTACTGAATGTCGTACAAATCAAAGGCTGCAGAGAGGTCGAGAGAGGTGGCAGTGAGGTAGAGCTAGGTGTCGTCAGCTACATGTGGAACCCGAAGTGTTTTTGGGTGATGTCACCAACTTTCAGGGTCGATTTGCTGTTTGCTTCTTCAACCTTAGGCCCACAACGGAATCTACGCCCGTTCTCAGACCCAGTGTTTAATTCACGGCCACTTCTCTTCCAGGAAAACCCACCTTGGAGGAGTTTTGCTCTTCTTTCCAACGGGATTTCTGTTTGTCTCTTTTACCTTGTACACCTTCATTGCTTTCTGTCTCTCTTCTCATTTTTATCAGGTATCTTCTCCACCACCACCCCCCCCCCCCAACCTTGCCCCTCCTTTTTCCTGGCTCTGTATTTGCTTAAAAACTGTTAAATCTCTAACTACTTCCAGTTCTGATGAAAGGTCATCGACCTGAAACATTAACTCTGTTTCTTTCTCCACAGATGCTGCCTCACTTGCTGAGCTTTTCCAGCATTTTCTGTTTTTATTCCAATGGGACCTATGTCAGCCATTAGGGCTGCTTAGAATAGAATTGCCAGGAAAGCCCAGGAACATCGATAGAAACACCCAAAAGAGCTGCCACAACATAAGGGGACTACTTTTCTTATTGTACGGCTGACTCTAGCATGTTCTTTTTATCATCTTTCTTTCCTGCTGCTGGCCACATTTAAGTGCCCCAAAAAATCAAATCAAGATATCCTCTGATATGATTTGGTCATTATGGTGTTACACTAGTGTAAGTTAAGCTTTTATTTCCACTGGTAACTCCCACATGAGTGTGATAAATAAGTCTATTTACACAACTACTGGTGCAATAATAATTGAACATGACAGGAAATAATCTATGTACCTTCAGCGATAGTAACTGTTGGAACAATCATCGTTGACAAAGGTGTCGTCACCGGTGTTGACAAAGGTGTCATCACCTGATTCTGTATTGCTGGCAGGGAGCGGAACTCCTTTACACTGAAGACCAAACTGGGATCACTTGCTATCTCTTTTAGCTGTGCTGGACCTGCATTCCTGGCTCCTACAGCGTAGGTCGTTACAGCAGCTCGCTTCAATGCATCTGCCGATGATTTGATATCATCTCTGGACCTTCCACCAGTGACTAGGACCAATACCTGAGGAACGCCTTCTTCTTTCCTACTTCCTGCAGATTTGGTAAAGTGGTTTCTGAGGACATAGTCCAGTGCTGCCCCAGTGTTAACCATTCTGCCACCTTTCACTTTGAGCCCTCTCACGTGAGACACGAGTTCAGCTTTTGTTGAATAGCTGTTTAGATAGCTTTCCGTTTTTACATCATTGCTGTACTGTGCCACAGCTACTTGCACTTTGTCGCGTCCAATGTCCAAGTTCTCAATTAAACGTGTGATGAATTCACGAACATGAATAAAATTAACATTCCCAACATTAACTGATCCGTCGATAAGGAACACAATGTCTCTCCTGTTCACTTCTTGTGGTACAACTGGAAAAATGAAAAGATTGTGATTCACAGCAGATCATATGAAATCCCTCGATATTGTAAAACAGCAGCAAAATGTCTGTTCTCACTGATGGACAACACTGTGAGAATTTGTTCCATTCTACATCACATGGTTCTGTATGTTAAGGAGACACAGTTTTTTTAAGTTACTGTGCTTGAAGCTTACTGTATAGTGTTTAATCAGTGTTATGAAACCCATCTATGGTCATGAGTTTATAAAGTGGTTTTACATTACCATCATTCTCATGTCATAAACTGGATAGCCAGGTGGAGAAGGATAGAATACTAGAGCCTGGTCTTCAGTTGCTTCCAAGCCTTTATTCACAGAGCTGCACATTACCTACAGTACACCATTGCTAAGCTCTCCTATAAATAGATACAAGAGTCCCCAATTTATACGCACCACCTGAATATAATTGGCACTAATTGATATAAATCATATGGATACAATTAACATCTCATTCCCATCTTGTGAAAAGTGATCTCCATGTATTGCTTTCCCCCATTTATAATTGTCTTCAGGTGAATGTCTCTATAGGCCTGCAGGACTCCAATTTGAAGTGCGTTGACCTAATTGGTTGAGCAGTGCAAATGCACAATAGTGGCCGCTTAATCCCCTGGCAAATTCGTAGACCCACATTTTCCCTGCTTCCCTGCGTAGCATGTCTACCATTGGTGACAGAGCAACCTTGACCTCACTGGGAAGAACGTGTGAGAATGCTGTGTCTCACCAACAAAGCCATTGATGAATTGTGCCATCATCTGGACCCAAAACGGCCACCAATGAGCAACCAAAGCATCGCATTGCTGATAGTGGTAAATTGACTCAACTTTTTGTTTTTGCAGCAGGCTCCTTCCAGGCAACAGCAGGAATCTTGGCCATGACCAGTTTGTGGTTCATTGCCGTGTTACCCTGGTCGCAGTCGCCCTGTTCCAACCTGCTATTCAAAACATTAAAATACTGCACTAGTATCCAGCAGCAAAAGATACTGACAGGATTTTTTTTTGAATGATGAGGCATTCCCAGTGTGCAGGAGGGCAATCAATTGCACCTAATGTGGTCCTTCAAGCTCCTGTGCAATAGTGGCAGATGGAGTGTAATGTGGGGAAATGTGAAATTATCCACTTTGATAGTTAGAATAGAAAAGCAGAATTTATTTTAAAAGGTGAGACATTAAGATATGTTGGTAGTCAAAGGGATTTGGGTGTCTTTGTACATGAATCACAGAATGTTAACATGCAGGTACAGCAAGCAATTAGGAAGGCAAATGGTATGTTAGCCTCTATGGAGGGTGGGTGGGGGGGGGGGGGGGGTGGAGTATAAGAGTAAGGAGGTCTTGCGGCAATTAAATAGGGTTCTGGTGAGTCCACACCTGGAGTACTGTGTATCGTTTTGGTCTCCTTACCTAAGGAAGGATATACCTGCCTTAAATGGGATGCAACAAAGGTTCATTAGATTGATTCCTGGGATGAGAGGGCTGTCCTATGAGGAGAGATTGAGTAGAATATTCTCTGGAGTTTAGAAGAATGAGAGGCGATCTCATTGAAACGTATAAAATTCTTAGAGGGCTTGACGGGGTACATGCTGAGAGGATGTTTCCCCTGGCTGGAGAATCTAGAACCAGGGGTCATAGCCTCAAGATAAGGAGTTGGCCATTTAGGACCGAGATGAGGAAAAATTCCTTTACTCAGAGGGTTGTGAATCTTTGGAATTCTCTATCCCAGAGGGCTGTGGATGCTCAGTCGTTGAGTATATTCAAGACTCAGATCGATTGATATTTGGACACTAAGGGAATCAAGGGATATGGGAATAGGGCGGGAAAGTGGAGTAGAGGCAGAAGATCAGCCATGGCAGAGAAGGCTCGAGGGCCGTATGGCCTGCTGCTGCTCCTATTTCTTATGTTCTTACGTCACTGCCAAATAATTGTGTGTGATTGCGTGGTTTCCAGAGAGTTCCATGATGACCATATCTTAAGGAAATCAAAGGTTTTGCCACTTATTCCAGATTCATAGTATCATAGTAGGTACAGCACAGGAAGAGGACATTCGGCCCATCATGTCTGTACCAGCTCTTTGAAAAAACTATCTATTTAGTCCCATTCCCCTGCTCTTTCCCCATAGCCCTGTAAATTTTTTCCCTTCAAGTATTTATCCAATTTACTTTTGAAAGTTACTATTGAATCTGCTTCCACCACCATTTCAGGCATTGCATTCCGGATTATTATAATTTGCTGCATAAAAAAATGTTTCCTCATGTCACCTCTGGCTCTCTTGCCGATCACCTTAAATCTATGTCCTCTGGTTACCGGCCTTCTGCCACAGGAAACAGTTTCTCCTTATTTACTATGTCAAAACGGTTAACAATTGAGCTAGCATCAACTGCCGTTTGCAGAAGAGAATGGTATATTGGCCTTCATTGCAAGAGGATTTGAGTACAGGAACAGGGATGTCTTACTGCAGTTATACAGGGCCTTGGTGAGACCACATCTGGAGTATTGTGTGCTGTTTTGGTCTCCTTATCTGAGGAAGGATGCCCTTGCCATGGAGGGAGTGCAATGAAGGTTTACTAGACTGATTCCTGGGATGGCAGGACTGACGTATGAGGAGAGATTGGGTCAACTAGGCCTATATTCACTAGAGTTTAGAAGAATGAAAGGTGATCTCATCGAAACATATAAAATTCTAACAGGACTAGACAGACTAGATGCAGGGAGGATGTTTCCAATGGCTGGGGAGTCCAGAACGAGGGGTCACAGTCTCAGGATACGGGGTATGCCATTTAGAACTGAGATGAGGAGAAATTTCTTCACTCAATGGAGGTGAACCTGTGGAATTCTCTACCACAGAAGGCAGTGGAGGCCAAGTCATTAGATGTATTCAAGAAGGAGATAGATACATTTCTTAATGCTAAAGGGAATCAAGGAATATGGGGAAAAAGCAGGAACAGGGTACTGAGTTAGACGATCAGCCATGATCATTTTGAATGGCGGAGCAGGCCCGAAGGGCTGAATGGCCTACTCTTGGTCCTATTTTCTATGTTTCTATGTTACAAACTTTAACCACCCTTTGTGTGTAGATGTGTTTCCTAACTTCTTCAGTCCTGAAAGTCCAGGCTCTAATTTTTAGGCTATGTCACCTAGTCCTCGACCCCCAACCAGTGGAAATAGTTTCTCTCTATCTACCTTATCAGTTCCCCTTAATATCTTGAAAACTTCGATCAAATCACCCCTTAATCTTCTAAATTCCAGTGAATACAAGCCTAGTTTGTGTAATCTCTCCTTGTAAGTTAACCCTTGGAATCCAGGTATCATTCCAGTAAATCTACGCTGCACTCCCTTCAAGGCCAATATATCCTTCCAAAGGTGCGGTGCCCAGAACTGAACACAGTACTCCAGGTGTGGTCTAACCAGGGCTTTGTATATCTGCAGCATAACTTCTACCCCCTTGTATTCTCGTCCTCTAGATATAAAGACTAGCATTCCATTAGCCTTCTTGATTATTTTCTTTATCTGTCCATGACATTTTAATGATCTATGTACATGTACCCCTAAGTCTCTTTGGACCTCGAGTGTTTTGAGCTTTTCACCATTTAGAAAGTATTCTGATCTATCCTTTTTAGGTCCAAAGTGGATGACCTTGCCTACATTGAAATCCATTTGCCACAGTTTTTCCCATTCACTTAATCTATTAATATCTCTCTGTTCACCACTACTTTCAGTTTTCTGACCCTTAGCCAATTTTGCCTCCATGCTGCCACTGTCCCTTTAGTCTCATGGGCTTTAATTTTGCTAATAATTTTTTTATGTGGTACTTTATCAAAGGCCTTTTGAAGGTCCATATATACAACGTCAACTGCACTACCCTTATGAACCCTTTCTGTTACTTCATCAAAGAACTCAATCAAGTTAGTCAAACATGATTTAGATAGTTGGGTCCTTAGAGATAATTGATACCCACTCCAAGTTGTGACAAAGAGCATGCAAAGACACACATGAGGCAGCAACAAAACTGAGCAGGTATTTGGCATGCTGAAACATTAGTTCTGTTACCTGCACCACAACAATATGTCCTGGCACGAATTGGAAGAATGCGTTGCACAATGTGCATGTTTGTGGAAACTAAACAGCAACCAGCCGTGGCACAGGAAGAGGAGTATGATGATGAGGAACTGGCAGAAGCTCAGCAGCGACTGCAGCAAACACCATGGGCTCGATTTTACCGTCGGGTTTCCTGTGCGTTTCCAGCGGGGGGGCCCCGAAAATCCCGATCTCCAGGCACGTGACCGGATTGTGCCACGATCCCGCCCACTTCCGGGTTCCCCGATGATGTGTGGGGGTGCGTGCGTAGCCCCCGCTGGTGGGAATCCCGCAGGCAATTAAAGCCAGCGGGATGCAACTTGACAGTATTTATTTCGCTTGTTCAGGTCATTAACTGACCTGATTAAGGGACTGTGTGTGATTTTGGAGAAATATGGGACTGTTTCACACACTGGGGGAAACAGTCCTAGTTGAACTGGACGTGTTGCAGCCGTCAGCCTGTGGCAGCTGCAAAGGTCCATTTGACAGGTGGGGGGGGGGAGACCCTCAGCCATTGCAGGAGGCCGCTCTGTCACTTGGGACAAAGTGTGGCCTCCACCACCCCCCTCCTGACGGTCAAAGTCACCAACCTGCACACTCACCCCGGGGTCCGGAGACATGTGCCTACCTTGCGGACCCCCTCAGATGTACATATTGCGGATGGGGGCCGTCGTAGCTGCAGTCATGACCCCCTCGGAGGGCGAACAGTATCACCAGCCTCGCCATCCACACCGTCCACCTCTGACACGTGGAGCTCCACAACAGAGTGCTGTGACACATCCACCTGTACAGCAGGAGGGAGGGCTACCGCAGAGAGAGACGCGTCGCAGAGGGCACTACCCTCGCCACAGGGTCCACAGACCGAGGCGCAGCTCCCCGGACCTCTCCGAGCAGCAGTGCACACGGAGGCGCAGATTCACTCGACATGTAGTCGTGGACATCTGCAGCCTCTTTCATGCCGAGCTGCTCCTGGCTGGCCCTAGCACCATCTGCTTACCTGTCGCTGCCAAAGTCACCACTGCCCTCCACAACTTCTCCTCCGCATCCTCCAGGGTGCAGCCGGGTACACCGCCGATGTCTCTCAGTCATCTGCGCGGAAGAGCCCTGCAAATACACCTGCACCTACTCTGCAGTGACACAATGGGTGGCATCAGTGGTGGGTCCTCATAGTGATACCCAGGAGCGGGCATTATTGCACAAAACAGACAGGATTCGCGGAGACATGGTAGTGCTGGTGCCAATATAATGTGTGATGTGAGTTGTTCTGAAATTTAATATAGGTAACACCCATGACAAATCCTCAAACACCCTTGTGCATCCCCTTCATGCTCACGACACGTTTGCCTTACGCTTCCTACTGCACATATGTGATGCATGCCCTGTGGCTGCAGCACAGGTGGTGGCAGGTTGAGTGAGGCTGGCCGTGAGGGAGATGCATGAGAGGGTGCGTATGGGATAGAGCCATGAGATTATATGAGGATTGGGTTGCGTGTTAGTAGCGGGGTGAGTACTGGCGAGGTGAGTAGGTGCAGGTAAGATGAGGATGGGTTTTAAGTAGGTATGAGGGGTGATGTGACAGAGTGGTGTTGGCGGTGCCGAAGGAGATGTGGGGTGGGGGCAGTGTTGTGGCAGACGGAGTGTAGGGGAAAGACTACGTGTTCTCACAGTGGCTGACCTACTGCGGTCATTGGAGCGCCTCCTGCACTGTATGCAGGTGGGCGATATTTTGGTGGTGCAGGTGACCTCCTCTGCCACCTCGAGCCAGGCCTTCTTGGTGGCAGAGGCAGGCCGCTTCCTCCCGCCCGCCGGGTGGAAGATCTCTGTCCTCCCCCTCCTCCTCACCCCATCTGGTGATACCTGGGGTGAGGCATCATTAAACTGGGAGCAGCCTTCCCCCTGGGCTGCTCCATGCTGTAATGTGTTCTATTGGTTGCAGCATCTGTCAGTGGAGGACTGCCCCTTTAACTAGAGAGCCTCCAGCTGACAGATCGTACTGCGCATGCGCAGCCCGCCCGACGCGCAGACCAGCAGCGTGGAGCCTGGAGGAGCAGGTAATTGGATCCCATTAGTGGTTTGCCTGCTACGATCGCGCGGGCAACCCACTAATTTCACCGAGCGTGTTGCCCACGCTCCCGAAACCCAACCCGCCGGAAACCCGCAGGCCTGCTAAAATCAGGCCCCATGTGTTTGACAAGCTTTGATTGAATATTCCTTTTCTTTGAAGTCTCCCTTTGTATCTTTGGATTTCTTTTATTCCACACTCATTCCTCATTAGTGCTGTTTAGGTGGAAACCACAGATATTGGAAACCAGCAATGACTATAATATGTTGTGTCTTTATTGAAAATAATAGTGAAGGTGTGCTGTGTGTTTAACATGTGCCACAGTGCCTACCCCTTGTGGCAATGTGGACTAGTGCATGAAGGCAAATAAACTGGAGAGAAGAGGTAGGTAAAGGGGTACAGGGAATGGAGTTTTTACAATGTGTACAGGACTCCTTTCTTACCCACTTTGTAAAAAGCCCAACAAGAGAGGAAGCATTGCTGGATCTAGTAATGAACAATGAACCAGAACAGATAAGAGAAGTAAGCATAGGAGAACATCTGGGCAAAAGCGATCACAACATAATAAGGTTTAAGATAAAGATTGAGAAGGACATCAGTAAGACAAAAAACAAAGTAATAAGTTGGAACAAAGCTGATTTTCAGAGGATGAGAATGGAATTAGGGAAAATAAACTGGGAACATTTACTGACAAACAAAGAACTAGAACAGCAGTGGGAAACATTTAAAACGGTGATCAATATAGTCCAGGAGAAATATATTCCACTAAAAAGCAAGAACAAACTAACCAGTAGTGATACACCATGGATGAATACAGAATGAGGGCAAAATTGAAACTAAAGAAAAAGACATACACTAAGTATATAGACAATAAAGGAGAGGATGACAACAGGGATTATGAAAAGGTTAGGAAAAAAGTTTAGAAAAAATAGGAAGGTAAAGAGAAACGACTAAATTAAATTATCAAGAAATATAAAAAGAAATAGTAAAGTATTCTACAGACACATAAATAACAAAAGAAAAATCAGGATAGAGATAGAGCCACTAAGGGATACACACGATAAACTCACAGGTAATGATAGCAAAATGGCAGAAATATTAAATAATCACTTTGCCTCAGTATTTACCAGAGAGGCTAGGATGGTGGGTATGACATTAGAAGAAGAGATCAAAAAAGATATAAAGACATTTAAGATAAAAAGGGGGGAGATAATAAACCAATCAGACTTATTGAGGATAAGCCCCCAAGTCCAGATGGATTGCATCCGCGCATATTAAAGGGAGTTAGGGAAGAGATAGCAGAGGCACTATTACATATATATGAAAATTCATTAGAAAAGGGAATAGTGCCAGAGGACTGGCAGACAGCTAATGTGATTCCTATATCTTAAAAGGGACATAGAACCAGTCCAGGGAACTATAGACCAATTAGCTTAACGTCAGTGGTAGGAAAAGTAATGGAATCCTTACTCAAAGATGTAATAGAAAAACATCTAGAAACCGAAAATATAATAAAGAACAGTCAGCACGGATTTAAAAAGGGAAGGTCATGCTTGACCAACCTTATTGAATTCTTTGAAGAAGTAACAGAAAGATCAGACAAGGGCAATGCAATAGATGGAATATATTTGGATTTTCAAAAGGTCTTTGATAAGGCATTGTAAACCTATGACTGAGGTCAAAGCATGTGGAGTCAGGACAAGTAGCAGAATGGATAGCAAGCTGGTTACAAAACAGACAACAGAGTAGGGGTTAAAGGTAGTTACTCAGACTGGCAAAAGGTGGGAAGTGGTGTTCCACAAGGATCAGTGCTAGGACCACTGTTGTTCACTATTTACGTGAACAATTTGGACTGGGAATTGGAAGTACAATTTCAAAATTTGCAGATGATGCTAAATTGGGGGCTATAATTAATACCAAGCAGGACTGTGACCAAATACAGGATGACATTAATAAACTTGCAAAATGGGCATATAATTAACAAATGAATTTCACTGTAGGTAAGTGTGAGGTATTATATTTTTGTAGGAAGAATAAGGGAGGCACGTACTGCTTGGATAATGAGAGTCTGAATAGGGTAGAGGAGCAGAGGGACCTGGGGGTGCAGATACACAAATCACTAAAAGTAGCGACGTAGGTTAATAAGGCCATAAAAAAAGCAAACCAAGCACTGGGGTTCATTTCCAGAGGGATAGAATTGAAAAGCAGAGAAGTTATGTTAAACTTGAATAGAACTATTATAAAAAGGATATAGAGGCACTGGAGAAGATGCAAAAAAGATTTACTAAGATGATACCAGAACTGAGAGGTTATACCTAGCGGGAAAGATTGAGCAGGCTGGGACTCTTTTCTTCAGAAAAGAGATGACTGAAGGGTGGCCTGATAGAGTTCTTTAAGATTATGAAAGGCTTTGATAGGGTAGATGTGGAAAAGATGTTTCCACTTGTGGGGGAGACCAGAACTAGGGGCCATATATATAAGGTAGTCACCAATAAATCCAATAGGGAATTCAGGAGAAACATCTTTACCCAGAGAGTGGTTAGAATGTGGAACTCGCTACCGCAAGGAGTAGTTATGGTGACTACATAGATGCATTTAAGGGGAAGCTAGATAAACACATGAGGGAGAAAGGAATAGAATGAAATGCTGATAGAGTTAGATGAAATAGGGAGGAAGGAGGCTTGTGTGCAGCATAAACACCGGCATGGACCTGTTGGGCCGAACAGCCTGTTTCTGTGCTGCACATTCTATGTAATTCTATGTAAGGTATTTTTACTGCACTACTCTACATGGGCATGGAGATTTTTTGCGGACTTGATGTAGCTGGCCATGTACTCTGCAGGACTTAATCTATAAATCATGATTCATGTCTTCTATTTATTCCCTTCATTCCTCAAGGAAATCACAATCTCTGCAGCTGAATTGGCACCAGTGTGTTATTTTACTGGATTCAACAGTTATTTAACTCATGCCCTTACGGCTTAGTGTGCTTTACTTTCAGCACATCCTTAGGGACCTGAGTTTCAAGGAAATGCCGAGTAAAATTGTGCTTTCTTGCATGTGCAATTATAAAAAGGCAAGATTATTAACTCCCGTTGAATACATTGCTTGTAATTTCAGCCCATTTACTCCTTTCTTTGTTTGGAATGTCTGTCAGTTAAGAATTTATGTCTTTCATTCAACTATTTTATACCGATCGCAGGTCAGCTTTATTTTCCGTTTCTAAATAACTATCATTTCAATTCTGACCTGCAAACTAACCGTCCCATCTCCAATAGTACAAAACCAGAGTATTTATCCTCGGGAGTCTATACAGTTATTATTCTGACTTTATGCTTCCCTAACTTCTTGGAGTGCATATCATAAAATCATAGAAAGGTTACAGCATTCGGTCATTCGGTCCATCGAGTCCGTGCCAGCTCTATGCAAGAGCAATCCATCCAAGAGCACTCCCCCGCCCTATCCCCATAGCCCTGCAAACTTTTTCCTTTCAAGTACTTATCCAGTTCCCTTTTGAAAGCTACGATTGAATCTGCCTCCACCACCCCCTCGGGCAGTGCATTCCAGATCAGAACCATTTGCTGCGTAAAAAAGTTTTTCCTCCTGTCACCTTTGGTTCTTTTGCCAATCACCTTAAATCTATGTCCTCTGGTTCTTGACCCTTACGCCAATGGGAACAGTTTCTCTCTATCTATTCTGTCTTGATCCTTCATGATTTTAAATACCTCTATGAAATCTCCTCTCAATCTTCTCTGTTCCAAGGAGAACAATCCCAGCTTTTCCAGTCCATCCACGTAACTAAAGCCCCTCATCCCTGGAATCATTCCAGTAAATCTCTTCTGCACCCTCTCTAAGGCCTTCACATCTTTCCTGAAATGCGGTGCCCAGAACTGGACACAATACTCCAGTTGTGGTAGAACCAGTGTTTTATAAAGGTTCATCGTGACTTCCATACATTTGTACTCGATGCCTCTATTTATAAAGCCCAGGATCCCGTAAGCTTTTTTAACCGCTTTCTCAACCTGCCCTGCCACCTTCAACGATTTGTGCACATATACCCTCAGATCTCTCTGTTCCTGTACCCCTTTTAGAGTTGTGCCCTCTAGTTTATATTGCCTCTCCTCATTCTTCCTACCGAAATGTATCACTTCGCATTTTTCTGCATTAAATTTCATCTGCCACATGTCCGCCCATTCCACCAGCCTGTCTATATCCTCTTGAAGTCTATCACTATCCTCCTCACTGTTTACTATTCTTCCAGGTTTTGTGTCATCTGAAAATTTGGAAATTGTGCCCTGTACACCCAAGTCCAAGTCATTAATGTATATCAAGAAAAGCAGTAGTCCCAGTACCGACCCCTGGGGAACACCACTGTACACCTCCCTCCAGTCCAAAAAACAACTGTTCACCACTACTTTCTGCTTCCTGTTACTTAGCCAATTTTGTATCCATGTGCTACTGCCCCCTTTATTCCATGGGCTTCAATCTCAATGACTAGCCCATTATGCGGCACTTTATCAAATGTCTTTTAAAGTCCATATACACCACATCAACTGCATTGCCCTCATCAGCCTCTCTGTTCCTCATCAAAAAACTCTATCAAGTTAGTTAAACATGATTTGTCTTTAACAAATCCGTGCTAGCTTTCCATAATCAATCCACACTCATCCATGTGACTGTTAATTCTGTCCCAGATTATCGTTTCTAATAGTTTCCCCACCACCGAGGTTAAACTGACTGGCCTATAGTTGCTGAGTTTATCCTTACACCCTTTTTTAAACAAGGGTATAACATTTGCAATTCTCCAGTCCTCTGGCACCACCTCCGTATCTACGGATGTTTGGAAGATTATAGCCAGTACCACCACAATTTCCACCCATACTTCCCTCAGCAACCTAGGATGCATTCCATCTGGACCGGGTGACTTACCTACTTTAAAGCAGTTTGGGCCCTATTGCGCTTGACTTTGCGACTACTAAAATCAACAGTTGGAAATTATTGCACAGAGCACAACTGAAGTTCCAATATTCATTGCTGTTGTGTAAGGCTCCCCACCAGAAGTATAGTTGGTAAATTACTTCATGTATCTACCCTTACAACCTGTTCTGTTCTTGAACAGATATTTATCCTGTTTGCTTTGAAGGAGTGAAGTGACTCAGCCTCAAATGATTTGCTGGGGATCTGTTCCTCATGCCCATTTTTCTAGTGGTGGGGGTGGGGGTGAAAGATTTTGTAATCTATAATCCCATTTCAGGACTGTTATTTTAAACCTGTGTCTCCTGGTTTTGTGTTCAATGTCCAACAACAACAACTTGCATTTATATCATGCCATTAACATAGTAAAAAGTCCCAAGTTGCTTCACAGAACTGTTAACAAACAAAATTTCACACCGAGCGCCAGAACAGGAGATATTAGGACTGATAACCAAAAGCATGGTCAAAGAGGTAGGTTTGAAAGAGTGTTTTAAAGGAAGTAGAGAGGTTTTGGGAGGGAATTTCAGAGCTTAGGGCCTAGGCAGCTGAAGGAACAGCCACCAACGAGGGGGCGATTAAAATCAGAGATACGCAAGAGGCCAGAATTGGAGGAGCACAGAGATGTTGGAGGGTTGTAGGGCTGGAGGAGGTTACAGAGGAGAAGGGGCGAGGCCATGGATGGATTTGAAAACAAGGAACCAACCAGCGAGCACAGGAGTGATGGGTGAACGGGACTTGGTGCAAGTTAGGATACGGGCAGCAGAGTTTTAGATGAGCTCAAGTTTATGTTGGGTGGAAGATGGGGGGCCGGCCAGAAGGGCATTGGAATAGTCAAGTCTTGAGGTAACAAAGGCATGGATGAGGATTTCAGCAGCAGGTGAGCTGAGGCAGGTGATGTTACGGAGGTGGAAGTAGGCAGTATTTGGGATGGAGCGGATATGTGGTTGGAAGGGTCAAATAGGACGCTGACATTGCAAACGGTCTGGTTCAGCCTCAGACAGTGGCCAGGAAGAGGGATGGAGTCGGTGACTAGGTATTGGAGTTTGTGGCGGGGACCGAAGACAACGGTTTCGGTCTTCCCAATATTTAGTTGGAGGAAATTTTTTCTCATCCAGTACTGGATGTCAGGCAAGCAGCGTGACAAATCAGAGACAGTGGAGGTGTCGAGAGAGCTGGTGGTGAGGTAGAGCTGGGTGTCATCAGCATACATGTGGAACCTGATGTTGTGTTTTCGGATAATGTCACCAAGGGGCAGCATGTAGATGAAAAATAGGAGAGGACCAACGATAGATCCTTGGGGGACTCCAGAGGTAATGGTGTGGGAGCAGGAAGAGAAGCCATTGCAGGTGATTATCTGGAATAACTGGATATATAAGAACGGAACCAGGACAGCGCAGTCCCACCTAGCTGGATGACGGAGGAGAGGCATTGGAAGAGGATAGTGTGGTCAACCGTGTAAAAGGCTGCAGACAGATCAAGCAGAATGAGGAGGGATAGTTTACCACAGTCACAGTTACATAGGATGTCATTTGTGACTTTGATAAGGACCATTTCAGTGCTGTGACAAGGGCGGAAACCTGATTGGAATGATTCAAACATAGAGTTGCAGGAAAAATGGACATGGATTTGGGAGGCAACAACAAGGACTGTGGACAGGAAAGGGGAGATGGGGAGGTAGTTTGCAAGGATAGACGGGTCAAGGTTGTTTTTTTTGTGGACGAGGGTGATGATGGCAGATTTGAAGGGGAGGGGACCGTTAACGGTATCAGTTAACATGGGGGCCAGGAAGGGAAGTTGGGCGGTCAGCAGTTTGGTGGGAATAGGGTTGAGGGAACAGGAGGCGGATCTCATTGTCAAGATGAGCTCGGAGAGGGCATGAGGGTAGAGGAGGGAAACTAGAGAGAGATGCGAATTCAGGGTTAGAGCAGGGGGCAACCTTAGGGAAAGATTGGCTTGGCAGGCTAGGGGAAGAGAGGAAAACAGCAGAGGCAGCTGAATGGAAGGTCTCAATCTTAGTAAAAAAGAAGTCAATGAGCTCCTCACACTTGTTGTTGGAGGTGAGGGTGGAGGAGGCAGGAGAGAGGGGTTTAAGAAGACGGTTTGTAGTGGAGAATAGAAGCCGGGGGTTATCTTTGCATTCCGGGTTGATCCTGGAATAGTGAGCTGCTTTAGCAGAGGAGAGCTGGACCCTTTAGTGCTTTATGTGGTCCAGCCAGATCTGGCAATGTAAATTTATCAAAGGCTTTTACCTTCCGTGAGAACAATTGGTTCTTCAATCACAGACACTACTCTAACTTTCGATAGCAGCTCTTGTTGAATAGTTTGCAATTCCTGGAAGTCGCGCAGTTTCAAAACAGAATCAGGATCAGATACGATCTGTTGTAGCTCCGACGTGTCTGCACTCTTTGCTCCGATAGCAATGGGCACTATACCAGCCCGTTTCACTGCATCTGCTGCCTGTCCAACATCATCTCTGGATTTCCCGGCAATGATGAGCACTAGGATTTGTGAAGCTCCAGCATCTCTTCTGCTCCCTGCAGATGGACTGAAGACACTCTGCGTGACAAAGTCCAGTGCAGCACCGGTGTTGAGGGGTCTTCCTGTTTTCAGCCTGAGCTTTTTTATTGCATCCAAAGCTTCATTTTTAGTTGAATGAATATTGAGGCCAAATTCAAGTCTTGGGTCAGAACTGTATTGTACCACCGCAACTTGATCTTTGTCAGGTCCAATATCGAGTTCCTGAATTACTTTAGCAAGAAACTCACGGACTTTAACAAATGATCTCCCCATTGCAGGAGAGCCATCGATTAGGAAAACGATATCTCTCTTCATGGCTGAAGAAATTCAAAATAAAATGAATATAGATAAATACAATGTAATTACTAGGGTAACGATTCAAGGTGAATATTGAAGAAATATTATGTGAATGTTTAAAAAAAATGACAGGAAATTTGAAATTTAAGTACTATTCACTGCTGATCTGTCTGTTTTCTGTACCTCACCCTCATTAGACTCAATGCTGTTCTGTTGTGACCGTCACTATACCTTAGAAACCACTATTGCTGATATTAGTGGAGGAACTATTAACCTATTTGCATGATATTCCTTTATTTGCTATTTTAGTACAGATGTGAATCCATTTAAAATAAATGGGTTAATTTCCGTGTTAATACATTGAACAGAGGTATGTCCTATGAACGCATTAATCCTTCTTCTGCTAATATTCCCAATAGTAATTTCCAGGCTTATGAATTGAAGCATCATTTTATAAGTGGATTATGAAGAGCTAAAGTGATATTTTTAATGTTGTGTGCAATTTTCGACATCTTAGCCCTAAATTTAGGCAACAAATCACTAAACCCCGCCCCCCCATGTCTCCAGTCTTGTGTGGTATCTTTGACTGGCACTAGAATATTTGACGAGTGCAAAAATTGTTTATAAATATACTAATACTACTAGTATTGCAATAATAGCTGGAAAAAAACAATGAACACAATTCAGGTACCTTCTGTAGTGGTAACAGGTTGCTCTACAATTCTTGTTGGTTCTTCAGTGATTATTGTTGGTTCTTCTTCAATAATTATTGTTGGTTCTTCAGTGATTGTTGTTGGTTCTTCTTCAATAATTATTGTTGGTTCTTCAGTGATTGTTGTTGGTTCTTCTTCAATAATTATTGTTGGTTCTTCAATGATTATTGTTGGTTCTTCTTCAATAATTATTGTTGGTTCTTCTTCAATAATTATTGTTGGAACGGTCAGTGTTGTCAATGGTACTATCATCTGATTCTGTATATCCGGCAGAGAGTAGAATTCCTTTACACTGAAGACCAAACTTGGGTCAATTGCAATCTCTTCTAGCTGGGCTGGGTCTACATTCCTGGCTCCTACAGCGACGGTCATTACAGCAGCTCGCTTCAGTGCATCTGCCGGTGTTTTTACATCATCGCTGGACCTTCCACCAGTAACGAGCACCAAAAACTGGGGAACATTCTCATTTATTCTACTTCCTGCAGCACGAGTAAAGTAGTATTTAAAGGCAAAGTCGAGCGCTGAGCCAGTATTGACTGTCGTCCCCCCTCTCAGTCTGAGGTTTCTGACGTGAGACAGAAGGTCAGCTTCTGATGAGTAAGTGTTTAGATAGAATTCAGCTTCTGTATCATCGCTGTACTGTGCCAGTCCTACTCGCACCTTGTCACGTCCAATGGCCAAGTTCTGAATAATTCTTGTGATAAAGTCACGGACAAGAAGTAAATTTGTGTTTCCAACATTGTCTGATCCATCAATAAGAAACACAATGTCTCTCTCGCTCATTTCTTTTGGCAGAACTGGAAAAAAATACAAATACACATCAGGTTGTGCAAAATGCCTAGAAAATATATAAATATTGGTAAATCTCTGCAATATAATCAGTATTTACGAAATTTCCTAAATTCTACAATCAATGGAGGCTTTAATCACAGATGTTTCCTCTGTGCTTCTTGAGCCTCCAGGACAGACTTGCAAAAACCAGATCCATTAGTGGCAAAGAAAATGTTCCTTAAGTTAGAGAAGACCCCAAAAAAATCAACAAACTATAGAAAAGGAGACCATGACTTCTCTTGTAGTCGTGGGTCTCTGGAATACATAATATCCACCATGGACTTGATTAGGCCCACAGCATTGAACTATGAGGTACAACCAAGCAGAATATGAAAGGCATTTCTACAAAGCACAACTTTCTCAGATCG
The DNA here is from genome assembly GCF_035084215.1 of Heptranchias perlo. Lineage (NCBI taxonomy): Eukaryota > Metazoa > Chordata > Chondrichthyes > Hexanchiformes > Hexanchidae > Heptranchias > Heptranchias perlo. The sequence continues at coordinate 74,615,769 of NC_090331.1, read as the reverse complement.
TTGCCCCTCCTGAGCCTGGTACTGGCAATGTCCATATCAAATATGTCCCAGTCAGAAGGGTATATCCTACTGCACCGTGTGACGCTCTTCAAGTCTTCAAACTTCCCATGTCTCTGGTTTAGCTATCCCTACTTTCTCACTTTTAGGGACAAGTGAGATCTTAAAAGAAAGGCAATGGTTGACAATGGTGGAAGAAAGATTACAAAGTAATGAAACCGGGTGCTGAAACAGGGGCAGAGCATCTGTAAAATTATTCCGTGTTCGGAGTATGCGCAATAACTACCTCAGTGTCTATAGTGTGATGTTGTATTAACATGTTAACTTTGGCTGCAGCAATGGAATATGAATTTAGAACTCAGTCAATGAAGTAACTTGATGGAAAAATGAACAGATTGTGCAATTTCAGTCTTGATTATCTCCCTCTTACAACTTACTTTCATTTCATGTTCTCTTACATAAATTGAATAAACCAAATTAATCAAAGTTTGTCAAAGGCTTTTACCTTCAGTGGGAACAATTGGTTCTTCAATCACAAACACTGCTCCAACTTTCGATAGTAGCTCTTGTTGAATAGTTTGTAATTCCTGGAAGTCACTCAGTTTCAAAACAGAATCAGGATCAGATACGATCTGTTGTAGCTCCGATGTATCTGCACTCTTGGCTCCGATAGCAATGGGCACTATACCAGCCCGTTTCACTGCATCTGCTGCCTGTCCAACATCATCTTTGGATTTCCCGGCAATGATGAGCACCAGGATTTGTGAAGCTCCAGCATCTCTTCTGCTCCCTGCAGACGGACTGAAGACACTCTGTGTGACAAAGTCCAGTGCAGCACCGGTGTTGAGGGGTCTTCCTGTTTTCAGCCTGAGCTTTTTTATTGCATTCAAAACCTCATTTTTAGTTGAATGAATATTAAGGCCAAATTCAAGTCTTGGGTCAGAACTGTATTGTACCACCGCAACTTGATCTTTGTCAGGGCCAATATTGAGTTCCTGAATTACTTTAGTAAGAAACTCACGGACTTGAGAAAATGATCTCCCCATTGCAGGAGAGCCATCGATTAGGAAAACGATATCTCTCTTCCTTTCTGCAGAAACTGAATATAAATATAAAAATATAAGATCAAAACATATCAATAACATTAATAGAAATCTTACACAGGATGTAGAAATTTGTCATATGTTATTTCAGTATCGATATCTCTCTTCCTTGCTGAAGAAATTCAAAATAAAATGAATATAAATAAATACTTGGACAAAGATTCACGGTGAATATTTTAAAAAAACATGACAGCAATTTGAAATTTGAGTACTACTGATCTGTGTTTTATGTAACTCATCATCATTAGACTGCAATGCTATTCTGTGGAGACCATATCATTAGACCTTAAAAACCTCTATTGCTGATATTAGTGGATGAACTTTTAAACTATTTGTATGATATTCCTTTGTTTTCTATTTTAGCTCAGGTGTTGATCCATTTAAAATAAATGGGTTAACATCTGTGTTAACACACTGAAGAGGTATGTCCTTATATCTTAAAAATATTAAATGTTCTCCTACTAATATTCCCAACAGTAATTTCCAGACTTATAAATTAAAGCTTAATTTTGTAAGTGGCTTATGAAGAGCTAAAGTGATATTTTTAATATTATATGCAAATTTTGGACATCTTGGCTCGTGGAGGTTGTCCTGATTCCTCAGCATAACATTGGCGGGAGATCAGAAGAACCCTCAGATCTTGGGTTAATTAAAGACAGCCAGCACAGATTTATAAAAGGCAAGTTATGTTTAACAGATTTAATAGAGTTCTTTGGGGAAATAATGGAGTGTATTTATAAAGGAAATGCAGTGAATGTTGTGAAAATGGATTTTCTAAATATGCCTGATAAGGTGCTGCATAGGAGAATGGTTTTTAAAATTCAGACTGACAATATTAAAGGTAATGTAGCCATAAGGGTATAGAGTTGGTTAAAGGACAGGAAACAGAGAGAAGTGTTTAAGGTTCTTCTATTTGAGACTTCTATTTCAGAACTAAAGAACCACAGATGTGAGAAAGCCTTCTCTGGGGCAAGGGATTGAAAAGAACAATTTCTGGAAGTTGAAAGATTAGCAAATCTCGATCTCATGCTTCCAGCTGATAGATAATTCCCTTTCTCTTCCAAATATTTAACAATTAGCTTTTGTGCAGTAGATTTTCTCAAGATTTTTTTTCTCATTGTATTCTGTCCTTTAAAGTATATGTCCACAACGCAGCTATATTTTCTATTTGGTTAATTAACAAATGAAGTGACAATTATCTTCATTAATGGAATTGATTAGCTAAGTAATATCAAACCAGCATTTCTCCTTCGCAATTGCTCATCAGAAGATTATATTGTTAATACCAACAGGTGTGCTGTAATGTAGAGTGTATGTATTATTGTATAATACAAGATCTATTGGCAGACGAGAAACAATGGGGTAGATAGTAAACTTGCCACCCAGGTGTAAAACTGATATTGCAGATTGAGAATCCCTACGTGGTCAGTTTTTAGTAAAATATTAAAATGCTTACGTGGCAAAGAAGCAGAATGCAAAATGGTTAGAAAGGGTTAATTAGTTAGTAACTGAGATTGATACAAGTGGCCTGGCCCTCCTGCTGGGCCATATGTTTGCTTAGTCAGCAGGCCTGCATTGTCTTATCAATGATAGGTCTTTGATGTGAGTCAAGGACTGGTCTGAATGTCTCCATGTTTATGGCAGATCAATATAGGTAACGAGCTTAGCCAAAGTTGAAAGACATTCCAGGTTGGGAGATAAGGAACAGAAGGGACAGGGAAGAACATTCCAAGTTGGAAGGTGAGGAAGTATCCCCTTTGATGTCTAACAGCAACATGATCAGCACATGGACGATCTATGATTGGCCGGAAATAATGTAACCTCGCATGGCAACCTGTGCCCGGCTTATGATTGGTGTTGACCCTCGTTAAGTATGTTCCAACCCTATTGATTTGTATAAAAACGTGTGGATTTCTGTATGTTTTTGTTCTTGCTCTGCCAGCATAGAGGGACTCTATCAGGAGTCCAAATCAATGCTGCAGACTAAGAACCCTGCTATTAAAATTGTGATGAACTTTAAAATGTATTCGACTTCAGATTTTACTGAACCAGACTGAGGGGAAAGAATCCGGATCGTCAAGATTGGCCAGCCATTATAGAAAACACATGACCTTCCACATCTATTGAAGTCAATGGAAAGAAAATCAGGAGGTTTCTATAGCGGACAACCAATCCGCAATATTAGTTTTACTCCCGGGCGGGAAGATACAAATCTATCCCAATAAGTCTATCTGTAGTCATTCATGTGTAATTTGTATTTTAGGCATACAAAGATCTAAATGTAGACATTTATATTTATACTAATGGATCTCCCATGAATCTCAGGTGGTATGTCAAAGAACACGGTCTTGCTCTTCCTGTCTGTTATCTTCATATTATTGTTTGTCTCTCTCTTTCTCTTCTCTTTTGTATTTCTCATCTCAGCTTCTTTCTCCTGAAGTCTCTTTTTTTCTTTGCTGTCCTTTTCTGCTTCTCTGTCTTCTTCTGCCTCTCCCTTTATCTTTTTTTTCTTTTCTTTCCCTTCAGGTAGAAGGTGATGGTATGGTGTGGTGGGGAAAGGATCTCCGATGGCTGCAGGCTGCATCTTTTGGTGGAGGTTGTGGGCTTTTCCTATTCCCTCCATCATATGTGCTTCCCTCGCCCCATTGCTCCTATAATGTCCTCTATCCCTTTACCTTCCCACTAAACCCCCACCCCTTCACCACCACCACCAATAATTCACTTTCATTCCTACTCCAACTCAGTTACCTTCATATCCATACCTCTTCCCCTTTGCTCACTTACCTGCTATATACTCTCCACCCCACCTCCTCACACCACTGGCAGGCAACACTCCCTTAAACCTCTGTCCATTTCCAATCATTCCATTCCAGGGTGGGTAGCAAAAAGCCAGATCCCCCCCTTACCCGTACCATCAACCTGTCCCCCTCATTCCCCTCTCCTCCACTTCCCTCAAAGAGGCTTTGTTTGCTTTCAAAATTCAGCTTGCTTTTTTGGAAGGGAATTAAATGAGGATGAGGGGAAACATTCTGCCTGTGTGCCTCTTTATCTGTGTCTCGTTCTCTCTCCCTCTGTCCCACAAATATCAGCAATTAGAATGTTTACATTTTCTAACTGTTAACAAAACACAGGTGAGATAATTAGAGACCTTCTGTTTGCTTCAAAATTCAGCACTTTTTGAAAAATGAACTAGAATTGGGATGATGTAAAACGCTGTCTCTCTCAGCTTACTGCACTTTCAGAAGTTTATAGAACACAAAACAAAAGCTACAATGGAAGTATAATCAGTACACTGCCATTTCTTTCTCTCTCTCTCTTTCATACTTATACACTCACAAACAAACACACTGTAACACTGTCCTCTATTTTTTCTTCAAATAATCTTGAACAACTGAGCAGAAACAGACAGATATTCCCGATGTACGGTTGACTGGAAAAGATTGATCCAGCCTAGGTAGTTGAGTACATTGCACGTGCTCAGACTGCACAATCTGTATTCAGCTAACAGACTCTCAACTCTGGGCTATTGTGAAAGATTGAGGCCTTCCAGTAACATTTTTTTAGGGAAATCCAAAGTTCATGGTGTCAGGGGGTGGGGTCAGGCAAAGCAGAACTTTGGTGCCTTGGGGGAAGTACCCCTACCCCTACCCCTACCATGAACAATGGTGTAAGTGGCCGGTCAGGGAGGTGTGGCCCCTTAAAAACACATATATCATGCCTCTCCAGCCCTATTTGTAAAAGGACTACTGAATGGATATGCACTGGCTGAATGCAAAATCCACTAGCAGCACCCAGGCACTGGAATATTTGACAAGAGTATGAAAATTGTTCATAAATATACTAACACTAGCATTGCAATAATAGCTGGAAAAACCAATGAACAAAATTCAGGTACCTTCTGTAGTGGTAATAGGTTGCTCTTCAATTCTTCTTGTTGGTTCTTCAATAATTGTTTGTTCTTCAATAATAACTGTTGGAACGGTCAGTGTTGTCAATGGTATTATCAGCTGATTCTGTATATCCGGCAGACTGTCGAATTCCTTTGCATTGAAGATCAAACTTGGGTCAATTGCGATCTCTTCTAGCTGTGCTGGGTCTACATTCCTGGCTCCCACCACAAAGGTCATTACAGCAGCTCGTTTCAGTGCATCTGCTGGTTGTTTTACATCATCGCTGGACCTTCCACCAGTAACGAGCACCAAAAACTGAGGAACATCTTCATTTATTCTACTTCCTGCAGAACTAGTAAAGTAGTACTTAAAGGCAAAGTCCAGCGCTGAGCCAGTGTTGGCTATCGTCCCCCCTCTCAGTCTGAGGCTTCTGACATGAGACAGAAGGTCAGCTTCTGATGAGTAAGTGTTTAGATAGAATTCAGCTTCTGTATCATCGCTGTACTGTGCCAGTCCTACTCGCACCTTGTCACGTCCAATGGCCAAGTTCTGAATAATTCTTGTGATAAAGTCACGGACAAGAGGTAAATTTGTGTTTCCAACATTGTCTGATCCATCAATAAGGAACACAATGTCTCTCTCGCTCATTACTTTAGGTAGAACTGGAAAAGAAAGATACACAGTGTAATTCACATCAAGTCATATGAAATCCCTAGAAATTATATAAAACCTGGTAAAGCTCTGTTCTCACTGGCAGGCTGCAGTGCAATCAGTTTTTACAAAATTTCCTAAATTCTACAACAATTGAAGATTGCAAACACAAATGATTCCTCTGTGCTTCTCGAGCCTGCAGGGAAGACCTGTGCTAAACCGGATCCATTAGTGGCAAAGAATAGGCGCCTCAAGTTAGGGAAGACCAAAACAAAATCTACGAACTATAGAAAAGAAGATCATGACTTCTCCTGTAGTCATGGGTTTCTGGAATACATAATATTCACATGGACCTGATTAGATCCACAGTTTTGTTCTATGAGGTAAAACTAAGCTGAATATGAAAAACATTTCTACAAATGCACAAAATACAACTTCCTCAGATTGTTGCCCCTTCTAAACACTGAACACTGTGCTTCCAGATAACGGCATAGCCTCATACTAACTGAGGCACTTTGCCTAGTTCATAGAATCATAGAATCATAGAAGTTACAACATGGAAACAGGCCCTTCGGCCCAACATGTCCATGTCGCCCAGTTTATACCACTAAGCTAGTCCCAATTGCCTGCACTTGGCCCATATCCCTCGATACCCATCTTACCCATGTAACTGTCCAAATGCTTTTTAAAAGACAAAATTGTACCCGCCTCTACTACTGCCTCTGGCAGCTCGTTCCAGACACTCACCACCCTTTGAGTGAAAAAATTGCCCCTCTGGACCCTTTTGTATCTCTCCCCTCTCACCTTAAATCTATGTCCCCTCGTTATAGACTCCCCTACCTTTGGGAAAAGATTTTGACTATCTACCTTATCAATGCCCCTCATTATTTTATAGACTTCTATAAGATCACCCCTAAACCTCCTACTCTCCAGGGAAAAAAGTCCCAGTCTAAGTCAAACCATCAAGTCCCGGTAGCATCCTAGTAAATCTTTTCTGCACTCTTTCTAGTTTAATAATATCCTTTCTATAATAGGGTGACCAGAACTGTACACAGTATTCCAAGTGTGGCCTTACTAATGTCTTGTACAACTTCAACAAGACATCCCAACTCCTGTATTCAATGTTCTGACCAATGAAACCAAGCATGCCGAATGCCTTCTTCACCACCCTATCCACCTGTGACTCCACTTTCAAGGAGCTATGAACCTGTACTCCTAGATCTCTTTGTTCTATAACTCTCCCCAACGCCCTACCATTAACAGAGTAGGTCCTGGCCCGATTCGATCTACCAAAATGCATCACCTCACATTTATCTAAATTAAACTCCATCTGCCATTCATCGGCCCACTGGCCCAATTTATCAAGATCCCGTTGCAATCCTAGATAACCTTCTTCACTGTCCACAATGCCACCAATCTTGGTGTCATCTGCAAACTTACTAACCATGCCTCCTAAATTCTCATCCAAATCATTAATATAAATAACAAATAACAGCGGACCCAACACCAATCCCTGAGGCACACCGCTGGACACAGGCCTCCAGTTTGAAAAACAACCCTCTACAACCACCCTCTGTCTTCTGTCGTCAAGCCAATTTTGTATCCAATTGGCTACCTCACCTTGGATCCCATGAGATTTAACCTTATGTAGCAACCTACCATGCGGTACCTTGTCAAAGGCTTTGCTGAAGTCCATGTAGACCACGTCTACTGCACAGCCCTCATCTATCTTCTTGGTTACCCCTTCAAAAAACTCAATCAAATTCGTGAGACATGATTTTCCTCTCATAAAACCATGCTGACTGTTCCTAATCAGTCCCTGCCTCTCCAAATGCCTGTAGATCCTGTCCCTCAGAATACCCTCTAACAACTTACCCACTACAGATGTTAGGCTCACCGGTCTGTAGTTCCCAGGCTTTTCCCTGACGCCCTTCTTAAACAAAGGCACAACATTTGCTACCCTCCAATCTTCAGGCACCTCACCTGTAGCTGTCGATGATTCAAATATCTCTGCTAGGGGACCCGCAATTTCCTCCCTAACCTCCCATAACGTCCTGGGATACATTTCATCAGGTCCCGGAGATTTATCTACCTTGATGCGCGTTAAGACTTCCAGCACCTCCCTCTCTGTAATATGTACACTCCTCAAGACATCACTATTTATTTCCCCAAGTTCCCTAACATCCATGGCTTTCTCAACCGTAAATACCGATGTGAAATATTCATTCAGGATCTCACCCATCTCTTGTGGTTCCGCACATAGATGACCTTGTTGATCCTTAAGAGACCCTACTCTCTCCCTCGTTACTCTTTTGCCCTTTATGTATTTGTAGAAGCTCTTTGTATTCTCCTTTGCCTTATCTGCCAAAGCAATCTGGCAGATATAACGATGTTTTAATAAAATAATTGCATAAAGAGGGGTGTAGCTGGAAACAACTGTAAAAGGGGCAATGTTTCATGCATTTTATTTCTGTTAATCATTGGCAGTAGAAAGACTTGGAGAATTTTATTTCTTATGGTGAATCTGTGTGTACATCAAGGTGAGGGATGGAATGTCTTCCCAACTCAAGTACCCAGGGGGAAAAATTCGATAGGGCCTATTATTGGGCTATTAACCTGCGCCCAATGGCCCCGGCGCAGGCAGGAAGAGAACTTTGTGCGGCCTCAGTACTCACCGTCCATCTGCTTTGAAATCCAGGCCTTGCACCTCGATTCAATGCAATTCACACTTTCCACCAGCAGGGCGAGCCCCAATCTCTTAAAGGGAGGATGTCTCTTAAAATCTTTTAAAGGTAGCCGGTACCTGTTATTTGCTAAAAATAACTTCCTGCTGTCTGTACAGAGTCTGAACGGAGATCAGACATCACACTTAGATGCAGGTCCTGTCCCTATGTTTACACACCGATGAGTTATGTTAAAACATTGAATAAAGGTTGCGCACTACTAAATCCCACATCCTCCAATCTGCCAATCTGAGTTTGTACCAGGCCTGCAAGAGTGCGTGCACCAAGGTTCTCTGCTGATGCAGTAAAGGCCTTGGTGCGAGAGGTGGACAGAAGGAGGGACATCCTATATCCGCTGGGGAGTGTGGGGGGGCGCAGACATACGCCCAAAAGGTAGTGGCAGGCAGGGGGGAACAAAGTCAATGCCAGGCGCACAGCGCCAAGAACAGGGATGCAGTGCAAGAAGAAGTTCAATGCTTTGACATGAGTGGTCAAGGTAAGTGAGGTCAACTCATCCGGCACATGTCGCATTGGAAACGTGCGTACGCAGCCAAGACGCATCTTGGATGTTCGCAAGGCCATGTCGTGCCGTAACAACGGGCGCTACACGGCCAAATTTAGCACCCCCGGTGTCCATATCAAATATGTCCAGTCAGAAGGGTACATCCTACTGCACCAGTGTGACACTCTTCAAGACTTCAAACTTCCCATGTCTCAGGTTTAGCGATACCTACTTTTGCCCTTTTAAGGGAAAGTGAGATCTTAAAGGAAAGGCCATGGTTGGTAATAGTGGGAAAAAGATTACAAAGTGGTCAAACCAGATACTGAAACAGGGACAGAGAATAGGCTGAAATTCTGTTTCTCCTTCCTACATTCCAAATGGCAGTGTTTACATATTTGCAGTGCACTCAATCTCATCAGCATCAGTAAAATTATTCCGTGTTCAGAGTATGCGCAACAACTACCTCAGTGTCTATAGTGTGATGTTGTATTAACATATTAACTTTGGCTGCAGCTATGGAGTATGAATTTAGAACTCAGTCAATGAAGTAACTTGATGGAAAAATGAACCAATTGTGCAATCTCAGTCTTGGTTATCTCCCTCTTACAACTTATTTTCATTTCATGTTCTCTTACATAAATTGAATAAACCAAATTAATCAAAGTTTGTCAAAGGCTTTTACCTTCAGTGGGAACAATTGGTTCTTCAATCACATACACTGCTCTAACTTTCGATAGCAGCTCTTGTTGAATATTTTGCAATTCCCGGAAGTCTCCCAGTTTCAAAACAGAATCAGGATCAGATACGATCTGTTGTAGCTCCGATGTATCTGCACTCTTGGCTCCGATAGCAATGGGCACTATACCAGCCCGTTTCACTGCATCTGCTGCCTGTCCAACATCGTCTCTGGATTTCCCGGCAATGATGAGCACTAGGATTTGTGAAGCTCCAGCATCTCTTCTGCTCCCTGCAGATGGACTGAAGACACTCTGTGTGACAAAGTCCAGTGCAGCACCGGTGTTGAGGGGTCTTCCTGTTTTCAGCCTGAGCTTTTTCACTGCATCCAATATTTCACTTTTAGTTGAATGAATATCGAGGCCAAATTCAAGTCTTGGGTCAAAACTGTATTGTACCACCGCAACTTGATCTTTATCAGGGCCAATATCGAGTTCCTGAATTACTTTAATAAGAAACTCACGGACTTGAATAAATGATCTCCCCATTGCAAGAGAGCCATCAATTAGGAAAACGATATCTCTCTTCCTGGCTGCAGAAACTGAATATAAACATAAATATATAAGATCAAAACATATCAATAACATTAATAGAAATCTTACACAGGATGTAGAAATTTGTCATATGTTATTTCAGTTTTTGCACTGCCTCGCCATTAGATTACAGCATTGTTTTTCACAACAGCTATACAATTGCTACTCTGTGAGATTGCCATGCTCATTAGGAAATGGGCTAAGACTGCTCACCTCATTTCACAGAAGACCTGTATAGCCAACTGACATAGGCCCTTTCATCCTGTCTGTCTAGGTTGGAATTGATGACTTCCATAATGTATAACTCTCTAGTAATATTTTCTTAGCACCCTTCTTCTTAAGTGGTTTTGTAATTTAAGCTCCTCTATCCACAACTCAGCTATACCATCTGCTTGTGTGCGGCTATTCGTTCACGTACCTGCTCACTGCCCTCTGGATTTGTTCGATTTCCACCTGCCTGCCTATCTTGCTGTCTGGCATCTGGCCTCCGTGCTTCCACGCAACTCCCCACACACCTCCACCCCCTCCCCTACCCCGGGCCTCATAGACGCTGCGGCCCTGACCACCTTGCTGGTCTCTTCAGCCTTTCACAGCCATCCCACTCCGCTTCATACCTCTCCCATCCACCCTGCTGCTCTCTGTGGCTTCTTCTGACTATCCCACTGTTATTCGCAGGTCCTACCTTCCATGTTTCTCTTCGCAGCCTCTTCTGCATTTCTTTCCAACGGACAAAAAAAAAAGTTTTTTCGTCCGACTTGCCATGGCTCATGGCCATGATTAATGCCATGGGAGATCTACCAGCATTATTAAAAAAAAGAGACCACTCTGAACCTAACACCGTTTCACTTGCTGGTACAGTCCACATTGCTTGTTCTCTGGGCCTCCCACAACCAACCACAGCCTTTCCTAATGCTTGCTCATCCCTGTCCTCACCAACTTCCATTAGATTCTTGTTCCTCAGGTTTCAACCTTGGCTCAATGGTAGCACTCTCACCTTTAAGTCAGAAGGTTATGGATTCAAGCCCTGCTCCAGAGACTTGAGCACACAATCTAGGCTGACACTTTCAGCTGAGACTTTAAATGAAGCCCTGCCTGCCCTCTCAGGTGGATGTAAAAGATCTCACGGTACTAGAAGAGCAGAAGAGTTCTCCTTGTGTCCTGGCCAACATTTATCCCTCAACACCACCACTAAGACAGATTATCTCATTGCGGTTTGTGGGAGCTTGCAGTGCGCAAAATGGCTTCTGCGTGTTCCCACATTAAAACAGTGACTACACTTCAAAAGTACTTAATTGGCTGTGAAGCACTTTAGGACATCCTGAGGACATGAAGGGGGCTATATAATTTGAGTTCCTTTTTTCTTTTCCAATAAATTGAATTCAAAATCCTCAACCTCATTTACAAATCCCTCTTCAACCTCATCCCACTTTACTTCTTCAACCTTCACTAACCTTGTATCCTAACCCTACGGTCTCAGTCATTGGCCTTTAGTGTATCCCTCATTCTCCATTGTACCATCGGTGGCAGAGATTTCAGCCATCTCAATTCTACTCTATGAAACTCCAGCCCTAGACCATTCTGCCTTGCTACTTCTCTCGCCCCCCTTTAAAAACCTACGCTTTTATTCATAGCCCCTAGCTCTTCTACCTGTGCTCAACATCTATTTCTCCTCTGTGAAGCACCTTAGAGCATTTTCTACATTAAAGGTGCTCCATAAATGCAAATTGTTATCATTGATGATAATGATGATGAGATGCAGCAATCAAGGCCATTCCCCACTCCAGTGTCCAAAGCCAAACCAGCAACATACAAAAACAAAGAAGCAGAACCTGTGTTAACTGCATAACACCTCGCGGCACATTCCCTGCCTCTTGTTTCCCAGATCTACTGCCATCAGTCTTGGCCTTCCCTACCACATAATCCCCAAGGTTTTCACTCACTGATAGAAATCAGTCTTGCCCGATAGTCATTCCATGCCTTGTGTTAGTCTGAGCCTCTACCAGAATTTGCCCAGCCTCAACCTTGACTGATGAGCAAAGCCAGGGAGATGCATTAGTGATACCAAAATCTATTTGATGGCCGCCATGAAATATGCTACAGGAGAATAAAGATCATTTATAAGTATATTAACACCTTGAATAATGCAGTAAGAATTGAATTAAGAACAATTCAGGTACCTTTGGTACTGGTAACCAGTAGCCCTTCAATATCTATTGTAGGTTTTTTAATAGATGCTGTTGGCTCTTCAATGGGTACGGTTTGAACACGTAGCCTTTGTAATGGTGTCATCACCTTTTCCTGTATGTCTGACAGAGAATAGAAGTCCCTTACATTGAAGGCCAAACTGGGTTCAAAAGCTATCTCTTTTAGCTGTGCTGGGTCCGCATTCCTGGCTCCAACAGTAAAGGTTATTACAGCAGCTCGCTTCAGTGCATTTGCAGATGGTTGGATATCATCTCCAGACCGTCCACCAGTGATGAGCACTAAAAACTGGGGAACACCTTCCTCTCTCCTGCTGCCTGCAGACCTGGTAAAGTGGTACCTGAGGACAAAGTCCAGCGCTTTGCCAATGTTAAGTGTCGTGTCACCTGCAAATCTGAGTGCTCTCAGAAGAGGCAGAAGTTCATCCTTTCTTGTGTAGGTGTTTAGATAGAACTCAGTTTCTGCAGTATTGCTGAACAGTACCAGACCAACTCTCACTCTGTCACTTCCAATATCGAGGTTCTCAACTATTCTTGTGATAAAGTCACGGACGAGCGGTAGATTTGAATTCCCAGTATAATCTGATTCATCGATCAAAAACACAATGTCTCTCTTGTTCTCGGCTTCAGATGTAACTACAAAAAAATACACACACAAATTCACAATAGGTTATATAAAATCAGTAGAAATCGTATAAAATTAGGATAATGACTACTCCCACTGTTGGCAAGTGCCAATGATAAGCATCTCTGCCAACCATCTGCAAATCATTATTTTCTGACACAACTCAGTGCAACAGAGCTCCATCTGCCCCTCCATCCTGTGCTTCCTGAGTTTGGTGGTTAATGCATGATATGCCTCACTCCTCCTCTTCGTGCTATTAAGAACATAGGAGCAGGAGTAAGCCATTCACCCCCACTTCTGCCATTGAATTAGATCATGGTTGATCTGTACCTCCAATCCATTTACCCATCTTTGATCCATAGCCCTTGATACCTCACCTAATAAAAAAAACTGTTGATTACAGTCTTGAAAATTTTAATTGAACTAGCATTCATGGCTTTTAGGAGGAGGAAATTCTAGATTTTTACTACCCTTTGTGTGGAAAAAGTACTTCCTGATTTCACTCCTAAATGGCCTAGGTCTAATTTTAACATTGTGCCCCTTTGTTCTGGATTCCTCCAACAGAAGGACAAGGGCAGCAGGCACATGGAAACAACACCACCTGCACGTTCCCCTCGAAGTCACACACCATCCCGACTTGGAAATATATCGCGGTTCCTTCATCGTCACTGGGTCAAAATCCTGGAACTCCCTTCCTAACAGCACTGTGGGAGAACCTTCACCACACGGACTGCAGCAGTTCAAGAAGGCGGCTCACCACCACCTTCTCGAGGGCAATTAGCGATGGGCAATAAATGCTGGCCTTGCCAGCGACGCCCACATCCCATGAACAAATAATAAAAAAAGAGGACATATCTTCTCTGTATCTACCCTATTGAATCCCTTCATAATTTTAAACACCTCAACCAGATCACCGCTCAACCTTCTAAACTCAAGGGAATATAAGCCAATACAAGTTATGCAACCTGTCCTCATAATTTAACCCTGTACACAGTATTCCAGATGGGGTCTGACAAAGGCTCTGTACAACTAAAGCATCACTTCCTCTCTTTTGTATTCCAGCCCCCTTGAGATAAAGGCCAACATTCCATTAGCCTTTTTGATTACTTGTGCATTAGTTTTTAGTGATTTGTATACACGCACACGCAAATCCCTTTGTTCCTTCATAGTTCCCAGTCTCTCACTATTAAGAAAATATTCCAATTTGTCTTTCTTGGATCCAAAGTAGATGACCTTACACTTCCCCGCATTGAACTCAATCTGCCACAGTTTATCCCATTCACTTAATTTCTCTCTGTACCTTTGCTCCCATCTACAGAACTTACTGTGCCTTCAAATTTAGTAAACAATTTTACAACACCAAGTTATAGTCCAGCAATTTTATTTTAAATTCACAAGCTTTCGGAGACTTCCTCCTTCCTCAGGTAAATGTCATTCAAATTTAGTGTCATCTGTAAACTTTGATATACAACTCTCTTTTGCTTCATCCAAATCATTTATATATATGACAAAAAGATGAGGCCCCAGTAAGAATCCCTCGGGAACATCACTCCTGCTAATCAGAGCACATTCCCTTTATCCTTACGCTCTGTTTCCTACATCCCAAACAATTACTAACACATGTCACAAGGTTACCTCCAAATCTGTGCACTTTTATTTCTGCTAATAATCTCTTGTGATTATTAAATGCCTGCTGGAAGTCTATATAGACAACATCCAGCAGTGTGTGTTGCCATGGAAGCTGTCAGAGCTGTCAGTAGAGGCTCCATCATGGTGGGTGCCACTGTGTTGTTAATGTTGGACAGAATGGTCTCCATGCTCTTCACAAAGCCATGAGACAAGTTGGAGCTGGATTCCTCCATGTACCACGTCAATGTGCGCAAGATCTCTGGCAGGCTGCCCAGTGCACCTAGCATTTCCTGGTAGAAAGTCTTGGCTATTGTACGTTGAAGTCAATAAAGCTTTTTTTATGCTGGAAAATACTTATAAGTATTAAACATCAAGTAGTCACTGGATAGATATCTTAGAATCCTCAAGGAAATGAGTGAGAACATTTTTAGGAGTACCCTAGACAGACAATTGGCAGATTGTGACTAGTGGTGTCCCACCAGGGATTTGTGTTGGAGCCTTAACTATTCACTGCATTTATTGACGACTTAGATGATGGAATAGAGAGTGACATATCCAATGACACAAAGATAGGCAGCATTGTAAGCAGTATAGATGGAAGCAAAAAGTTACAGAGAGACATTAATAGATTAAGTGAATGGGCAAAACTGTGGCAAATGGATTTCAATGTAGACAAGTGTGAGGTCATCCACTTTGGACCTAAAAAGGATAGATCAGAGTACTTTCTAAATGGTGAAAAACTCGATGCAGTGGATGTCCAAAGAAACTTAGGAGTCCATTGTACATAGATCATTAAAGTGTCACGGACAGGTACAGAAAATAATCAAAAAGGCTAATGGAATGCTAGCCTTTATATCTAGAGGATTAGAATACGAGGGGGTAGAAGTTATACTGCAGCTATGCAAAGCCCTGATTAGACCACAGCTGGAGTACTGTGTTCAGTTCTGGGCACTGCACCTTAGGAAGGATATATTGCCCTTGGACGGAGTGCAGTATAGATTTACTAGACTAATACCTGGATTTCAACGGTTAAATTACGAGCAGAGATTACACAAACTAGGTTTGTATTCCCTGAAATTTGAAAGATTAAGGGGTGATATGATCGAAGTTTTCAAGATATTATGGGGAACTGATTGGGTAGATAGAGAGAAACTATTTTTGCTGGTTGGGGAGTTTAAGCATAGGGGACATAGCCTAAAAATTAGAGCCAGGACTTTTAAGAATGAAGTTAGGAAACACTTCTACACGCAAAGGATGGTAGAAGTTTGGAACTCTCTTCTGCAAACGGCAGTTGATGCTAGCTCGATTGTTAATTTTAAATCTGAGATTGATAGATTTTTGTTAACCAAAGGTATTAAGGGATATGGAGCTAACTCGGGTATATGGAGTTAGGTCACAGATCAGCCATGATCTCATTGAATGGTGGAACAGGCTCAAGGGGCTAAATGGCCTACTCCTGTTCCTATGTTCCTATAGAAAAGCTGTATCTGAAACTGGATAATAACAAATGTTACTCCAGGTATTCAAAAAAAGGAGTGAGACATGAACCTGAAAATTATGGACTAGTTAGCTTAATATCGTTACTGTGGAAAATGCTGAAAAACATCATACTAATCTAAAGCACACAGAAGCTATGTGGAATAGTCTCCATGGATCTAGAAACAATAGATCATGCCTCACGAATCTACTGGAATTCTTTGAGAAGGTAACAAATTTAGTGGGTGATGGCAATGCAGAGGATATAATTTCCTGTCAAAATTCTAGATTTGAGGTTTTAAGGAGTTTCAACGGTTATAGAAAGAATAGCAAATCAGCTGGATGAGCCCAAAGAGTGAAGAAGCAGAAGCTGATTAATTGAAAAAGCTCTGGTTGGGGAGACGGGGAGCGGCAATAACCAATTAAATTCTGTGGGGCAAAAGCAAAATACTGCGAAGCTGGGAATCTGAAATAAAAACAGAAAATGCTGGAAATACTCAACAGGTCAGGCAGCATCTGTGGAGGGAGAAACAGAGTTAATGTTTCAGGTCGATGACCTTTCATCAGAACTGGAAGATGTTCGAGATGAATAATGTAAATTCTGTGGGGGACTGTTCTGAGTCGTTTTTTTGTTCACACTATCTATAAATAACATGGAAGAGACTACCTCTTGTAATATTATATAACTTGTCGATGACATTTAGCTATGTGCATAGGTGATGAGCACAGACAGATTGACTACATTCAAGGAAATTTGACTAATTAAGTGAATGGGCCAAAGGTGGATTTTAATACAAAAAGTGCAGAGTAAGGCACAGGAATTATGAAATGTTGACATGATAGCGCGTCCATTAGCAAATGTAGAAAAACAAAAGAATTTGGATGTGATCGTGGACAAGAGGTAAATGTTTTATAAAGCATTTTCTAATCCATTATTTAAGGTACAGCTGCAGTTAACAATCCTTGTGTTCCTGGTATAAACATGGAAGTAGGGTTTAAGTAGCAGAGTATCTCTGCCCCAGCTATGGCAATCTTACTCGAAGAGGCCACAAGGATTGCTGATGTAGGATAACTAGTGTTGCGCTGGTTATAATTTATTAGCGTTTCCGATGAGACAGGCCACATCTCACCAATGTTGTAGAGAATGGCTGTTGCATGAAGTAGGCCAACTGCTCTGCCCTCTTGGTTGCATGATAGTTTGCAACCATCTCAGCTGCAGCTTCTCTACTCTTCTCTTTCTCAAATCCTTTATATTATTCAGTTCAGATCAAAATGGCAGTGGCTAGTTCTCATCAGCACAAGTGAAACTGTGGCATCATCTCTTTGAGTTAGGAGTATATGTAAGAATTACCACAGTTTGTATGCGTATTGTTGTATTAACAGGCTCACGTTGTCTGCTGATATGGAATAGTTATTTACAACTCAGTCAAGGAATTAACCGGGTGCAACATATTTCCAGATTGCGCATCCTCAGCCTTGATTACCTCCCCCTTACAATATTGGTCATTTTCTTTTATTTGGTGTTTTCTTAAATAAATTCAATAAAACAAATCAAAGTTTAGCAAAGGCTTTTACCTTCAGTGATAACTGATGGTGCCTCAATAACAACCATTGTTTTAACAGTTCCCGTCGAATGGTTTGTAACTCCCCATGCCTCGTAATTTTAAAACAAAATTGTGATCATACACAATCTTGTTGTAAGAACATAAGAACATAAGAGATCGGAGCAGGAGTAGGCCGTATGCGGCCATCGAGCCTGATCCACCATTCAATAAGATTGTGACTGATCTTCGACCTCAACTCCACTTTACCACCCGATCCCCATATCCTTTGATTCCCTTAGAGTCCAAAAATCTATCGATCTCAGCCTTGAATATACTCAACGACTAAACATCCACAGCCCCCTGGGTAAAGAATTCCAACGATTCACAACCTTCTGAGTGAAGAAATTTCTCCTCAACTCTGTCCTAAATGGTCAACCCCTTATCCTGAGACTATGCCTCCTAGTTCTAAACTCTCCAGCCAGGGGAAACAATCTCTCAGCATCTACACTATAAAGTTCTCTCAGAATCTTATATGTTTCAATGAGATCACCTCTCATTCTTCTAAACTCCAGAGATTATAGGCCCGTTCTACTCAATCTTTCCACATAAAACAACCCTCTCATCCCAGGAATCAATCTAGAGAACCTTTGTTGCACTGCCTCTAAGGCAAGTATATCCTTCCTCAGATAAGGAGTCCAAAACAATACACAGTACTCCAGGTGTGGTCTCACCAAAGCCCTGTGCAATTGCAGCAAGGTTTCCTTACTCTTGTACTCCAACCCCCTTGCAATAAACATACCATTTGCTTTCCTAATTGCTTGCTGTACCTGTATGTTAACTTTGTGTTTCGTGTACAAGGACACCCAAATCCCTCTGAACACCAACATTTAATAATTTTTCACCATTTAAAAAATATTCTGTTTTTCTATTCTTCTTACCAAAGTGAATAACCTCACATTTCCCCGCATTATACTCCATCTACCACCTTATTGCCCACTCACTTAAACTGTCCATATCCCTTTGCAGCCTCTTTGCGTCCTCCTCACAGCTTACTTGCCCACCTAGCTTTGTATCCTCAGCAAACTTGGATACATTACACTCGGTCCCTTCATCTAAGCCATTAATATAGATCGTAAACAGCTGAGGCTCAAGCACTGATCCTGGCGGCACCCCACCAGTTACAACCTTCCTATTTGAAAATGACCTGTTGATTCCTACTCTCTGTTTTCTGTCCGTTAACCAATCCTCAATCCATGCTAATATATTACCACCTGCCACATGGGTATCTTGTGTAACTACCTTTTGTGTGGCACCTTATCGAATGCATTTTGAAAATCCAAATATACTACATCCACTGGTTCCCCTTTATCTACCCTCAAAAAACTCTAATAGATTTGTTGAACATGATTTCCCTTTCATAAAACCATGTTGACTCTGCCTAATCATATTATGATTTTCTAAGTGCCCTGTTACCACATCCTTAATAATGGATTCCTGCATTTTCCCGATGACTGATGTCAGGCTAATTGGCCTGTACTTCCCTGTTTTCTCTCGCCCTCCTTTCTTGAATAGCGGGGTTACATTTGCTACCTTCCAATCCACTGGGACCATTCTAGAATCTAGGGAATTTTGGAAGATCACAACCAATGCATTCACTATCTCTGCAGTCACCTCTTTTAGAACCCTAGGATGTAGACCATCAGGTTCAGGGGATTTGTCGGCTTTTAGTCCCATTAATTTCTCCAGTACTTTTTCTTTACTAATATTAATTACTTTAAGTTTCTCACTTTCATTAGCCCCTTGGTTCCCCATTATTACTGGTATGTTTTTTGTGTCTTCTACCGTGAAGACAGATACAAAATATTTGTTTAATGTCTCTGCCACTTCTTTATTCCCCATTATAATTTCTCCTGTCTCAGCCTCTAAGGGACCCAAGTTTACTTTCGGTCTTATGCATATGAATTCTTGGCTCCGATTCCAATTGGCACTCTACCAGCCCATTTCACTTCATTTGCTGCCTGGATTTCCCAGCAGTGATGAGCACCAAGATCTGTGAAACTCCAACATCTTGTCTATAACACAATCATTTAATTTACTGAAAGGACCATGGCCATTCAACCCATAGCAGCTTCTGCTACAGACTATATATATCTACTGACCATGGGCTCTAGCATATTTAATCTCTTAAGAGAAAATCCTTTGTAAATATTGCATTCTCAAAAGATATACGAGAAAGTTCCAGAATATTCATCCATCTTCACATTTTCATTCAACCCTAACCTGCACAACTAACCCTCCCACCTGCTCAAATAGTAGAGAATCAGAGCATTTATCCTCGGGTGTCTATAGAGGTGTTGTTCTGACTTTGTGCTTCCAGGGAGGATCCATACCTTCTTGGAGTGCATATCGGCAATTTGGGCCCAGTTGTGCATGACCTTCCAACTGCTAAAATTAACGGTTGCAAAATCATGCGCAGCGCACAA
Organism: Heptranchias perlo; assembly: GCF_035084215.1. Taxonomy (NCBI): domain Eukaryota; kingdom Metazoa; phylum Chordata; class Chondrichthyes; order Hexanchiformes; family Hexanchidae; genus Heptranchias; species Heptranchias perlo. The sequence continues at coordinate 74,595,677 of NC_090331.1, read as the reverse complement.
CTGAAGTTTCAATATGCATTGCTGTTGTACAAGGCTCCCCACCAGAAATGCAGTTGGAAAACTGCCCCTTGTATCTACCCTTGTAACCTGTTCTGTTTTGAAACAGATATTTATCAATTTGCTTTGAAGGAGTGAAGTGACCCAGCCTCAAATGATTTTGCTGGAGATCTGTTCCCCATACCCACTACTCTGGTGGTGGGGGTGAGTAGGAAAGATTTTCTGATCTATAATCCCACTTCAGGAATATTATTGTAAACCTGTGTCTCCTGGTTTTGTGCTCACTGTCCACGTAAATTTATCAAAGATTTTTACCTTCAGTGGGAACAATTGGTTCTTCAATCACAAACACTGCTCTAACTTTCGATAGTAGCTCTTGTTGAATAGTTTGTAATTCCCGGAAGTCTCCCAGTTTCAAAACAGAATCAGGATCAGATACGATCTGTTGTAGCTCCGATGTATCTGCACTCTTGGCTCCGATAGCAATGGGCACTATTCCAGCCCGTTTCACTGCATCTGCTGCCTGTCCAACATCATCTCTGGATTTCCCGGCAGTGATGAGCACCAGGATTTGTGAAACTCCAGCATCTCTTCTGCTCCCTGCTGATGGACTGAAGACACTCTGTGTGACAAAGTCCAGTGCATCACCGGTGTTGAGGGGTCTTCCTGTTTTCAGCCTGAGCTTTTTTATTGCATTCAAAACCTCACTTTTAGTTGAATGAATATTGAGGCCAAATTCAAGTCTTGAGTCAGAACTGTATTGTACCACTGCAACTTGATCTTTATCAGGGCCAATATCGAGTTCCTGAATTACTTTGATAAGAAACTCACGGACAAGAGGGAATGACCTCCCCATTCCAGGAGAGCCATCGATTAGGAAGACGATATCTCTCTTCCTGGCTGAAGAAATTTAAAATTAAATAAGTGTAAATACTTAAATTGATAAATTAAGATGTGCATTAAGAAAAATATTTTAAGTGTTAGAAAACAGCAGACAGTATGTAGAAATTCGTAATTTGAAAAAATCAGCTCATGTTTATTTGCAATCATTGCAATCCTGGTTTATGTCATTCCTGTTTCACCTCATCCTATTGTATCACTGGTTCCTGTACTTCCACACTTCTGTGCTATTAGGCTTCAGTGCTAGTCTGCCACATGTTTCTGTAAGCAACAGTTCATTCCACTGATGGATAATTATATCGCTGTTTGATCTCACTCATTGATCTTCTTAGATTTGTCATCTTGAATAGACTTTTCTGAAGGCTCACTTTCAGTCAAATACCTAACCCTCAACAATGGTTCTGTTACTTAAATTAATGGTTAAGATGCTACATAGTCTCAAATTAGATTGTTTGTATATCCACCTATATTTTATTTTAAAAATCTTATGTCCCTGTCTACAAAGTTTACTTCCTGTTGTGACTTTTTGCCAAACTATTATGCTGATATATTTCCAATATAAATTCAAACGCCCACATTTATAATGGAAATCACATGGTAAACATGGCATCTGGTAATTGCACAATCTGACTTCCCAATGTCATTTACTCACAAATGGCTCAAAATGAATTCAAAAAAATTTTCAACTGCATTTTTTTTAATGCCATTTTTTTCAAACTAAAATTTCTAATGTCCAAAGTAGTGGTTTGAACAACACTTTAAAAAAATGTTAAAATATCTAGTTCACAATAGGAACATAGGAACAGGAGTAGGCCATTCAGCCCCTCGTGCCTGCTCCGCCATTTGATAAGATCATGGCTGATCTGTGATCCAGCTCCATATACCTGCCTTTGGCCCATATCCCTTAATACCTTTAGTTGCCAAAAAACTATCTATCTCAGATTTAAATTTAGCAATTGAGCTAGTATCAATTGCCGTTTGCGGAAGTGAGTTCCAAACTTCTACCACCCTTTGTGTGTAGAAATGTTTTCTAATCTCTCTCCTGAAAGGTCTGGCTCTAATTTTTAGACTGTGTCCCCTAATCCTAGAATCCCCAACCAGCAGAAATAGTTTCTCTCTATCCACCCTATCTGTTCCCCTTAATATCTTATAAACTTCGATCAGATCACCCCTTAACCTCCTAAATTCTAGAGAATACAACCCCAATTTGTGTAATCTCTCCTTGTAACTTAACCCTTGAAATCTGGATATCATTCGAGTAAATATTGCACTCCCTTCAAGGCCAATATGTCCTTCCGAAGGTGCGGTGCCCAGAACTGCTCACAGTACTCCAGGTGCAGTCTAACCAGGGTTTTGTATAGCTGCAGCATAACTTCTGCCCCCTTGTACTCTAGTCCTCTGGATATAAAGGCCAGCATTCCATTTGCCTTATTGATTATTTTCTGCACCTGTTCATGACACTTCAATGATCTATGTACCTGAACCCTTAAGTCCCTTTGGACATTCACTATTTTTAACTTTTTACTATTTAGAAAATACCCTGTTCTATCCTTTTTTGATCCAAAGTGGATGACCTCACATTTGTCCACATTGAATTCCATTTGCCACAGTTTTGCCCATTCACCTAATCTATCAATATCCCTTTGTAATGTTATGTTTTCATCTACATGGCTTACAATGCCACCAATAACATAATTACATTTATCCACTGTGTTGTCTTTTGTGTATTTTAATGAACAATTACATTGCTTAATTGAAGGCCTCAGCTTCTCCCAAAGCCTGGGCTTAAACTTAATATTTTTACCCAAGGTTGTTAACTGAATTAAGATTTTGAAATCTGAACATATGCAGTATTCCCTCTTTCTCTGAGTGCAGCAGTACATTGAGTAGTTTCACTGCTGGAATATTTTTCCATAGATCCTAGCAGTTTCTGTTCAGGTGTTTTTCAAAGTTATTTGAAGAAAAACAATAGGACAAATTTCAAAAAAATCATTCAAGTGCTGCTTATGTTCTGTATTTTTTTTTAAAACAAAGACTGTGTGTTTGAGAGAGAGAGAAAAAAGTTATTAATTATGCAACCTCTTGTAGCATTTGTGTTCTATAAACTTCAGAAAGTTATGCAAAAAAAATGCATTTTGAAGCCAACTAATTATCCCACTTGTATTTTGTTGATGATTAGAAAAGATAAATGTTCTAATGGCTTACACCTGCGAGAAAGAAAGGCAGACAGAAAGACATACACAGCTGGAGACAGGTGGAAGAGTGTCTTTCCTCATTCTAATGAGGGAAATAATTAGAAAAGGTGGGGAAAGGGGAAACAGATTGAGGGTAGGACGGGCTCTGGTCTTTCACCTTAGGAGGAGGGAGGGGATGGGATAGAGTGAATTGCAGTGGAGTGAGGAAAAGGGAGGTTAGAGTGGTTGAATACGTAGTTCAAAGAGAAAGAGGTAGGGGTACTGATGGGAGTGAAGGGGTGGTAGGAGGCAGGTATCAGTGGGAAGGTCATGAGGTAGGCAGGTAGGTCCTCATAAATATCGAATTGTCGGGGTCTGATGATGTCATTTGGCCCCCGATGCAATTTTAACTTTCAACTGCAGGATTTCCCACTCTTGTCCACCCCACTGGCTTTGGGAGGGAGCCAGTCAGGGGAGATTAAAATGAGATCCAGGAGTGAAAATTGTCCGGTGTTCATGCTTAGGGGAACCAGCTCGCTTTGGCCCCCATACCTGTGATTAAAATTGGCAAATTACTTTAAACTGGGGACTGAATAATGTTGGCAACCCCCCTAGTAGAACTTTTCCCTATCCTGTAATCCCACTTCTCCTGAAGACTAACTCTCGGTTTTGACTCCCTGTGTACAGCTCCATTACAGATTGACCAGTATCAAATTAAAAATCTTGCATATGCGCACAATCCTTGTCGATAGACATTACTTCCTGTTGTCACTGTTATATCACACTTTTATGTGAACATTTAATATTGAAACTGCCTATGTAAACATTTATAATGGAAACTTCCAATTTGAACAATCATCTGTCCCTGGTTGTTGATTGACCAATTGAATCAATCAAAATGTTGTTTCAAAACAAAAATTGTCCACCAGTTTTTTCTTAATAATTGAAATTTCAAGGTACAAAGTAAGGTTTTAAACAATTTTTTAAAAACCAAAAAATTGCAATTTTAACAATAACATGATGAAATTGATCCATTGAATTGTCTTTTATGACCTTTACTAGTTTAATTCAAGCCTCTCTCAGAAGACTGGGATATTGTAACCCCATGGTTATGGTACTAGATTAGTAACCCAGAGGTTGAATTCAAATCCCATCATGGCTAGTACCAGAAAAATATGCATGAAAACTGGGGTATTATTAAAAACCTGCCACCCATGCCCAGCCTGGTCAACACGTGACTCCAGTCCCACACTCATAGGGCCACCTCAGGGCATCTAGGGATGGGCAATAAACACTGCCTTTCAGCATCACTCACATTCCAAGAACAAATTTTTTAAAAGGCTAGATATTTTACTTCCCAGCACTTGGAGAGAGCTTTAAATCACATCTGTGAATTCTGAACATTTGCAGTTTGCAATCTGTGCATGTGTGTTTTACAGAATTTCCAAGCAACACCATGTACATTAACAGGAGTTAAGGGGCAGAAGGGTTGTGAGAACTTATGAGTTTCTTTGCTTTTCCCAAAAGACTTTGAATGAAATTAAAGCTTGAATTGTCAAAGCTTTAGTTTAGGCAAGTCTGGAATTGAATTAAATTTATGAACAAATTTTATTTTCTGTTATGAACTGCTCAGATAAACCACATGAGTGAACAATGACAACTGTGATTGTAATTTATTTGTTGACAGTTAGAAAAGGAAACTGATCATTTATAGAGAATGAATTGATGCTTACTGCCGTGAAAATTCGATTAAAAAAATTAATATATAGAATATATATGTATATATACATATAAAGTATATACATACATTTTATGTATGTGTATGTATACATATAGGCAGTATAAGAATATATTATTAACTCTGAGGCTTGCTACCCCCATTCACTGCATGTTTTAAACTGTAAGATTTAGCTCATAAGGAATGTGAGTTCCCCGAGGGAAACTGCAATCTGCCATGAACATGTATAAAGAGGGTTAGGAGAAGATCTGAATTGTAATGAAGCTTCTCTGGATATCTCCCAAAATTGCATTTATGGATTATAAAAGTGCTCCACTGCTTGGTTCTGTTGATGCGGTCATATTATTTGAAGGCTTGCCCATCAGCATCGATATTCACATTTTCCCACACAGTCAAGTGCTGTTTATGATGGCTGTGTTCTGTACTACGTCTGTCTCAATTAGCCATTCTCATTTTAAGCAGTAATAATCCTTGATGTGTATGTGTACAGCAAATTTAACTAATGTTTGTGCTGAAGATTATTCACTTGCTTTAGTTGGCCACATGCCAGCCATATAACAGAATTTAAAATTACTACTTGTATTTAGAATTATAATCACTCATTTTTTGGCTTGAGATGCAAACAATAGGCCTCAGGCTTTGGAGAGCTGGCAAAGGGCTGCATCTTGGCCAGCAGTTAGAATCAAAGAGAAGGCTAACAAATCATAAAAACACACAACATTCTTGTCTTCTGTCAAAAGGTTCCACATGAAAACAAAAAACCCACTCAAACTACTTTAACATCTGCCAATTAAAATAATTAAAAGAAACATTTTCAAAACTTTCATGACCGCAGTTACCATCTCTGGGAAGTATCTTTGAGAATGCCAAATACACTTTGTGGCCTAAAGCGTCAGAGCCCATTAACTTTATCTGATTAGTCATCATTGGCTAGGAAAATTCTTCTCATTGCCTTCAGAGGGGAAGTGAAAAAGAAAATAAGAGGGGCAAAGAAAGAGTAGGAGAATAAACTGGCAGCCAACATAAAAGGGAATCCAAAAGTCTTCTACAGGCACGTACTTAGTAAACAGGTAGTAAGAAGAGGGGTGGGGCCAATTAGGGACCATAAAGGAGCTCTATTCATGGAGGCAGAGGGCATGGCCGAGGTACTAAATGAATACTTTGCATCTGTCTTTACCAAGGAAGAAGATACTGCCAGAGTCTCAGTAAAGGAAGACATAGTTGAGATACTGGATGAGCTAAAAATTGATAAAGAAGAGGTATTTGAAAGGCTAGCTGTACTTAAAGTAAATAAGTCACCCGGTGCGGATGGGATGCATCCTATGTTGCTGAGGGAAGTAAGGGTGGAAATTGCTGAGGTACTGGCCATAATCTTCTAAACATTCATAGAGACTGGGGTGGTGCCAGAGGACTGGAGAATTGCAAATGTTACACCCTTGTTCAAAAAAGGGTGTAAGGATAAACTCAGCAACTATAGGCCAGTCAGTTTAACCTCAGTGGTGGGGAAACCTTTATAAACACTAATCCGGGACAGAATTAACAGTTCACATGGGCGAGTGTGAATTGATTCGGGAAAGCCAGCACGGATTTGTTAAAAGCAAATCGTTCTTAACTAACCTGATAGAGTTTTTTGATGAGGTAACGGAGAGGGTAGATGAGGGCAATACAGTTGATATGGTGTATATGGATTTTCAAAAGGCGTTTGATAAAGTGCCACATGGTAGGCTTATCATCAAGATTGCTGCCCATGGAATAAAGGGGGAAGTAGCAACATGGATACAGAATTGGCTAAGTGACAGGAAATAGAGTAGTGGTGAATGGTTGTTTTTCGGACTGGAGGGAGGTGTACAGTGGTGTTCCCCAGGGTTCGTGCTGGGACCATTGCTTTTCTTGATATATATTAATGACTTGGACTTGGGTGTACAGGGCACAATTTCCAAATTTGCAGATGATACAAAACTTAGAAGTGCAGTAAACAGTGAGGAGGATAGTGATAGACTTCAAGAGGATATAGACAGGCTGGTGGCATAGACAGACACGTGGCAGATGAAATTTAACGCAGAAAAATGCAAAGTGATACATTTCGGTAGGAAGAACAAGGAGAGGCAATATAAACTAGAGGGCACAACTCTAAAAGAGGTACAGGAACAGAGAGATCTGGGGGTATATGTGCACAAATCGTTGAAGGTGGCATGGAAGATTGAGAAAGTGGTTAAAAAAGTATAAGGGATCTTGGGCTTTATAAATAGAGTATTGTGTCCAGTTCTGGGCACCGCAATTTAGGAAAGACATGAAGGCCTTAGAGAGGGTGCAGAAAAGATTTACTAGAATGATTCCAGGGATGAGGGACTTCAGTTATGTGGATAGACTGGAGAAGCTGGGGTTGTTCTCATTGGAACAGAGAAGGTTGCGAGGAGATTTGATAGAGGTATTCAAAATCATGAAGGGTTTAGACAGAGTAGATAGAGAGAAACTGTTCCCATTGGTGGAAGGGTCAAGAACCAGAGGACATAGATTTACGGTGATTGGCAAAGGAATCAAAGGTGACATGAGGAAAACCTTTTTTACACAGCGAGTGGTTAGGATCTGGAATGCACTGCCCGAGGGGGTGGTGGAGGCAGATTCAATCATGGCTTTCAAAAGGGAACTGGATAAGTACTTGAAAGAAAAAAATGTGCAGGGCTACGGGTATAGGGCGGGGGAGTGGGACTAGCTGGATTGCTCTTGCACAGAGCCAGCTTGGACTTGATGGGCCAAATGGCCTCCTTCCATGCTGTAACCTTTCTAAGATTCTATGATTCACATTGCTTGCTGTTGGGTATACTTGGGCAAAATAGCAATCTGTCCACGTACAGCTATGCATGGACTTCGTAAAATGCAGCAGTTAACATCTTATTCTGATGTTTTCTCTTACTACAAGAGCAGCCAATTGTTCCACAGTTAGATTTTCCCCTCATAGATTAAATCCCTGGTCTGTGTGGAGTTGACTGATCTCAACTGAGGGAGCAGTAGAGGTCTTATAATTGGCCTCAGGAGGGAAATAATCATTCAGGGTTTCTACCCAATGAGCGGGTGTGGCTGCCGAGTAAAAACGGGATCAGACTTGGCTGCGATACACCCATTGTTGAATAGCTTCCTGGCACTCATTCTTCAAGTGTAAACCTAACCAATAACCATCTGAGCAAGGTATCAGAGAGCAGCTATGGAGCTACATCCCCACTGAAGTCAGATGCCTAAATTCATTAACGTCCGAATACATGTGATCGATGGATACATGCCCGAGGACCATCCAAATTAAGCGCTGACCTGAATGCATGCGCATGTCAGGCGTGGGCAGTTCCACTGTTTAATTTGCCATTTTACGACCGTAAATTGGGTGCAACAATGTTGAATTTATGTCCCAATACCTTTACGAAAAGAATGGAGGTAACTGGAGGGTCAAAAAAACTTCCCTCTCTTGCCATACATCATTTACCATTATCCTGCTAACAATATGAATATTGATCTGAATACACTGTAGGAATTTGTAATTAGCAGGGCAGGGGTTGATTGAACACTGAAAATCTTAGCATTTTTTAAATATCCAGTCCACAGATTTTAATAAGCTATTACAGAAGCACTTTTGCTGAATCTGTACTTTTTCTGGTGAGTGCTATGCATTCTATTTTTTTCTGCCAGTGATCTGCCCTTTTCTTCCCTCCTATTCTGGAAGTGGGACATGGTGTCACAAGCACTGGGAGATCTCTGGTACCTAACCCAAGTGGTCATTCTTGATGCTTGTGCGTCAGCGGGCTACTCAAGAGCATCACAGAGGTTCTCATCCAGTATCCAGACACAAGCAGTTTCCAACAAAGGTCCCTGAATGTAACAATGAGTGGAAAACCTGGCTGCTTTTTGTTTTGGCGTCTCCAACTCAGGCGTGTCAACTATAGCACCACTATTGCTGCCCATTTGAGATCAACTAGGAAATCATTCAGGAGAACTTTTTTAGCCAGTACGTACCAAGCCCAACAAGAAAGGGGACGGTTCTGGATTTAGTTTTAGGAAATGAGGCTGGGCAGGTGGAAGGAGTATCAGTGGGAGAGCATTTTGGTGGTAGTGATCATAATTCAGTTAGTTTTAGCGTAGTTATGGAAGAGGACAAAGATAGAACAGGAGTTAAAGTTCTCAAATGGGGAAAGACCAATTTTACTAAGCTAAGAAGTGATTTAGCAAAAGTGGACTGGAAACGGCTACTTGAAGGTAAATCAGTGTCACAGCAGTGGGAGGGATTCAAGGGGAAGATTCAAGGGGTGGAGAGTAAACATGTTCCCACAAAGAAAAAAGGTAGGGCTGCCAAATCTAGAGCCCCCTGGATGTCAAGGAGCAGAAAAGGAAAGCTTATGTCAGACACCGAGAGCTCAATACTACAGAAAGCCGAGAGGAGTATAAAAAGTGCAGGGATGAAATTAAAAAGGAAATTAGGAAAGCAAAGAGAGGGCATGAAAAAATATTGGAAAGCAAAATCAAGGAAAACCCAAAGATGTTTTATAAATACGTTAAGATCAAGAAGATAACTAAGGAAAGAGTAGGGCCTATTAGAGATCAAAAAGGTAACCTATGTGTGGAGGCGGAAGATATGGGTATAGTTCTTAATGAATACTTTGCGTCTGTCTTCACAAAAGAGGGGGATGATGCAGAGATTGTAGTTAAGGAGGAGGAGTGTGAAATATTGGATGGGATAAACATAGTGAGGGAGGAAGTATTAAGGGGAATAGCATCTTTGAATGTAGATAAATCACCAGGGCCAGATGAAATGTATCCCAGGCTGTTAAAAAAAGCAAGGGAAGAAATAGCAGAGGCTCTGACCATCATTTTCCAATCCTCACTGGATACAGGCATGGTGCCGGAGGATTGGAGGACTGCTAATGTTGTACCGTTGTTTAAAAAGGGAACGAGGGATAGACTGAGTAATTACAGGCCAGTCAGTCTAACCTCGGTGATGGGCAAATTATTGGAATCAATTCTGAGGGATAGGATAAACCGTCACTTAGAAATGCACGGATTAATCAAGGACAGTCAGCATGGATTTGTCAAGGGAAGGTTGTGTCTGACTAACTTGATTGAATTTTTTGAGGAGGTAACAAGGAGAGTTGAAGATGGTAGTGCATTTGATGTAGTCTACATGGATTTTAGCAAGGCTTTTGACAAGGTCCCACATGGCAGACTGGTCAAAAAAGTACAAGCCCATAGGATGGAAGGGAGAGTGGCAAGTTGGAACCAAAATTGGCTCAGTGGCAGGAAGCAAAGGGTAATGGTCGACGGGTGTTTTTGTGACTGGAAGGCTGTTTCCTGTGCGATTGCACAGGGCTCAGTACTAGGTCCCTTGCTTTTTGTGATATATATTAATGATTTGGACTTAAACGAAGGAGACATGATTAAGAAGTTTGCAGACACGATATAAAAATTGGTCGTGTGGTTGATAGTCAGGAGGAAAGCTGTAGACTGCAGGAAGATATCAATGGACTGGTCAGGTGGGCAGGAAAGTGGCAAATGGAATTCAACCCGGAGAAGTGTGAGGTAATGCATTTGGGGAGGGCAAACAAGGCAAGGGAGTACACAATAAATGGGAGGATACTGAGAGGTGTAGAGGAACAAAGGGACCTTGGAGTGCATGTCCACAGATCCCTGTAGGTAGCAGGACAGGTAGATAAAGTAGTTAAAAAGGTACATGGAATACTTTCCTTTATTAGCCGAGGCATAGAATATAAGTCATGATGTGGAGATGCCGGTGATGGACTGGGGTTGACAATTGTAAACAATTTTACAACACCAAGTTATAGTCCAGCAATTTTATTTTAAATTCACAAGCTTTCGGAGGCTTCCTCCTTCCTCAGGTGAACGATGTCGAAAATAAGAGCAGGGAGGTTATGCTGGAACTGTATAAAATGTTGGTTAGACCACAGCTTGAGTACTGCAAACAGTTCTGGTCACCACATTACAGGAAGGATGTAATTGCACTAGAGAGGGTACAGAGGAGATTTACAAGGATGAGGAAAGATTGGATAGTCGGGGTTGTTCTCTTTGGAACCGAGGAGGCTGAGGGGTGATTTGATTGAGGTGTACAAAATTATGAGGGGCCTAGATAGAGTGGACAGGAAGGACCTATTTCCCTTAGCAGAGAGGTCAATAACCAGGGGGTGTTGATTTAAAGTGATTGGTAGAAGGATTAGAGGGGAGCTGAGGAAAATTTCTTTTCACCCAGAGGATGATAAGCATTTGGAACTCACTGCCTGAAAGGGCGAGAGAGGCAGAAATCCTCATCTCATTTAAAAAGTACCTGGATGTGCACCTGAAGTGCCGTGACCTACAAGGCTACGGACCAAGTGCTGGAAAATGGGATTATGCTGGGTGGCTCATTTTCAGCCGGCGCGGACACGATGGGTCGAATGACCTCCTTCTGTGCCGTAAATTTTCTATGATTCTATGAACTAATGGCACACACTAGCGATTGAACTTGAGTCTGTATGGCTCAATACCATATGATGTGGTGCATTTGTGATGGTGCACCATCAGACGATGCTACCTCATTTGCCTAAGGTATATTTTACGATACTAATATCCCAAAAGGTGTGTGGCAGAAATGGAGTGCATGGAATTGTGACAAGATGTCTGTGAAACTGACGACCACAACAGAAATATTATGTTCTGCATTCACATTTCTGCTTTCTATTTGAATCTATTTAATTAACTTAAATTAGTTGGGACACCATTAAACATCTGGAGCTTTTTGAAAACCTGTATCAGAGAAGTAGTGAATCATTTTATGAAATTGGGGGTTATTCTTATTCCAAATCTTCAATCTTGCTCTTTGCACATTAACACCATTGTTAAGGGCAGAGAACAGCTCAGGTTCATAACCTCTATTGTAGTGGATTAGTAGGTCTTACCTTGATGAAGGGACTCAGTGACAAAGAGTGAGAGAATCAGACCATAGATGGTTAGCAGGGGCGTCAAGCGGTGCATTTTTATTGGGTGCATTTTCATTGTTGGGACAAACCATTGGCTGTACCACCTGGAATAAACGAGAATATTAACTGTATTTGAAAGCCTTGCAGCAGCAAAGACAGAGAAAAAATATTATCCAGGTTTACATTAACACAAGTTCTCAGATCATCCCATTCTAACTTTCAGTTATTGTCTTTTTATTTATTGTACCAAGTAAAATTCTCACTGTTTTGAAATCAAGATTCATCCCACCATTTCATACTCCAACTTATTCTTTTCCAGGACCTCAAAACTCTAGAATACCTTGCATTCACCAGTGTTCCTTCCTCCTATAATCTACAGGCTTTTAATACTCAAGCCTAACATTACCTATTCACTATTTCTTGATTAACTCATCTTATCCTACTCTTTTCAAGCTTAGTGGTCTCCTAAAATATACCTTGTCTCTTCGCCTTAGCAAGTAATCCAAAACAATTTATTAAACTAGAAGGTTTGTTTTTAGGCATAAAATTCATGGGCCAGATTTTGCTGGAGTGGGGCATCTCGCGACTTTAGACTTACTCGTGCACGTTTAGGTTTTCAAAATTTTTGCCCACTAAGTTGCTGGAAGTGTGACCTGATAACGGCGCAGCAAGGGCAACAGAGTATGTGGGACCTTGGTCAACAATGGGACAAACAGTTTATCTCCTTAATCAATGAGATTTAGGGATTGAGAAATAAACAAAGGAAAGACTGAGAAGGAGACTGAATTAGAGTGGGTGAATTCAATGTCAAATCAGGTACAGAAAGAGAAATAAAGAGAAGGAAAGAAAGATTGGATTAAGAAGGAGAAAAAAAAGAGACAGAAAGGAAAAGTAAGAAAAAAAAATTAAATTTAAGATTTGACATTTTTAAAATCTCCTAAAACAATTCACAACCTGAAGGAATGAGACTCCACATTTATAATTGTTTACTTTCTGAGCAAGAGATGTTGATTGGCAGTCATTAACAATTATCATGTCATTAAAAGGGTACTTATGCTGTTAATTATTAGACTTAACTTTCTGTGGTGAGTTTAATGGGCAATTAATGTTCAAATCCAGCAACTTCATGAAAATCATGGTGGGAGTTTTCATGAAACTAATGGCAGAGCGGCGGAAATTGGCCAGCAACTTGTGGCGATTCACAATTCACGGGTTATCTCTTCCTCACTACAAGTTGCTGGCGGCGTTCAGACGCCATTATTTTTTTTACAAAATATGGCCCAATATGACTCCCATTGTACCCTCCCACTTAGTCATTAAATCCCCTGTGAGAGGCAAGAAACCAGATTAAAATAAAACACCCTTGGCCATTTCAGGGAAAATAAATCTGGGAAATTCCTCTCTGACCCCCGAAGGAGATCAAAACGAGTTCCAGGAGATCATACCCAATGATCCACCTACTTTGTGGGCATAGTGATATTAGCCACAGCATGGAACTTGCTCAGCCCTTTCTTGAACCAATGCAGTGAATCTGCGTTCATCACACAAATCAGTAACTTGTTCCAAGTGCAAACAATATTCTGTGTAAAGAAAAATCTCCTGACGTCTGATCTAGGTTTAGCATGCATGTCTTCAGACTTGAGTCTCAGTACCCTCTTCTGGCAATGGTTGCAGTCTGGCCTCCTCTTCCACATGCCCCATGGTAATGCCTCTATGGTGCAATATGCAACAGAATACAATGATCCTTGAGACTTTGGTAGGTCTATACTGCAACCACCAGTCTGTCGAAGCATCTGAACTTCTGTGTCAACATGCTAATGGTATGTTTCACCATGAACCTGGTGGCCACATGTGTCAAATTATACCACTGTTCAGCTATTGTTTAGGGCTATCTGATTGTCTCATAGTGGTCATGAACCAAGGCTGAAAATCACCTCCTTGGTCACCAGGAGCCATCTGTCCAGCCTTCCTCCACCTTGAAATAATAGTGGCACAGTGAATTGCTGTAAAATGAAGATAGCATGACTGCTACCAGATAGCAAGCATTCACATGCATAATTTTGTGCATATGGTCACAGATCACATACACAATAATGGGATGTAACCTCTTTCTGATCATGGGGTTGATTGTCAGAGCTTAGATGATCACATGCATGCCATCTATCATGTCCTGCACTTTGACTAAACTTACCACTCTGAAAAAGTGCAATGCCCTCTCATGCCACTGTTGGCTTTCCATGAAGAGAATGATGAAGTGGTTTGCACTGGAAAACAAGGTACCAATCATCTGCTATATGCATTGGTACTCTAGAAATTGACTGATTTGGCATATAACCCCACGCGTATCAACACAGGTATAAAGGTTCACAGCTACTAGCAGAGCCATCCATTATTGACCTTGTCTGAAGGTCTGACTCAAAAGCCAGCTAAGGTCTACACATCCAGTCTCCAATGGGATTCATCTGCTTGGTCCTCACCTATGTTATTTAATGAATACCATCGGCAGATCAGTCCTGTGGTGCATTGTGTTCTTAACAATCTATCATACTGGCAATAACAAGGATAATGACAGTAATGCACTTCAGCACTAACAGTAATGCATTTCTTCAGTGCTGTTGCCCTCAGAACCAACTTCCATCAGCATTTTGTAATATTCAGGAGACAGGCAGTAAATGAGGGCTAAATGGCACTCATTAAATTACTGTTCAGTAATGTTCCAATACCACAGGCATTAGGATTAATGAAAACATCAATTTCCAGACTAACATGGCAAACAGTATTTGTCCTGTTGATCTACTTTAAACTACTGAGCCACAATTTTTATTTCCAAATTGTACCAAAGAATGAACTTTTCCTGATAGCTGACACAAATCAAACACAAACAAAAAGAAGGGAATTTTGAAATGCATCCTTTACACTAACATCAGTGCCATTCTGTCAGGTAGATTGAGTACTACAAATTGCTAAAATTTTTCTTCAAATTTTAACAAAAGCATTGCCTCTCCTAAAGTGACTATAAGTCCCACATTACCTCAGGATATATGATGGCAATGGCCCTCTTAAATGGAACTGAAGCAATTGTTAGAGATAAAAAGAAGAAACACAATTGTTGGAAATCTGAAATAAGAACAGAAAATGCTGGAAATCACCAGCAGGTCAGTCAGCATCTGAAAGAAAAAAGATATGTTAACATTTCAGGCAGAACTCTTCTTCAGAACTGTCAGGTTAACGAACCTCCTTTATAGAACGGGGAAAATCAATCGATACAATGCAAATATGCTAAATGCTTTCACAAAGAATTATTTACTTGTTTTCTTTCACCTTCTATGTGTTTCCATGATTTTCTGTTTTTATCTCAGCCATCCTTTCCTGACATTGCAAATCCAAATAGCTTCTGCCTGTACCTAAATCTGTATTAGCATATCATTTACATAGATGGCGCTGAAGTGCTTAAAAAATATTGAAGAGTTTTTGTTCAGATGAAAACAATACAACCTTTTAGCCATCTTATCATGATTATCATCAGAAAAAAAATTGAATGATAAGATGTTCGAGGACTTGGACATATAATCAGTGCAGTATTGAAGGATTGCTATATTGTTGGAGGCGCCATCTTTTGGATGAGATATTAAGGGCTCGAATTTAGCAGGCCTGCGGGTTCCCAGCGGGTGGTCCTCCGGGAGCGTGGTCAACACGCTCGGCGAAATTAGTGGGTTGCCCGCGCGATCGTAGCAGGCAACACACTAATAGGAATCAATTACCTGCTCCTCCGGGGTCCACGGCGCTGGTCTGCGCGTCGGGCGGGCTGCGCATGCGCAGTACGATCTGTCAGCTGGAGGCTCTCTAGTTAAAGGGGCAGTCCTCCACTGACAGATGCTGCAACCAATGGGACAAATTGCAGCATGGAGCAGCCCAGGGGGAAGGCTGCTCCCAGTTTAATGATGCCTCACCCCAGGTATCATCAGATGGGGTGAGGAGGAGGGGGAGGACACAGATCTTCCACCCGGAGGGCCGGAGGAAGCGTCCTGCCTCTGCCACCAAGAAGGCCTGGCTCGAGGTGGCAGAGGGGGTCACCAGCGCCACCAACATATGGCCCACCTGCTTACAGTGCAGGAGGCGCTGCAATGACCGCAGTAGGTCAGCCGCAGTGAGAACACGTAGTCTTTCCCCTACACTCCGTCTGCCACAACACTGCCCCCACCCCACATCTCCTTCGGCACCGCCAACACTATTCTGTCACATCACCCTTCATACCCACTCAAACCCCATCCTCATCTTACCTCCACCTACTCACCTCGCCAGTACTCATCCTGCCACTAACACGCAACCCAATCCTCATACAATCTCATTGCTCCATCCCATACTCACCCTCTCGTGCATCTCCTTCACGGCCAGCCTCACTCAACCTGCCACCACCTGTGCTGCAGCCACAGGGCATGCATCGCATATGTGCAGTAGGCAGCGTAAGGCAAACGTGTCGTGAGCATGAAGGGGGTGCACAAGGGTGTCTGAGGGTTTGTCATGGGTGTTACCTATATTGAATTTCAGAGCAACAAACAGCACACATTATATTGACACCACCACTGCCATGTCTCCGCGAATCCTGTCCGTTGTGTCCAATAATGCCCGCTCCTGGGTATCACTATGAGGACCCACCACTGATGCCACCCATCGTGTTACTGCAGAGTAGTTGCAGGTGTATTTGCAGGGCTCGTCCGCGCAGACGACTGAGAGACATCGGCGGTGTAGCCGGCTGCACCCTGGAAGGATGCGGAGGAGAAGGTGTTGAGGGCAGTGGTGACTTTGACAGCGACAGGTAAGCAGTTGGTGCTGGGGCCAGCCAGGAGCAGCTCAGCATGAAGGAGGCTGCAGATCTCCACGACTACATGTCGAGCGAATCTGCGCCTCCCTGTGCACTGCTGCTCGGAGAGGTCCGGGGAGCTGCGCCTCGGTCTGTGGACCCTGTGGCGTGGGTAGTGGCGTGGGTAGTGCCCTCTGCGATGCGTCTCTCTCTGCGGTAGCCCTCCCTCCTGCTGTGCAGGTGGGCGTGCTGGGTGGATCCCCCCACCGTGTTGGGGGGATCCACGTCTCTGCGGCGGACGGCGTGGACTGCGAGGCTGCTGGGGCTGGTCATGCTCTTCGTCCTCCGAGGGTATCCACACACCACCCATCTGGCAGGTGTTGGTCTGAGGGGTTGTGCAGGGTAGGTGGGTGGTTCCTCGGACTGGGGCTGCGGTTTCGTGTCGGTCTGTCCTCTGGCTTGGCGGGGGGTGGTGGGGGGCAGGGGTTGCCCTATGTGACGCGGTGGCCTCCTGCGTGGGTGAGGGCTCTCCCCCGTGGAGTGCACCTTGGCACCTGCCACAGGCTGCTGGCTGCAACACGCCTGGTTGGAGAGAGACTGTTTCCCCCAGTGTGTGAAGCTCACTGCCTTGAACCTAAAATCCCACACTTCCTCTTTTGACAGCTGATTCAGCTCATTAACTGACCTCAACAAGCAAGGTAAGTACTCTCAAGTGGAACCCCGCTGGCTTTAATTGCATGCGAGATTCCCACCAGCGGGGCTTGCGCGCGCAGCCCCGCACGTCAGTGCGGTACCTGGAAGTGGCCGGGATTTCGTCGTGATCCGGTCACGTGACCGGATATCAGGATTTTCCGGGCCCCCCCGCTGGAAACCCGCCGGAAACCCGACGCCAAAATCGAGCCCTAAGACTCCCATCTACCTGTTCAGGTGGATGTACAAGAGCCCATGGCGCTATTTGAAGAAGAGTAGGTAATTTTTCAAATCTCCTGCCCAACATTCTCCCTCAGTCAGCCAGCAAACAAAAATCTGATCACTCATTTTGTTTGCTGTTTGTGGGATCTTGCTGTGCCAACTTGGCGGCAATGTGTGCCTACAAAACAACAGTGACTGCACTTCAAAACAAAAAATCATTGGATGTGAAACTCTTTCTGTTTGAAAATAGTGAATAAATGTTTGCCTTTTACAATATTAAGAATGTTCTTTAAATTATATTCTTCATAGCTTCTTCACAGATGCAGAATCCTCTGTGGTAGCTAGAATCTGACTGTGGGTGGTTCCAAAGGAAGTAGCAGCCCTCAGGTATCTCACCCAAATGGCACTTATTCATACATGGGCTGAGACACTGAGAATCTTTGGGATATTCAACCATGGAGTGCATCATAACTGAGCACAGTCCTATATTCGGCCAGCATCAACATTTGTGTTTTCTCGTGTCAATGGAAATCAGGCGTGGGAAACATGCCTGGCATTTTTTTCCTTGCCCAGCCCTGGGATGCTGCTGCCAATTGTAGCGCAATTCCAATTGAAATTCTCTAGCTCAGCGCAGACCACGGTCCATTTGGCACAGAAGCACACCAGTGAGAAAGAGTTTCTCTTTTTGCTGGTTGTACAGAAACACATTTACACTTTTGCTGCAACTAGCATACAGAGGAAACCTTAGCCTCTGGGTGGTATATTTCCCCAGGAAGCTGTCAGGACAGCTTTGTGAAACATGTTTTTTAGGTTTAAATTCTGCACACCACAGCCCAACCTTCCCTTTGTTTTACAGAAAATCTAAAGAGACTAGTATTCAGAATCCATCATAATTATCAAATCCCATGAAACAACTGAGTCCACATATTAAAGCTGAAGAAAAATTATGTATAATTATTTTAAAGAAATGAAAGTGAAGTTGACCTAAATGCAAATTATTAACAAGCCATAGCTTTTCCCAACATTTCTTAATGAATTAAAAAATACAGCTGGATGCAATAAGCACTTACAGGTTTTGGAACAAATCCTACAAAAAGTCCAAAAAAAACCCTTCTAACTCCTGTGAAACTTTATTTCTGAGAAAACAAAGTTCTTGCTGACTAGTCAGCGATATGAAATGATCACTTACAGCTGAGGAAGCACTTGTAGAATGGAAGTGTCCGTATCATGTACAGAATGTGTTCCCACTCGATGCTTCTTCTGTACTATTCATTTGTGTTCATGCCTACAGAGGAGACAAGTAATGAGTTGGAGGATCAGCCTACTCATTGGAGGATATTGCTATAAGCAAATGTGATTCTTCTGGTAAATGACAGATGAAATTCCATTTCATTGAGCTCGCCCATGTCCCTCCCCTTGAATCACTCTCTCCAAGGACTGCACAAATGTCAGTTTTTGCTGTTGCCAGTACCTGATCAAAAGACTCAATCAATGGCATGAAATAATTAATTGAAACATTATTATTGGAATTTTTATATCCCAGTCTACTAGGAGCCACAGACCGCACAAAGAGGCATATAGTCAAAATGCACTGTACTACAGCTGTTGTTGATGTCATCTATATAAGCTTTACATTCTCAAAAATTTTAAGATGTGATTATTTAACTGTGCCATATCATTGAACTGCACTCAATTCCAGAATGTACATGTTGGTGTGACCGCGAAATAGAAAATAAGTAGTCCTCATTTGCTGTCTTTATGTCTGTCTCCCTCACCCTCGCCTTCCCCCACTCCCGTTTTGTTCAAACTTCAACTGTATCATATTCATTCATGCCACGCTCAATCGATTACATTCCCTGAATTACTATAAATAAATAAGTTGTGCAGAGGGCAACATTTTCTGACTTGGCGCCTTGTTGTTTACACCAGTGCTAATTTCTTTTGGCCAATCATTCTGGCACAAAAGGCTCATCAACAATAATTGGGAACATTGGCTAGAAGGGATGGATTGAGAAACCTAGCTGCAAAATGAAGGCTGATGAAGCATCACACCGAAGTTGAAAACAATACGAAAAGAGACAGAATAAAATAGGGTCGTGTAATGGTTATGCTACTGGACTAGCAACCCAGAGTTTATGAGTTCAAACTTAAGTCTGGCAAGTTATATCTGGTAACTCTTAGACGAGCACCAGAAAAAATGACCATGAGAGCTGCTGGATTGTCATCAAAACCCAATTGGTTCACCAATGTCCTACAGGTTGGGGAAGCTGCCACTCCTAACCAGACTGGCCTGACTCTAATCCGTACCAGCTCTGGAATTCCCTCCCTAAGCCCCTGTAATTTTCTACCTCGCTCTCCTCCTTTAAGACCATCCTGAAAACGTACCTCTGACCAAGCTTTTAGTCACCCCTACTAAGAGTTCCTTTTTTGGGCTGCATCCACTTTTGTCTGATTTGTTTTTATTCGTTCATGGGATGTGGGCGTCGCTGGCAAGGCCAGCATTTATTGCCCATCTCTAATTGCCCTTGAGAAGGTGGTGGTGAGCCGCCTTCTTGAACTGCTGCAGTCCATGTGGTGAAGGTTCTCCCACAGTGCTGTTAGGAAGGGAGTTACAGGATTTAGACCCAGTGACGATGAAGGAACGGTGATATATTTCCAAGTCAGGATGGTGTGTGACTTGGAGGGGAATGGGCAGGTGGTGTTGTTCCCATGTGCCTGCTGCCCTTGTCCTTCTAGGTGGTAGAGGTCGGGGGTTTGGGAGGTGCTGTCGAAGAAGCTTAGCAATTTGCTGCAGTGCATCCTGTGGATGGTGCACACTGCAGCCAATGTGAGCCGGTGGTGAAGGGAGTGACTGTTTAGGGTGATGGATGGGTTGCCAATCAAACGGGCTGCTTTGTCCTGAATGGTGTTGAGCTTCTTGAGTGTTGTTGGAGCTGCACTCATCCAGGCAAGTGGAGAGTATTCCATCACACTCCTGACTTGTGCCTTGTAGATGGTGGAAAGGCTTTGGGAGTCAGGAGGTGAGTCACTCGCCACAGAATACCCAGCCTCTGACCTGCTCTTGTAGCCACAGTATTTATGTGGCTGGTCCAGTTAAGTTTCTGGTCAATGGTAACCCCCAGACTGTTGATGGTGGGGGATTTGGTGATGGTAATGCCGTTGAATGTCAATGGGAGGTGATTAGACTCTCCCTTGTTGGAGATGGTCATTGCCTGGCACTTGTCTGGCGCAAAAGTTACTTGCCACTTATCAGCCCAAGTCTGGATGTTATCCAGGTCTTGCTGCATGTGGGCACAGACTGCTTCATTATCTGAGGGGTTGCGAATGGAACTGAACAATGTGCAATCATCAGCGAACATCCCCATTTCTGACCTTATGATGGAGAGAAGGACATTAATGAAGCAGCTGAAGATGGTTGGGCCTAGGACACTGCCCTGAGGAACTCCTGCAGCAATGTCCTGGGGCAGAGATGATTGGCCTCCAGCAACCACTACCATCGTCCTTTGTGCTAGGTATGACTCCCGCCACTGGAGAGCTTTCCCCCTGATTCGCATTGACTTCAATTTTACTGGGGCTCCTTGGTGCCACACTCGGTCAAATGCTGCCTTGATGTCAAGGGCAGTCACTCTCACCTCACCTCTGGAATTCAGCTCTTTTGTCCATGTTTGGACCAAGGCTGTAATGAGGTCTGGAGCCGAGTGGTCCTGGCGGAACGCAAACTGAGCATCGGTGAGCAGGTTATTGGTGAGTAAGTGCCGCTTGATAGCACTGTCGATGACACCTTCCATCACTTTCCTGATAATTGAGAGTAGACTGATGGGGCGGTAATTGGCCGGATTGGATTTGTCCTGCTTTTTGTGGACAGGACATACCTGGGCAATTTTCCACATTGTCGGGTAGATGCCAGTGTTATAGCTGTACTGGAACAGTTTAACTAGAGGCACAGCTAGTTCTGGAGCACAAGTCACCTGCACTACAGCCGGGATGTTGTCAGGGCCCATAGCCTTTGCTGTATCCAGTGCACTCAGCCGTTTCTTGCTATCACGTGGAGTGAATCGAATTGGCTGACGACTGGCTTCTGTGATGGTGGGGATATCGGGAGGAGGCCGTGATGGATCATCCACTCGGCACTTCTGGCTGAAGATGGTTGCAAATGCTTCAACCTTGTCTTTTGCACTCACGTGCTGGACTCTGCCATCATTGAGAATGGAGATGTTTGCAGAGCCTCCTCCTCCTGTTAGTTGTTTAATTGTCCACCACCATTCATGACTGGATGTGGCAGGACTGCAGAGCTTTAATCTGATCCATTGGTTGTGGAATCGCTTAGCTCTGTCTAAAACATGTTGCTTCTGCTGTTTAGCATGCATGTAGTGCTGTGTTGCAACTTCACCAGGTTGGCACCTCATTTTTAGGTATGTCTGGTGCTGCTCCTGGCATGCTCTTCTACACTCCGCATTGAACCAGGGTTGATGCCCTGGCTTGTTGGTAATGGTAGAGTGAGGAATATGCCGTGCCATGAGGTTACAGATTGTGCTGGAATACAATTCTGCTGCTGCTGATGGCCCACAATGCCTCATGGATGCCCAGTTTTGAGCTGCTAGATCTGTTCTGAATCTATCCCATTTAGCACGGTGGTAGTGCCACACAACACATTGGACGGTGTCCTCAGTGTGAAGATGGGACTTCATCTCCATAAGGACTGTGCGGTGGTCACTCCTACTAATATTGCCGTGAACAGATGCATCTGTGACAGGTAGATTGGTGAGGACGAGGTCAAGTAGGTTTTTCCCTCGTGTTGGTTCGCTCACCACCTGCCGCAGGCCCAGACTGGCAGTTATGTCGTTCAGGACTCGGCCAGCTCGGTCAATAGTGGTGCTACCAGCCACTCTTGATGATGGACGTTGAAGTCCCCCACCCAGAGTACATTCTGTGCCCTTGCTACCCTCAGTGCTTCCTCCAAGTGGTGCTCAACATGGAGGAGGACTGATTCATCAGCTGAGAGAGGGCGGTAGGTGGTAATCAGCAGGAGGTTTCCTTGCCCATGTTTGACCTGATGCCATGAGATTTCATGGAGTCCAGTGTCAATGTTGAGATCTCCCAGGGCCACTCGCTCCTGACTGTATATCACTGTACCGTCACCTCTAGTGCGTCTGTCCTGCCGGTGGGACAGAACATACCCAGGGATGGTGATGGAAGAGTCTGGGACATTGGCTGAAAGGTATGATTCTGTGCATCTGTGAAGTGCCTTGGAGTGTTTTTTCCTATGTTAAAGGCATTGTATTAATGCAAGTTGCTGTTGTGGTAGTAAATGTTCGATAGTCACAGTTAACTCTCCTATGTTTACCACTAGGACACATCTATTGTGCAGACATTTCATGTTTTCTTTACCAATGTGCATTATATTTTTCAAAATGAAATAACAACCATCATTTCTTAGCCTATTGACTTGATTTTCCCAGATTCTTTTGAATACTAGGAGTGATTCCCAGCAGGGAGCAGCACTTGCATTTTGCACATCTTGGGAAATTGTCCCATTTTAATGGATGGAAAATCACAGGCTGCATACATGATTTCCTGAGATGTGCTCCCTGTGAGCGCCACATCGTATTGGGAGTACTGAATTATCTACTAGCTCCTCTGCAATGACACTGGGAGAGACGAAAGAAGGCAAATCTGCATTAAGATGCTTATACGTAAATACTAGAAGAATTAGAAATAAAATGACAGCATTGGAGACAATTGTGGCAGTATGGAATTATGATGGCGGTGGGAATATCAGAAACATGGCTAAACCTAGAGAATGGAAATAAATGTAATATTTAGGATACAGAGTATTCAGAAAGGACAGAAGAGATGGAAAATATATATGAGAGTGATGTCCTAGAGATAAGCTGAAAGGGCTTACATGAAACTCACGGCACAGAAACAGGCCAATTGGCCCATCTGGTCCACACCGGTGTTTATGCTCCACATGAGCCTCCTCCCACCCTACTTCATCTAACCCTATAAATTTTTCCTTCTATTCCTTTCTCCCTCATGTACTTATCTAGCTTCCCCTTAAATACATCTATGTTAGTCACCTCAACTACTCCTTGCGGTAGCGAGTTCCACATTCTCACCACTGTCCGGGTAAAGAAGTTTCTCCTAAATTCCTTATTGGATTTATTAGTGACTACCTTATATTTATGTCTCTTAGTTTTGGACTCCCCCATAAGTGGAAACATTTTCTCTACGTCTACCCTATCAAATCCCTTCATAATTTTGACGACCTCTATTAGGTCACCCCTCAGCCTTCTCTTTTCTAGAGAAAAGAGCCTCAAACTGTTCAGTCTTTCCTGATAGTTATAACTTCTCAGTTCTAATATCATTCTTGTAAATCTTTTTTGCACCTATTCCAGTGCCTCTATATCCATTTTGTAATATGGAGACCAGAGCTGTTCACAGTACTTCAAGCATGATCTAACCAAGATTCGATACAAGTTTAACATAGCCTCTCTGCTTTTCAATTCTATTCTTCTAGAAATGAACCCCAGAGATTTGTTTGCATTTTTTTAGCCTTGTTAACCTGCGTTGCTACTTTTAATGATCTGTGAATCTGTACCTCTAGATCCCTTTGCTCCTTTACCCCATTTAGATTCATATTTTCCAAGCAGTATGTGGCCTCCTTATTCCTCCTACCAAAATGCATCACCTCACACTTACCTATATTGAAATTAATTTGCCAATTACACGCCTGTTCTGCAAGTTTATTAACACCTTCTCATATTCTGTTGCTTTGGATTTTGGTTTATAACAACAAATCCCCAGGGTTAGATGGTATTTATTCCAGAGTGTTGAGACTATTGAAGAGAATTGTGAGGCACTGACAATCATTATGAATGAGTCAGTGGACACTGGGGAGGTACCATTAGATTGGAAAAAGACTATCGTCATGCCCATATTCAAAAAGTGTGACAAAACAAACACAGGCAACTATAAAACCGATTATTACTCACTTCAATTCCTTGTAAGATAATGGAATTGATTATCAGCTGTAAATTTGAGCATTATCTGTACAAAAATAACTTAGCAAACAATAATCAACATAGCTTTAAATGGGAAAATCCTGCTTGATCAGCCTCCTTGATTTCTTTGAGGAAATGACAACGTAAGTCAACTGTGGTAAACCCTATGCTGTTGTGTACTTAAAATTCCAAGATGTGGAGATGCCGGTGATGGACTGGGGTGGACAAATGTAAGGAATCTTACAACACCAGGTTATAGTCCAACAGTTTTATTTGAAAATCACCTGACGAAGGAGAAAGCCTCCGATTGTAAGATTCCTTACATTAAAATTCCAAGGCATTTGATAAAGTTCTACACAAAGGGTTACTAATTCAGCTCAAATCTGGGAGGATTCAGAGAAAAACTTGGGTATGGATAAGAAATGGGCTCATGAAAACAGTGGGTACTGGTTAAAGGGGTTATGTCGCAGTGGAGCGATGTACTGAGTGAGGTGCTCCTGGGCTTTTTGTTGGGACCATTACTGTTTCAAAATACATCAATGACTTGGATTCAGAAATTCAATTTGCAGATGATATCAAACTAGGAGGGACAGTGGAATCGAAGGAGGGAACCCAGAAATTACAGAATGAGTTCAATTATATGAGTGCGCCAAACATTTGTCAGTGAAATTTAATGCATATAATTGTAAAGTATTGCACATGGAAAGGAAAAATGGGCACGACACATACTTCATGACTGATGTTGAAATAGATCTAGAAGTATTAGTACATGTTGAATCAATCAGCAAAGCCAATAAATAGCCGAAACAGCAGACAACAAGTCTGAGGAAGTTGTGAGGAAAGACCAAAAAGACTAAGACTTTTCAGCCTGGAAAGGAGGTGTCTGAGCGATAGTAAATGGTATGAGAAAGGGTAATCTGGAATGCAACTTTAAATTAAACCGTGGGAGTAAAATAAGGGGACACAGGTTCAAATTAGTAAAAGGTATCGTTGGGACTGATATCAGGAAGTTATAGAGAGAGTAATCAACATTTGAAATAGTCCTCTGGACAGAGTGAGGAGGAAGAAAACCCTGGAATAATTTAAGAAACAATTAGATGCAGCAATGTGAGGAGAGTAAGAATGTTCTGGATAGATCAATATAAATGGACCAAAAGGCCCTCCTCATCCATAAGTATGTTGTGAACTTGTGATCAATTTCCACATAACTTGGTGTCAACTGCAAATCTGATAATACTGGAAGGATCCTGCTCTGTATCATTTGAAAGTAGTCTAAACACAGAATATAGAACAGATCCCTGCATGCTTTTCCACTAAATTCCTTCAACTAGACATCTGGAATCCTCAAAGATGAAGCAATGAATACCATCTTATATTCGATTTCAAAGGATCAATGCAAAGCATCTGCTAAATCTCAACTACTCAATATTAATTGAACACAGATAACAAGCCACTGCGACATCAAAAGAAAGTTTACCATATTTGTTTACCAATTACTTGGAGCTAACTTAAAGTCAGTTGGGCGCGTATTTAGCAAATGAATTTCAATGTAGATAAATGTGAGATGGTGCATTTTGGTAGGAAGAATAAGGAGGTCACATACTGCTTGGATAATAAGAGTCTAAATGGGGTAGAGGAGCAAAGGGATCTTGGGGTACAGATACACAAATCACTAAAAGTAGTGACACAGGTTAGCAAGGCCATAATAAAAGCAAACAAAGCACTGGAGGGATAGAATTGAAAAGCAGAGAAGTTATGTTCAACTTGTATCGAACCTTGGTTAGACTGCAATTGGAGTAGTGTGCAAAGTTCTGGTCTCCGTATTATAAAAATGATGTAGAGGCACTGGAGAAGGTGCAAAAAAGATTTACATGGATGATACCAGAACTAGGGTACAACTATCAGGAAAGACTGAACAGGCTGGGGCTCTTTTATTTCGAAAAGGGAAGGCTGAGAGGTTACCTGATAGAGGTCTTTACGATTATGAAAGGGTTTCATAGGGTAAACGTAGAGACGATGTTTCCACTTGTGGGAGGGGGGTCCAAAACTAGGGGCCACAAATATAAGATAGTCACTAATAAATTCAATAGGGAATTCAGGAGAAACTTCTTTACCCAGAGAGTGGTTAGAATGTGGAACTCACTACCACAAGGAGTAGTTGAGGTGACTAGCATACGTGTATTTAAGGGAAAGCTAGATAAACACATGACGGAGAAAGGAATAGAAGGATATGCTGATAGTTCGATGAAGAGGGATGGGAGGAGGCTCGTGTGGTGCATAAACACCGGCATGGACCAGCTGAGCTGATTGGCCAGTTTCTGTGCTGTAAATTCTATGTAATTCTATAGAAACAAAAGTTCTTTCCTATGGCTCATTTTCATGGGAGCAATCATCTAATTTTATGTTGTCCTTCGCCATCTTCAAGCAATTGAGTGGTTCAATCTAATTAAAATAATAGAGTGAAGCTAAATGCAGAATAACAAACCTGATCATAGTTCCCAGGCTTTCTTTTTGGTATTCCCATGGAAAGTCTTTGTTGTTCTCATCTCTCGCACTTTTAACTAACAGCTAGATAGCTTGATTTTAATAGCCCATATCTCCAAGTTTGGGCGCAAACTCAAACATGTTTTATTAAAAGATGTAAATCCAGCCAAAGTGATATCATTAGGACTTTGACATGATTTTGCACCATTAACATCTTCACTATGTTATTTCCTCTTCCTGCCCACAACCCCCTCCCTCACACGGGCAGTAGCTGAAGATACAGTTCAAAAACATTTTTGTCAATGCAGCAAGTGACATTAGAGGGATTCTTCTTGTGAAGGGGGTTTGCAGCAGGGATTTTAGTGAGCTGATTGTGCAAGCAGCCAAGCCCTCTGCTCCATGGGGGTACCTCTGGGAATCCAAACATATTTGGTCTGTTTGGAGGAACAGAAAGGAAACACATGTTGCAGGAGGGTCAGGACATGGGAGGAGACCTGTTAGCATCCACCATTACACTCCCAACCAAGTGCAGAAGTCAAGGAGAACAATGCTGCACTTAACTGAAGAGCAATGCATAGGAGGCTACACTTCTCCAGACAGGCAGTGATAGACATTGCCTGCTCAAAGAAGACCTGCAGCCAACCTGCAGAGCAAGCACAACACTGACTGTTGCAGTAAAGGTCACTTTGTTGCCATCAGCTCCTTCCAGGCTGCCACAGGAGATATCTGTAACATTAGCCAATCTGCAGTTCATACAACTATCAAACAGGTGACTGACATCTTGTTTGCAAAAGCAAATACTTTCATCACTTTCCCCATGGACATCCGGAAGCAGCTGGAACTAGGTGCTCCTCTAGCCAAGCTGTTCCAGTACAGCTACAATATTGGCATCTACCCGACAACGTGGAAAATTGCCCAGGTATGTCCTGTCTACAAAAAGCAGGACAAATCCAATCCGGCCAATTACCGCCCCATCAGTCTACTCTCAATCCTCAGGAAAGTGATGGAAGGTGTCGTCGACAGTGCTAGCAAGCGGCACTTACTCACCATTAACCTGCTCACCGATGCTCAGTTTGGGTTCCGCCAGGACCACTCGACTCCAGACCTCATTACAGCCTTGGTCCAAATATGGACAAAGAACTGAATTCCAGAGGTGAGGTGAGAGTGACTGCCCTTGACATCAAGGCAACATTTGACCGAGTGTGGCACCAAGGAGCCCCAGTAAAATTGAAGTCAATGGGAATCAGGGGGAAAACTCTCCAGTGGCTGGAGTCATACCTAGCACAAAGGAAGACGGTAATGGTTGTTGGAGGCCAATCATCTCTGCCCCAGGACATTGCTGCAGGAGTTCCTCAGGGCAGTGTCCTAGTCCCAACTATCTTCAGCTGCTTCATCAATGACCTTCCCTCCATCATAAGGTCAGAAATGGGGATGTTCGCTGATGATTGCACAGTGTTCAGTTCCATTTGCAACCCCTCAGATAATGAAGCAGTCTGAGAACGCATGCAGCAAGACCTGGACAACATCCAGGCTTGGGCTCACAAGTGGCAAGTAACTTTCGCGCCAGACAAGTGCCAGGCAATGACCATCTCCAACAAGAGAGAGTCTAATCACCTCCCCTTGACATTCAATGGCATTACCATCGCCAAATCTCCCACCATCAACATCCTGGGGGTCACCATTGACCAGAAACTTAACTGGACCAGCCATATAAATACTGTGGCTACAAGAGCAGGTCAGAGGCTGGGTATTCTGCGGCGAGTGACTCACCTCCTGATTCCCCAAAGTCTTTCCACCATCTACAAGGCACAAGTCAGGAGTGTGATGGAATACTCTCCACTTGCCTGGATGAGTGCAGCTCCAACAACACTCAAGAAGCTCAACACCATCCAGGACAAAGCAGCCCGTTTGATTGGCACCCCGTCCACCACCCTAAATATTCACTCCCTTCACCACCGTGCACTGTGGCTGCAGTGTGTACCATCCACAGGATGCACTACAGCAACTCACCAATGCTTCTCCGACAGCTCCTCCCAAACCCGCGACCTCTACCACCTAGAAGGACAAGGGCAGCAGGCACATGGGAACAACACCACCTGCACGTTCCCTTCCAAGTCACACACCATCCCGACTTGGAAATACATCGCCGTTCCTTCATCGTCGCTGGGTCAAAATCCTGTAACTTCCTTCCTAACAGCACTGTGGGAGAACCTTCACCACACGGACTGCAGCGGTTCAAGAAGGCGGCTCACCACCACCTTCTCAAGGGCAATTAGAGATGGGCAATAAATGCTGGCCTCACCAGCGACGCCCACATCCCATGAACGAATTTTAAAAAAGGATAGGGCTCTAAGGTTCACAAAGATCATAGGATTCTCCCAAGTCTAGGGAATCACAGATTGCGCACATGTAATGTTGCGTGTTCCTGCCCAAAATGCTGTAGCTTTAATCAATTGCAAGACGTTCCACTCTGTGAGCATGCAGCTAGTTTGTGACCATCTTCAACAGATCCTGCTGGTCTCAGCTCACTTTCCACAACATCTGGCATGACACCTTTATCTTCTGCCAGCCACCCATTGTTTGACCCTGGACAACAAATACAAAGTTGGCTCCAAACAAATTATTAATGTAGTGATACATGGTTACATCCCAGGGACACTGTAGCCATGCAACCCGTTGCATTTCGCACACCCTAGTCTTAAATTCTCTTGGATATTTTTCATTCACTGTTATTTGGATGAGCCTCAAAACTTGTTAAGAAGTATTTCGACTGGTGTAATATGCAAGAGAGAGGTTCAAGTAGTGTCTATCTCTTTGCCTATCCTTCATTGTGAAACTTTCTTATTTTAGTCCCAGTTCTGGTATACATGTAAATTATTCCCTGACTTGCATTTTAGCCACTCTATTTTAGCTGAAACTTTGAAAACAGGAAAGTACTAGACAATGGATAAATAAATGACCTTTGGCTAAACTTGTATGTAGGCATACGTGTGGAGTGAAACGTGTATGTTTTTCTTTCTTTCTAACAGTTTTTGGGCATGGTTTAAAGGCTGAGTGAATGATTTCCAGATATTCATCTTCCAGCAGAGCACAGCCGTATTATTCCATTCAGTTATGTGTGATTGAGAGGACCTTTGGCTCCTTGCTAATGCATTTCAGATGCGTTGGCTATTTTAGGGAGTGTAGAATCATCAGAAAGTCTGACTTATAACTGTAATAAATTTTATTCCACATTGACTACATTACCACCTCCGAGGAAGAGTTACAAGATGGTAATATTAATCAATCTGCAGATGATAGTGAAGGTAAGGCATAATTGGGAAAACTGTGACATGGTTTGGTAAGAGCAGAAATGTCTTTGGTTGGACAGAAGGAAGTATAGTTAATGAAATTTTTAAAAGAATAAAATGTGGCAAATGGCAAAAATATATTGGCTCATTCAGAAATCCTGGCTGAAATGGCACCAGGACCCTTGCACTTCCATGCGACTAACGTGGAGTGTTGACCTCATTAGATTCAGCAAGGTCAGCTTATAAATATTATTAGAATATGTTTCCTTTTTCACATGTACAGGGAGTACATGATTGTCAAGACTATAGTAAGGAAATGATTAATCAATGCGTAGCTTGTCTACCTTTAGGAGACCTTTGGAGAGATTCCATGCTCTCCATCCTTTGATGTCTTCTCAGCTCAAGGATGACCCAATCCTTTATTCAAAGACAACCTGCCTGTTGAAAGATCTCATCTTTCAGGTGAATTTCGATATGTGGGTCAGTGTCTTTTTCTTTCTTATCCCATCATTGTTTTATGAGCAGTATTTTGGATATTACAGAGCACATTTACTTTTGTGAGGATGTCTGGTCTGAGTTTATCCTTGTCACAAAAACAGTTCCCTTAAGCCATTCCTCACATTTCTGCTGCTCTGATGAGAATTTTATTCACACGCACGCACACACACACACAGACACACCCACACACACAGACACACACACAGACACACACACACACACAGACACACACACACAGACACACCCACACACACAGACACACACACACACAGACACACAGACACACACACACACACAGACACACCCACACACACAGACACACACACACACAGACACACCCACACACACAGACACACACACACACACACAGACAGACACACACACACACACACACACACACAGACAGACACACACACACACACACACACACACACACAGACACACACACGCACACACACAGACACACCCACACACACAGACACACACACACACACAGACACACCCACACACACAGACACACACACGCACACACACAGACACACCCACACACACAGACACACACACACACACAGACACACACACACACACACACACCCACACACACACACAGACACACACACACACACAGACACACACACACACACAGACACACACACAGACACACACACACACACACACACAGACACACCCACACACACAGACACACACACACACACACACACACAGAAGGAAGGGATCAACCGTTTTGGATAATTTTTATACAATTTTTAAAAGTCCAATAGAAAATTGTGCAGCCATGGTTATGCCCTTTGCATTGTCAGCATTGTATCTGCATTGAATTCTGAATAACTTT
Organism: Heptranchias perlo; assembly: GCF_035084215.1. Lineage (NCBI taxonomy): Eukaryota > Metazoa > Chordata > Chondrichthyes > Hexanchiformes > Hexanchidae > Heptranchias > Heptranchias perlo. The sequence goes on along the minus strand of NC_090331.1, from coordinate 74,564,076 downwards.
GTGGAGTGGTGTGGGGTACAAAACATCATTTCAAAATAATCTGATTAGAGATCTGTCAAAAGTTGTGTGACGTAACCAGCTGTTAAACTATCAAACGTTTGAAAATTGAGCTGTAAATCTGAAGAGCGTTTTGTTTTTTCCAATCACAGAAGAAACAAACGATAAGGCAAGAACTGGAAACCAGTGTTGAACACTTGGCACCTTTATTACCTGATGCCCAATTCTGGTGCACTAACATGGCTGGAATGATGCCATTATCTTCTTAATTTGGTTTGACTGAATAGCCACAACTCATTTCAAATAATTTCACTGTTTCTCCGATTGCTGACTGTACAGCAGAATCTTCCAACTCATAATGGTCAATTACATCTGCTTTGGGACTCCCATACTATCTCCAGTGAGACTGCAGTGTGCCAAAACAGATGAAACCATTACATACTGTAACAAACTATGTGGCTTGGGTCTGCTGGGGTAAATGTTAAAAGCTGTTCTGCTTGTTAAAAAAATGATTAGTTATTTCCTTTAGTTACAGAACATTCTAGCCTTTAGTTCTGACAAACCAATTAAGGAGTTTGTAATAGATTTCTGGCATCTAATTCTCTACGACAGGTAGTGTGTAAATTCTGTGCATATATAGTCATCTGATACTTATAGTGTGAATGCAGTTTTATACTGAAAAGACCTTACCCAGGTTATATAAAATGTGACATCCTAGTATTCGACAGACCACCAGAGTGATGGGGAGAATTGCAGGAAGTCTTGAGCCTGAAATCAGTGAGGATCTAAACTAACAGCTAATAATACAATAAGGCCATGTTTTTCTTCCAAGCCTTACAGTTCAAACCCAGCTCTCTTCCATTGTAAGCTCTGAATCTGCATACATATGAAATTACGAACAGAAAGATGGGAAAAGATCACGGCCCATCAAGTCCTTCCTATCCAAAACTGGTGCAACCACATTCAGAATTGACCCACCCCCTAACCACATAATCTCCTGGGAGAGGCAATTCAGGAAAAACTGGGAAATTCTTTTCCCACTTTTTTTTTATATTCGTTCATGGAATGTGAGCGTCACTGGCGAGGCCGGCATTTATTGTCCATCCCTAATTGCCCTTGAGAAGGTGGTGGTGAGCCGCCTTCTTGAACCGTTGCAGTCCGTGTGGTGAAGGTTCTCCCACAGTGCTGTTAGGAAGGGAGTTCCAGGATTTTGACCCAGCGACGATGAAGGAACGGCGATATATTTCCAAGTCGGGATGGTGTGTGACTTGTAGGGGAACGTGCAGGTGGTGTTGTTCCCATGTGCCTGCTGCTCTCGTCCTTCTAGGTGGTAGAGATCGCGGGTTTGGGAGGTGCTGTCGAAGAAGCCTTGGTGAGTTGCTGTAGTGCATCCTGTGGATGGTACACACTGCAGCCACAGTGCGCCGGTGGTGAAGGGAGTGAATGTTTAGGGTGGTGGATGAGGTGCCAATCAAGCAGGCTGCTTTGTCCTGGATGGTGTCGAGCTTCTTGAGTGTTGTTAGAGCTGCACTCATCCAGGCAAATGGAGAGTATTCCATCACACTCCTGACTTGTGCCTTGTAGATGGTGGAAAGGCTTTGGGGAATCAGGAGGTGAGTCACTCGCCGCAGAATACCCAGCCTCTGACCTGCTCTTGTAGCCACAGTATTTATGTGGCTGGTCCAGTTAAGTTTCTGGTCAATGGTGACCCCCAGGATGTTGATGGTGAGAGATTCGGCGATGGTAATGCCTTTGAATGTCAAGGGGAGGTGGTTAGACTCTCTCTTGTTGGAGATGGTCATTGCCTGGCACTTGTCTGGCGCGAATATTACTTGCCACTTAGCCTGGATGTTGTCCAGGTCTTGCTGCATGCAGGCTCGAACTGCTTCATTATCTGAGGGGTTGCGAATGGGACTGAACACTGTGCAATCATCAGCGAACATCCCCATTTCTGACCTTATGATGGAGGGAAGGTCATTGATGAAGCAGCTGAAGATGGTTGGGACTAGGAAACTGCCCTGAGGAACTCCTGCAGCAATGCCCTGGGGCTGAGATGATTGGCCTCCAACAACCACTACCATCTTCCTTTGTGCTAGGTATGACTCCAGCCACTGGAGAGTTTTCCCCCTGATTCCCATTGACTTCAATTTTACTAGGGCTCCTTGGTGCCACACTCGGTCAAATGCTGCCTTGATGTCAAGGGCAGTCACTCTCACTTCACCTCTGGAATTCAGCTCTTTTGTCCATGTTTGGACCAAGGCTGTAATGAGGTCAGGAGCCAAGTGGTCCTGGCGGAACCCAAACTGAGCATCAGTGAGCAGGTTATTGGTGAGTAAGTGCTGCTTGATAGAACTGTCAACGACACCTTCCATCACTTTGCTAATGATTGAGAGTAGACTGATGGGGTGGTAATTGGCCGGATTGGATTTGTCCTGCTTTTTGTGGACAGGACATACCTGGGCAATTTTCCACATTGTAGCTGTACTGGAACAGCTTGGCCTAAGGCAACCAAGCAAGGCTCCAAGAGACAGCAATCCTAATAAATCCTCACAATCGTAATTATTAGTAACTTCCCCTCTACAACTGGAAATGTCCTCTTCAATCCAGAAGCCGTCCAGTTCCCTTTTAAAGGAATGTAGTAGATACATATCAATCAATCCCCGCTGAGCCTTCATTTCTCTAAATAGCTCAAATTCTTGAAGTGTATCCTCAAAACTAAAAGTTCTTAGACTATGTGTCATTCTGGTCGCCTCCTCTGCTCTTTCTCCAGAGCTTCGATATCAATCACAATTTGCCGGGACCAAAATTGGGCACAATCTATCTCCTATGCTCGCTGACCTACATTGGCTCCCGGACCTGCAACGTCTCGATTTTAAAATTCTCATCCTTGTTTTCAAATCACTCCATGGCCTCACACCTCCCTAATTCTGTGACCTCCTCCAGCCCTACAACCCTACGAGATCTCTGTGCTCCTCCAATTCTGGCCTCTTGCGCTTCCCCGATTTTAATCGTTCCACCATTGGTGGCCGTGCCTTCAGCTGCCTAGGTCCTAAGCTCTGGAATTCCCTACCTAAACCTCTCTACCTCTCTATCCTCCTTTAAGATGCTCCTTAAAACCTACCTCTTTGACCAAGCTTTTGGTCACCTATCCGAATATCTCCTCGTGTGGCTCGGTGTAAATTTTTGTTTGATAACCCTCCCGTGAAGCACCTTGGGATGGTTTACTACATTAAAGGCGCTATATATCTGTAAGTTGTTGTTGTTGAGTCCTAATTTTCTGACACTGTGTGCAAACCTGATGCCCCTTGGATACACTGAAGATCCATGATATTCCACGTATTGTATTCTAATGCCGTTATTAGAGTTCCATTCACTACCATTCCTTTTGTTTAACTTAAAAATAAATGTAGACAGCATTAGCCTGAACTCTCACTGGCACCAAACTCTCACGAGACTCTTATTCACTTCACACAAATATTAATTTTAGGAATAGAAAACAATGGGCTAGAAATTGGGCTGTCTACACGGCCTCCCAAAGGGCCACGGTGGTGTCTTGGCTGTGCATGCACATTTCTAGCGTGATGTGCGCCAGACGCCATCTTGGTATAGGTATTAGCGCGTGCGCAGAGAGCGAACGCCAGCAGCATATAAAGTAGGGAGAAAATGCGTCTTGTGTGCAACGCTGATTTAAAGTGATAGACACCATTTTGGAACTTAACGCTCAACTCAATGCACAGTCTTAACCACGCACAACTGAACATGTCTTAGATGGCCCCCCACCAGTGCTATTTAAAGGGACCATGCAGGTGTTTCAGGTTAGTTGCTGGATTATTGTTTCTGGCTGCTGATGGAGTAGGAAGTGTTTTTTGAAGCTCCCTATACTTACTGAGAGTTGCTACAGTTCATTTGAGAGTGGTTTGGCAGGTACTGCCTTAGGGTTTGGAAAATTACAACCGTGGTTGAACAAGATTCCTGGCAACCATGGGTGGTCTGCTTGGGCTCCCGCTGGGCATTGAACACGACTGGGAGCATGCAGAGAGGCCACGCACAGCAGGTCAAGCTGCAAGGCGATGAAGGAGGAGGAGGCACAGGGCACTGAGCAGGAGGCCATATCCAATGAGGGCCTCTGGGATCAATTCTCTTACCTTAACATGACTGAGGAGCATTGCATCCGACGGCTGAGGTTCACCAAGGAGACCGTGATGGAGATCTGTCAACTGCTGCAGCCACAACTGCAGCCTCAGAGCAGGGCAAGGACAACATTGCCTGTGGCTGTGAAGGTAACCGTGGCACTGAACTCCTATGGCTCAGGATCATTTCAGGCCTCTGCTGGCAACATGTGCAACATCTCATAGCATGCAGCATAAGGAAGTTCACAGACACACTGTACGAGATGAGGAATGTGTTCATCACGTTCCCTCTTGATAGAGACAAGCAGAATGAGTGAGCACGGGGGTTCGCTGACATTGCTGGCTTCCCCATGGTGCAGGGTGCCATTGACTGCACGCATATTGCCCTTCATGTGCCACATATCAACTCGGCCGTCTTCTTAAACCGAAAGGGCTTCCACTCCCTGAACATACAGCTGGCGTGCGACCACACGCATCGAATCATGGCGGTCGATGCCCGCTACCCTGAGAGCAGTCGCGATGCCTTCATTATGCGGCAGTCCAACGTGCCAGCTATCTTTCACCTGGCTCGGCAGGTCAAAGGCTGGCTAGTGGGTGACAAGGGCTATCCCCTCATGTGGTGACTCATGACTCCAGTCAAGAACCAACGCACAAGTGCAGAGCAGGCCTACAATGAGAGCCATGCTGCCTCATGCAACATCGTGGAGCACACCACAGGCCTCCTGAAACAAAGCTTCCGCTGCCTGGACCGGTCTGGAGGAGCCCTGCAGAACTCCACTGAGCGGGTGGACAGATTCATGATGGTCTGCTGCATGCTGCACAACCTCACCATCATGAGGGACCAGTCCTTGCCACTGATGATCGGAGAAGACCTGAGCTAGAGATGGAGGAGGAGGAGGAGGAAGAGGCTGAGGAGGAGGAGGAGGAAGAGGAAGTGGAAGAGGCTGAGGATGAGGAGAGGGAGGAGATGGAGGAGGAGGTGGAGGAAAACGCAAGGGTGTAATAGGGAACACATGCCTTGTCTGCAAGGGCTGTGCGTGCTCGCCTGATCCGTGCCCACTGTCAATAATGTAAACTGTATCCCCCAACTCACCAACAGTCCTACACTCCCAACCTGTCCGCTCCCACATGACCATCAAATCATCCTCCATCTGATTACACATTGCTTTCTCCCTCAGCTCATCACACAAATAAAAACCACCACCAAATGCAAATTCAAATTCACATTTATCAATTAACAAATTAAATTGTGCAAACAGAACAGGACTATTCACCCTTGTGCAGTCCCTTAGTGCCTGTTGTCTGTGTGCCTTTACCTATCCTGGTGCTCCTACGAGGTGCATGCTCATTGGCTGGAGCATGGGTGGTGGAAGGCTGCTGGCCTTCAATGGAGGAGCGTGCAGATGGCCTTGGAGGACGACCTCGAGCAGCTCTGGGCCGGGAGGGCCTGGCTTCAGACTGCACCATCTCATCATGGCCTGCAGCAGTCTCGCCTGGTCGGCTGATAGGCAACAACTAGGGCACTGGTGGAATGGCAGGGATGGGAGCAGGAATGCTGTTGTCCTGAGAGAGGACAGTAGTCCGACTGCCATGGTGCCAATACCATTCTCCCGGGATGGTGTCTCAGCAATCCTGGTGATCAGCTGAAGAATGGATTGCTGGAGTGCTGTGACGCCCTGGGAGTCCCGTTCCACAGTAGTCCCCAGAGCCACAATAGCAGCAGTCTGAGCTTCCATTGCAGCAGGCTGAGCTTCCACCATAGCTTGCAGACCTTTGATCACATCGGTTTGTGCTACAATGGCAGCTGTTTGTGCTGCAGTGGAAGCCGCGACATCGGCCATCAGGCACTGCGTCATGGTGGGCTCCACAGATGTGATGATGGAGGTGACCACCCGTTCCATGTTGGAAAGGTTGGGCTCCAAGCTCTGCGCAAAGCCCTGTGCCAAGTTGGAGCTGGACTCCCCCATGCCCCTTATCATTGTGCGCAGGCTTTCTGGCAGGCTTTCCAGTGCACCAAGCATTTGGTGGTGTACGTCCATCAGCCGTCTTCTGTAGCCTGGTGCATTGAAGTCCTCTGCAGCAGAATTAGTGAGCGACCTCACCCTCTGGCAAGCTACCTCCTGTGGTATCCGTTCCCTCCGCCCCGACTCCTGCGCACTTGTGCTCGGTGTCTCACCACGTGCAGATCCCTCCTCTAACCTAACCTCTAAAGGACACGCAGTGTCAGTCTCTGAGCTGGTGGATGCGAGTGTCAGATTGAGTGACGATGTGGCTTCGGTGTCCTCCTCCCCGGACAGTGCTGCCACGTGTTTTAGGGAGGACATGACAAAGGGAAACAGGTTGAGTTGTGGAGTGGGGAGAGGAGCAAGTAAGATGTGCCTGCCAACAGAATCTGCAGCACGTGAGTCAGAAAAGATTATGGGAGGGGGGAGATGTGTGAAACAAGAAGGAGCATTAGATATGCAGAGACCCCTTACCCCCTTCATCAGGACCTCCAGTGCATCTTCAGAGAAGCGTGGGGCCCACTCTCGCACCTTCCGGCCATCTTTCTCTCCTCCTAGCGGGCTGTGCATGTGCCATTTAAAATGTGCACCTTCACTTTTAAGAGGTGCAGGCTGCCAATGACGTATGCTGGCCACACCCCATTTCGGGCTTCCTAATAGTCCGTGCGGCCTCTCAGCAGAGCAGGTAGCGCTGGCTGGGCAAAGCTATCAGGCTAATTAGCAGGCAACACGAAGCTCATGTGCACCTGCACAGGGGCCACTGGGTGCGGATTAGTAGCGGATTGCGTTACCCATGCCCAATAATTGGCCTTATCCAATTTAACCCCCCCATTTTGTCTAATAACACCGTAAGGCTGAATTCCCACTGAGGCTTAACTCTCACACTCTTCTGGCCTTCCATACTCGCCACTGGTCTCTCACAGCTCAATATTAACCTCTTGCTACTCAGCTCAAATGATATTGACTTAACTTACTCAACTGCCACAAGAAAAAGCAATCAATCAAAGAACAGCTAATCATAACCTCTTTTGCAATCAATTAATTGGCTAATATCACCTCAAACTAGATTACAATTAAGCTACCTAATAAATAACTTTGAACAGCTCCTAGTATTGAACAGCTAAAATTTGGAGGAAAAGCAAGTCGCATATTTAATATTCTATGTCTTTATTATTTTATATATCAAGGAAGGTATGATTCACTGTTTTATATAGTTTATTGTTTATTCACCTGCCTTATGTAAATAAAGACGCTTGTTGGATCAGAACCTGAGCCTCATTCTAATAAAGATATATATTCAGTCTGCCTTTCAAAGAGAGTCACATGATAACATGTAATGCATCCGAGCAATTGATGTACAGCATTATGATTCTTGGGTGTTGCTATCATTTACCCAGATGTTTACCGAGAAAAGGTACACTCCAGATCTTAAGGAACACAAGTTCTCCCTATCAGAGTGGCCAATGTTGCTAAGCCTGAGAAAATAAAACAGTCATGAAAAGACAAAAACATGACCAATTAAGATTCGGTAGCTTGAAAGTGTGTTTTCACTCAGAATGTCAGCAGAGTTTGTGTTTTATTGATTTTCATGAAATAAGGAACTTTTGTGTGAATGAGTCTGTCTTCTGCAAAGACATCGCAACACATGTAGTGGCACGTGTAAGGTTACAGTAACCAGAATATGCAACATAGATTCTATATTCCAATTTCTGGGTCACACTATCATTTAATTAGATATTGGGCAGATAAAGGACGCACTCCAGATTGTAAGGGACATAATAACACTTACAGGAGTGACCAGTGATGTCGAAGCCAAGAATTCCAAGTGAAAATGACCTCATACAATCTAATTTTATCCAATAATCTCATATGTAGTTCTTTATCAAATGCTTTCTAGAAGTCCAAGGGAAAGTGGCAAGTTGGATCCAAAATTGGCTCAGAGGCAGGAAGCAAAGGGTAATGGTCGATGGGTGTTTTTGTGACTGGAAGGTTGTTTCTAGTGGGGTTCCACAGTGTTCAGTACTAGGCCCCCTGCTTTTTGTGGTATATATTAATGATTTAGATCTAAATGTAAGGGTTATGATTAAGAAGTTAGCTGATGATACAAAAATTGGCCATGTGGTTGATAGTGAGGAGGAAAGCTGTAGACTGCAGGAAGACTGCATCAATGGACTGGTCAGGTGGGTGGAAAAGTGGCAAATGGAATTCAATCCGGAGAACTGTGAGATAATGCATTGGAGAATCCAACATAGGGCAAACAAGGCAAGGGAATGCACAATAAATGGGAGGATACTGAGAGGTGTAGAGGAACAGAGGGACCTTGGAGTGCATGTCCACAGATCCCTGAAGGTAGCAGGAGAGGTAGATAAGGTGGTTAAAAAGGCATATGGGATATTTTCCTTTATTAGCCGAGGCATAGAATATAAGAGCTGGGAGGTTATGCGAGAACTGTATAAAACATTAGTTAGGCCACAGCTCGAGTACTGTGTATAATTCTGGTCACCACATTACATGAAAGATGTGATTGCACTAGAGACGGTACAGAGGAGATTTACAAAGTTGTTGCCAGGACTGGAGACTGGCAGAAACCCTCAATGCATTTAAAAAGTACTTGGATGTGCACTTGAAGTGCCGTAACCTACAGGGCTACGGACCAAATGCTGGAAAGTGGGATTAAGCTGAACATCTCTTTTTCAGCTAGCACGGACACTATAAGCTGAATGGCCTCCTTCTGTGCCGTAACTTTCTATGATTCTATGATTCTATGAAGTCCAGGTATAAAACATTAAAATTGTTTAATACCTTAAGTTGGCAGCACTTATGAGGGAAGACTTTCTCCGCCCTCACTGAATGCTGATCAGCAGGCAGGCTAGATACCTTACCATGGGAAAGGACCAAGAAAATCTACCTTTACAAATAAACGTAGCGAGACGAGGCTCCCAGTACAGAGAGTGATCCGATGGGAGTGCAGATTGGAGAATCCAACACAGAAGTCATGTGCATCACTAGCACATCGGAAGTACCACACATGGAATGTGCCGACGTCTGCCTCTGATTCTCCAATCTGCATTCTTGCTGAGCAAAGGAACAGGGTCTTACAAATTGTACCCCTCAATTTGGATTGATGATCTCTTCATAGCCATGATAGATTGATGTTCTCTAAAGTTAAGAGTCACAGTCCCTGCTGATCTTTTTAAACAGATTGTTGTACGGTGGGTTTGGGATCCGGGGCAGTGTGATATCAATTTCAGGGCCGTTACTTAAAAAGATTCTCGTTCAAACAGTTGTCACATGTCCACAAATTCACAATTAAAAAATTTGTTTGGAGACCAGGAAATCTCACAGGTACCACACATTACTAAGCAGGGAAAAAATATACCCTAAAAGCCATCGCACATCAATAATAAGTGCTTCCCTTGTGACACAAGCAAAGGCAAATTACACGCACGATGCCAAATTTACTTGCAGTTCCCCAAAATCACAGAATTGAAGTGTTGAGTTGGCTGGGCTCAGCTGATGCAGTGTAGAGGTGCAACAATTAATGTTACCCACCCCCCATAGGGGCAACAATCAGCCAAGATTCTTGCTCCTGATCACTGATTCCTATTAGAAAATGCACATGTATGAATATCGGGAGAGGACAGAAGATGATCTCAGGAGTGAGGACAGGGTGAGGCCTGTAGATGAAGCACTCCTTGTTTATATAGTCCGCCTATTGTTCACTGCCTAGATTCACACATGGAGGTTCCAGAGGCCAGCTAATACTTGTGCAATTGTATCCAACCTCACGGGGTTAGTGAGTACATGGGTAAAAACATTAGCACTGGAAATTCCTGTCTCAGCCCTGATCCTACTTCATAGCATCGTGGAATCATAGAGCACAGGAGACCATTTAGCCCATCGTGCCTCTTTGAAAGAGCTTTCCAAATTGGTCCCACTCCCCTGCTCTTTCCCCACAGCCCTGCAAAGTTTTCCATTTCAAGTATATAGCCAATTCCCTTCTGAAAATTATTATTGAATCTGCTTCCTTCACCCTTTCAGGCAGTGCATTGCAGATCATAACAACTCGCTGCGTAAAAATATTTCTCCTCATCTCCTCTCTAGTTCTTTTGCCAATTATCTTAAATCTGTGTCCTCTGGTTACCGACCCTCCTACCAGTGAAAACAGTTTCTCCTTATTTACTCTTATCAAAACAGTTCATTGTTTTGAACACCCCTATTAAATCTCCCTTTAACTTTCTCTGCCCTAAGGAGAACAATCCCAGCTTCTCTAGATTCTCCACATAACTGAAGTCCCTCATCCCTGGCACCATCCCAGTAAATCTCCACTGCACCCTCTCCACAGCCTTAACATCCTTCCTAAAGTGTGGACACAATACTCCAGCTCCAATTAGATGCAATGTTCCAAACAGTAACTAGAAGTAAAACATGAATTCATATTATAGATGGAAGGAATGAGTCATCCATTTTGGTTCAGTACTGGAAAAGATAGAAATATGCTACCCTTACCCCTAACTCACAGACCATAAAAAAACATTCTTATCAAATAAAATCACAAACCTGAACACTTACATAAAGTGACCTTTAACTGGAATGTCGTTAAGTGACTTTTCCAATTAAAAAATAAACATGACTACAATCTAAACTGTTCTTTGGCAGTCTGTAACATTTTTATCAAAGTCTGTTTAGTAGCATCTGCTGACACATCTCTCAATTTTATTTATTCCACAAAACAGGACTTTGAGTTATCACTTGGCAGTATTAAGATTAACTGAAATGGAAACAATTATAATGTTTTCTTGAGAAAAAAGCATTGTATCTAGGTCAAGCATCTGAGACTAATAAAGGCGTCTTTAGTTAAATACTTCAGTCTATGATTTTGGTCAAGAATGCAACATGGATGTTTGCAAGTTAAATTTTCCAGATGCCAGCATCGATGCTTTACTGGCCTGTATGCACAGTATTGTGTTTTTGGCGCATTTTAAATATTCTTTAGTAATGAGTCTTATGAAGAGGCTATATGGTACACTGACTCAGAACCTGGCTTGTCACCACTGGAAACGGAGTTAGAATTTAGGTCAGATTGATGGATCTGAACTTTTCTTTCTCAGTTGCCTGTGAGGGTCATACATAGAATAAGTTTGGGGTAGTCTTGACCCAGTTCCATTCCAGATATGAGTCCACAGCACAAAACTGTCTACAATTCAGGAATGTTCGGTATATAATTACAATCTCATTCAGGGACCATGAAAAGATTGGTGTGGGAGATGGGAATGTTCACATTGGTGCAGTAGGAGTGCTATCCTGAATGTTTGTTGAAGAATGTTTAGGGCAGTGTTAAAGAAGTTTTAGTCTGCAACTAACTTGAATCTCGACCTAACCTGCAGACGCTTGATAGGGCAGGGTAGGAAGACATTTATTCTGTATCCGACTCAGACCTGACTCTGTACCTGATTCAGGAGCACTCAGTGCTGACACAGTGCAGTCTCCTGGAGAATATGATCCATTCCCTTCTCCCAGAATGCTTCTCTCCCATTTTGAATGGTTCTATTCCTTACAATCCTTACACTTATGTGTTTGTTATTCCCCTTAAACCGGTAAAGTGGTGTGAATAATTAGAGTGAAAGAGTGTAAGCATTTAGTGAGGAGCTGGAAGCAGATAGAGTGAGGAAACAAGACTGTATGGCCAATTGTAATAAAGCAGGGAGGCAGAATGACAGCGGGGGGTGTGGGTAACCCGCCCAATAAAATCTGTCCATTTCCCACACGATCGCGGGTCAATTGGAGCCACTTAACGAGGCTTCCGGGTTTGCCGTCCGAAAGCTGCGCAGCGGGCGGACTGCTCACCCGCATCACAGGCTGTCAGCTGGAGGAGATCTAATTAAAGGGGCAGTCCTCCAATGGCTGCTCGTGGGGTAAACTCCCACACAGCACAGTGGAGCAGCACAGGGGAAGGGCTGCTCCAAGATTTAGTGATGCCTCACTCCAGGTGCTACTGGATGGGATGAGGAGGAGGAGGAGGGATGTCTTCTACCCGACGGACGGGAGGAAGTGGCCTGCCTCTCCCGCCAAGAAGGCCTGGCTCGAGGTGGCAGAGGAGGTCACCAGCAGCAGCAACATCTCCCGCACCTGGATCCAGTGCAGGAAGCGCTTCAATGACCTAACTAGGTCAGCCATAGTGAGTACACTTACTGATTCTCCTACATTCCGTCTTCCACATCACCGCCCCCACCCCACAACTCATTCTGCACTGCCAACACTACTCCATCACATCACTCCCCACACCCACTTAAGGCTCATCCTCAACTTACCTGCACTTCCTCAGCACATCCTCACCTCCCCATTACTCACCCCACCACTACCACTCAACCCAATCCTCATACAATGTCATGGCTCTGTCTCATACTCACCCTCTGATGCATCTCTTTCACGGTCAGCCGCACCCAAACCAATGCATTCATCGGTTGGCCATGTCACCATCAGTCACTCCCCTTATAGGAGAAGAGAGCCCCGAATGCATGGGAGAGGGCGAGGACCGTAGGGGGTCCGCAACAGATAGTCATCCTCACAGAGGCGGAGCAGGAGGCGCTGATGCTGAGCCGCACCCTCGAGTGCCTGTCCGTCAGGGATGCCGAGACTGGCATCCGACAAATGTCTGGTGACAGAACTTTAACATTCAGCACACACAATATGAATTGATGTTAACATGCCTTGCCATCTTCAGCACCTCAGCATGCTCATCGCAACATGACACATCTGTGATCATACTTAATATTGCCTTCTGTTCTCTTACAGGGACTTCAGCGACCGCTATGATGACAGAGGGCGATTCCTCAAAGGACCTGCCGGCTCTGAGGGTGCACCATCGGATCTGAACGAGCCATCCACCAGCGCGGATGCTCACACCTCGGTGGGTCCCAGTCCGCAGTTAGTTGGGGTCGCACATGGTAAGTTACCACACACATGTGAGCACGAGCAGACACTGGTGGCAGGGGCAGCTGTGGAGAGTCCGCGTCTGTGGGAGCACTCCTCTCCAGGCTCTGCTCAGCTGGACGCAGATGCTGAACCCTGGGGACCATCCTTTAAGAGGAGAAAGTTTGAGGGGCAGCAGAACATTTGTGAGGTGCTGGAGCAGGTGCCACGCGCACTCTGCACAATCACGCAGAGGATGGAGGAGTCCGACTCCAAGTACGGGAGAGAATCTCTGAGATAGTGTCACAGGGACGTGAGGGCATCTCTGACATACGGATAAGTGCAGGAATGTCTGCGATGGAGGGAAGGCCAGCCTCCATTGAGCTTCAAGCACGGCCCCACAAATGAGTCCATTCAGGCCCTGACAACGGCCGTTCAGACTCAGGGTGAACCAAATTCTGCCACCTTAAACAGGCAGGCAGATACACTAGCACTGGCCTTACAAGGCTTCACACATGTCCTCCAAACTGTCGTCCAGCAGTGTTGTAGGAGTGATGTGGGCCTGGCCCAGGGGAGGGAAGATGGCGAAAGGGGACATGGAAGTGGGGATGCTATTCAAAGCACTCCCATGTCTCACCCATTTCCCCTCTCAACCAGTACCCACAATGCTGCCTCCTCTCCAGATGGCCGAGTCTGCCCCTGCACAGGTGCAGGTAGAACAGTCTTTGGAGAGGCCCTCATGGGCTCCAAAACCCAGAGGGCGTAGGCCCAAAGCATCTTTTCGGTCAGGGCATGAACAAAACCAACCTGCCACTACCTCTGCTGAAGCCACAGAGGATGCACCACGTAGAAGTAATCGGAAGCGAAAGGCAACGTTTTTGTAAGCACGGAGGGGATGCACAAGGTAGTTTGACGGTTGGTTAGGTTTTTATTTATATTTCCTTACTGATAAACTCACTTTAAATATTATTATTGTCACCACAACTGCCACATCTTGGCCATTCTTGACTGGCTTCTGTAATAAGGCCCTTTCATGAAGTCCACCATGAGCATCCACTCTTGATGTCACCCATTGAGTCACTCTACAGTGGGTGTATGTGTAATTGCAGGACTGTTTTGTGCAGGGATTGGGGGGTTGGGGGTGCTGGTGTGGGCACTGCTCTATTCAGGTGGTGAGGACTGGACTCTTCACACTGTCTGATGTTAGGAGAACCGTTCACATATCAGTGACTCCCTGGCCTCACGAGCAGCCAGGTGAGCCGCTGTTCTGCCCATGGGTTGCTCCTCCTCCTCCTCCTCCTTCTCAATATGGGTGGCAGAAGTGGATGGGGCCTCCCCCAGCGGCACCCCTCTCAGTTGTGCCTTGTTGTGCAGGGCACAACAGATGACTATAATGCGTCCCACTCTGTCTGGTGCATATTGAAGCTCTCCCCCAGAACGATCAAGGCACCTGAAGCTCATCTTGAGCAGCCCTAGAGCATACTCAATTGTAGACCTGGTAGCGATGTGGCTGTCATTACATCGACGCTGTTTCTCGGTGATGGGGTTCCTCAGAGGTATCATGAGCCACGTGTGCAGGGGGTATCCCTTGTCCCCGAGGAGCCAGCCTTTGCGGGTGTTCGGTGCGTGGAAGAGGGGCGGGATGTTGGATTCCCGGAGGATGAAGGAATCGTGGCAGCTGCCAGGGTATCTGGTGCACACGTGAAGGAATCTCTTGCGGTGGTCACAAACGAGCTGAGTTTTGATGGAGTGATACCCCTTCCTGTTGATGAACAGTCCTGGCTCGTGTGGAGGTGCTCGTATTGTTATATGGGTGCAATCGATTACACCCGGCACCCGTGGGAAGCCAGCCACAGTGTGGAAACCCACTGCCCTCTCCGTCTGGCTGAGGTCGTCCCTGGGGAAGTTGACGTAGTGCGTGGCCCTGCGAAACAAGCCGTCGCTGATCTACCTTATGCACTTGTGTGCAGACGACTGAGAGACTCCGGCGATGTCCCCGGTGGCACCCTGGAATGAGCCGGAGGCGAAGAAGTTGAGGACAGTGGTGACTTTGACAGTGACAGATAAGGAGCTGCTGCTCAGCCCAGCTGGGAGCAGCTCGGCATGAAGGAGGATGCAGATGTCTGTGACTACCTAGTGACTGACTCTGAGCCTCCGTATGCTCTGCTCCTCAGAGAGGTCCAGGAAGCTGAGCCTTGGTCTGTAGACCCCGTGGCAAGGGTAGTGCCTCCTGCGACGTCGCTCTCTCTGTTGTTGCTCTTGTGAAGGTGCCTGTGGCGCAGCACTGTGTTGTGGAGCTCCATGTGGCAGAGGTGGACCCCGTGCCTGGCGAGGCTGGTGATGTTGCTCATCCTCGGATGTGGTGGTGAATGCAGCCATGGCGCCTCCCCCCCGCCCCCCATCCTGACAGTGTGAGTTTGAGGGGATTCGCAAAGTAGGTAAATATGTTTGAACAACAGAGTTTTGGGTGGAAAGTAAGAATTTTGAGTGAAAACACAAAGATCTTGTAGCCAAAACTTAGTCTGAAGTGACAGAGTGCCCTGCTGCAACAGATGGCGTTTTCTCCCCATCTGTCAAATAGGCATTTGCATCTCCCACTGGCTGCTGGCTGAAACACGTCAGTTGCAACAGTCAGTTTTTCCCACAGCACGAGAAACATGCTGAGGATCCTTTAAAATCACACCCCTGCCAAAATGTCGAGTCAATGAAGTACTTCAAGTACTTCAACTAGCTGACAAACTAGGCAAAGTATCATCCCGCTGGCTTTAATTGCCGTTGGGACTTCCGCATTCGGGAGGCGCGCGCGCACTGGGAAACCCGGAAGTCGACAGGTTGGAGCCGGGCTCCGAACTCGCTCAGGATTTCAGCGATTTTCGGAGCCCCCCCACCCCCAACGCACCCGCTCCTTCACCCAAAAATCGAGCTCGATATCCTTCTGAAATACATGCAACAATTTTGCAATTCCCACTATAAATGTTCTTATTGTAATGGAGAAGGCAAACAGACAGCTCACACTATATCTCCATATCATCTGTAATAGTCTAATTGCCAATAAAGTATATGGGCAATGCGGCAGTAACACAACTCTATGACTGGTGATAATATAGTGGGCAGGATGGGACACAACTTCATGGGAGTGGTGATCCATATGAATCTAATGGGGAGGGTATTCTTTCTCAATACCTGAAAACTTTGGAATTCCATGGTCCCAAAATTCCTGGGTTGGGGGAAGGCGAAAAAAAGATTCCTACCTTGGGGATGAAAGGGAAGGGGGGAGGGCAAGAATTTGCGCTGGAACCCGGCTCTGCCAGATTTCAGCCCTGACCAAAGTGCCCCTTTAAATTCCAGTAGGGGCGATATGAGCAGATAGTCCGTCCCACCCACACCCACTACATCAAAGGGGTATAGCAGAGTCCCCGAGCTACCCCGGGAAATTATGTCCGTTCCACCCATATAAGGTCTTAGGGGCACTCACACCAGCTGGGAGGTGACATGAGTTCTCCAGAAGGCCCAATATCAATTACCTTCCCCAATAAGCCCACTTGCTCCATTAGCAGCACAAAGATTAAAAAAGGAAATTACTTAATGGGCCCTTCCAAGGCTTCCTTTTCACCATCAGGGCAGAGTGGCACCATTTCAACATTCCGCCTAGTGCTAATGGAGCCAGGTACCACTGAGGTGCCCTTGTAGGTAATATGTACCCAGTTGTGGTGGCATTCCATCAAAGCAGAAACTCCCAGCCATAGCACATGATATAAATTATGTCAACATGTATAATTGCATCATTTCCAACTGACACCACTGCATCAAAAATGACATGATGTGGAGATGCCGGTGATGGACTGGGGTTGACAATTGTAAACAATTTTACAACACCAAGTTGTGGTCCAACAAATTTATTTTAAATTTCACAAGCTTTTGGAGGCTTCCTCCTTCCTCAGGTGAATGGTGTGGAAATGAAATTTTCGAATCCTTCACATTTGAAAATCACAGAACAATGCCTGGTGATTACTGCCCGTTGCCAAGGCAATCACAGTGAGCAGACAGAGAGGTGTCACCTAAAAGGCCACCGAATATACAAACCCCCAAAAAAAAAGAGAGAGAGAGAGAAGGAAGACAGTCAATGACCCGTTATATTAAAAACAGATAACATTTGTTCGCTGGTGGGGTTACGTGTAGTGTGCCATGAACCCAAGATCCCGGTTGAGGCCGTCCTCATGGGTGCGGAACTTGGCTATCAATTTCTGCTCGACGATTTTGCGTTGTCGTGTGTCTCGAAGGCCGCCTTGGAGTATGCTTACCCGAAGGTCGGTGGCTGAATGTCCATGACTGCTGAAGTGTTCCCCGACAGGGAGAGAACCCTCCTGTTTGGCGATTGTTGCGCGGTGTCCGTTCATCCGTTGTCGCAGCGTCTGCATGGTCTCGCCAATGTACCATGCTCTGGGGCATCCTTTCCTGCAACGTATGAGGTAGACAACGTTGGCCGAGTCACAGGAGTATGAACCGTGCACCTGGTGGGTGGTGTCCTCTCGTGTGATGGTGGTATCTGTGTCGATGATCTGGCATGTCTTGCAGAGGTTACCGTGGCAGGGTTGTGTGGTGTCGTGGACGCTGTTCTCCTGAAAGCTGGGTAATTTGCTGCGAACGATGGTTTGTTTAAGGTTGGGTGGCTGTTTAAAGGCGAGTAGTGGAGGTGTGGGGATGGCCATAGCGAGGTGTTCGTCATCATTGATGACATGTTGAAGGCTGCGGAGAACATGGCGTAGTTTCTCCGCTCCGGGGAAGTACTGGACGACGAAGGGTACTCTGTTGGTTGCGTCCCGTGTTTGTCTTCTGAGGAGGTCTACGCGATTTTTCGCTGTGGCCCGTCGGAACTGTCGATCGATGAGTCGAGCATCATATCCTGTTCTTACTAGGGCGTCTTTCAGCGTCTGTAGGTGTCCATCGCGTTCCTCCTCGTCTGAGCAGACCCTGTGTATTCGCAGTGCCTGTCCATAGGGGATGGCCTCTTTGACGTGGTTAGGGTGGAAAGTGGAAAAGTGGAGCATCGTGAGGTTGTCCGTGGGCTTGCGGTAGAGTGAGGTGCTGAGGTGCCCGTCTTTGATGGAGATTCGTGTGTCCAAGAAAGAAACTGATTCTGAGGAGTAGTCCATGGTGAGCTTGATGGTGGGATGGAACTTGTTGGTGTTATCGTGTAGTCTCTTTAGTGATTCCTCACCGTGGGTCCATAGAAAGAAAATGTCGTCGATGTATCTGGTGTATAGTGTTGGTTGGAGGTCCTGTGCAGTGAAGAAGTCCTGCTCGAACTTGTGCATGAAAATGTTGGCGTATTGGGGTGCGAATTTGGTCCCCATGGCTGTTCCGTGTGTTTGGGTAAAGAACTGGTTATTGAAGGTGAAGACATTGTGATCCAGGATGAAACGGATGAGTTGTAGGATGGCGTCTGGAGATTGGCTGTTGTTGGTGTTGAGTATTGATGCTGTCGCAGCGATGCCGTCATCGTGGGGGATACTGGTATAGAGTGCCGAGACGTCCATCGTGGTGAGAAGTGTTCCTGGTTCAACAGGTCCTCAACCGAGGACGGCCAATGAGGACGGCCTCAACCGGGATCTTGGGTTCATGGCACACTACACGTAACCCCACCAGCGAACAAATGTTATCTGTTTTTAATATAACCGGTCATTGACTGTCTTCCTTCTCTCTCTCTTTTTTTTGGGGGTTTGTATATTCGGTGGCCTTTTCGGTGACACCTCTCTGTCTGCTCACTGTGATTGCCTTGGCAACGGGCAGTAATCACCAGGCATTGTTCTGTGATTTTCAAATGCGAAGGATTCGAAAATTTCATTTCCATACCGTTCACCTGAGGAAGCCTCCGAAAGCTTATGAAATTTAAAATAAATTTGTTGGACTATAACTTGGTGTTGTAAAATTGTCAAAAATGACACACAGCGCTTCTGGCTCATCTCCCTCCTCATTTTTCACAACACTAGTGTGGCTTTAATCATATCCTGCTGTATTCTCTTAATGGAAACCTTGGAAATGTCCCTGTCAAATCGACGACAGCCTTCCACATTTGTACAATGTGATTTAGTGTTTAATTTTATTCTCGCCTCCCTTCCACTAGCTTCTCCTGCACCACCATTCCACAACCAAGGGGGTAGGTGGTTGAGAAATGTGCTCCCAAGCCACCCAACAGCCAGCTGCTAGAAGGTTCATAAGAAGAGGATGGGGTTATTTTCCCCCCTAATTCTCATTCCAGATTGGGAAGCGCCTTGTGAACCCACTTAACAGCACAGACAAGAATGTGGATTAACCACACGAGGAATCATCACTTTTTTTTATTTATTCTCGGGATATGGGCATCGTTAGCAAGGCCACCATTTATTGCCCAGCCCTAATTGCCCTAAACGAACCATAGTACGACACATTGGTGCTTCAATTTAAGTCACTACTGCTCCACCTATAAAAGGCATGATCCCTGATCACGAAGTGGCCAAATACTTTTTCTGCTAAACAATATGTGCTATAAAGGCCCCATTTTCAATCTTGGACCTATACTTAGCTTGCTGATCTCAGTTAGGACAGCAGCTTGGGTATTACAATTGACCTGAGTGCTTCCCATTCTAGGAACAGAACAAAAACAGCCAAAGTTACTGCTCTTGATTGCTATCCAGTGAACCTTGCTGGAGGGTGTGCATGTGCGACTGCTTGGTATACTCTTGATACCCTTGGCTAGCAAAAGTCTATTGATCTCAGATTTAAAATTATTAATTGAGCTAAGGTTTATGCTTTTTGTGGGAGAGAGTTCCACACTTCTACCACCCTTTGCACGAAGAAGTGTTTCCTAACTTCTTTCCTGAATGGCCTGGCTCTGATTTTAAGGTTATGTCCCCTTGTCCTAAACTTCCCCACCAGCAGAGAAAGCTTCTCTCTATCTACCCTACCATTTCCTTGCAAAATCCTAAAAACCTCAATCAAATCACCTCTTAACATTCTATATTCCAGGGAATACAAGCCTAGTTTATGTAATCTCGCCATAATTTAACCATTGGAGCCCTGGTAATATTCTGATGCATCTGCACTGCACTCCTTCCAAGGCCAATATATCCTTTCTAAGGTGCAGTGCCCAGAACTGTACACAGAGTAGCAAAAAACCCAAATTGTAATCTTAGCTAAGATGTGTTTACTATTGAAATTTAAATATTATAAATAATGGTGCTTATTCCTTTCCTTCCCCATTTTTCTCCCTGCTATGTTACATAACCTCCCTTCCCTCTGTCACTTTTGGAGTACATTTCTTAAACAATAAGGCTCTCACTTTCTGGAATTGCTGGCCTGTAACCATCAACAAGGTGAAGTATTGTAGCCGTTTGCTTTACTCCCTGCTAATTTTCTTCTCTACTCTCCTGGAGGCGCTGGAATATGGCTTCACAGGCACTAACGGCCCTTCAGTAGCTCATCAAGTGGCTTTTCTTGATTGGATTACATCAGATGCTGGCTCTACCAATGCCCCAAGAAGCTATAACCTTATGCGAGGTCAGCTTATTATCATGATGTACTTGGTAGAGGCATACCCTATACCTGAGAGGTACAAGACACACCCCATACACTTTAACTAGTGGGAAGCACTGCTGAGCTCAGTAGCACCATACACTGTAGAGGTCAATAAAAAGGAAGATTCCTGATGGTTCTATTTGGTATAAGTTATGTTGATGGGGAGAAATGAGTTTACATTCTTTGGTGCTGGACCCAGTGGAGGGAAAGCTTTATTCGACTTGGGGATTGAGTATATGTCAAGAGGACTGTTATGCATTGGTTGGCAAAGACTTTTAAATGAAAGGTTTAATCCTGACCGATGGCTGCAGCAGTCTGAGCAGCTTGTTCAGCAGGCATTCCTCTCATTCATGATTGGTTTTATCTTCTCTATCTTCTTGCTGCCTTCCTTCTGTTGGCTGCTCTATCACTAAGCCCGTTTGCCGAGCAGAGTTGTGGCGGACATTCCAGGCAACAATTATCTTGGAGGAAGAAAAAAAAACAAAATATTGAAGATGCCAGAAATCTGAAACAAAAACAGAAATCGCTGCAAGCATTCAGCAGGTCAAGCTGCATCTGTGGAAAGAATAGATGGGTTAACATTTCAGAACTGTCAGAACTAGAGGATATTGCAGATGAACAGTATATAAAAAGGAACAAAACAAAAGGAACGACGAGGGAAAAACACACACGGGAGGGAAGAAACAGAATGACCTGTAAAGTGCTTAGGTGGAAAACAGAAGATGGTTAATTGATATTAACATGAGATATTCGGCATAATGGAAGAAATCAAAGATGTTAAAGACATTTACAAGACACAGAGAATTTGTGAATCATAGTGGAGGTTGGGGATTGGCAAATCATGAGCCTTGGTCTATAAAAAGTCATTCCTGGAGTCTTCTTGACCCTTCAAATAAAGGAATTGGGGTAATGAGCATTAACCATGCATGATTCTGTTCCAGTGATTGACACCAGCACATTCTTAGAATTTATATTCATGACTGGTGTTACACTGGAGGAGCACATATGACCATATGACTGTAGTCAATCATGTCCTGCACCTGTGGGAATCCTGCCATAATGGTAAAAGTTGATGTCTCTTTCTTCCTGCTTGATGCTTGTTACTTGTCACCTTTAATGGGTGACACGGTCAACACTTTTAAAGGGCAACAGTGCAAAGTGCATTGTAAGAATATGACCGTGCATATGCCTTTAGAAAGATGAACATTTGATGCAGTTCACTGCATTGTCTCAACGATGGTGCATCAGTTTACAGTGAGGGGTGATGCAGAAGCTTGGCAAAACAACGTATCCTGCAACATGTGTACACATGTACTTTGGCAAACTTGATTAAGGCAGAACAGTTACGTCCTCACAAGCTGCGAAGTTTGGACCACAGGTGAAACTACCTTTATATGCCTCGTTACCTCCATCCATGCTGCTCTAGCCATTCTCTTTATTGTAGTGGATCTCTCCTCCAAATTGAGCCACCTTTCACTGCAGTATCTCCAACAGCAGAATCTCCAAAGTTTGGTCACTTAATATAGCCGCTTCACCCCCAACCATTTTTAAGTCAAAAAAGAAGCTACACTCAAAGGGCAGCCGACTAAGAACTGTTGGAAAGAAGTCCCACCACTGACCTTGGTGTGCGGCCAGTGCATAATGGACTGGGAAAGCCATCAAAATATGAAAATGAAATGATCTTCCATTATAGTGGGTCAGCCTCCTTCCCCCAATGGGCATGGCACCTTATGTGCAGCATTACCAACCCTTATATCATTTAATGGGCAAATATAATAAGGCCCAGACATCCTATGGACTAGCGATCCTGATAATTACATTGGATCAAGCCTACTGGTCCCATGGAGTATATGGGTCAAGGGGAGGTCAACTCATTAACTTACCATGGGCCCCACTAGTATTGCCTCTTGGCCCGTACCCCTGCCCAAGCCTCCAGGAAATCTGACAACTGTTGTCAGGTCTGGGCGGTACTGGAGTCCCATCCAGAACAGTACTGGCCTGCTTCCAGCGGCCCCCTTTATAAGAAGATCACCAAACCTTGCCGATAGCTTTCTTCTTTTCAGGAGTCCAGATCTGAGTCATAGCCTAAACCCCAGGTGATCCCTAATTCTACCATTTGGCGTCCAGGACGCCTGTTCTCTCGCTGCCAAGAATACACCTGCTCCCTTTGAGGGTCGAGGTCCTGGGCACTCTTAACATAGGGAGGCCCCATTCCCTCTGACAGTGTGGCCTGTTAGAAGTAGGCAGAGGGTCTGCCCCTTACAAGCCCCACGGGATCTTCAACATTAGGCTGGGTCCTGGTCTAATTTTGAGCCCTTCCATTGCACTCCCGATGAAGCTGTAGGCGGATTAAGCCAGAAGGGCCGAGGACTTTAGATCTCTAAATCTTTGTGGCGTTTGTGATGTTGCATACATGTCTCAGAAATGACAACGGCCAAAGATCGTTAGATTTTTGGACTCTAAGGGAATCAAGAGATATGGGGATCGGGTGGGAAAGTGGAGTTGAGGTCGAAGATCAGCCATGATCTTATTAAATGGCGGAGCAGGCTCGAGGGGCCGTATGGCCTACTCCTGCTCCTATTTCTTATTTGAATATTAGAGCATAATATGTTTTTATTTTAATGTGATCTTGACTTTCATTAATGTTCATTAATGTTTTCTACATATTTATCTCATTTAAATTTTTAAGTTCTATAATAATCTGTGATACATCATTTCTCCAATCAGTCACTCCTTTGTTTGTGGTTATAGATTTAAACAGGGAGTCTCATTATCAGAACCTCATTTAAAAATCAGATATTTCGTATGGAGGCAGGGTGATGGGGTATCTCGGTGCAAGTGGTGCGAGTGACGGTCGGGACACAGAATAGAGCTGCTTGGACTTAATCAGGCAAAGTACGCAGACTGCTGTTCATGCTCAGACTCACTCCAGAATGTATTTAACCAGGGTAATTGTGATTAACTAACATTCTCTGCCATTTCAAAATAACGGTAAACAGGAATTTGTGATATTTTGAATCAGACAGGGTTTAATTGCAGCACCGGGCTTATTCGTTTGAACTATTTGCAGTTACTTCCAAGTGAAGATTTGTCCCCATCTCCCAGTCCCTTTCATTCACATATTCCTTCTGCTTTTTATCATCAGTTTCTCTATCACTCAGGCTCAAAATCCATGCCCTCACCAACACGCAGCAGAAATAGCCACCATTACAGATACTCTCCAATGGCCTCACCTTCCAAGGAACAGTGACATTCCCTTCCTGATTGTTTGGACAAGTCGGGTATTATCAAATTGGTCCATTTCCATGGAACCTGATAGACAGGGTGAGCATCAATAAACTAAAAAGACTGTAAAGATTTGCATTTATATAGTGCCTTTCATGACTTCAGGTTGTCCCAAATCACTTTACAGCCAATGAAGTACTTTTTGAAATGTAGACACTGTTGTAATGTAGGAAACGCAGCAACTAATTTGCACACAGCAAGGCCCCACAAACAACAATGTGATAAGGACCAGGCAGTCGGTTTTTAGGTGTTGGTTGAGTGAGATACCGGGGAGGACTCCTTGCTCTTCTTCGAATAGCACTAAGGGATCTTTAACATCCAACTGAGCGGGAACACAGGGCCTCAGTTTAACATTTCATCCGAAAGACGACACCTCCAATGGTGCAGCACTCCCTCAGTACTGCACTGGAGTGTCAGCCTAGATTATGTGCTCAAGTCTCTGTAGTGAGACTTGAACCCACAACTTCCTGACTCAGCGGCGAGAGTGCTACCAACTGAGCTACAGCAAACACCTAAAACTGGGAGAAGGGTAAAGTGGAGAGGGTGAGGATTCATCGCACCTTTTTAGCTGTTTCAAAAATTTTAGTCAGGAAAACCCTGGCTGTCCTGAGCAGTGGTTGGTGCAACAGGGGCAGTGGAGCTCCAGTATGATGCAATGTGGCAGAACCCTCCACACTCACACACAAACACAGAGCTCAATCTCAGCTGTGTTACTACAGGGAGGTACGGATCGGAGGACAGGCATCTCCCCACACAGAAGTAAAGAAAATCTGATAAGAAAGTTTGACTAGCCACTCGTTTAATTGCTATGGTTTCAGACCGGGATTGGTGGGAGCCTGTGGATATGTTACTCGCCTGCGTACGCCTAATCAGCAAGGGTGGTGAGTGGAACACAGAGTCAAGGTGGGAATGGAAAGGAATTAAGTTTAAAAATGCTTGCGCTCAAAAGCTGAACAATGACATAGCGCCAAAAGATTTTGATTACTTTTCATTTTGTTTTTATTTCAGCTGTTTTAGTTTTAAACAGTGAGTGCTTATGACCTAATTGAGGAAACTGCGTAAGAATACACTGACTACAAGATTTAACAGGCAGAATCACTAACATGGCAAATAACTCCCGGACGTTTCAATAATTAATTTCAATTCTGCGCTTTGTTTCTCAGAGAGGGTGGGGGTGGTGGGGTGGTGCGGGGAAGAGTGCACTCATTTTGTCAAAGGATGTTAACTCTAGGGAAAGGAATGCTTTCTCATTTCAGGCATTCAGTATCAGCATCAAGCATTCCCATTGAGGTGTAACAAAGCCAGCTGCAGAGTGAAGATTCCTCTGTTCTGCCCTGGCAAAACACCTGGCCCCAAATTCAGATGATCACCTGCCATTGCACAAATGTGACATTTCCATTTCTCATGCCAGTCACCCTTGGACTCTCTCAGAGGAGACTGACTGTTTACTTCCAATTAACATCAAACTTGGTGGTTGTTTCATGCTGTGGGCACGCACTCATCCGGTAATAGGCTGAACCCACCCGAATTCAATTGGCCATTGAAACCTTACAGGCAGGAAGAGGGAGGAGATGTATATACTGTCATTCTAGGCTGGATTCAATGCCAGGAACAGGATCTGACAAAATTACAGTATTTATTTCAACTCTGCTCTTTGACACTGTTAACCTCAGGCTTCCAGTAAGCCAATTCCTTCAAAGCAATACCAGCATTCATGGTTCAAGCAAAAATATTTCATTTGTAAAATGCAACAGAAGTAAAACACATATCTTTGTAATTTATATATGTTTTAATAAGGTCCTGTTGGTGACACCCACTACTTAAATACAAACGGTGAAATATAAGTTGCAATCAACAGTAGAGTTCATTAACTGGTACACATAAACTCCTATAGCAATGCGCCTAACCAAATAGAATGGGGTTATGTGTAACACAGTGTATGAGGTCCTTACATTGTATTCATATTGAAGCCATTTGATCTCATGCTACATAAGTAATGCCCACCAGTATTTCCATTAACTGTAGACAGTTTTATAAAATAAGCTGGGAATATAGATAGTTTTACACTGATAACTGCGGTGATCACTAGGAGACAGGAAATTCTTATCAAAGTGGTGGCTAAAAAAATATAATCCTGTTGGTTGACTTCCTGTTTGAGTTGGGAACCAATTCCTTTCTCACTGATCACTTTGTACGTCTAGAGATATGGAGAGGAGTTTGGAGGCACAGCCATCTGGCGAGTTATTTAGTGGTCTGTGGAAGAAAGAAAAAGAATTGGGTCACTTATAAGGTACTAATTATCAGTGCTGAGGCCTATATTTGAAGAAACTTTACTGCCCAGCTAGAGTTCAGCTCACATGTTTCCCAATATGTTGGGGGGGTGGGGGAGAACGGGGGGTTGGAGATTTGAGTACAAATTAAAAGAAGACAAAAAAAACTACAAATGTTAAAAATCTGAAAGAAAAACAGAAAGTGCTAGAAATAGACTGCAGGTCATACGAACATACGAATTAAGAGCAGGAGTAGGCCATTCGGCCCCTCGAGGCTGCTCTGCCATTTGATAAGATCATGGCTGATCTGATTGTGACCTCAACCCTACTTTCCCGTCTACCTACTCTCACCTTTGACTCCCTTGTTAATCAGGAATCTATCTAACTAAGCCTTAAAAATATTCAATGACCCTGCCTCCACCGCTCTCTGGGGAAGGGAGTTCCACAGACTCACGAACCTCTGAGAGAAAAAAATTCTCCTTATCTCCATCTTAAATGGGAGATCCCTTATTTTTAAACTGTGGCCCCTAGATCTAGTCTCTCCCACAAGGGGAAACATCCTTTTAGCATCTACCTCTTCTGCTCCCCTCAGGATCTTATGTGTTTGAATAAGATCACCTCTCATTCTTCTAAACTCCAATGTATACAGGCCCAACTTGTCCAACCTTTCCTCATAAGATAACCATCTCATCCCAGGAATCAGTCAAGTGAACCTTCTCTGAACCGCCTCCGAAGCAATTATGTCCTTTCTTAAATAAGGAGACCAAAACTGCACACAGTATTCGAGATGTGGTCTCACCAATGCTCTGTACAACTGTAGCAAAACATCTCTACTTTTATATTCCATTCCCCTTGCAATAAATGACAACATTCCATTTGCCTTCCTAATCACTTGCTGTACCTGCATACTAACTTTTTGTGATTCATGTACTAGGACACCCAGATCCCTCTGTACCTCAGAGTTCTACAATCTCTCTCCATTTAAATAATATACTGCTTTTCTATTCCTCCTGCCAAAGTGGACAAGTTCACATTTTCCCACATTATACTCCATCTGCCAAATTTTTGCCCACTCACTTAACCTATCTATATCCCTTTGCAGACTCCTTATGTCCTCTTCACAACTTACTTTCCTACCTACCTTTGTGTCATCAGCAAATTTAGCAACCGTACATTCAGTCCCTTCATTCAAGTCATTGATGCAGATTGTAAACAGTTGAGGCCCCAGCACTGATCCCTGTGGCTCTCCACTCGTTACATCTTGCCAACCTGAAAGTGACCCATTTATGCCTACTCTCTGTTTCCTGTTAGCTAACCAATCCTTTATCCATGCTAATATGTTACCCCCCGACACCATGAGCTCTTATTTTATGTAGTAGCCTTTGATGTGGCACCTTGTCAAAAGCCTTCTGGAAATCCAAGTACACCACATCCACAGGATCCCCTTTATCCACGTTGCTTGTTACTTCCTCAAAGAAGTCTCATAAATAAGTCAAACACGATTTCCCTTTCACAAAGCCGTGTTGACTCTGCCTGATTGCATTGAGATTTTCTAAGTGCCCTGCTATAACCTCCTTGATAATAGATTCTAGCATTTTCCCTATGACAGATGTTAAGTTAACTGGCCTGTAGTTTCCTGCTTTCTGTCTCCCTCCTTTCTTGAATAGAGGAGTTACATTCGCTATTTTCCAATCTGTTGGGACCCTTCCAGAATCTAGGGAAATTTTGGAAAATTAATACCAATGCATCTACTATCTCTTCAGCCACTTCTTTTAAGACCCGAGGATGAAGTCCGTCAGGACCTGGGGACTTGTCAACTTCTGTTCTAATATTTTTTCGAAACCCTTTCCCTGGTGACTATTAATATTTTAAATTCCTCCCTCCCTTTCACCTCTTGATACACAATTATTTCTGGCATGTTATTTGTACCCTCTACAGTGAAGACGGATGGAAAATATCTCTTTAATTCATCCGCCATTTCCCTGTTCTCCATTATTAATTCCCCAGACTCACTCTCTAGAGGACCAACGCTCACTTTACTTACTGTTTTCCTTTTTAAATACCTGTAGAAATTCTTACTATCTGTTTTTATATTTCTAGCTAGCTTTCTCTCGTACTTTAATTTCTCCCTTCTTATTATTCTTTTAGTTTTTGCTGTTTTTTATATTCTGTCCAATCTTCTGACCGGCCACTAATCTTCGCAGAATTGTATGCTTTTTCTTTCAATTTGATACTGTCTTTAACTTCCTTAGTTAGCCACGGATGGTATGTCCTTCCCCTACAGTCTTTGTTTCTCACTGGAATGTATCTTTGCTGAGTGTTATGAAATATCTCATTAAATGTCTGCCACTGCATCTCTACTGACATATGCCTTAACCTAAGTTCCCAGTCCACTTTAGCCAGCTCTGTCTTCATGCCCTCATAATTGTCCTTATTTAAGTTTAAAACACTAGTCTTAGACTTACTCTTCTCTCCCTCAAACTGAATGCGAAATTCAATCATATTATGATCACTGCTACCTAGAGGCTCCTTTACAATGAGGTCATTAATTAATCCTACCTAATTACACATCATTACAGATCTAGAATAGCCTGCTTTCTGGTTGGGTCTCACATGTGCTGCTCTAAGAAACTGTCCCGAAAGCATTCTATGAACCCATCATCCAGGTTACCTTTGCCATGGAGTTGAGGTCGAAGATCAGCCATGATCTGATTGAATGGTGGAGCAGGCTCGCGGGGCCGTATGGCCTACTCCTGCTCCTATTTCTTATGTTCTTATGTAAGTGAGGAGATGAAGAGAGAATACTGGGAGCGCAAAAAAGGATGATTTTTCTTGCCTACTATCTTGAAGAAATAGTCCAGGGAGTGCTGACAGCCCTCTTTAGGGTAAAACTGTGAGCCTTACCCTAAAACTAAAACTTAACTACATGTCACGTTTGACACTTCCACAAATAGCAATTTCACACTTCTGGTCATTCTACTTATCCTGCACCCACTATCGGGTGGTATAGCACTCCAACCTGAGGCAGAATGCACTGGGAGTGTTGGAAGAAGAGCCAAGGACTCTCTCAAGTTCAGAGCTGAGCTGGATGAAAACTGAAAATAAAATTTCATATTGATACAGCTCCGCCATAGTAGCCAGTCCGTTTTCCGTAGATGCCAACGGGGAAAGTTTTGGGGATCTTAGGAAAGAAGAACACTTAAAACAGAAGCCTATGCAAAGGAAATATATGCATTTTTATGTATTTCTCCCCTCCCCTCCCAAAAATGCTGACTAGTACTGGAATATGTCTCTCAGGGCACCAACTGCCTTCTAGTCCTTTGCCAAAGTGGCTTTTCTTCATTTGTGAGCCAAGGCAGGCAGTGTTTCTAGATTGTTTTACCATTGGCTACATCAATGCCAACAGCAATCTCCATCCTCACTCACAGTCCACACAACAACTGTAGGTGTTCAACTGGGCTGGGGTGGTCTGGTCTGATTGGCTGCTTATAACACAGGTTCATAATGTTGACAACAGATTTCCAAATGCCCTTTTGCATTGGCTGTTGATTCTGTGAGATAGAAACACTTCTCACACCGTGACTTTTTGCTTTTGCTCGAGTGCAGGTTTCTGTGCTGTACATTCTATGTAATTCTATG
The DNA here is from genome assembly GCF_035084215.1 of Heptranchias perlo. Lineage (NCBI taxonomy): Eukaryota > Metazoa > Chordata > Chondrichthyes > Hexanchiformes > Hexanchidae > Heptranchias > Heptranchias perlo. The sequence continues at coordinate 74,534,286 of NC_090331.1, read as the reverse complement.
TGCTGTTTTATGTTCAGTATTTCCATCTGGGTGTTGTGTACATAGGATTGTAATTTGGCTGAGGTTTCAGTCCTGGTACAAGAAAGGCCTCTTTTAACCACATTCATTTCCCTAACCTTTTACTTTTAACTTTGTTTTTAGAGAGCAAGTAATTTTAATATTTAATTGAGTACATATTAAATCTGGGCATATATAAATTAATATAATAAACTACACATTGTGACCAAGTCCTAAAGATTGCAGGGAAAGATCAAAAGCTTTTGGTGGAATGAAATGTTACCAGATCAGAGTCAAGGTGTATGAGTGAGAGGGGGTAAGGAACTCTTTTGTAATTATATTTTAACCACTGGTTACTGGATAGCAATCAGGTGGGAACCCTGGTTAATTTTGTTCCATCTGCCAAGTCCCCAGACTCCAAAGCCAATTGTGACAATCTAGCTGAGATCATAGATAGAAGTTGGGCATTCATGGTCTGCATGGCTCAGTTCATCACTGGACAGTAAGCAAAACATCTCAGGCACCAGGCGAGCTAACACAAATATTTTTTCCATTATTTTGCCTTTTGCCCAATTACATAATTCCACATTGTAAAAAAAATGGTGCACAAATACCTTCAACAGCTGTTTCAACAACTTCAACCGCCACCGTTTTCATTATCTGCTGGAGTCGATCCTGAATGTCGAGCAAAGCCCGGAAGCTCTTGACAGGAAAAGCCAAGCTGGTGGAGTATGCCATTGGCTCTAGTACTGTTCGATCAGCCGCCTTCAGGCCAATCCCAAACAGCACGATTCCCAGTTTTCTTAATTTATCTGCCTGCTGTGAAATATCATCGTTTGACTTCCCAGCAGTGAGAAGCAGCAGAATCTGTGGAATGGCATCCTCCATCCTACTTCCTGCAGAACTGGTGAACACATTCCTTATGACGTGGTCCAGTGCCTGGCCAATTTTGATTTTTTTGCCACGCTTCAGTTTGAGTTTCTTGATTGCAGCCAGGACATTTTTCTTGGTTGAGTGAGTATTTAGAAAGAATTCAGTTCTCGGATTCTCACTGAACTGTACCACACCAAATTGAACTTTCTCCTTTCCAACATCAAAATTTTCAACCATTTTAGCCATAAACTGACGAACTGTTGGAAATCCTTTTCCAATTTTGGCAGATCCATCGATGAGGAAAACAACATCTCTTCTATCAACACCTGTAACAAGTGAAAGTAATCACCCTTTAAAGCTTTTTGCGGAATGATGGCAAAACAAATTGGACCACATATAGTGAGTGCTGGAGAAGCCAGTTCTTTTTCCTCTTTTCTCTCCTCTAGTCCTGCAGGCAGTGATTCATGCTAGGTTGCAGTTCCATAGTTATCTGTGCTCCACAGGTATCGCACCCAAGTGGCCACTCCTTGTGTCCATGGGCTATTTCACTATGGCAGGCATCGGATCTGAGCCTAACCCCATCCTCACCTGATATCCACATGCATTCAATTTTCAAGAAGTTATCAAATACTGATCAGGAGCAGAAACCCTGGCTCCCTCTGTGGTTGAAGGGCACTGAAGTGATTGTAGCATCCACACCTCTGTCTTAATTGTGATTAACTAACTCAACACAGACCAGTGATTCATACCGAAACCACTGTGGCCTGTATGACTCAGCACCACACTATGCAATGCCTTCACCCAGTGAGCCTTTTGAGAAGTGACAGATGAGATATTTTATAATATGCAAATAAAATAAATGATGGGCGGTATGTGCTACAAGACTTTGGTAATCACACCAAAGAGGTTTGTATGAGAGAGTGAAACTCAGTATATCAATAGCATTGAATCCCAAGAGGACAGAACAGCCATGAAAAGAAGTAACAGAAAGTGTAAACAAGGTTAATGCAGTAGATGCGATATACATGCGCTTTCAAAAGGCCTTCGATAAGGTACCGCATAATAGACTCATGACTAAGGTCAGAGCATCTGGAGTCAGGGACAAGTAGCAGAATGGATAGCAAACTGGCTACAAACAGAAAACAGAGAGTAGGGGTCAAAGGTCGTTCCTCAGACTGGCAGAAGGTAGGAACTGGTGTTCCACAAAGATTGGTGCTGGAACCACTGTTGTTCACCATTTACATCAATGATTTGGACTCCAGAATCGGAAGTACATTTTCAAAATTTGCGGATGACGCCAAATTGGGCCGGTATAACTAATACTGAGAAAGACCGCATCAAGATACAAGAAGACATTAACTAACTTGCAGAATGGGCATGTAAATGGAAAATGATATCTGTATAGGTAAGTGTGAGGTGATGCATTTTGGTAGGAAGAATGAAGAGGCCACAAGAATGCTTGGAAAATAAGAGTCCAAATGGGTAGGGGCGCAAAGGATCTAGGGGTACAGATTGACAAATCATTAAAAGTAGCAACGCAGGTTAATAAAGCCATAAAAAGTGCAAACAAAGCACTGGGGTTCATTTCTAGAGGAATCGAATTCAAAAGCAGCGAAGTTATGTTAACCTGAAATAGAACCTTGGTTGGACCACACTTAGAGTACTGCGAACAGTCCTGGTCATCATATTGCAAAAAGGATATTAAAGCACTGGATAAAGTGCAAAGAAGATTTACAAGGATGATACCAGCACTGAGAGGGAACAACTGTCAGGAAAAACTAAACAGGCTGGAGCTCTTTTCTCTAGAAAACAGAAGACTGAGAGGTGACCTAATAGAGGTCTTTAAAATTATGAAGGGATTTGATAGGGTATACGGAGAAAAGATGTTTCCACTTGTGGGGGAGTCCAAAACACAGATCACTAAAATGTAGTGGTCAGGTACAAAAATAATCAAAAAGGCTAATGGAACGTTAGCCTTTATATCTAGAGGGCTAGAATATAAAGGGGAGGAAGTTTTGCTACAGCTGTACAAAGCCATGGTTAGACCACATCTGGAGAACTGTGTACAGTTCTGGGCACTGAACCTTAGAAACGAAATATTGGCCTTGGAAGGAGTGCAGCGCAGTTTCACCAGAATGTTACCAGGGCTCCAAAGGTTAAATTATGAGGAGATATTACATAAACTAGGCTTGTATTCCCTGGAATATAAATGGTTACGGGATGATTTGATTGAGGTTCTTAGAATTTTGAAAGGAATTGATAGGATAGATAGAGAGAAACTTTTTCCGCTGGTGGGGAAGTCTAGGACAAGGGGACATAACCTTAAAATCAGAGTCAGGCCATTGAGGAGAGAAGTTAGGAAACACTTCTTCACAAAAAGGGTGGTAGATGTGTGGAACTCTCTCCCACAAAAAGCAATAGATGCTAGCTCAATTAATAATTTTAAATCTGAGATCGTTGGATTTTTGCTAGCCAAGAGTATTAGGGGATGTGGAGTCAATGCGGTTGAATAGAATTAGGATACAGATCAGCCATGATCTCCCTGAATGGCGGAACAGGCTCGAGGGGTTGAGTTGCCTATGTTCCATAAATATAGATACTAATAAATCCAATAAAGAATTCAGGAGAATCTTCTTTACTCAGAGAGTGGTTAGAATGTGGAATGCGCTACCACATAGAGGTGAATGGCACAGATGCATTTAAGGGGAAGCTAGATAAGTAAATGAGGAAGAAGGGAACAGAAGGACATGTTGATAAGGTGAGATGAAGTAAGATGGGAAGAGGCTTGTGTGGAGGATAAACACCAGCATTGACCTGTTGGGCCAAATGGCCTGTTATTGTACTGTAAATTCTATGTAAGTGTTATTATTTTTTTCTCCTGTTAATGAGTGTTCTAGTTCAAGTTTTATTATTGTTTTCTTGCTGCAACCTTTCCTCTGCCACTGATCACTGATGCCAATGCAACACATAAGCAGAAGAGAATCTTTACTGAAAAATATTTCCCCATTTCTGCAATATGGTAACACTGCCCATGTTCTGAATTTGTTCCATTTATACTGTGGGGAGGGAGGAGAGATTTAGAACGTCATCAACAACACTGGAATATCAGTGCATGTGCAACTGTTGTATAGTTACGATTTGGCCAGCGAGATGAAACTGCATTGCTGGCTTCTACAGAGAGCTCAGCTCACTCACAGTCAGAATAAAATGGCTGCAACCAATTACACTTTCCACTTTGCTCCTGGAGGCGGGAATGGAAACTACCTCAGGAGGTAGTGTTCTGTGTCTCCAGAGCCAGGTACGCTGCCTCGGTTATATTACAATGCTCCCTTCAAAGACAGAGCTGCCTCTGAAGGCAATTTGTATGGAGTATGACTCTCTCCTTTTGTGTAATACAATTAATCAAATTAAAGAAGGTTCAACCTCTTGCTCTGATACATTTGCCTCCAAAACTGATCATATAATGAGCAGTTCATAGCTTTTGTTCGATTACCCAATAGAGCAAAACTGTTCCTAATTTTCAAAAGTGGTTGGTTACCTGAGCTGGTAATAGGTGGTACTGGGACACTCTCTACATTCTGTGAAATGGTGAGCAGACGCAGGTCCAGATCTGTAAGGCCCCAGTAGTCTTTGACTTCAAAACTCAGTTTTGGTGAATATGCGATTTGATTCAGTTCTCTTTTGTCCACATCCCCGATGCCGACAACGAATGGCACTACCCCAGCCTGCTTCAGTTCCTCCGATGGCCGCCTCACATCGTCCTGTGACTTTCCAGAAGTGATGAGCACCAGAATTTGTGAGAACCCCAAATGTTGCCTGCCCCCGCCAGACCTGCTGAAGACGTTCTTCCTGACAAAGTCCAGCGCTGCTCCAGTCTTGAGCCTTCTTCCGCCTTTAAGACGAAGCCTTCCGATTGCAGCTAAGACCTTTTCTTTACTTGAGTAAGCATTTAATGGAAATTCAATCCTTGCATCATCACTGTATTGTACCACTGAAATGTGATCTTTGTCCGTTGCAACATCAAAGTTAGGGATTAAGTTAACAATAAGGTCACGAATTAAATAAAAATAAGTTCCTACGTTGGATGAACCATCAATTAGGAACACAACATCTCTTTTGTTGCCTGCAATAAGTAAGAAAGAGTAATTATCACCAAGGTTATCCAGTGAATATTATAAATACTAGTGCATTTCCTGACATGGTAAACATACTGTTTTATAACATTGACCTGTCAAGCTCTAATAATAATTCTTATCAGCTCCCAGCAGGCCCAGAGATAGCTGAAGCAACAGGGTTTTTCTTCCTTCTTTCATTTTTTATCTCTCTCTTTCCCGGAATAGTGTCTCTCACAAACCACTCCCTGCCATTCAAGGGTTTTCTCTCTGTCTTCATTCCCTCTCAAAAGGAACTTTCTCCATCCCTTTTTCTCCCTCCCCCAAAAGAGGGTCACGATTCCTTCTTCCCCTACAGCATCTGTTACTCTCTATTCTCCCTCTTCCCCAGGCCACAGAACTGCTAAAATAAACACCTTTGCACATGTGCTCATCGAAGATTGCAAAAAACATCTCTCTCTCCCCTCCTTCATTTCTATTCTGCTCTTCCTCACTCTGTTTCTCAATACCAATTTATTTTTCTCTCTATTATTTATTTAATTTATTGTTCTCCTCTTTCTCTTGTCTTTTTGTGTCTCTCATGGTATCTAATTCTCTTTGTGCTTTTTCATTTTTTTTCCTCAATATTTCTCTTCCTCTCTTGTGATATTTCATTTTCTCTCTCTCTGGTTTAATTTTGCCTCTGTCTGAGCATTTAACTTTCTTTGAGTTTCCCTCCCATTATTTTTACCCATTTGCTCCTCAGTACTTCCATTGAATATTTCTCTCTTCTCTCATGCTATTTAATTCTCTTCCATTCTCAGTATATCTCAGTATTTTCTGTTCTCTCTCAGTATTTATCTCGACTAGTGCTGCAGTTTCTTCACTTTCTGAGGACACAGTGCTGAGGGCTGGTCCCCACTCTTACTGAAGCCGGCCACATTTCTCATTGGTGTCGGCTCGGACATGCCTCACTGTCCAAGGAATTTAATGAGAGACTGAAGTGAGCCCCAGACTGACACACTGGCACTCGTGGTGGGACACACATCCATGGTGCCAGCAGGCCTCCAACACCTCATTCATGTGGCCATTCTTCATGTGTGAGTCCAGACTGTGATTGTTGGCAGATTATTTAACCATGAAAAGGCATCCCAACCGAGCCTAATCCTGTTCTCACCAGGTGGCACAAAGGTGCACTTTCCATCAAGAGGTTACGGACAACAATGGGAACGCTCATGATTTTTATCCTTCCTTAGCTGAGGGCTATTCTAGGCCCTGCTGCTGCCCTGACTGAGATCATTTTCAACCTGCAGCCTTCCTGGTCTGTATGTTTTAGTCTACATTAGGCAGTGCACTTATCTACTGAGTCATCGGAGCTCTATAAATTACTTCATGTGTTTAACGTTGAAACTCAAGGATACAAACTGAGAATTATTCAAACACAAATACCTTCAGTGACACTGGATGGCATTTTAATAACTTCAACCAACAGTGTCTTCAGGGGTTGTAGCAGCTGATCCTGGATATCTGGCAGAGACTGGAAGTCTTGGACGGCAAACAGCAAATTGGATGAGTATGCAATCTCTTGTAGTTCTTTACCATCTGCATCCATGGCCCCGATAACAAATGTCACGATTGCGGCTCTTTTTAATGCTGCTGCTGCCTCCTTAACATCATCTCTTGACTTTCCAGAAATGAGAAGCACCAATAGCTGTGGCACATGAGCATCTCGCCTACTTCCAGCAGCCTTAGTGAAGACATTCCTGATGACGTAGTTCAATGCGGCCCCAGTGTTCAGCACTCTGCCACCTTTGGGTCTCAAATTTCTCACTGCAGCCAAAGTGTCATCTTTATTTGAGTAGGCGTTCAATGGAAATTCGACTTTTGTGTTCTCACTGTACTGTACCACTGCGACGCGATTCGTGTTCAACCCGACATCGAGCTGTTGAATTACGCCTTGAAGAAACTCGCGTACAAAAGGAAACGAAGAGCCAGCTTTTGTGGAGCCATCAATCAAGAAAACAATGTCTCTCTCCTGGGCATCAATAATATCTAACAAGACAACAGTCATTAGTTTTGTAGTTTTATGGTGTATTTTTAAAAATACATTACTGAAACTAACAGATCCATTTTGCTATTGTTTCCCTCCCTCTCCTAATTTTGGACTCAAGCCTTATTAATGCATATTCCTTCAGTTTGTGAGTGAAAAGCCTAGGTGTGGCACATCACCTAGGCTGCAAAGACTGGGAAAGAAGAAAAAGTAAATGAAATAATATTGATTAGATGACGACAAGCTTGGGCTTTCAAAGCCTGTCGATTGTAGGAATAAGAGAACACTGAAGGAGGTAAGGAGTTTTACAGTTTTGAGGAAGAACCAGTTAGCTTAGATGTGATATGTGAAATCTTAATTCCACACCCTGAGGATGCAGGAAAAAGAAAGAGCGTGTAGGGTGGTATATTTGGAGTTTAGCTGGAACAAAAGAGGAAAGTTTGGAGCAGTAAAGACCATAGTATAGATAAAATAAAGATCTGGAACAGGAACCCTGACTGATATCTTTTAACTTCCCTCAGAACATGAGATTAATTTTAGTGACTCCAGCAATTCACAATCTATAATCTAACAATGTTGTCATCCTGCAATTTTGACAAAAAATGTTATATTGAGATTTCCAGGAATTTGCACCAAAAGTTCATTGTGGTACTGTGAGTGGCAGCCAATATTGCTTTGAACTACACAAACCTTTCATTGTTTTCAATTCACAGCAGTAGAAATATAGGGGAAATTTTAACCCCCCAGGACAGGCAGGGGCAGGGAAAGGGGTTAAAAATTCAAAAATGGGAACCCCAACCCTAACCCACCTCCAACACGTCCACTTCCGGTTTTAACAGAGGCAGGTTAAGGGGTGGGCAACTAACCTGCTCTGCTGAGGCGGGCCCATCATTTAAATATTTTAATGAGGCTGCATGCCTCAAATTTTAGCACAGTTTTAAATTTAATGGCTGTGGGCTGGGTTTCCCAGGGCTCAGGAAACCCGGCAGCTCAAGGGAGACGAGAAAGGCCAGATCCAGTGGGTAAATGCTTTTCCGCACTGCTTGTGGGCCAGGAGGAGCAAGAGTGCTTCCCACTGGGCTCCCAAGCAAACCTGCTTCCCTCCCCGAGATCGGAGACGTCGTCCCTGCAATCCGATTTCCCCCCCCCCAATCGCGATCCGCCCTACCCCCCCCATCTCCTCTTGGCCCGCAATGTCCTCTCCCCCCCACTGATCTCCTCCCGGCCTGTGATGTCCTCTCCGCCCCCCCCAATCACCGACCCCCGATCTCCTCCCAGCCCATGATCTCTCCCTCCCTCCCAGCTCCTCTCCGTTCCCCGGCTGCTCTCCATTTTTTGAAGGCCTTCCAAGGGACAAGCAAGAGCCTCATTACACCTCTTAATTCAATCTTATTTAATCTGGTCCCATGCTGAAGTCACTAACTTTTATTTAACCAATATAAAGCAGGAACTGCTGGGTTTGTTGCTCTGTCCTTTCGGAGTTTCTTTCTTAAAGATGTGTTTAATTGTTTATTATTGCTTCTGGAGCTGTGTTTCTTTGGCTTGTGGATTAGGGGTTCTGCAGAATTCTTGATGCAAAACTTCCTGCTGATGTTCGGTGCTGTGGTTTTATTTTTGCATTACAATCCTTTCCCCACAAAAGTTTTGGTGAACACTGCCACTTCATTTGCAGCAAGCAAATTGTTCAGCATGGGAATTCTTTTGGTCATTCGTATTTGGAGGAGAAGCAGAAGTTTCTGTGGAGGGAAGAAAGGCAAGTGCGATTGCATCCAAGATGTTTGGCATCTATGCATCCTTCTCCCTGGAGCCACTTGTTTAGGTCTAGGCATACCTACCTGGGTAAGTCTGAAGATACTTGTCTTTGTCACCTGGGATTCACAAGGGATGCTCTCACCTGAGTTATGTTGTCTCTTCAAGTAAGACCTCCAGACAATTTCCACCACAAGGACAGCTCTGCCCCTGGTTTTTGAAAGTGACCACAATCTAGATATCTGGGATATCTACAATCCCAGATCTTTTCAAGCAACCACCAGAGACATTGTCCAGATCATTTAGTCCTCTGAGCACCAACGCATTAAACAAGTGAAGGAAAATTTGTTTGCCAAGGAAAACATTTTCCTCGCTTCCCCTATTGAAAGGAGGCAGCAGAATGAGAGACCACCACACTTTTACCAGCTGAAAGGTTTCCCCAAGGTACAGGGCCTCATAGATGGCCATCCAGGTCCCCAGCAACAGCCCCATGGCTTATGTGAATAGAAAAGGCTTCTATTGCATTACCGTGCAGGTGGCCTTGGACAATGAGAGCAGAATCATGTAAGTGAATGTGCAATATCCTGGGAGCAGCCACAGTCTCTTCATTATATGGCGGACCGCCGTGCCACCATTATTTGATGGAGTGGGCAGAACGGGTGGGTCGCTGCTAGGGGAGCAAGAATACCGACTATAGCCACAACTACTTGAGAAATCCATAAACAGATGTGGAACACAAGTAAAATTAAGCTCATGTTTCCAAAGAACTCTGGTGACCTTTGTATGAACAGTCCTATTGTATTGAGCACAATACTATGGCCTGGTGAACAACATTCCCTCCATTACAAACAAAAAGAACATTCAGAACTACGTTGAGATAAAGTAGTTTATTTCACAACTAATGATTAGTGTATGGGCTATTAATATTTGCTTCCTCAGTGCTTCCCCCTTGATGACAATATATGTTGTGTGTCGTCTCCTACCTAATCTTGTGTTCCTTCTACGTGGTACTTCAGTGTGAAAAAATCTAGCTGTAAAAAATCTGAAAGATTGTGTCAGTGCGCCCCGTGCTCCTTTGCCGATGCTCCACCATCGTTGGAGCGCAGTGCTTGTGGCACACATGCTAACGACAAAGACTTATTTTGAATGGGCAGATTGTGGCCAGACTTACCTTCGCACTTTTCCTCTGCATGGAGAAAATTTTCTTCATCTACCCCCACAACCTACAGATGTAGAGACAGCACTGACTGGATGAGCGACCTCCTGCCATGCTTGTTGCATTTATGTCACAGAGAAGAGTTACCTTCAAACCCAAATATGGCTATTTTCCTCTGCTATATCTCTTGCCCCAGAATATTAAAGCTTTCTTCGACAAAGAGGTAATGCAAGCCATTTTCCCATGCGTTGCACTGCTGATTTAGTAGATTTTCTGCAGCCAGAAAAATAGGCGCCTTGATGTGGGAGCAGAAGCCCTTTAAGAGCTACTGTTCTCTGGATAGCCCCTGATAATCATAGCAGCCCCGATGCATGTGAAAAACAGGCACAAAGCATGTTCAAGGTGTATTCACGAGCTGACCTCACTGCACCCAGTAGTGCAGAATCTCACACTGTCAAATTTAATTTAGATCACTGAATCTGCCCTACAATCAGCAGGACCAAAGAAGAAAAAATTGGATAGGTTTAAAACAGCTGTTTTATAAAAATCCCAATATATTGACATTTGTAACCTTTTTGCATGCATTTTAGTAAGTACCATGGTGTGATACCATGATCTGCTGACAAATCCCTCTAACAATCTCTCCAAAATAATACACACTTTGTGGACAAAGGAGTAATATATTGTTGGTGGGAACTGAGTAACGAAGGAGTATTCAGAGAGTAGAAATTCCTAGCAGCCTAGCAATTCCTATTCATTTATAGCAATGCAAGACATTTTTGTCAAAGTACAATAGTTTAAAATTCAATTACCTTTTCTACTGCTCATTGTCGGGAGTTCAGAAATTATCTTCACACCAGTCAGAGTTGACAATGGTAATAGCACTTTCTGTTGTATCTCTGGAAGGGAACGGAAATCCTTCACATTGAAAACCAAACTGGAATCCAAAGCAGCATCTTGTAGATCTTGTTTTACTGCATTCCCTGCTCCAATGGCTAAAGTCATCACACCAGCTCGTAGCAGGGCATCTGATGGCGGTTTGATATTATCTCTTGATCTTCCACCAGTAACAAGTACCAGAAACTGGGGAACACCTTCTTCTTTCCTACTTCCTGAATATTTGGTAAAAATGTATTTAAGGACGTAGTCCAGTGCAGCCCCAGTCTTGGGCACTGTGCCACCTTTCAATCTGAGTCTTCTTAGATGAGAGACAAGTTCATCTTTTGATGAGTAGGTGTTTAGAAAGAACTCAGGTTCTGCAACATCGCTGTACTGTACCAGACCTACCCGCACCCTGTCACTTCCAATATCGAGGGTCTCAATTATTCTTGTGATGAAGTCACGGATCGCAGGTAAATTTGTGCTTCCAACTTGAAATGATCCATCAATTAGGAACACAATATCGCTCTTGTATGCTTCTGTTACATCTAAAAACAGGAAATACACACAAATATTTATAAGTTCTACAAATGAAATGCATGATTTGTATTAAATTTATGAAGTGACTTGATTAGGCAAAGTTGTATTCATTTTTCAAGTAGAGATGTTACATTGAATTCTGAACACATGCACCCAACTGCCAGGTAGACAAACCGTTTCAATTGTTCTACACTCTGATTGGCAGTGAAACCATGCAGCCAAGGTTTGAGCTAAGTTGTTTGGGGAAGTACTCTTCCTACACTCAATCTCACCCGTTCTGTTCTAGCATTGAGCCACTTTGTATTCTACAGATCTGCATTTAGAGAGCCCAAGATTGCTGCTGCACAACCCATGACCAGGCTCTGCTCAGCTGGAATAAGTTGCTGTGAAAGGGCATTGATGCAGACAGTATAAACGGGTTCATAGCCCACTCTGTCCAGGAAGAAGAAAAGATTGACAGATGTAGCGAGAGGGTGGGTAGGTGGCGGTGATCTGTGAAAACGTTTTTTTCTTGTTAATTTTTTTTGCTGTGATGAGCATCCACCATGAGTCAGAAGGTAGAAACTAATAGTCTCCCTCTTGGATGACATGATTTTTCTTCCATTTATAGAGGAAGTGCCATTAATTATTCAGGTATGTAATTCTTTCCCAAGATCTCCCTGTTCTTGCTATGGGAGAACTCTGAGGTAGCAAATATAGTGTTATAATATAGTGTTATAATATAGCTTCTGCTGTAAAGAAAGTGAACAATTTACAACACTTGTTGAACGAGACCGATGTGGCTAATTGCATTTCTGAGTAAATAAAAAATGAGAAATAGACACAGTTATTGGGCATGTGATCTCAGTACTCGTATTTGCACAACGTATGCATGTGTACTTTAACCATTTGTGCATTTGTTGGTAAAATGGTAAGATGAAAGGCAGAGTGAGGTGATGTTTTTTGATTGTTGTGAGTGCTTTACTTCCTTGGTTACTGAATGCTGGTCGATGTTCGATAAATAAAATATATACATGCGAAGTATGTAAATTGATGTAGGGTGTTTTCTACTAAAATTAGTGCCTGTGGCTAAAACAGCATCATATAGCCACATCTATGGCTAGTCAGCAATTTCTTTTGGACACCACTGAACTAGACCATAAATTACATGATGGAGATGGGAAGCTCCAGGAGTTTATCTGTAGCCAAGGGCAATTTAAGACCCTTTCATCCAGCCATACAGAGGATCCATTCAGATTTACAAAACACAGGCCTGTTGGTCAGAAGGATAATTTCCTACCTTACCAACTCTACCTTTTCTGTCTAAGAAGGACACCAACCAATAGTGACATGAAGAGATCAGCTGAGAGTTCTTTAGTTTCTACTGTTTCAGTGCTGCTCCCCCCAATGGTGCAGTGCTCCCTCAGTGCTGCTCCCACGACGGTGCAGCGCTCCCTCAGTGCTGCTCCCCCGACGGTGCAGCGCTCCCTCAGTGCTGCTCCCTCGACGGTGCAGCGCTCCCTCAGTGCTGCTCCCACGACGGTGCAGCGCTCCCTCAGTGCTGCCCTCCCGACGGTGCAGCGCTCCCTCAGTGCTGCCCCCGATGGTGCAGCGCTCCCTCAGTGCTGCCCTCCCGACAGTGCAGCGCTCCCTCAGTGCTGCCCTCCCGACGGTGCAGCGCTCCCTCAGTGCTGCCCTCCCGACGGTGCAGCGCTCCCTCAGTGCTGCCCCCCCCGACGGTGCAGCGCTCCCTCAGTGCTGCATCCGATGGTGCAGCGCTCCCTCAGTGCTGCCCTCCCGACAGTGCAGCGCTCCCTCAGTGCTGCCCTCCCGACGGTGCAGCGCTCCCTCAGTGCTGCCCTCCCGACGGTGCAGCGCTCCCTCAGTGCTGCCCTCCCGACGGTGCAGCGCTCCCTCAGTGCTGCCCTCCCGACGGTGCAGCGCTCCCTCAGTGCTGCCCCCCCCGACGGTGCAGCGCTCCCTCAGTGCTGCATCCGATGGTGCAGCGCTCCCTCAGTGCTGCCCTCCCGACAGTGCAGCGCTCCCTCAGTGCTGCCCTCCCGACGGTGCAGCGCTCCCTCAGTGCTGCCCTCCCGACGGTGCAGCGCTCCCTCAGTGCTGCCCCCCCCGACGGTGCAGCGCTCCCTCAGTGCTGCCCTCCCGATGGTGCAGCGCTCCCTCAGTGCTGCCCTCCCGACGGTGCAGCTCTCCCTCAGTGCTGACCCCCCGACGGTGCAGCGCTCCCTCAGTGCTGCATCCGATGGTGCAGCGCTCCCTCAGTGCTGCCCTCCCGACGGTGCAGCTCTCCCTCAGTGCTGACCCCCCGACGGTGCAGCGCTCCCTCAGTGCTGCATCCGATGGTGCAGCGCTCCCTCAGTGCTGCCCCCCCGACGGTGCAGCGCTCCCTCAGTGCTGCCCTCCCGACGGTGCAGCGCTCCCTCAGTGCTGCCCTCCCGACGGTGCAGCGCTCCCTCAGTGCTGCCTCCCGATGGTGCAGCGCTCCCTCAGTGCTGCCCTCCCGACGGTGCAGCGCTCCCTCAGTGCTGCCTCCCGATGGTGCAGCGCTCCCTCAGTGCTGCCCCCCGATGGTGCAGCGCTCCCTCAGTGCTGCCCCCCGACGGTGCAGCGCTCCCTCAGTGCTGCTCCCGCGATGGTGCAGCGCTCCCTCAGTGCTGCCCCCCCGATGGTGCAGCGCTCCCTCAGTGCTGCCCCCCGACGGTGCAGCGCTCCCTCAGTGCTGCCCCCCCGACGGTGCAGCGCTCCCTCAGTGCTGCCCTCCCGACGGTGCAGCGCTCCCTCAGTGCTGCCCCCCCGATGGTGCAGCGCTCCCTCAGTGCTGCTCCCCCCGATGGTGCAGCGCTCCCTCACTGCTGCCTCCCCGATTGTGCAGCGCTCCCTCAGTGCTGCTCCCCCGACGGTGCAGCGCTTCCTCACTGCTGCTCCCCCGACGGTGCAGCGCTCCCTCAGTGCTGACCCCCCGACGGCGCAGCGCTCCCTCAGTGCTGCTTCCCCGACGGCGCAGCGCTCCCTCAGTGCTGCCTCCCGATGGTGCAGCGCTCCCTCAGTGCTGCTCCCCCGATGGTGCAGCGCTCCCTCAGTGCTGCTCCCCCGACGGTGCAGCGCTCCCTCAGTGCTGCCCCCGATGGTGCAGCGCTCCCTCAGTGCTGCCCCCCCGACGGTGCAGCGCTCCCTCAGTGCTGCCCTCCCGACGGTGCAGCGCTCCCTCAGTGCTGCCCCCCCGACGGTGCAGCGCTCCCTCTGTGCTGCCCCCGATGGTGCAGCGCTCCCTCAGTGCTGCCCCCGATGGTGCAGCGCTCCCTCAGTGCTGCCCCCCCGACGGTGCAGCGCTCCCTCAGTGCTGCCCTCCCGACGGTGCAGCGCTCCCTCAGTGCTGCCCCCCCGACGGTGCAGCGCTCCCTCAGTGCTGCCCTCCCGACGGTGCAGAGCTCCCTCAGTGCTGCCCTCCCGATGGTGCAGCGCTCCCTCAGTGCTGCTCCCCCGACGGTGCAGCGCTCCCTCAGTGCTGCTCCCCCGACGGTGCAGCGCTCCCTCAGTGCTGACCCCCCGACGGCGCAGCGCTCCCTCAGTGCTGCTTCCCCGACGGCGCAGCGCTCCTCAGTGCTGCCTCCCGATGGTGCAGCGCTCCCTCAGTGCTGCTCCCCCGATGGTGCAGCGCTCCCTCAGTGCTGCTCCCCCGACGGTGCAGCGCTCCCTCAGTGCTGACCCCCCGACGGCGCAGCGCTCCCTCAGTGCTGCCTCCCGATGGTGCAGCGCTCCCTCAGTGCTGCCCCCCCGACGGTGCAGCGCTCCCTCAGTGCTGCCCCCCCGATGGTGCAGCGCTCCCTCATTGCTGCCTCCCCGATGGTGCAGCGCTCCCTCAGTGCTGCCCCCCCGACGGTGCAGCGCTCCCTCACTGCTGCCCCCCCGATGGTGCAGCGCTCCCTCAGTGCTGCCCCCGATGGCGCAGCGCTCCCTCAGTGCTGCCCCCCGACGGTGCAGCGCTCCCTCAGTGCTGCCCCCCGACGGTGCAGCGCTCCCTCAGTGCTGCCCCCCCGACGGTGCAGCGCTCCCTCAGTGCTGCCCCCCCGACGGTGCAGCGCTCCCTCAGTGCTGACCCATCTATTTCATATAGACCAGACCAGATTTATAAAGGGGAGGCACAGTGGACCATGTGAGGAGTCTTAGACACCCTCCACTACCACAGAAGAAGCCTTTAATCTGGTTGATCACTAAGGCAAAGAAACTGCCCCTTTGTTTAATCACTGGCTTTCCACTCCAATGACTCATTGAGTAAATGCACCATATGGAAGAGTATTGAGCCATGGAGTCCAGGAAGGTCTAAGATTCAATATCTGATTTGTGCTGGGTTAGCTGGTCTTATTCAGTACATTGAAGGCACACTAGAACTTGCCTCAGCACTGCTGGGTTAGAGTTGAGAAAAAGCAACCAAAACTCCTGCTCCTGATCATTATCTAGTGACTCATGGTAGAAAGTACATGTATGTGGACATCAGTTGAGGGCAGGTGTGGACTGCAATTTATGCTTCCAATAGTCATGTAGCCTACCGGCAATGACCATCCAGACTTGCACATGGCCACATAGCAACATACTGGGGGACTGCCAGAACCTCAGCAAGACTCTTCAGGGGGAATTTTGACTTTGTGCGATAGTCTAAAATGGGTGATAGCGAATCGGCAGCCCGATTTACAACTCTCACGATTTTTATTTCCACTGACTTCAACGGAAATATAAATCGGGAGAGATGTAAAATGAGCGGCTGATCGCTGTCACCCATTTTAGACTATCGTACAAAGTCAAAATTACCTCCTTCAACTTCAGGAGAGCAGTGAAAATTGAAAAAGTTTAAAAATAGCTGGTTTATACCTGCTACTATATAAATACCCTAATATAAGGACATTTTGTTACTTGCTTCTGCATGTATTTCAGTCAGCACCATGCAGAGATGCTATGATCTTCTGACAAAACCATCTTACAATCTCTCCAAAATAATAAACACTGCTTTTTTTGTGTGGGTGAAACAATAAAAATCAATGGTTGCTGGGAACTGAATGATGATAGAGTGTTCAGAGAGAAGAGTAGATTGTTTAGAGCCGAGACTTTCCTATTAATTTATTGCAGCGCAAGACAGTTTGACCTAGGCGCAGTTGTTCAAAATGCAGTTACCTTTGGTAGCTGGAGTTGTCAGCAGTTCAGAAGTTTTCCTCACACCAGTCAGAGTTGACAATGGTAATAGCACTTCCTGTTGTATCTCTGGAAGGGAACGGAACTCCTTCACGCCAAAAACCAAACTGGGGTCTGAACTAACCACTTGTAGCTGTTGTTTTATTGCATTCTGAGCTCCAATGGCTAAAGTTGTAACACCAGCTTGTAACAGGGCATCTGATGGCTGTTTCATATCATCTCTCGATTTTCCACCAGTAATAAGTACCAGGAACTGGGGAACACCTTCCTCTTTTCTACTTCCTGAATACTTGGTAAAAAGGTATTTAAGGACATAGTCCAGTGCGGCTCCAGTCTTGAGCACTGTGCCACCTTTCAGTCTGAGTCTTCTTATGTGAGAGAGAAGTTCATCTTTTGATGAGTAGGTGTTTAGAAAGAACTCAGGCTCTGCAACATTGCTGTACTGTACCAGACCTACCTGCACCCTGTCACTTCCAATGTCAAAGGCCTCAATTATTCTTGTGATGAAGTCACGGATCGCAGGTAAATTGGTGCTTCCAACATGAAATGACCCATCAATAAGGAAGACAATGTCTCTCTTGTCTATTTCTGTTACAATTGCCAAATGAAATACACAGTTACAAACACACTATATTGCAACATAACTTGAAATATTTTTAAGTTCGATAAAATAAATGCAGAATTTGCCCTTAATGTTAGATTTGTGAAGTAACTGGATTTATTTCTGAAGGTACGGAGATAATTCTTGAAGTCTGAACACTTAAGACTCCCGTCAGGTAGACAAGTGGCACTTATATTGTTCTACATATCCAATACCAAGAAGCCATTTGTCCAGCTATGCTAAGACTTGAAGTATGTTGGTGTTTTGGAAAAACCTCCTGCTTTTCCCAACCTCATTAACTTTGTATTCTGCAGGTCTGCATTCTGGCAGTGGTTCTGGATAGTCTTCTACCATAGGGCCTGATTTTAACCCTACTCACCCAACGGAACCCATGTGGGCAAGCAGTTAAAATCGACTGGGAGACTTACCCACCGACGTCCCGGTACATTCCCTCTATCTTCTATTTTAACCTGCACTTTTGGCTGAAGAAGGTTGCAAACGCTTCAGCCTTGTCTTTTGCACTCACGTGCTGGACTCTGCCATCATTGAGGATGGGGATCTTTACAGAGCCTCCTCCTCCCGTTAGTTGTTTAATTGTCCACCACCATTCACGACTGGATGTGGCAGGACTACAGAGCTTTGATCTGATCCGTTGGTTGTGGAATCGCTTAGCTCTGTCTATAGCATGTTGCTTCCGCTGTTTAGCATGCATGTAGTCCTGAGTTGTAGCTTCACCAGGTTGGCACCTCATTTTTAGGTACGCCTGGTGCTGCTCCTGGCATGCTCTTCTATACTCCTCATTGAACCACGGTTGATCCCCTGGCTTGTTGGTAATGGTAGAGTGAGGAATATGCTGGGCCATGAGGTTACAGATTGTGCTGGAATACAATTTTGCTGCTGCTGATGGCCCACAGCGCCTCATGGATGCCCAGTTTTGAGCTGCTAGATCTGTTCTGAATCTATCCCATTTAGCACGGTGGTAGTGCCATACAATACATTGGATGGTGTCCTCAGTGCGGAGACGGGACTTTGTCTCCACAAGGACTGTGCAGTGGTCACTCCGACCAATACTGTCATGGACAGATGCATTTGCGACAGGTAGATTGGTGAGGGCGAGGTCAAGTAAGTTTTTCCCTCGTGTTGGTTCGCTCACCACCTGCCGCAGGCCCAGTCTGGCAGCTATGTCCTTTCAGACTCGGCCAGCTCGGTCAGTAGTGGTGCTACCAAGCCACTCTTGGTGATGGACATTGAAGTCCCCTACCCAGAGTACATTCTGTGCCCTTGCTACCCTCAATGCTTCCTCCAAGTGGTGTTCAACATGGAGGCGGACTGATTCACCAGCTGAAGGAGGGCGGTAGGTGGTAATCAGCAGGAGGTTTCCTTGCCCATGTTTGATCTGATGCCATGAGATTTCCTGGGGTCCAGAGTCAATGTTGAGGACTCCCAGGGCCACTCCCTCCTGACTGTATATCACTGTACTGCCACCTCTGGTGGGTCTGTCCTGCCGGTGGGACAGGACATACCCAGGGATGGTGATGGAAAGGTCTGGGACAATGGCTGAAAGATATGATTATGTGAGTATGGCTATGTCAGGCTGTTTCTTGACTAGTCTGTGGGACAGCTCTCCCAATTTTGGCACAAGTCCCCAGATGTTAGTGAGGAGGACCTTGCAGGGTTGACTGGGCTTGGTTTGCCTTTGTCGTGTCCGGTGCCTAGTGGTCTGATGCTGGGTGGTCCGTCCGGTTTTATTCTTATTGTGACTTTTTTTAGCGAGATTTTACAACTGAGTGTCCACTGATGTCAGACAGGACAACCCATAGAGAACATATCCATTCATTGGCAATAATTGTCATGCAGCAATTTGTTATTATCTTTCGAATGCAATGCCCAGTGAGTTTGATGTGAATGAAACCTCAATCTCCGTGGCTCAGTAAGTGAAGCATGCAGTTGACATTCATGCGTTGAAAGTAAGCTTCACTTAAACACAATTTGGGAAACTGAAGCGAAAGCAAGTAACCATTGAATGCAATTCCCCCTACAGTACTGTTTTACTTTAGTAAATCTGAATGCTTTAATGTATAATAAGTTCATGCACAAGAATTATATCATTTCTTACTGTTGTGTTCAATAATAGTTGTTTAAGTCTTTCAAACCCAACCAGAGTAGCTGCTAAAACATCAGATACCTTTTTTAACTGGAGCAGTTGGTTGCTCATAAACTATGGTTACACCAGCCAATGTTGACAGTGGTGTCATCACCTGTTCCTGTACCTCTGGCAGATTTTGGAATTTGTCAACATTGAAGACCAAACTGGAGTCAATTGCGATTTCTGTTAGCTGTGCCGGATCTGCATTCATGGCTCCTATGGCAAAGGTCATTACAGCAGCTCGCTTCAGGGCATCTGCAGGTCGTTTGACATCATCCCTTGACCTTTCTCCAGTGATGAGCACCAAAAACTGGGGAACACCATCCTCTTTCCTACTTCCTGCAGCTCTGGTAAAGTGGTTTTTAAAGACGTAGTCTAGTGCTGCGCCAGTGTTAAGTGCCCAATGGCCTCTCAGTCTGAGTCTTTTCACAGCAGTTTGCAAAGCAGATTTTGTCATGTGAGTATTTAAGTGAAATTCAGTCGTTGCAACATCATTGTACTGTACCACGGCAACTCGCACAGAATCTGGTCCAATTTCAAATTTGTCGACTATATTTAAGATAAATTCGCAAATTTGCAAAAAGTTAGCATTTCCCACACTGGAGCTGCCATCGATCAGGAATACTATGTCCCTCTTGCTGACTTGAGCTGCAAAATAATTTTAGGTTAGTTCAATAATGGAAACTTTTGCTTCAACTCATATTTCTTAATCATAAAGTATAAATTTAGGCTTCGTACTAGCAGCATAGGAAGGTTAGAAGAATTATTTTCATGCAAATAGTTATAAGAATAAGAACATAAGAGCATAAGAATTAGAAGCAGGAGTAGGCCATTTGGCCCCTCGAGCCTGCTCCGCCATTCAATCAGATCATGGCTGATCTTCAACCTCAACTCCACTTTCCTGCCCAATCCCCATATCCCTTGATTCCCCTACAGTCCAAAAATCTATCGATCTCAGCCTTGAATATACTCAACGACTGAGCATCCACAGCCCTCTGGGGTAGAGAATTCCAAAGATTCACAACCCTCTGCATGAAGAAATTCTTCCTCATCTCAGTCTTAAATGGCTGACTCCTTATCCTGTGACTATGCCCTCTAGTTCTTGACTCTCCAGCCAAGGGAAACAACCTCTCAGCCTCTACCTTGTCCAGCTCCCTCAGAATCTTATATGTTTCAGTGAGATCGCCTCTCATTCTTCTAAACTCCAGAGATTTTTGCTAGCCAAGGGTATTAAGAGATATGGAGCCAAGGCGGGTGGATGGAGTTAGGATACAGATCAGCCATGATTTCACTGAATGGCGGAACAGGTTTGAGGGGCTTAATGGCCTACTCCTGTTCCTATGTTCATATGAACTTGTCGTAATATATTAAATATGAGATCGGCATCCCAAGACATAGAGGTAAGTGGAAAAATTGACTTTTTTTTAAAAAAAAGCTTTTGGTATCTAGTTTACATTTTTAAAATTTCCTCACAGCTCACTCACAAACCCAACTGCCTTGTCTAAAACTAGTCAGGTGACAACTCTAGAAGCCCAACCTTTCTGATCCCTGATATTTATCTTTGAAAAGGCCAACTTCTCTCCAAAGTGAAATCCTGTGTTCAAGCAAAGCTGTTTGATTATGGAGAATGTCATGAATTTTGTTCAAAGTCATTTTTATAATTATTAAATCTGCAATTAAAAAAAAGCATTTAAAACTATTGGAAGCTACGCACCTTCAATCTCAGGTTCTTGCACCTCTATAACCAATTGTTTCCTGGCTACCAATGAAAACAGTGGCATCAATTGTTCTCGTATGGCAGCCATCCTTTGGACATTGGGAGCTAGCATAGAAAACGAAGGGTCGGTAGCTATCTGTTCGGTTTCAGCTGCAACGGCATCTCGCACCCCGACAACAAACGTAAACATGCCACGTTTTTTTATTGGAAACATTCCCCGTCTGAAATCATCACTGGACTGTCTTGAAGTTACAAGGACCATCACCTGAGGAACCCCCTCTGCTTCCCTGCTCCCGGCTGATGGAATAAAGTGATTGTCGACCAGGAACTGGAATGCCTTTCCAATATTGGCTTCACCTCCCCCTTTCTGTCGAAGATTTTTCATGGCATTGAGGACCTTTGTTTTTGTGGGGTACGTGTTTAAATAGAACTCAGTACTGGGGGTGTTGCTGTATTGCACCACGCCAATTTGGATGGCATCGGGGCCAATATTGAGATCTTCAATGAAATTTGCGATGAAAGAATGTATGAACTGAAATTCATCCCTTCCCAAATTACTTGATCCATCAATTAGGAAAATTAGGTCAGCTGATTCTTGCTCTTTAAAGAGAAAGACAAATGTAAAAGATAACGTGTTAAAACAGGTAACTCAAAACAATATTTTAAAAAGGAAAAGACTTGCGTTTATATAGTGCCTTTCATATCCTCAGGACATCTCAAAGTGCTTTATAGCCAATGAAGTACTTTTGTAATGTAGGGAAACATGGCAGCCATTACTGAGGAACTTGGCTGAGGCCGAGGCCTATAGTAATACACAGAACCAAGGTCGAAAAGAGTAGGAAAAAAAGTAAAATAATTCCAGAATCAGTGGTTAGATGATACTGAAAGTCTATAGATTGTAAGAGGAAGGTAAGATTGAGGAGGTAAGGAGTTCCACAGTTTTCAAGCCCTGGGAAATAATAATTTAGGGTAGGGGGTGGTGTGATTAGTCCTGATTTCAATATAGTGAAGATAAAGGGAGAAGAAATTGCATGTAGATGGTGAGTTTGGGAGGAAGAAGAAAATAAATTTCATGGGAACAAATACTATAGTATTCTTGATAAAACAGTGCGAAAGAGACAAGAAAGATCCCTAAAGATCCTCCCTGATATGCAAGCAGTATTCAAATCTTGCACAGAATTAGCTTTATAGAGTTAAGAGTAGTTGAGAAGGTCTCATGTCCAAATAAACACTCTAATTGGTGGGGTAATAAGTAGCTGTTTTTATTTCCAAAATCCTCTAAAATCTTCCATCAAAGAATAACAAAGTGATGCAACAGAAGTGTAATTGCTACAATGTGCTTACTCCCAACAGGTGACCATCTTGTGTTCAGTTAGAAATATACAAGCACCATACATATCAAAAAGAAATATTTGACATTAAAGAGGAAACCTAGATTTTTGGAGACAACTGGAGTAGTGTGCGCCCAAGAATTTTAAATCAGAGGAGATAATGGGATCCAGAATTTGAAATCAAGGGAGATAATCCAGAATGGCACTATAGATGAAGGTAGATGTAAATGGATAGTAAAGTAACATGTGCATACTGCAGCCTCAGTAATATTGCAAGGATGGCAGTTATGAGCAGGAGCTCAGCTACTGTGGAGTGAGTTCTAAAAGGAAAAGAAAATTAGATATAGTTAGGGTTTAATACACTTGAGTTATGAAGACCAATAGATCTGTATGTATGTAAAACCAATACCGACTGCAACACTGAGCTAGTGCGCATAGGGCCACTCAGAGAATGCAACGAAAATGAACACAATTGATCCTCCGTTAACTGGCATAATGAAGGAGACACCTGTTATATAATGGAAATTGATAGATAATCATGAGTTCCTAGACTTTAGTCTTGCACATGTGTTATCAATACTCTTAAGTATGGGAATAAAGGCTAGTCCAAGCTTTGGCATTACTTAATGTCATACAAATTGTGGTAGGTATTAATAGATTGTGCAATAAGGTGAAGTCTTGCACAAGACTTTCCAATGAAAATTCAGGGGATAATATAGAAAGCTGATAATTGAAGTGGGAAATAATGGATGTTCCACTGCAGTTTGAAATATTTGTTGGAGCATTTAAGCAAATTAGTAAACGTCAGATAGTCTGGAAATCTGCAAAGCTAAAATGAATTTTCAAATGACTTTTTGAAAACTCTTCTCCCTCCTCTACTGAAGGCACTGACCTACCTTAGATTTTTTATCCTGAGGTGAAGACTATTATCTGGTACTTTGTTCTTCATGTGTTAGACCAGACAATGAGTGCCAGCAGGCTATTTTCGTTGTGACCCAACTGTAGAGCGATCAGGAGTGGGAAACCTGACTGATTTTTCCCAATTATTTTAAACAGTATATTTCACGCTGAACATTGTATCCAATAAAGAATTTATAAATCATAGTTTGGCCCGAAAGAACCAATAAAATGTACAGTATTTCCAGTTTAGTGTAACATGCTGCTTCAAACATCTGTAACCAATTGTGAATCATGTGCTGAAAAGTGCAGCATTCCAGTGATTTTGATTGTTTTGACAGGCCTGAATGCCATCCAGGTTTCAAACACCGAATATAGGATTAGCGATGTTGGCTCCTCGGAGTGGAAAGCTATGATCACAGTGTCATGATAAGTATGATGAACTTGGAAGGGATCTCTTAGAAATATCAATCATGTCTAAATTGAAATATTCCCTGTAGAACTCATATTGTGACAGAGGATCTAGCCTGGAAAACAGGGACTGGGATGGTGCAGCTGGGTGATCCTTTCATTTCAGGGCTCAGGTTGATGGGATAAAAGTCTCCCCTTTCTGTCTAAGTGAAATGAGTCTGAAGTTTTTAGTGGCACTGCGCATAATTCAGCACTAAATTGCAATTCTGAGGTGTCATAAACATGGGCAGCGTGAAAGGCGGAAATGTCGCACTGCCTCAGTAGCAGGTGTCTTTCTATGGTTTAGGTTCAGCATGATGGAGGAAGCTTTAATTTGGTGTTAATTCATGTTTTCCCTGACCTAGAGATGTTTGATGGGGAAGAGTAGAAGAGTTTACCTTCTCATCTGACCTGCGTTATGCCAGATCTGGGATTGCCTGATGCTAGCACTAGGTCAGGTGCCAAAAGTTTAATTTCCACTCTCCTGCATGGTTATCCCTGAATTAAAACCACAACAGAAATTCCTGGATATGCTGATGTAATAGCCATGAAGATAACACTTTTTCGAAAGTGTCATTTTTCTGATGAAGGCTCTGCAATGTATTTTTAATTTGTCTTTTCAAAGGTAAAACATATCAGCATTTTCAAACACTGATAAGATGCACCAGAAAGCAGTACATGGAGTTGTGATATGATATTAACATCACTTTTCTGGCTCTGGCCATCTGTGCGCTGTCCCTCTTTCTGCTGAAATATCATTGGCAGAACCTTCAGTCACCATGCCCTAGCACTCCACAACGATCTTCTTAAACCCCTAGCACTGCAGATTTTATTATATGTATTATATATAATTCTGTTCTGCTCAGATTTTCTCTCCTGGAGGAAATACTTTTGGGGTGCAAACTGGTGTCAACAGCCTATGCCCCATTTCATTGCCCAAAACACAAATATGCCCCAACTTGGCACAGATAAAATGCTAAAAACGGCATGTAAATTCCCGGCCAAGGTGTTTTTAGTTTAATATGAAAGCTCATAATTAAACAATTAACATATTCAACTTCCTATTGTCCATCAGGATCTAGCCATAAGAATTATCAATTTACACTTGTGTAGCCCATACAGACAGCTCATGTACTGGAAGAGCCTTGTTATTTCTGTGTGAGCTTAGGTTTTAACAACTCACGTGCTGACCTTACAAATAAGGCTTTCAAATCAATAAATGAATAGATAGAAAAATAGATTTTGTTGCACCACTTCTCTCTTTGAAAAAGGACCCTCACTCACATGTGAATTTATCAGCTCACTTGTGAGGACTGTGCATACTGAACTAATCATGCCACCATGGCTGTTTCCACTGGTTTATCTGCCACCTAGCTGAAGTACCCAGTGTAAAGTTCACTCTGCTCTCACTGGGGTGTTTTTTTCCCACATCCCCTCTTCACATCCTTCTCTTCACATCCTTCTCTTCAATGCTAAAGCTACCTCATCCTGCAATTTAAAGATCCTATAAAGGTTTCCTTTAAATGCAGTTCTGCCTGTTGGTGGCTGCCTAACAGCGTTGAACCCCCTCTTGGATCCCACTGTTCTTAGCAATGCGTAGGCCACCAGCAGAAATGGTGGGGAATTGGGCAGTTAATTTCACAGCAACGTAGGGTGAACAATATTTGGAGTTTCTGGCTGCTGACCTCATTTTCGGAGAAGAATGTTTACGAGTATTGCTAAGGGGAAGGATTTGGTGCAATGCTTCATCAACCCATTTTCCTCTTCCAGCTGCTCTGAAAGCAAATGGTAAAATGGAGGCATATTTGGGCCATATTGTCCTGAAAGGTAGCATCATCATGGCAAAACACATCTGCCAAGCCACTAGTACTGGGCCTCGACTCCAGTTGACCACTGAGCAGCAAAAAAACTGCCCAGATGGCATCAATCAGATCAGCGAAGCCCTGAGAGATACTTGATTGTATTCCAACTCCAGTTGCTGGGAGGGCAGGAGCGATAGCCTTCTCCACTCTACCACTCAAGAAGAGAAATCAGGGTTAGCTGAGCAGTGTAATGGCTACTGTACTTTCAGTACAATGTATAACCATAAGCATTTACAATGTATTGTGATTAAATGTGCCCTTGCAGGAGCTGAAGAGACAGGATACGATGAATGTTAGGCTGCCTTCTCGTCTCCTACTTCGTTGTCTTCTACTGCTTCTCCTATATGTCTGCCCAAGATTTCCATAGTTTCCTCTTCATATGGAACGAGAGGCCAGATAAGTGTACCTGTTGCTGTTCTTTGCCTTTGATCATGGGCCACTTTCATCTTTAAGAATAAAGCAGATAGTGTGAAAACCCTCTACATAGAATGCAACCCAGATGTCAATAAGCATTCCTTAATGGGGATGAGACTTTTACTGCTTCCTTTCATGTTCAGCTATGAATGAAAGAACACTTACAGGAAAAGGAAGGGGATGTAAAGGATCTTGTGGTGCATCACGCACATTTTGATAAGTTGTAGATGGGATTCAACCATTGAGGGCAAGGTGACTACACGTGTGAAAAATGCCTATTACCATGTTAAAAGTTCAGACTGTCACCTCTTACCTTGGTTAGCCTGGTGAGCTCATCAAACTTCCTTCAGCAATGAGTTGCTGTGTGGGGTTAGTGGAGGTGGCACTCATTGCCAAGGCCACTTCCTTTCATTGAACCTGGATCAATCCTTTTGTTGGTCTCCTTCTTTCAGTCCCATGTTACTGCTCCCTCCTTTCCCTTTTTTGAGCCAAAAAAATTTCTGTGAAGAAGTCGAAAAACATGGGGGTTCTGGGCCCTGCTTCAGCAGTCTCAGACGTGCTTCTTGCAGGTGCTGTTCAAATTTCTTACTTCCTGTTGTTACAGGCCTGGTCAGTAATGTGCTGCAGCAATGCCGGTTTCCAACCCTCCCCCTCCCGAAGCATGCTCCCAATAGACAATGCTAATCGCACGGAGCCACCCTGAATATGACAATAAACGTAGGGAAACAAAATAGAATGAGATCACAGCAGGGTCTCATCAGCTAATGGACGTTATGGCCCAACAAACCTCTGGCAGAAAAATTGCCACGGAGGATAATCTAGGCCCTTGTCCAAGTCCGCAATCACTGCACACAGTCTCCCCGACTGTGTCACAAACCCTCAATAAGACCATCAGCTTTGGCTTTGTGACTCACTTTGGCACATTTTTAATTCTTAGGGTTCTTTTTTCTCTGCTATATCGCTTGGATAATGCGGCAGAAAATCAAACAAAATGGGATAGGGAAACCACCACCAGGTTCACATCCCTGCCAGTGCCTCCAGGTATTATCCTTACCCCCACCCCCACCCCCACCCCCCCCCGCCCCCGCCCCAGCAGGGAACTCAGCTGTCCCCCCCCTTGACAACCAGCTGCATTTAAGTGATGATGGAGGGTCCATAAACAAGGTGATTTTCCTGCCTCAACTACTGCTGACCCCAGGAATACCTTGAGATGGGAGGAGGTACAGCCTGGGCCAGTAGCAGCAAACCCTCTATTGTTAATGTTGGAAGGAAAGGGGCTTGTACTGAGCATCCCAGGAGCTGGAGGCCTGCAGCTCAGTAAGAGCCCCTTTTTAAAAACTTCTGCCCCTTTAAGGACATCTTTCTTCTCGAGGCTTTGCAGTGGGTGAGCTCTCTCTGCGTGGTGAGTATCCCACCGCCCTACATTTTTAATAAGCATCAACCCAGGAAAATGGGTTACAGTCATGGCAGGGTCAGGACGGGAGATGGAATCCTGCCCTGACCTACCTCCGGTGGTGAACCCACCCCGGAGTAAAATCCAGCCTCAGTCTCTCTGTCCTCAGCTGTCTTGAGTTTTGCTGGGTTGTACTGACACAGGCTCACAACACGTGGGCTGAATAGCTGGCTTGGTGAGCGGCTCCCCAATTGGATGGCATGGAGCATCCGACTTATGCAAATATTTATCAGCACTCACAAACCCACCAAATGATCACACCCACTTAACTACTTGAATGTCTTGCACGGGTACTTAAGCAACCACAGTCTCAAGTCATCTGGAACTGCTCCCTACAACCAATCTTTAACATTAATTGACATCTATAATGTGTTATATTTTCTCCAGCTAACCATCCCCTTCTCAGGCCACTATTGCAGGCTGAACTAAACTGTTAGCAACCTCTTCATCTTGTTTAACCCTAATATCCAACTCCATCTCTAACATTGCCTGCCTTTGCCGTTACTTCAACCCATCTGCCATTGAAACCCCCATTCATGTCTTTGTCACTTCCAGACTTGATTATCCCAATGCTCTTCTGGCTTGCCTCCAACCCCTATTCTCTGCAAACTTCAGCTCATCCAAAATTTTGCTGTCCATATCCTATCCTACATCAAGTCATGCTCGCCCATCATCCCTGTCCCAACTGACCTGCATTGGCTCCTGGTTCCCCAATGCTTGAGATATAAAATTTATATTCTTATGTTTAAACCTATCCATGGCCTGACCCCTCCCTGTCTCTGGAACCTCCTCCAGCCATACAATCTCCCAACATCGCCCTATCGGTTGTCGTGGCTTTAGCTGCCGAGGCCCTAGTTCTGGAATTCTATCTCTAAACCTCTCCACCTCCCTCTCCTCCTATAAAACATACCTCTTTGACCAAACTTTTGACCAGCCCTCCTATTAGCTTTCTTTGGCTTGTCGACCATTTCTCCTCATGCCTCAGTGAATCGCCTTGGAATGTTTTCCTACATTAAAGATGCTTTATCAATGCAAGTTGTTGTTTTTATTTGTGATTTAATAATACGATAGAATGGGTCATTTAAACAATTAACATATTAAGCTTCATGTTGTCCATCAGGATCTAGCCATAAAATTACCAATTACACTTCTGTAACCCAAACAGACAGCTGATCTAGCTGTTGTGTATTGCAAGGGACTTTCTGTGTGGGCTTAACATGCTGACCTTAGAAATAAGGCTTTCAAACCAATAACCCAACACAGTTATAAAAAACCTTTTCGTCACAGTGCCACTCAGCTCAAAAAAGGACCACCTTCCGGCAAAGCCTCCATCGCCATTGTGCAAGTCTTGCATTATTGACCCCGAGAATTCACATTCACGTTTCTGCTCATTTTATTTGAATCTCTTAATGAATTTTACCAGACAGCAATAAACTCCTGAAGGATATCGCATAGTCTTCCCTCTGTTCATGATTGCTCTTCACATGCCAACATCATTGTTAAGCACAGATAGTGATTCAGGCTCGTGACTTTCATTTTAGTGACTCCTTACCCTGTTGCGCTTCTGTCCCATAGTTTGAGAGGACTACACCAAGAACAGCCAGCAGTGACACCAAGCGGTGCATTTTCATTGTTAGGACAATGCACCTTGCTGTGAACCTGGAACAAACAGGAAAATTATTAATATCAAAATTGCAATTTTTATCAAGGTGCAGCCATTATATTTACTTTCTTATAAATTATCATGACAGGCATACATATAAAATAGTCACTAAAAGAACAAATAAATAATTTAAGAGGGATTTCTTCTCTCAGAGAGTGATGAGGATGTGGATGTGGCTGCCACATAGAATGGTTGAAACAGATAGCATTGACACATTTAAGTGCAGGCTTGAGGGAGAAGGGGAGAAGGGGATATGGGGGCAGGGTGGGAAAAGGTCATTAGAGTGGAAGGAGGCTCATGTGGAGTATAAACACCGGCGTAGACCAGTTGGGCTGAATGTTCTATTTCCATGCTGTAGACTCTGCAATTACCTCTTCCATTTGACATCGTATCATTGTATCATAGTAGGATTTGGACATTCAGCCCATCGTGCCTGTGACGGCTCTTTAAAAGAGCTATCGAATTAGTCCATTCCCCTGTTCTTTCCCCATAGGCTTGTAATTTTTTTCCCTTCAAGTATTTATCCAATTCCCTTTTGAAAGTTACTATTGAATTTGCTTCTACCACCCTTTCAGGCAGTGCATTCCAGATCATAACAACTCGCTGCGTAAAAAAATGTTTCCTCATGGGTGGGAAAGTAAGCTGTGAGGAGGGCACAAAGGGCTCAATTTTAAAACCAAAGTCCGGGTGCGTTGGGGGCGGGGGCATAGAAAATCAGGATCTTCCAGAGCGGGCAGGAATCCCGGCTCCAACACACTGAAGAATGCGCATAACCCAGAGGCAATTAAAGCCGGCGGGAAGGTATTTAAAACACTACTGGGCCCCTTACAGCAAATAAGCGGGCACACCTCCCATGGAAATTCAATCCCCAAGGACCTGGTCCAGTCTGCTTGCTCTGACAAGTCTTAAAGGAGCTGGCGACCAAAACTAGTGGACATTTTTGTAAGTTTGCTCAATTTAGAAGTGTTTTCTGAGGAATGGAAAGTAGCTCACAAAATCTCATTATTTACAGAAGGGTTAGAGGACAACCTGGAAAATATAGATCAGTAAAATTGAGAAAGACTTTGAAATTATTTTGATAAACCCATTCGGTGAACACTTGGAAAAGTGTTCAGATTACCAGAGAGCAGTGCCTAGGTTCCCATTCAATGTTCAGGTCGTCAGGGAGCAGTGCATTTGGGTCCTATCAAAGGTTCAGGTCACCAGGGAGTAGTGCATGGTGCTCACTTTTCTATTCTCAGTTCAAGAGGGTAGTTGTGGGGGCCGGATATTGGCAAGTATGACGACTAAAGCCAGGGGAGCAACTCAAGGCTCTGGGTCCTAACAACTTTATATTTTAGATGCAGAAAACTCTTCAAATTCCCACCTACCAGCAGCAAATGATTGTGTTATTTTAACTACCCAATTTTCCAGCAGCTGGTTTCTAATTACTAGGAGCAGCCAGTGATTTGAGGGAAAGATTTCCAGCAGCCTCTTGGCTGCAGATGATGGTGTCGCTGCAACAGAGAGGGGTACTGGTTGAGGAGGCCCCATCCCCTCATCCACCATCCACATCTGCAATCCACATTGAGGAGGAGCAGGAGGAGGAGGACAAACCCATGGGCAGACCAGTGGCTCACCTGGCTGCTCGTGAGGCCAGGGAGTCACTCATAAATGAATGGTTCTCATAAGATCAGAAAGTGAGAAGAGTCCAGTCCACACACCACCTGGAAAGACCAGCGCCAACACTAGTCTCCCCACCCCTACCTGCACAAAACAGCCCTGCAACTACACATAGTTGCTGTAAAGTGATCTACTGGGTGGCATCAAGTGTCGCCGATCATGGTGAAGCACATGAAAGGGCGCTATCACAAAAGCCAGTCAAGAATGGGCAAGACGTGGCAGTAATGGTGAGAATGATAACATTTAATGTGACTTTAACAAAAAACAAATATAAATGAAAAACATGACAGTCTGTCAGACACCCTTGTGATCACAAATCCTTAGCCTTTCTCTTCCTACCGCTTCTATGTGGTGCATCCCCTGTGGCTGCAGCAGTGGTAGTGGCAGGTTGCTCATGTCCATGCCCTGACTGCTTAGATGCTTTCGGCCATTGCCCTCCAAAGACTGCTCCACCTGCACCTGTGCAGGGGCAAACTCGGCCACCTGGAGAGGAGGCAGCATTGCGGGTACTGGTTGAGTGGGGGGCAAGAGGTGAGACGTGGGAACACTTTGAGTGGCGTCCCCACTTCCACGTTCCCTTTCGCCATCATCCCTCCCCTGGGCCAGGACCACATCACTCCTTCCACTCTGCTGGACAACAGTTTGGAGGACATGTGTGATGCCCTGGAAGGCCACTTCTAAAATATCTGTCAGCCTGTTTAAAGCAGCAGAATGTTATTCACCGTGACTCTGATCAGCCGTTGTCAGGGCCTGAATGGACTCATTTGTGAGCCGTGCTTCAAGCTCAATGGTGGCTAGCCTTCTCTCCATCGCAGACATTCCCGCACTTACCTGCAACACTATCTCAGATATTTCCGCAGTTATCTGTGACACTATCTCAGATATTTCCGCAGTTATCTGTGACACTATCTCAGACATTTCAGCAGTTATGTGCGACACTATCTCAGACAGTTGCTCACGTCCCTGTGACACTATCTCAGAGATTCCCTCCTGCACCTGTGCCACCATTCCACTCATGCTGGACTCCTCCATCCTCTGTGCTATTGTGGAGAGTGCGTGTGGCACCTATGGAGGTTAGGGAGGAAATTGCGGGTCCCCTAGCAGAGATATTTGAATCATCCACCGCTACAGGTGAGGTGCCTGAAGATTGGAGGGTAGCAAATGTTGTGCCTTTGTTTAAGAAGGGCGGCAGGGAAAAGCCTGGGAACTACAGACCAGTGAGCCTGACATCTGTAGTGGGTAAGTTGTTAGAGGGTATTCTGAGGGACAGAATCTACAGGCATTTGGAGAGGCAGGGACTAATTAGGAACAGTCAGCATGGTTTTGTGAGAGGAAAATCATGTCTCACGAATTTGATTGAGTTTTTTGAAGGGGTAACCAAGAAGATAGATGAGGGCTGTGCAGTAGACGTGGTCTACATGGACTTCAGCAAAGCATTTGACAAGGTACCGCATGGTAGGTTGTTACATAAGGTTAAATCTCATGGGATCCAAGGTGAGGTAGCCAATTGGATACAAAATTGGCTTGACGACAGAAGACAGAGGGTGGTTGTCGAGGGTTGTTTTTCAAACTGGATGCCTGTGTCCAGCGGTGTGCCTCAGGGATCGGTGCTGGGTCCGCTGTTATTTGTTATTTATATTAATGATTTGGATGAGAATTTAGGAGGCATGGTTAGTAAGTTTGCAGATGACACCAAGATTGGTGGCATTGTGGACAGTGAAGAAGGTTATCTAGGATTGCAACGGGATCTTGATAAATTGGGCCAGTGGGCCGATGAATGGCAGATGGAGTTTAATTTAGATAAATGTGAGGTGATGCATTTTGGTAGATCGAATCGGGCCAGGACCTACTCCGTTAATGGTAGGGCGTTGGGGAGAGTTATAGAACAAAGAGATCTAGGAGTACAGATTCATAGCTCCTTGAAAGTGGAGTCACAGGTGGATAGGGTGGTGAAGAAGGCATTCAGCATGCTTGGTTTCATTGGTCAGAACATTGAATGCAGGAGTTGGGATATCTTGTTGAAGTTGTACAGGGCATTGGTGAGGCCACACTTGGAGTACTGTGTACAGTTCTGGTCACCCTATTATAGAAAGGATATTATTAAACTAGAAAGAGTGCAGAAAAGATTTACTAGGATGCTACCGGGACTTGATGGTTTGACTTACAGGGAGAGGTTAGACAGATTGGGACTTTATTCCCTGGAGAGTAGGAGGTTAAGGGGTGATCTTATAGAAGTCTATAAAATAATGAGGGGCATAGATAAGGTCGATAGTCAAAATCTTTTCCCAAAGGTAGGGGAGTCTATAACGAGGGGGCACAGATTTAAGGTGAGAGGGGAGATATACAAAAGGATCCAGAGGGGCAATTTTTTCACTCAAAGGGTGGTGAGTGTCTGGAACGAGCTGCCAGAGGCAGTAGTAGAGGCGGGTACAATTTTGTCTTTTAAAAAGCATTTGGACAGTTACATGGGGAAGATGGGTATCGAGGGATATGGGCCAAGTGCAGGCAATTGGGACTAGCTTAGTGGTATAAACTGGGCGACATGGACATGTTGGGCCGAAGGGCCTGTTTCCATGTTGTAACTTCTATGATTCTATGATTCTATGATTCCAGCACCTTGCAAATGTGTTGCAGTCCCTCGATCATTCTCCTTTTAAAGGATGGCCCCCGGGGTTCAGCATCTGTGTCCAGCTGAGCAGAGCCTGGAGAGGAGTGCTCCCACCGATGCAGACTCTCCACAGCTGCCCCTGCCATCAGTGTCTGCTCGTGCTCGCTTGAGTGTGGTGACTCACCAGGTGCCAACCCAACTAACCGACTACTATAACCCACCGAGGTTTGAGTATCTGCTCTGGTGGATGGCTCGCTAAGATGTGACGGTGCGCCCTCAGAGGCCGGGACCTCCTTTGAGGAATCGCCCTCTCCCACCACTGCGGTCGTTGAACGGCCTGTAAGAGAACAGAAGGCAATATTAAGCATCATCACAGATGTGTCTTGTTGCGATGAGCATACTGAGGTGTTCAACATGCCAATCATTGTTAACATGAATTGATGTTGTGTGTGATGAATATTAAAGTTGTGTCACCAGACGTTTGTGGGGCGCCAGTCTCGGCATTCCCAATGGACAGGCACTCGAGGGTGTGGCTGATCACCAACGCCTCCTCCTCCGCATCTGTGAGGACCACTATTTGTTGTGGCCCCCCTTCAGTCCAGGTACAGCAGGCAATTAGGAAGGCAAATGGCATGTTGGCCTTTATTGCAAGGGGGCTGGAGTACAAGAGTAAGGAAGTCTTGTTACAATTGTACAGGGCTTTGGTGAGACCATACCAGGAGTACTGTGTACAGTTTTGGTCTCCTTATGTAAGGAACAATATACTTGCCTTAGAGGCGGTGCAACAAGGGTTCACTAGATTGATTCCTGGGATGAAAGGGTTGTCCTATCAGGAGAGATTGAGTAGAATGGGCCTATACTCTCTGGAGTTTAGAAGAATGAGAGGTGATCTCATTTAAATATATAAGGTTCTGAGGGGGCTTGACAGGGAAGATGCTGAGAGGTTGTTTCCCCTGGCTAGAGAGTCTAGAACTAGAGGGCATAGTCACAGGATATGGGGTCGGCCATTTAAGACTGAGATGAGGAAGAATTTCTTCATGCAGAGGGTTGTGAATCTTTGGAATTCTCTACCCCAGAGGGCTGTGGATGCTCAGTCGTTGAGTATATTCAAGGCTGAGATCGATAGATTTTTGGACTCTAGAGGAATCAAGGTTATGGGGATCAGGCAGGAAAGTGGGGATGAGGTCGAAGATCAGCCATGATTTTATTGAATGGTGGAGCAGGCTCGAGGGGCTGTATGGCCTACACCTGCTCCTATTTCTTATGTTCTTATGTTCTCATGTTGCCTTTGGCTCTTTTACCTTAAATCTGTGTCCTCTGGTTACCAATCCTTCTACCACTGGAAACAGTTTCTCCTTATTTACTCTGTCAAAACAGTTCATGATTTTAAACACCGATATCAAATCTCCCCTTAACTTTCTCTGTTCTAAGGAGAGCAATCCCAGTTTCTCCAGTGTCTCCACATAACTGAAATCTCTCATCCCTGGTACCATTCTAGTAAATCTCTTCTGCATCCTCTCTAAGACATTGGCATCGTTCCGAAAGTGTGGTGCCCAGAATGTTATTTTTATTCATTCATGGGATGTCACTGGCAAGGCCAGCATTTAGTGCCCATCCCTAATTGCCCTTGAGAAAGTGGTGGTGAACCGCCATCTTGAACTGCTGTAGTCCGTGTGGTGAAGGTTCTCCCACAGTGCTGTTAGGTAGGGAGTTCCAGGATTTTGACCCAGCGACGATGAAGGAATGGCGATATATTTCCAAGTCAGGATGGTGTGTGACTTGGAGGGGAATGTGTTCTCATGCGCCTACAGCCCTTGTCCTTCTAGGTAGTAGAGGTCGTGGGTTTGGTAGATGCTGTCGAAGAAGCCTTGGTGAGTTGCTGCAGTGCATCCTGTGGATGGTACACACTGCAGCCACAGTGCGCCGATGGTGAAGGGAGTGAATGTTTAGGGTGGTGGATGGGGTGCCAATCAAGCGGGCTGCTTTGTCTTGGATGGTGTCGAGCTTCTTAAGTTTTGTTGAAGCTGCACTCATCCAGGCAAGTGGAGAATATTCCATCACACTCCTGGGACTTGATGGTTTGACTTATAGGGAGAGGTTAGACAGACTGGGACTTTTTTCCCTGGAGAGTAGGAGGTTAAGGGGTGATCTTATAGAAGTCTATAAAATAATGAGGGGCATAGATAATGTAGATAGTCAAAATCTTTTCCCAAAGGTAGGGGAGTCTATAATGAGGGGGCATAGATTTAAGATGAGAGGGGAGAGATACAAAAGGGTCCAGAGGAGCAATTTTTTCACTCAAAGGGTGGTGAGTGTCTGGAACGAGCTGCCAGAGGCAGTAGTAGAGGCGGGTACAATTTTGTCTTTTAAAAGCATTTGGACAGTTACATGGGTAAGATGGGTATAGAGGGATATGGGCCAAGTGCAGGGAATTGGGACTAGCTTAGTGGTATAAACTGGGCGACATGGACATGTTGGGCCGAAGGGCCTGTTTCCATGTTGTAACTTCTATGATTCTATGATTCTATGATTCTATGTTAGGCTGACTGGCCTGTAATAGCCGGGTTTATCACTCTCCCCCTTTTTGAACAGGGGTGCAACATTTGCAATCCTTCAGTCATCCAGCACTGTCTCCATATCTAAAGCAGATTGGAAGATTGTGGCCAGAGCCTCTGCAATTTCCACCCTTATTTCCCTCAGAAACCTGGGATGCATCTCATCTGGACTGGGTGACTTTTCTACTTTGAGTACTGCCAACCTTTTATGAACCTCTTCCTGATCTATTTTTATTCTATCCAATATCGCTACTACCTCCTCCTTTACTGCTACAATGGCAGCATCCTCCTCTTCGCTAGTGAAGATTGATGCAAAGTATTTATTTAGTACCTCAGCCATGTACCTCCCCCTCACAAGAAGATCTCCTTTTTTGTCCCTAATTGGCCTCACCCTTTCGTTGACTACCTTTTTACTATTTATATGTTTATAAAAGACTTTTGGGTTCCCTTTTATGTTAGCTGTTAATCTATTCTCATACTCTCTCTTTGCCCCTCATTCCCTTTTTTAGATCTCCTCTATTCCTTCTGTATTCATCCTGGTTCTCTAATGTATTTTGAACATTACATTTGTCATAAGTGTCCTTTTTACTGTTTCATTTTAATCTCTATATCTTTAGTCATCCAGGGAGCTCCAGCTTTGGATGCCCTTCCTATCCCTCCTGGTGGAAAAGTGTGAACTCAGTACCCGAACCATCTCCTCCTTGATGGCCTCCCATTGTACAATTACTGAATCATCTACCATTTTTTGATTCCAATCCACCTGGATTAACTCAGTGAAATTGGCCCTCCTCACATTTGATTGTTCCTTGTCCTTTTCCATAACTATTCTAAACCTAATGATATTATCATCACTGTTCCCCAAATGCTCCCCCACTGAAACATGCTCCACCTGCCCCACTTTTTTCTCCTGAACTAGATCCAGCACTGTTTCCTTCCTCATTGGGCTGGTAACAAACTGTTCAAGAAAATTTTCTTCTACACATTTCAGGAATTCCTCCCCCTCTTTGCCCTTTACACGTTTACTGTCCCAGTCTAGATCAGGATAATTGAAGTCTCCAATTAAACTACTCTATAGTTCTTGCATCTTTCTGTAATTTGCTTGCAAATTTGCTCCTCCATCTCCTTCCACTATTTGGTGGTCTATAGTATACACCCAGTAGCGTAATAGCTCCTCTATTGTTCCTTAATTCTAACCAAATAGATTCTGTCTTTGACCCCTCAACTACACCATCCCTTTCCAGTGCTATAACAGTTTCTTTGATTAACACTGCCAACCCCCATCCCCCCATTCTTTCCTTCCCTATCTTTCCTGAATACCTTGTAGCCAGGAATATTAAGTACCCAATCCTCCCCTTCTTTGAGCCTGTTCACTGTTATTGCCACTATATCATAGTCCCATGTGACGACTTGAGCCTGCAGCACACCAACATTTTTTTTACCATGCTACATGCATTTCCGCACAGGCTCTCCAAACTCATCTTAGACTGCCTCGCATTTGCCCCCTGTCTGATCCCTACTATTTCTGAACTATCCTTTACTCTCGTGCTATTTGTCGCTCCCATTCCTCTGTGCACTCTGTTTCTCCTCTCTAATGTTTCATTCTGGTGCCCTTCCCCCTGCCAAATTAGCTTAAACCCTCCCCCACAGCACTAGTTAATCTCCCCGCGAGGACATTGGTCCCAGCTCTGTTGAGGTGCAACCCATCCATCTTGAACAGATCCCTCCTGCCTCAGAATTGGTCCCACTGCCCCAGGAATCTGAAGCCCGCCCTCCTGCACCATTGCTCCAGCCACGCATTAACCTGCTTATCTTACTATTCCTATATTCACTAGCGCGTGGCACTGGCAGTAATCCAGATATTACTGCCTTTGAGGTTCTGCTTTTTAACTTACTCTCTAGCTGCTGAAACTCTGACTGCAGGACCTCAACCCTTTTCCTTCCTATATCATTGGTACGCACATGGACCACGGCTTCTGGCTGTTCCCCTTCCTCCCTTCAAAATGTCCTGCACCCTCTCAGTGATGTCCTTTACCCTGGCACCAGGGAGGCAACACACCACGTGGGACACACGTCGGCAGTTGCCAACAGGCCTGTCTATCCTCCTATGCAGCCGAGTCTCCCACGGTGCCATGGATTTGCTCCTGACTGCATCCCCCTGACTGGTATTCAACACGTCTTACCTAATAAGTTGGCTAAATGATCCATCCTGCAGTATGTAGTTGGGAGTTACTTTGGCCTCTGCCTCTTCAATATTTTTGTTGATTATAGTGCAAACTTCAATTTCTATTGATCATGAAGTAATGCAATATGCTGGGTCTTGTCGCAGTAATGCATGCTTCTTTAGTCGTTGTCCAAGCTAACTACCTTGTAACCATCAACTTCCCTGTCAAGCTCCTATTCCGTATAGGAGAAGGAAGTAGGAAATTAGGACTTTTTCTCATACATGTCCCTTTAATGTTGATCTTGGTGCCTTTAGAAAAAAATATTATACCTGCTTGCCTTATAGCAATTGTAATGTCAGGAGCAGGCTATTGGAAGTCACCATTTCATAGAAACATAATATGTTACAGCACAGAAAGAGGCCATTTGGCCCATTGTGCCTGTACCGACTCTTTGAAAGAGCTATCCAATTAGTCCCACTCCCCTGCTCTGCAAATTTTTCCTTTTCAAGTATTTATCCAATTCCCTGTTGAAAGTTAACTGTTGAATCTGCTTCCACCACACTTTCAGGCAGTACATTCCAGATCATAGCAACTTGCTGCATAAAAAAATGTTCTCCTCAGCTCCCCCTTGGTTCTTTTGCCATTTATCTTAAATCTGTGCCATCTGGTTAACGACCCTCCTGCCAATGGAAACAGTTTCTCCTTATTTACTAGATCATAATTTCATAATTTTGAACATCTCTATTAAATCTCCCTCTAATCTTCTCTGCTCTAAGGAGAACAATCCCAGCTTCTCTACCTCTTCACATAACTAAAGTCCCTCGTCCCTGGTACCATTCTAGTAAATCTCCTCTGCACCTTCTCTAAGGTCTTAACATCCATCCCAAAGTGTGGTGCCCAGAATTGGACACAATACTCCAGCTGAAGCCTAATCAATGTTTTATAAAGGTTCAGCATAACTTCCTTGCTTTTGGACTCTATGCCTCTATTTATAAAGCCATGGATCCAGTATGCTTTCTTAACAGCTTTCTCAACTTGTCCTGCCACCTTCAATGATTTATGTATGTGTACCCCCGTGTCTCTCTATTTCCGCACCCCCTTTAAAATTGTACCATTAGTTTGTATTGCTTCTCCCCATTCTTCCTCATGAATTGTATCACTTTGCACTTCTAGTTTATAGCCCTGAGGAAGCCGGCACCATCGCACTCGAAAACAGGCCTAGGGATCGCCTGCAACAAAGGAGGTAAATAACTTATCTGAATGTGTATCCAGGAGGAGCAGGCGTGACCCTCCCGACCCCACATTAAAGGACCCTCCCGATCACCGCCACTCCCACACACCCCCCCCCCCACCTTGCCCCAATCCCGAGCCCCGCGACTCCAGGCCCGTCGACCCAACCCCGACCCCTGGCCCGCATTCTCTCATCCCCCATTCCCGGCTGGACCCCCTTATGTGAGGGCCCCTGTGGTGCTAGCAGCGGCCCAATTTCTCAGTGGTCCTCTCCACTCTCCACCGGGCCTCACCGGCTCTCCAACAGTGATATCCAAGGGCCAATATCAGGGGAGACTTGGACATCACCATTCTGCCCTGCGCCCCCCCAAGCCCCTAGGCCATCTGGTGTAGCTGTGGGCATTGGTTTCGGAGTCAAGACCCACTTTGAAGAAACCCTCGGTAACCTGCAGGAGTTTGCTCGCTCAAAAACCATTAAGAACACTAAAAGTTTCTTCAGTGCTCGAAAGGACAAGTGTAATCTGGA
Organism: Heptranchias perlo; assembly: GCF_035084215.1. Taxonomy (NCBI): domain Eukaryota; kingdom Metazoa; phylum Chordata; class Chondrichthyes; order Hexanchiformes; family Hexanchidae; genus Heptranchias; species Heptranchias perlo. The sequence goes on along the minus strand of NC_090331.1, from coordinate 74,494,493 downwards.
TGTGGACAAAGCTCGGAGCTCGCTGATTCTGCGCTTTGGATATTTGTCCCTCCACCCACCTGAGGATCTCGTACTGTCCACGATAGAGACCCATATTCTGTCAGTTATGGTTTAACAATTCAGTATATGTAGGCAGGGGATAGAGGCTGAATGCAGCGATTTCACACTAATTCTCAAGCTGATTCAGACCATGACCGCGATCACTCGATCCCTGAATTCTCATGGCTACAGAACCTAATCAGAAAAAGGCTGCTGCTGCCACACAAGCTGCAACTAATTGAGGCTGAGCCACCACACATGTAGCAATTTAATTTGGTATCATGATGTTAATGTCTATCATGGGGAAGTGAGTTAAAGATTTCTTGCTTAAATCAGCCGTTGAATTGATTTGATTGTCAGTGTGATTTTATTGTGGTGCAATATGTGGTAATGGTACTTGTGGTTACTGCTTTTAAGAGTTTGTTATTCTGACATTAGCTTTACTTTTGCCATAATTACCACTTTGTATTCTTCATGGTGAATTAAACATAACAGTAATGAAATACTGCACAGTGACCAAGACACCAAGCATGAAGGGGTTAAGTAAAGTATGCTATTTGCCAATTGTCACTAGTGTGATATATTATCATTTACTACATTCAATTACAGAAGAGTTGTATAGTTTGAAACCAATGCATCGTGAAGGTCCAATTTAGTGGAGATAATGAGAAACATCTCATTATGTACAGGCACATCTCCCTTTATAATATTTAGGAATATGGGTAATCTAGAAAGTATATTTTTCCTTTAACTAGCATATACTGAAAAAGGGATAAATATAACAGATGAACTATTTTTGAACAAACAGCAAAAAATTGCAGAACGTTGCAAATCTGAAACAAAAAACAGAAAATGCTGGAAGCACTCGGCAAGTCGGTCAGCATCTGTAGGGAGAACAGAGGTGTTAATGTTTCGAGTCCACACCTGAAACATTAACTCATCTGTTCTCTTCACAGATGCTGACTGACTTGCTGAGACTTTCCATCATTTTCTATGTAAATAATTTTGAAAATGGCTTCAAGTTATTTCAAAGATGACCATTGGTAAAAAAGTGTTAATAATTCATGTTAACCTCTGGAGTAAAGTGTTCCCGATCACCAGCATAAGAAATCAAGAAACTATCTGTTGATAAGGTCATTAAGCAGATAATCACAAATCAAAGTTGCTAAGGGACATTGATAGATTAAATGCATGGGCAAAATTGCGGCAGATGGGGTTCAATGTGAGGACGTGTGAGGTCATCCACTTTTAACCTAAGAAAGGTAGATCAGAGTATTTTCTAAATGATGAGAAGCTAGGAACTTTTTTTTATTCGTTCATGGGATTTGGGCGTCGCTGGTGAGACCAGCATTTATTGCCCATCCCTAATTGCCCTTGAGAAGGTGGTGGTGAGCCGCCTTCTTGAATCACTGCAGTCCGTGTGGTGAAGGTTCTCCCACAGTACTGTTAGGAAGGGAGTTCCAGGATTTTGACCCAGCGATGATTAAGGAACGGCGATATATTTCCAATTCGGGATGACGTGTGACTTGGAGGGGAACGTGCAGGTGGTGTTGTTCCCATGTGCCTGCTGCTCTTGTCCTTCTAGGTGGTAGAGGAGGCGGGTTTGGGAGGTGCTGTTGAAGAAGCCTTGGCGAGTTGCTGCAGTGCATCCTGTGGATGGTACACACTGCAGCCACTGTGCGCCGGTGGTGAAGGGAGTGAATGTTTAGGGTGGTGGATGGGGTGTCAATCAAGCGGGCTGCTTTGTCCTGGATGGTGTCGAGCTTCTTGAGTGTTGTTGGAGCTGCACTCATCCAAGCAAGTGGAGAGTATTCCATCACACTCCTGACTTGTGCCTTGTAGATGGTGGAAAGACTTTGGGGAGTCAGGAGATGAGTCACTCGCCGCAGAATACCCAGCCTCTGACCTGCTCTCGTAGCCACAGTATTTATATGGCTGGTCCAGTTAAGTTTCTGGTCAATGGTGACCCCCAGGATGTTGATGGTGGGGGATTCGGCGATGGTAATGCCGTTGAATGTCAAGGGGAGGTGGTTAGACTCTCTTGTTGGAAATGGTCATGGCCTGGCACTTGTCTGGCGCGAATGTTACTTGCCACTCATGCGCCCAAGCCTGGATGTTGTCCAGGTCTTGCTGCATGCAGGCTCAGACTGCTTCATTATCTGAGGGGTTGCGAATGGAACTGAACACTGTGCAGTCATCAGCGAGCATCCCCATTTCTGACCTTATGATGCAGGGAAGGTCACTGATGAAGCAGCTGAAGATGGTTGGCCCTAGGACACTGCCCTGAGGAACTCTTGCGGCAATGCCCTGGAGCTGAGATGATTGGCCTCCAACAACCACTGCCATCTTCCTTTGTGCTAGGTATGACTCCAGCCATTGGAGAGTTTTCCCCCTGATTCCCATTGACTTCAATACTGTGGAGGAGCAGAGAGATTTAGAGGTCCAAGTACATGAAAGCTAGTGGACAGGTACAAAAATTTAAAAGCCTAATGAAATGTTGGCCTTTATCTCAAGGGGGCTGGAGTACAAAGGGGTGGAAGTTATGTTACAGTTATATAAAGCTCTGGTTAGACCTCATTTAGAATACTGTGTTCAGTTCTAGGCAGCACATGTCAGGAAGGATATATTGGCCTTGGAGGGAGTGCAGCGCAGAGTCATCAGAATTATACCTGGGCTAAAAGTGTTAAATTACGAGGGCAGGTTGCATAGACTAGGCTTGTATTCTCTTGAGAGTAGAAGATTAAGGGGTGATCTAATTGAGGTGTTAAAGATGATTAAAGGAGTTGAAAGGGTAGATAGAGAGAAACTATTACCTCTGGTGGGGATTCCAGAACAAGAAGGCATAACCTTAAAATTAGTGCCAGGCCATTCAGGGATGATCTCAGAAAGCATTTCTTCACACAAAGGGTAGTGAAAATCTGGAACTCTCTCCCCCAACCTATTTAGGCTAGGTCAATTGAAAATTTAAAAACTGAGATTGATAGATTTTTGTTAGGTAAGGGTATTACCTAACAGAGGTAAGAGCATGCCAGGAGCAACACCGGGCGAACCTAAAAATGAGGTGCCAACCTGGTGAAGCTACAACTCAGGACTACATGCATGCTAAACAGCGGAAGCAACATGCTATAGACAGAGCTAAGTGATTCCACAACCAACTGATCAGATCAAAGCTATGCAGTCCTGCCACATCCAGTCGTGAATGGTGGTGGACAATTAAACAACTAACGGGAGGAGGAGGCTCTGTAAATATCCCCATCCTCAATGATGGCGGAGTGCAAAAGACAAGGCTGAAGAGTTTGCAACCATCTTCAGCCAGAAGTGCCGAGTGGATGATCCATCTCGGCCTCCTCCCGATATCCCCACCTTCACAGAAGCCAGTCTTCGGCCAATTCGATTCACTCCACGTGATATCAAGAAACGCCTGAGAGCACTGGATACAGCAAAGGGTATGGGCCCCGGCAACATCCTGGCTGTGGTGCTGAAGACTTGTGCTCCAGAGCTAGCTGCGCCTCTAGCCAAGCTGTTCCAGTACAGCTACAACACTGGCATGTACCCGACAATGTGGAAAATTGCCCAGGTATGTCCCGTCCACAAAAAGCAGGACAAATCCAATCCAGCCAATTACCACCCCATCAGTCTACTCTCAATCATCAGCAAAGTGATGGAAGGCGTCGTCGACAGTGCTATCAAGTGGCACTTACTCACCAATAACCTGATCACCAATGCTCAGTTTGGGTTCCGCCAGGACCACTCAGCTCAAGAGCTCATTACAGCCTTGGCCCAAACATGGACAAAAAAGCTGAATTCCAGAGGTGAGGTGAGAGTGACTGCCCTTGACATCAAGGCAGCATTTGACCGAGTGTGGCACCAAGGAGCCCTAGTAAAATTGAAGTCAATGGGAATCAGGGGGAAAACTCTCCAGTGGCTGGAGTCATACCGAGCACAAGGGAAGATGGTAGTGGTTGTTGGAGGCCAATCATTTCAGGACATTGCTGCAGGAGTTCCTCAGGGCAGTGTCCATGGCCCAACCATCTCCAGCTGCTTCATCAATGACCTTCCCTCCATCATAAGGTCAGAAATGGGGATGTTCGCTGATGATTGCACAGTGTTCAGTTCCATTCGCAACCCCTCAAATAATGAAGCAGTCCGAGCCCGCATGCAGCAAGACCTGGACAACATCCAGGCTTGGGCTGATAAGTGGCAAGTAACATTCGCGCCAGACAAGTGCCAGGCAATGACCATCTCCAACAAGAGAGAGTCTAACCACCTCTCCTTGACATTCAATGACATTACCATCGCCGAATCCCCAACCATCAACATCCTGGGGGTCACCATTGACCAGAAACTTAACTGGGCCAGCCATATAAATACTGTGGCTACAAGAGCAGGCCAGAGGCTGAGTATTCTGCGGTGAGTGACTCACCTCCTGACTCCCCAAAGGCTTTCCACCATCTACAAGGCACAAGTCAGGAGTGTGATGGAATACTCTCCACTTGCCTGGATGAGTGCAGCTCCAACAACACTCAAGAAGCTCAACACCATCCAGGACAAAGCAGCCCGCTTGATTGGCACCCCATCCACCACCCTAAACATTCACTCCCTTCACCACCGGCGCACAGTGGCTGCAGTGTATACCATTCACAGGATGCATTGCAGCAACTTGCCAATTCTTCTTCGACAGCACCTCCCAAACCCCGACCTCTACCAACTAGAAGGACAAGGGCAGCAGGCACATGGGAACACCACCACCTGCACGTTCCCCTCCAAGTCACACACCATCCCGACTTGAAAATATATTGCAGTTCCTTCACTGTCGCTGGGTCAAAATCCTGGAACTCCCTTCCTAACAGTACTGTGGGAGAACCTTCACCACACGGACTGCAGCGGTCCAAGAAGGCGGCTCACCTCCACCTTCTTAAGGGCAATTAGGGATGGGCAATAAATGCTGGCCCCGCCAGCGACGCCCACATTCCATGAACGAATAAAAAAAATTAAGGATTACAGGACCAAGGTAAGTAGATACAGTTAAGATAAAGATCAGCCATGATTTAATTGAATGGTGGAACAGATTCGAGGGGCTGAATGGCCTACTCCTATTCCTATATTCCTGATGCTCACTATGAGGCAATTGCAGAGCTGGATCAAAATATCGGCTGTGGACTCTCTTGAGAATCTGTGCTAAGCTGAGGAACAATTTTGTGGGCCAACCTGAAATGGAAGTGCCAATGCAATCCCAAGGGCTCTCTTTCTCATTCCTTTCTCTTGGGCCAAGAATTATCTTGGAGCTGTTCCCTCGCTGTAACTTCACCAGAAGTGCAGTGAAAACAGGGAAGCAGGAGGAGTTCCAGTCGCTGCTTTTTGGCAGCCAGCAATTATTACCATTGCTGCAGGTGTCTCCACGTTGCTTAGAGCAGCGGAACTAGGCTTGAATTGACTAAAACAGACAAAAAACTGGAAACGCACAGCAGTCCAGTAAATACCTGAAAGAATAAGAGCGGTTAATGCTTTAGGTGGGACCCCCATCTAACGGCAATATTCGAAGAAGCATATACAGATAGAGTCAGATAAGGTAGCACGCAATTCAGTTACACTCCACCTCACACATCCACAGACTGGGGCGGGGCGGGGGGGAAGGGATGAGAGGAAAACTGGCACTATACTTTATGTAGTCCGACATCATTCCATCTGCTTGCAATCATGTATTTTTTTTACTATATGCAATGCAAGAAAGAAAGACAAAGGCCAATAATTTCCTCAGAGCTGCTCCCGCTCCAATGCTGTAAATTTGCCAGAAGTGCAGCGGAAATCCACCTACCCAAAGCATTTTCGTCCAGCTTCCAAACTCAATGGAGAACCTGGCGGAAAAAAGGCACTTACCTTTAGGGTCCTCCATGACTTACCTGCTCCTCCAATAGAGGGGAGCCAAGCAAAAGATCTAACACTTGCTTCTTCTGGGCTCCCACCTGCCACTATTGTTAATCCCACCTCATTTAAATTCAATTTGAATGCTTGAACCTGGTCTAGGCACAAACACTCCATTCCCACCCAACCCCCTTTCTCCAGGGGAAACCCAGCAAATCTGCAAAGAGGGCAGAGACCCAGCATCTCAGGTCACCACTCCTTTGACTTCCACTTTGGACCAGGAACTGAGCAGTGCCCAGGTTCACAGTAGCGAAGCATCAGCCCTTATATTGCTGGGTGTCAGGCTACTGAAGCAAGAGACACAGAACCTGTTAGATTCTAGTGGCTGAAAATGTTACTAAACATTTACTGAATTCATTAATGATGAAAGGAAAACTGCAAATATGAGAAATCTGAAATAAAACAGAAAATGGTGCTCTGGAAATATACATCAGATTGACCATCTGAACGAAATATAAAAATATTTGCATTTATATAGCAAACAACGAATTACTTTTGAAGTGCAGTGATTGTTATTATGTGGGTAAACATGGCATCTATTTTACATCAACAACATCCCACAAACAACAATGATCAGGGAAGAATGTCAAATGTCGGCCAGGACCACCAGGAAAACTTCCTTCTGTTCTACCAATCTTGGCTCCCATTAAGTGTGGGTCCAATGGATTAACCTATTCTTTTCCTTTCAGATACTTGCTGACCTACAGTGCATGTCCAATTTTTTTTTGTCTTTTGTTAGTCAATTCAACCTTGGCTGTGCTGCTCCGTGTAGCGATGATCCTCAGGTACTATTTAATAACCTGCTGCTGTGCCTTAATAAACTTATCTTGTCTTACCCAGCTGTGCCACCCATAGTTAATAATGAGAAGTGGGCTGATCTATGCCCCAAGAGAGGTCAGTGGTGAGGCTGCAGCTCCCACTACATAAACAATGAAGCATCCCATTGGCAGATTACAAAGTGAGCAGCAATGTTCACAAGGCAGCCTGAGGAACCATTGTAGTCCTGCTCACCCAGCTGACGAAGCTTACATGGGGGACAAGCAGCTTCCAAAGGGAAATACAGGATGAGGTTAAAGTGGCTCCTGCAAACATTGAGTGTTCCTGGAGGGATTACTTTTGGGGACAGGTTTAAGATGAGAGCACAGACAGTGTAAGAATACTGCACAGTAACCAACAGCACTCTACTAGATGGAGCTCATCAGCTAGACAAGAACGAAAATGAACTATTGTGAAGACCTTCAATGTCTTATAAAGTAAATATTGTGGTGCGATGCTGCATAGTGCAGCCCAAGACATTCCCAGGTCTATGGGCAGAGCAGCCTTGAGGACGAGTTCATTGAGTGCATCAGGGATGGATTTCTTGAGCAGTATGTAACTGATCCTACAAGGGGGCAGGCAACCTTGGACCTGGTCCTGTGTAATGAGTCAGGATTAATTAATAATGTCCTAGTTAAGGATCCCCTTGGAACGAGCGACCACAACATGGTTGAATTCCATATCCAATTAGAGGGTGAGAAGGTTGATTCTCAAACAAGCGTACTGAGCTTGAATAAAGGAGACTATGATGGTATGAGAGCGGAATTGATTAAAGTGGACTGGGAAAATAGATTAAAGGGTAAGACGGTACATGAGCAGTGGTGTTCATTTAGGGAGTTATTTTACAACTTTCAAAATAAATATATTCCACTGAGGAAAAAAGGGTGTAAAAGAAATGACAGCCACCCGTGGCTAAGTAAAGAAATCAAGGATAGTATCCGACTAAAAACAAGGACATATAAGGTAGCCAAACTTAGTGGGAAGATAGAAGATTGGGAATTCTTCAAAAGACAGCAAAAAGTAACTAAAGGATTGATTAAGAAAGGGAAGTTAGATTATGAAAAGAAATTAGCAAAAAATATAAAAACAGATAGCAAGAGTTTCTATAGTTATATAAAAAAGAAAAAGGGTGGCTAAGGCAAACATAGGTCCCTTAGAGGATGAGACCGGGAAATTAATGGTGGGAAACATGGAGATGGCAAAAATGCTGAACAAATATTTTGTTTCAGTCTTTACAGTAGAGGACACTAAGAATATCCCAACACTGGACAAACAGGGGACTCTCGGGGGGGAGGAGCTAAATACGATTAAAATCACTCAAGAGATGGTACTCAGTAAAATAATGGGACTCAAGGCGGATAAATCCCCTGGACCTGATGGCTTCCATCCTAGGGTCTTGAGGGAAGTGGCAGTAGGGATTGTGGATGCTTTGGTGATAGTTTTCCAAAATTCCCTGGACTCAGGAGAGGTCCCGGCAGATTGGAAAACTGCTAATGTAACACCGTTATTTAAAAAGGGTAGTAGGCAGAAGGCTGGAAATTATAGGCCAGTTAGCTTAACATCTGTGGTGGGTAAAATTTTGGAGTCTATTATTAAGGAGACAGTAACGGAACATTTAGATAAGCATAATTTAATAGGACAAAGTCAGCATGGCTTTATGAAGGGGAAGTCATGTCTGACAAATTTGCTTGAGTTCTTCGAGGATATAACGTATAGGGTGGATAAAGGGGAACCAGTGGACGTAGTGTATTTAGACTTCCAGAAGGCATTCGACAAGGTGCCACATAAAAGATTATTACTTAAGATAAAAAATCACGGGATTGGGGGTAATATTCTGGCATGGGTGGAGGATTGGTTATCAAACAGGAAGCAGAGAGTTGGGATAAATGGTTCATTTTCGGACTGGCAACCAGTAACCAGTGGTGTTCCACAGGGGTCGGTGCTGGGTCCCCAACTCTTTACAATCTATATTAACGATTTGGAGGAGGGGACCGAGTGCAACATATCAAAATTTGCAGATGATACAAAGATGGGAGGGAAAGTAGGGAGTGAGGAGGACATAAAAAACCTGCAAGGGGATATAGACAGGCTGGGTGAGTGGGCGGAGATTTGGCAGATGCAATATAATATTGGAAAATGTGAGGTTATGCACTTTGGCAGGAAAAATCAGAGAGCAAGTTATTTTCTTAATGGCGAGAGACTGGAAAGTACTGCAGTACAAAGGGATCTGGGGGTCCTCGTGCAAGAAAATCAAAAAGTTGGTATGCAGGTGCAGCAGGTGATCAAGAAAGCCAACGGAATGTTGGCTTTTATTGCTAGGGGGATAGAATATAAAAACAAGGAGGTATTGCTGCAGTTATATAAGGTATTGGTGAGACCGCACCTGGAATACTGCATACAGTTTTGGTCTCCATACTTAAGAAAAGACATACTTGCTCTCGAGGCAGTACAAAGAAGGTTCACTCGGTTAATCCCGGGGATGAGGGGGCGGACATATGAGGAGAGGTTGAGTAGATTGGGACTCTACTCATTGGAGTTCAGAAGAATGAGAGGCGATCTTATTGAAACATATAAGATTGTGAAGGGTCTTGATCGGGTGGATGCAGTAAGGATGTTCCCAAAGATGGGTGAAACTAGAACTAGGGGGCATAATCTTAGAATAAGGGGCTGCTCTTTCAAAACTGAGATGAGGAGAAACTTCTTCACTCAGAGGGTGGTAGGTCTGTGGAATTTGCTGCCCCAGGAAGCTGTGGAAGCTACATCATTAGATAAATTTAAAACAGAAATAGACAGTTTCCTAGAAGTAAAGGGAATTAGGGGTTATGGGGAGCGGGCAGGAAATTGGACATGAAGCTGAGTTCGGATCGGTCAATGCCCTGTGGGTGGCGGAGAGGGCCCAGGGGCTATGTGGCCGGGTCCTGCTCCGACTTCTTGTGTTCTTTAGATTTGTGGTTGGGATCAGATCAGCCATGATCTTATTGAATGGCGGAGCAGGCTCGAGGGGCCGATTGGCCTACTCCTGCTCCAATTTCTTATGTTCTTATGTTCTTATGTTCTTATGCTGAATTATCAGATCTCAGAAAGGCAGTGATGGGGGTGCTGCAATTGGCCTTGGTTCCACTGGACAAAGGAATGGAGCAAAAAATGTGGCCAGGGTAACCAATTCTTATCACTTCCCAGTTACCCTGCTGAATATTATGTATGTGTGAAGTGTGAGGGCATTTAGCTGTGATGCTCCCCACATTTAAATAGCATGTAGCTACTAATCTGCCTAGGCATACATATGAAGAATGACCACTTGTGTGAGGTGCAGGAGTGTTAACAGCATCTACGTAACTGCACCCGAGCTCGAGTTACCATTTTCATGAAAAGTTGGGGGAGATATTGCCAAGACATCATGTAGAGGAGAAGAATGAACATCTGACTATCTGTGGCAACCAGTTATCTGTGCTGCAATATGGGTTTAAAAGGAGCATCATCATACATCATCGCCTCCAAGTCACACCATCCTGACTCAGACATATCTTTTGGTTCCTTCATCATCGCTGGTCAAAATCCTTAAACTCACCACTAGGGAAGCGTCATCACCACAAGGACTGCAATGGTTGAAGAAGGCCTACCACCACTTTCTCAGGAAAACAGTGAAAGGTCAATAAATATCAGCCTTGCCAACATCACACACATCCCAAGAAGAAATATAATTTTAAAAACACGCTCCTAAAATTGTAGCAATGTGGCTCTTTTAAAAACCTTGGCTTTGGGGAAGGAGTTAAAGTTGGCTTTGAATTCATAGCAGATACTTTGACATTTGTCCAAACTGCTGTTGTTTTAAATGTGCAAAGTTCTTCACTTTAATTGAACGGTTTAGTTATGTTTCAGTCATCATCTCAGCATCAATGAAATGTAAATAGGTGCAGATTGGTTAATGTTTCCTGAATTATTCACTGATTATCTTTTCGCACACAAATCGTTTCTAGTCATGTACACATGGAAAATAAAGTCTAAACTAAATCTACAACTAAACTGCAAAGGATTATGCAGCATTGGAGCATCAAGGAGCTAATACCATGGAGAGATAGTAGGTGGGCTTCTACCCCTAATACTCCACATGCCTTTCCAACCTCGGTTGCGTCACTGGACGGTGAGGGAGATAATTAATACTGGATGGTAAGGGAGATAGGAATCCCTCCCTTCGGTGACCTCCTAGTGGCCTGTTTTAGGGTCACATTGGTGAAAAGATAGTATTGGTGCACCCGTGCAGTCTAGGTCGAAGGTCATGTGGTACATGGGACGATCCAATAAGGGAGAGGGGAAATAAGTTAATAACTTCAAAAATACCGTCACCCTCAAAATATAATTTAAATGGATGGGGACTTTCGCTATTTGTACTCCCACTTACCTTTTTCACTAAAATCCTCATCAGGAGGAGTTTCAACCCCGTTGACATCATCAAGATGTTATGGCATTTCTCATGGTTAATTCTATAATTACAATGCGAATAGTGTGCTTGAATTGCATGTTTACAAAACATCACAGAAAGGTTCTGACCTTAGACTGGAGAAAATAACCAATAAACAATAAGGAGCATGTAATAAATATCAGAATTCACTTCACTAGTTCTCCCCAAAATGGGCACTGCTAAACAGGAAGACTTACATCAGCTGCTGGGCTTTAAAAAAATGATACCCTAAATCAAGAAATGGCTTGTCTCTTGATCGAAACAGATTTTATTTTAAAATAGCAAATAAACATCTTCCTTTTGGAGCATTTGTAAAATCTGCTATGTTATATTCTTTTCGGTTTCCTTCACAGATGTTGTAGGAACTTGAATTCCTTGTGTTGCATAGAATCTGTTAAACATTCCTCTCTTTCACTGAAGCTGATGATTCATGGGTGCATGGCAGGCTATTTGACTGTGAATGGCATCACAGCCGTACCTGATCATATCCTCAGCCAACTTCCACTTCACATCAACAGTCACTTGATAGTGATCAGAAGTGGGAACCAACAAGGAGTGGCACTCACAGGGAGTGCTGGTCAACAGATTGCAGACTTGCAGCCCCTGATGTTCTATCACTAATTCAAAAGGATAAAAAATTAGGTGCTGCCAGGCTTGAAATTTCCAACTAATGCTTCCTGGGAGTGCCAATCCTCACTGGGAGCAACCAGTTGGGGAATCAGCCCTCCTATGTATGTTGTGCACCACAGTCAAGCTTTCCATTTGTATTTTATAAAATCTAATGATGGTGGCAATCGTAATCTGTCATCATCTCAGAATCTCTCACAGGACGCTCATTTGCTCTTCAAGCACTGAATGTACAGAAAATAGCATTTTGGGTTGCAGTATATGAGTATTTTGTGGTAAGTGTAGCATGCTTGGGAGGAAAAAGGTGACTTTGGACCTATGATTCCCACAGGTCTTGACCACTGGAATTTTCCTCGTGTTATTTCTGGGTCTGTTGTAGACTAATTGATGAAGATTGATTGCTTTGATTGGTCAACAATTCCATTATCATTGTATCATGCAACTACCAGGATGGTAGAAGGTGAACTAGATGGACCTTGTTTTTTTTTCATCTAGCAATTCTTAAGATCCTATGACTGTGAGTCACTATATGTATATACATTCTAGAATATCCAGTCAAGAAAAGTCTCTGTATGTATCTAATGGCCAACAGTGAAACATAGTTGAAGTGAAGGAAAGAAAGAAAGAAAGAACTTGCATTTATATAGCGCCTTTTATGACCTCAGGACGTCCCAAATCGCTTTACAGCCAATAAAGTATTTTTGGAGTGTAGCCACTGTTGTAATGGAGGAAACGTGTCAGCCAATTTGCGCACAGCAAGGTCCCACAAATAGCAATAAGATAAATGACCAGATAATCTGTTTTAATAGTATTAGTTGAGGGATAAATATTGGCCAGGACACCGGGAGGACTCCCCTGCTCTTCTTCGAACAATGCCATGGGATCTTTTACGTCCACCTGAGAGAGCAAATAGGACCTCGGTTTAATGTCTCATCTGAAAGACGGCACTTCCGACAGTGCAGCTCTCCCACAGTACTGCACTGAAGTGTCAGCCCGGATTATGTGCTTACGACTCTGTTGGAGTAGGGTGATGCAGTTGCAAAAATATGGTGGAATGCTACTTTGATCCATTGTTTTGCTCAACATTTGATCTCAGCCCTGTGGTCATGAGGAGACAATGACAAGAGGCTCGCCATTTCCCAACGAGACGAAAGTAAATCATCCCCGAGGCTAATTTTGGATCCCTTTGTACGACTGAGGTAAGGAGCAGATCACTCAATTGCCTTCTCAGCAGCAACTGGTGTGTGGTCGAAGAAGACAGGGAATAATTGAACTTGAAGTTAAAGAATTTCAGTCAGAGAGCAAAAAAAGGCTTAATTCAGAAACCTTATGAACAATCTCTTTTTTTAAAAAAAATGAATCCTTTTTTCCAGTATATTTTGGTGCTGAATTTACTACAGCAGTTCTAGAAAGATGAAATACTCAATGCAAACAAAATACTTAAGCAGTTCACAATCAATGTGTATATTTCTATCAGGAAACCCTATTCAAACTGGATCACAGGTAATGCTGATATGTTTTTGCAGAAAACCCTACAAAATCTTACAAGACAAAACAATAAACTTTATTGGAGCTTTGCTGCTTCTTAAAGAAAGTAATTCCTGCTGTCTAGTTAGATTTGTGAAATAGGTACTTACCGTCAAACCAGCTCTAATGAAGTAATTTTGTACAAGATGTGCATCTGCTGATTTCTTCGGGTGAGGGGTGTTGAGTCAGTGCTGCTTCTCATTGTTTGTAGAATATTATTTGCAATTCTTTTCTATTTAACTCAGCACAAGAGCCATGTAATGAGATGTTTGTGAGAATCCACCCACTCATTGGTAGATATTTTGGGAGCGCATGCAATACTTCAAAGTTCTGACAGAATTCATTTCTCTTCCTATTTTTTGGCTGTTTTGATGTTTTGCACCTCTTACTGCCTTTGCCTGTTTTTAAGTATCCAGAATTGGCCTATTTGTGCAGCAGCAAGCTGTCTGTTAGGAATGTGTGGTTGCATCACTGAATACTCTATCAATATCTGCCAAAAGTGAAAAGTACCATTGTTTTTATTGTTCTGTTTTAAGACAATGGCACTCTACGATCAATAGATTAAACCTCTCCTCTCCCTCTCTCTCCTACTTTCTTCGTGTTTTCCATTTGTTTTTTGTTTTAGAATTTTGTCAGTGGTGAAGATCTTCATTTCAATGAAAAATGTTCCAAAGCCTAATTCATCCAGTATCCAGTGTGTGAGTAAACAGAGCAAAAACTAGAGATGAAAGAAAAGTTGCTACGGATAGTAATCAAATAAATATAGAAGTGGCGTTTTTAACCCTGTCCGTCCCATGGAAATCGGGCAGGCAGGCAGTTAAAATCTCCCGGGAGACTAACCCGCTGACATCCTGCTCCCTTCTTGCAGTCTCCATTTTAACCTGCTCTTCTGAGCAGGCAGGAAGGACATGCAAAGGAAACCGGCAGGGTCCTTCTTTAAATATACAGATGACATCATTGGGGCCCGACTGCTATTTTAACCTGTGGCCTAAGTGAGGAAGCCATTTTGGCTTTCCCGTCAGGTGAATCTAGTGAAAGTATGAGGCCAAAACAGGTAAGATTTTAAACTTTTTTTTAACTTTCCTATGGAACCCAGAATGCTGTGAATGCTCCTTCGGGCCCCATGAGGAATTTTTAGGCCTTCCCTGCCCCAGACGCTAAAAGCAACGGGCCTCAGGCTGCCGAGGTCAGGACGGTTTACCGACCGCCTCAGCGCTCACCTGCCCAATTCCTACCCCGAGTTAAAATCGGACCTAGAAAATGCAAAACAGGTTTTGAATGTGACCCCTTATTGGAGCCAAAGAATGCTGGTGTTGGGTCCCACCTAAAAGATTATATCATCTTTACCTTTTTAAATGTCAACTCAAACGCTACGCATTTCCAACATTTCCTGTCTTTGTTCTTAACAAACATGTTGTCAGTTAAAAGTTACATTTATTTGATGACACATCTCAGTTTCACAGGGCACTGCTTCATTCCTAGGTCTAGAAGTCCAACATGTGGGAACTTGATGAGTTCTTGATGCTATGAAGCATTAAAAATATTTAACAGGAGACCTAAGGAATTCTTCTGGATCAATAGCAACCACAAGGTAACCACAGACAAGTTATGGGAAGCCACTGAAACATTGCTGAGAGTCAGCCCTTTGCCCTTAGAAATAATGCCAGTTCTAAATTACCCACCCAGGAAAAATATCCTTCCAGAACTTTTCAAGTTAGTGAGGTTTCCATTAGAAAATTAGTGGATGATTTAAGGAGACTGTTACATATTTGGTTTGCAGTTACTCAGAAGATCACAGGGTATATGTTCCAATCGCCAATGGCACAGAATGGGCAGTGGTGGGTCGGTGAATCAGATGGAGAAAGGAAAGTCCAATTGTTGGGTTTCTGAACATAATGTGCCCAGCAGGCACTTTCATGGGAGGCATGTGAAGCTTTCACAAAAAAACAGGAGAGCTTCATTACTGCATTCAAAGCAATCCTAATGAGATGCAGATAAGCGCATGTGCAATTTTTTTGTGATTCTTGCCAGAAATGCGCTGTGCATTAGTCTCACCAGCGTAAGGTGGGCATTATAAGGACAGCCACTCTGCATAGTCAGGAAGCCAGTATTTAAAGGGATACCAGTGATTTTGAACTGTTTAATGTCAAAACTGCAATTTGTGTAAATTTACGGTTCTGGTTATTTTAGCAGCTCGTTTTGGGTGTTTTGGGCTAAGGTTTTAGGTTGAGCTACTTTTAGTTCCCGCAATTGTAATTTACAATAGGGAAATTCCAATTGGAATCCCATTATTTCTATCTTATTTGGAGGAAGAAAAGAGTGGAAGGAAGGGTGTTAGGTGTGAAAAGGTGCTTCATGATTTCACTGCTAAATGACCTCGCTCTAATTTTAAAATTTTACCCCCTTGTTCTGGATTTCCCGACAAGAGGAAATAATTTCTTTGTATCTATCTTACAGAATCCCTTTATCATTTTACAGACCTCGATTAGATCATCCCTCAACCTTCTAAACTCTAGGAAATATAAAACCAGGTTTATGCAACCCGTCCTCATAATTTAGCCCTTCAAGCCCTAGTATAATTCTGGTGAATCTGCGCTGTGCCCCCTCCAAGACCAATATATCTTTCCTGAGGTGTAGTGCCCAAAACTGAACACTCCAGATGGGGTCTGACCAAGGCTTTATACAACTGAAGCATAACTTCCTCACTTTTGAATTTCAATCCCCTTGAGATTCCATTTTTGATAACATTTTGTACCTATACGTTAGCTTTTAGTTATTGCGTATATGGACACCCAAATCCCTTTGCTTCTCCGCAGTTCCTACTCTCTCACCATTAAGAAAATAACGGAAAAATCATGGGAGTTGGATGGTTGTGTCTATTGTGGGGGGGGGGGGGCAGCTTCCGTCTTTCTTCCTCACATCTCTCCTCACGCTGCTCTTTCTTCACATCCACAACCAGCCAACTGCCATGTTTTTTCTGTGTTTGTGCTTGAGTCAATCCGGCTCCAACTCACTTGCTTGGAACATCACGCTGATCCAACTCGAACAGTGTGAGGCCAGCAAAAGAAGTGTCTGCTGATGGTATCTGTCAGCCCCAGGCTTTTGCTCAGAAGAAATCTGGCTCTACTTTTGGTTGGTTATGTTGATGGTGCTGTGGGATCGGGTCTCTCTGTCTCTTCATTCTCTCTTTCTCTCTCACTTCTTATTAGATTATTGGTTTTAATCTGAGCTAATGTTGCGCCAGTGTCATGTTTGCCATCAGTCAGAGAGATCCTGGGGTAGATTTTCACTTTCGGTGGTAGCGGAGCAAATGGAAAGGAAAATCGGACTGGGTGTATAACGGGCAGTGAATGGCGGAACAGGGTCGGAATGGCCTTATCCTGTTTTTATATTCCACAAGGTCAGGTTTCAGTTATTAGGAATTTTGCATTAAGCACAAGTGAAAAATATCAGGGGAGAGACCAAATCAAAATGCGGAGCTTCCCAACTCCGGGCCAGGTAGACTGTAAAATGGCCACCTTTCTTATATAGCCAGTGGTTTCTGAGCTGGAGTTCCCACTTCCAAAGAGAGTTCCTTTCTATAGCAATCATCTTGTCATTCCTGTTGGATCTGTATTGCTTAGCAAAAAGGGTAAAGTCTTCCAGCTGCTCTGCAGGTAACTCAACCTTTCTATCTGAGGATCCCAGTTCTAGTTGAAAAACTCACTGTGCAATGGTAGCCATACTTCTCATCCAAAGTTCAGCCACCAGTGATTCATGCACAGCCAATTGAAGTGCCATAGCCAGTCAGGTTGTCTCAGTTACCAGCAACATGAGCCCGTAGAATCATTTTGATATACCTATAAACCCCTTTGGTATAATTGGATTGAGGATGGTAGGTGGATGGTATGGACCTTCTAGATTCCCCATCCTGAACAGATCATGGACTAGTGTGCTGGCGTAAATTGAGGTCTATTATCTGTAAGTAGGCATTTGAGTACCCCCACTGACATATTAACTCCACTTCTACTCTGGCCGATATAGGGATGGATAATGAAGCAAGAGACTGATCCTGTGGTGTAACCACGGCCAGTTAATTTAAACAACTTTTGTGCACTAGAACTTAGTATATGAGATGCTGGGAGCACAACTAAGCAGGTCACACCTTGGGGGTGATTTTAAACCCCAAGAACGGTGGATTGGGGGCAGATGGGAGTTGAAAATAGTTGGTTTTTTGGGTCGTGACCGCAACCCGGCTTTATTTCTGGGTTTAACGTCAGCGCAGAAAAGTACAGGATTCCCACTGGGAATGCAAAGTCCGAAAATTTTGCGGTTGTGACCCAAAAAACAACTATTTTCAACTTCCACCTGGTCCCAACCCACCCGTTCTTGGGGTTTAAAATCACCCCCCTTATCTGGTGCAAGATGACAGACCTTAAGGCAGCTTGGAAAACAATTAAAGGGATGCAGCCACATGAAGATAAGTGGCAACATGGACAGAAAATCCAGCTTTTAGAAAGGCTGAAAAGGATTTTTTTTAAAATGTGGCAGGCTAAGAACAAATGAAGTCAAAGCCAATGATCAGGCATGAAACCAAGTCTGTGGAGCAGTGCACGCCACACCTCCTGGTGAATTGGATGAGCAGCTGCATGACATGGGTGAGAGGAGGGCACCTTTCTCACAAGATGACAGTGCACCATCCCTGGCAGAAAATAGTGGCTAGGCTAACCACTCTATATGGTACCTGTACAACCCATAGACAGATGTGGGACAAGATTACTTCAAGGAACCTAGCAAGGTATGACTACCCAATCTAACCACATGCCAGGTAGATTGTGTAAGATTGCATGCCACAATTTGTAGCCTTTCAAGCTGTCCCACCTTTACAGCTCATCCATGCCAAGCTCTAACACAACCTTTCATTACATTTGTGCACACCCCTATTTCATTAAGGCACAGATTCAAGCTACAACTTACATTAGAAGGTCTTGCAACGCTCACCTGTCCCAAAGGCTTTACACATCAGAGCATTAAAACACAAACATGATCACTGTGTGACATGCAGGATGGGCTTATGGCAGCCATCAGTGCTCAGGAAAACAAGGCAATGTGGTGGTGTTGGGCAGCTGTTTCATGCTATTCAGTGGGAAAGAAAATGAAAGTGCAGGCCATGGTGACCGAAGTATCTGTGTGTGCAGCACATTAACTGATATTGCAGTGCTGGCTGGGCATTGAGCCACATCCAGAACAGTTGAGGGCAGTAGTGACTCTACTGACCACAGATAGTGCAAAGCCTAGGTTGCAATTTGGCTGCAGTTGTACTTGCTGCAGATGTAAAGCTCCGCAACTGAACACTTCTGATCCACAGAGAGCTTCTGATCTGGGGCCCGCTTGAAATCAAATCAATCAGGCCTCAGGCAGCAGTGGACAGTAATTTTTAATTTAAAAATCTGTCTGCCTACTGCCCTAGTTTTCAGTGTGAACAGAGTGGTCGACAGATGGAAATTGCTCATTATGTCTTTTCTTACCCCTTTCCTCAAGAAGCACAAATGCAGTTAGTGTTGAATTCAAATGGTTAAGTAATTTCCATGCATATACTAAAGTGGTACAAAGTGAAAGCTTTGCCCTGTATAATTTCAACTCTTGATATGATAGCAGCCATTTATAGTGGCCTAATGTAAGAATGAAATGTGACTTTACTAGCAGTACATTTCCTCACCCGCAGACTACTGCATCACAAAATCACCCCAACTCAAAATCCTCCTGGGCTCTATTCTATTCTTTGCCATTTGACACTTCTGTACAAAGTCATGTCCCTTTTAAATCATTCAGAGAAGAGTGACAAGCATTTACAGGTTGACCTTATCTTGTCTAACCACTATCAGCCTCCACCTCTCCCCATTAGAAAGAAACACTTAATGCGCCATTCTGGTTAAAGCCAAGTGATTAAAATATATTACAATTTGTCACTTTTGGCAAAATACCCTCCAGGAAAGGGCTTACTTAGAAAGTGGGCATGAAAAGCAACTCACATAAACACTGAACCCCAAAGAACCCCCATTTAACCATCATCAAAGTCCACAATCTAATATAAGTTACAACAAAACAAACCTATGTGGCTTGTTTCAATCCATAGTTTTAACGGCTAATCCTATATTCCTCTTAATATGCTTTCTGAATTAGACCTAGACTAGTATTGCCCTCCCCAACTGCAGCAAAGACTGAGATGAGTGCTGTGACTGGCTGCTCACATGCTGGCTGCCCGCTCCATTGTCTGCACGTTCCTCTCACGAAGCTTGAATGAAAAGCAGCAGAAATTTATTCTTTATACTTTTTTTCCCTGTGAATTTTCACATTTTCAGAAAACCTTTAAACTTTGCAAGTTTTATTGTCCTCAACATTTTAAGCTTAAAAGACACTGCCACTTTCCTTTCCCCCAATATCTGCACTGTATTGGATCAAGACTCATTACAGTCTCCTACTCTAATTCATTCCTTGCCAGGATCTCAAAACTAAGGCATTGCCCTCCAAATTCCCTTCCTCCTAAAGTCTACAGGCTTTTAAAACCCAATCTTGGAGTCATCTAATCTCTAATTCTGATTCATCTCGTCCTTGACCCAACTCTTTGATGCCCTTGAATTATGGGCCTTGCCCCTTTACGTGAATATCTCAATCTTTAAAAAAGATTCGCACAGCTCCAATACTGTAGACTTGAACTGCAGCTGTAGAAAACCCACAATGCTTTGCACCATCTTCTGACGAACAAGATTTAACTCCATTCAATAAGTATGTTCAGTTGAATAATGGAGAGAAATATTGGCATTGAGGAGGTGATAAATCAAAAAGCAGTGTGGTTAGGCAAATCAATCCAACTTCTACTAATTCAAATCAGAACACTTTCCATTTTTTAGAAGACTATTGTATCGTTGAAATCTGAATCTAATCCAAAGCAGAGTAGTTAATAATCTCTACATGGAAATGGAAAAGGCTGAACCAAAACCTATTTGGAACTGAGCCGGATTGACTCATTCCTAAACAACTGGTGCTGCTCGAAAATGTCCCCATTCTGCAGCACAGTACTATATTTCCTAAGATTCAGAATTAAAATGCTTGTCCCAAAATCCTCTGATTTTAGTATTTCCATGTCTTGATGGTCTTTGAACCAAAACATTAAATCACTGTGGGAGTACCTTCACCACATGGACTGCAGTGGTTCAAGAAGAAGACCCACCACCACCTGCTCAAGGGCAACTAGGGAAGGTCAATAAATGCCAGCCTTGCCAGTGACACACACATCCCGAGAATCACACCTGCCATGGCAGCCAATTTTTGTCCATGTGACTCTTCCTCACAGTCAAAACAGCTTCACTAGAAGACTCAAAGATCTTTGAGGAAATATTTTTTAAATAAGTAAATTATTACCAATATTATACAATATTACTGATTACAATTTTGAGTGTAAGTGATTTCAAATTCAAAGCTGACTGGAGAAGGAGCACATGTTCAGTTTCTGCATTGTTTAGAAAATTTTTCCTTTTTTGAAAATCATGGGGTACAAATTCAACTTGCAGTCGAAAAGGGAGGCAAGCCAGAGGAGCAATCTTTCCATGATCTGGTCTGTGCTGACTTGAGGCCCGTGGCAAACTCGGCAACCAGCCTCATCTGCATTGAACCAGCTAGCTGCGAACGCCAATATAAGAACTCAAGAACATAAGAAACAGGAGCAGGAGTAGGCCATACAACCTCTCGAGACTGCTCCTCTATTCAATCAGATCATGGCTGATCTTCGACCTCAACTCCACTTTCCCACCCTATCCCCATATCCCTTGATTCCCCTAGAGTCCAAAAATCTATCCATCTCAGCCTTGAATATATTCAATGACTCAGCATCCACAGCCCTCTGGGGTAGAGAATTCCAAAGATTCACAAACCTCTGCGTGAAGAAATTCCTCCTCATAGTCACAGGATAAGGGCCGACCCCTCTAGCCATTAGGCTCTAACATTTAGAGCCAGGATGTGCAGGAGTGAAGTTAGGAAATACTGCTACAAGCAAAGAGTGGTAGAAATTTGGAACATTCTTCTGCAAACGGCAGTTGATGCTAGCTCAGTTGTGAATTCTAAATCTGAGATTGATAGATTTCTGTGAATCAAGGGAATTAAGGGATATGGGGCTAAGGCGGATATATGGAGTTAGGTCACAGTTCCACCACAATCTCATTGAATGGTGGAACAGGCTCGAGGGGCTAAATTCCACTGCCACTTGTTGCCTCCTGTTATGCGCAACCTACTCCTGCAAGCAAGCGAGACGTGTATCTGGATGATGTGCCTGTCATGATTGAATAGCTGCCAGTTTGTGTGGCCTGTGAGTTGTGGTTGGGCAGCTTGCAACAGTGGTAATGTGTAAGGGTGAGAGGAAGCATCTGATTGGAAGAGTTGAGTACTGATGGAAAGGGTTTGTTGGTATGTGGGTGATGGGGGGTGTAGTGCGTGGTGCAGTGGATGCGGCTAGTGGTGCAGTTGGTAGGAGATGCCACTTGACAGTTGACCTCACTCACCTTGACCACTCGTGTCTGGAGGGCCTCTTACTCCCCCTCCCCACCGTGGATACAAGATGTCCCTCCTTCTGTCCACCTCTTGCACCAAGGCCTTTAGTGCATCAGCAGAGAACCTTGGTGCACGCATTCTCGCAGGCCTGGTACAAACTCAGGTCGGCAGATTGGTGAGGTCTGGCATGCAGATTAAAGGATGTGGGATTTAGTAGTGCGCAACCTTTATTCAATGTTTTAACATAACTCATCAGTTTGTAAACATAGGGATGGGACCAGCATCTGTGTTTTACGTGTGCGATGTCTGATCTCCAGTCAGACTCCATGCAGACAGGAGACTGCTATTTTCAGCAAATAACAGGTACCAGCAACCTTTAAGAGAGTGGGGATCCCCCTGCTGGTGGAAAATGCGAATTGCATTGAATCCTCACGTCAACGCGGATTTCCAACGCAGCTTGAAGGTAAGTCCACAGGCCTGATCGAAGTCCTGTCCTGTCTGCGCAGGAAGCACTGGGTATGGGTGAATAGCGGATCGCGCTACCCATGGGGTTATCCAGTTTAATCCCCGATGATTTTTAATGCTTTTGGGCCTTTTTTCAGCGGCCTCCAGCGGTCCCATTATGAACCGCTAGTTAAGCCATTCTAAACCCAGAGGAACCAGTTGGAACTTGCGCAGCACAAGCTCCACATAATTGCTATCCAGTTTCACATCGGAGTCCTGCAACTGCTGTAGGACCTCGATTTCAATAACCAAGTCAGCCTGCTGCCTGTTTCAGGCAGGCACTCTGGATGACTAAAAGTCACCTGATACAATTTCGTGTGAGGCGCACTTCAGAGGTCAATTGGATGGAGGAGATCACGACCTGATTTTGGACCTATTTTGCCTATTTTTTTAAATTTGTTCATGGGATGTGGGCGTCGCTGGCGAGGCCGGCATTTATTGCCCATCCCTAATTGCCCTTGAGAAGGTGATGGTGAGCCGCCTTCTTGAATCGCTGCAGTCCGTGTGGTGAAGGTTCTCCCACAGTGCTGTTAGGTAGGGAGTTCCAGGATTTTGACCCAGCGACGATGAAGGAACGGCGATATATTTCCAAGTCGAGATGGTGTGTGACTTGGAGGGGAACGTGCAGGTGGTGTTGTTCCCATGTGCCTGCTGCCCTTGTCCTTCTAGGTGGTAGAGGTCGCGGGTTTGGGAGCATCGATGTCCAATTTCTCCACCTCTGTATTTACTTGAAAATGAACACAAATTTTTGAATATATGCTGACAGCGAGGAACCATTCCTGCCACCAGTGAATGTCATAAGATCATAAGTGCACGATTTCCACCCATTGAGGTCAATTGATTTTATTTTATTTTTGACATTATTGTTTGATTAATTTAAACTGGGGTTACCCCACAATTCCCCCAATGTGTTTAATTCTTTCACTAAAAATTAAACAACAACAGTTCTAATGATCTGTTGTAGAATTATTGTGGAGTTTTATTTGAACATCAGTTGAACTGCAGCCCCAACTGATGATACTTCGTGAGAGGCCTAAGTAAATAATACTGGTTCAGTGACCACACAACTCCCACACATATTATCATATGCTATCAACTCTGATTCTTGTCGTGACCTTTGTTTTCTTCTACTTTATTAATTTTTTTGATCAAGATTTATCGTTTTGTTTTTGTCATGATGAGGAATAGAACACATTGTACTTTTTGCAAATGAATGTCATCCTGCCCTTCTGTGCCAGATACGCTGTGGGTTAAATACAGAATAAAATTCTTGTTTCTTTATTCCAAAAATATACTGGGACTGATCTTCCTCTCCCAGAACTGTCCAGGACCAAATTAATGCAGAGGACACCCAAGGAGTGCTACGCTATGTTGACATCCTCAATTCTTGATCTTCCTATCAGGCCTTGTTACCATGAAGCAAGCGCATGTGGGGGCACACTATTGGGCACAGGAAAGCAATGCAGAAGAGATCCGGGCACTGTCAGAGCCTTAAAGGCAGCAGCAACCTTAAAAGGTGAGGGACAATGGAAAACCAGAAGGACTTTATGGGAGTGGATTATGTGGACAGCTTCTCAGGAACAGATTATATGGACAGCTTCTCAGGAATGGATTATGTGGACAGCTTCTCAGGAACAGATTATATGGACAGCTTCTCCGGAACGGATTATATTGACAGCTTCTCCAGAACGGATTATGTAGACAGCTTCTCAGGAACGGATTATATGGACAGCTTCTCAGGAATGGATTATATGGATCGTTTCTCCGGAACAGATTATATGGACAGCTTCTCCGGAACGGATTATATGGACAGCTTCTCAGAAACGGATTATATGGACAGCTTCTCCGGAATGGATTATATGGACAGCTTCTCCAGAACGGATTATATAGATCGTTTCTCTGGAATGGATTTTATGACAGCTTCTCAGGAACGGATTATATGGACAGTTTCTCAGAAACAGATTATATGGACAGCTTCTCAGAAAGGAATTGTATGAATCGCTTCTCAGAAACGGATTATGTAGACAGCTTCTCAGGAAGAGTGATAATTTTTTTAAAATCCACTCATGCCTGCTAGAAGCTGTAATTTGCCTGTTGGTAAATTATTTATATTTAGTTAAATGTGCCGACCTACAAATGTGCTTATGCTGCTGTGCCATGGCTGCAGCAAACCAAGCAGGAGACTGAGCATCCTCGCAGTCTGCTTTGGAGGGAGCTGGTACAAGGTGGTGGAGGAACAAGGAAAACAAGTCTGGGTATGAAGACTGATGGTTTGGGAATAGAAGGAGGGGGCTAGTTTCAATATGAGGCTTCTCTTTTTATTCAAGGTGCAAGTGGTTGTATGGATAGGGGGAGGTAGGATTCCTACTCTATGGTAGGGAAACAGTCATTAATAGGTTCGGAGAAACCTCCATTACTAAGTGTACAAGATTAACAGCATTCTGTACTGAAGAAGTAAAACTATTTTTTACTCAAAAGGAATACAAAATAAAGGCCTTTCTTGACAATACCAGTCTGTCCCTTAAGAAAGCTAGTGCCTAAACAGATGTTCAGGAATCAGTGGTGCCAGGTTTTAATGGGATAGTCTGTCCTGATCTGCCCTTGTGCTTTTAGAGGAAATCTATGCCCTCTGGCATTGATTTGCATAAAATTTACATTGTTGCATCTTCTCCTGGCGCAGTCCAAAGAGGAGCATGGTTCAGATCCAAAATGGAGGTGGTGGGGGGTGGGGGGTGATGGGTGGAGGGTGGAGGGGGATTAGCATCCACTGTTCTCTGTGTTGCACCAGTTTTTAAGCTATTATATGGGAAATTAGCCCTATCATATCATATCATTTACCACAAAAAGTACTGTCATCATACCACTGTTCCATTTCCATTTCCCACATTTCAGTGGAAAAACTCCTGATTTAGTGCTAGATTATAGGTAGTTGTGGTACAATCAACCCACACCTACTAGGGACTGACAGGAGGCTGACCGCATTCTTTTCATATCGTCCCTTCACAGAGCTGGCATCTCATCAGCCTGGGCTGCATTGGAACCTGGAGCTAAGAGAAGAAAGAAATAGTGTGATTAACCCACTGTGCTACCTTGTTCAGTGGACAAATCGGAAGGAACAAAACAGTCATGCACCCTGTGCTGTGATGTAATCTGCTGACCTAGCCCAATTCAGCAGGGTTGGCTCACTTAAATAATTCTAAAGTGCACTTTGTACAGGGAGTGTTCAGCACTCTAATTCTAACTACGGTTGCAGGGCTCCCATGTGAAATTGGACAGCAGTTAGGTGGTTACGCCCTTTCTCGATCCGTAAAACAGGCTCAACAAGGTCCATTTTCTACTCCCAGGAGTTTAACAGCTTCTGGACCGATTCCTCAGTCAATGTTCTCCAGGCTGATTTTTTTTTTTCGATTAGACTACATCAAGTGAAGTAATCCCCACTTTGTGCCAGAAAACGGGAATGTGTCTGTACTAGAGCACTTGGGCCACTGCTGCATCCCCAGTGGAATTTCAGGCCCTATAAAGCCTCACCTAATGTGATGACATCACCAGTGTCATGTGTGAGCAGGGTTTAGAACAACACAGTGTCACAGTCTCCAATACTATGCACCTTTAAGGCTGTATGTAATTCATTGCTTTTCTTGCCATCTCTCACCAATTTACAGTACGTAGTGCTTCAAACTGCAAAATGCCAAACTGTTGAGGCCTTCCAGCTAACTTTCAAAATACTGCTTTACAATGAAGACACATAACCTTCACATAATTCCCATGAGTGTGGCTCCCCACCAGGGATCTCAGAATAGCCCTTTGATTTCATCACAGTGAGGATGCAGGTAAGTGAAATAAAGAGAAAAGTTGAGAGCAGCAATGATCATAATGGTACCTATAAGACAGAGACAACAAGCTGAGAATTCCATGGGGGATCTCTGGCGGAAGATCCCCCTCCCTCCAAGAGAAATGGTAGAAGTGGCTCAAAAAGGCTGCTTACACTATGGGCTGGAACTTGCACAATAGATTCGCCGGCAGAGAGACAGGACGCCATTTAGGGACGGCGTTTGTGGGTGAGCAATTTCTGGGCCTGTGTCTCCAGGGGTTTGGTTGATCTCTCGCTGACGTTACAGCAGGAGATCGAGAAATCCTGTGGAAATTCAGGGCCAACAAAGATTACAATGGAGAGACAGGCTGAACCTAGAAAGCAGGAAACTGTCTGTGCAGATGCTTTAAACCAGGACACATTCTGGAGGTCAAATCTGGTCTGCAAGTTGCCTTGAACCGATCTACAAAGTCCCCGTTGATTCCTTTCTTCTTTGTGTATTTGTGTGCAGAGCTCATTTTAATTTCGGTACTTCCTATATCCTAGTGAACTGGCAAGGATGTTCCCTGATGGTGGGTTTTGACCAATCAGGGAGCAGCCTTCACCAGTCCTCCAAATATTGGAAGTATAAAGCGCTGAAACTTCCAAGTTCTCAGACTTTGGAGGATAGAGAGGATGGGTAGAAAGAGGGAAGGATTGCAGAATAGGGAGAGGATGGGTAGAAAGAGGGAAGGATTGCAGAATAAGGAGAGGATGGGTAGAAAGAGGGAAGGATTGCAGAATAAGGAGAGGATGGGTAGAAAGAGGGAAGGATTGCAGAATAGGGAGAGGATGGGTAGAAAGAGGGAAGGATGGGGAGAAGGAAGGGAGGATGGGGAGAAAGAGGGGAGGATTGCAGAATAGGGAGAGGATGGGTAGAAAGAGGGGAGGATGGGGAGAAGGAAGGGAGGATGGGGAGAAAGAGGGGAGGATTGCAGAATAGGGAGAGGATGGGTAGAAAGTGGGGAGGATTGCAGAATAAGGGGAGGATGGGTAGAAAGAGGGGAGGATTGCAGAATAAGGGGAGGATGGGTAGAAAGAGGGGAGGATTGCAGAATAAGAGGAGGATGGGGAGAAGGAGGGAAGGATTGCAGAATAAGGGGAGGATGAGGAGAAGGAGGGGAGGATGGGGAGAAGGAAGGGAGGATGGGGAGAAGGAGGGAAGGATTGCAGAATAAGGGGAGGATGGGGAGAAGGAGGGGAGGATTGCAGAATAAGGGGAGGATGGGGAGAAGGAGGGGAGGATTGCAGAATAAGGGGAGGATGGGGAGAAGGAGGGGAGGATTGCAGAATAAGGGGAGGATGGGGAGAAGGAGGGGAGGATTGCAGAATAAGGGGAGGATGGGGAGAAGGAGGGGAGGATTGCAGAATAAGGGGAGGATGGGGAGAAAGAGGGGAGGATTGCAGAATAAGGGGAAGATGGGGAGAAAGAGGGGAGGATTGCAGAATAAAGGGAGGATGGGGAGAAAGAGGGGAGGATTGCAGAATAAGGGGAGGATGGGGAGAAGGAGGGGAGGATTGCAGAATAAAGGGAGGATGGGGAGAAAGAGGGGAGGATTGCAGAATAAGGGGAGGATGGGGAGAAGGAGGGGAGGATTGCAGAATAAGGGGAGGATGGGGAGAAAGAGGGGAGGATTGCAGAATAAGGGGAGGATGGGGAGAAAGAGGGGAGGATTGCAGAATAAGGGGAGGATGGGGAGAAAGAGGGGAGGATTGCAGAATAAGGGGAGGATGGGGAGAAGGAGGGGAGGATTGCAGAATAAGGGGAGGATGGGGAGAAGGAGGGGAGGATTGCAGAATAAGGGGAGGATGGGGAGAAGGAGGGGAGGATGGGTAGAAGGAGGGGAGGATGGGGAGAAGGAGGGGAGGATTGCAGAATAAGGGGAGGATGGGGAGAAGGAGGGGAGGATGGGGAGAAGGAGGGGAGGATGGGGAGAAGGAGGGGAGGATGGGGAGAAGGAGGGGAGGATGGGGAGAAGGAGGGGAGGATGGGTAGAAGGTGGGGAGGATGGGGACAAGGAGGTGAGGATGGGTAGAAGGAGGGGAGGATGGGGACAAGGAGGGGAGGATGGGGCAAGGAGGGGAGGGTTTGAAGTTTTTTCTGTACGGGGGGCTTGGCATTTTGTGTAGCTGGTCTTGGAATTTTTATGTATGTGGAGCTTGCTTTTTGTGTGTGTGGGACATACATGCTTGGGCCTCTTGCACTTTGTTCAAATGGAGGAGCTTGCATTTTTGTGCATGGCGGAATCGCATCCCTGTGCAATCAAATGCGGCTGATACTGTGAAATGGGCGATATAGGATTCAGCCCTCGTTATACACCTCGCCCGTTCTTCCTTTCTGTTGAGGCCATTCTGATATCGCCCATTTCATACCATTGCTGAAAGTTAAAATTACCCCCACTGGTTTTGACACGTGTAGCGAGCTCCAGGGTCCAAAAGGTTTGATGCGCCTTCTGTAAGGGATAAATAGATGAGAAATAGAAATGATTTATATAGCACCAGTCACAACCTCAGGACATCCCAAATGGCTTTACAGCCAAGGAAATATTTTTGAAGTGCAGTCACTTGTAATGTAGGAAATGGTTTATCAGTCACCATCCATGAAAGCAGCCCTTTGAGTGCACTTAATTATTATTTTTGAATCTGCTACATTTTAATATCATTGCTTCTACGGTTATTGAATTTTAATACTCACAAGATAAATACATATTTGAGGGACTGAATGTTTAATCAGTATTAAATATAAATCTACCACAGCAGGCCATGTTGTTTCAATCAAGCAATGTTTTATGTTTACTAGCTGAAGATATAGCATTTTAATCTGTCTACTCTTTTAATGTGCACCAGATAAACAGGACATTTTAGTGGAAATGGAAAATTTTAATATATTGAAAAAAGCCACAATGTTTGCTGCAGCATCTGAAAGTGATAAAACTTTTGCTTATTCAAATATCTTAGTGTATGATTATTTTAAGCACCCTGCTGCACAAAAACTTGTAAATTACATATTCCAGATGCTGGAACATTCATTTTACGAGCCGTTATGCCTTGTTAGACTTTTGACTCCGTTTAATTACCCCTTATTAATAAATACCACAACATAAAAGTGCATTTTTTCAACATATCATCACACAATCTCCTATCTTAATCTCTTCTTTCTCTTGGGCTCAAAACTGTGTAACACCTTACTTCCTTCAGTTCTCCCTTCTTACCAAAAATCTGCAGGCTTTTATACCACCAGCCATCTATGCTTGATGTATCTGGACATCTCTCCTATTCCTTTCAATACTGGTGTCCTACACTCTGGGCCTTGGCCCTTCTCCTAAGTTTTGCAATTTAAAAAGTAAACAAGGCAATCACAATAACCAACAACAATTCAGTCATTGCCCTAATTATACTCCAAATGTTACTGATTGTATAATCTTATTTTATTTCCAAGCACAGTCCTCTTGACTTTGATACAGAGGATGTGTTACCTGAAATTTGAATTTCAATATGTCAAAGTAATGGATAACAGACACAAATCAAAATGATGGTGAATGAGTCCACTCACAAGTTGCCCATGTCTACTTTAACTGGAGCTTGGTAATGAGAACCTTACTTTTCCACCTGTTTAAAAGAAACTTTAGGAATCTTGATTTTGAAGTCCAATGGCTTTGCTTCAGTTTCCTAAGATTTATGTTTTTGATTTAACATAATATATTTTAAAAAGCACATTGGACGAGCTCCTGTTGCTCTAACTGATTATGTATTGTGTTGTTTGTTTAAGGGATGATTTCAAAAATCCTGGGCCCAAACAAAATTCTCCAAATTTAGAATGTTTAGACTACAGCATTTGAGGACTTGCTGTCCTGTGTCAATGAAGCAATCAACAGAATGTGCAAATAGAATTTAAGATGGTAAACACAGGAGGTTCTGTTGCATGTGTTTGTAAACTGTTAGAAATAGTATCACTAAAGTTACAAAAGATAGAATGTCCGAAAGCTGGATAAAATTTATCACACCCTATTTATGTGGAGAGATTGCAGAAGCTGGAATTGTTCACCGTAGAGCCGAGAAAGTTAATAGAAGTATTCAAAATGATAGAGCAAGTAGGGAGAAACTGTTTCCTCTGACAAGTCGGTCGGTAACCAGAGGTCATAGATTTAAAATAATTGGCAAAAGAACTAAAGGGTAAATGAGGAGAATTTTTTTTCACACAGACGGTTGTTAAGATCTGGAATGCACTACCTGAAAGAGAAGGAATTTTCAAAAGGCAATTGGACATGTACTTGAAGAGGACTAATTTGCAAGGTTATGGTGAAAAAGGTGGGGTGTGGGACTAAATTAGACAGCTCTTTCAAAGAGCCAGCACAGGCACGACGGACTGAATGGCCTCCTTTTGTGCTGTAAGATTCTATTATTCTATGACGATGAAAGTGACAGTTGTCGTCTCACCCAGCACAGGCTTGAATGGACCAGTTGGTCTTGGGGCAGGCTTGATGGACCAGCTGGTCTTGGGGCAGGCTTGATGGACCAGCTGGTCTTTCCTGCTCATCAATTTTGCGTGTTTGTATGTGACGACGACGACGACGACGACGACGACGACAACAACAACAACAACAACAACAACTTATACAGCACCTTTAGTGGGTTTTAAGAAGGGTCTTAAAAGAGGAGTGGGAGGTGCAGAGGTGAGGGAGTTTAGGGAAGGAATGCCAGAGTACAGGACCTAGATGGCCGAAGGCACGGCAGCCAATGATGGGGTGAAGGGAGGAGAGGGATGCACAAAAACCCAGTGACAGAGAAACACGAAGTTTGGAAGTGGAGGGTGGAGGTTATAGGATTGGAGGAGGTATCACCGATAGGGAGGGGCAAGGCCATGAAGGGATTTAAACATGAGGATAAAAATTTTAAATTTAAGGGATTGGGGGACCAGTAGCCAATGTAGGTCAGTGAGGACAGGATACGGGATAAGATACGGGCAACAGAGTTTTGGATGAGCTGAGTTTCTGAAGTTTACAAAGGGTGGAAGATGGAAGGCTGGCTGGCACTAGAACAATTAATTCCAGAGGTGACAACAGCATGACTGAGGGTTTCAGCAGCAGATGGACTGAGGTGGAAGCGGAGGCAGGCAATGTAGGCAGTCCTTGTAATGGAGAGGATATGGAGTCAGAAGCACAGCTCAGGGTTGAATAATCTGGTTCAGTCTGAGGCAATGGCTGAGGATGGGGATGGAGTTTGTGGCAGGAGCTGAAGACCATGGCTTTGGTCTTCCCAATAATTAACCGAAAGAAATTGCGACTCATCCCAGACAGGATGTCAGACAAGGAGCCTAACAACACAGTGGAAAGGTTGAGAGAGAGATGGTGAAGAGGTAGAGCTGGATGTCATCAACGAACCCATAGAAGATGTCCTAATGCCTGCAGATGATGTCACCAAGGCGCAGTACATAGATGATGAAAAGGAGGTGGTCAATAAAGAATCAGTACGAGGGAGAGAAGCCAGACAGAGAGAGGGAATGAGTGAACAGAAGCAGTTGGTATTGCCAGAGGGGGAGCAGGAACATGCTGTCCAGAGAGCAGGCTTGTGTTACTCCTAGACTGATGAGCCTGGGGTGAGTCCGAGAAGAGAAGGGGGGAGGCTTCTCGAACTCACAGGACCAGGTTTCAAAAGAAAGATGCTTCTGAGCATTGAGTGCAGTTATTGGGAATCATGCTAAGCAGCAAGCTTCAGATGGAGGCTTACATGGAGTTCACTAGCTGTACGCACTCAGCCTTGCATGATGGTTTTACAACATTACAATTTGCCATGGAGCATATGGCAGCACTAGAGACATTTGCAGCATAAGCTCCCCCTGACAGAGACCCTAGCATCAGTCAGTGATTCTCCTACAAGTGCACAAATTGCTGCATCGTCACTGGTTCAGAATCCTGGAGTTCTTTATCTAACGCCATTGAGGGAGCACTATCGCCACGTAGACTGCAGTGGTTCAAAAAGGAGGGCCACCACCATTTTCTCAGGTCAACTAAGGATGGACAATAACCTTACCAGTATTACCAACATCGAGATAACAAATTAGGCAAATCAGATTTGACTAACTTGATTGAGTTCTTTGATGAAGTAACATAGAGGGTTGATGAGGGTAATGTGATTGATGTTGTGTATATAGACTTTCAAAAGACGTTTGTTAAAGTACCACATAATAGACTTGTTGGCGTAATTGAAGCCTATGGAATAAAAGGGGCAGTGGCTGCGTGAATACGAATTGGCTAAGGGAAAGAAAGCAGAGAGTAGTGGTAAACGGTTGTTTTTCAGACTGGAGGGAATTATACAGTGTTGTCCCCCAGGGGTCAGTGTTGGGACCACTGCTCTTTTTGTTATATATTAATGACCTGGACTTGGGCATACAGGGCATAATTTCAAAGTTTTCAGATGACACAAAGCTTGGAAATGTAGTAAACAGTGAGGAGAATTGTAACAGACTTCAAGAGGACATAGACTGGTGAAATGGGCAGACACACGGCAGATGAAATTTAACGCTGTGAAGTGATTCATTTTGGTAGGAAGGATGAGGAAAGGCAATATAAACTAAATGGTGCATATCAAAGGGGGTGCAGGAACAGAGAGCCCTGAGGTGTATGTACACAAATCTTTGAAGGTGGCAGAGCAAATTGAGAAGGTTGTTAAAAAGGCATAAGGGATCCTTGGCTTTATAAATAGAGGCATAGAGTACAAAACCACTAGTTAGGCCCCAGCTGGAGTATTATATTCAATTCTGCACACCACACTTTAGGAAGGATGCCAAGACCTTAGAGAGGGTGCAGAGGAGACTAACTAGAATGGTATCAGGGATGAGGGACTTCAGTTACATGGAAAGACTAGTGAAACTGGGGTTGTTCTCCTTATAGCAGAGAAGGTTAAGGGGAGATTTGATAGAGGTGCTCAAAATCATGAAGGGTATTGATAAAGTAAATAAGGAGAAAGTGTTTCCAATGGCAGAAGGGTCGGTAACCAGAGGACACAGATTTAAGGCAATTAGCAAAAGAACCAGAGGCGACATGAGGAAAAATTGTTTTAGGCAGCGAGTTATTATGATCTGGAATCCACTGCATGAAAGGATGGTGGAAGTAGATTCAATAATAACTTTCAAAAGGGAATTGGATAAATACTTGAAGGGGAAAAATTTGCAGGGCTGTGGAGCAGGGGAATGGGACAAATTGCATAGCTCTTTCAAAGAAACGACACAGGCACAATGGGCTGAATGGCCTCCTTCTGTGTTGTATCACTCTATGATTCTATGAGAAAAGAGGCCTGAGGTTCCAGAATCGAATGGGTTATCTTGACTGGCATCAACATGCTTGGAGATTGACTGGAGCAAGCCATGAGTCAGTGCATCACTAATCTCGTTGGTGCCAAACTCATGCTCTCATGCCAATCATTGGTCATGATGGGACAGAGCCCAGCAGTAGGAGAATAACTGTCATCAGAAAATTTTGGTGTTGCCTCTGAAGCCGGCAGCACATCCAGCCACCATTGCCAGCCCTCTCCAATAGCTGCACATGTATCAGAGCATGAGGAGGGTCAGCCCGCCCATGAAGTTGAGCTGTAATGGACCCTGAGGTCCATCAAAGCTCAACTGGCGAGAGGCAAAAACAACTTCAGTCCCATAAGGCCATTATGGACCCACAGCAGCCGACCACTTCCCGTACTCCTGCCACTCAGGCAGCACCTAAGCAAAGCATCAGATTTGATTTAAGAGGATATATAACTCACAGTATCGTCATGGGGAGACAATGTAGAGGGAACATTAGGCACTCTCACACGAAATGGCTTGACATTAAACATATGTTTGCAGTGAAGTTGTGTGTGCAGAGACTATCCTTGCAACCTTTGCAAGCATGTTTCATATAGTAATAGGAATAAAAGATTTGTGAGCCGCCAGGAAGATTTAAGGTACTGCAGGTGAAAGTATATTTCTGGACGTAATGGGAAGATGTAGACAAGACTGTTAACGCAGCGGCACGTTTCCAAGTTAAGTGAAGTCTCCTGCGTGTGATGTTGGCGAATGGCTCTTTTAGCTAGGATCAAGTTCTGTTCTGCAGCCTCATCAGGCTCCTCCTGTTCCTCTAAATGGTCCTCTTTCTGCATCTGGAAACCTGCCTCCTATGGAGTCTCCAAGACGGTGCCTCCTTGCATGACGAAGTTGTGCAGCACCCAGCACACCACCACAAATCTTGAAAACTTATCTAAGCTGTGCTGTGGGACACCCTTAGATCTACTGATGCACCTGAAATACTGTTTCAACATTCCAATGATGCACTAAACAGTTACTCAGATAAATGCATGCTTCGCGCTATACCTATGTTCAGCTGTTTTCTAGAATACCATAGAGGTGTCAACAGCCATGGCTGCAGAAGATAGCCTTGATCACCCAGGCGTCACCCTGAGACTTGCCTTTGTAGACCATCAATGCAAAGGCATTATTACAGCTACCTGAGAAGCGAGCATTGACTTGAAAAATCCAGTGCTGTGGTGGCAAAAGAGGTGAACAATCAAGAGAATGAAGTTCTTTTTGATTCAAGTAGGCATTGTCAATATGAATGGAGCACATAAGGCCACAAAGGTGTAGTTTGTAGTTCCATGCACCTTCAGAAATCCTACCACTGGGTAAGATTGCAAAGCACTCTCTTGCTGATGGTGGTTTACACGGAGAAGATGAAATTGGTTGCTCAAGCAAACAAGGCAACGGCCACATGCCTTATACATTTATAGGAACATAGGAACAGGAGTAGGCCATTCAGCCCCTCGTGCCTGCTCTGCCATTTGATAAGATCATGGCTGATCTGTGATCTAGCTCCATATACCTGCCTTTGGCCCATATCCCTTAATACCTTTGGTTGCCAAAAAGCTATCTATCTCACATTTAAATTTAGCAATTGAGCTAGTATCAATTGCCGTTTGCGGAAGAGAGTTCCAAACTTCTACCACCCTTTGTGTGTAGAAATGTTTTCTAATCTCACTCCTGAAAGGTCTGGCTCTAATTTTTAGACTGTGCCCCCTACTCCTAGAATCCCCAACCAGCGGAAATAGTTTCTCTCTATCCACCCTATCCGTTCCCCTTAATATCTTATAAACTTCGATCAGATCACCCCTTAACCTTCTAAACTCTAGAGAATACAACCCCAATTTGTATAATCTCTCCTCGTAACTTAACCCTTGAAGTCCTGGTATCATTCTAGTAAATCTACACTGCACTCCCTCCAAGGCCAATATGTCCTTCCGAAGGTGCGGTGCCCAGAACTGCTCACAGTACTCCAGGTGCGGTCTAACCAGGGTTTTGTATAGCTGCAGCATAACTTCTGCTCCCTTGTACTCCAGTCCTCTAGATATAAAGGCCAGCATTCCATTTGCCTTCTTGATTATTTTCTGCACCTGTTCATGACACTTCAATGATCTATGTACCTGAACCCCTAAGTCCCTTTGGACATCCACAGTTTTTAACTTTTTACCATTTAGAAAGTACCCTGTTCTATCCTTTTTTGATCCAAAGTGGATGACCTCACATTTGTCTACATTGAATTCCATTTGCCACAGTTTTGCCCATTCACCTAATCTATCAATATCCCTTTGTAATTTTATGTTTTCATCTACACTGCTTACAATGCCACCAATCTTTGTGTCATCGGCAAACTTAGATATGAAACTTTCTATGCCTTCATCTAAGTCGTTAATAAATATTGTGAATAATTGAGGCCCCAAGACAGATCCCTGCGGGACTCCACTAGTCACATCCTGCCAATGTGAATACTTACCCATTATCCCTACTCTCTGTTGCCTTTCGCTCAGCCAATTTCCTAACCAAGTCCGTACTTTTCCCTCGATTCCATGGGCTTCTAACTTAGCTAACAGTCTCTTATGTGGGACCTTATCAAATGCCTTCTGGAAGTCCATATAAATAACATCCATTGACATTCCCCTGTCCACTACTTTAGTCACCTCTTCAAAAAATTTAATCAGGTTTGTCAGGCACGACCTACCTTTCACAAATCCATGCTGGCTCTCCCTGATTAACTGAAAATTCTCAAGGTGTTCAGTCACCCTATCCTTAATTATGGACTCCAGCAATTTCCCCACAACAGATGTTAGGCTAACTGGTCTATAATTCCCCGATTTCCCTCTCTCTCCTTTCTTAAAAAGCGGAGTGACATGTGCAATTTTCCAATCTAGAGGGACAGTTCCTGAATCTAGAGAACTTTGAAAGATTATAGTTAGGAACTGTGGATTGACTAACCTGGGTGATGTTGCCAATGGCAGCTTGGAAGAATCCAAAGGCATAGGAGTTACAGGCTGCTAAAACCTTCAAAGCCCTGGCAGCACGAGTCTGTGGATGAGTTTAGCTGCGGGTCACTTTGCATCATGTGACACAATTCAGCTACAGCCACCCTTGTGAATCCCAGCCTGTACAAGAGCTGTTGTAGTTCTGTGAGTCCCAATCTGTAAATGTGGTGCAAAGATACCAGCAGATGGGCGCAGAGCAGCTCTGGTGCTACCTGACTTGTATTGGTTCTCCTCATCTTCCTCTAATAAGGGAATTCCTATGGAGAAACCCATTGTTGTACCATTATAGCTATTCAGAAAAAATAGCCGTGCCACAACAATTGGAACAAAGACTCCCAAACACCTAAGTGACAGCAGCAAAAGGAAATAAGTAAAGTGGTTGAGAAATGGACCAAACAATGAGCAAAGAATCCTCTTACTGAGGTATTTAAATGAACTTCTGTATATAATTCATTCCCTAGTTATATGGGTGGAGTTAGGCGTGCAGGAACATCAGAGAGTTACATGAATACTTAAATAATGTGATCAGGACGACATTAACATATCAGGGCCGATTTTAAACCCCCGCCCGGTGGGAATGGTACGGGCGGGAAATATAAGATGGCAGGGGAGGTGCGTGCCGCATTCCGGCCGAGTTCTCGCCCACACCATTTGTAGCTGCCTGAATTCAGGGATGGCCGCCTGCTCCAGAGGAGCAGGACCTAATTTAAATAGCAGAGTCACATCCTGATTATGTCATTGGGACGCGCAAGCCATTTTAACCTTGGGCTCAACTAAGGCCTACACAGGTCTTGACCCAATAATCTACCCTAGTATTGCTGCAAACCCAACAGAAATGCAATTGAAAATCCTGCCTTAGTGTCTGGACTCATACATAAAGAATCGCCACTGAGTCAGAGACCAGCTAATGCCCCATGAAACCATATCCAGTACAAATCAGTTCTTCAGGAGAGGAGGGGAGAAAATTAAACAAGTAAATCACATATTTGAGCTCTTTTAAATGTTGATATGTGAATTATCAGCAGTTTACAAGATAAAATTATCATTTACATGCAGAAAATAAATGCAAGTTGTGTGAGCTGTTTTGCTTAGTGAGTTACCTGTGTTTATTATTTTGCTAGCCAATAATGGAAGCTGTTGTAAGGCTTATTTGAGCTCACACCTATGATTCCCCATAGAGCAAGGCAACAATCTCAAAAATCATCCAAGATGCTGAGTAAAGCTGATAGAGACGGAAGAGAAACCAGAGGATCAGTCAATCCCGGAGCATGTACTATTGACCATCGGTTATAGAGCAGCTCTCTTTCTCACTCCCCCATTTCCAATTTTCTCTTCTGCTGTCCTTGAAAGTACTGATTTATTCTGGTGTCCTGTTCTACAGGTGCTGGCAGTCCTTTAGTACTTCACCTAAGTGGAAATTCTTCAAGACTGATGCCTGGCAGTGAATATTGGCAGGCTGTTTGACCTTGGTACGTCCCGTACTCACCTCACGGTCGGGCACAGTTTCTAATAGAGGTCACTAGTTGATGATAAGGAGTGGAAACCCTGACTGATATTTTCAGTCCCCTCTAAGTCACACACCATCCTGAGTTGGATATATATCGCCGTTCCTTCATTGTCGCTGAATCAAAATCCTGGAACTTCCTACTGCACAGACTGCGGCAGTTCAAGAAGAAGGCCCACCACCACCTATTCAAGGGCAACTTGGGATAGGCAATAAATGCCGGCGTTGCCAGCAACACCCACGTCCCGAGAATGAATTTTTTAAAAAGTTAACTCAGTACAGCTCAGCCTTTGAACCTGAGGCCTTTTGGGTCTATTTGGCTCATTACCACATTAAGCACTGCAATTATTTCATCAGGGTTAGGGTTAGCTGTACAGGGAGAAGGAGAAAGGTCAGGAGAGCAAAAGTGATAGGAGATTCAATAGTTAGGGGAACAGACAGGTGCTTCTGCAGCCGCAGATGTGATTCCAGGATGGTGTGTTGCCTGTCTGGTGCCAGGGTCAAGGATGTCATTGAGTGGCTACAAAACATTCTGAAGGGGGAGGGTGAACAGAGGTCATGGTCCATATTGGTACCAAAGACATAGGTAGAAAGAGGGATGGGGTCCTGCAGGAAGTGTTTAGGGAGTTAGGAAAGAGATTAATAAGCAGAAACACAAATGTAGTCATCTCCGGATTACATCTGGTGGCACGGGCTAATGAGTATAGAAGTAGAAGGGTAGCACAGATAACTGTATGGCTGGCGAGATGGAGGGCTTGAGATTCCTGGGGCATTGGGACCAGTACAAGCCGGACAGGTTGCACCTGCACAGAGCTGGGACCAATGTCCTTGCAGGGAGGTTCGCTGGTTCTGTGGGGGAGGGTTTAAGTTAATTTGGCAGGGAGTTGGGCATCAGGATGTAGCATTGGAAAGGAGAAACAAGGTGCACAAAGGATTGGGAGAGATTGATAGCGCTAGAGTAAGAAATAGTATGGTATTAGGTGGGATCAGACTAAGAGAGAATACAAGAAGGTCTAAGATAGATTTAAAGTGCATGTATGTAAATGCATGCAGTAATGTAGTAAACAAGGTTAGTGAGCTGCAGGCCCAATTAGCCACATGCGAATATGATGTAGTGACGATAACGGAGACCTGGCTCAAAAAAGGGCAGGATTGGGTACTAAATATCCTTGGATACAAGGGGCTCAATATTAGCAGGGCGGCGGGTTCTCAGCAGGGGGTCAACTGGGCGCGTGGGTAACGCGCCCGATGAAATCAGTGTGCTCCGCACGCAATTACAGGCTAATTGGAGCCACTTACCTTTGCTTCCGGGTTTCCCGCTGGTAAGCTGCGCAGCGGGCGGACTGCGCAAGCGCAGCAAGGTCTGTCAGCCGGAGGAGCCCTATTTAAAGGGGCAGTCCACCAATGCTCCTCCCGCAGCAAACAACCAATGCTAAACCATGGAGCACGCCAGAGGGAAGGCTGCCCCAAGAATTTCAGACTCCTCACTCCAGCTGCTGCTGGATGGGGTGAGGAGGAGGAGGGAAATATTTTTCCCGTCTGATGGGAGGAATTGCCCTCCCTCCATCAAGAAGAAGGCCTGGCTGGAGGTGGCCGAGGAGGTCACCAGCTGCAGCAATGTGCCACGAACCTGGGTCCAGTGCAGGAAGAGATTTAATGATCTAACCAGGTTAGGCAAAGTGAGTATACTTACGCATTCTCCCACACTCCGTCTTCCACATCACCTCCACCACCACACAACCCCTTCTGCACTGCCTCCACAACGCTCTCGCATCACTCCTCACATCCACTCAACTATCATCCTCACCTTGCCTGCACGTACTCACCGCCCCAGTTCCCATTCGAACACTACCACGCAACCCAATCCTCATACAATATCATGGCTATGTTACACACGCACCCTCCCATGCATCTCCCTCACGCTCAACCCCACCCACACCAATGCATGCAGCGGCTCACCATGCAACCATCACTCAATCACACCTCTGTGTTTTGCCTTGATAGGAGAAGAGATGCCAGAACGCCCGGGAGAGGGCATGGACCGGAGGGGGCCCGCCACACCAGGTGGTCCTAACGGACACGGAGCAGCAGGCATTGGACATCAGCCACACGCTGGAGTGCCTGTCCCTGGCAGATGCCGAGGCTGGGATTGCACAAGCGGCCGGTGACAGAAAACTAAAACTCAGCACTCATGACAGCGAATGATCTTAGCATCACTTGGCATCTGCAGCACCTCAACATCTGTCCACATGCCTAATATTGCTTTCTGTTCTCTTGCAGGGCCATCTGCGAGTGCCGTGACCGTGGAGGGCGATTCCTCAGAGGACCTGCCGGTCTCTGAGGGTCCATCGTCACATCCGAGCCATCCATCCACCAGCGCAGATACACACACCTCGGTGGGTCCCCGTCCTCACGTAGTTAGGCTTGCACATGGTGAGTCAGGGTGAGCAACATTCTGCCGCCTTAAACAGGCTGACAGATACTTTACAGGTGGCTTTCCAAAGCCTCAGACAAGTCCTCCAAACTGCCGTCCAGCAGGGTGGAAGGAGTGATGTGGGCCTGGGCCACGAGAGGGATGATGGTGAAAGGGGACATGGAAGTGGGGACGCCACTCAAAGCGCTCCCACGTCTCACCCGTTGCCCCCCTTTCAACCAGTACCCGTAATGTTGCCCCCTCTCCAGGTGGTCGAGTCTGCCCCTGCACAGGTGCAGGTGGAGCAGTCTTTGGAGGGGCCCTCACGGGCACCGAAACCCAGAGGGCGTCGGTCCAAAGCATCTCATCGGTCAGGGCATGAACAAGAGCAACCTGCCACTACCTCTGCTGCAGCCACAGGGGTAGCACCACGTAGGGGTTCCCAGAAACGCAAGGCGAAGGTTTTGTGAGCACAAAGGGAATGCACAAGGGTGTCTGACGATTTGTCATGTTTTTCATTTATATTTGTTTTATTTCACATGCACAATAAATATTATTATTATCACCACTCCTGCCACGTCTGGACACCGGGGTAAGTGTGCAAGGTTATGCATTTGAGGAGGAGGGTGGTGGAGGCCAAACTTTGTCCAAAGTGACAGAGTGGCCTCCTGCAATGAGTGAGGGTCTCCCCCCCGAACTGTCACATGGACATTTGCAGCTGCCACAGGCTGATGGCTGCAACACGTCCATTTCAACTGGGAGCGTTTCCCCCAGTACGGGAAACAGTCTCAGTCAGTTGCAAAATCCCATCCCTCCTAAAATATCAGGTCAATCAGGTCTGTAAACAACCTGTATAAGTACTTTAAGTGGCACCCCGCCGGCTTTAATTGCTGGCGGGAGTCCCACGTGCGGGGGCCGCGCGCACATGTGAGCGCATCACTGGGAAACCCAGAAATGGGGCGGGTTGGAGCCGGGTTCTGGACCCGCCCCGGGAATCCCGGATTTTCGCAGCCCCCCCCGCCACGAACGCACCCGATCGCAGGTGCGAAATAGAGCCCAAGGTGTTCAGGAAAGATAGGGGAAGGAAGAAAGAAGGGGGGGTGTGGCAGTATTGATCAAGGAGAATATTGCAGTGCTGGAGAGAGAGGATGTCCTGGAGGGGTCAAGGACAGAATCTATTTGGTTATAGTTAAGAAACAATAGAAGTGCCATTACACTACAGGGTGTATTCCACAGGCCACCAACTAGTGGGAAGAAGATAGAGGGGCAAATTTGCAGGGAAATTACAGAAATGTGCAAGAACAATAGAGAAGTGATATTGGGGGACTTCAACTATCCTAATGTAGACTGGGATAGTAATAGTGTAAAGAGCAAAGAGGGGGAGGAATTTCTGAAGTGTGTTCAGGAGAACTTTCTTGACCAGTATGTTTCAGGCCCAACGAGGAAGGAGGCATTGCTGGATCTGGTTCTGGGAAATGTGATGGGCCAAATGGAGCAAGTGTCAGGAGGGGAACATTTAGGGAACAGCGATCATAGTATCATAAGGTTTAGATTAGCTATGGAAACAGACAAGGACCACTCTAAAGTAAAAATACTCAATTGGAGGAGGGCCAATTTCAATAGGATGAGAACGGATCTGGCCCGGGTAAATCGGAACCAAAGATTGGCAGGCAAAACTGTAATTGAACAATGGGGGGCCTTTAAGGAGGAGATGGTTTGGGTACAGTCTAGGCACATTCCCACGAGGGAGAAACATAGCGCAACTAAAACCAGAGCTCCCTGGATGACAAAAGAGGTAGAGAGTAAGATGAAGCTGAAAAAAGGACCATACGACAGATGTCAGCTTGATAATACAAGTGAGAACCAGGCAGAATATAGAAAGTTCAGAGGGGAGGTGAAAAAGGAAATAAGAGGGGCATATACATGAGAATAGACTGGCGGCAAATATAAAAGGGAATCCAAAAGTCTTCTATAGGCATGGAAATGGGTAGTAAGAGGAGGGGTGGGACCAATTAGGGACCAATATAGAGATCTACGCATGGAGGCAGAGGGCATGGCCGAGGTACTAAATGAGTACTTTGCATCTGTCTTTATCAAGTACGAAGATGCTGCCAAAATCACAGTAAGTGAAGAGGTAGTTGAGATACTGGATGGGCTAAAAATTGATAAAGAGGAGGTATTAGAAAGGCTGGCTGTACTTAAAGTAGTTAAGTCACCCGGTCCAGATGGGATGCATCCTAGGTTGCTGAGGAAAGCAAGAGTGGTAATTACGGAGGTACTGGTCATAATCTTCCAATCATCCTTAGATATGGGGGAGGTGCCAGAGGACTGCAGAATTGCAAATGTTACACCCTTGTTCAAAAAAGGGTGTCAGGATAAACCCAGCAACTACAGGCAAGTCAGTTTAACCTCGATAGTGGGGAAACTTTTAGAAATGATAATCCAGGACAAAATTAACAGTTACTTGGAAAAGTGTGGATTAATAAAGGATAGCTAGCATGGATTTGTTAAAGGTAAATCGTGTCTAACT
The DNA here is from genome assembly GCF_035084215.1 of Heptranchias perlo. Taxonomy (NCBI): domain Eukaryota; kingdom Metazoa; phylum Chordata; class Chondrichthyes; order Hexanchiformes; family Hexanchidae; genus Heptranchias; species Heptranchias perlo. Next base: position 74,451,459 of record NC_090331.1, on the reverse strand, counting down.
AACTTGATTGAGTTTTTAACACTAAATTAATAAATTAAATAAATAAAATGGGAGAACAGGAGATGTGTTGCTGCTGCAATATGTGGCAGCTTGCGGACATTTTTGTCCATGGCGACTACATCTGCAGTAAGTGGCTCAAGGAACTTCGGCTCCGAGTTGAGGAGCTGGAGTCCGAGCTGCAGATATTGCGAGATATCAGGGAGGGAGAAAGCGACCTGGACCTTTTGCTCCAGGAGGCAGTCACACCCCTTAGATTAAATACTTTAGAATTGACACGAGGTCAGGGACAGGAGGGTGTGACTGCGAACGAGACAAGTACGGAGATCCAGGAGGTAGTATTGCAGGAGCCTCAGTCCCTGCGCTTGTCCAGTTGATTTGAGGTTCTTGCAACCATTGTTGACAAGTGCGGGGACTGCGGGGAGGACGAGCAAACTGACCACGGCACCGTGGTACAGGAAGCCGTTCAAATGGGGGGAGTAAAAAGGAAGATGTTTGTAGTAGGCGTCAGTATAGTTAGGGGGATAGACACTGTTCTCTGAAGCCAGGAGCATGAGTTCCGAAGGCTATGTTGCCAACCCGATGCCAGGGTTAAGGACATCTCCTCTGGGCTGGAGAAGAATTTGGAGTGGGAGGGGGAGGATCCAGTTGTCGTGGTCCATGTAGGTACCAACGACATAGGTAGGACTAAAAAAAAAGGTTCTGCTGAGAGAGTTTGAGCAGCTGGCGACTAAATTAAAAAGCAGAACCACAAAGGTAATAATCTCTGGATTATTATCTGAGCCACAAGCAAATTGGCATAGGGTCAATAGGATCAGGGAGATGAATGCGTGGCTCAAAGATTGGTGTGGGAGAGGTGGGTTTCGATTCATGGGGCACTGGCACCAGTACTGGGGAAAGAGAGAGCTGTTCCATTGGGTCAGACTACACCTGAACCATGCTGGGACCAGAGTTCTAGCGAATCGAATAACTAGGGAGGTAGATAGGGCTTTAAACTAAATAAGTGGGGTGAGGGTCCCAGTGGAGAGAAGTCGAGAATGCTAAAGAGAAAAGACAAAGAAGCAGTGTCGGAAAGTGATTGGGGTAAGGATATCCAGATTGTGTCAGAGAGTACAAACAAAAGAGTGCACTGACAAATAGGGTCCGGGTAAGAAAAAATGGTAATAAGACAAATAGGGCCATAGTACAAAAAATGTTAAGATGTCTAAAAATGTTAAAAAGACAAATCTAAAGGCACTGTATCTGAATGCACGAAGCATTCGTAATAAAGTAGATGAATTAACAGCGCAAATAGATGTAAACGGATATGATATAATTGCAATTACAGAGACATGGCTGCAGGATGACCAAGGCTGGGAGCTGAATATCCAAAGATATTCGATATTTAGGAAGGACAGGCAAAAAGGAAAAGGAGGTGGGGTGGCATTGTTAGTAAAGGATGAAATCAGAGCAACAGTGAGAAAGGATATTGGCTCAGAAAATCAAGGTGTAGAATCAGTCTGGGTGGAGTTAAGAAGCACCAAGGGGCAGAAAACACTGGTGGGAGTTGTCTATAGGCCTCCAAACAGTAATGGTAATGTAGGGGATAGAATCAAACAGGAAATTGGTTCGTGTGCAAAATGAAAGCACGTGGGATTGTGGGTAATATAATGGCATGGATTGAAAATTGGTTAACAGACAGGAAACAGAGAGTAGGAATAAATGGGTCTTTTTCGGGGTGGCAGGCGGTGACAAGTGGGGTACCACAGGGATCAGCGCTTGGGCCCCAGCTATTCACAATATATATCAATGATTTGGATGAGGGAACCAAATGTAATATTTCCAAGTTTGCTGACGACACAAAACTAGGTGGGATCGTGAGTTGTGAGGAGGATGCAAAGAGGCTTCAAGGCGATTTAGACAAGTTGAGTGAGTGGGCAAATACATGGAAGATGCAATATAATGTGGATAAATGTGAAGTTATCCACTTCGGAAGGAAAAACAGAAAGGCAAAGTGTTATTTAAATGGTGATGGATTGGGAAACGTTGATTTACAAAGGGACCTGGATGTCCTTGTACACCAGTCACTGAAAGCAAACATGCAGGTGCAGAAAGCAGTTAGGAAGGCAAATGGTATGTTGGCCTTCATTGCAAGAGGATTTGAGTACAGGAGCAAGGATGTCTTACTACAGTTATTGGTGAGATCACACCTGGAGTATTGTGTGCAGTTTAGGTCTCCTTACCTAAGAAAGGATATACTTGCCAGAGAGGGAGTGCAGCGAAGGTTCACCAGACTGATTCCTGGGATGGCAAGACTGTTGTATGAGGAGAGATTGGGTCGACTCGGCCTGTATTCACTTGAGTTCAGAAGAATGAGAGGGGATCTCATTGAAACATATAAAATTCTGACAGGGCTAGACAGACTGGATGCAGGGAGGATGTTTCCCCTGGCTGGGGGGTCCAGAATGAGGGGTTACAGTCTCAGGATATGGGGTAGGACATTTAGGACTGAGATGAGGAGAAATTTCTTCACTCAGAGGGTGGTGAACCTTTGGAATTCTCTACCACAGAAGGCTGTGGAGGCCAAGTCACTGAGTATATTTAAGAAGGAGTTAGATAGATTTCTAGACACAAAAGGCATCAAGGGGTATGGGGAGTGAGCGGGAATATGGTATTGAGATAGAGGATCAGCCATAATCATATTGAAAGGCGGAGCAGGCTCGAAGGGCCGAATGGCCTACTCCTGCTGCTATTTTCTATGTTTCTACGTTTTGATGAGGTAACAGAAATGGTCGATGAGGGTAATGTGGTTGATGTGGTGTATGTGGACTCCCAAAATGCATTTGATAAAGTGCCTCATAATATGCTTGTCGTCAAAGTTGAAGCCCATGGAACAAAGTGGGCAGTGGCAGCATGGATACAAAATTGGCTAAGTAATAGGAAACAGAGAATGCCTTCTGGAAGTCCAAATACAGTACGTCCACTGTTTCCCCTTTATCCACCCTGTACGTTATATCCTCAAAGAACTCAAGCAAATTTGTCAGACATGACTTCCCCTTCGTAAAGCCATGCTGACTTTGTCCTATTAAATTATGTTTATCCAAATGTTCCGCTAAAATGTTACGCTTTGGTCAGAAGAACGAGGAGAGGCAACATAAACTGAAGGGTTTAGGGGTGCAGGAACAGAGAGATCTGGGGGTATATGTACACAAATAGTTGAAGGTTGCAGGGCGGTTTGAGAAAGCGGTTAAGAAAGCATAAGGGATCCTGGGCTTTAGAAATAGAGGCGTGGAGTACAAAAGCAAGGTTATGATGAACCTTTATAAAACACTGGCTCGGCCACAACTGGAGTATTGTGTCCAGTTCTGGGCACCGCACTTCAGGAAAGATGTGAAGGCCTTAGAGAGGGTGCAGAAGAGTTTTACTAGAACGATTCCAGGGATGAGCGACTTCAGTTACGTGCATAGACTGGAGAAGCTGGGGTTGTTTTCCTTAGAGCAGAGAGGTTGATAGGAGATTTGATAGAGGTATTCAAAATCATGAAGGGTCTGGACAGTGTAGATAGAGAGAAACTGTTCCCATTGGTGGAGGGGTCAAGAACCAGAGGACATAGATTTAAGGTGATTGGCAAAAGAACCATGGGTGACATGAGAAAAAACTTTTTTACTCCGCGAATGGTTATGATCTAGAATGCGCTGCCTGAGGGGGTGGTGGAGACAGATTCAATCATGGCTTTCAAAAGGGAATTGGATAACTACTTGAAGGGAAAAAAATTGCAGGGCTAGGGGATAGGGCGGGGAAGTGGGACTAGCTGGATTGCTCTTGCAGAGGGCCAGCACGGACTCGACAGGCCGAATGGCCTCCTTCTGTGCTGTAACGATTCTATGATTCTATAAAGACTGGCATCTTGCACCCTCTAATTCTGGGGGTGGGGGGAGGGGGAGTGAGATTGTCCTTCAGTCTGTCCAGGTTGTGGCTTTAGATTCCATCCTGCAGCTTGGTTACAGATGGAAACCTTATTATGGCATCTGAAAAGAAGAGTCATCACGTTATATATGGGCCATTGTTATATCTTGACAGTTACGCCTAGTCTCCTGTATCAATCATCTGCCTTAGACCTTATTACTGCACTACCAATTTGCCACTAATGCTGCAACTATTTGTATTAATTTATCTCTGCTTTGTATTGGGAGGAATCATTGTTGTAGCATTTTACATTATAACTTTTTATGTAATGTTTAAAAGTTTGAATAAAATTTGGTTAGAAAAGGATGAATATCTGAGGGCAATAGATTAACCTCCAGAATCCAAGTTCAAATCTAGGTCAGACACATAGGATGAAAGGTTCAGTTTCCTTCTCGCTGATTTAAACTATCCAATTAGAAATTTATAAATCTCTGTTTATCCAAAAAGAACTAGCAAAATATCTACCATTTCCTATTTACTTTAAGCATCTGTTACCAATCATGAATCATGCTCTTAAAAATTGCAGCATTCCAATTATTTTGAACTTTTTGACAGGCCGAAATGCCATCCAGGTTTCAAACAACTGAATAAATAAGATTAGCAGTGTCAGCTCCTCGGAGTGGAAAGTCATAGTAATGGGATTAGGATACTATGATGAACTTGGAAGGGATCTTTATGAAATATCAATCTTGTCTCATTGAAATATTCACTGTAGAACTCATACTATGACAGAGGATCTAGTCTGAAAAACAGGGACTGGGTTGTTATCAGGGGCAGAATGCTATATACCCTATTTAATGAAGCAATTTCCTTGGAATTATTGTAAAGGTGCTTGCTCTCTATCCCCCGTTCCCAGACAGAATATAAGAAAAAGTTGGTTGTCCAAAAGCCAATTATTGTTCTCACCTGCCTCCTGAACAAATGCCCTAAAGTCCATAAGAACCATGAATGATCTCAATCTCCATGGTAAGTGTGCCCAGCCAGCTGCCCAGTGGATAAGGACTACCCGCAGTATACAGGCTTTCCCTGCCCTCTCCACTAGTGGTGAGAAGAAGTGTACTTTAATTATGGAGCAGGCTGGTCTCCCCTACTGTGGGCAAACAATTGGGGGACATCTGTCAGTTGAAATGAGTATCACGTGGACTTCACTTGAAACTGGCAAGATACCAGAACGTATGGATTCCCTTCCTGTGTGCCCACTCTGCCCTGCCAGTTACCTCGTCATCCCACCCAGCCTAGATGTAACAAGGCATCAGAAGGACTAGGAAGTTTCCAACTCTGCACAGCCCTCCTAAATCCTAGTAAACACCTTAACGCCATCCTGCTGCTCACTCCAAGTAAATAATGTGATATGCTTTTGGCTGAAACCTCCAGTCAGCAAATTGACAACTTGTACAGTATTACTCAAATATACAAAACTCTCTGGGGGTAATTTCCACTTCCTGTGCAGGCTGGTGTTTGAGGATCGGTCCCCTGTTTTACAACATGCCTGGTTTTCCTTTCCACTGAAGTCAATGCAAAGGAAAATCGGCAGGCTGTATGACAATCGACAAGTGATCCACAACCGCCAGTTTTACATCTGCACTGAAAGTGAAAATTATCCCCTCTATCTCTAGCGCTTAAGAGGAACAAAAGAGGAGAGTTCAGAGGAGCTACGACCAGAATGGTAACAACGAGGCTGTTTGCAATGGAGAAAAAGAGACTAGAGGTGAGAGAAGAATTATCTGTGAGATGAGCAGCTTAGTCTTGTGTGTCCTCTTGAGGAGTGCAAAAAAGATTCTAGAAGAGGCTCCCCTGATGTGCGAGCGATATTCAGGAAAAGAAGTGTTTGGCAAAAGGAAAAGGATTTTTTTTTCGGGAGATTGCTTTCGTAATAGGGGAGATGTAGGAGTTCCAGTTACAATCAAATAAGATAGTGATGCTAAGAATGTGATTAGATGAAAGACAAAAGGTGGAGGTATGGGATTTAAGAGGCAATAGCTATTGGCTGATTTAAACCATGCACAATACTTAGAGATATTAGGCTCAATTCATCAATCCTATGCTCCAAGTGGGAAGACATACCAAAGGGAGCACAGGTCAAAAAAAGGAGTACAACACAATAGTGCCAATTCTCTAACCCACGCTCTCTTTGAGTATTGCCCTCCACTAGAAATGTGAGTTCAATGAATTTAAGAATTAATATGTAGGCTTTACAATGTTCGTTATCCAGTAAAAGTGAAGTACAGTATTAAAGATGGCTGCTTGTAGCAATATTTGTATGCAGCTAACCTGCTATTACATAGAATTATATAGAATGTAGAGCACAGAAACAGGCCATTCGGCCCAACAGGTCCATGCCAGTATTAATGCTGTATACGAGCCTCCTCCCTCCCTTCTTCCTCTAACCCTATCAGCATATCCTTCCATTCCTTTCTCCCTCATGTGTTTATCTAGCTTCCCCTTAAATGCACCTATGCTAGTCGCCTCAACTGTTCCTTGTGGTAGCGAGTTCCACATCACAACCACTCTCTGGGTAAAGAAGTTTCTCCTGAATTCCCTATTGGATTTATCAGTGACTATCTTATATTTATGACCCCTAGTTCTTGTCTCCCCCACATCTTGTCTACGTTTACCCTATTAAACCCTTTCATAAACTTGAAGACCTGTATCAGGTCACCCCTCAGTCTTCTCCTTTCTGGAAAAAAGAGGTCAAAGAGTTCAATCTTTCCTGATAGATATAACCTCTCAGTTCTGGTATCATCCTAGTAAATCTTTTTTGCACCCTCTCTTATGCCTCTATATCCTTGTTGTAATTTGAGACCAGAAATGTACTCCAAGTGTGGTCTAACCAATGTTCTATACAAGTTTAACATAAGTTCTCTGCATTTCAATTATATCCCTCTAGAAATGAATCCTGGTGCTTGGTTTGCTTTCTTATGGCCTTATTAGCCTGTGTCGCTACTTTTAGTGATTTGTGTATCTGTACCCCCCCCGATCCCTCTGCTCCTCTACCCCATTTAGACTCTTATTATCCAAGAAATACGTGACCCCCTTATTCTTCCTACCACACACTTATCTATATTGAAATTAATTTGCCAATTACACGCCCATTCTTCAAGTTTATTAATGTCTTCCTGTATTTTGTCCCAGTCCTCCTCGGTATTAACTGCACCCCCCAATTTGCTTTCATCCGCAAATTTTGAAATTGTACTTCCAATTCCAGAGTCCAAATCTCATATGTAAATGGCGAACAACAGGTTCCGGCACTGATCCTTGTGAAATACCACTTCCTACCTTTTGCCAGTCTGAGTAGCTATCTTGAACCCCTGCTCTGTTTTCTGTTTTGTAGCTAGCTTGCTATCCATTCTACTACTCGTCCCCTAATTCTACATACTCTGACCATAATCATGAGTCTACTACGTGGTACCTTATCGAAGGCCTTTTGAAAATCTAAATATATTACGTCTACTACATTACTCTTGTCTATCCTTTCTGTTACTTCTTCAAAGAATTCAATAAGGTTGGTCAAGCATGACCTTCCCTTTTGGAATCCGCGCTGACTATTCTTTATTATATTTTCAGTTTCTAGATGTTTTTCTATTACATCTTTGTGTAAATATTCCATTATCTTTCCTGCCACCAACGTTGAGCTAATTGGTCTGTAGTTCCCTGGACTGGTTCTATCTCCCTTTTTAAATATAGAAATCACATTAGCTGTCCGCCAGGTACTATTCCCTTTTCTAATGAGTTTTTATATATATGTAATAGTGCCTCTGCTACCTCTTCCCTAACTTCTTTTAATATGTGCAGATGCACTCCATCTGGACCAGGGGTTTTATCAATTATCTCACCCCTTTCTATCTTAAATATCTTTATATCATTTTTGATTTCTTCTTCTAATGTCCTGCCCATGTTAGCAACATATAGCTTTAGGAAAGTAAATTTGCATAACATTTCACATTCCATATTATGTAATAAATTTATATTCATTCATTTGGTTATAGTGTATTTTGCATCATTCTTCCAAATAGTTCTTACCAATTGATAGCTTACCAATTCTGTATTTTGATAAGCTGGTATATTTTGCATTATTTAATAAAATCCCCATGAATTTCTATCCATTAACAAATTTTGAAGAAGCTATTCTCTAAATTGTTCCCTTCCCCAAGGCTTTGAAGAAGTGGGGAGTGAGAAGTCAGAAGCTACCCCCAGGCATACAGTTAGTACCATCCATTACCTACAAAACAACAGTGACTGCACTTAAAAAATAGTAATTCATTGGTTGTGAAGCACTCTGGGGCATCCTATATAAATGCAAGTGCTTTCTTTATTCTCAGGTCCATTCTTCTCACCACCACCCTGCACCCTTCGCCCCTTCCAGCGTCAAAGCATTCCATGAAGCTCAATATCTCAGTACATTTTCATATAAGCTATAACTGAAGAGTTGTATAATGACTGCAGTCTAATATATGTTCCTCTTCTATTTCTGTGCTGAGCCCCAGAACATTACAGTAGGAACAGGGCCAGGAAATGCCAAACACCTCACAGCAACCAGCATGACCCATCCTACCTGTGTCAGCACTATCTCGGGTACATTCTCTTTAGGGAAATCATAGAGTTACAGGAGGGAGCTGCACAGAGAACAGCTGAGCAGGAGCAGATGATGGTGGCAGAGGAGGAACAGGAGCCTGTTGTGTGGAGGACCACCTGCTGTCCATCCTTGGTTGTTGAGCCCAAGGATTCCAATCTCAAAAGGCTGCTGTTTAAAAGAAAGGTCCTTTCTGAATACAGATTATTGATACAGTGATTGGAGAGGATGCCTGCCCACCTGAGGGCTAATTTGGCTGGGTCTACTACCCACATCTGTGCAGCAATCTAGGACAGATTTGCAATCCTGCAATCTTGCAGGGTCAGCACAAGTAAGCTCCAGGGATATCTACAGGGCAGCACCCTCTATCAGAAACCTAGGGCACATTGCAGCATCTCTGGTGAATGCTCAGACTGCTACAATAGAGTTCACATGGAATAGGGCACCCCTTTGCCTTCAACAGGCTTGGGAATTGGGCACAGAGATCCATAAGGTTAGGTATCACTGGTCTGATTGGTGTCCTGAGGTCTGTTTCAAGCTGGGCAATGGGCATGGTGGGATAGCAGCCAGCAGCATGGGCATTGATGGAAAGGGCATTGATGATGGTACTGCCTCTCAGGATGACAAAACATCAGGAACACCCTGCTTACCTGCTCCAATGGCTGCAGGTGTAGCAGAAAGCCACTGAGGCTGCAGAAATGGGGCAGCCAGTAGTTGGGTCATCTCAGAACAAAGTTCACAGAGGTCAAGGATCTCAATCCCAAGAGTGTCTCATGGACACAGAGCAGCAAGCCACCTTATTTATTCTTGCCACTGGGAATCATCTACAAAGAGCATTAGGTTTTAGATTGCACAAATCATACACTGGAAGAAGCATTAGAGTGAAAAAAGCTAGGTACACGTATACTTCACGTTGAAGAAAATAAAATTTAGTTGATTGGAAATTCAAGTTTTCTATTGAAATTTTTCTTGATTTGGTATTGGATAATGTATCATGAGGTAACAAGAATCAGTACATTGGGAGTTTATTTGCAACTAAAGGCTCTGTAGATGTATGTGTATTTAATCAAGGTATGGTGAAGATGTGGGGAGGATTGTAGACGCATAGGGCAGACAGAGGACTTAGTGTTGCCTATGAGGGCTTGGTGTACAGCTTCAGCTGCAGAATCTTCTAGTTGCTCCTGCTCATCTTGTTCACCTTTTTTTGTTACCGTTGATTAACTTCTTTTTCTGGATGCTCCATAGTTATGTCTCATTGGATGCCAAAGTTATGCAGCAAACTACAATGATCCAAAAGACCGGGCTGGATTGTAGAACACCTCCTGATCTGTCAAGGCATCTAACAGTGCTGCTTCAACATGCTTATGGTATGTTCTGAAATGACCCTGTTGATAAATACTAGAAAGACAAGCTTGGAACTGTTGTCTCTGTGCAAGGAATGAGAGGGCTAGGTACAGAGTTTTTCTCTTATAGATTTATTGGAGGAAATGATACTCACAGATAACACACAAAGACTGCGGGAGATTTTGCTGAGCTCAGTAACAAGGTGATCAGACCAGGGCCGGCCTAACTTTGTGTTACACTAGTCTCACTTTTATCCTTCAGCTAAAAAGGCCATTACATCATGGCCTACATTCCGTGAATTTCACTCTTGGTTTGCATTAACTACCATTAGCTCATCAATCCACAGATTTGGTATCAGCGGATGAAAGTTCTACAGTGGGTCTCAAGACATAACTAAAGCTGTCATGCCTCCTTACATATACAGAAAAGATAAATATACAGTCATTAAACAGATAGAATTATCTACCAGAGGGTTAGAACCTTTTTTTATGACCACATTCGATATCAGCCTTGCAAGGGGCCTTGGAGATTTGGGCTGTCTTGTTGACATTCTATAGATACCTGCCTGATTCAACAAATTTCTGGAGTGACTGTCTTTAACCACAAAATGGAGTCTTGAACATAAAATGAATTTTTTATAATACAACCTATCGTGCTAGCATTCCTAACAATCCCTACAGATGCATGCACCTTCTTGTATCTGTGCTCAACAGCTGTCTTACAAATTTCATGAGCCAGGACTCAAGAAGTTAGCCTTGGTTTTCTAAGAGATAACCTCAAACTCTTCTTTGTGGTCAAATAAAGGATCCTAACTACTGGCTGGAAAGTGGGCCTTGGCCCATACAAACCTGTGCTGATAGCCACAAATGAGATGTACACTTTTTGAACGGTAGCCCTTGCAGTTCTTGAATGTGCAACCAATGTGTTCAGAAGCTAGTTTTGGGGAATCTTGCCATTTGCAAAAAAAAATGTGGTGCCCTCTTGCTGCTGCTGCCAGATGTCCAGAGGAAAAGTAATAAAATTGCTTGCTCTAGCAAACATGACATCGGTGATTTGCTTGATACACCTGCACACTACAGGTTGCTGATTCCCCCTGTAGCACTCTGGAATGACCTTCAGAGGTAAATGTTGTGGTGACTTTGACAGACACAGGCAGTTCCTTCCCTGTAGTAGAGTTTGGCTGGAGGTCAGGTTTCAGCATGTGACATAGCCTTGTCACAGCCTCTATAGTGAATCATAGTCTATAAAGAAAGAACTCTTCTGACAAATCCAGGTGAATTCATCTCTTCCTGGATATCTAGGTTTTAGGTGGTGGGGAGTGCGAGCTGGCATGCCTCGCCTCCCTGACATCCTTTCTCCGCCCCTCTTTTTCTTCCCCCGAAAAACGTAAAGAGATTTCCCATCGAAACACCCAAGATATAAATTTTATTGATACAAAATGAAAATGGCAGTTCCAAAATCCTTGGCACAAACACTTGGAAAGTTACACTTCAGATTCCAAAAGTATGAATCCAAATTCAAGTGATCCTCCATTCTGCCATGATGGTACAGTTTAGTAGTTGAGGTCCTGGGGAAAAGGAAAAGGTGGCAATGAGATAATGGTACATTTCAACATGGCAAGAACACTTTTGTATTGACTGACTGCAAAAAAAAGGTGATGTTCCTAAGAGACTGAGGTGATCTAAAACGTGCTCCTTTGTACATGCTTTGTATGGATTAATGTGCCCGAATTACCAATGAATCCTTAGTTACTGTGTATTGTTAACTGGGATATTCTTATACCCCTCCAGATGCTTGTCTCCAAACTGAACCATGTCTTAAGTCATTATTGCCCAAGTCAACCTTTCTTTGTTTTTGAAACTTTGCTTGTGTTCACTTTTTCAGAAACCTTTCTGATTGCAGCCCTGTTGCTACAATATTGGCTGTACATGGGAATTTTGTATTATGGAGACTGCTGTTAGTGCTCAAATCATTCATCGCCTTGAAAGTTCTTGGCTACTCCATGTCACCAGTATGGTGTTTGTCATGACATTTGCACTAGTGATCTTGTTGCCTATGTTTGTCCACTGATTCAACTTTTGACATTTGGGTAAATCATCTATCATTGCCTTGGATAGCTCCCAGAATCTTTTGACAAAGTCTGTTGTAATGTTCTTCTACCATTAAATGACCTTTCCCGAAAATTATGAACTTGGTTATATAACTTCTTCTTATTGCTCTCTGCTGTAATTGTTGGCTCCTATTTCAATTCCCATTAATTCAGTTGTCTCCGAAAGATATCTCCTCTCCCATTTTGTTCCTTGCTTATATCGCTGGCACCCTGCACACGTCCCTAATCCTCATGAATTTTTGTGCACTGGCTGCCTTTAGATTGCATGAAACGCTCTTTTTCTGTCTCTCTCTCTCTCTCACACACTCATCTACACCTGTATTGCTAAAGCTGTTTCCTCTTCTGTACTAAATGTAGCTTTTCTTGTTAAGAATACATAGACATCCTCTTTTATAGGAGGCTATCAGAATTCCATACTGTGTGCAATATTTAGGTAGATCTAAATACGTGCTAGGTGGACCTTTCCCATTTCCAGGCTCCTTAACATAACCTCTTCTCTTTTATTGATATCAGGTCTTGTCTGGACTGTCCTGTTCCAAGCTCCCCAATATCTGCTGTCTGTACTGTCTGCACCCCCCCACAACTTGTGTTGCTCACTACATCCTTGCCAGGTTGAAATGTACCATTATCTCATTGCCACCTTTTCCTTTTCCCCAGGAGCTCAACCATGAAACTGCTTAGTTGCAGTCTTCCTTTCTTCCTACAATCTTCAGGCTGTTAAAAGTGGATGAGTGGTGTCACCCACTTCTTCTATCCTGATTGTCTCACCTTTTCTCCTTTGCTGTTTTGAACTATGGGCCTTTCTCTTTAACCTTGATTGCTGAATTAAAAAAAAATCTTTAGTAGCAAATACTACAGTAGCAAATATTGGTGGGGTAGTCAAGCAGAGAAAGCAATCACCTTGCAGCCACAAGTCCAAGGCTTCCACTTCTTCCTTTCCCCTTGTGGTGACTGGCCAACTCAAACACCAGGTACCTCGTGTCCTCTTCAGTACAATACCAATGATTTAACAATCAGACTTGGTGATCTGAGCATTCAAAACTGTGAACTGACATTCCGCTCCCCTAACTCAAGTTAATAGTACTGTTTATAATGTTGCTCCTGACGAACAGGCTGGCTGGGTTGCAGTTCGCAGCACCTGAGATTCAAATAGGAAAATGGGGAGAGGTTATGAGCAAGCCTCCCATGGCAATGCGTACGGTAAGTCGGATGATGTGCTGCCTTGTAAGGTTGAGGGCTACACCTGCAAAATATATTCTCCTGAAGTGCAAGTGTGTTTAATTTCGGTTGTCACCTTGAAGGACTGAAAGTCTAATTGTTGTAACTATGGACTTCCTGAGGTGAATAACAGTCTAATTCTTTGGCACATGCTGTGCTCAACAGAAGGCAATTCTTTCGACATAGCTTGGCTGCTGGTGATAAATCCTGAGCTTCTCTCACTTAATCCTCTCTTCTCCTTGTAGGGTCGTTTTAAATCTGAAGTGTGACACTCCACTTGTAAAAGGTATGTAACTATACATCTACTGTGACTTAAGATTGTATATGCACATTTACAAGGACATAAACAAAGCCTGTAGTGCATTTAGAGACGGAGTGTAGAAGTGCATCCCTTTAAGGATACAACATATAATTTCTCTGTATTCCTGAAATGAATTGTCCAGTCATTGACCAGTCAGGGGGAAACTAAGTATCCTGCCTTTGCCAGAAGGTCAATTAAGCAGTAGACATTTTGGCTGCAGATTTGTGATCCAGATATGTGCAGGAGTGTGTGATGTCTAGAATGTTAATGCGGTACTTCTAAATGGCAGAATATGCCGTAGATGTATTTATTTCAAGAAGTAATCTAGAAATATTCACTTCACACTGTTCACATACTGTTGCACTTTGGCCAAGGCTGGCAGATTTATTCACTTTTTTCATTGCAGATGGTTTAGAACTACATAGCTTCCATTGTGAATGTTAGAAATCCTGGCCACATGACTGGATTAAGGCTGTTGGGTCCTATTCTCTCAGTTGTTGAGAACTATGTAATGAGAACTTCCTGAGCAGCACTAAATGTCACAAGTGAACCAGAGTGTTGTAGTGAAGAACGGCTGTAGGATCAAATCTGTACAAGCCTGGAGTTGTAAATGTGCAATAGACGATACTGCACCTGTTGCATTCAGGTTCTGTCCTGTTCTTTGTGGTCCAAAATGGCTGTACCAGTTCTCATCTGCATGACTGCATCTTGGGGCTGATGTAGTTTAGCAAGTACTGCCTTACTAGAAAACCTAGGGTCATGTATAAGACTGAAGCAGGCTAAATCTAAGAAGTGAGGTTAAATCTAAAGCCTATCTTTAGGCCACAGAGGTGAAAGACGCCTTGGAGAAAGATGATTTTGTTGTTGGAGCTTGCTTTGGGCTTTGGTAGACCAATGTTAGTGAGAAGGCCACGGGCTAGAAATTCGGCTGTGTAGTGCCCATTTTTCAGCTGCTGTACGGCCTCTTGAGGTCCCAATATGTCCGGAATGCACGCGCATGCTTCTAGGGTGACATGCGCCCGACATCATCTTGGTAAAGGGGTTTGCGCAGGCGCCGATAACGAACGCTGGCAGCATGTAAGGTAAGGAGAATATGCGTTAGATCAGTGTGCAACGCTGATTTAAAGGGATAGACCACTTTGGCACTCAATGCTCCAGCCAACACATACTAGGACTAAGGGACATGGAGTTAGGTCACAGATCAACCATCATCTCATTGAATGGTGGAACAGGCTCGAGGGGCTAAATGCCACTGCCACTTGCTGCCTCCTGTCATGCCCCACCTTCTCCTGCAAGAAAGCGGAACGTGTGTCGGTGAATGTCCTGCAGGATGTTTGGGTGATGTGCCTGTCATGGTTCAATAGCTGCCATTGTGTGTGACCTGTGAGTTGTGGGTTTGTAGCTTGCAACAGTGGTAATGTGTGAGGGTGAGAGGACGCATCTGATTGGAAGAGTTGAGTATTGATTGAAAGAGTTTGTTGGTAGGTGGGTGATAGGGGTGTAGTGCATGAAGCAGTGGATGCGGCTAGTGGTGCAGTCGCTAGGAGATGCCACTTGACAGTTGACCTCTCTCACCTTGACCACTCGTGTCAAATCATTGAACTTCTTCCTGCACTGCATCCATGTTCATGGTGCTACATGCCCGGCATTGACTTCGTCCCCTACTGCATCCCACTGCCTCTTGAGCATATGTCTGAAGGGCCTCTTGCCCCCACTGCAGATATAGGATGCTTCTCCTTCTGTCCACCTCTTGCACCGAGGCCTCTAGTGCATCATCAGAGAATCTTGGTGCATGCACTCTCGCAGGCCTGGTACAAACTCAAATCGGCAGATTGGTGAGGTCTGGCGTGCAGATTGGAGGATTGTGGGATTTAGTAGGTGCAACCTTTATTCAATGTTTTAACATAACTCATCAACTTGTAAACATTGGGACGGGCACTGCATCTGTGTTTTGCATGTGTGATGTCTGATCTCCATTCACACTCCATGCAGACCCATATCTTATATTTTGCACTTAAGAGGTTCAGGCTGCCTTTAAGAGGTGCAAGCAACTCACGTGAGATTTGGGCCCCCTGCTGGTGAGAAGTGTGAAGCTGGTGAGAACATCGCAGACAGGCCTGGCTACTGCGCTACAATCAAGTAAATGAGGAGGCAGCACGAATCTCACGTGCTACCTGCATCGGAACGACAGGGCATGGGCTAATCACGCACCACGATGCCCGTGCCCGGATTCGGGGGTTAACCAATTTAACCACCTCCATGTTTTCTATCTCTGCCTTTCGTCTCTCCCACTTTCTCATTTTCCCAGGGCTCCCAATTCCTTAACTTCTCTTTATTTCATTAATGCTTCTGTACATTACATGTACTTCATGATCTTTTGGACCATTCCACTCATTATTCCTCTCTGGCTTTGGCTCTTATGTCTATACACTTTCTCCCCATCCCCTTTTTTGATTGTTTTAATATGCTGATCTACCTCTTCAGGTTTTGAACAGTCTGTAACCAAAAGATTAACTGGTCTGTTCTCTTATCTATGCTGACTGTGTGCTTCTAGCATTTTCTGCTTCTTTATTTAAGACTTCCACCATATGCAGTATTTTGCTTTTATTACCTTCTAGATTGGCTTTGTTTCAGGAAATAAGGAGAAATTCATGATAACTGTTTTTTAAAATGGAATGGGTTTCACACTAACATGACTTCTACCCAGTCTCACCTGGGGAATCCATGCAGTCATGGTAATTAGAATATGGTGATTCAAACTGTGCCTGAATATTGACTGTTTAAAACGAGCCCCCATGCTTTGTGATTCCCTGTAATCCTCTCCACATTGCCTGGTTTGTCTTTCCACTCGGCAACGGGAATGAAACAATCCAAGTGAGGTTCGAGCTGAAATCCCTTTTGAAATAATTGATTTTGATGGAACAGTTTCCTTATCTGTTAAAGCGGCTTGTTCAGATTCCACCCTCCAAGGAGGAGCAACTGGGAAACAGGATGGGAATGGGCACGATGTAGCTGCTCTGGGAAGATGGATTTGCATGCAGGAGGATTGTAATACAAGTGGCCCAAGCCATTTGTTTCCCAATTTGCTTTGATCCAGTTGCTATGAAATAAGTACCCCATGTTTGAACTCTTGCTCTGCAACACTCTTCAATGCCCCATTGTAATGGTACTGTAAACAGACAAAATAAAGGCATAAACTAACCCAAAGGCTCCTCAGGTCACACCACAGAGGACCTGATGTACAAACCAGGAAGGTGGTCTATTCTGAGTTAGCTAAATTCCAGCTTGGCAGTTGCTGGGACACTGTAATTGGCCTCAGCATGGAGGTAATGAAAGTACAAATGAGTCTGGTTTGACATTGCTTATGGCTTTTATTGGACCTTAGAAATGGACATTGTCTTGAAATTGATTCAGGATTAGCTATGATGCCCCTGTGCTTGGATAGGCTGCCAACAGTGTGCAGGTTGACAGTAAGGGTGACTTAATGGAGGGGAATGGAGCAAGAAGTAAATGCCTTGGAGAAGAATATATAAAAAATAAATGGTAAATGTATTAATTAAAGTTGGCACAATTTGTGGATGGAGTAGTGTTGAAATACTGCAAAATGGGATTAGATCTAACTCAGTCACATCTGGTCTGTCTGTTCTTTAATGTTCCAAGAAGGGATGAGTTTGGGCTAGTTTTGAACTAGCCACTTTGTGGGTTGATTCTGTTTGTACTAAATTGGCATGGGATGTCCATTCTCAAGGACACCAGGGGATGGTGTATGAAGTGGCACTGTGACAGTGCAAGTGCTCTGAATGCAACATGTAGTGCAGCACAGAGCAAAAAGGATCAAGAAGATTCTGGATCTGATCTGAGACCTGTCAGCTGATGACTCTTGTGGCAGCAGTTCCAGTGTTGGGAGCATTTCACATCAGCCCCCATTTCGGGAAGTGAGAGGGATGGGGGAGAGGGAATCAGCTATGCTTCTAGTTCTGACTTCATGGCGACATCTGCTGGAATGTGTTAGGAGGACTGTATCTTGCCAAAACCTGCGGTTCAGGCTCATCTTTGAGGATAGGTGCTGGAGGACACCAATGAAACACTCCAATTGCAGAAGTCAGTGCCATCGAGGGATGAGGGGCTGGTGGGAGGAATGAATGTGGAAGTAACCATGGTGCTGTCATCTATTGTACCAGTTTTATTCCTGTGCTGGGAGTTCCTGATGCTGAGACTGTTCATGAAGGATGTTAGTGTTTGACAAGCTGAGCAACAATTCTTTTTCTTTGGTGATTTTATAGCGGGAAAATATTGACATTGTACTTATAAATCTGACAGTGTGGTCCTTCTTTGCCATCTGTGTCACAACACCTCACTGAAACCCACAACACGAGGCGTCAAAGAGTTATGGCTAAAGTCTGTGACAGCCTGCCTGCTGGAGGGAGGGGCGTTGGTTGTAGCTTAAATATACCCTTTCTCGAGGTGAAGGAGACATTGAGGATGGACTTGGGACCACAGGAACGCACATCACCCTGAGGGGAGGGAGATGATGGGATAAATGGAGTTCTCTCTCTTAATGCTGACTTCAGATCAATATCTTGGTAGTGCCTGTGTGTGACCTTCTATTCCCCGTACCAGTCAGGATGACATTTTCCCTGAAACAAAGGTCCCCATTTAATGTTGGATTTCCCTGGGGATTTGGTTAGGACATGCAATGTTAGTTAGTTTGAAAAATTGATTGTCCCTGGCGTCACTTCAGTACAGGTAAAACTCAGATTTAAGTGAATCAAGCTGCTGTACCATCATCGCCCACTTGAGGACACCTGTGAGTATAGCCCATAGCAGCAGCTGATAGCAATATCTAGATGAAATGAGTCATCCTTGTTAAAGACAAATTAAGTTAAATTAGAAACTTCATTGCATTGAAATTTGAAGCAACACAATCTCAGTGCAAATCTGAGTAATTATATAAATACAGTTGAAATAAAGGTGAGGGAATTCAATTGACACATCTGGCTCATCCTACTTTAGATATCGACAAAAGCCCTCGCCCTGCCCAATGTACAGAACATCAGCAACATAATGGGGAAATTGCAGGCAGTAATTAGAAGTGAGGAAATTGATGTAACAGGGATAATGCAGCATTGGGAGTTAAATATTACAGGCTATAATTTATTTAGGAAAGGGCAAAAGGTTGGTGGGGTACTTGTATTAATGATAAATAACATAATGGCAGTAGCAAGAAAGGATGTAACTAACAGAGATAGGAGCAGCATCCAGGTGGATTGAGATAAAGGATTGATCATCCTATCAGGGGTACTACAGACCAGCAAATTGTGGAAGGGAAGTGGAGGGAGAAATATGTAAGCAAATCTATGAAATGAGTAAAAAAACACAATCATAATGATGAGGGATCTCAACAACCTCCAAACAAACTGACAACGGGTGGAGTTTTTACAGTGTGTACAAGACTCCTTTCTGCCTAATATATAAGACTAACAAGGGAGACAAAGGTCAGGGGCCAGGTAGCAGGATGGATTGAAAGATGGTAACAAAATAGAACACAGGTTAGGAGTTAAGGGAACTTTCTGAGACTGGTAAACGGTGGGAAGTGGTGTCCTGCAGAGATCTGAGCTGGAACCACTGTTCTTCACCATGTAAGTAAATGATTAGGACTCAGAAATTTAAGGTATGGTGTTGAAATTTGCAGATGATGCCAAATTGGGGAGGTATAGCTAATGTATAAGACTGCACTAAAATACAAAAAGACATAAACAGGCTTGCAGAGTGGGCAGATAAATAGAACATTAAATTCAATATCGCAAAATGTGAGGTGGTTCATTTTGGTAGGAAGAATAAGGAGGTCAACTATTGCTTGGAAGGCAAAAAACTAAATGGGGTAGATGAGCAAAGAGTTCTGGGAATATAGAGACAGAAATCTGTATAAACACAAGTTGATAAGGCCACAGAGAGTGCAAGCAAACTGCCAGGGTTCATTTCTGGAGAAATAGAATACAAAAGCAGGCAGGTAATGTTAAATTTAAGAACCTTGGTTAGGCCACACTTGGAGTACTGCAGTTTTGGTTTCCAAACTACAAAAAGGATATTGAAGCACTGAAGAAAGTACAGAAAAGATTTACAAGAATGTTTCCAGAATTGAAAGGATACAATTATCAGAAAAGGTTGAGCAGGCTGGGGCTCTTGTCCCTGGAAAAGAGAAGACTGACAGAAGACCTGATGGAGGTCTTTAAAATTATGAAGGTTCAATAGGGTGGACATGGAGAAACTGTTTCCACTTGTGGGTGAGTCCAGATCATGGGGCATAAACAAAAGATAGCCACTAACAGATCAAACAAAGAATTTAGGAAGAATTTCTTCTCGGTGCTCAGAATGTGGAACTCACTGCCACATATTGAATGAAGCAGAGAGCATTGACACATTTGAAAGGAGGCATGATGGAGAACGGACTAGAGGGATATGGTGGGAAGAGGTAATCAGAGTAGGAGGAGGCTCATGCAGGGTGGTACAAGGTGAGATATTCAAAGTGAGTTGGCTTCAGCCTTGCCTAATTTGTTCAGTTCTGTCCTTAGTCAGAAGGTTGTGGGTTTGAGCCCTAACCCAGGATTGCGGCCCTTAGTCTAGGCTGACCCCTCAGTGTACTGCTGTATTGTTGGTGGTGCTGTCTTTTGGATGAGGTGTTGAACTATTAGAAGAGGAGTTGGGGAATTTCCTGGTGTTGGTCGACATTTATAACTTGACCAGTGCTACAAAAAAACAGATTTACTGGTCACATGAGCTTTGGCGGCTTAAAAGGAACAATGTTTTGTGATTCTGTCATTGCTTTCCATGTTGCTTGGCTTCTCTTTCCACTTAAATTGGATTCTTTTGCTACAAGTTATTATGTTCCAGCTGTGATCTTTCAAATAATAATGGGGCAGCTTCTTTCCAATTCCACCCTCCATGAAGAAATAATTGGGAAACAGAATGGAAATGGAGACTGGGCGGTTAGTCTTATTAGAGAACAAGCATGCAGGAAGAATTGTAGTTGAACTAATAACCCAAGCCATTAGTCTCCTAAGTTGCTTTGATAGACTTGCTGCAAAATACATCCCCATTGTTGGGGCTTGATTGACACACTTTTCTTTGAATGGGTTCCAAACAAAAAATATATTCATAAGCTGCTTCAAAGGCTCAACATGTTTCTGCAGCAAGGACCTGATATCTACAGATCTGGAAGGTCCTAGGCTCCTTATGTGGTTTGTGCTGAGTTCCAGTTAGGCTGTAGTTGGGATACTATTGGTCTCAGCACTAGTCATGGAAGGGGAAATTAGTCAGGTTTCAAATTGTTGATGGCCTTTCCACATATATGACTATCGTGATGTGGATTGGGATCAAATGAAAGAAGGAAAGAACTTGCCCTTTTATAGTGCCTTTCATGACCTCAAGATGTCCCAAAGTGCTTTACAGCTAGTGAAGTACTTTTGAAGTGTAATCATTGTTGTAATGTAGGAATTATGACCTTGTGGCATAAGACATGGATCCTAATGAAAACACAAACAACATTTACAATTCAGAGACTTGAGCATGAAATCTAGTCTGGCATTTCTGTGCAGTACTGAGGGAGTGCTGCACTGTCGGAGGTGACCTCTTTCCAATGGGACATTAAACCGAGGCCCTGTCTGCCCTCTCAGGCAGATGTAAGAAATCCCACTGCATTATTCAAAGGAGAGCGGGGCAGTTCTCCCTGGGGTCCTGGCCAACATTTATCCCTCACCCAACACCTAAAACAGATAAACTGATCATTTATTTCATTTCTGTTTGTGGGAGCTTTGGCGGCCGCATTTCCTACATTACAACAGTGACTACATTTCAAAAGTACTCAATTGGCTGTAAAGCGCTTTGGGATATTCTGAGGTCATGAAAGACTTTATATAAATGCAATTTTTATTTGGTGTGGGATGTAGGACAGTGACAGCACGGCTGCCCTGAATGCTCACATACTGAGGCAGTAAACTGTACAAATACAGAAGGCCTTGCGTCTGATCTGAGCTGATCAAGCCTCTGGCAGAACTTGGTGTTTGATACCAATTAAGCAGCCCAGATGAGGGCTGTGAGGGAAATCAGCTCAGCTTTCAACTCTGATCACTTTCTGGTGACATCTGTTGGAAAGTGTTGAGTGCAGGATTTCAGCAAAACTTGCTGTTGAGGCTCCTCTGGTTGAAAGGTCATTTGAGGTACCAGAGGGCTGCTGGCACCAATTGACCATAATGGCAAGAGTCATTTCCTTCAGGAGAAGTGGTTGTGGAATTGGGAACAGCTGTGGGTAGAAGGAACCAAGGTGCTTTGTTCTATTGCACCAATTTTATCCCTAGGCTCAGAGATCCTAATACTAATTCTGCACATTAAGAATGCAACTTGGGCAAAAAAATTCTTACTACTTTCAGGATGAAACCTAGCAAATATGGTCGCCTGTTTTCTAGGTGCGTCATCAATGCTGATTGAATTCCCAGCAGGAAAAGCAGGAAATTAAGTGGCCTTTTATCATTAGCAAAGCTTTGTCCTATTAGATTGATTTTCCTGCCAGTTTTTAAATGAGTTTAAAAGAAGTACGAAGAGAGTCTGAATTGTAACAGTGCATTATATGAATAATTGGAACCCAATTTGAAAATATTATTCAAATAGCGTGGGATGAATTAACCATTTTATGCAAAATTATCCCAATAACCTCACATCTGCAATCTGCAAAATTATATCTCCCTTTTTGATTTTTGTGTGTGGGGGGGGGAGGATAATTTCAGTTTGATGAACATTTGTATTGTATGTACCACTGCATGAGTATGATTTCAGTTGATATGCTTTGAAAGGAATTATTATAATGAGTTATATGTAGTCTGAGATCAGGCTTGTGAGCTTTGAAATGTTGAGTATTTTAAATTGAGCATTGATACATTTGTTTAAAAAGTTCCTACATTTTTAAAAAGAAATTTCCAAGACTTGAATGTAAGGCAACATTATGGATTATTTATTGGTTACTTCATTATACAACAAAATTAAAGATTTCCATGAGAAGCAGCTTGAAGCTGGAATTTTTGTACCATTAAAGCACACTTCAAAAAATATGCCACTTTTTTTTCCAAACTGTTGGGGGCTGATTTTTAACTGGCTGTCTGGTATAAACGGGGCAGCAGAGGCCTGAAAGTGGCATCAGGTAACTTATCACTTTACACTGGTGCTCTAGCCACCACAAACTTAGTAAGGGCTTTTAGATAGATGGCCAGAATGCCTGCCTGTTCCAGCCAGGAGGTCACTTTTAACGTGCAAATCAGGGCCCTCTAAAATACCTAGGACCTCAACTGCAATTTTGAAGTACAAATGGGCATAACTTGCACGACACACACTGCCTATTTGTACCTGCGTTAAGCGGCCTAACAAGCGGTCCTTAAAGAGATCGCTAGAGGCCCCTCAAACTGCCCCAAACTTCAGTTACCTGGATAGACTGGAGAAGATGGGATTGTTCTTAGAGCAGAGAAGGTTGAGAGGAGATGTGATCGAAGCGTTCAAAATCATGAAGGGTTTAGATAAAGTAAATAAAGTGAAACTATTCCCATTGGTGGAAGGGTCAAGAATCAGAAGGGACAGATTTAAGGTGATTGGCAAAAGAACCAAAGGCGACATGAGGAATTTTTTTTTTACGCAGCAAGTGGTTATGATGTGGAATGTGCAGCCTGAAAGAGTGGTGGATGCAGATTCAATCATGGCTTTCAAAAAGGAATTGGATAAATACTTGATGGGAAAAAATTTGCAAGGCAATAGGGAACAAGCAAGGGAATGGGACTAACTGGATTGCTGTTACAAAGAGCAGGCACGGGCTCGATGGTCCGAATGGTCTCCTTCTGTGCTGTAACCGTTCTATGATTCTATGAAAACTAATTTTTTTGTGGGGCCAGATAGAGCAGGATTGCTCCTCCTGGCCCTCACAAAAATACCCAGCCTGTGTGCCACCCCATCCCTACCCGGTCCAGGCTGTCAGGCGGTTCCGTGAGGGAGCTGCCAGATTTCCCACCCCACCCAATCAGGAAGCTGTGGCGGACCACCGGTTGGCATATCCAGCTCTTTGGATCTATGCACTTGAGGCCTGGGCATAAAATGGCTCCGGCCTCACAACAGCAACAACAAGTGGGCAGCAGGCATGCAATATTATGGACATCTACAGCCTCTACAATAAGTCCATCAAGAACCTGTGTGGGTGGAAGGAAGTATCAATGGAAAAGATACAAATGACAAGGGCAAGGTGTCCACAAAAAGCAGGACAATTACAACCTGGACAATTACCGCCCTATCAGTCTTCTCTCAATTATCAGCAAAGTGATGGAAGGAGTCTTCAGCAGTGCTACCAAGTGGCACGTAGTTTCAATTCCACCAGGACCACTGGGCTCCAGATTTCATTATAGCCGTGGTACAAATATGGACACAAGAACTGAATCCCACAGGTGAGGGTGACTGCCCTTGACCACAAGGCAGCATTTGACCGAATGTGGCACCAAGGAGCTCTAGTAAAACTGAAGTTAATGGGGATCAAGGAGAAAATTCGTGGCTGGAGTCATACCTAGCATAAAGGACGGTGGTTGTGATTGTTGGAGGTCAATCATCTCAGCCCCAGGACATCGCTGCAGGAATTCATTAGGGCAGCATCCTATGCCCAAATATCTTCAGCTGCTTCATCAATGACCTTCCCTCCTTCAAAATGTCAGAAGTGGGGCCGTTCACTGATAATTGCACTGTGTTCAGCTCCATTCGCAATTCCTCAGATAATGAAGCAGTGCTTGGTATAAATGCAGCAAGACCTGGACAACATCCAGGCTTGGGCTGATAAGTGGCAAATAACATTCGAGCCACACAAGTGCCAGGCAATAACCATCTCCAACAAGAGAGAATCTAACCACCTCCCCTTGACATCCAATGGCATTACCACCGCCAAATCCCCCACCATCAACATCCTGGGGGTCACCATTGACCAGAAACTTAACTGGACCCACCACATAAATGCCATGGCTACTAGAGCAGGTCAGAGGCTGGCTCTTCTTCCACCACCTACAAGGCACAAATCAAGAGTGTGATGGAATACTCCCCACTTGCCTGGATGAGTGGAGCTGCAACAACACTCAAGAAGCTTGACACCATCCAGGACAAAGCAGCCCGCTTGATCGGCACCCCATCCACCACCTTAAACATTCACTCCCTCCACCACCGGCGCACCGTGGCTGCCATGAATTACTATCTACAGGATGCACTGCAGCAACTCACCGAGACTTCTTCGACAGCACCTCCCAAACCTGCGACCTCTACCACCGAGGACAAGAGCAGCAGATGCATGGGAACACCATCAGCTCCAGGTTTTACCCCATGTCACACATCATCCCAACTTGGAAATATATCGCCGTTCCTTCATCATAGCTGGGTCAAATCCTGGAACTCCCTTACCTAACAGCATTGTGGGAGTACTTTCACCACATGGACAGCAGTGGTTAAAGAAGAAGGTTCATCACCACCTTCTAAAGGGCAACTACGGAGGGTCAATAAATGCTGGCCTTGCCAGCGATGCCCATATCCCGAGAATGAATTTTTTAAAATGTAAAAGATCCCATGACACTATTCAAGTAGAGCAGGAGGTATCTCCTAGTGTCCTGGCCAATATTTATCTCTCAGCCAACAACACAAAAACAGTTTAATTGGTCATTCGTCCCATTGCTGTATGTGGGATCTTGCTGAGCACAATTTGGCTGCCTCATTTTCCTACTTTACAGCAGTGACTACACTTCAAAAAGTGCTTCATTGGCTGTAAAGCGCTTAGGGATGTCCTGAGGTCATGAAAGGTACTGTGGAAATGCAAGTCTTCTCTTTTGTAGCTTCTGGCTTTTTTTGGCATTAGTGGATAACTAAGGTTTTCAAATGAAAATCTCACTTTGAGGATTTGTCCAACAGTGACGGCTCTGCTGTTACCTTGTGTACATCAAACACCCAGCTCTGAGTTACCCTGTGGTGTACATCAAACTCTCAGCTCTGCTGTTAAACTGTGTATATCAAAATCCCTGTTCGGAGTTACCCTGTGTACAACACAAACACAAATTTAGATCTCCTGTGTCCCTTAAACCCCCAGTTCTGAGTTACCCTGTGTACGCTGGCACCATTCTAGTAAATCTCTACTGCACCCTCTCTATGGCCTTGACATCCTTCCTAAAGTGTGGTGCTCAGAATTGAACACAACACTCCAGCTGAGGCTTAACCAGTGTTTTCTAAAGGTTTAGCATAACTTCTTTGCTTTTTTACTTTATGCCTCTATTAATAAAGCCCAAGATCCCATATGCTTTTTTAATAGCCTTGGAACAGAGAGACCTGGGGGTGCATACACACAAATCTTTGAAGGTGGCTGGACAGGTTGAGAAGGCTGTTGAAATAGCATAATTGATCCTGGGCTTTATTAATAGAGGCATAGAGTACAAAAGCCAAGGAAGTTATACTAAACCTTTATAAAGCACTTCTTAGGCCGCAGCTGGAACATTGTGTTCAATTCTGGGCACCACGCTCCAGGAAGGATGTCAAGGCCTTAGAGAGGGTGCAGAAGAGATTTACGAGAATGGTACCAGGGATGAGGGTCTTCAGTTATGTGGAGAGACTGGAGAAGCTGGGGTTGTTCACCTTTGAACAAAGAAGGTTAAGGGGAAATTTGTTAGAGGTGTTCAAAATCCTGACGGCTTTTGACAGAGTAAATAAGGAGAAATTGTTTGCAGTGGCAGAAGGATCGGTAACCAGAGGACACAGATTTAAGTTGATCGGCAAAAGAACCAGAGGCGACATGAGGAAATATTTTTTTACGCAGCGAGTTGTAATGATCTGGAATACACTGCCTGAACGGGTGGTGGAAGCAGATTCAATAGTAACTTTCAAAAGGGCATTGGATAACTATTTGAAGGGAAAAATATTACAGGACTATGGGGACAGAGCAGGGGAATGGGATTAATTGAATAGCTCTTTCAAAGAGCCGACACAGGCACGATGGGCTGAATGGCCTCCACTTGTGCTGTAGCTACTATGATACATCAAACTCCCAGCTCTGAGTTACCCTGTGTACATCAAACTCCCAGCTCTGAGTTACCCTGTGTACATCAAACTCCCAGCTCTGAGTTACCCTGTGTACATCAAACTCCCAGCTCTGAGTTACCCTGTGTACATCAAACTCCCAGCTCTGAGTTTCCCTGTGTACATCAAACTCCCAGCTCTGAGTTTCCCTGTGTACATCAAACTCTGAGTTACATTGAAGCAGTTGACAAAGTCCTACACTGATAATCTGTTGTATCTTTCGCTCTGTGTTCACAGTCTGCTGCCTGAACATCATGCGGTCAGATGCCCATTTGAAACATTCCCTCAGTTGCATGTGATCATTTCTTCCTAGCGTGTGTGGAAGGCTGTGACCCCGCGGGACGAGACAGATAACGATCTGTATTGAGCCGAGACATGTGAGGGTGCGGTGCGGGGGTCAGAGAACTCAGGGAGGGAGGGTGAGTAACACGGCGGCAGTATGGTAGCGCAGTTCGTCAGGGATACGGAGACCTGCTGACCTCAAGTAAAGTCTGTCTCAGTTTAAAATGTCATTCCGACTATGCACTTAGTTGCATCCTGGTGACGACTTGCTATAATATTGGTAATGTATGGAATTATTAAATTAAAATATGGAAATATTATTAGCAGGTGGATATTGTATTAAAACATAATGTTATCAATGCATGGTATTAAAATGTGATATTGAAAATGTACTTTTAGAAAAGTGTGGGATCGTTAAAATTGAGTGTTATTAAAATGTAGAATCATTAAAATTTAATATTAATGCATGATTTTAATATAGTGATATAATGTATGTTGTTAAAACGAGTGAGATTCATGACATTAACAGAACTGCAAGGCCTCTCGTATTTTTTGCATTCTGGTGTCTGATTTTTCATTGATAACGAACCCATTGTGGGAAGAAATCCCCTGGTTATATACGCAGCGTATGGTAAATGCGTTTTGTGAAATTTTCCTCCACTTTCATTTTCTAAAAGAACAAAGATATAAATTTCGCTAGAAACACCAGAGTAAATCTTCACAAATGTATTTACAATATCACGCAGAATTCTTACCCCACCAGTTAGGAAATGGTTTAAAAGTTTTCTTATTTGTCTAAAGAATGCAAATAAAAACTTTTTTAAAAATACAAGGATTGTAGAGAGTTTGCAAAGTTGTCTGTGGGTGTGTTTCTGTTTAAAGATATTATTTCAAGATAGTTTCTATAGCAACCAAAGGTCTCTGAATTTAAATTTCAAGTTGATCAATTTAATTTATTTGACGCCAAATTCAAGTTTTAGAAGGAATTGAGAAGAATTAAATGCTTAAGCATTTATCTTCAGTCTCAATCAAAATATAACTTGGGACGTTTAAAGCCTGTATTTTTGGGTTAAGATTGGAGGGATATGATTTTGAATACTGTTTGTAAGTTCACCAGTAAGAGGTAATTCATATTAATAATAAACTTCCTATTTGCATAGAATTCAAATTTGCATAGAATATTTAGCAGGTAGACATTAAAAAAGAAAGAAAAGAAAAAATTTGCATTTATATAGCACCTTTCACGACATCGCAAAGCGCTTTACCGCCAATAAAGTACTTTTGAAGTGTAGTCACTGTTAATGTAGGAAACGAGGCAGCCAAATTATGCACTGCAAGGTTCCACAAATATCAATGTGATAATGACCAGATAATCTTTTTTTTTAGTGATGTTGATTGAGGGATAAATATTGGTTAGGACACCGGGGAGAACCTCCTTGCTCTTCTTCGAATAGTGTCATGGGATCTTTTACGGCCACCTGAGAAAGCAGGTGTTTAATATCCCATCCAAAAGACTCTGACAGTGTAGCACTCCCACAGTACTGCACTGGAGTGACAGCCTAGATTTTGTGCACAAATCTCTGGAGTGGGGCTTGAGCTACTGATTGAAAAGTGAGAGTGCTACCACTGAGCCACAGCTGACACTTTAGTTTTTCCTATATCAGATATTGCTTATTTGGTGGTAGTCTGCTTGGGTCAAAAAAAACATTCCTTCTGTAATGTTTGCGCGGCCCTGACTAATTGTGGAATTTTAGACTAATGCGTTATTTTAAAGTGGGAAACCTAGGTAAAGGGCCGAGACCCATTGTGCAGGAAACCACCGAAGTTGAAGAATGTGTGAGCGAAGATGAGGTAAATCAAGAAGAAGTGGTTAGGTGATGGGTTTTAAAGCCTGTAGATTGTAGGATGAAGGAAAGACTGAGGGAGGAAAGGAGTGCCATCATTTTGAGGCCTTAAGAAAGAATGATTTAGAGTAGGAGACTGTGCACTGACTCTTGATTTCAACAGTGAGTTTAGAAAGAGGAGAAACGGCTTGAAGGATTGTATGTTTGGAACTTAGAAGTAAGAGAGGAAAGTTCAGAGGCATAATCATAAAATAGAGATATAGGCATGAATTCCCACAAGAGCGGCAGAAACCCCGGGGAAAACAATGGGTTTCCGTGGCTCTTCTGTCAAGGTTACAGTGGACAAGCGGAAGAATCTCCCTCCCACAGAAATTTACCCTAGAGTACTTTGGTCCTGGTGCCTAAATAAATATTTATCTCAACTTACACCGGGTGCAGCAGATTAATTTGGTGATATCACGGTTATGATATTTTTATGATGAAGTTGTACTGCTCCGAAATCAGGTTGACAATCGTCTGTCTTCATCACTTTTTTTCGTACTTCAATTGCCAATTGTCAGCATGATTTTGGTGCATTGGGCAAGAAAACTTCATTTTAATGTCAAAAAACATGCCAAGACACTTGACAGAGGCATAATCAAAAAAAAGGAAGCTGAGCCAGAGAAGGGGATCGTAAGAGGGCAAAGGGGTAGGTTTTAAGGAGTGTCTTAAAGGAGAAGAGAGGTTGGAAAGGCAGATGAGGGAATTCCAGACTGTGGGGACTAGGTGGTTGAAGACACAGCTGCCAACAGTGGAACGAAGTGGGGGGATACACAAGAAGCCAGAGTTGGAGGAATGGAAGGTTCGGGGGGTGGGGGTTGGAGGAGGCGACAGAGAGAGAGATAGGGAGGGGTGAAACCATCAAGGGATTTAAACATGAGGATGAGAATTTTAAACTTGACGTTATCAGCGTAATGTCACTAAACTAAAGGTAACACAAAGGACTCATTCCAGACGTACGTTAACTTTTTTTAATGTAAATATTTATAAGATCAGCATAAAATTATATTTTTATAAGTTAAATATTTATAATTATTAAAGGCAGCAAGACTATTGTGTTTGTAGGTCTCTTAAGAACATAAGAAATAGGAGCAGGAATAGGGTCATACAGCCCCTCGAGCCTGCTCTGCCATTCATAGAGTCATAGAGTTATACAGCACGGATAGAGGCCCTTCGGCCCATCGTGTCCGCGCCGGCCATCAAGCCCAGTCTAATCTACTCCCATATTCCAGCATTTGGTCCGTAGCCTTGTATGCTATGGCATTTCAAGTGCTCATCCAAATGCTTCTTGAATGTTGTGAGGGTTCCTGCCTCCACAACCCTTTCACGCAGTGAGTTCCAGACTCCAACCACCCTCTGGGTGAAAAAGTTCTTTCTCAAATCCCCTCTAAAACTCCCGCCTTTTACCTTCAATCTATGCCCCCTTGTTATAGAACACTCAACGAAGGGAAAAAGCTCCTTAGTATCCATCCTATCTATGCCCCTCATAATTTTGTACACCTCAATCATGTCCCCCCTCAGCCTCCTCTGCTCCAAGGAAAACAAACCCAATCTTCCCACTCTCTCTTCATAGCTGAAGCGCTCCAGCCCTGGTAACATCCTGGTGAATCTCCTCTGCACCCTCTCCAAAGCGATCACATCCTTCCTGTAGTGCGGCGACCAGAACAGCACACAGTACTCCAGCTGTGGCCTAACCAGTGTTTTATACAGCTCCATCATAACCTCCTTGCTCTTATATTCTATGCCTCGGCTAATAAAGGCTAGTATCCCATATGCCTTCTTTACCACCTTATCTACCTGTTCCGCCGCCTTCAGGGATCTGTGAACTTGCACACCAAGATCCCTCTGACCCTCTGTCTTGCCAAGGGTCTTCCCATTCATTGTGTATTCCCTTGCCTTGTTAGTCCCTCCAAAGTGCATCACCTCGCACTTTTCCGGGTTAAATTCCATTTGCCACTGTTCCGCCCATCTGACCAACCCATCTATATCGTCCTGCAGACTGAGGCTATCCTCCTCGCTATTTACCACCCTACCAATTTTTGTATCATCAGCGAACTTACTGATCATACCTTTTACATTCATATCCAAGTCATTAATGTAGACCACAAACAGCAAGGGCCCCAGCACAGATCCCTGTGGTACCCCACTGGCCACAGGCTTCCAGTCACAAAAACAAACTTCGACCATCACCCTCTGCCTTCTGCCACTAAGCCAGTTTTGTATCCAAAGTGCCAAGGCACCCTGGATTCCATGGGCTCGTACCTTCTTGACCAGTCTCCTGTGCGGGACTTTATCGAAGGCCTTACTGAAATCCATGTATACCACATCCACTGCGTTACCCTCATCCACACGCCTAGTCACCCCCTCAAAAAATTCAATCAAATTTGTCAGACATGATCTTCCCTTGACAAAGCCATGTTGACTATCCCTGATTAATCCTTGCTTCTCCAAGTGGAGACTAATTTTGTCCTTCAGAATTTTTTCCAATAATTTTCCTACCACTGATGTTAGGCTCACTGGCCGGTAATTCCCCGGTTTTTCCCTACTCCCCTTCTTGAATAATGGTACTACATTAGCGGTTCTCCAGTCCTCTGGCACATCCCCTGTGGCCAGAGAGGTTCTGAATATATGTGTTAGAGCCCCCGCAATCTCCTCCTTTGCCTCACACAGTAGCCTGGGATACATTTCGTCCGGGCCTGGGGATTTATCCATTTTTAGGCATGCTAAAACCGCCAATACCTCCTCCCGCTCGATGTTAATATGTTCGAGTATATCACAGTCCCCCTGCCGTATTTCTATGTCTACGTCGTCCTTCTCCACAGTGAAAACAGATGCAAAAAATTCATTTAGAACCCCTCCTACATCTGCCGGCTCCACACACAGATTGCCATTTTTGTCCCTAATGGGCCCTATTTTTTCCCTAGTTATCCTCTTACCCTTAATATACTTATAAAACATCTTAGGATTTTCCTTTATTTTGCTCGCCAGTGTTTTTTCATGGCTCCTCCTTGATCTCCTAATTTCCTTTTTAAGTATCCCCCTGCACTTTTTGTACTCCTCTAGGGCTTCCTCCGTCCTTAGCCTTTTGTATCTGCCAAAAGCCCTCCTTTTTTTCCTGATCCATTCTCGTATATCCCCTGACATCCAAGGTTCCCTGGAGTTCTTGGAACTACCCTTGACCTTTACGGGAACATGTTGCCATTGTATGGTCTCAATCTCCCTTCTGAAAGACTCCCATTGCTCCGATGCGGATTTTCCTACAAGCAGCTGATCCCAGTCCATTTTGGCCAGATCCTGCCTTATCCTATTAAAATCGGCCTTCCCCCAATTTAGAACCTTTATTTCCGGCCCCTCCCTGTCCTTTTCCATGACCACCTTAAATCTCACTGAATTATGGTCACTGTCACCAAAGTGCTCACCTACTAGCACTTCTTCCACTTGGCCGGCCACATTCCCTAGAATTAGGTCCAGTACCGCCCCCTCTCTTGTAGGACTTTCTACATGCTGGCTCAAAAAGCTCTCCTGGATGCACGTTAAGAATTTTGTACCCTCTAAGCATTTTACACTCTGAGTATCCCAGTTAATATTGGGGAAGTTGAAATCCCCCACTATTATTACCCTATTATTTGCACAATTTTCTGAGATTTGCCTACATATCTGTTCCTCTATCTCCCCCTGACTGGGGGTCTATAGTACACTCCCATCAAAGTGCTTGCCCCCTTTTTGTTTTTAAGCTCCACCCATATGGCCTCATTTGAGGAACCTGCTAATATATCATCCCTCCTTATGGCAGTAATTGATTCTTTAATTAATATTGCGACCCCCCCTCCTCTTATACCTCCCCCTCTGTCTTGCCTGAAGATTCTGTACCCCGGAATATTGAGCTGCCAGTCTTGCCCCTCCCTCAACCATGTCTCTGTGACAGCAACAATATCATACTCCCATGTGTTTATCAACACCTTCAGTTCATCCACCTTATTTGCAAGACTCCTTGCATTAAAATAGATGCCATCCAGCCTTGCTCTTACATATTTGCCCTGTCTTCCAAGCTGACTTGTTTTTTTCTCAATATTTGGCTGCACATCACCCCCTATTGTAGCTCCACTCTGTATCCCATCCCCCTGCCAAGTTAGTTTAAACCCCCCGCAACAGTGCTAGCAAACCTCCCCGCAAGGATATTTGTCCCGCTCTGGTTCAGGTGCAACCCGTCCGACTTGTACAAGTCCCACCTTCCCCAGAAGCAGGCCCAGTGATCCAGGAAACTGAAACCCTCCCTCCTGCACCAACTCTTTAGCCACGCATTCATCTGTTCTATCCTCCTATTTCTATACTCACTAGCCCGTGGCACTGGGAGTAATCCAGAGATTACAACCTTTGAGGTCCTGCTCTTTAATCTGCTACCTAGCTCCCTAAATTCTTGATGCAGGACCTCATCTCCCTTCCTACCTATGTCGTTGGTCCCAATGTGGACCACGACCTCTGCCTGCTCACCCTCCCCCTTGAGAATGCCCTGAAGCCGCTCAGTGACATCCATGACCCTGGCACCAGGGAGGCAACAAACCATCCTGGAGTCACGTTTAAGGCCACAGAAACGCCTGTCTGTTCCCCTTACGATAGAATCCCCTACCACTATAGCTCTTCCACTCTTTTTCCTCCCAGCCTGTGCAGCAGAGCTACCCCTGGTGCCAGGAAGTTGGCTGCTGCTGCCCTCCCCTGATAAGTCATCCCCCTCAACAATATCCAAAGCGGTATATTTGTTTGAGAGGGGGACGGCCACAGGGGACCCCTGCACTGCCTGCCTGCTCCTCTTACTCTGCCTGGAGGTCACCCACTTACTTCCTGCCTGTACAACCTTTACCTGCGGTGTGACCATCTCACTAAACGTGCTATCCACGACGTTTTCAGCATCGCGAATGCTCCATAATGAATCCATCCGCAGCTCCAGTGCCGCAATGCGGTTTGTCAGTAGCTGCAGCTGGATACATTTCCCGCAAACATGGTCGTCAGGGACACCGGAAGGGTCCCTGATTTCCCACATAGAGCAGGAAGAGCATAACACGAGGCTGGGCTGTCCTGACATGACTTACCCTTTAACTAATTAATTCAAATTAAATGAATCCCACCAATTTCACTTCAATTAAAAGGTATACTCAAGGGCCCTTGCTGAACAGCAGTCCCCCACTACACAACAGAGACCCTCGAATCCACAAACTCTAACCTTAGACAAATTCAGCAGGAAAATACTCACCAACCAATCACTTACCTCTTCCTTGGTGACGTCCCACTTTGGATTACTTTTTGCTTCTTATTTATCTTTGGTCCAGGAGTTAAGTCCCTGAAAACAAAATATAAAATCGAACCTACCCCCCAAAAGGTTAGAGGAGGTGGGAGGGTGGGAGTCACTACTAGTGTAGTGTCTCGAGTTTAGCAACCGCTCCACCTATATACGGGTACCAATGAATTGGCCCCGCCCCCTGCCTTTGAAAAAGCCCGCGAAGCTCCTTCCCCGCTGGGGAAAACGACTCACGTAGGTGAGCTTAATTACTCACCTCAGGCCTCCGCTGCTCCCTTTATCGACTCGCCAATCACCTACCCGCTGTCCTGTGACGTCAATCCTTGTTTTTTTCACCGATTGCCTCTCTGTAGTCTCCGAGTCCCGCGCTCTCTCCTAGGTCCGCTCCCGCCTGTAGCTCCGCTCCGAGTGCAGGTAGGCCCTCGAGCCTGGGCCTTTAGTAGTCTCCGAGTCCCGCGCTCTCTCCTAGGTCCGCTCCCGCCTGTAGCTCCGCTCCGAGTGCGGGTAGGCCCTCGAGCCTGGGCCTTTAGTAGTCTCCGAGTCCCGCGCTCTCTCCTAGGTCCGCTCCCGCCTGTAGCTCCGCTCCGAGTGCTTCAATCAGATCATGGCTGATCTTCGACCTCAACTTGTCTTTCCTGCCCGATCCCCACATCCCTTGATTCCCCAGAGTCCAAAAATACATCTATCTCAGCCTTGAATATACTCAACGACTCAGCCCTCTGGGGTAGAGAATTCCAAAGATTCACAAACCTCTGAGTGAAGAAATTCTTCTTTATCTTAGTCTTAAATGGCCGGCCCCTTATCCTGCGACTTTGCCCTCTAGTTCTAGACTCTCCAGCCAGGGGAAACAACCTAACAGCACCTACCCAGTCAAGCCCCCTCAGAATCTTATATGTTTCAATGAGATCACCTCTCCTTCTTCTAAACTCGAGAGTATAGGTCCATTCTACTCAACCTCTCCTCTTGGACAACCCTTTCATCCCAGGAATTAATCTAGTGAACCTTCGATGCACCACCTCTAAGGCAAGTGTATCCTTCCTTAGATAAGGAGACCAAAACTGTACACAGTACTTCAGGTGATGTCTCACCAAAGCCCTGTACAATTGTAGTAAGACTTCCTTACTCTTGTGCTCCAACCCCCTTTCAATAAAGGCCAAAATGCCATTTGCTTTCCTAATTTCCTGCTGTACCTGCATGCTAATTTTTTGTGTTTCTTGTATCAGGACACCCAAGTCTCTCTAGACACCAAGATTTAATAGTTTCTCACCATTTAAAAAATATTCAATTTTTCCTACCAAACCTCACATTTCCCCACATTATACTCCATCTGCCACCTTCTTGCCCACTCACTTAACCCATCGATATCCCTTTGCAGACCCAAGGGGACAGCCTTGGCTCAGTGGTAGCACAGGCCTCTAAGTCAGAAGGTCATGGGTTCAAGCCCCACTCCAGAGACTTGAGCATATAATCCAGTCTGACAGTTCACTAAAGTACTGAGGGAGTGTTTTGGATGAAATGGTAAACTAAAGCCCGATCTGCCCTTTCAGGTGAATGTAAAAGATCCGATGGCACTTTTCAAAGTAGAGCAGGGAAGTTCACCCAGTGTCCCAGCCAATATTTATCCCTCAACCAACATCACTAAAATGTTATCCGGTCATTTACCCATTAGTGTTTGTGGGACCTTGCTCTGCACAAATTGCTGCATTTTCCTACATTATAACAGTGACTACACTTCAAAAGTACTTCATTGGCTGAGAAACACATTGGGACATCCTGAACTCATGAAAGGTATATAAATGCAAGTTCTTTCTTTCTTCCGGTTAGATTTTTGACTATTAGGCCTAGGTGTTTGTAAGGTTAATTTATATTAAAATTTTGCTATTACATTAAAGTCAGCTCACAAGGTTGAATCCACAGTATGCAAGCTATTAGGAATGTGGATTAGATCCCGATGAAGCATCTGGAGAGAATGGTGTTTCTTGCATATCACACCAGTTTAAGAAAATGAGATTTTAATAAAGAATTCTAGTGACGTTCACATAAGCACGGTCAGGAGTCAGCCATTTGTTTGCCTTTTGGGCATTTGATACATTCCTTCCTGCACAATGAAAGAATCACAAGACTTGCCAACAGTTCATTTGATTTAATTGTACAGTGCTAGTGATGAATATAGTTCATGTTTTACAGGTGTATGTTTGCCTCTTGTGAACTTCTCCATTATGGTTCTATGTGTGCTGTATTACCAAGTGCTTCCCAAGTTGGAATAGCATTGGCATGTTGTGCCCAGTTAAGTGGTGGGACGTATGGGATACAGAAGGCCTTCTACCTTTATCTGCGACTAACCCTACTGCATCCGCTAATTGTTTTAGAATAATTCCTTCATGGTTGCCTGTAACCATTTACCAAGTGAGTTGAAGCTAGCCATGACTGCTTCTTGAGAGTTTGGATGTCACATTGTAGTATTGGGAGTGTTCAGGAGAAATGCTCCTACGTTGCCAATGGCCTATGTAACTGAAGTTCCATCTGTTGCCATATGATCAATGGCTGACTGCAATGCCGTTAACACTTGATTCACTTGTGGGAGGCAACAGTATGTACCTGGGTGTTGAATTTCTCCAACCTAGCCAGAACATCTTCCTCTGTCCAGTGCAGAGAGACAGTGACTTGAGAATATTGGTGCAGCCTCTGTGTGAAATCAGACTAACTGAGGTCTGTTCCCTCTGCATCTCCCTTTTTGTACACAATCTTTGTGTATTATTGTAACATATGCAAATCATAGAATTTCTAAATAACATTGCACCTAGGAGTTCTGCATTTTCCTTTAACCACCAGTGAACCTGCACCTTTCAAGCTCTCCCTGCTGAACAGGCCTATAATGGCATGTTTATCAGGTCTTCATGGTTTATGGTCTGGAGGGTCCACCACATACCCCATGTTGTCATCTGTGATGATTTGCAGTTTTGCCTTTAAACATTGGTGACTGCGATGGTCGTCTGGCCCATGAAAATTCCTTGCTGAAGTACATTCTTTGTCTCAACATGGCATGTATAATATAATTTGCATAACCTTGTGCTTTTCACTTCTGTAGCCTATTTACTGCAGTCTTGCTAACATTTCTCCGTACCAGTTCAGCACTTTTGGCATCAGTCACTGTACATTGTATGCTGTACACTGCACGCAAAGGGGATGCTTGATGCAAACCTGAGGGAGAAAGGAATAGAGGGATACGGGGGCTGGGTGGAAGGGGTAATTAGAGTGGGAGGAAGCTTGTGTGGAGTATCAGCATTGACATCGACCACTTGGGCTGAATGGCCTGTTTCTGTGCTGTAGATTCTATGTAACCCTATGTCTTTAATAACTGCTACTGTAGCTTTACAGTAATGCTCCTGTCTTATCTTTTTGCTCTTTTTCTAGATTCTACAACTTCTTTCAGACTTTCCTCCAGGTTGGTGACACTGTGTGGACTGTTTGTGACAAATTGCTGTTATATTTGCCCCTAATTTCTTATTTCAGTGTACCCCACCCCACCCTCCCAAAAACCATTCTCGTGTTTCTACGTTACAGGGACAGTTAGTTCTTTACAGCTGGCAGAAATTAGAATGGCAGCATAGGAGATGGCCTAAGTTTCAAGTATAAAAGATGAATAAAAGGCAAGAGTTGTGCCAGCTGTAACATTGAGCAGTGCGGCCAGCACAAAGGAAAAGAAATGATGTCAGGGTCATTAAAATCAAGGTTTTGCTGACACAAGTATTATTACACTGTGGTTTTGAGGCTGCCATGAGGAGCATTTCAAGGTTGCATTTCTCACGAAAGAGCAATATTGGTGACCTGGCATGGGGATGGGAGAAGAGAATCTAAAGAGAGGAAAAAACTTATTTAACAACAGGCCCAAAAATATTAATCTGCATGGTTATCACTGTAAATGCACAGCTCCGGATGTCAAATGTGTTGACTCATTGCATTCACCTGAATGTAGCTAATCTATCTAATTTTTTATGTACTCCTAAAGGGTGGCTTTTTGTTTATCTATTGAATTCCATCCATTTACATCCAATAAATACTTAGCAAACAAAACCTAAACACATTGTATTTTCCGATTATACTTACAAAGCACAGAGAAGTGTCGACATATAGGTAAGGTGAGCCATTCGTCCGGTATGTGGAACTGAATCTATGTACCTGAAAAGATTTTGTCTAGTTATTGTTGTAGGCAACAAATGTTCAACCCAAATGTGAATCATTTCTATCCAAAAGTAATAGTGCCATCAGGTGAAGTGATTTTGATGCTGTTAAAAATTGGTTTCTGCCAGGGCATGGAAAAAGATACTTGTTGTGGGAATGTCAAATTATCTTTTTAAACATTGCCCATACATACTGACCTAGAAAACTAGCAAAAGGTGACAGCTCAAAACCGCCCTGAATCACTTCATCATTTCTGGATCTATACTTGACCCCCTCCTCATTGACATGTTGCCCCTTAGAAGCATCATCCACAAACATGGGGTCAGCTTTCCTGTGCATACTGACACCCAGCTGTACCTCTGTACCACCTCTCTCAACCCATCCACTGCCTCTATGCTGTCAGACTGCTTAGGAGACATCCGATCTTGGATGCATCTTAACCTCCTTCAGCCAAACATTGGTTGTCATAGTTATCATCTTTGGCTCCCACAACTGACCTCCATCTCCCTCTCCAGCCATTGTCTCGGGCTGTACCAAACTGGTTACAAACTTGACACCCTGTTCGACCCCAACTGAGCTTTTGACCTTGTATTCTCTTCCTCACAAAGACCACCTATTTCCACCTCCTTGACATCGCCTGCCTCAATCCATCGACTGCTAAAACCCTTTTATACATCTTTGTCACACCCAGATTTGATTATTCCAATACTTTCCTGGCTGGATTCCCGTCCTCCATCCTTCAGCCTCCATAAACTGCAACTCATCAAAAAATCTGCTACTCCTACCTTACTCCACACCAAATCTGACTTGACCATCACCTTGGTCCTAGCTGACCTACAATCTCCAGTCCCAGTGGAAAAAGTTGATTTTTCTTGTGAAAAGCTGACAAGTCGACACATGGGTCAAAAAAGCTAATGGTTGGCATGTGTAAGTGCCCCAGTCAGGAGTGATCTACTGTGTTCCAATGGCATCTAGAGAGTTGTAACTCTTATTGCTACTTAACCCCCAATTAACCCTTAGCAGTATTCCTGCCATCTCCTTACCTTATTTCTGGCCTAATCATTGTCGGAGCACTGTAGGCAGTCACTTTGAATATTTAATCTGGTGATAAGCACCAGTTGTGCAAAATGCACCAAGCAGTACATTGCCAATTTACCACTGATGGTAATCCATTTTTGTTAAAGTTGAACCTACTTTAAAGTAATGGGATTGTAAGAAAAATAACTTGAAGATCTAAGATCAGTGAACATCTTTATGTTTCAATTTGTAATCTAGGCTGAATTAAATCCTGACAAAAGTCCAGTATTTTACAAGTCAGCTGGTAGTCATGATCACTGTTTTCATTTTCAAAAACTGAAAATTGCTCTTCTTGATCATGACTGGATTCATTGTTTGTCATTCGCTGCAGATGTTTGGAAGCAAGTATTATATTTATAGAAACAAACTAGTCCTGTGGCATGCGTTGAAGCTTTTAGTCTGGGGCAGTTTTAAACAGTGAAAGTATGTTTTGTAAAATAGCTCATATTGAAGCAAATTAGAACATGAGGACATGTTGGTTCTGTACAGTAATAAAAAGCAAAGTGCTGGGCTTCAAACATCTTATACTTAATTCACAGAGCACTCTCCAACTGCAGGATTAGGTATGAAAGAGAGTAAAGAAAGAACTTGCATTTATATAATGCTTTGCACAACATCAGGTTGTCTCATAAGAACATAAGAATGTAAGAAATAGGAGCAGGTGTAGGCCATATGGTCCGTCGAGCCTGCTCCGCCATTCGATAAGATCATGGCTGATCATCTACCTCAACTCCACTTTCCCACCCGATCCCCATATCCCTTAATTCCCCTAGAGTCCAAAAATCTATATCTCAGCCTTGAATATACTCAACGAATCAGCATCCACCGCCCTTTGGGGTAGAGAATTCCAAAGATTCACAACTCTGAGTGAAGAAATTCCTCCTCATCTCAGTCTTAAATGGCCGACCCCTTATCCTGAGACTATGCCCCCTGGTTCTAGACTCTCCAGCCAGGGGAAACAGATTCTCAGCATCTACTCTGTCAAGCCCCCTCAGAATCTTATATGTTTCAATGAGATCACCTCTCATTCTTCTAAAGTCCAGAGAATACCGGCCCATTCTACTCAGTCTCCCCTCATAGGACAACCTTCTCATCCCAGGAATCAATCTAGTGAACCTTTGTTGCACCGCATCTAAAGCAAGTATATCCTTCCTTAGATAAGGAGACCAGAACTGTGCACAGTACTCCAGGTGTGGTCTCACCAAAGCCCTGTACAATTGTAGCAAGTCTTCCATACTCCAGCCCTCTTGCAGTAAAGGCCAACTTGCCATTTGCTTTCCTAATTGCTTGCTGTACCTGCGTGCTAACTTTCTGTCTTTATTGTACGAGGACACCCAAATGTCTTTGAACACCAACATTTAATAGTTTCTCACCATTTTAAAATATATTCTGTTTTTCTATTCTTCCTACCAAAGCGAATAATCTCACATCTGCCACCTTATCGCCCACTCACTTAATCTGTCTATATCCCTTTGCAGACTCTTTGTCCTCCTCACAGCTCACTTTCCCACCTAGCTTTGTATCGTCAGCAAACTTGGATACATTACACTCGGTCCCTTCATCTAACTCTTTACTATAGATTATAAATAGCTGAGGCCCAAGCATTGATCCTTGCAACACCCCACTAGTTAAAGCCTGCCAACCTGAAAATGACTTGTTTATCCCTACTGTCTGTTATTTGTCCATTAACCAATCCTCTATCCATGCAAATATATTACCTCCAACCCCGTGAACCCTTATCTTGTGTAACAACCTTTTGTGTGGCACCTTATTGAATGCCTTTTGGAAATCCAAATATACTACATCCACTGGTTCCCCTTTATCTACCCTGCTAGTTACATCCTCAAAAAACTCTATTAAATTTGTCAAACACTATTTCCCTTTCATAAAACCATATTGATTCTGCCTAATCATATTATGATTTTCTAAGTGCCCTGTTACCACTTCCTTAATAATGGATTCCAGAATTTTCCCAACGACTGATATCAGGCTAACTGGCCTGTAACTCCCTGTTTTCTTTCTCCCTCCTTTTTTGAATAGCAGGGTTACATTTGCTACCTTCCAATCCGCTGGGACTGTTCTAGAATCTAGGGAATTTTGGAAGATCATAACCAATGCATCCACTATCTCTGCAGCCACCTCTTTTAGAACCCTAGGATGTAGGCCATCGGGTCCAGGGGATTTGTCAGCTTTTAGCCCCATTAGTTTCTCAAGTACTTTTTCTCTACTGATATTAATTACTTTAAGTTCCTCACTCTTATTAGCCCCTTGGTTCCCCACTACTTTTGGTATGCTGCTTGTGTCTGCTACTGTGAAGACAGATACAAAATATTTGTTTTGCGTCTCTGCCATTTCCTTGTTCCCCATTATAATTTCTCCTGTCTCAGCCTCTAAGGGACCAACATTTACTTTTGCTATTCTCTTCCTTTTTACATACTTGTAGAAACTCTTACAATCAGTTTTAATATTTCTTGCTAGTTTACTTTCATATTCTACTTTCCCCTTTTTATCAATTTTTTTAGTCACCCTTTGCTGGTTTCTAAAACACTCCCAATCCTCAGGCTTACTATTCTACTTCACAATTTATAAGCCTCTGCCCATGCACATGCTCTGCCCATTGGTATCAGGCAGAGAGTGGCATAACTAGCAGTTCTTAAAGGAACCCCTACAGGCCACTCAAAAGAAAGGTAAATCTCTCAGACTGCCTCCCTCCTTCCCACCCCCCCACCCGCCCCCCAACTCATTACTTCTGGCTTGGATCCATGGATGAACCGCCAGATTTCCCGCCCATCCCAGTTGGTGAGCTACCAGTGAGTGCTGGTTCAACATCACAGCTCGCCGATCAAATATTAATGAGGCCTGGCCCTTAACGGCTCGGGCTTCACGCCAAAGACGTCGGGTGGCTGTCAGCGCTATCACTCCACCGATATGCGGCCGAGGTTAAAATCAACCTCACAATCTCCTTTTAAAATACTTAATAATGGCAGATCTGAAAATTGGAAATATTATACTGGAGAAGTAGGTGCTTCCTTTCTTTAGTTAGGGTTAAGCTATATTGTTGATGTAGAACGGGGGGAGTTATACCTCCACGGAAGTGTTTGATGGAGCAGTGGGATATACTCTGCATCTACTCTGTACCTGACACGGGAGACTGCTTGATGCCAACACTGAAGGAAAAAATTTTTAACGCCCCTCACCTAAATTCAGGGAAACAGAGAAAATTCTTCTGCACTGACTAGTTTTGTTTGTATTATTTTGCCCACAGAGAAAATGTTTTCAACTTAATGAAAGGGTTTCCCTAAGGAGGAAATGGAGCCTAGAAAGGTTAGGAACCATTGCACATAAGTGACTCCCTTTGCTTTTCTGCTGCAAACTACGCCATTGCATGCATGTTCACGGAATACTGGGATAAAGGTTCAGCTGACAACTTTTTGGGGTAGGATGGAACAATGCAGTTTTACTGGTTTGGAGTGATACAATACTTGCAGTTTGCATTTAAATCAGTGCAGCAAGTAATGGAGATCACAGCAGTTGAAAGGTTATTCCCTTGAAGAGAGTAATTCATAGGTGGTGGAAGAGGAAGTGAATATGTGGAAGAATGGAGGTCCATCTTGTATTTGCTTCAGGGGGTGCTTGAGTGACCATTTAGCTCTTTTCTCCTGGCAATCAACTCTACTTTGGGATGTTCCTGCTGGCTCTAATATTATGGGCCAATGGAAAGTGAGGTTGGAGTACCTGGGCCAGTTCCAGGTGGAGCTTGTACATTACTTAATCAGATTGGTGTTCCACATCAGTTTTATCCACTTGTGGGATGGGTTGTGTTGGACCAAAGTAATGTGAGGCATTTTTCTACAGTTAGCAACTGTTCTTGTCTGCCTCTTGTAAGACCAACGGGCATGGAGTCAAGAGTAGAGGACCATTGGGCCTTTATGATCTCCAGGATTACTGTTCAGAAGAGCTGAATGTGGGGAAAGTCTTGAATGTATACAGGAATGGTCCCTCGTGGCCTTTGCCTCTTCCTCTCAAGCACTTAGCCATCAGAAACAACAACAACTTGAATTTATAAAGCACCTTTATTGTAGAAAAATGTCCCAAGGTGCTTTACACAGGGATAAGGAAAACAAGCAATAAGCCAAAGGGGGAGAGATTAGGAGGGATGAACAAAAGCTTGGTCAAAGAGGTGAGTTTCAAGGAAGGTCTTAAAGGAAGAGAGGGAGCTGGAAAGGCGGAGGGGTTTAGGGTGGG
This sequence comes from Heptranchias perlo, assembly GCF_035084215.1. NCBI lineage: Eukaryota > Metazoa > Chordata > Chondrichthyes > Hexanchiformes > Hexanchidae > Heptranchias > Heptranchias perlo. Next base: position 74,407,893 of record NC_090331.1, on the reverse strand, counting down.
AATTCCAGACAGTGGGACCTAGGAAGCTGAAGGTACCACCGTCAGTATTAGGGTGAAAGGAGGCTTTAGTCAGAGGAATGGAGAATCGGTGGGGCGGTAGGGGTTGATTGTAGGGAGGAGGTGATAAAGAAAGGGAGGGACGAGGCCATGGAGGGATTTAAACATGAGGATGAGAATTTAACATTTTTAGACTTTGGGGGATCAGGACCTAATGTAGGTCAGTGAGGACAGGCGTGACAGGTTAGCGGGACTTGCCCATCCCTAATGCCCTGAGAAGGTGGTGGTGGGTTTTCTTGAACCACTGAAGTCCTTGTGATGGTGCTGCTATAACGGTGTTAAGTCGGGAATTCCAGAATATTGACTTAGCAATAATGAATGGACAGTACTCTGTGTCTTGTCAGGATGGTGTGTAACTTATTTTTCCCATGATTCTACTGCTCTTGTTCTTAGATTTCGGGGGATGGGGGTGGTACTAAAATAACCTTGGTGAATTGCTGCAGTGCATCCGGTAGATCGTACATACTGTAACCACAGTGCACTGGTGATGGAAGGGGTTGGGTATTCCATATAGCACCTTGCGCATCAAGCGAGAGAACTACTCTGTTGTGGGTGTTGTCAAGATTCATGAGTGTTATTGGAGATGCACCCATCCAGGCATGTGGTGAGTATTTTATCACACTCCTGACTTGAACCTTGTAAATGGTGGGGAGGCTTTGAAGGGTTAGGAGGTGAGCCACTTGTCGCAGAGTACCCAGCCTCTGCCCTGCTCTTGTAGTCACAGTGTTGAAATGGCTGATCCAGTTAAGCTGTTGGTCATTGGTAACCTCCAAGATGTTAATGGTGGGAAATTCGTTATTGGTGATGCTGTTGAAGGTCAAGAGGAAATGGCTGGGTTTTCTGTTTGAGATGGTCATTAGCTGACACACGTGTGGCCCGTTTGTTACCTGCCACTTATTAGCTCACACCTGGATGGTATCGCTGGCCTCTTTTAGGCTGGCATGGCTGCTTAAATATCAGAGGAGTTATGATTGGAACTGAACACTGTAGAAATCTCAAGAAACCCCACTCTTGATTTTATGACAGAGGTAAGATCATTGATGAAGCAGCTGAAGATGGTTGGACCAAGGACACTTCCCTGAGGAGCTCCTGCAGTGATGTCCTGGGGCTGTAATGACTGGCCTCAAAACCACAACCATCTTCCTTTGTGTCGGGTATGACTCCAGTCACTGTAGGGATTTCCCTTTGACTGTCACTGATCACAGTTTTGCCAGGAATTCTTGATATCATACTCGGTCGAGTGTTATCTTGATATGGAGGACAGCTACTCACCATTCACTACTCTAGCATTCAGTTCTTGCATCCTTGTCTGGATCAAGGCTGTGATGAAGTTTGGAGCTGCCTGGTTCTGGCGGAACTGAAATTGAACACTAGTGAGCAGGTTATTGGTGAGTAAGTGTTGAACCACACTGGGGAACTGATGACTCATCCTGAGATATTTCACTCCCACTTAGTAACTTTGGCTGCCACACTTTTTTCCTTCAACCAGACGCTAATATAGGGTTTTTCCACTGCTTTTTCATCCTTGGGGAAATGTGAGTTTGTTGGCCTTGTCTTGCCAGAGTTTCCACTCTCTCCCGGGATGCTCAGCCAGATGGCTAGATGTAGCCTTGCGCTGTAACTCGAGCTGGGAGCAGCTGAAACCAACCCACTGAGAGCATGCAGGTTTGAAGACTGGGATTTGAAATATGTCCTTCTGAGTTATAAAGTCTAATGCACTACTGATACAACTTCAAATAGCTCTTTTTATCCTATCAGATGAAGGATGTACCTTTTAGAGAATGGCACATATTTCTATTGTAGACAGCAAATGTCAGTATCACATACTCCCATGCAAGAAGTGTGCAACCAGCTACATAATAAAGTATCCTGAACTCCACCCCAAACAGTGCCTTAGCTCTAGCCTTTGAATAGTACTCCTTACTGCAACACTTTATTTTGTACATCAGCAATTCTTGTCGCCTCCCTTAATGGGAATGCTAAATTAAGGGCAGTTTTGCGCTATGAGCTCACGTCAATGAGGAATTGGGTTGAGACTGGCCGTACACATTTCACTAAAGTCACAAAGAAAGGAGATTTTCATCCCATCAATTTGGACTGGTTTCAAACCCAGGTCCCAGAAGTGAAAGGACAGTGTAGTGACTTGCTGCACCACCCTGTCCATCAATATATATTTGAAACACGATCAAGAGTGTTCTTCAACTTCTACAAGGTCTGTTAGTTTTGCTAGTGAATTGTTGAAATCTCATCTTTCCAACACAAACAGCCTTAACACCACCAAAGTGATAATAACCCTCTAAGGGCCTTTTCTGGAATTTTGCCCCATTGCAGAGGTACTCACATAGGCTAGGGATCATTTGCCGATCATCTTCTTTCACCTATGGCCATTGGCAGAGCTGCTGGATCTCCAATCTTGGCTGGTTGTAAAATTTTAAAATTCTCATCCCTGTTTTCAAATCCCTCCATGGCCTCGCCCCTCCCTATCTCTGTAACCTCCTCCAACCCTACCACTCTCCGAGATCTCTGCGCTCCTCCAATTCTGGCCTCTTGCGCATCACCGATTTTAATTGCTCCACCATTGGTGGCTGTGCTTTCAACTGCCGAGGCCCAAAGCTCTGGAATTCGCTCCCTAAACCTCTCCTCCTCTGTACATCGCTCTTCTCCATTAAGACGTTCCTTAAAACCTACCTCTTTGACCAAGCTTTTGGTCACCTGTCCTAATATCTCCTTTTGTGGCTCAGTGTCAAATTTTGTTTGGTAACGTTCCTGTGAAGCGCCATGGGACGTTTTACTATGTTAAAGGTGCTATATAAATACAAGTTGTTGTTGTTGTTGTTGTAGGTTATTGATTGGCTCTGTTGCTGTTCTATTTCCTGCTTCTAACCGAAAAAGAGTAAAGGAATACTCTTTCCAGAGGAAAGTACAAACCCAGAAAAGGCTCTGCAGTCCATCTGGCTAGCTTCAAAAATAAATACTTCTCAATCACATCATCTCAAATATCTATCCAATTCTCCCTTCTGTTTTTCCACACTGTCTGCCTCCATTGCTTTCCTGGTCAGACTATTCCACATGTGTGTCACTCTCTGTGTAAAGTAATTAAATCTAAACTATGCATCTTCCCTCTTCTAAATTGAGTCTGTGGTAATCTTGGATGTATTACCAGGCTTCAATTTATCTATTACCTTAAGAATGTTGAGTAAAGGAAAGATTTGAATTTATATAGTGCCTAATAGTTCAAGAATGTCTCAAAGTGCTTCATACAAATTACGTTTGATGTTAAGTCACTTTCACATAGAGAAATACTTGACTAATCTCTCCCCTGAGCTTACTCTTCATGAGAATAAACAATAGTGGACTCTACAATCTCTCCCAGCTAATTTCTCTTAAGGTAGGCATCCATTTGGCTACCTTTTGCTGTGGTGCCTCTAATGCCTGGGGAGGAGGAGGGGGTACCCATAGAACAAGTGGAAGAGCTTCATTAAAACTGAATGCCAATAGTTCCATTAAAACTATTGTTTGTGGGCTGTGTTTTCCCTATGCATCTGGCCTCTTATAGAATCATAGAATCATACATCACAAAAAGGAGAACAAAAAACACAGAAGGAGGCCGTTTGGCCCATCGTGCCTGTGCTGGCTCTCTGAAAGAGCTACCAATTAGTTCCACTCCCCTGCTTTTTCCCCATAACCCTGCATTTTTTTTCCTTTTTAAGTAGAGATCCAATTCCCTTTGCTTCCACCACCCTTTCAGGCAGTGCATTCGAGATCATAACAACTCGTTGAGTAAAAAAAATTCTCCTCATCTCCCCCTGGCTTTTTTGCTAATTAATTTAAATCTGTGTTGTCTGGTTACTGACTCTCCTGCCAGTGGAAACAGTTTCTCCCTATCTACCCTGTCAAAACCCCATATAATTTTGAACACCTCCATTAAATATCCACTAACCACCTTATTTGACAACTGCATAGGGTGGCACATTTGAATTAGGAAGCTCGATACGTGGGGAATGGGAGGAAAGGCCCTGTTCCCATCACTTGGTGTTTAGTAAAACAGAGCACTACTGAACGTGGTCTGCCAGTAAGCCACTATTTGTGATTGTGGATCTCAACAAAAAATTAGGTAGTATTGCACTACAATAAGGGCAATGAAGAAACAAAGAAAATTGCCACTTCTTCTGAATAGGTTGGACATGGGTTTGTAAACAAGAATTAGAAACTCTTTCATTTAACTACATATTCCGATAATATCATACTGCTTTTCAGATCTGTATGTGGCTGTGAATAATAGGATCTATTCTATCATGAATACAGACATTCAGCTAAAGCAAATTCACAAAGTCCTTTTTGTGTTTCAGTTAAAGTAACTTAAAAATTATTCAGCTCCTGGTTTCCTTTAGCTGCTGTGCTTGTATATAGTCATTAAAAGTTGTTGTAGGAAGGAGGGTAGTCTTTAGTAATAAGAGACTGCATGTACCTGAAATGTTGGGTGAAAAGGCTTGGGTGTGATGTCTGCCCCTGCCCCTTATTCACATAGCCTGTTGACACTCATTAACTAGGCTCACACATGAAGAAAGACCAATTAGGAGAAGCAGTGGATGATTGCTCTAACCCGTGTATTCCAGCATGAGTCACCACCTTTGGGATAAAAGAGGAAAAAAAATGTATGTTATCTCTTAGGAACTATATGTCAAGTATGTGGGTGGATATGAGACCACAGGCTGTAGTTTGGGAACAACCTTTTTGTTGAGCAACCTAGGTGAAACACTGAGGCCCATAGTACAGGACACTCCCACACTTGAAAGAGCTAGGAGAGAAGACGAGGTTCAAAATAAACCTGTGTCCCTTGTCTATCATATGGTTCACCAGCCCTGTTGGGTCTAAATGTGGACAAGTACACACAGCATCACACTGAGTGTGAGTGGGAGTTATGTTACTGTGAGTAGTTACTTGATTTTATGCCCAACAATAGCAGTACTTGGCAGTTGTTCAGTTTTACCTGTTATATTAGGGTTCTATTAGAATAGACTCAGACAAGATATGAACAACAGCTGTACTTTATTCAAAGGTGTTTGTCTTACAGTTTCCCCCTTTTTATCCTTAGCCTTGTGTGTTCTACCCATAATAGTACCTGCACTGGTTCCCCTCAATTTGCATACACTCCGAGCACTCCTTCCTGGCCTCTTCTTATATTGCACATAATTTTATAATATAACTAGATGTCTTTGTGAATGGAAATACGTTTCCAGTGGTGTGCCACAGGGCTCAGTGTTGGGTCCCTTGCTGTTTGTGATATATATTAATAATTTGGACTTGAATGGAGGGAGCGTGATTGGCAAATTTGCAGATGACACAAAAATTGGCCGTGTAGTTGATAGTGAAGATGATAGCTGTAGACTCCAAGAAGATATCAATGGGTTGGTGGAGTGGGCGGAAAAGTGGCAAATGGCTTTCAACCCGGAGAAGTGTGAGGTAATGCACTTAGGGAGGGCAAACAGTAAAAGGGAATACGCAGTAAACAGGAATATATTGAGAGGGGTAGAGGAAGTGAGAGACCTTGGAGTGCATGTGCACAGGTCCCTGAAGGTGGCAGTACAGGTAGATAAGGTGTGAAGAAGGCATATGGAATGCTCTCCGTTATTAGCCGAGGTATAGAATACAAAAGCAGGGATGTCATGATGGTACTGGATAAAACACTGGTAAGGCCACAGCTGGAATATTGTGTGCAGTTCTGGTCACCACATTACAGGAAGGACGTAATTGCTCTGGAGAGAGTGCAGAGAAGAGTTACAAGAATGTTGCCAGGGCTTGAAAATTGCAGCTATGTGGCGAGATTGGATAGGCTGGGGTTGTTTTCCTTGGAGCAGTGGAGGCTGAGGAGTGACTTGATTGAGGTGTACAAATGATGAGGGGCCTAGATATAGTAGACAGGAAGTACCTGTTTCCCCTAGCGGAGAGTTCAAGAACTAGAGGACATAGATTTAAGCTGATTGGCGGAAGGATTAGAGGGGACATGAGAAAAAACCTTTTTACCCAGAGGGTGGTGGGTGTATGGAATTTGCTGCCCGAATTGGTGGTAGAGGCAGGGACCCTCAACTCTTCTAAAAAGTACCTGGACCTGCACCTAAAGTGCTGTAAGCTGCAGGGCTACGGACCGGGTGCTGGAAGGTGGGATTAGAATGGTCACCTGGTTGTTCTTCGAGCCGGCACGGACACGATGGGCTAAATGGCCCCCTTCTGTGCTGTATCTTTTCTATGGTTCTATAGATAGCCCTGCAAACCCTTCTCAGTCAGCCCTTGTGATGGGCAGCTACTGCTGGAGCATGGGAACGGGAGTGACTGGCCCAGTGATTATAGTGAGTATTTTGTTCCCTCTTCCCATACGAACGTATGAAAACGATGGACAGGAAAAGACCAGCTGGTCCGATGATCCTCCCCCACACTATAGAGATGTCTTAAGCATCATGATTCACAACATTACCCACCCACCAATAGCTATATAATCTCCTGGGAGAGAGAAAAAAAACCCAAGGCTAGTTTACGGAAAAAGAAAATTTGGAAAATTCCTCTCCATCCCCTTTAGACGATCAAAACTAGTTCAGGAGACCACATTAACCATGATTCTTATTACTTAGTGTTCCACATGCCTTTTGTATGCCGTGATTTCCACCACAGCCAGGAACTTGTCCAGCTCTCTTTTGAAGGTATGCAGCGCATCAGCACTCACCGCACGAGCCAGCAATTGTTCCATTGGCCTGCCATCCTCTGGAAAAAGAATCTCCTGATATCTAACCTGAGTTCTGCCATTGTGTAATTTATACACCTGACCGCTGATCTTCCAGAGCCGATCAACTTGGGCACAGTCTAGTCCCATTGTTATTCTAAATACCCCTGTCAGATCGCCCCAGAAATGTACATCTCTAAGGTAAATAGACCCAGCTTTTTAAACCTATCAGGATGTCAGGAGGTTCGTCTTTTCCCAGAGAATGGAGAGACAGCTGAAACCCCGTTGCCTGCAGTTCCTGCGCTGGAATCACTGCAGGACATATGGGAGGCTGAGAATTTCATGGATTGTACGTTCCAGGAGGTGGTCGTCCCCATAGCCACAGAGAGCTCAGGACAGTAAGTGGGTGGCCATCGGGAAGGGTAGGAAGAGGCAGGCAGTGCAGGAATCCTCCGGCAATGTGTCGCTCACTAATCGGTTTTCAGTATTGAATACCGTTGAGGGTGATGACACCGCAAAGGAATGCATTCCGGAGCATGGCACCATGGGGGCAAAGGACTGCACAGGGAGGGGCACAGCGAAATGTAAGAATGCAGTGATTATAGGGGATTCAATAGTCATGGGGGCAGATGGGCCGACATGAGTCCCGCATGGTATATTGCCTCCCTGGTACCAGGGTAAAGGACATCACGGAGAGGGTGCAGAACATTTTTAGTGGGGGAAGGGGAACAGCCAGAAATCGTGGTCCATGTGGGAACCAATGACATAGGAAGGAAAAAGATTGAAGTTGTGCAGTCATAGTTTCAAGAGCTAAGGAGGAAATTAAAAGGCAGTAATTAAAAGATCAAAGGTAGTAATCTTTTAATCTCTGGATCACTCCCAGTGCCACGCGCTAGCGAATATAGGAATAATAGGATAAGACAGGATAATACGTGGCTGGAGCAATGGTGCTGGAGGAGGGCTTCAGATTCCTGGAGCATTGAGACCAGTTCTGGGGCAGGAGGGATCTGTTCAAGATGGACGGATTGCACCTCTACAGAGCTGGGACCAATGCCTAGTGGGGGGGATAACTAGTGCTGTGGGGGAGGGTTTAAACTAATTTGGCAGGGGGATGGGCACCAGAATGAAACATTAGAGAGGAGAAACAAGGTGCACAGAGGACTGGGAGGGACAAATAGTACTAGAGTAAAGAATAGTTCAGAAATAGGAGAGATCAGACAGGGGGCAAATGCGAGGCAATCTAAGATGAGTTTGGAGAGCGTGTGTGTAAATGCACGTAGCCTGGTAAATAAGGTTGGTGTGCTGCAGGCTCAAGTTGTCACATGGCACTATGATATAGTGGCAATAATAGTGAACAGGCTCAAAGAAGGGGAGGATTGGGTACTTAATATTCCTGGCTACAAGGAATTCAGGAAAGATAGGGAAGGAAAGAAAGTAAGGGGGATGGTGGCAGTATTGATCAAAGAAACTATTATAGCACTGGAAAGTGTGTTTGAAGGGTCAAAAACAGAATCTCTTTAGTTAGAATTAAGGAACAGTAGAGGAGCTGTTACACTACCGTGTGGATACTATAGGCCACCAAATAGTGGGAAGGAGATAGAGGAGCAAATTTGCAAGCAAATTACAGAAAGATGCAAGAACTATAGAGTAGTGATAATGGGGGACTTCAATTACCCAAGATAGACTGGGACAGCAACAGTGTAAAAGGCACAGAGGGGGAGAAATTCCTGAAATGTGTACAAGAAAACTTTCTTGATCATTATGTTTCCAGCCCAATGAGGAAGGCAGCAGTGCTGGATCTAGTTCTGGAGAATGATGTGGGGCAAGTGGAGCCTGTTCCAGTGAGGGAGCATTTGGGTAAAAGTGATCATACAATGAACAGTTAAGCGTAAAAATACTTACCTTTTTAACTCACCTCCTCCAGTTATCTTGATGAATTGGAATCAAAAATTGGAAGGCAAAATGGTAGTTGAACAATGGGAGGCCTTCAAGGAGGAGATATTTCGGTACAGAGTAGACACATTCCCATAAGGGGGAAAGGAAGGGCATCCAAACCTAGAGCTCCCTGGATGGCTAAAGATATAGAGAAAGCCTATGATAGACACCAGGATTTCAATACTACGGAAAGCTTAAAGGAGTATACAAAGTGCAGGGGTGAAGTTAAAAAGGAAATTAAGAAAACAAGGAGAGGGCATGAAAAAATATTAGCAGGTAAAATCAAAGAAAACCCAAAGATGTTTTATAAATACATTAAGAGCAAAAGGATAACTAAGGCAAGAATAGGACCTATTAGAGACCAAAAAGGTAAACTATGTGTGGAGGCGGAAGATGTGGGTATGGTTCTTAATGAATACTTTGCAGCTCTCTTCACAAAGGAGAGGGATGATGCAGTGATTGAAGTTAAGGAGGAGGAGTGTGAAATATTTGATGGGATAAACATAGTGAGAGAGGAAATATTAAGGGGATTAGCATCTTTGAAAATGGATAAATCACCAGGACCAGATGAAATGTATCCCAGGCTGCTAAAAGAAGCCAGGGAGGAAATAGCGGAAGCTTTAACAATCATTTTCCAAACTTCACTGGATACAGGCGTAGTGCCGGAGGATTGGAGGACTGCTAACGTTGTACCGTTGTTTAAAAAGGGAGCAAAGAATAGACCGAGTAATTACAGGCCAGTCAGTCTAAACTCGATGGTGGGCAAATTATTGGAATTGATTCTGAGGGACAGGATAAACTGTCACTTAGAAAGGCACTGACTAATCAAGGACAGTCAACACGGATTTGTTAAGGGGAGGTCGTGTCTGACTAACTTGATTGAATTTTTCGAGGAGATGACAAGGAGGATCGATGAGGGTAGCGCAATTGATGTAGTCTACATGGATTTTAGCAAGGCTTTTGACAAGGTCCCACATGACAGATTGGTCAAAAAAGTAAAGGCTCATGGGATCCAAGGGAATGTGGCAAATTGGATCCAAAATTAGTTCAGTGGCAGGAAGCAAAGGGTAATGGTTGACGAGTGGTTTTGCGACTGGAAGGCTGTTTCCAGTGGGGTGCCACAGGGCTCGGTATTAGGTCCTTTGCTTTTTGTGGTATACTTTAATGATTTGGATTTAAATGTAGGGGGCATGATTAAGAAATTTGCGGATCACGCAAAGATGGGCCGTGTGGTTGATAGTGAGGAGGAAAGCTGTAGACTGCAGGAAGACATCAATGGAGTGGTCAGATGGGCAGAAAAGTGGCAAATGGAGTTCAATCCGGAGAAGTGTGAGGTAATGCATTTGGGGAAAGCAAACAAGGCAAGGGAATACATAATAAATGGGAGGATACTGAGAGGTGTAGAGGAAGTGATGGACCTTGGAGTGCATGTTCACAGATCCCTGAAAGTAGCAGGACAGGTCGATAAGGTGGTTAAGAAGGCATCTGGAATGCTTTTCTTTATTAGCCGAGGCATAGAATATAAAAGCAGGGAGGTTATGCTGCAACTGTATAAAACACAAGTTAAGCCACAGCTTGAGTACTGCACACAGTTCTGGTCATCACATTACAGGAAGGATGTAATTGCACTAGAGAGGGTGCAGGGAAGATTTATGAGGATGTTGCCAGGACTGGAGAATTTTAGCTATGATGACAGATTGGATAGGCTGGGGTCGTTTTTCTTGGAACAGAGGAGGCTGAGGGGTGATTTGATTGAGGTGTACAAAATTATGAGGGACCTAGATAGAGTGGATAGGAAGGACATATTTCCCTTAGCGGAGGGGTCAATAACCAGGGGGCACAGATTTAAAGTGATTGGTAAAAAGATTAGAGCAGAAATGAGGACCTTTTTTTTCACCCAGAGGATGGTGGGGGTTCGAACTCACTGCCTGAGAGGGTGATAGAGGCAGAAACCCTCAACTCATTTAAAAAATACCTGGATGTGCACCTGAAGAGTCGTGACCTGCAGGGCTACGGACCAAAGGCGGGAAAGTGGGGTTAGGCTGGGTGCCTCGTTTCTCAGCCGGCGCGGACACGATGCACCGAATCATCTCGTTCTATGCCATAATTTTTCTATGATTAAAATGAAACAGGAAGAGGAGGCTTTTGATAAATGTAAGATTCATAATATAGTAGAGAACCAAGCTGAATACAGAAAGTACAGAGGAGATCTAAAAAAGGAAATAAGAAGGGCAAAGAGAGAGTATGAGAATAGATTAGCGACTAACATAAAAGGGAATGCAAAAGTCTTTTATAAACATATAAATAGTAAAAGGGTAGTCAAAGGAATGGGTGGGACTGATTAGGGACAAAAAAGGAGATCGTCTTGTGGGGGCAGCGGGTACAGCTGAGGCATTAAATGAATACTTTGCATCAGTCTTCACTAGAGAAGAGGATGCTGCCAATAACACAGTAATGGAGGAGGTAGTAGCAATATTGGAGAGGGTAAAAATAAATAAAGAAGTACTTTAAAGGTTGACAGTACTCAAAGTAGAAAAGTCACCCAGTCCAGATGGGATGCATCCTAGGTTACTGAGGGAAGTACAGGTGGAAATTACAGGGGCTCTGGCCACAATCTTCCAATCCTCCTTAGATATGGGGATGGTGCCAGAATACTGTAGGATTGCAAATGTTGCACCCCTGTTCAAAAAAGAGGAGAGAGATAAACACGAAAATAACAGGTCAGTCAGCCTAACATCAGAGGTGGGGAAACTTTTAGAGGCAATAATCCAGGACAAAATTAATTGGCACTTGGAAAAGTATGGGCTAATAAATGAAAATCAGCACAGATTTGTTAAAGGAAATTGTGTTTGACTAAATTGATTGAGTTCTTTGATGAAGTAACGGAGAGGGTTGAGGATGGTAATGCAGTTGATATTGTGTATATGGATTTTCAAAAGGCATTTGATAAGGTACCACATAATAGACTTGTTAGCTAAATTAAAGCCCATGGGATTAAAGGTTCAGTGGCAGCTTGGATACAAAACTGGCTTGGGGACAGAAAGCAGAGCGTGGTGGTGAACGGTTGTTTTTCAGATTGGAGGCAAGTATTTAGTGGTGTTCCCCAGGGGTCAGTATTAGGACCACTGCTTTTTTTGTTATATTAATGACCTGGACTTGGGTATAGAGGGTATAATTTCAAAATTTGCAGATGACACGAAACTCGGAAATGTAGTAAACAATGTGGAGGATAGTAACAGACTTCAGATGGACATAGACAGTCTGGAGAAATGGGCAGACACAAGGCAGATGAAATTTAACGCTGTGAAGTGATACATTTTAGTAGGAAGAATGAGGAGAGGCAATATAAACTAAATGGTACATTTTTAAAGGGAGTGCAGGAACAGAGAGACCTGGGAGAGGTGTATGTACACAAATCTTTGAAGGTGGCAGGACAAGTTGAGAAGGCTGTTTTAAAAAAAACATATGGGATCCTTGGTTTTATTAATAAGAGGCATAGAGTACAAAAGCAAGGAAGTTATGCTAAACCTTTATAAAACACTGGTTAGGCCTCAGCTGGAGTATTATATTCAATTCTGCACACCACACTTTAGGAAGGATGTCAAGACCTTAGAGAGGGTGCAGAAGAGATTTACTGGAATGGTACCAGGGATGAGGGACTTCAGTTATGTGGAGAGGCTGGAGAAGCTGGGGTTGTTCTCCTTAGAACAGATAAAGTTAAGAGGAGATTTGATAGAGGTGTTCAAAATCATGAACGGTTTTGATCGAGTAAATAAGGAAAAATTGTTTCCAGTGGCAGAAGGGTCAGTAACCAAAGGACACAGATTTAAGGCATAAGAACCGGCGGCGACATGAGGAAACATTTTTTTACGCAGTGAGTTGTAATGATCTGGAATGCACTGCCTGAAAGGGTGGTAGTAACAGATTCAATGGTAACTTTCAAAATGAAATTGGATAAATACTTGAAGGGAAAAAAATTACAGTGCTACGGGGAAAGGGCAGGGAAGTGGGACTAATTGGATAGCTCTTTCAAAGAGCAAGCACAGGCACTAAGGGCCAAATGGCCTCCTTCTGTGCTGTATCGATACTACTATGATATTATGATCTGAGTAACTAAAATGTTTTAAGCTGGATATCATTATTGTGGCCCTCCTCTGAACCTATATCAAAGCCTTTATATCATTTACCATGTAAGGGGAGGAAAACTGGATACCTTATACCAGGTGAGGCCTAACCAAAGTCTTATACAAGGATAAAATGTTGTGTTTTTCTATTGAATCATCCTGGCAATGCAACCTAATGCCCTATTTGCTTTGGCTATCGCTTCACAACATTGGCCGTGAACCTTAAGAAAATGACATACTATAACACCGAGATCTTTTTCTTTTTCAACTGACTTCAGTTCCTGTAGGGTATAAGTATACTTGGTGTTGGTCCACGCTACATTTATCTTGGTTAAATACCATTTTCCAAGCGTGGGCCCATCTCATCAAGATCCACTTGCAGTTGTTTATTCTTGATCATAGTCCTAACACTTGCACAAATCTTCAAATCATCCTCAAACATGCAGACCATTTTCCTAACATCTACAACCCGGTCATTAATGAAGATAGTAAATAGCAATGGTCCTAACATTGATCCCTGTGGGACACTACCAGTAACCGGTCTCCAAGCAGTTCCATAACCATTAATAACCACTTCCTTCATACGGGAATATAGCCAATTCTTTCTCCATTGCAGCAACTTCCCACTGATTCCACGAGATTCTGTCTTGTAGATTAGCCTTTTGTGAGATATCTTAGAGGCTTGCTGAAAACCTAAGTAGACAGCGTCTATCGGGCTACCCTCATCCACCAACTTTATAACACATTTTTAAAAATCCAATCAAATTAGTAAGACACAATCTTTTTTTTAAGAGGACATGTTGAGTGCCTGAAAACTCCTTGTTTATTGGCATCAGCTCATGGAGATGAGATCAATTCGAGAATGGTCTCACTCTTGCCATGGTAATTTTTTTAAATGTTCTTGGAGTCTCTTAAAGTTTACATACGGATTGAATCTTATTCTCAGTGGAATATGCTGACACTTCATCCCAATTGTCAGTGCAGCTCATTTTGATAATGCAAGATAGAAACAATTCCCCTTGAGTCATTTATGAGCTTTCCACAAACAAGTTATAGCTATGGCTATGTATAAATGGCTGGGTATAAAATACCTGCACGGTGTGGAGAGCTTAATTACCATCAGCAGAAGCTCCAGCTATTGGGCTCGATTTTACAATGGTGGCAGGTTGGCAGTGGGGGGGTGAAGGTGCGCGTGGCAAACCCGCATGAACAAAACTTACCGTTTCCGATGCGATCGCATGTTGATTGGTAGTGGTTAACGTCCTCTCCGGGTTTCACGCCCAGCAACTAGCCTGAGTGACAGGCTGACTGCCACCAGGAGCTGCAACGTGGAGTTGGGGGGGGGCGGGGTGGGCGAGAAAGAGAGAGAGCGAGATGACATCCGGCGCTGGAACGGAAGACCGTGGTGGGGGGGGAGAGGGGAAGATCGGGGGGTGAAGAGGGGAAGACCGGGGTGGGGGGGGTGAAGAGGGGGACATTGGAGTGGGAGACATCGGACATCGGAGCAGGGTGCAAAAGTAGGTTCATTTAGGGTTTTCACTTCCTTCCATGATTTTTTATTTAATTTATTTTGTTTCTTGTTCCCTGATCCGGCCCTTCACGCCTTGTTTCATCAGGCATGAATCAGAAGCGGTGGGCAAGCCGCCCAGGTAAGTTAAAAATCTTTCTAAGTACTTAATCTATCACAGGTAAAGTGCCTTAAGTACCTCAGTGAGGTACACTTGGCTCTTTAACTAAAGCCGGCGGGACTTCCGTTTTCGGGTCGCCCGCGCGCACACAGGTGGATCCCTGGGAAATTCGGAAGTCGGCAGGGATTTCCGCAATTTTCAGAGCCCCCCCACCCCCAACGCACCTGCAATTGCCTCCTAAAATCACCCCTATTAACTCTGACTGGTTCCTGTAATCATGGAACTTGAACTGAGCACTGTATATATTATCGTCACTCAGGCCCAAACTCTGACTAAACAACTTGTGTTTAATATTTTTCAGCTTTCAGTAATTTGTTTCACATAGATTTTATTGCTCCGATGATTTTCTGATGTGGTCATGTCAGCCATTTTAGAATAAGAACAAGCAGCTAAACTATCCCATATAGCAGTGTATTGAGCAATATTTTTATATATTTAAAAAATATGATTTGTCATAAATGGCTCTTAAAAATTCTGCTAAAAATGATAAAGGAAAAGATTACAGTAGGTTAGAAAGGATCTACGGCATATTGATAACAAAGAGCTCCTTTAACTCAGTTCTGTCACATGCTGGACACATGCGTTTCCTACTTGCTGCATTCTCACTGTGCTAAAAATGACCATAAAAGTCTCTGGGTTGTCATAAAACAGAATTAATGATCTTCAGGAAAGGGACCCTGCCACTCATACCCATGACCCGCTGCCCCCAGACTCCTGCAACCAGAAGTGGTATTGCCTGCACATTGATGAATTTGTATTTTAAATGAAAAAAAATGATTTTGTGCAAAAGTGATGCTTTTTTAAATTGCATTTTATAACACCAAGTAAATTCAATGATTTGCACTAAATAGTAAATTTACCGGCCTCACACTCCTAGTGGGGAGTCACACCCCTCGAGGGTCGGAGCATTGACAGCACAGTGTCACGACCCTATCTCGACCTGCACTCTCTTTGAGGGAGATTCCCCCCTGAGAGCACAGAATCAGTGAATTTACCTTTAAAACTCTTCTCTAACTATTGTCGTTGACTCTTGGGATCCAATGACTTATATTTTACCTTGCCATGAGATTTTATTATATCTCTTAAACGTCTTGTAGGCTTAAAGCAGTGAAATTTTAAATATTTGATGTATTATTTGGCTTGAGGCAGCCATTGTGTGGTTGTCACTGATGGCGCATTGCTTGGTTAGCAAATTGCACAAGGTGACAGCTGACAGGAACCGGCCCCAGCACTGAATACTTATTGGGATCAGGAAAGTCCCGACCATTCTGAACGGTGGTTGTGGTGTCTTCTGTAAACGAGATCAATTCTATCTTCTCTCAGCAAAAGAAGTGTCTCAAATTCTCTAATAATCTATGAAGACCGTTTTTTCCAAGAGCTTGCTTCCAGCAGGGAGCCGTGCCTGCCGGGAGCACATTTCAGGAAATTGTGGTGCAGTCTCCATCTGTTAATTTTAATGATTTCCTGATATGTGTTCAGAGTGGGTGAGGGTCTCTGCCAGGAACTGCATTTGTAAAATCAGCTTTATGGTATCTCCTCTCTCAATAACACATGTAGTTGTTATTTAAAATGACACCTAAAACATTTTAAACTAAAAAGAAAATCATCTGGATTACTTTGTCTGGTTCCAGTCAGCTAATGGATGGAAGTATATTATTGCCCTTGGGAAGGTACAGAGGCAAGTTTCAAAGATGGTTCTGGTTGTCAAGGATTTAAATTATGGTAAAAGGTTAAAGAAGTCGGGCTTGTTTACTTTGGAAAAAAACGAAGACTTCAGAGTGACTTAATTTGAAGATTTGAGGATTATGAAGAAAATTGAGACCGCCAATCTAGATAAATTATTGCCTGGTGAAGGACTGAAATATCAAGGACAGAAGTTTTAAAAGTACGACATTAGGAGTAAGATAGCAACTTCTTCCACCCAAATGTTAGTAAAGTTGTGGAATAAGTCACCAGGGAAGGCTTTTGAACTGGGGAGCGAAAATTGGTTGAAGAGACAATTGAATGTATTTTTGGAGAAAGAAAGAGTTGAGGGATGTCATGAGAAGGTAGGTCAAGTTGATCTGCAATAAAGAGTCAGGCCTGTTGGACTGAGTGGTCTTTTCCTGTTCCTAAAAATCCTTATTGGATGTTAATAAACTTGCAGAATGGGCGTGTAAATAGAAAATAAATTTCAATATAGGTAAGTGTGAGGTGGTGCATTTTGGTAGGAAGAATAAGGAGGCTACATACTGCCTGGATAATAAGAGTCTAAATGGGGTAGAGGAGCAAAGGGATCTAGGGGTAGAGATTCACAAATCATTAAAAGTAGCAATGCAGGTTAACAAGGCCATAAAAACACAAATCAAGCTCTGGGGTTCATTTCAAGAGGAATAGAATTGAAAATCAGAGAAGTTATGTTAAACTTGTACAGAAACTTGGTTAGACCATACTTAGAGTAATGTGCACACTTCTGGTCTCCATATTACAAAAAGGATATGGAGGCACTGGAAAAGGTGCAAAAAGGATTTACAAGGGTGATACCAGAACTTAGGTTATAACTATCAGCAAAGACTGAACAGGCTGGGGCTCTTTTCTCTAGAAAAGAGAAGGCTATGGGGTAACCTAATAGAGGTCTTTAAAATTATGAAGGGGTTTGATAGGGTAGATGTAGAGAAGATGTTTCTACTTGTGCGGGAGTCCAAAACTAGAGGACACAAATATAAGATAGTCACCAATAAATCCAATAAGTAATTCAGGAGAAACCTCAGGAGAAACCCCAGAGAGTAGTTAGAATGTGGAACTTGCTACCACGTGGAGTAGTTGAGGTGAATAGCATAGATGCATTTAAGGGGCAACTAGATAAGTGCATGAGGGAGAAAGGAATAGAAGAATATGCATATAGGGTTAGATGAGGTAGAGTGGGAGGAGGCTCGTATGGATCATAAACACAGGCATAGACCAGTTGGGCCAAATGGCCTGTTTCTTGTGCTATAAATTCTATGTAATTCTATGATTTTAAAAAATGGAACCAGAATATCTATTGCTGCAATTTATGAAAAGATTTAAAATGTGTGTTTACATAGGTGTCTTCGGTTTGTTCACTGGCACACTGTGGGTGTTAAGGTCAAGACAAAACATAGAATATGGCGAGGAAGCTGGATCTGTCAAAACTAACAGAAGTCGAGGCCCAACATATCCTGCACGTTGTTCAACGAGATCTGGATCTGCGAAAGAAAGAAGACGACAGACTTGGGTAAGCACAGCTAAGTAAAAAAAAAAGAGAAACCGAGGTGAAGGGCCACAATACAAGACATGACCACGGTTGAGGAGAGTAGGAGAGAAATCAAACTCTTTAGGTGACAGTAAGCTTGGGCTTATAAAAGCTTGTAGGTTGTAAGAGGAAGTAAAGACCGAGGCAGATAAAGAATTCCACAGATTTGACATCCTGGGATAAAATTAG
The DNA here is from genome assembly GCF_035084215.1 of Heptranchias perlo. Taxonomy (NCBI): domain Eukaryota; kingdom Metazoa; phylum Chordata; class Chondrichthyes; order Hexanchiformes; family Hexanchidae; genus Heptranchias; species Heptranchias perlo. The sequence continues at coordinate 74,389,932 of NC_090331.1, read as the reverse complement.
TTAAAGTTCGAAGGTGCAATTTCAAAACAATGAAGACGCAGGGAAGGGATGGAGGAACCTTTCGGATGGTATATTTTGAGTGGAACAAGAACTGGTTCCAGCATATCAATTTTTAATATTTCTTCGGTGGTGCTCTGGTTTTGCCAGCAAGTTGGCAGCAGCACTGCTCTGTTCTGCCATTCACAATATCTATAAAATTCACTTCCAGCTGCTCACTTGATCCCAGTGCGTACTTAGTCTAGGTTTAGTTTGTACCTTATTTACAAACTGTGATACAGCACTAAAACCCAAAGTTCCCCCATTCCTGATCACTGCCCAAAGACTCCTGACTGAGAAGAGGATTGGGCTTGGCTACGAATTGTTACTTGGTTCAATAGCCTTCTCATACTTATTGTTTAGGCTGACACAAAAATACTTGGGTGAAGCACTTAAAGGGAAACCTTTGGAACTATATCCAGCATAAGAAGAAGAGGGAAGGAAATTAAGGGAACAAAATAAATTACAGTTGCTGTATCAGTACATCTGAAGACCCCGCCTTATTTGGAAAGACTACTTGGAGCTCAGGGCTGGTTACTGTAAAAAGGCACCGGATAATACTGTTCTGAAGCAATATTTCCAGGCCTGTGTTAATATACACTCCTGCTTATTGGAACACCAAGGCACTAAAAAGAAGTGTAACTCTGGATCTTTGTGTTATACATTTATTAAATTACTCTTTAACTCTCTGATACTGGTCAGTAAGAATTGGGTAAAGCAGCATTGTCTTCAAGTAAAAATGTATTGCAGTATTTTTTAGGGAACGGAGAAGAGCCATATGTTATTCTCATTATAGTGACATGACATGTAAGTGACAATGTGACGCATTTCATGTCATTATGGCAGTGACTTTGTAAAATATTTAACAAACTTATTTTTTGTTAAAGGTGCTCTTTAATGTATCATAGTTTTGAGCAGTGTTGTTATTCTGTTGTATCGAGAGATTATCTCAGAGATTGGTGCTGATCTGTGGTAATTTTACTTTTCTTTCCTTTTCATAAATGCCTTCATATTTTCTCTGCATCCTCTCTTTCGGTCCCATGTGTGCCATACACCATAGCCCTGGTCAAGAGGGTGGTCAGGCAATTGGCTCCAAAACAGTACAATACTACTTTGTAAGTGGGCACTGGGATAGGTGAAGAGTTGTCCAGTATTGCTTTCCTAATATTATCCCCCGCCTCCACCACCACTCACTCTGGGGGAGTGCCTGACCTCTGCTCTAGTCCTCCTCTGACAGCACTGCTGAGATCAGAAACTCACCATACAGGGGAGGGGGAGCACAAACGTCCATCCACTCTGGGGAAGTGCCTGAACTCCGCTCAGATCCTGCCTGGCAATAATCCAATAACCCTTACTAGAGAGTGACTGTGTGAAGACAGAATCAGACGTGGCTGTGATACTCCCCTACTCCGATGTCTGCATTAGGAACTAGATTGAGACTGCCCAAGCTAATTTCAAAGTGGACCCTTACAGTCAGTGGACTTTTATCCTATTAGCCTAAATTGGATTCAAACCCGCATCCCAGGATTTAAAAAAATTATTTTATTATATCCTAGTTTTAAGTTTTAAATAAAAACGTTTAAGTTCCCAGTGACTTAGGAAGATCCCAGGATCAGTCTCTGGTCTGTGCAGTGTCATCTGATCTCAGGCAGAGTTAAAGTTGCCTTCAACAAGTTCCAATTGAGGAGAAAACCAGCCACAGTTCCCATTCTTGATTGCCATCCATTAACCCATGATGGAAAAATGAAGACTTGTAGTTGCCAAGTGAGCATGTGATCATTTTCCAGCACTTACTGCCTGGGTTCACAGGAGAAGAGTGGCCACTTGAGTGAGTTAATGGAAGGTTGCTAGTATTTGTGGAACTGAACCCAGCATTAGTCATTGCCTTCAAGAAAAGACAGGAGAAATTTAGGAGTAAAAAGTACAAAATGACCTGTTGGGGTGAGCAGGGCATGTGTAATGGGGGTGTCTGCTGCTCAACGGGGACTCCTCCATCTCAAGGCATGGGTGGACACGGTTGCTCATTTTACTCAGGTTTATGGAGCATTAGGCATGGTATGGTGAAAGGAATTTATTAAAGCAGAGCAACTGGTAAAATAGCGTAACACATGGACCAGCTCTACCCGTACCAGCAGAGTAGGTCTTAATCCAATACATCAACTTATAGTTCCATCACATTAGAGGCAAGCGTTATTTACAACACATTCTTCCAGTACAGTACAGTACTATTACATGTATGAATGGTTCTGCCTACTTGTATTACCTGTGGAAAGTGGGGAGACAGGGAGAGACTGAGCTTGGTGAAGGGGAAAGAGACAAAAGGGAAAAGAAAGTGAGAATCCATTTGTGTTTTGTTACACTAGTAGTATGACTGTTAGAAGCCACTGGTGCTACCTATTGCAAGATGGCGAGGATGGGGCTTCCATACCTTGATGGATACTTAATGACTCTACCAAAGTTCTATAAAGAACTAAAAGAGTTCGGCTTTGTCTTTGGTCCATGTCAGGGCCTTCGTAAGAGGAGGAGGGAAATTGGTGGCCTGATGGAGGAGAAATTCTTGGCCCGTTTGCAGTGATTTATTGTTATTCAATTCCAAAATACTTCACAAAGTTAACTGAACAAACTAGGTGTGAACACTAAAAGCACAAACAAACATAAAGATATAGATCATGGCTGTGCATGCACAAGTGTTTTGGATGCGGGTGAATTTTTGTGCTCATCAAGGGAGAGGTTTTAGCACTAAGGAATGGAACACTTTTCCCATTTCAGGAACCCAATGCCAATGTCAAACATCTCCAGATCACCCATTGCATTGTTACATGCAGTGCAAAGCTCCCTTTACATTTCACCAACAACGTATTTTAGCCCCAATCTCAGAAGAGCACCTACTATTACATTAAGGTGATATTACCATCTCCTGCACCAGCCATCCTTTGGCCTCTGATTGAGATTGTTCATTCTGCTGTGGGCCCGTGCCCACTTATAATTGAATTGAACTTATTTCATGCAGGACCCCTATCAGTGTAGGCTGAATCTTGGGCTCATCAAAATGGAGGATGCTACAACTGGGGAATGAAACAGTTTTTCTATTTCAGACAGCAAGTGACAGCATCAACCACTCCCAGGTCAGTTATAGCATGGTTAGATGCAGAGTAAAGCTCCTTCTGCTCTACCGCAATAGTGTGATTCAGCCTGACCTCCAGAAGACCATCCCCTATTGCATGACTGAGATATTTCTCTGTTGCCTATAATAGCCGTGTTGTGGTCTTTGAGTAAGATTGACAGTTTGATGTCACTTAGTGCTGAATTGGGGGATAGTTTTGTGCTCTAGACCTTGTTAAGATAATACTGGTATGACTGGTAAATCCATAAACCATGAAAGGGTATCAGATGAATCTTTAATCTCTTTTTGCCTCAATTCCTCTTAAGAAAACTGGACCATGTCTCAGGGTAGTTAAATGCCTAAAATTGTGGCCTGCCTCTGAATGATATTACATCAATTCAGATTATATTAACAGGTAAACAAACGCCACCTTGGGATTGCAGTACACTATTTAGAGACATTGTCGGACACAGAAATCTCTGAAGTAACAATACTTTATTAATGCATTTCTGATATCGTAATTAATACCATCATAAGATTAAACATTAAGGGGTACCCAAAGTACTTGATAGATATACTTAACTAAAACAGTTTAAATCATTACATGCATTATTTAAATGCATCACAGTAAACCTGGATTCTACGTAATCAGAATCGAGTTACACCTGGTGTACAAGATTACACTTAGCAAGATTGTACATTATATAGCTGACAGGTTAACAGATTGGCAAAAGATTTATTCAAGTACATTTAAACTCTTATTTCAATATACAGTTGATTAGTACTAGCTTTGGCAATCTTTGAATTGATACAGCCTCGTCTTTTCTTGTTGGTTGTAGTAGAGAAGGGCATATCTGTGTCCCTTTGGTCACTGGTGTTCACCTTGGGGACACCTGCAAGATTGATTTCTGTCTGTAGCCATGATGTTTCTTCTGCCGCCCTATTCCCCTCTGCCTGTTTGACCTAACCTTGCCTTTTTCTGTATACAAGTAACAGTGCGAACTTGGGTGGATGGTTAGAAACACAGTAAATGAATAAAAACACAGTAATTGGATGGAGGCACAGTAATTGGATAGAAACACAGTAAATGGATAAAAGCATCCACTTATGCTGTTTCTGTTGGGTTTTTGCTGAAGTTGTGGAGAGAGACCAGGAGAACCCCATGGAAGTTCAGGGTCCTTGTCTCATCAGACAATACAGTTTATACATGAGAGCTCCTGGCAGTAACTCGGCATCAGCTAAAAGTCCTTTGCTCTAAGGATGCTGCCTGAACTACCCAGAGTTCTTGTTTCAACCCGTTGAGTTTTCCCAGAATTCAGCAGTGTGCTTGAATACAGCATTTAATATACCATTTTTCCAGGCCACTTTTCCTACAGCTCATTCCCACTGAATTGAGATTGTTGGAGCTCATTCCATGCAACGCCCTTACAGCCAGAAGACACAGCGGACTTTTGTTTGTGGGTGTTTGACTTTGGTAATTGCACTTATGCGAGTCTGCTTGCTGTGGGCAAGTAGTGATTCAGCGATGAGGGCAACGTAATGTTTACTAAACCTGTTATCACGTAGACTGAATGTCCAGGGATCAAAACCACCCACTAAGCAAACAAAATTCTACATTGTATATTTGGAATAGGCGTAAGTTGTTCTTGTGACTGAAGTATGTCAGAGCAAAGTTTTAATGTTCTTATTCCTTTAAATTAAACAAGATCTTTGGATACTTAACAGGCAATGATTTGCCTGCCAATAAATTCTCAGATTCCATTTCAGCCTAGCAGCAAATCATGTTTTGGGTGAAATTTGGGTTATTGTTGATTTCTTAACAATTGCTTTTGTCTACCCAGAGTACTTGGGAGGGGAAAACATTGAACGTTTAGATAATTCAGGTAAGCAGCCATTTCATGTCAGCTTGGCTCAGTTGGTAGCACCGTTGTATGTGAGTCAGAAAATCTTCGGGGTGAAATGGGATATGGGCGGGGACGCAAAACAGGCAGAATTGCATTTTTCCGCCCAATTTACGAGACACCCGACATTCAGTTCTATTGAAGTCAGTGGAAGTGAATATCAGGCGTAGCGTAGAACAGGCGACCAGTGTGATACTACCTGTTTTGTGTCTGCGTCCACATCCAGTTTCACCCCTCGTGTTCAAGCCTCGCTGCAAGACTTAAGCATATAATCTAGCCTAACACTTCTGAGGGAGTGCTGCATTGCTTGAGGTACAATCTTTGGAATGAGAAGCTACAATGAATGGCGCTGTGCTCAAACCTCTTCTACGGCTTTTCTGGTGTCTGCACCCGAGTGCTTCTGAAGAGGTCGCGCTTATGTAAATCTCATGCAAATGAATGCGCCCAAATTTCCTCTAATAGCACCATGTGTAGTTCAGAGGCAAATTGCCCCTAAAGCCTGGTGCTACTGATTCCTAAGCTGCTGATTAAGTGATATCAGCCTTGAGGGACAGGCTGGTATTGTCAAGAAAGGCCTTTATTTTTGACTTTTTCAATAAAAAATTGTTTTGCAGCTTCTGTACGTTTTGCAGAATGCCCTTATCATTTTACACATAGTGATGGAGGTCACTATCCTCCCCCCCTCACCCCCGCCCACCTTTTATGACGTAGCTTATTGCACGGCAGACAAGGGGAGGCAACCAAACGCCCTCTTGCCAGCGGCTGAAGTCGTTCTGGGCCTCCGCTTGTACTTTGCCCTATTTGCTTTCGGACGGAGTGGTATGAAAGTACTGGGGAATGGAATATTTTCCCACTTTTTGGATCCATTGTTAGAATGAGGGACTCCAAATCCAAGTACAGCAGAAGTTAAATGAGATAGCTTTGTCTACACTCCATTATCAAACCCTCCCAAGATAGGCAAAACATGAGTTGGATGCAGATTAGAGCTCACTTTACATTGTCCCATCATGTACGTCCCGGTTATATATAGCACAAGTTAAGAGTAATGTTACTCTATACTGCCCAAAAAGCACTCCCATGCCCAGCTAGATGCAGAGGAAAGCTCTCTCGACATTGCCCTATCAAACATGCTAACACATGAAAATGCCGGACAGAGAAAGACCAATTGGTCCATTTAGCCCATCCCTTATAGTTGTAATCCATTATGTATCACAATACAGACAATCCCTACCAACCCAGAGCCATGTAATCTCATAGGAGAGGTGAGAACCAGATTAAAAACCCAGACCAATTAGGGGGGTTTTCTGGAAAATTCCCCACTGATCCCTTTAGGCGATCGAAACCAGTGCAAGAGATCAAATTCCCCATAATTTATATTACAGGGTATCTATCTATTCTACGAGGTGATTTCCGCCCCAGCCAGAAACAGTTCTCTTGAATGGCTACAGCAAGTCAGCATTCACCAAACAAGCCAGCAGCCTGTTCCACAGGTCCACTATTCTCCGGAAAAAGAACTGTCTAACATGCAACCTAGTTATGCCCTAACATAACTTATAAGTGTGACCCCTGGCCCTCCCTAACCTATCCAGTTGAAATAATCGGTCCACATAAACATAATCTAGCCCCTTCATTATTTTATATACCTCAATCAAATCACTCCTGAGTCTAGGCTTCTCTAAAGTATACAGACCCCGCTCTTTGAGCCTATCTGGGTAGTTAGTGTTTTAAACTGGGAATCAATCCTGTGGCCCTTCTCTGTAACCTTTCCAAAGTCTCAGTATCACCCACCATGTGAGGGGACCAAAACTGGACGCAGTATTCTAAATGAGGCAGATTCTAGCTCAAGTAGAAGTTTGGTTATATGCAGAGTGTCACTGCTCTGATGATTTGAAGTTTGGAGTCTGGATTCTGATTCAACTTCAGTAACACCTAAACCTCAGGCAGTTCAAACCTGAAGTCCAATTTAACCTGCATTCTCATATCTATTGTTAACTCCTGTCTTCTTTTGTCATAATTTTTGAAGCATTAAAACCTATTTGGATTCCAGCTACAATTGCCTTACCTCAGGACGAGCAGCAAAGGTATAGATTTGATGCGTACCTTTATTGGCAAGATTTTTTTTCAATTTTTTCCCCTTCAGCCCAGTCATATTGTCAATGGCTCATTGGTACAATGGCAAGTCTCGGTGTAGCAGACTAATATTGATCTTGAGCACGGAATTTCTAATAATGGGAGCGATTGATTGCTTGTAACAAAAAACACACAAGAACATGAGAGGGTCTGATTTTTCTCTCCCATCATGCCTCGTATAACATGCATAAAATTAAAAAGAGAATATAATATAGTCGTGTCACAGCTACAGTATATTTAAGAACAGCAGAGAGTAATTACTGAGCATTACACAGCGTGATGCCTCAACTCTCAGATCTTCAATGTTTACTTCCTTTTTCCTTGTTTTGTTGGACATAGTTCCTGCTTTGACTGTGTATCCATATTGACAGTGGATGTGAGGCATCCAGTTCATCCTGAAACGTAATGCTAAAAAGTAACATTGGAAGGAAAAAAAATTGGAAAAATTTTTCAAGCACTTACCAGCCTATAAATTTACAACCAGACTTTTCTTGGGAATTGGTTAATGGAGGTCATAATGAACACAGTCATACACAAGTAATGAGAATGGAAGGTTTGTAATTCCTTATGTTTCCAGATAGAGTATTAGTTTGTGTTACATGAAGACTGGTTTAAACCTTTACTCTCACCATGAGAGAGATTCCTTTCCATTTTCTCCTTTCTTCTCCTGAAGTGCAGTTACATGAGCACAGGGAGCCTTCTGGTACATCACATAAGTGGCCATTCATCATATGTGACCCAAACCAGTCAGTAACACGTCACTTAATTATGGAGACTATTACAACCAAGCTAACCCTTCCCTCACCCAATATCCACATCCACACACTTTCAACACCAATAGCAATCTGGAGCTGCTTCCATTTCTCTCCTAGCCTAGTGTTTGACAGTGATTTCAAATATATTATCTCAATGCCTTCTACAGATGAAATGCAGTATCTTCCTGATGTGCATGGATCAGTAGCACACCACATGGTACATTAATCCACTGAACCATTGAGGGGTTTTCATTGAGAAATGCCCTCATTCACTTTGATGTACATGTTTTGGATGAGGACAAAAACTTAAAAGTGTATTTAGTTTATTTTTTTTGTATACTTGTTTACTCAACAAATACTGTGCTGACAATGAAAAGAATAAGCAGTCATGCTTCATTAGTCTGTAAATAGACTGTTCACTGATGTGCTTTAACTCTTTGTGCATGGATCAATACAGAGAAGCTTTGTAGCACAATAATATCATTCATAGGCCGGCACGTCAACATTGTTCCACCAACGCCACATTACAGCTGTTTGTGCTGCAGGAGATGGCACATTTCCTACAGTATGAACTTTTACAGGAGCCAATATTTTACCTTCACGAAAAGAGTTTTTAGTGCAAACTGTTCAAGGAACTAAGCCTGCCCAACAGTTCTTTGAAAGGGTGGTCACGGCCTGTTAAGACGGCAGTGCCCATAATTAGAAAGAATAGATAACTTGCATTTATTTAGTGCCTTTCATGAGCTCAGGATGTCTCAAAGTGCTTCACAGTGCAGTACTTTTGAAGTGTAATCACTGTTGTAATGTTTTGAAATGTAGTTACAAACTCAGTAGCCAATTTGCTCACGGCCAGGTCCCAAAATAGATCATCTGCTTTGGTGATGTTGGTTGAGGGATAAGTGTTGCTCAGGACAATAGGAGAACTCCCATGCCCTTCTTCAAATAGTGCCATGGGATGTTTTACACCCACCTAAGAGGTCAGATGGGGCCCTGGTTTAACATCTCATTCAAAAGACAGTATCTCCGATGGTCCAGCAATCCCACAGTACTGTACTGAAGTGTCAGCCTAAATTATGTGCTCAAATCTCTGGAGTGGAGTTTGAACCCTCGACCTTTTGACTCGGACACGAGAGTGCTATCACTGAGCCAAGGCCATCACTGAGCTAACGCCATTTGCTGCCTGCTTCCCCTTTTCCTGTAGTCTTCTCCAGAGCTACTGCTCCCTAGGCTTTCATTCATGGATTGCCATGCCCAGCTGTTGGATGTTGACTGAGTTGGAATTTAATGCTGTTCACTCTCCTTTTCTTCTTCTCGAACAAAAGAAGACATGGGAATGGTATTAGGAGGCAGAAATATTCCAGCACCAGAGAGTAAACAGCACTACTAAAATGGAGCTGGTTAGAGGAACTGTCGATTAGTACTGTTAGAGAAAACAGTTTGGAGCTGTTGTCTCTGTGCCAGGTATTAATGTTCTAAACGCAGTGACTTAGATTTACAGATTTTATTATAGGAAATGATACTCGCACACAACACACATGGCGATGTGAAGACTGCGGGAGACCACGCCTTACAGAGGCTGAGTTCAGGCGCAGGGCGATTCACCTTCGGGTCTTCCCTAACATCCTTGCAATGGTTTCGCTTTTTAAGCTCTGCTAAAAGCCCATTGCATCACCTCCTCTATGACTTTCATTCTTGGTTTTGCAGCTAACTCACATCAAATCAGCATTCCAGAAAGTGGGTCTCATAACGAAAGCTATCCTTACAAGTACAGAAAAGTTAAGCATATAGTTGCCCAAACAGATAGATCTATTGGAAGATTAGAACTACCTAAGGCTATCTTGACAATCGATGACCATGATGACAGTCGATACAATTTGAGCTGATTTGTTGACATTCTACAGATATCACCTGTTTCAACAGATTCTGAAAAACTGTCTTTTAATTACAATATGCAGTCCAAAACATAAAATGGGTTCTTTAATAAAACCTTTCCTGCTAGCGTTCCAAACAGGAACTACAGTTTCTTTTGATTTAACTTTTTGTTCTTTCCAGAAGGGAAGTTACGACCCTGCGTGCATTCAGTGGAGATTAGCAAGTGCAGACCTGCACTTATCACATCCCTCATGGTTCAGTGTGTTGCAGCATTCCTGATAGAGACCCTCAAGCAAGACGTTGAATGGTTGCTAGCCCTTGAAAAGATACTGTCTGATAAGTCAAGTAACGAGCACAACATTGTCAGTTAGGGGAGGGGTGGAGGGCACAGGCTCAAACTTCTTTTGTCCTGATATCAACCAGATTGAGGACAACCCTGTGACTCGTTTTCAGCTGGATTCAACTAGAAGTTAAGCTTCATGCTTTCGAGGATACTCTGTTTCAGAGTTAGAAGCCTAATGCTTGCTTTTGTTTTGCCTCACTGAGCTTAACAGAGGGGGTGAGCAGGCTTTACAATGACATAGTGTTCATGATACAACCATGGCTGTCAGGAGATATAGATGTCTTGTGATGTTGGGAATCCGTCTTGATAGGACAACTGTTGATACAGAATGAATGCTGCAAAATACGGCAGAAACTGGAAATCTGAAAGAAAAACAGAAAATGCTGGGAACACTCAGCAGGATGGGCATGATCTGCAGAGAGAGAAACATAGGGTTAATGTTTCAGTATGTTTCAAGTCGATGGCCTTTCGTCAGAGTTCAGAACAAATGCTGCCTGACATGCTGAGTGTTTCCAGCATTTTCTGGTTTTATTTCTGCCTTTTAAAATGCCTGGTTACTCCATCAGAATCTTTTGGAATTTGAATTGTTCCCTCAGTTTGACTCAGTGCCATTTTTAGTTTGATATCAGCTGGATGTGTATGTTTTCATAATGTTAGGATAGTTTCTGATGTCTGTGATGACCGATGCATTGTCCTAATGGCAATAAACAGGTACGTCAGCAGTCAGCATATTGCATTTCCTGATCCTTTTGACTGGTGTAAAATGTAATGAAGAGCATTAATGTAGGCTGTATTATATGTATCATATATGTATTATATGAATGAAATCATTCATTCATGAAGCATACTATATGTGCAGCTTATTTTGAACATCTTCAGCCTTGCTGGTAATAGGAACAAGATTAGGCCATTCAGCCCCTCAAGCCTGTTCCGCCATTCAGTTAGATCATGGATGACCTGTACCTCAACTCCATTTACTTGCCTTTGCTTTATATCCCTTGATATCCTTACCTAACAAAAATCTATCGATTTCAGTCATGAAAATTTCAATTGACTCAACATCCACATTTCATGTGGTGTAACAATATGAAATCTGTTCCGTTAGGCTTGGTCACAAAGTCTGATTTGCATGTTCCATCAAACAGCAGATGGTGTCTGTTCATAAAAAAAAAACAGTCAATCATCTAATTGAATGGTGGAGATGTGAATTGTATCTCCACAGATAGGTTTGTGTAATGCTCTGCAGTACTGGCCAATATTTATCCCTCAACTAACATCATTAAAACATATTATCTGGTCATTATCACATTGCTGTTTGTGGGACCTTGCTGTGAGCATACTGACTGCCGAGTTTCCTACAATACAATAGTGACTACACTTCAGAAGTATTTAATTAGCTGTGAAGCGCTTTGGGACGTCCTGAGGTCATGAAAGGCGCTATATAAATTCAAGTCTTTCTTTATTACAACAGTGATATAACAACATACGTTTCCCATAGTCATTTCAAGTGTAACATTCTGGGGTTACCAGGAGTCCACAGGAATCCCAGACTTTCTAAGTGCTCTTTCACTTCGCCCGCTCGCTCTTCAAATGTACTTCTATTGGTTGTAAAGTAGGTTGGGACATAGTGAGGTCGTGAAAGGTGCTATATAAATGCAAGTTCTTTCTTTCTTTTACTGTGTGAATTCTATTTCATCGCCTGCATTTAATATATTTAAGCCGATATTTGTATGAATGTAATACTGCACAATCTGAAACCACCCAAAATCACCCAGTTTGTACCTGGGAGGAATGGAGAACAGCTTCAAGCATCAATTTCAGAATACCCCAATGTTGAATTGACAGTTTGTGACTTGCAGAATGTTGCAAATCAGCCCCGCAGCTTTTTTTGTTTTTTTAATTTCAATATCATCAAGAAATCATAATATAAATTGAAAATTTGAGAATAAAAAGAATTACGTAGAAATTACAGCACAGAAACAGGCCTTCGGGCCCAACTGGTCTATGCCGGTTTTATGTTCCACATGAGCCTGTTCCCATCCTACTTTATCTGTCCCTAATTGAGAAGTCATCAAATTAGTAAATTGAATGTAGAATAAAATGGCAAGGAAGGCCAGTGAAATGGACAGTATAAATAGGTACAAGAATATGTGTTCCTGGTGAGAGACACAATTTAAGGATATGCGAGCAAGTGGTTTTTTTTTCATCCAAGAAGAATATTCATGCTGGATCTAATGACCTTTTCCTATTGCTAACAATTCTTATTCTCTCACCTTAGTTTAATGCAGCCTTATTTTCTCATTGTAAATATTGTTTGTGTTTTCATTAGAATCCATGTCTTATAACTACAATTTGTATAGTGCTATGGTTTTGGAAGAAGCAACAGTGATGAGCTACAGTGTGGCCTAATGGAATGCTTTTTTTTTCTCATAATATTGGCTGACACCGTGAATTCATAGACATAAGTAACTGTGCTAACTGAGCTGACAGCTTGAACTTTGGGTGTACACCAAACAATATTGTTGTGGTGATGAAAACAAGAGACAACTATTTTGAAGATCATTTGAGCAAATGAACCTAATGTGCTGCATCGCTCCAGGTTTAAAACCTTCAGGTTCATTGACATCTCAGGCATTATATTCATTCTCATCAATACCCAAAAACCTGTACTTGTACATCCTGCCACTCCTACCTTGATATCTCAGAGGAGATCTTCCTTCACTGCAGGGACAATGACCGTATGCTGCAGGCAGACTTACAAACAACGTATAGGACTTAGACCAACTTTCCCACAGCTGTGAAAGTCAAAATGGCATTAAGCTTCCATGCAACAAGATACTTCCAGACCATCACGGGAGTATCTGTCAGATTGGCTAGTCTGCAGGTCATAATTATGACTGATGCCATGTTTATTGGGAAAACACCTTTATAACTTTAACAGTGGAAAGCAGATACCAGCTGGAGAGGGTAGAGAACCTTTACCAGGGCATTACAGATGGAGCCCATGTGGCCATCAGAGTTCCACACATCAACCCTATTGCAGAAATGAACAGAGAGGGATACTACGTAGTAAATATTCAGGTGGTTTCTGATCACAGAAACTGATTCTGCACATAACTGCCTGATGTCCAGTGCTTGCATTATCTGATGGTCCCAGGTGAATGAATGGATGGATTGTTGGGAGCCTGTGGTCTAACATAGAGACCACACGTGGAGCTTAAAAAAACACATTTATTCCTAGGCATTCAAAAATAAATTCCTACCATGGGGAGTAATTGACATGGTTGGCAAATGATTCCTTTTAAATATTTAAAAAATCACACATACAGCCGATTCCATTGTATTACTAAGAATGTTAAACCTATTATATCAGTAACATCCCATGCACCTCAAGACCTCAAAGTTGCAGGCAGTGACCAATACAGAGATGTGACTTATACAAAGGCCTTCTGCCATTCGAGTTCAATTCTTTTCCTTGAATTTGAGACAAAAACTCAGGCAAAGTCAAGAGAAAAAGATACATTTTTAAGTCAAAAATAATAGGGGATCGTTTGTGCTCAAAAAACTTCGGATTTATTCACCTAAACAATATTGGAAGGGACAAATAAAATAAATTCTGCAAGTAAATAATAAATGTTTAAACTGCCTTCATGAAGTGTAATGCTGAAAGGAGCTGGTGAGCATAATTAGCTGCATGCTTAGCGTTTCCTCCTCATGGAACTTTGTTCAGCCACCTGTACATGATGCAGGCAGCTGAAGCTGTTCCATACATCGACTCTGCCCATCAGTGCAGTGAAGTGCTATCTACAGCAAATGTGGAAAGTGGCTGTGTGTGTGTGTCACAAGAGAACTGCAGTATCCATGGATGGAGTTTCCAGGTTTTATCAGGTCTAACCCTAATTTTGGAATTCATCTTTCCAGGGGTTATTGTCGTGTGTAAAATCCCTAAAATCACAAGGAATACTTTTCAGGGCCGATCTAACGAATGAGCACTGGTGGCAGAGAGCCTTGCCCACCAACCGTGTATTTCAGGAAATCAAGGGCCCTATAGAATCTTCACTAAATAGGGAACAATAAAATAAATGAGCAAGTTAAACACCAGAATGATTTATACAGTATGGTCAGGTATTGGCAATTTCCTCGCTGGGCAGAAATTGGATCTTGTGATTTTGTACGTTGTATCTCATATTGATTTGAACAAATTTTCTACATAACGTTAAACTGCCAATTTAACCAATTATCAGGGCGAATGTGGCATAAACTGTGCACAAGGCTCATTAGGCCCCTGAAAAAAAAATAATAATTGTGGACCTCCCTATAATGTAACTAGAGGGCCTGAGCAGCAATTCAGTTGCCCAGCATCTGTTAGGGAGGAGGCCCTAATTTAAAAAGACTACCGCCTCCTTCATGTTTCTCCCTCCCCCCACCCCGGATGACTTCCCCAAATTGCCCCCTACTCTTTCTCTTCCCTTCCCCTGATAGGTGAGACAGCTGGCTCCACAGGCAACCACAAACTGACTAAAAGTTAAATTAAGTTGCGTTCATTTTTGATCTTATAATATATATGTATATCAACAATAGTCTTTAGGTCAATAACTTTTTATTGGCATTAATATGTAACTCACTGCAACATTAAAATCTTATTTTCAGGTTAACTTTACCGAAGTCAAATTTAAGCTATTTAGATTTTCTCTTTATTTATAGACGTTTTAACTTTCTGTGGTGCTTTGAGAAGAATCCTTAATTAAGGCACTGTCACCTCATATAAGATGATGCCCTGAGAGTCTCCTCAGGGAGACCTTCAGTTGACTCTCCAGAAGTCTGAAAGGTGACATCTGGGTATAATACAGAGGAGGCCTGTAGGACTTGTGTGCAGCACAAGAACTGGGGAATTGACCTACAGCAACAACATTTCCTTGTGATTTTGCAATGAGCCTATATCCCGAGACATGTGGTTAAATTCACTTTACACACCTGCTTATCTACGGAGCTAAGTTTTACCTCCTGCTGCTCTGGAACTGAAGTCTGAAGGTGCAGGGAAAGTAAAGTCCAGTTCATGGGAGCCTATTACACCTGTTGGCCTTGTGGAAGATACCTCCAGACAAAGAAATGTGCTCCTGCCACCAAATTCTACACTCCAAAATCTGTTACTTAAATGGCCTTTTATTACTGGTCTTGGGTTTAAATGCATCATTCAGCCATTAGAGTTTCTTTGTCAATTGCTGTAATCTTCACTCTCCCCTGACGTTGCAGTGTTATCTTGTTTGTTCAGCATGTACATGAAAAAAATCATATATGGAGATATAAGAATATAAAGAATAAGAAAAGGTCATTTGGCTCATCAGATCCCTTCCCTCCGTCACTGGATCATGATGAATAAAAAACCTGGCGATTTTCTCATCCGCCTAGTCCATGGGCACTGAGGTCAATTGTAGAACCCCAGTGCTTTTATCACAAAGGCATTGGGGAGTCATAGTCGATGTTCTTTTTTAACTCAAAATATTCCATAATGTTACTGATGTAATTGTCCACTTTCAGATTTTTTGTTCCTGCTACACCAAGATTGAGTGTTTCGGGCTAAAATTTAAGTGGAAAATCATGTCTTTAGGATATGGGTCATAAGGACTGGTAAATGTCACATGTCAATGACTAGCTGTGGTTTGTTCACTCATGATTGTCTTGTTTACTCATGATTGTCTTGTTTTACCAGATCAGAGAGTGCTTTGTGCATTCTGTCTACAAAGCTGTCTGTGTCTATTGATAGTTTAAAGAACAAAATGTAGACTTCAGTATTAGTTATGTTGTCTTACTGCATATATATATAAAGTGTATTTTGTCTTTAACATTTTGGGCCTTTGTTTTTAAAAAAATGGCTAAGTGTCTCAATGGCACATTAGATAAGTGCAGTTAATGTCATATAGATTAGGAAAGTCCTAAGTGCAATTGCCAGCCTGTGCTGGTCTCAACTAGGGTCATAATAGGGGTGCGATAGGTGACCTTCAAGGCCTCTGGATTAGGGAAGTGAAAAATTGGCCAAGCCTCCTATTGTTTAGTGACCTTTGCTGTGTAAACATCAGGTGCGGATAGGATTGGGAAGGAAATCATTCACAAAGATTTGATCGATCTTTGCAAATTAGTGTGCTAAAAAAGAAATCATTTTTGTAGTTGACAACTTACAGAAAGCAAGTCACAACCATCAAGATTAGAGTTGCTCGAGTTGTCCTGAAATGGCCACGGGTACCAGGTCACATCTGAGAGATGGAAATTGCTTAGGTTGCGGTGACTTTACCTTTGTGTCTATTACTAATGCTTTGCTGTGCAACTTCCAACAGACAAGTGAAAGTCACAGTAATGATATGGAGTATATAGTAGAAAGTAAAATCTCTTGTAAATTTAATATTAGGATTCATGTCATGTCAACAGATATTAGTGCCGTTGAGAGAGTACAGATTCAATCAATAAACATGAGTTCCGGTATTGGGAATTTTTTTGTGAGGTTAAAGGTCAAGGAAGTCAGGCTTGCTTTCTTTGGGACAGAGGAATCTTTGAAGTGACCTGAGGTTTTTAAGATTACGAAAGGAAGTGGCAAATCAGATCCAAGTAAACTCTTCACTATGGTGAAGAGTGTAAAAAAACAATGGGCACAAGTAGAAGGTGGGAAGTTAGGTTGAACATTTTGCACCCAGAGGGTAATAGGCTTGTGAATAAGTTACCATTGGAAAGTATTGAAGCAGACAGTACAAATGTGAGCAAGAGGCAATTAGATGTGTTTCTGCAGAGATAAGGCATTGAGGGAAATGCTGGGATGGCGGGTAGGTGTTGCTGAGAGCCATCAAAAAAAGCTTCTCTGGCTCAATAGCCTTCTCATGTTACTAAAAATTCTTGTGTTCTTATCGATAATATTGATAGTTCTTAGTTATGATCAGATACATTTCCTTACAATTAATGATACATTTATTCCAAGTATTCTGTTGGATAAATTAACACGAAAAGCTTTATTTGATACAAAGTAAAATGGATGATTTGATCTTGGTTTTATTCATAAACCACAAATAATCAATATTTTTGTTTTTTCTTTATTTTATATTGATCTACATGTTGGTGCAGTTGTACGTTTTGTTGATTGTGTTTGCAGGAGTAAATATATCTATTGTTACATAGTTGTTCATACTGGTATAGTGTTTCAGGCTTCTGGATCAAGATGTTTTGTTGGTGGAGGAGAGGCACATTAGATACCCTACCTTGTGCAGGACTGTCGTTGGGTTAGGTTGCTACTTTTTGAGGTGTACTTCTGTCTTTCCCCTTGAGTTGGTGTGGCCCTATCCATAGGGGAATGCTATGGTGTTTACAGGCAGTGGGTATGAGGGATTCTGGTTTTATACATCTCCAGGTAAGGTGTCCAGACTGCTCTGTATTTTTCTAGCCTTCAGCAGAGATCAAACAGCAGTACCTCCAACTGGCATGTGTCCCACAGTTACTTTATCCACAGGTATGTGGTGGTGAGCATTAGATTTTACCAGAGGAGGATTCACCTTCTCTCTGCTAGGGACAGAAGTTGGAATAGACTGCAAATAGTGGGGGGATCTTCAACCAATAGATTACAAAGTCGATCTGAGAGCTCCACAAGTTTGGTCATGATCTATCCTGCATTTTAGCTGGATTTGGGAACAGGATTAGAAAATGTAGTAACAAATCACATTAAGTAGGGTATCTCTAGTAGCGGATCTCCTGTGGCATTGCTCATGGTGAGTTGGGAAGGTGAACTGTTTTACAACAATAGGGCTGCTTTGTCATATAACTCACAAGGCCTTGTTATCAGGGTAACTGATCTATGGTGACTGAATAAGTCAAATTACATTTTCAGTAGATGATATTTTGGGCTATGACCAAAACATAGCCTGAACAGAATTCTGCAATTTTATCCATTTCTTTGTGAAAACTGCCTTGGTTATAGGTTCCTTTATGTATGCATTTTCTTACCTTTTTTTAAGCTCAGGATACACAGCAAAATGGTAGGCAACATTGCTTTCAAATTCTAAATATCTGTCTATAAAGATTAATTGTTTTTCAGCTCTAACTAAATAAAGCACAGGTTATAATCCCCTCCTCCCATCTTCTCTGGCTGACCAACTATCTCTGATTTCTGCATTCTCTGAACTAAAAATTAGGCAGTTAACAACAAATATGAAGCTTTACCTAAAAAAAAAATTAAATCTGCTTGTTTTCAAATAATTTTAAGAAGTTCAAATGTAGAAATCCTTTTATACGAAGAAATCTGCCTTGCCACTTACAATGAGTGAATGCATGGCTATAATTGTCATGCAGCGCATATGCTCAGACTGTAGCATCACCCTTCAACTGACAGAGCAATACATCTGGGGCTTTGGTCAGATGCTGAGGCCTTTAAGCAAAAGTATTAATGAGAGTACTTCAAACACAAAAGAAAATCTTAGTTATGTTTATTAAGTTTTTATTTGTTAGATAATTTTTTGCTTTTATTGTGTTATAAACCTTATTTTGGACATTAGAAATTTGAGTTACTGAGAAAAAAATGTCAGCTGAAAGGATTTTGAATTTTTTTTGGAGCGAATTGAATGATTTTGTTGGAGCGAAACTGAGTTGTGATTTGACTAATATGAAAGGAGTGTCACCAAAGTGGGAGCATTCAAAACTCGGGGTGTCAAAGTGGGGCACAGAATGTATAACTTGTATGCTATTGTACTTTTGTATACTATTTCAAAGGTTATATTTTTTAATGTATAATACACCTCATATAGAGTTCATGAAATCAAGCTTTTAAAACTGAAAGGTGCATCTGACTTCTTGGACTACTGGCTTGGGTATCTGGTTCTACATATTGTAAAAACTGGTGTATGCATTGCACTTTCATACATATGGTTTGATATTACTAATTTGCACAGAGCTTCACACACTGGGAGCATGCCTCATGAATTCAGGTCGGGAGGTCAGTGAATCGCACAGGATTTTCCATCTGAATTCTTGATCAACCCTCTCAGTGCACAAATTCGTAAATTTTATCCTATCATTTTTATATACCCTAAATTTAAGGAAGCAATTTATGCTCAGCTACAACCTATAAGATTTTGATTATCATGGTAACCATAAGAAAAGAAAATGATTTCTGCATGGAGTCAACTTATACACCAGATTTTACGATAAATATCTTTTTTTTCCTTGATTCACTCACCTTTTTTCCTGTCTTTTCCTCCTGTCCTTTCTACCCTGCTTCCTACCATCTAGAGAACTAAAGTGTAAGGTTGAGGAAGAAGAGACTAAGAGGAAGTTTCTTACAAAGCAAGCCAAGTTTAACGAAGGCCATTGTATTCACTGCCTGGAACCTTTCCAGTTCCTGGTGAACAGCAAACGTCGATGCCTGGACTGCTCTCTATACACCTGCAAAAACTGTAGTAAATTCAACAAAAAGGAGTATGGTTGGATTTGTGATCCCTGCCGGATTGCCAGGTGAGACAATGCATGGAGCCAATCTCCCTTATGCATGAACATCCTTTTTTTTCCCCCTTCCATGGAATCTGTCTTCCTAATGTATGCACCTTTCATTATTTATTTCCCCTGCCATTTTCTCCCCTGAAGGTGCTGACTCATGCTAGAGTTTCCACAGCTGCTGGTAGCCCCCCCCCCCCCCGCCCCCACCATTATCTTGGAAAGTGGCCATTCTTCATTGGTATGCTCATACTTTGAGATTTGGCAAGCAACGTTGAGGAATTCACTGTCAAGCTTGATCCTGTCCTCAGCCAGCATCATAGAAGTGCACTTTTCTCTATGATCAGGAGTGGGATGCAGAGACTGATTTTCCCTTCATTAGCTCAGGAATACTAAATTCACCAGTAAAAAGATGTGTGTTTAGAGATAATTCAGTGCCTTCAGCAGGGAATGGTGCTTGCAAGAGGTGCAATTAGAAAATGAGGCTTTAGTGTTGTAACCCTCTCTCTGACCGGCACTCCCTGTGAGTATGGCCTCCTCGTTGAGAATGTGGGATCACAGAAATACCCCTTATGTGTATGCTTCAAAGAATTGTTGACAGAACTGAGCATTCTCACTGCTTGATCACCATCTTGTGGTAGAACAGCAGTATTTGGCTGTTTATGTGTAAATGAAATAACATGCTGATCTTAATTTCTAAATAATTGTAAATTTTTGCAGGACTTGTATCACTCTGAAATGTATACATTTTTCATTATTTTAACTGTTTGCAAATTCTTTCCTTGTATCCAGTTTAATTACTGACTATGATTATTGTTCCTCTGCACTTTCTTTCTTGTACCTCCTAAACTCCAAATACTCTTTCCTGTATGTTCTTCCTCTTCCTCATTTAATTCTCAAAGTCTTCTGATCCAACTCATTTTTTTCTAGTTGTGAAAAACTGCGAGCTTCCTTGCCTCCCTCAGTCTACCCTTCCTCCTACAATCTGCTGGTTTCTAAGGCCAAAGCTTGTGATCACCCAATCACTACTTCTTAATTTGCCCTGTTTTCTCTCCTGCCCACTTCAGCTTTGATGGTGTCCTGCGGGATGGACACGGGGATCTATCACGTCTTTTTATATCATTATAAATGAGCGTGGTCATCCTGAATTTCCGCTGGGGTTATCCCAGTCTCCCAACATTGCTTTGGGAGATCAGTGGAACCCCCAGTGATACTGTGTAAATGTCTGAAAGCATCCATTTAGGCCATTTCTCCAGGGGCTCTGCTGATCTCCCACCAAAGTTACATCGGGAGATCGTGACAACCTCTGCAGAAGTTCCAGGTCTACATATTATTAAGTGAAACCTGAACAAGGCTAATGCCTGGGGTTCTTTTTAAAATAGATTTCAGCAAGTGATCCCCGGGGGTAAGCCATTACATCGAGTTACATCGAAACTACAGCGCAGAAACAGGCCATTCGGCCCAACTGGTCTATGCCAGTATTTATGCTCCACATGAGCCTCCTCCTTCCGTACTTTATCTAACCCTGTTGGGATACCCTTCTATTCCTTTCTCCCTCATGTGCTTATCCAGCTTCCCCTTAAATGCATCTGTGCTATTTGCCTCAACTACTCCTTGTGGTAGCGTGTTCCACATTCTAACCATTCTTTGGGTAAAGACCTTTTTCCTGAATTCCCTATTGGATTTCTAGCTTGGAATATGAAGTCGAGTCATCTGGTTTGTAGCCCAGTAGGCATTTGAACGATAGTTAATACAATTCCAGATCCTTTATAGAGCAATGGATGTGTTATTCTGTAAAGTATGTCAAGTGTAACAAGGTTCAACATCCATACATGTGTCAGAGGCCAACAGTTCACACTCCATCTGCTTGGAAAATATATATAATTGATTTAAAAACTTGTTTAACTGCTTATTGAGAAAGGATCTGGAACTCCTTAAAAAAAATTTGCTTAATGAGGGAAAGAATCTTTTGTATTGAACAAGCCCCCTGGAATAGGTACACATACCTATGTGGTAGCCTGAGTGACTTCAGTTCAGTTGGAAGCCACAGTTCGAGTCAGCGTGATGAGAATGGACTCCAAGGTACTTAGAACTATGTTTTGCTTCATCAAAGCTTAGTTTAATGCATGAAATGTGCTAAAAAATTGTAATGATTTAATAGGTTGATCTCAGTTTAATATATTGGTGAGATTAATTACTGTATTTCTTCTCATTTGTTAACTTAGTTTTTGTTTTTATATAATTTTATTTATTTACAATAAATGTGCATTACTAGTTTAGCCTGAATTACATGTCTCACCATGCAGCCTGCTATCCCAGATAGTTATCACATAATGTCGGGATTTGATTAATAGGAAGCGTGGATTTGCCTATGGTAACTGCCTTTTGCGGAGAGCATGAATAAAGATCATTGCAAAGTAGCCTGAATTGAAACACCCTGCCTTCGATCTACATTTCTCAATTTTAAAAAAACTCCATGATATAATTATGAACTTATGTAACGTGAAACTGCAAAACAAGGATAGCATTATCCAGAGTATTGCATTCATTATATAACTTACATTGTATGAAAGAGGAAGATTTTTTTTCTCATCAAGAGAATCCAGTATTCTGTGCAGTTCTATAACCCTGAAGAAGCAGATGTTGGATGCTTTTAGAAAAGAAGATGGATATAGTGTAACAACAGCCATTTTGTGCACAGTGAGATCCCACAACCAGTGGTGAGCTATACGAGCAGTTAACCTGTTTCTAAAGGTGTTCATTCCGGGAGCAAAGTAGGCAGGACATTAAGAGACCTCGCTGCTGCTTTTCACATAGTGCCATGGAATCTTTAATCGTGGAATCATAGAATCATAGAAGTTTACAACATGGAAACAGGCCCTTCGGCCCAACATGTCCATGTCGCCCAGTTTATACCACTAAGCTAGTCCCAATTGCCTGCACTTGGCCCATATCCCTCTATACCCATCTTACCCATGTAACTGTCCAAATGCTTTTTAAAAGACAAAATTGTACCACCCTTTGAGTGAAAAAATTGCCCCTCTGGACCCTTTGAGTGAAAAAATTGCCCCTCTGGACCCTTTTTTATCTCTCCCCTCTCACCTTAAATCTATGCCCCCTCATTATAGACTCCCCTACCTTTGGGAAAAGATTTTGACTATCTACCTTATCTATGCCCCTCATTATTTTATAGACTTCTATAAGATCACCCCTAAACCTCCTACTCTCCAGGGAAAAAAGTCTCAGTCTATCCAACCTCTCCCTATAAGTCAAACCATCAAGTCCCAGTAGCATCCTAATAAATCTTTTCTGCACTCTTTCTAGTTTAATAATATCCTTTCTATAATAGGGTGACCAGAACTGTACACAGTGTTCCAAGTGTGGCCTTACTAATGTCTTGTACAGCTTCAACAAGACATCCCAACTCCTGTATTCAATGTTCTGACCAATGAAACCAAGCATGCTGAATGCCTTCTTCACCACCCTATCCACCTGTGACTCCACTTTCAAGGAGCTATGAACCTGTACTCCTAGATCTCTTTGTTCTATAACTCTCCCCAACGCCCTACCATTAACGGAGTAGGTCCTGGCCTGATTCGATCTACCAAAATGCATCACCTCACATTTATCTAAATTAAACTCCATCTGCCATTCATCGGCCCACTGGCCCAATTTATCAAGATCTCGTTGCAATCCTAGATAACCTTCTTCACTGTCCACAATGCCACCAATCTTGGTGTCATCTGCAAACTTACTAACCATGCCTCCTAAATTCTCATCCAAATCATTAATATAAATAACAAATAACAGCGGACCCAGCACCGATCCCTGAGGCACACCACTGGTCACAGGCCTCCAGTTTGAAAAACAACCCTCTACAACCACCCTCTGTCTTCTGTCGTCAATCCAATTTTGTATCCAATTGGCTACCTCACCTTGGATCCCGTGAGATTTAACCTTATGTAACAACCTACCATGCGGTACCTTGTCAAAGGCTTTGCTAAAGTCCATGTAGACCACGTCGACTGCACAGCCCTCATCTATCTTCTTGGTTACCCCTTCAAAAAACTCAATCAAATTCGTGAGACATGATTTTCCTCTCACAAAACCATGCTGACTGTTCCTAATCAGTCCCTGCCTCTCCAAATGTCTGTAGATCCTGTCTCTCAGAATACCCTCTAACAACTTACCCACTACAGATGTCAGGCTCACCGGTCTGTAGTTCCCAGGCTTTTCCCTGCCGCCCTTAAACAAAGGCACAACATTTGCTACCCTCCAATCTTCAGGCACCTCACCTGTAGCTGTCGATGATTCAAATATATCTGCTAGGGGACCCGCAATTTCCTCCCTAACCTCCCATAACGTCCTGGGATACATTTCATCAGGTCCCAGAGATTTATCTACCTTGATGCGCGTTAAGACTTCCAGCACCTAAACCACAGAACCAGGCAGATGGGACTTGGTATAATATCTTTTCTGAAGGATGGCATTTCCAATAACACGGTACTGCACTGGAATGCCAGCCCAGATTATTTGCTCAATTCCTGGCACGGTGCTTAAACCCACAACCTTCTGATCCAGAAGTGACAGTGGAACCGACTAGACAAACTGACGCACAGTCTCTGTAATCTTGTCCTGATGGTGTCATAAAAAATGTTATTCACAACACTATATCTGAAAAATATCTCACCTCAGGGTTTGGATCACTGTAAATCTCTAGAACTTCACCCAAATGGATGTTTTATTCAGTGCTGTTTGACCTGAAGGATGTTAATGGAGGAGCAGCCAGTGATAGCATCAGTCAAGTATTTACTGAGTCACTGAGTAGCAATCAGGGACAGAATTCCTGGCTAATCAAATCTGAACTTTCTAATTATACAGTACTGGCAAACACTGAGCATCAAGCTCCAAATTCATTTATTGGGACAAATCAAGAAGTAATGGTGAAATAATTGGATTTTGAAAGCCTGTTGATTGGAGAAGGAGGGGAAGTCCCGAAGGAGTAAGAAATTCCAAAGGGGAAAAAGTTGGATTAAGAGCTAAGGAATCAAAAGATTGTGGTGGGGAGGGGGAGAGAAAGGATAAGATAAAGTGTTAGAGAGTGAATTTAAGTATGAAACGGAGGGAGTAAACATAGCAAAAGAAAACATAAAAAAAAAGATTTGGCACTTACTTCTTGTAGGGACACAGACCAGGTTTGTAAAAGGGAAAAATAGGTTGGGGATGGGGGCAATCAAAATTGCTGTTTTTGCGAGCAGGCAGACATCCCGGCTGGACCACATATATTTTTGAATGAGACTTGGGCAAATCTGTGTGCATGTGTACATCGGACACCAGCTCGTCCCACCTTCACTTAAATCCGACGAGCCAATAATTAAAGCAGTAAATGTACCTCATTGAAGTACTTAAGGTAGTTCATGTTTTATGTATTGAACAGTTAAAAAGATTCTTGTGTTACCTGGGCGGCTTTCCCACGGCTTCCAATTCATGCCTGGTGAAAGCAGGCGGAAGGGCTGGATCAGTGAAAAATAGACTAAATAAATTAAATAAAATTACATTTCCCATTGTAAAAAAAAGGTAAATATACATACCTTAGAAATGATGTTGCCTGGACCCCCCCCCCCCCCGATCCCGGTGTCCGGTGTCTCCCCCCCACCCCCCCCCCCCCCCCCCCGATCCCGGTGTCCGGTGTCTCCCAGCTAAAATCATGCCCCATGCCTTTGTTTTTTCAGGATTGTGAAGACTGGGTCACTGGACTGGTTTTACAACCATGTGAGGTCTCGTTTCAAAAATTTTGGAAGTGCAAAGGTGATGCATTCTCTACACACAAGATTTCAACCTGGAGAAAAACAGCCCCTGCGGCATTTAGGTATGCTACTCCTTCTTTCTAGTTGTGTTTGTCAGTAACTTTTTGTCAGGGTTACACTCCTGAGTGCTTGAGGATATGGATCTATTTTTTTATTGAGAGAACTAGGTGACTGACTAATGCTCTAGAGTAATAAACAATATCAAAGTTAAATATAATGGGAAAGGAGATAAGAATTGAAGTAATGGTGATTATGTGTTGAAAAGCACAAAGTTGAAGGACTCATAAGATTTCAGCATTTTATTAATTTTGAAATACTTTAAGGTATTATGTAAGTAAAGCATTATATTGCTGATTATTGTCTGTTTTCCTTTTGCATCTGTGTAATTAAAACATGTGTTATAAATTTAATTACCAGCTTTAGCCTGAATGATATGGTCAGACAGTATATTCTTTTCTGCCTTTTGGAAAGGACGGGAGTGCATGGTGGTTAGCCTGCTTATTCTCTGGTGTGAAATATCACAGTATAGTGGTCACTGTTAATCCTTTGGCATGCCTCTTCCATTCATAATGCATGTAAGGATATAAGTTTCTGACCATAGGAGATGTGGGACTGCCTGATGAAAACTGCATTTTGCTGCAAACATGAATGAAGAAGTTGGGGGAGGGACTGAATTACACAAAGGGAGTTCCACAATTTTGAAGTTGTGAGAAAGAAGGTTGTGGGATGCAGTGATTTCAACACGGTGAGGATGTAGGGAGGAGGAACAGTGTGCAGGATTGTGTATTTGTAAGGAAGTTCAGAGGATACCGTATAGTGGTATCAATATAGACAGGCAAAGGGTTGCAACCACAATTCTCCACATGATGAGCTCTCAAATTCAAACATCTCATCCTGGACACCCCTAATTGGTGTGGTGAGGAAGAGAAATAAAATGTAAGCCTGTAGTTATTTTTCTTTTTTTTTGCCGAAACACTTATCCATGCCTTTGCCACTTCCAGACTCAACTATTCCAGTACTCTCCTGGATAGCCGCCCATCCTCCACCCTCCATAAGCTTCAGCTCATCTAAAACTCTGCTGCCCATATCCTAACCCGTGCCCAGTCCCACTCGCTCATCACCCCTGTGTTCGTTGACCTACATTGAGCCCCAGATATCCAACATCTTGAATTTAAATTTTTTATTACCGTGTTCAAATCCCGTCATGACCTTGCCCCTCCCTATCTCTTCAATCTCCTCCAGCCCTATAACTCTCTGAGAACCCTGTATTCCTCCAACTCTGGCCTCTTGTGCATCCCCCACTCCTTTCAACCCACCATTGGCGACTGTAACTTCTAATTCTGGAATTCCTTTGCCTCACCACCTTTCTCTTCTCCCCTATCTCCTCCATTAAGACCTCCTTAAAACCTGTGTCTTTGACCAAGCTATTGGTTACCCTTCCTAATAACTCCTTCTTTGGCTCGGTATCAATTTTTGTCTGAAGCTAAAGCTGTTATATAAATGCAAGTTGTTATTTTCTGGTTCTATTTGATTTTATTTTTGTTTAAAAGCTTTTTAAATGCCACCCACATTTGAACATCAGGTTGAGTCAGTTCACATGGTCTTCACATAATACTCTCTACACTCATATCTTGCATTTTCCAATTGTGGGAAAATCACCACTCGGAGTCAGACTTAAAGATTCAACATGCAGTTTATTGGACAAAGTACTTTGGGAGAAGAACTGGACACTCCGCAGTGCACGCAGCCACCTTCTCAACTTCAAAATGGCTGTCACGCTTTTTTATACCTTTTCAAGTACAGACTTTCAGCAGCTATTACATTATTAGTCTTGATTAGTTTACACATTAGCCAGTTAGGCCCCCACAGCAACAATTGACCTCCAATCACATTAAAACAACTGTTATCAACTTAAGACAGTATGGTCTTTGTCTGTTCAGTCTGGTTCTGTAGTTTTTATCAGCTCGTTGTGAAATGTCTTTTGTAACTCCAGACTGTAAGTCAGTTTTCTGAACACACAAACTCAGCATTTTTTAATGTCTTTTCCCACAGTCGCAGAATCCATTTTGTTTAGTAGAGTCCATTTTGTTTAGTAGTCATATGTTATGTTTAAGCTTTTAATTATGGTTAGTCTGGTCTGCGCAAAGCGCATTTCAGTGTGGTCTTGGGACATTGACCACAGCCATGCACACAATAGTCACTTCATCTTTGCCTTTAACCCAACAGCTTAAATTTTACTTTAACAGTTCCTCCTTTTGGTCATGATTATGGCTTAATAATCATTTAGACCAATACCGATAGAGTTCATGCAACATTGGTCCGGCATTTAATACACAGCCTTTTCGGGTATTTATCTTCCGTGATGTTCCGTGCGTATGCCTAACCCGTTACTCTCAGGCTACATGTTACAGATAGTGTTCTTCAGCTTTGTTATCGTCTTTCCTGGCGTCCTCGGGTGTCCCCACTGGATGTTCTTGGTCAGTGACCACGCTGGCCCCTGGCATAATCCGAGTCATCATGACTTTACAGCAGACATTAGAACATCCGACAACCAAGCAGCAAGCAATTATTATTACAATGAGAACAATTAGTCCGTGCATTAAATAAGACCCCCAGGATCCTCCCAATAACCACTTGAGCCAAGCATTCCCCTCCCTTGGGCCTTGTCTAAATTCATTGAGTTGCTCTTTTATGTCGTTAACGGCTTGGGTGATATTGTAGGATTCATCTGTAACATGTGTTATACAGATGTCTCCTATTATCGTGCATACTCCCCCTGCTGGGCTAATATATAGTCTACGGCATAACGGGTTTGCTGCGAGTACAAACTTAATTCCGCTAGTTCTTTATTAACGGCACTCAGTCCTTTCGCTGTGCTGTTTCCCAAAACGGTTAGTCCACAGATTAAATAGTTTCTATTCTTCGCGCCAATCACTCCTGTTGATCCCCCCAGAGACAGGGATCCAAGAAACCCGTAGCCGATCGAAGGTCCCAGTGTGACTGGGCCCCTCCAGTCGGCACAAAACTCCCGGCTGATGGCCCGTGTTACAATCTTTCTCCGGACATGCCCCCTTTGAGGGCATGGGACCGTGAGTGGTCCTATTGCCCCTACTGCAAAGAGGATCGGGAGGGTTGGCGTTGCCGTCGTGAAGGTTCCGTTTAGGAGGAACACAAATCCCTTCCTGGCTCGGTAACATTTAACATCCCGGGTACTGGCCCGTACGAACTGTATATACCGCCAGTTGCTCGGCTCACTTGACTTTCCACCCGCTTTTACCAATTGGTAAGTATCAAACGGGTATGTCCATGTGGCTGAGCTGACATGAGTCCCATTACACTGACCACAAATGAATTGTCTCCCCGCGGTCACATTCAGGCATCTTTGCTCATTACAGGTACAAGCAAAGTGATCTCCGTTTACTTGACAGTGCTGATGGGCACATTGCGTCTGCACACAGGAAGCACTCTCGAGGACCAAGGCGTATGCACACCCCCATCCGTGTCCCGAGAAGCAGAGCGGGTAGCTTGTATTGTCTGAGCATACCCTCCCTTTTATTCCCTGGACCCCCCAGCACACAGGATTTGTGGAGTTTATTAGTTCCACGCATCTCCCCTGTATACCCCTCCTATATATGCCTGTGCGTCCCTTACAGGGTGCGTCTGAAGTATCTATCGTATATAAGTCATAGGGGGTCCACCCAGGGGTGGCCACAAACAGGGTCTCAACGGAGTGGGCTAACGGGTAACACACGGTTCGATTTCCGTGTAGATGTACATGGGTCGTGAAAAATAAGTTATCTTTCAATCCTGTTAATTTTACGACCGCGACCACATAGTGACATAATTATACACATATATTTAGACATGTTAATTAGGTTTTGCTTATTACTCTATAGTAACAACTTCCCAAAGGCTATATCGCCAACCCGAACGCTTTAGTGAGTCTTGCTTGTAGTTATCATCTGTTGTAAAATAAATAAAAACATTTGTTCAATGTTTATTCATTTGTTTCTTTGTATAATTTCAATTGAGTCCAATGCTTCCATACTCCCTTCCCTCTTATGTCGAGACAGGCACAGGTGTCCCCACTAATTATGACCTCATATGGGCCATTCCATTTTGGTGCAAACCCCGGTTTTTCGGGTAATGTTTTTACCATGACGCGACGTCCCGCCGTTGGGACGTCAGGGAGCGTTTCAAGCTCTTTCTGTGCGTCTCTTCCTGATTGTCTCTTACTAATTTGCGCATCCCTTTTAGCTGGGCGCTTAGTTCCAAAACATACCGTTTAATTTTATCTTTTAGTGGGCCTACATCGGCCCCACCTGTTATGATGCTTTCCGGTAATTGCATTGCCCTGCCTGTCATTAGCACATAAGGGGTCAATCCGGTTGTCCGGTTTGTTGTGGCTCTTAACCTCATTAATATAATAGGTAATACTTCTGTCCACGTTTTCCCTGACGTTTGCATAGCCTTGGCCAGGGTATTCTTAAGGGTCCGGTTCATGCGTTCTACCATTCCGGAACTTTGCGGATGGTAAGGGATGTGGAATTTTTGTTTTATCCCCATCAACTGGCACACTGTTTTTACCACCTTTCCGGTGAAGTGTGTCCCCTGATCTGAATCAATTTGTATGGGTACTCCCCATCTAGGGATTACCTCCTCCGCCAATATTCTAGCCACTGTGGTAGCAGTGCAATTTCTGGTAGGGAACGCTTCTACCCACCTGGTAAACTGGTCTATGATAACCAAACAATAGGTTTTACCGTGGGATTGTGGTAGTGGCCCTGTGAAATCTATTTGTAGATGTTCCCAGGGTCCCTTTGGTCGGGGTTGGTGTCCCATCTTAATCTTTATGGGTCGACCAGGGTTGTGTTGCGCGCATGTCACACTGCGGTGACAATGTTGGGCTATGTCCCTCCCCATTCCTTTCCACCACCATTCCTTCCCAGTACTAGTTGCCATAGTCCCCCTTCCCGCATGTGAGAGTCCATGGTGTAATTCCAAGAGGGTGTTTTGTATACATTCCGGCGACATTACCTTGTCATTACGTCTCCAAACGTTATCAGTCCCTCTGCTTGCTCCCTGTGTTTCCCACCTACCCTTTTCCTCTACCGAGGTATCCTCATGTAGGTCTTGAATATTTATTTCGTTTTCTGTCTGGACTGTTACTGCCATTGGCAGCTCGCAGACTGCGTCCCGTTCTAACGCTAGCTGCGCTGCTCTGTCTGCGGTTTGATTTCCTTTGTATTTTAGCCAGTCGGGGGCTGTCCCTTCCTGGTTCTTTCCGATGTGCCTTGACTTTTATTACTGCCGCTTCTCGGGGTTTTTCACTGGCTCTCAGCAATGCCTCAATTCTTTGTTGGTGTTTAATAGGGGTTCCCCCCGTGGTTAGAAACCCCCTCCTACCCCATGCCGCCATATAATCATGTACTACTCCGAACGCGTACCTACTATCGGTATATATATTTACCGCCTTCCCTTCAGACAATTCCAGTGCCTCTGTGAGTGCCACTAGTTCCGCCACCTGCGCGGATAAGCCCCCGTCAATTCTTCCCGCCCTTACTGTTTCCAATCTATCATTTACTACCGCCCACCCTGTCCGGGGTGATCCTTCCACGTATTTACGTGAGCCATCTACAAAAAAGGTTTCTTCAGCCATTGCTAAAGGTGCATCCTTTATCTCACCCTCCTCTGTATTCATGTCTACATCTCCACAATTATGTGGTTCGCCTGTTTCCAAAATTCCTTCTGCTGGGTTATCTCCTGTGTCTCTTACTATTATAACTGATTTACTGGGAGGCAGGAGGACGGCTTCCCATTTGGCCTTTCTCATGTTTGAGACGGATCTTAATTTCCCTGTATTTAGCATTTCCACCAGAGTGTGTTTGGTGTGGAGGATTATATTTCCTGTCATCACTATCGGTTCGCTAACCCTTACTGCCCATGCGGCGCAATCTAAGGCAGCTATACACCTTGGCAGTCCGGTTACTACCGGCCCTTCTGCTGTTGAATAGTAACCTATGGGTCTCCGTTTATCGCCGTGATCTTGCATTACTACTGCAGAGTAGAACCCCCCCTCATTGTTGCAGTGTATGTGGAAATCTTTATTGGAATCTGGTAGTCCCAGTCCGGGGGCTGATATCAGTTCTGCCTTTAGCTTATTATAGGCCTCGTCTTGTTCAGGTCCCCATTCTATGGGGCTTAGAGCTGGCTTTCCCCCTTTAACTAGCCTCTGTATAGGTTCTGCCAATTTTGCGAATTGCGGGATAAAGCTTTGGCTATAATTAAACAGCCCCAGTACCTTCCTGACTCCTCTTACGGTGACTGGCCGAGGCATTTGTTGCACTGCCTTCTTTCGGTCTGTGGGCATTTCTTTAAGACCTTGTGAGATTAAGTGTCCCAGGTACAGGACTTGTGCTTTCCCGATTTGTGCCTTTTTGGGACTGACCTTTAACCCTGCGGCTTTTAGTTCATACAACACTAGATATAGTGCTTCCTGATGTCCCGGTTTGGATTCTGAGGCTATCAATATATCATCCACATATTGTAGAATCGTGCTGCCCTTTCCTAGTTCTACCCTTTTCAAAAGATAGCGGGGCTATTGTGGAATCCCTGTGGTAGGCGAGTCCAAGTATATTGTTTGTCTCCCACTGTAAATGCGAATTTTTCCTGGGAGTCGTGATCCAGGGGTAGGGACCAGAATCCATTGGCTATGTCTAATACGGTGAAGATTTTATGCTTCGGCGACAATCCATTCAGGATTGTTGAGGGGCTTGCTACAATGGGGTGCAATTTGGGCGTGACTTTATTAAGAGCAGTATAGCCTATCGTGAGTCTATAACTTCCGTCGGGTTTGCTCACTGGCCAGGTAGGGGAGTTAGTGGTACTTGTAGTTTCCCTTAGGATTCCTTTTTTCACTAACCCTTTTACTATTTCTACTACCGCTGCCTTTGCTTCCGGTTTTATTGGGTACTGTCGGTGGGGCTTATGCTCCGGTCCGGGCACCTTTATCGGGTCAGTTTTGGTTAGGCCGGTGTCTAATTTTGTTTCGGCCCATACTCCAGGGACGGAGGCACAGATGGCTCCAAACCCTTTTGTTTCTAGTCGCCAATCCCTGGAGGTGGCCGTGGCCACCTTAATGGTCTCGAGGTGACTCGTGAGTCTCCCCATTCCTGTTTTCCGGCCGCCCTGTTTTGGCCAGATTAGCTCTCCCTTCCCGCAGTCGATCAAAATTTCGTACTCTTTCATTAAATCATTCCCATTATTGTACCTTCGTTATTTTTACATACATAGAATTTCATAGGTATATACAAATTATTTATTTCTACTAACGTGGTCTCACTCAGGTAAGCGGGTGTTTTATTCCCCCCTATCCCTGTTAGATAAATCATCCTACTTGTAATGGGTAAGGGAAGGTCGGTGACGGATATAGATGCCCCTGTGTCCACCAGCATCTCACATTGCCTGCCCCCTACCAGTGCAGACACATAGATCCTTCCCTCTTTCTTACCCTTATTGATGGGGGCTGCCGGCCGTCAGTCTTGCTGACCTCGGAGGTTCCTTGGCCCCTCCGGTTCTATTGTGGACACGGGTTAGGGTTGGGATTTCTCATGTTTGCTCCAACATGTTGCTTCTACGTGTCCATATTTATTACAATAATTACAATGTTTCTTGAAGTTGTTTGCCTTCGTATGCAACCGGCAATCCCTTGCAACGTGCCCTGGTCGGCCACAATTGTAACAGATCGGGTTGGACCTGGTTCCGCTCCCGCTACCGTAGGCAGCTACTCTTTCTTGCTTTATCTTGGTGTGAGATTTCTCCTCTCCACCCCCTTGTACGCCGCTAGCCCATTCTACCAGTTCGTCATAATCTTGGGACAGGATCACTCCCATTTTTAAGATGGCTTGATGAGCGCTAGAGAGCCCATCCTTGAAAGCCTGGATGAAGGCTCGATCCCCACGGCCCGGGTTTTCTTGCCCTGAACATTCCTGATATATTTGGAACAATCGTTCCCCATATTCAGAGGCCCCTTCCGCCCTCTGCTGTTTGGTTGTTGTGATTTTACTCTAATTGGTAGGGGTGTTCCCCAAAACTCTCTGTACTTCTGTTTTAAACAAGATGAAGGGTGCCTGCTGGGCATCCAATTCTGCCGTTAGGGCTACCGCATGTGTCCAACGCCCCCCATTATAGTCTACAGCGGCAAGGGCGGCGGGCCCTCCGGCCACCTGTCTCCATTTGTCCGCTGGACATGCGGCTCTGACTAATTGGTGTATATCTCTTAAGTGCAGTTGGTGTCCTACCCAGACCGTATCTAGTTCTGCCCAAAATTTCGTATTCGTGCTCCTGGGTTGTAGTTTACCCAGTGAGGCCATTATCTGTTGCCTTTCTCCCGGGGTGAATGGTTCATACTGTGCTGTTGGCCGCGCGTTTGTTCCCCCCCCGTGTTATTGGCGCTAAGTTATGTTCCGGCGTAATCTCTTCTTCTGGAGGGGCGGTCGCTTCCTCATAAGGGGGGAGAGGGAAATTTTTTCCTTCCCATTGAGTCCCTTCTAATACTTGATTACTTTTTTCTAATTCCCTTATCCTAGTTTCTAATTCCCTAATTTTATCCTTATCTTCGCTCCACTTTCTAGTGGAGGTGCCTACTTGTCCTATTAGTCCAGTTAGTTGGTGGACTAGTAATACCCCTGCCTTTTTTGTTCTGTCTTTCTTTTCCCCATCTATCCACTTTCTCTGTTGTTCTAAGGTCTGAGAAACATCCCAGCCATCCTTTTGCATCTGCTTAATCAATGAGTGTCTGTCTGTCATATATTTATCAATAGGGAACCCGCAGGTCCCCATCTAGTTTGTTCACTTGTCATCTTTACTTGCTGTGTCATCTTTTCTTTCTATCTTTCGGGTCCCGGTCTCTTATCACCGGACTTTCTTTTCTCTCAAACTTTCGGGTCCCGGTCTCTTATCACCGGACTTTCCCAGTCTCTTATCACCGGACTTTCCCGGTCTCTTATCACCGGACTTTCCCGGTCTCTTATCACCGGACTTTCCTGGTCTCACCGGACTTTCCCGGTCTCTTATCACCGGACTTTCTTTTCTCTCAAACTTTCGGGCCCCGGTCTCTTATCACCGGACTTTCCTTTCTCTCAAACTTTCGGGTCTCGGTCTCTTATCACAGGACTTTCCCGGTCTCACCGGACTTTCCCAGTCTCACCGGACTTTCCCGGTCTCTTATCACCGGACTTTCTTTTCTCTCAAACTTTCTCACACTTTCTAACTCCCGGCCCAAATTCCACTCCAGATTTTACTTTTAACTTTTAACTCCGGCCCCGACTATCGACTCGGCAACGTTTTTTTTATACTCACGGGCACAATTGCCATTTTGGTAACGTGTTTCCTCCACTGGAGTCCGGCTCTAGGTTAAGGTGATCAGCTTCTTAACACTTTTTAAAAAAAACTTCAGACAGTACACATCGTAAATTAACTTATGCTCTAATCTCTGCGTTTGTTCGCCACTACAGAGTTTGATACCGGATGGCCCTGACCACTTGTGCCTCACAATCGCAAGTGCCCTTGGTCCCTACGCCCACTTCATGGTCCTGACCTTCGCGTGGGGGATCTCCCCTCTTAACAACCGGTCTAAGGCTGGGCGTATGAGAGGCACTCCCTTGTCCTTAGTCGATCAGCACAAGCAATCAGTTCCTGTTTATACCCGACAGTCCCATAAATTCTCCTAACTTTCCCCCGTTTTTAACTGCAGTGTTGGCTCAGTCTTACTCCCACAGTTCAATAATCTCTACTCCAGTTCGCCGATCGAGGCCAACCGATCAACTCACCAGCAGTGAGATCCTGCCGACTACGCCAATTTGTTGTGGGAAAATCACCACTCGGAGTCAGACTTAAAGATTCAACATGCAGTTTATTGGACAAAGTACTTTGGGAGAAGAACTGGACACTCCGCAGTGCACGCAGCCACCTTCTCAACTTCAAAATGGCTGTCACGCTTTTTTACACCTTTCAAGTACAGACTTTCAGCAGCTATTACATTATTAGTCTTGATTAGTTACACATTAGCCAATTAGGCCCCCACAGCAACAATTGACCTCCAATCACATTAAAACAACTGTTATCAACTTAAGACAGTATGGTCTTTGTCTATTCAGTCTGGTTCTGTAGTTTTTATCAGCTCGTTATGAAATGTCTTTTGTAACTCCAGACTGTAAGTCAGTTTTCTGAACACACAAACTCAGCATTTTTAAATGTCTTTTCCCACAGTCGCAGAATCCATTTTGTTTAGTAGAGTCCATTTTGTTTAGTAGTGATATGTTATGTTTAAGCTTTTAATTATGGTTAGTCTGGTCTGCGCAAAGCGCATTTCAGTGTGGTCTTGGGACATTGACCACAGCCATGCACACAATAGTCACTTCATCTTTGCCTTTAACCCAACAGCTTAAATTTTACTTTAACAGTTACCCTTCCTAATAACTCCTTCTTTGGCTTGGTATCAATTTTTGTCTGAAGCTAAAGCTGTTATATAAATGCAAGTTGTTATTTTCTGGTTCTAATTGATTTTATTTTTGTTTAAAAGCTTTTTAAATGCCACCCACATTTGAACATCAGGTTGAGTCAGTTCACATGGTCTTCACATAATACTCTCTACACTCATATCTTGCATTTTCCAATTTGTATGTGCTTGAATGGCGTTTTGCAGGTAGATTTTGGAGTGAGGCATCAGCTCCAACTCTGTAAGGAAGTCTGATGGATGGGAGGGCACATTGGACTGAGTCACCCCTACTGTAGATTTCAATGGTGGAATGTTGCTCTCTTCCGCTTCTCAGTCAGTATTGATTGGGATCATTTGCATTTTGTTGGCAGTGATTATGCCACATGCGGCGCCAGAGATTGGCTAGTATTTCCTCAGTTCCATTTGGAAGCTATCTATCATTGTTTGGATTGGCAGATATCCCTAATGTGCTGGTTGTGGGTGTAGTTGTGCTTCACCACAATACGGGGATGGATCTCTGACTGCCAATGGTGAGAGCTGCATTAATATGCACTGCTGGGTCTTGAGCAAACAAGCCTTGCAAGCGTGATGCTTGATTGCGAGGTCAGTCTTCCCAAATTGCTGTTCAAAGTGGATTTATGTCAGGGTACGATCAAAATATATGAATCATAGAATTATAGAAGGAGCCCATTCGGCCCATCGTGCCTATGCCGGCTTTTTGAAAGAGCCTTGCCATTAGTCCCACTCCCCTGCTTTTTCCCCATAGCCCTGAAAATTTTTCCACTTCAAGTATTTATCCAATTCTCTTTTGAAAGTTATTATTGAATCTACTTCCACCACCCTTTCAGGCAGTGCATTCCAGATCATAACAACTCGGTGTGTAAAAAAAATTTTCCTCATGTCGCCTCTGGTTCTTTTGTCAATGACCTTAAATCTGTGTCCTCTGGTTACCGACCCTTTTGCCACTGAAAACAGTTTCTCCTTATTTACTCTATCAAAACCATTCATGATTTTCAACACATCCATCTAATCTCACCTTAACCTTCTCTGCTCTAAGGAGAACAATCCCAGCTTCTCTAGTATCTCCACATAACTGAAGTATTTTGTTCTTGGTACCATTCTAGTAAATCTCTTCTGCACCCTCTCTAAGGCCTTGACGCCATTCCTAAAGTGTGGCGAATAGAACTGGACACAATACTCCAGCTGAGGCCTAACCAGTGTTTTAAAAAGGTTTTGCTTTCTATGCCTCAATTTATAAAGCCAAAGATCCCATATGCTTTTTTAACAGCCTTCTCAACTTGTCCTGCCTCCTTCAAAGACTTGTGTAAGTACACCCCCAGATCTCTCTGTTCCTGCACCCCCTTTAAAATTATACCATTTAGTTTATATTGCCTCTCCTCATTCTTCCTACCAAAATGAATCACTTCACACTTCTCGGGTGTTAATTTTCATCTGCCATGTGTCTGCCCATTTCATCACTCTGTCTATATCCTTCTGAAGTCTGTTACTATCCTCGTCACTGTTTACGACATTTCCGAGTTTAGCATCATCTACAAACTTTGAAATTATGCCCTGTATATCCAAGTCCAGGTCTTTAATATATATCAAAAATAGCTGTGGTCCCAACACCAACCCTTGGGGGACACCACTGTAAACTTCCCTCCAATCTGAAAAACAACTGTTCACCATTACTCTCTGCTTTCTGTTCCTTAGCCAATTTCGTATCCACGCAGCAGCTGCCCCTTTAATCTCACGAGCTTCAATTTTGCTAACAAGTCTATTATGTGATGCTTTATCAAACGTCTTTTGAAAGTCCATATACACAACATCAATCACACTACCCTCACCAACCATCTCAGTTACTTCATCAAAGATCTCAATCAAGTTAGTCAAATACAATTTGCCTTTAACAAATCCGTGCTGGCTTTCATTTATTAGCCCATAATTTTGTCCTGGATTAATGTCTCTAAAAATTTCCCCACCACCGACATTAGACTGACTGGCTTGCAGTTGCCGGGTTTATCCCCCTCCCCTTTTTTGAACAGTGGTGTAACATTTGCAATCCTCCAGTCCTCTGGCACCACTCCCTTATCTAAGGAGGATTGGAAGATTGTGGACAGAGCTTCCACAATTTCCACGCTTACTTCCCTCAGCAACCTAGGATGCATCCCATCTGGACCAGCGGAAGGAGTATGCTGACTTTGAGTTGGCCTTCCTACACTTTATAGCATATGGAGGTTGGAGCATATACTTCCATGCCCCTCATCATTCCTTCTGCATTATCCAATGGCCAAGATCTTGTTCCCAGGTCTCTTTCAGGCTTTGTGTGCTACCTGGCACTGACTGGTGAGCATGCAGAAGAGAGTAGAGAAGGATTCTGCTGAACTTTCTTAGATTGTGGAGCAAAAGTTTCAGTGTGGAGTTTACAGAGTGTTACTGGGTTCTGAAGGGAGCAGAATAGGTTGGACAGTGTAAGGTGGAATTTGTCAGCCAGTTGTTGAAAGGTTATGATGAGTCCCTACTGGAGAAACTGGTCTAATTCCCTTTTCAGGCCAGATTCTAAACCTTGTTTTTTCTTGCCCAAGGGTATCTTCAGTGCTTTGCAAGCCTTCTTCCAAGCTATCAGGGTTATTGCTATTATGTGATGCATTCAGGTCTCTACAATAATGAGGAATAACATAATTCCAGTTTTTACTTTATTCTTAATGTATTTATTACTTCTTGTAGATTCACACTATGAACGAGGTGGATTTGACAGAGCATCAGACAGTTACTTGCATGGTGAGTAAACAACAGGATATTTATTTTTTTGTCCATTTTACAGTAACCCTATTGACACCACTTTCTGGCTTCCAGGTATATTCAGTGATATTCATAATACAGCCCCCGGCTATTTGCCACCTGTGGCCCTTGGCAGACTTGCTGGTCCATCTGCCAATTGAAATGAAGAATACACCATGTGGGTAATTACTGGAGTAGACCCACTTGTCATCTATCAATGGGGCAGCGTGTCACCCGACCCGAGTGTGGCTCTCAAACGAGACTTTGATTGGGATTGTAGCCCATGGCAGAGAGTTAATGAATAACATTGCGTTAAATATACACTTGTGGAGAATCTTACTCTATCTAGCTGAAACAGATATTTATCACTTTTATTTGGCGGTATAATGATAGTAATGATGATTTTCTCCTTTAGCCACTGAGACAGACTCACTCTTGTTGGGATAGATCTTGGCTTTGTGCAATAGTGTAAAACAGGCTGCCGACTCGCTGTCACTCGTTTTACACTATTGCACAAAGTCAAGATCTACCCCGTTGCCTCCTTACATAATTAGCTCCACTGCCCTACTGTCAGCTGCTGCACATTACATGCAGCTATGCAACAGCACAAGCACACAGTATGCTTTGTTAGATTTACAGTGTACATACTGGTAAATGAAAGAAATACAGACCAGCACACCCACTTGTTCCTTCTGGTCTCTCAGAAGTTGGCAGTTTGTTCATTGTTAAATATTAATTATAGAACTTCCTCGATGGCTCATTCGCAGTCAAGTAGTACTGAGCCATAAAGACCATGAAGGCCCCCCAAAGTTCAGTCTATACTTTGTCTTGAGTTGACTGATCTCAGTCAGTTGTAAACAATTTTACAACACCAAGTTATAGTCCAGCAATTTTATTTTAAATTCACAAGCTTTCGGAGATTTTCTCCTTCCTCAGGCAAATGAAACATTTGCCTGAGGAAGGAGAAAATCTCCGAAAGCTTGTGAATTTAAAATAAAATTGCTGGACTATAACTTGGTGTTGTAAAATTGTTTACAATTGTCAACCCCAGTCCATCACCGGCATCTCCACATCACGATCTCAGTCAGGGCAGTGAAGGAGGTGCTAGAATTGGTCTCACTATTCATGAGCTAGAGACTGGAAAAATATATTAAATCAAACTCGGCTGATCACCATCCAGTGACTGCGTCTGGAAAGTGCACGTTTGGGGACATTTGGTAAAGACAGATTTACGATCAGTTGTGATGTCCCTAATAGTTGAACAGCCTGGTGGTAATCAATGTCTGGGGCCACAGTAAAGGGCTGCCAGTGTCTGTGGAACTGTACCCCAACATGACTGCATCTTCAGGGAAGAAGGAGGCGGATGCAAAGAATGTATTTTTATGTAGCACCTTTCACACCTACAGGACATCCCAAAGTGGTTCACAGCTAATTCATTATTTTTGAAGTGTGACCACTGTAATGTAGGCAGAAGCAGCAGCTAATTTGCACAGAAAGCTGATTTCATCTTTTTCAAACTGATCCAGCAGGCAATGGCGAATGGTCAGCTGCTGATGTGGACCACATAATCAAGCCAAAAGTGATATTGGGATTCTGTTTACGAATGCAGGAGAATTCATTAGCTTTCAGATATTAATGCCAGCTGATGAGATTTCCTCTATAATGAATAGCTGATAGCTTGGTGTATGTTTCTTACTAAATGAGTTGGGTTTACAAAGAATAACAGAAGCTAGGTGCTTTCTTGAGGGGCTCAGATAATGTCACAAACAGAAATGTTGAACATATTATTAGTCTTGTTACAATGAGGGTTTTTTCTCCCCAATTTCCCCCTCTCATGGAAGTGTTGACTCATACTGACACATGGATCTACAGGCACCAGCAGGCCTCCACTACTCTGCCCAGGTAGCCATTCTGCAAGTGTGAGTCCAGACAGTGACTGTGGGCTGTATCACAGCTGATCTCAGTGCTGTCCTGTCTTAATGCTGAGATGAGCTAGCTCAGCATGCACCATCAGAAATTGAATCACAAACTCAATAACATAGTAGATGGTGCATTTACCCACGGAGCCATTGGGGAGCTCATATGAATGAATCTTAAAAAAACATTTCTTGATATTAAAAATATTGGTTTGGTTTCTCAAAATGTTGGATATATAAAGTTATATGACGAGACTTTTTTCAAGAGCTGATACTTTTGTACAAGATTCCTCCTCATCTCACGTCTCCACACAGTTTAAAGGACCGTATCCTTCATGGAAAGTGGAAGAGCCAATGAGCCATGTTCATTTTTATCACAGTGACATCACATGAGACTGAGTAAATTGGCACATTTGGTAATTAGCCATACAGACAACAACAACAATTTGTATTTATATTGCACCTTTAATGTAGTAAAACGTCCCAAAGCGCTTCACAAATTAATCACGATTATCAAACAATATTTGTCATGTGCCACATAAGGAGATATTAGGACAGGTGACCAAAAGCTTGGTCAAAGAGGTAGGTTTTAAGGAATGTCTTAAAGGAGGAGAGAGAGGTAGAGACGTTTAGGGAGGTAATTCCAGAGCTCAGTGCCTAGGCAGCTAAAAGCAGACCAAGGAAGGTCCAATCCTTAGACCTAGCTGGTCTCAAACAAGGCGGTGGCAAGATGCCACCTGTGTGCTTCTGGAACAGGCAAGAGATTTTTTTAAAACACTTGCCAAACTTCCCACTCCTGATTGCCATACTGTAATTCTTACTGGAATGTGTGCGGATGCCGGGTGATGACAGGATTGGGGTCAGCAGTGATGACTCCCATGACAGAATAGCCCGTCAGCATTCACGGTCAAGGCTCACACATGAATGACTATTTAAATGAGGTACCCTGGAGTGGCTGGCATCTGTAAAACTGTACTCTGTCATGAGTCAATAACTTCAGGAGAGGACAGGAGAAAATAGGGGGAAGACTTCTTTCCCAAAAATGTCACTTCCTTTGAGGGGGATTGAGTGGTATGGCAGTTATCAATCACCACTGGATCTTATTTAATTGTAAGGATTATAAGTGAAGTAAATTGTGGGCAGTCTTGATCTAGTTCTTGTGGATTTGGGACTATGGCAAAAACTGCCCACAGATTGTTATGGAACTCAAACAGGACACAAGGATGGCTGGTGTGGGAAATGAAATGTGACACTGCTGTAGAAAGGAGTGGGGAATGGCGGGTGCTCTGTTTTATGGCCGAAACTGAGCGACACTTTTGCAATTGAGTAAAGAGAGGTGCACCCTGCAGCTAAACCTGGCAGTATCTGACATCAAAGTGCTTAATGCTGATAATGGATGGGGAAAGTGCAGCATTCACCAGCACCAATATCCTTCACCTTGATGAATTCAAAAAGTAAATACTACTACCTTTTCTAAATATTTGACCACTGTAAGAAAATAGCCCAGTGCGAGAAATGTCCGAGCCCATTCCACGCAGAGTCTGTGTATTCCATCATGGACTTCCTGCCCCCCAGCAAGAGAGAAAAACTTGATGGATACTTTTTATCCATCAAACAAACTGTTTCTCTGAGTTAGATAAGACCTACTGCTGTAGCTCTCGATATTTTGTCAGTTCCCACAGTCAAGTCTCCAATGTGCGGCAGCTTCATTTGTTTAGGTGGGAGAGACTCGATTGACCAAATAGCTCCTAAATTAAAAAGGCACCCCACTGTCAATAGCAAGAGCAGAAGTTGCTTTACTTCCTCACACTCATCAATTAAACATGGAGTTGGTTAATACCAGTTTTTGTTGAGCAGTCACATTTGCTTCCTGTGTCTTGGCCCAACCGTGTGCTTTCTGATTTGGTGTGCGTGCCAGGCGAAGGGCAGCGCGGCGTTAAACTGTAAGTGAAATTGATGTTCTGTGTCCTTCTCCTGAAGTGCACAACATTACGTGACCCTAGAACACAATGCTTTGTAGGGTGTTAGGATTTCACAGTCAAGTACCAGTCTCAGCATTAATGATGTGTTTTTCTCTTCTGTTTTCCCTTCCTGTAGGTGAATACAATCCTCAGACGATGGCAGGGGTCATTGAAGTGGATGAAGATAATTTAAATGACTCAGAAGCTCACCGCTATAGTGTGGTAATGTCTCTTTTAGGTGTTTGCATTTCAAAATGTCAATCATTTGTGCAGTAAGATTTTACTTTAAACGCCATACTGTATTTTCAAAGGGCTTCTTTAATCGTGGTAATTTGGTAATTGCATTTATTACTTGGGGTGTCTGCTGCCATCCACCAAATATAACTGGATCTATAAATATATACTGATGGACCAGTTACATTACTGGGGATGGAACCTTAATTGAGACTAAATGTAGATCGCAACAGACATCTAAACAAAAGACAGACTCTGTGGAGGGTTGTGACAAGAAAAGAAAACTATGGGCTGCATTTTGGAAGATTAATTAGCATTGGTTTTAACTGAACACCAGGTGTTCCATTGCACATTGAATGGCAAATTTACAGTTTGATGTCCTACTGGGCTAGAAAATACTTATTACAGATTACACTGTCCCAATCTCGTATCTGGTTTGTATTACTAGCTCTATTTTCTCAATCTCTGTATCTGATTTGTATAAATAACTTCATTTTCCCAATGTCTCGCTATCTGGCTTATGTTGCTAGCTCCACTTTCCCAATATCCATCTTCAGCTGCTTCATCAATGACCTTCCCTCTATAATAAGGTCAGAAATGGGGATGTTCGCTGATAATTGCACAGTGTTCAGTTCCATTCGCAACCCCTCAGATAATGAAGCCGTCCGTGCCCGCATGCAGCAAGACCTGGACAGCATCCAAGCTTGGGCTGATAAGTGGCAAATAACATTCGCGCCAGACAAGTGCCAGGCAATGACCATCTCCAACAAGAGAGAGTCTAACCACCTCCCCTTGACATTCAACGGCATTACCATTGCCGAATACCCCACCATCAACATCCTGGGGGTCACCAATGATCAGAAACTTAACTGGACCAGCCATATAAATACTGTGGCTACAAGAGCAGGTCAGAGGCTGGCTATTCTGTGGCGAGTGACTCACCTCCCGACTCCCCAAAGCCTTTCCACCATCTACAAGGCACAAGTCAGGAGTGTGATGGAATACTGTCCACTTGCCTGGATGAGTGCAGCTCCAACAACACTCAAGAAGCTCAACACCATCCAGGTCAAAGCAGCCCACTTGATTGGCACCCCATCCACCACCCTAAACATTCACTCCCTTCACCACTGGCGCACCGTGGCTGCAGTGTGTACCATCCACAGGATGCACTGCAGCAACTCGCCAAGGCTTCTTCGACAGCACCTCCCAAATCCGCGACCTCTACCATCTAGAAGGACAAGAGCAGCAGGTACATGGCAGCAACACCACCTGCACGTTCCCCTCCAAGTCACACACCATCCTGACTTGGAAATATATCGCCGTTCCTTCATCGTCACTGGGTCAAAATCCTGGAACTCCCTTCCTAACAGCACTGTGGGAGAAGCTTCACCACACGGACTGCAGCGGTTCAAGAAGGTGGCTCACCGCCA
This sequence comes from Heptranchias perlo, assembly GCF_035084215.1. NCBI lineage: Eukaryota > Metazoa > Chordata > Chondrichthyes > Hexanchiformes > Hexanchidae > Heptranchias > Heptranchias perlo. Next base: position 74,345,703 of record NC_090331.1, on the reverse strand, counting down.
CCTTCTCAAGGGCAATTAGGGATGGGCAATAAACGCCCACATCCCATGAACGAATAAAGAAAACGTCAGAAATTTACCCCTGATCTCTCCGACTCACTCAGTTCCGCCCATCAGTGCCCAAGCTTTCAGCCACTGAATATATGTCTCTAACACATATATTCAGAACCTCTCTGGCCACAGGGGATGTGCCAGAGGACTGGAGAACCGCTAATGTAGTACCATTATTCAAGAAGGGGAGTAGGGAAAAACCGGGGAACTACAGGCCAGTGAGCCTAACATCAGTGGTAGGAAAATTATTGGAAAAAATTCTGAAGGTCAAAATTAGTCTCCACTTGGAGAAGCAAGGATTAATCAGGGATAGTCAACATGGCTTTGTCAAGGGAAGATCATGTCTGACTAATTTGATTGAATTTTTTGAGGGGGTGACGAGGCGTGTGGATGAGGGTAACGCAGTGGATGTGGTATACATGGATTTCAGTAAGGCCTTCGATAAAGTCCCGCACAGGAGACTGGTCAAGAAGGTACGAGCCCATGGAGTCCAGGGTGCCTTGGCACTTTGGATACAAAACTGGCTTAGTGGCAGAAGGCAGAGGGTGATGGTCGAAGGTTGTTTTTGTGACTGGAAGCCTGTGGCCAGTGGGGTACCACAGGGATCTGTGCTGGGGCCCTTGCTGTTTGTGGTCTACATTAACGATTTGGATATGAATGTAAAAGGTATGATCAGTAAGTTCGCTGATGATACAAAAATTGGTAGGGTGGTAAATAGCGAGGAGGATAGCCTCAGTCTGCAGGACGATATAGATGGGTTGGTCAGATGGGCGGAACAGTGGCAAATGGAATTTAACCCGGAAAAGTGCGAGGTGATGCACTTTGGAGGGACTAACAAGGCAAGGGAATACACAATGAATGGGAAGACCCTTGGCAAGACAGAGGGTCAGAGGGATCTTGGTGTGCAAGTTCACAGATCCCTGAAGGCAGCGGAACAGGTAGATAAGGTGGTAAAGAAGGCATATGGGATACTTGCCTTTATTAGCCGAGGCATAGAATAGAAGAGCAAGGAGGTTATAATGGAGCTGTATAAAACACTGGTTAGGCCACAGCTGGAGTACTGTGTGCAGTTCTGGTCGCCGCACTACAGGAAGGATGTGATCGCTTTGGAGAGGGTGCAGAGGAGATTCACCAGGATGTTACCAGGGCTGGAGCGCTTCAGCTATGAAGAGAGACTGGGAAGATTGGGTTTGTTTTCCTTGGAGCAGAGGAGGCTGAGGGGGGACATGATTGAGGTGTACAAAATTATGAGGGGCACAGATAGGATGGATACTAAGGAGCTTTTTCCCTTCGTTGAGGGTTCTATAACAAGGGGGCATAGATCCAAGGTAAAAGGCGGGAGGTTTAGAGGGGATTTGAGAAAGAACTTTTTCACCCAGAGGGTGGTTGGAGTCTGGAACTCACTGCCTGAGAGGGTTGTGGAGGCAGGAACCCTCACAACATTCAAGAAGCATTTGGATGAGCACTTGAAATGCCATAGCATACAAGGCTACGGACCAAATGCTGGAATATGGGATTAGATTAGACTGGGCTTGATGGCCGGCGCGGACACGATAGGCCGAAGGGCCTCTATCCGTGCTGTATAACTCTATGACTCTATGACACTAGCCACCAGCTCTCGAACCTTGAAATTCCTTCCTTGAAACCCTTTGCCTTTACACCTCTCTTTCCACTTTCAAAAGCCCTTCTTAAAACTCCTCTCTTCAACAGCATCTTCGGTCCTATAACCTGCTTAGTGTTCTCCGATTTCCTGTAAAATGCCTTGGGATGTTTGTTGACTTGAGAGGTGCTTTTTAAATGTGAGTTGCTGGGGCAGCACATCGCCCTGTTTAAAAGTTTTTTTTTTAAAGAAAACAAATATAGAAGTAATTTTGAATTGAAAAGTACTTGACACTTTTACTGCCCTGTATCCCTCAGATGCGCAGAAACAAGCGTCTGCTTTCGGTGCATCCTTTTGACTTTGATATGGACTCGGAATACTCTGCCCAGTCTCGCCGCCAGTCTCTCCAACTTCCTTCACCACATTATGATGGGAACAGTTTACAGGTAATCCCCTCAATTCTTAGCTACACTGGAGCCTTATTATTTGCCTCACTTTAAGGCTGCCGCAACGGACAAATGTAATGTATGGTGTGCTTCTGAGCTGTGCAGACCAGGAAATTGCCAGGTCCAGTTCCTGTGCTGAATTAGCTGATCTCAGGTGGAGGTGGCAGTAAGGAGCTCTACAATTAGCCTCGGTGTTCCTGGACTAGGGAGAGGAACATCAGCAGGGTTCCTGTTCCTGATTTCTTAGCCACTCGTTCCTTATGAAAAATACTTTTGTGTTGGACTAGATTAGGCTCGGCTGTGGTGCCTCTCCACATTCAGTCAGCCTCCTGACATCTGGGTACTAACATGAAGAGTGACCCTTTAAGCAAAGCACTCGAGGGTGGCTGACATCTGTGCATCTGTACCCCAGCATAAGTCATTACCTTCAGAGGAGGAGCAGAGAGTGGGAAAACTCTCCAAATTGGTCTATAGCTTCAATATCATACCATGTAATGTGTTTACACATTAAACCCTGGATACACAGCTTTAATCTTGAATTTTTCAAATGTCTTATATTTTTGTATTGGTGCAGAAAAATATCAACAAACAGTTAATTGAGGACAGCAGTAGGACAATGTGTTGGTGGAATAACTGAGGAAATTTTATTTCCTTTATAAAATGCATGAAAGCAGTGGACCAAAACATGACATTAATAAAGTCGTTCCAAAGCACAAATTGGTTTCCAAAACATTCTAAAACACTCTGCACATGACTGCACCTGCATGTTTCAAACCAACACTTTCAATGCTTTATTTCCTGGGGAATTGTGTGTTTATCAGTGTGATGCATGTTGATACTGGGGATTGGCACATTTCAGGCACCTGGTGTCAGCACCCAGCACTCCCAGCTCAGTTTAGAAGCAGAGCCAAGCTACATCTATTCTAATTCAACGAGATGCCTTGGACCCATCATCAGAAGACCATTAAACCAAATGTGAAATTGTTGCATTCCTCACAACAGCAATCCTGGAAAATATTGCAAATTTTGGTACCAGTTCCTGAGATCCATCTTAGGGTCCCATTCGGTCTTTTCAAAAAAAAATGTCTGCCCCTTCAATTTGCTCCCACCCTTTCCCTCTGAAAGCATTTACTGGTGCTGGGGTACAGATCCACTCGCACTGACTGCCCTCGAATACCTTGCCTATCAGGCTATTTTTCATCTGGTGGCCTGGACAGTGAATGTTGGCTGTCTATTTTTTTTTTCCATGAAGGACAGCACAGCTGAACCTTGCCCGACATCGACACATACACACTTTCCAATGTGGATCAATAACAGGAACCATGGCTGATTTTTTTCATTCTCCAGTTCACTGCCCCTGAGGTCTATTATAGCATACTTACTGCCACCTTGGATGTGATCAGCTAAATCACCAGAGTCTCGGGATAAAGACCTTCTTGGCCTGTATGCCTCGGTTCCACACTGGGCAGTACATTTGCTAACTGAGCTAACTGGGAGGTTGCTGTGTTTCTGATTCTTGACCTATTGAAGTCTGCGAAGCCATGTTTGTTGGAATAACTTGCGTGACAGTCCTCTCTTACTGTAGGCTTTGGTAGAGACCGTTATATTCCTTCATTTTCTTTGTCTAGCAGTCATTTTCCGAGTTCTCTTTCACTGGCAATGGTGCAGCAGAGGAAGGTTCCAGAAAGGGATCTTTGATTGGGGAAGCAGACCTCGCCTCAGTATTTCACAGCATCCTGCAGGAGAAAGGACAGAACTTGATGCCAGAGCAAGAGTTTAGTACCGAAGTCCGATTGGAAATCAACGCAAGAAGGAAAAGCTTGAACAAATCTTACAAAACTGGTATGCTTCTTTTTTCTTCGCTTTAGATATGTTGCTTAATATGTAATGGGCTCCATTTATACAAAAGTATATGGTATCTTGGAAAACCAGTTTCGTTTGAATATCAAAAATATTCTGAGGTGAAGCATTGGGTTAGCAGCTAGTCATTTTGACTTTGGGATCCACATCTAACTCCAGCTTGGAGTAACAGAATGAAAGTCTTTTATATAATCATTTTTGAGATGTAGGTGTCATTGGTAAAGCCTGTATTTATTGCCCATCCCTAGTTGCCCTTGAGAAGATGGTGATTAGCCACCTTCTTGAACCACAGCGGTCCATATGGTGACGGTGCCCTCACAAAATGGTTACGGTAGCATAGTGGTTATGTTACTGGACTAGTAATCCAGAGGCCTGGACTAAAATCCAGAGTCATAAGTTCAAATCCTGCTACGGCAGCTGACGAATTTAAATTCAATTAATTAAAAATCTGGAATTAAAATACTAGTATCAGTAATGATGGCCATCAAACTACCGGATTGTTGTAAAAACCCATCTGGTTCACTAATTTCCTTTAGGGAAGGATACCTGCCATCCTTACCTATATGTGACTCCAGACCCACAGCAATGTGGTTGATTCTGAAATGGCCGAACAAGCCACTTGTTGTAAAATCTCGCTAAAAAAAGTCATCACAAGAATAAAACCGGCCGGACCACGAGGCACCGGACACGACAAAGGCAAACCAAGCCCAGTCGACCCTGCAAGGTCCTCCTTACTAACATCTGGGGACTTGTGCCAAAATTGAGAGAGCTGTCCCACAGACTAGTCAAGCAACAGCCTGACATAGCCACACTCACAGAATCATACCTTTCAGCCAACGTCCCAGACTCTTCCATCACCATCCCTGGGTATGTCCTGACCCACCAGAGGTGGCGGTACAGTGATATACAGTCAGGAGGGAGTGGCCTTGGGAGTCCTCAACATTGACTCTGGACCCCATGAAATCTCATGGCATCAGGTCAAACATGGGCAAGGAAACCTCTTGCTGATTACCACCTACCGTCCTCCCTCAGCTGATAAATCAGCCCTCCTCCATGTTGAGCACCACTTGGAGGAAGCACTGAGCGTAGCAAGGGCACGGAATGTACTCTGGGTGGGGGACTTCAATGTCCATCACCAAGAAGTGGCTCGGTAGCACCACTACTGGCCGAGCTGGCCGAGTCTTGAAGGACATAGCTGCCAGACTGGGCCTGGCGGCAGGTGGTGAGCGAACCAACACGAGGGAAAAACTGACTTGACCTCGTCCTCACCAAATCTACCTGTCGCAAATGCATCTGTCCATGACAGTATTGGTAGGAGTGACCACCACACAGTACTCGTGGAGATGAAGTCCTGTCTTCGCACTGAGGACACCATCCAACGTGTTGTGTGGCACTACCACCGTGCTAAATGGGATAGATTCAGAACAGATCTAGCAGCTCAAAACTGGGCATCCATGAGGCATTGTGGGCCAGCAGCAGCAGCAGAATTGTAGTCCAGCACAATCTGTAACCTCATGGCGCGGCATTGTTTTTTATTCGTTCACGGGATGTGAATGTCGCTGGCAAGGCCAGCATTTATTGCCCATCCCTAATTACCCTTGAGAAGGTGGTGGTGAGCCGCCTTCTTGAACCGCTGCAGTCCGTGTGGTGACGGTTCTCCCACAGTGCTGTTAGGAAGGGAGTTCCAGGATTTTGACCCAGCGACAATGAAGGAACGGCGATATATTTCCAAGTCGGGATGGTGTGTGACTTGGAGGGGAACGTGCAGGTAGTGTTGTTCCCATGTGCCTGCTGATCTTGTCCTTCTAGGTGGTAGAGGTCGCGGGTTTGGGAGGTGCTGTCGAAGAAGCCTTGGTGAGTTGCTGCAGTGCATCCTGTGGATGGTACACACTGCAGCCACAGTACGCCGGTGGTGAAGAGAGTGAATGTTTAGGGTGGTGGATGGGGTGCCAATCAAGCGGGCTGCTTTATCTTGGATGGTGTCGAGCTTCTTGAGTGTTGTTGGAGCTGCACTCATCCAAGCAAGTGGAGAGTATTCCATCACACTCCTGACTTGTGCCTTGTAGATGGTGGAAAGGCTTTGGGGAGTCAGGAGGTGAGTCACTCGCCACAGAATACCCAGTCTCTGACCTGCTCTTGTAGCCACAGTATTTATATGGCTGGTCCAGTTAAGTTTCTGGTCAATGGTGACCCCCAGGATGTTGATGGTGGGGGATTCGGCGATGGTAATGCCGTTGAATGTCAAGGGGAGGTGATTAGACTCTTTCTTGTTGGAGATGGTCACTGCCTGGCACTTATCTGGCGCGAATGTTACTTGCCACTTCTGAGCCCAAGCCTGGATGTTGTTCAGGTCTTGCTGCATGCAGGCTCGGACTGCTTCATTATTTGAGAGGTTGCAAATGGAACTGAACACTGTGCAGTCATCAACGAACATCCCCATTTCTGACCTTTTAATGGAGGGAAGGTCATTGATGAAGCAGCTGAAGATGGTTGGGCCTAGGACACTGCCCTGAGGAACTCCTGCAGCAATGTCCTGGAGCTGAGATGATTGGCCTCCAACAACCACTACCATCTTCCTTTGTGCTAGGTATGACTCCAGCCACTGGAGAGTTTTCCCCCTGATTCCCATTGACTTCAATTTTATCAGGGCTCCTTGGTGCCACACTCGGTCAAATGCTGCCTTGATGTCAAGGGCAGTCACTCTCACCTCACCTCTGGAATTCAGCTCTTTTGTCCATGTTTGGACCAAGGCTGTAATGAGGTCTGGAGCCGAGTGGTCCTGGCGGAACCCAAACTGAGCATCGGTGAGCAGGTTATTGGTGAGTAAGTGTCGCTTGATAGCATTGTCGACGACACCTTCCATCACTTTGCTGATGATTGAGAGTAGACTGATGGGGCGGTAATTGGCCGGATTGGATTTGTCCTGCTTTTTGTGGACAGGACATACCTGGGCAATTTTCCACATTGTCAGGTAGATGCCAGTGTTGTCGCTGAACTGGAACAGCTTGGCGAGAGGCATAGCTAGTTCTGGAGCACAAGTCTTCAGCACTACAGCTGGGATGTTGTCGAGGCCCATAGCCTTTGCTGTATCCAGTGCACTCAGCCGTTTCTTGATATCACGTGGAGTGAATCGAATTGGCCGAAGACTGGCTTCCGTGATGGTGGGGATATCGGGAGGAGGCTGAGATGGATTATCCACTCGGCACTTCTGGCTGAAGATGGTTGCAAACACTTCAGCCTTGTCTTTTGCACTCAGTGCTGGACTCCGCCATCATTGAGGATGGGGATGTTTGCAGAGCCTCCTCCTCCCGTTAGTTGTTTAATTGTCCACCACCATTCACGTCTGGATGTGGCAGGACTGCAGAGCTTTGATCTGATCCGTTGGTTGTGGAATCGCTTAGCTCTGCCTATAGCTTGTTGCTTCCGCTGTTTAGCATGCATGTAGTCCTGAGTTGCAGCTTCACCAGGTTGGCACCTCATTTTTAGGTACGCCTGTTGCTGCTCCTGGCATGCTATTCTGCACTCCTCATTGAACCAGGGTTGATCCCCTGGCTTGTTGGTAATGGTAGAGTGAGGAATCTGTCGGGCCATGAGGTTACAGATTGTGCTGGAATACAATTCTGCTGCTGCTGATGGCCCACAGCGCCTCATGGATGCCCAGTTTTGAGCTGCTAGATCTGTTCTGAATCTATCCCATTTAGCACGTTGGTAGTGCCACACAACACGTTGGATGGTGTCCTCAGTGCGAAGATAGGACTTCACCTCCACGAGGACTGTGCGGTGGTCACTCCTACCAATACTGTCATGGACAGATGCATTTGCGACAGGTAGATTGGTGAGGACGAGGTCACGTAAGTTTTTCCCTCGTGTTGGTTCGCTCACCACCTGCCGCAGGCCCAGTCCAGCAGCTATGTCCTTCAGGACTCGGCCAGCTCGGTCAGGAGTGGTGCTACCGAGCCACTCTTGGTGATGGACATTGAAGTCCCCCACCCAGAGTACATTTTGTGCCCTTGCTACCCTCAGTGCTTCCTCCAAGTGGTGCTCAACATGGAGGAGGACTGATTCATCAGCTGAGGGAGGACAGTAGGTGGTAATCAGCAGGAGGTTTCCTTGCCCATGTTTGACCTGATGCCATGAGATTTCATGGGGTCCAGAGTCAATGTTGAGGACCCCAGGGCCACTCCCTCCTGACTGTATATCACTGGACCGCCACCTCTGGTGGGTCTGTCCTGCCGGTGGGACAGGACATACCCAGGGATGGTGATGGAAGAGTCTGGGACGTTGGCTGAAAGGTATGATTCTGTGAGTATGGCTATGTCAGGTTGTTGCTTGACTAGTCTGTGGGACAGCTCTCCCAATTTTGGCACAAGTCCCCAGATGTTAGTAAGGAGGACCTTGCAGGGTCGACTGAGCTTGGTTTGCCTTTGTCGTGTCCGGTGCCTAGTGGTCCGTCCGGTTTTATTCTTATGACTTTTCGTAACGAGATTTTACAACTGAGTGGCTTGCTCGGCCATTTTAAAATCAACCACATTGCTGTGGGTCTGGAGTCACATATCGGCCAGACCGGGTAAGGACATTCGTGAACCAGATGGGTTTTTACGACAATCCGGTAGTTTCATGGCTATCATTACTGATACTAGTATTTTAATTCCAGATTTTTATTTAATTAATTGAATTTAAATTCGCCAGCTGCCGTGGCGGGATTTGAACGCATAATTCGGGATTTTAGTCCAGACCTCTGGCTTACTAGTTCAGTAACATAACCACTATGCTACCGTACCATATCCCTCACTCTACCATTACCAACAAGCCAGGGGATCAACCCTGGTTCAATGAGGAGTGTAGAAGAGCATGCCAGGAGCAGCACCAGGCGTACCTAAAAATGAGGTGCCAACCTGGTGAAGCTACATCTCAGGACTACATGCGTGTTAAACAGCGGAAGCAACATGCTATCGACAGAGCTAAGCGATTCCACAACCAACGGATCAGATCAAAGCTCTGCAGTCCTGCCACATCCAGTCGTGAATGGTGGTGGACAATTAAACAACTAACGGGAGGAGAAGGCTCTGCAAACATCCCCATCCTCAAAGATGGCGGAGTCCAGCACGTGAGTGCAAAAGACAAGGCTAAAGCATTTGCAACTATCTTCAGCCAGAAGTGCCGAGTGGATGATCCATCTCGGCCTCCTCCCAATATCCCCACCATCACAGAAGCCAGTCTTCAGCCAATTCGATTCACTCCACGTGATATCAAGAAACGGCTGAGTGCACTGGATGCAGCAAAGGCTATGGGCCCCGACAACATCCCGGCTGTAGTGCTGAAGACTTGTGCTCCAGAACAAGCTGCGTCTCTAGCCAAGCTGTTCCAGTACAGCTACAACACTGGCATCTACCTGACAATGTGGAAAATTGCCCAGGTATGTCCTGTCCACAAAAAGCAGGACAAATCCAATCCGGCCAATTACCACCCCATCAGTCTACTCTCAATCATCAGGAAAGTGATGGAAGGTGTCGTCGACAGTGCTATCAAGCGGCACTTACTCACCAATAACCTACTCACCGATGCTCAGTTTGGGTTCCGCCAGGACCACTCGGCTCCAGACCTCATTACAGCCTTGGTCCAAACATGGACAAAAGAGCTGAATTCCAGAGGTGAGGTGAGAGTGACTGCCCTTGACATCAAGGCAGCATTTGATCGAGTGTGGCACCAAGGAGCCCTAGTAAAATTGAAGTCAATGGGATTCAGGGGGAAAACTCTCCAGTGGCTGGAGTCATACCAAGCTCAAAGGAAGATGGTAGTGGTTGTTGGAGGCCAATCATCTCAGCCCCAGGACATTGCTGCAGGAGTTCCTCAAGGCAGTGTCCTTGGCACAACCATCTTCAGCTGCTTCATCAATGACCTTCCCTCCATCATAAGGTCAGAAATGGGGATGTTCGCTGATGATTGCACAGTGTTCGGTTCCATTCGCAACCCCTCAAATAATGAAGCAGTCCCAGCCCGCATGCAGCAAGACCTGGACAACATCCAGGCTTGGGCTGATAAGTGGCAAGTAACATTCGCGCCAGACAAGTGCCAGGCAATGACCATCTCCAACAAGAGAGAGTCTAACAATCTCCCCTTGACATTCAACGGCATTACCATCGCCGAATCCCCCACCATCAACATCCTGGGGGTCACCATTGACCAGAAACTTAACTGGACCAGCCATATAAATACTGTGGCTACGAGAGCAGGTCAGAGGCTGGGTATTCTGTGGCGAGTGACTCACCTCCTGACTCCCCAAAGCCTTTCCACCATCTACAAGGTACAAGTCAGGAGTGTGATGGAACACTGTCCACTTGCTTGGATGAGTGCAGCTCCAACAACACTCAAGAAGCTCGACACCATCCAAGATAAAGCAGCCCGCTTGATTGGCACCCCATCCACCACCCTAAACATTCACTCTCTTCACCACCGGCGTACTGTGGCTGCAGTGTGTACCATCCACAGGATGCACTGCAGCAACTCACCAAGGCTTCTTTGACAGCACCTCCCAAACCCGCGACCTCTACCACCTAGAAGGACAAGAGCAGCAGGCACATGGGAACAACACCACCTGCACGTTCCCCTCCAAGTCACACACCATCCCGACTTGGAAATATATCGCCGTTCCTTCGTCGTCGCTGGGTCAAAATCCTGGAACTCCCTTCCTAACAGCACTGTGGGAGAACCGTCACCACACGGACTGCAGCGGTTCAAGAAGGCGGCTCACCACCACCTTCTCAAGGGCAATTAGGGATGGGCAATAAATGCCGGCCTCACCAGCGAAGCCCACATCCCATGAACGAATTAAAAAAATCAATGTTGTTAGGTCGGGAGTTCCAGGATTTTAACCAGCGACAATGAAGGAATGGCAATATATCTCCCAAGTTGAGATGGTGTGTGACTAGGAGGGGGCCTTGGAGGTGATGCTGTTACAATGCACTTGGCGCCCTTGTCCTTCTCCTGTTTCTGCTGGCTGTAAGAGCCATGCATGAAAGAAATGGGTTTGGCAACCATTACTTGCAGCTGTCTGTCTCCAGCACAGAAGTACCCACGATTCCAGCATGTCAGAAGTAAGGGACAAGTTTTACGATTTCGCACTCTTGGTGTAGAACAGCAACAAATTCCACATATCGGGAGCTCAGACACTGGTTGTTTTGAAAATTGTGCAATAAACATCCTTATGTTTTAAAAGCCCCGGCAAAGTTATTGATCGGTCCACCAGATAAGTTTCTGGGTCAAAATGCTGGAATTCCCTGCCTAATTCATCACGGGAACCCCATCCGCATAAGGACTGCAATGTTCAAGGAGAAGACCCAGCACTACCTTCTCAGGCCAACTAGAGATGGACAATAAATGCAGCCTTGCCAGTGTAGCCCACGTTCTCAGTAGTTAAGTTGTGAGCATATTTTTGAAATTATATGGGAATTGTTACCAGTCCATTGATGTCGTTGATCAGGAAGGAAATCAGAAGCGAAAAAAAATAGAAGCAGAAATGGCTGGTCGGGGAATAAAAATAACTATCTACAGTAAATAGCCAAAGTGGGAACAGGGGTGAAATTTCTCCTTTACCGAAAAGTTTGGTGTGAGCACATGATGGCGTTTCCTATTTTGTAAACACCTCGACTTTTCCATTAAAGTGATCAAAAAAGGATTTTCAATTCCACTCTCTTTGGCAAGCGGGGAGGAGAAATAAGCGCTGTACATCAGTATCTGTTGAAAGGGTAGGAGCTATGGACTTTAGATACTTTAGAAACTTACTCATTGAAAATTAATATAGAAAGGCAACTTGGAATCCATTCCTGCTTCATTGAACTAGAAAATTGAAGAAGTTGTGACTTTGGCTGAGGTATGAGAGAGTGAATCACGACCTTTTCCTTCATTTTTCTCCCTTTTTCTGCCAGCAGCACTGATGTTGCAGCTCTTTGGTGCCTCATCCAAATGTCCATTGACGAAGGGGCAAAGCTCCGAAAGCTTGTGATTTCAAATAAAGCTGTTGGACTATAACCTGGTGTTGTGCGACTCCTTACATTTGTCCACCCCAGTCCATCACCGGCATCTCCACACCATTGTTCATAGATGAGTATTGGTATTTGTTTGACAATAGGGCTATCACAGCAAAGCTGTGGGAATGCTACACCCCCACAGCCCTGGCTTAGATCAGTTAACTCACCCCAGACCAGGGATTGAACTTGGGGCGTTCCACTCTGTGTGGCTCAGTACCACAGCATGTAGTGTATTTGGCCCCCAGGGATGTGCTAAACAAAACTCTTCCTTTTTTTCCATTGCTGTTCTTGTTGTCCAACTATTGATTGGAAGGAAATTCAATTCCAGGGTTTTACAGCACAATATTCTAATCCTAGAGCATCCATCACTGGAACTAAATCAAACTCTTATAAGAGGCACTGGACCGATATTGCAGGTACCAGCATGTGCTTCGCTGTTGAAGATGGGTCCTCTAAATTCACGTTAACATCTCCTATTTTTCCTTGACCCTCACATTCACATTGATTGACATCAGATGAGGTGGTGCATCGTGAACACAGACTTCCCCGCACTCGATCTGTTCCCGGAATGTGGACCTACACTGGAGAAGCAGAGCAGCACCATTCACTGCCTCATGAGAAGCATGGGGCCCAGTACTATGCTGATATGGAGAGCTCTGACGATAATGAGACTCCTGAACATCCAGTGTATCAGCGCCATTTTGTACGACACAGGAATAAGAGTTCCTCACAGGAAAATTCAGGCTCTGGAGGAAGTCAGGTAAATCTTCAAAGAAGGCAAGCAATCTGGATTCTACCATTGTATACAATTATGTATCAGACACAACTTTACTTCTATTTAATATGGCATTTATATTGTAGTTCTGCCTTTAGAGCCAGCACTGTAAACAACGTGACAACTGTGCTTCAGTAGCCAGTGGGATTGGCCAGGTGACTGCAACAGTCTTTTCTGATCCTGCACATTGCTATCTATGTATGAGACCCACATCCAAATGTAAAGCATAACCAGAGGAAAACATAAACCCATATCTGTGACAGCACCGAATGGTGCTAGGCATCATTTTTTCTCACTGTGGGCATTCTGAGTTTTCAACCTGCCCATGTAGGAACATTAGCATCAGGGGTATGCCATTCAGTTCATTGAGCCTGCTCCACCGTTCAGTTAGATCATGGGTGATCTGCATCTCCGCTCCATTTACCTGCCTTTGCACCAGATCCCTTGATACACTTACCTAACAAATATCTATCTATCTCAGTCTTGAAAGGTCCAATTGTCCCAGCCATTTAGGACAATAGAGCATTTTTTTCCTATTGCTGGCCTGAATGGACTTCCCCCAGCAATAAGGAAGTTTAAAATTACATTGTGACCTTGGAATTGCAGATTGCGCTGTTGTTTCAGTATTGTTACTGGTGCTCCGGCTGTACCCTGCAATGTAAATGGGGTTAATTCATGGCACCAGCAGCCTCAACACATTGTGTCCTGCAGTATAAACATGCTATAAGAAAAGCACGGCATTCAATAGGGTGGGTAGCAGGCTTCAGCCAAGCTCCCATCATCTAATCCCTGAAAAGCCAGTGTAGAAGTAAATGCTGCCCTGATTTTAAGGATATAACAATCAAGATACAGGCTTCCCAACTTTTTAATTGAAGATTTACCAAAGAATAACTTTCCCAAAATGGTACAGAAATTATCCCATTCCCTTATTCAATTATTTGCTGCTTAAAATGAATTCTCTCAGTCTAGTTCATTTCTGCCACTCATTTTCACACTTTCCATATTTTGATCCGATTCTAAATGCAGTGTGCTTTGGTGGTGGCTCTGAAAGGAGATCTTTAGTGTAAGATTAAGTACAAGGAATGCTGCATACTTACCTTAACACTAATCCTTTGGGTTAGCGGCAAGTACAAGGACATTGTGTGCACTCAGCCCAACAACATACCTTTGGTTTGGGGGACGAACGATGAATGGTTTACATTTACTCCCAACACCAAACCTTTAGGTTCAGTATGCACATTTTATCTGACACTGAAGATCCTCTTTAAACTGGTTGAATTGCATAACCTATTCATCCTGGCGGTGGTGGTGGTGTGCTGGTGATGGTTTGACACTTTCCTTACCTACAGATTTCAGACCTGTCCAAGCGCATGTCTTCCATTGAGCGAATGCTAAGCAGACTGGAGGAGAAGATGACTCCCAGCTCTGTAGAGGTAATCATTTGGGATTGTAAAATTATGCCAATTAATAGTTGCTTTCAAAGGAAAAAGTTAAAGTAAAAATTAAGCTTTGTGTCTTTAAATTATTAATAAATATACAGCATATTTTGATCTGTGACAGTCAGGACAAGTGATATATATGGTTACCAAGTGCAGCAAGATTTACTGCCTGACTGCTGCGGCTTTGCATAAAAAATCCCAGAGGCAATGATAACGCTGCTTTCTAAGCTCATCTGAATGATAGCAAATAACTTGCCCTGACGACCAATTACTAGTTGGGGAGGTAATCCTGCCTGAAGGTACCTGAACCAGGATTGCTGCAGAAGCCATTAAGTCGGGTGAAATCTGTAACTTGCCTGTTTGTACCCTAACAAGTTAGATCTCCTAAACCAATCCTGCATTGTTGCTTATTTCTTAATATCTCTCTTGTGTTACGTAGGAACAGGAGTAGGCCATTCAGCCCCTCGAACCTGTGCCACCATTTAATTAGATCATGGCTGTTCTGTGTCTTAACATCATCTACCCACCTTGTGTCCCTTAATAGCCTTGCCTAACAAAAATCTATCAATCTCATATTTGAAATTTTCAATTGACCTAGCCTCAACTGCCTTTTGGTTGTTGCTTATTTCTTAATATCTGTCTTGTGTTGCTTTTACGTGACCAGCCAGGAAGAAAAGAGCTTGGAAAGTTTCCCTTCTTTGCAAAGCCCCTGTGCAGTGGAATAAAGGGTTGGACTTAGTTCACTTTTGAAGTTGTATAATTTGAAATGGGGCAAAGTTGTGAAGGATTTGTGTCTCCTTATAATCTGCACTTTGAGATTGGGGCGGGGTGGGGGGGGGGGTGGGGAGGGTGAGTAAGAATGGGCTGAATGGAAAATGAGGTAGGCAGAGTGACAAAATCTCTTGCCCAGCAACATGAAAATCATACTCAGTGTATACAAAAATACCTTTTTTTTATTCCCAAGCTGTTTACTAATTGGATATATACTAATTGGATATATATGTTCATGTTGGCATTCATCTATGGAGTGGATTTCAAATGATGCTGCAATGATACAATGCATGTGTTTTCAAGCATATTATTCAGCATGAACATAATTCTATACTAATGCTGTGAGTGCACACACAGAGTGAAATAAATGTATTTCTTTAATAACTAGGTTATGGTTTGTTATGATGCGTGATGGGGGGCTTTTGTGGATTTGTAGTAAAAGGGACCTAAAGGAAAGAAGAGTAAAGGAGAGCCCCCGATAAAAAGACATTCCTGAGAAATGAGAGCAGTGGGATGCTGTGAGATTGAGAGCCATTGGCTGCAGTTCTGCATGTGGTGGAACTCCTAGCCTTGTTGGTGTCTTGGAAATTGGTGCCAAGCAAAGAACAACCTCTTCCTCCCCCTGCATCCTTGGAGATACCAGAAGAGAGGCCCAGGTTACTCTTGCACACCTACAAATGTAGCAATTAATAGCGCAATGGTGACAGGGAATGGAAGCAGATCTTCAATGGACAAGAATAATTTAAGCTGTAGGGGCGACAAAGTGAAACAATGGAAACCCCCCCCCCACCAATATTGTCTGTCTCCTGACATAAGACTATTCTCGCCAACAAAGATACCAAGAAAATGACTGAAAAACCTAGCCAGATACAAATCATTTTTGTGATGACAGCTTGATCACTAACAATGGAATATCTGAATTCCAACAGAAATATCGAAATAAAAAGCAAAACACAGAGTCTGTGTGCTGAGTATTCAACCTAAGGGATTTCTCATTGCATACCTAACTGAAACTGCACAGTTTCTGTCTCATAATTATGAGGGAATATTTTCTGAAATTGTAACAGAAATCTTCAGCCTCAGGACCCAATTTCTCAGAACAGATCTTTATTTCCCTTGTTTTGTTACCAAGTTCAGATACAATGCTGGACAAAAGCAAGCTGAAGGAAGATTATCGATCAATATAGCCAGGATACATCACATACTGGGATCAAACTCAACAATACCTATGATTAGACCTGTTACTACAGGGTTCTACATTGCTGCAGCTTAAATCAATTTTTTCTGTTTGATTCACAAACACACTTGAAGTTATTAGCAGGCTTGCTGCATGCTACAGAGCTACACATCACTGCACCTGATGACGATACAAGTTCTGTTATTAAAGTACCTGCTAACAGCGAGATATCTAAAGGGAAGGAGAAAAAGGAGAGCTTGTGTCTGGACTATAAGTAAAAGAGGGAGAGAGATTTCAAGTCCCAGTCAGAACATATTATATCACTCTGAAGCAACCAATTATGTTCTGTTGGGAAGTCCCTGTCAAGATGGTTTACTCCCCTGTTGCCCCTTCTCCCAGTGTCACACACTGAGAAGTAGAGGGGGAGTAAGGTCAGGAGAGACCAGTCTATAGCTCTTAGGCATAACAAGGGAACATAAGAACATAAGAAATTGGAGCAGGAGTAGGCCAATCGGCCCCTCGAGCCTGCTCCGCCATTCAATAAGATCATGGCTGATCTGATCCCAACCACAAATCTAAAGAACACAAGAAGTCGGAGCAGGACCCGGCCACATAGCCCCTGGGCCCTCTCCGCCACCCACAGGGCATTGACCGATCCGAACTCAGCTTCATGTCCAATTTCCTGCCCGCTCCCCATAACCCCTAATTCCCTTTACTTCTAGGAAACTGTCTATTTCTGTTTTAAATTTATCTAATGATGTAGCTTCCACAGCTTCCTGGGGCAGCAAATTCCACAGACCTACCACCCTCTGAGTGAAGAAGTTTCTCCTCATCTCAGTTTTGAAAGAGCAGCCCCTTATTCTAAGATTATGCCCCCTAGTTCTAGTTTCACCCATCTTTGGGAACATCCTTACTGCATCCACCCGATCAAGACCCTTCACAATCTTATATGTTTCAATAAGATCGCCTCTCATTCTTCTGAACTCCAATGAGTAGAGTCCCAATCTACTCAACCTCTCCTCATATGTCCGCCCCCTCATCCCCGGGATTAACCGAGTGAACCTTCTTTGTACTGCCTCGAGAGCAAGTATGTCTTTTCTTAAGTATGGAGACCAAAACTGTATGCAGTATTCCAGGTGCGGTCTCACCAATACCTTATATAACTGCAGCAATACCTCCTTGTTTTTATATTCTATCCCCCTAGCAATAAAAGCCAACATTCCGTTGGCTTTCTTGATCACCTGCTGCACCTGCATACCAACTTTTTGATTTTCTTGCACGAGGACCCCCAGATCCCTTTGTACTGCAGTACTTTCCAGTCTCTCGCCATTAAGAAAATAACTTGCTCTCTGATTTTTCCTGCCAAAGTGCATAACCTCACATTTTCCAATATTATATTGCATCTGCCAAATCTCCGCCCACTCACCCAGCCTGTCTATATCCCCTTGCAGGTTTTTTATGTCCTCCTCACTCTCTACTTTCCCTCCCATCTTTGTATCATCTGCAAATTTTGATATGTTGCACTCGGTCCCCTCCTCCAAATCGTTAATATAGATTGTAAAGAGTTGGGGACCCAGCACCGACCCCTGTGGAACACCACTGGTTACTGGTTGCCAGTCCGAAAATGAACCATTTATCCCAACTCTCTGCTTCCTGTTCGATAACCAATCCTCCACCCATGCCAGAATATTACCCCCAATCCCGTGATTTTTTATCTTAAGTAATAATCTTTTATGTGGCACCTTGTCGAATGCCTTCTGGAAGTCTAAATACACTATGTCCACTGGTTCCCCTTAGGGAGCCTCATTTCCTCAACCGTTCAGCCGGACCCCTGCTGTAACTCTGGCAAAACTCTTTTAGGCCAGCATGGAAGAAAGCCAGGACCTGGATACGTCAAGCCCAGACATTATTTGGAAAGTCCTGCTCGGCCCTTATGAGGCTGGCTTGTCTGAGGAGGTGGGGACTCACTACCCTAGGAGTTCACACTTCCCCAGCCCGTGAGAGACCTGGCATAAGACTGGAGTCTTGTCAGGCAAGTCGGATGAAGTGTGCTGGCCTCCAGAAGGACATAGGTGGACTGGACCCCCGAAGAAAGGCAAATTTTTTAAACTTTTTTTTTTCCCCACTATCAGCCTCCTTACAAAATGAACACAGAATGGTGTCACAATAGCTGTTGGGCACCCAAGATATGCCTATAGTGGTGTGGATGGCCGCTGGCCCCATGCAGATGAGGTGCCTTCCTATTGAACCCACAAACTCTAGCCGGGTCAGCACTGGAGGGCACTGGTGGCAATCATTGCACCATAACAATCTGAAGTCAATGGAAATAAAAAGCGGGAGCGATGTAAAAGGGGCTGCCGATTTGCCGTCACCCGTTTTACACTATCGCACAAAGTCAAAATAACCCCCAATTGAGTCTTGATTTTGTACCATCAGAAGGTAATACGCAGTGAATATAACACAGCAGAATATTAATAGAAGAATGATTTATCCCACAGTAACAGTAGCTTGTGGTAATAACACAGACTAATGTTGGAAATGATAAACTCTGTAGTCTTGAAGTGCAGAGCTTGCTAACTCAAAAGAAAGGACAGGTTAAACCCCTTGCCTGTCTGCTGCCATATACCGGACCAAGCTGATGTGTGCCCACATGTTACCACAACCTCTACGCTTGTGAACACAAATTTACGATGCTTGTGCATACACTAAGCCCCGAGGATTCTACATTCACATTCTGGGACGACTTTAACAAAAAGTACTTCAGGCTACAAAAAAAACACTGACCCGCTGACAGGGCCGGGGAAGCGCTGATTTTCATCATGAAACATTCATAGCTGCCACCTATGGGGGAGATAGATCTCCTCTCCCCCTCACCACCCACCCCCCATTCGCACTAGTGTTCATCCTCCCTTTCCTTCCTCCTCCTAGTTCATGATGTTTTGTAAATTCCCACAAATTCCCACTCACGGTGCGCATCAGCATTTGATTCACCCCCAGCAGCCACAGAAACATAAGTAGGAGCTGGGAACAGCAGTGACGGGTCAGTTGGGGAGTGAACAGGATGATTTTTTTTGCAGGAGCACACAATTTTTGCGGATTCCTTATTAAAAAGCATTGCCACGAAATGGGTTTATGAAAAGGGTCATTGCTTGAAACACCTACTTATGAAGGATACCAAGGCCTTAGAGAGGGTGCAGAAGAGATTTACGAGAATAATTGCAGGGATGAAGGACTTCAGTTACGTGGATAGAGTGGAGATGCTGGGGTTGTTCTCCTTGGAACAGTGACGGTTGAGAGGAGATTTGTTAGAGGTATTCAAAATCATGAAGGGTCCAGACAGAGTAGATAGAGAGAAACTGTTCCCGTTGGCGGAAGGGTCAAGAACCAGAGGACATAGATTTAGGGTGATTGGCAAAAGAACCAAAGGTGACATGAGGAAAAACTTTCTTACACAGCAAGTGGTTAGGATCTGGAATGCACTGCCAGAGCGGGTGGTGGAGGCAGATTCAATCATGGCTTTCAAAAGAGAACTGGATAAGCACTTGAAAGGAAAGAATTTGCAAGGCTACAGGGAAAGGGCGGGGGAGTGGGACTAGCTGGATTGCTCTTGCATAGAGCTGGCATGGACTCGATGGGCCAAATGGCCTTCTTCCTCGCTGTAATCTTTTTATGAAAAGGAAAAAGAAACTACAAATGCCAATCAATATATGTAGAGAGTATCAGATGGGTAATGTTTCAGCCTTCTTTACAGCTAAAGACTGAAAGATGAACAAACATTTTAATAGAATCAGAAGGGGAGAGGGAGAAAGGAAAACAGAAGCAAACAACAATGGATACTGTAATCAAAAGGGGAGTTAATGGATTAATGGCCTGCAACCTGTTTGAAACAAGAGGAGGAGATTGTTCGGCGATACAAGGGAACCTCACAAACAGATGTTAAAGAAACAATAGAACTAGTAGATAGTTAGGACAATGAGAGGCCCACACTTGGGAAAAGGTGAAAAAATTAGGAGAAAAAGGAGAGAGTCTGCAAATGCAGAACTCAAAAAAAGCTACAGTGCTGGTATCGTCAAGATCTGAGGTTACTGAAGTCAGTCTTCAGGGCAGAGGGTTGCGTAGTGCCCAGAAGATAGATCAGCTGCTATTCCTGAAGCTTCCATTGAGGTGGCCGGAGCAGTGTCCAAGGTCAAAGACAGAGAGGTCAGACTGGGATTGGGAAGGGCAGTTAAAGTGGTGAGCCAAAGAGAGCTCATAGTCGCAGTTGTAGATGGAATGGAGGCATTCGGTAATTCTCCCCAGTGTTGAGGAAACTGCACTCATGAGTTGTGGGTACAATAGACTAGACTGGAGGAAGTACATGTAAGTTGCTGTCTCATATGGAAGGAGTGGTTGTGGGCCTGGACAATGGTGTTAGAGGAGGTGAATGGGTAGGTGTTGCAGTGTGTGCTTATTCCTATTAAACATCTAGGTAACAAGGGATAGAGAGAATTACTGGAGCAGAACCACAGGGAGGTGTAGCTATAGTCTTTCTTAACACAATGATTCCTCATAATCCAACTGCAAAAAAAAATTCAAGCTTTTAAGAATAATACAGTACATAGGGTTTACACACATTGCCCTACTTTCTCCAATTGTATTACAAATTCAGAGTCTGGCACAAGGGGCACAGTAATAAATGGCCTGTGAATGACCCCCACAGCTTGTCCTGGTGTTCAGTGTGTTTTTCAGGAGTGGAAAGGGGAGAGGTGAAAAGACTTTTTTAATTATAAGAGTTGGTTTGGCTTAACGACTGAAAATTTGTTGTTTGGTTTCTTTCGGTTGCCTTGAATGCTATCTGTATTTTCAGCTTTGTAATTGTGTGTGTGGGGGGGGTTGGGGGGAGTTGGTGAGAGAGGAGGGATATATGTAGCCTCTATAGTTGGCAGTTGGTTAGGAATGAGATTGAGGTCTCTCATTTCTCTTGATTTAATCTGAGTGAATGCAACATTGCCAACACTTGCGATTCAAGGGATTTGCGGAGGCTTTTTTAACGCTCACGGGAATTTTAAACATAACTTTAGTTTGTGAGTGCTGGCAATGTTGTGAATGTATGATTTTGTTTTCGGATGGAGCTATCTCCTGAGACACTTCAACCCATAATGATTAGGTCGGATGGTAGGTTCCATCTGCTTTCTCCTCAGTGGACCACATTATCGAGCAGGGATTTTATGTGAGAAAAACAGGATGACTCAAGGGTCAACTTGATCAAAGCATCAGGGCCTCATGGACCAGGCAACCATTATATGACATCCATCTTGCAGTACTTCTAAATGATATATAAATATCTTTACTAGAACACTGTGCATGTTTTCTTGAGGGGCTGTGCTACAATGAATGTAATACTGTACACTTCAGTATTAAACTCATTAGCTGCATCCTCTAAATATATTTCCACAATAAAACTAAAAACCGATAAGGTAAAGGTTGAGTCAGTTGTTGCAGATTCCTTTCTCCTTACTGGGCTGAATCATTTTCTTTCACAACATTTTAGCGCTCAGAATGTTTAGAGGCATTGAAATACTTTCATAAGGACATTTGAATAAAGAAAATGACGAGTAATTGCAGTTGGAAAGCTTTTGTGTGTGTTTATAGGAAAACTGCTCCCCTCCTTTGGGCTAATGGGCACGGAGTATTTACTGAGGAGACACATTTTGTTGCCTTGTTTTTATTACTGTGACATTTACTAGTCTGAGAAGGTTTTTACTGAAAAGGTTCATTTATATGGTGGGGGAGTAGGAAGCTACAAAGTGGGGGAGTGGGACTAATTGAATAGCTCTTTCATAGAGCCGGCACAGACATGATGGGCTGATGGGCCGAGTGGCTTCTTGTGCTGTATGATTTTATGACGGTGATCAGTGCCTAATCGACTTAGAATCTTTGATTGTTTTCCGTGAGCCTTCCACCCTGTTTAGATGGCCCTATGCCTTCAGGGGAAACATGTAAACAAAGGAGTGCTAAGACATGAGAACCACCGTTAGAAGGTAGATTTCCAACAATCTCAGTAGACAAGGTGACGGTGGATGCAGATGTGAGCAGGTGCCATCGCTAACACTGGATATTCCCTACCACCATGTTCCTGGCTGGAGACAATCTGAGCTCTGAGTCCATTCACATAGCCAGCGGTGTGTGTGTTTACCTACACTGTTGGCCCGAAACTTCAGGTCACTAACATGAAAAACTGCATGTGTGCAGTTACTGCTGGAGCTCCGAATCTTCCCTGAGTTCAGAACACCAGAAACCACTGGATATCCAATATAAGCGTGCTTTTAAAATATAGTCCAACGAAAGCTGATTTTGTATTGGCCTCATTATAATTGGACTCTTGGAGACTGGTGTCCCTTGAGCCAACTCCTGGCTTTTATGCTGATAAATCCAGCTGCAGATATGTAGGCCTAGTTTTGCATGGGTGTACGATTCTGCTGCCAGAATGAAGGAGCCGTATTTAATAGTGTAAACACCGACAGCCAACACCAACTCATGTTCATGAGTCCCTCAGAGTTTGAAACTTAAAAAAGGCCAATATAAAAGCAGCTAAATGCTGAATCACTGAAATCCATCAGCCCTTTTTTGGATATCACCAATCGAAAACAATGACTTATAGCGGCTTGTGTTGCAGTAGAGACCTCTTAACAAAATCTATACTTTGTGTGGGGAGGGGAGAGAGAGGAGAATACCTTCAATGTGAAATACTCCATGCTCTTCCATGTACCTTGTTATAAAAATAAACAGTATCCCTACCTGCTGAGAGGAATTATATATTTTGCCAGCTCACAGCAATCTAATGGACTCTTCATGTGCACAAATTAGCTTTCTTCCTGGAACTAGATACTGGTCCCATAGTTACAAAGTGATGAAAAGAATTGAGTTCTAAATGAGACTAGGTTATTGTGACCTGTCACCAAGAGAACCAGCTGCTGATACATCTCCAGAATTTCAGCAGGGAAGCTCGTAGACCCAAGGAGGGTCTTTTAAGAAGCTGTCAGTAAGCAACTAAAAGCAATTTATTAGACCATTCAGTAGAAAGAAAATGCTATTTTTTTTTAAAAAAAGCATAATGGCTTAGTGTTTTCCATTCAGCATTATCAATGACCATAATTCCCCAGGGTAGGGAGGACAAGAATCAGCCAGTGTTCCCATTCCTGATTGCCATCCAGTGACCATTGCTGAAGAGAGTGCCCTGTAGATGTCAGATGAGGACAGGATCAAGCTCAGTTGTGATGTTCCCACAATCAAAGAGTTAGCCACTAGGCTGGCACTTGAACAAGGCACCAGAGAGCTGCTGGCACCTGTGGAACACGGTGCAGGAGAAGAGGAGAAAAATGAGACTCCTCAAATTAAATTACCAGTAGGAAACTTTCTAAGTTCAAATGACAACGTTCAAAGTTTTAAAATTGGTGACAACCTGAGAATGAGTATGAATATTATATAGCCCAGTGCAAGATGTTCCAATGGACTGAAAGAAATAAATTAATAACAACAAAAACAAGTTATGTTTATATAGTGCCTTTAACATAGTGAAATGTCCCAAGTCGCTTCACAGGAGCGATTATCAAACAAAATTTGACACCGATTCACATAAGGAGATATTAAGATGGGCTTGGTCAAAGAGGTAGGTTTTAAGGAGTGCCTTAAAGGAGGAGAGAGTGGTAGCAAGGCAGAGAGGTTTAGGGAGGGGATTCCGGAGTTTGGGCTCAGGAAACTGAAGGCACGACTACCAACGGTGGAGTGAAGAAAATCAGGGACACGCAAGAGGCTAGAATTGAAGGAGCTCAGAGATTTCGGAGGTTTGTAGGGCTGGAGGAAGTTACAGAGATGGGGAGGTTCGAGGGTACGGAGGGATTTGAAAACAAGGATGAGAATTTTAAAATTGAGGCATTGGTTGCCTGGGAGCCAATGTAGGTCAGCGAGCACAGGGGCGAGGATTTTTTTTTTCATTTATTCATGGGATGTGGGCATCGCTGGCAAGACCAGCATTTATTGCCCATCCCTAATTGCCCTAGTGAAGGTGGTGGTGAGCTGCCTTCTTGAACCGCTGCAGTCCGTGTGGTGAAAGTTCTCCCATAGTCCTGTTAGGGAGGGAGTTCCAGGATTTTGACCCAATGACGATGAAGGAAAGGCGATATATTTCCAAGTCAGGATGGTGTGTGAGTAGGAGGGGAACGTGCAGGTGGTGGTGTTCCCATGTACCTGCTGCTCTTGTCCTTCTAGGTGGTAGAGGTCGCAGGTTTTGGAGGTGCTGTCGAAGAAGCCTTGGTGAGTTACTGCAGTGCATCGTGTAAATGGTGCGCATTGCAGCCACGGTGCGCGAGTGGTGAAGGGAGTGAATGTTTAGGGTGGTGGATGGGGTGCCAATCAAGCGGGCTACTTTGTCCTGGATGGTGTCGAGCTTCTTAAGTGTTGTTGGAGCTGCACTCATCCAGGCAAGTGTATTCCATCACACTCCTGACTTGTGCCTTGTAGATGGTGGAAAGGCTTTGGGGAGTCAGGAGGTGAGTCACTCGCCGCAGAATACCCAGCCTCTGACCTGCTCTCGTAGCCACAATATTTATGTGGCTGGTCCAGTTAAGTTTCTGGTCAATGGTGACCCCCAGGATGTTGATGGTGGGGGATTCGGTAATGGTAATGCCGTTGAATGTCAAGGGGAGGTGGTTAGACTCTCTCTTGTTGGAGATGGTCATGGCCTGGCACTTATCTGGCGCGAATGTTACTTGCCACTTATGAGCCCAAGCCTGGATGTTGTCCAGGTCTTGCTGCATGCGGGCTCGGACTGCTTCATTATTTGAGGGGTTGCGAATGGAACTGAACACTGTGCAGTCATCAGCGAACATCCCCATGTCTGACCTTATGATGGAGGGAAGGTCATTGATGAAGCAGCTGAAGATGGTTGGTCCTAGGACACTGCCCTGAGGAACTCTTGCAGCAATGTCCTGGGGCTGAGATGATTGGCCTCCAACAACCACTACCATCTTCCTTTGTGCTAGGTATGACTCCAGCCACTGGAGAGTTTTCCCCCTGATTCTCATTCACTTCAATTTTACTAGGGCTCCTTGATGCCACTCAGTCAAATGCTGCCTTGATGTCAAGGGCAGTCACTCTCGCCTCTGGAATTCAGCTCTTTTGTCCATGTTTGGACCAAGGCTGTAACGAGGTCTGGAGCCGAGTGATCTTGGCGGAACCCAAACTGAGCATCGGTGAGCAGGTTATTGATGAGGAAGTGCCGCTTGATAGCATTGTCGACGACACCTTCCATCACTTTGCTGATGATTGAGAGCAGACTGTTGGGGTGGTAATTGGCCGGATTGGATTTGTCCTGCCTTATGAAGATAGATTGCTAGTAAGAATAGTTTGAATAGATTAAACTTTGAATGTTGAATGATGAAAGATATAAGTTGGTTTGGGAGGAAAGAGGAGGGAATCATTATGGAACTAGTAAATAGATTATTAGAAAAAAGGTACAATAATTACAGGGAATTTTAGTTTTTCAGTGCGGGGGGAAGGGTCTTTCAGAAAGAGGGAGTTGAGTTCATTGAGCTAATGTTCCTTGACACAGATGTGAAATTATTTTTTTATTATTCGTTCATGGGATGTGGGCGTTGCTGGCGAGGCCAGCATTTATTGCCCATCCCTAATTGCCCTTGAGAAGGTGGTGGTGAGCCGCCTTCTTGAACTGCTGCAGTCCGTGTGGTGAAGGTTCTCCCACAGTGCTGTTCGGAAGGGAGTTCTAGGATTTTGACCCAGCGACGATGAAGGAACGGCGATATATTTCCAAGTCGGGATGGTGTGTGACTTGGAGGGGAACGTGCAAGTGGTGTTGTTCCTATGTGCCTGCTGCTCTTGTCCTTTTAGGTGGTAGAGGTCGCGGGTTTGGGAGGTGCTGTCGAAGAAGTCTTGGCGAGTTGCTGCCGTGCATCCTGTGGATGGTACACACTGTAGCCACGGTGCGCCGGTGGTGAAGGGAGTGAATGTTTAGGGTGGTGGATGGGGTACCAATCAAGCAGGCTGCTTTGTCCTGGATGGTGTCAAGCTTCTTGAGTGTTGTTGGAGCTGCACTCATCCAGGCAAGTGGAGAGTATTCCGTCACACTACTGACTTGTGCCTTGTAGATGGTGGAAAGGCTTTGGGGAGTCAGGAGGTGAGTCACTCACCACAGAATACGCAGCCTCTGACCTGCTCTTGTAGCCACAGTATTTATGTGGCTGGTCCAGTTAAGTTTCTGGTCCTGGCATGCTCTTCTACACTCCTCATTGAACCAGGGTTGGTAGAGTGAGGAACATGCTGGGCCATGAGGTTGTTGATGGTGGGGGATTTGGCGATGGTAATGCTGTTGAATGTCAAGGGGAGATGGTTAGACTCTCTCTTGTTGGAGATGGTCATTGCCTGGCACTTGTCTGGCACGAATGTTACTTGCCACTTATGAGCCCAAGCCTGGATGTTGTCCAGGTCTTGCTGCATGCGGGCTCAGACTGCTTCATTATTTGAGGGGTTGCGAATGGAACTGAACACTGTGCAACCATCAGCGAACATGCCCATTTCTGACCTTATGATAGAGGGAATGTCATTGATGAAGCAGCTGAAGATGGTTGGGCCATGGACACTGCCCTGAGGAACTCCTGCAGCAATGTCCTGGGGCTGAGATGATTGGCCTCCAACAACCACTACCATCTTCCTTTGTGCTAGGTATGACTCCAGCCACTGGAGAGTTTTCCCCCTGATTCCCATTGACTTCAATTTTACGAGGGCTCCTTGGTGCCACACTCGGTCAAATGCTGCCTTGATGTCAGGGCAGTCACTCTCACCTCACCTCTGAAATTCAGCTCTTTTGTCCATGTTTGGACCAAGGCTGTAATGAGGTCTGGAGCCGAGTGGTCCTGGCGGAACCCAAACTGAGCATCGGTGAGCAGGTTATTGGTGAGTAAGTGCCGCTTGATAGCACTGTCGACGACACCTTCCATCACTTTGCTGATGATTGAGAGTAGACTGATGGGGCGGTAATTGGCTGGATTGGATTTGTCCTGCTTTTTGTGGACAGGACATACCTGGGCAATTTTCCACATTGTCGGGTAGATGCCAGTGTTGTAGCTGTACTGGAACAGCTTGGCTAGAGGCGCAGCTAGTTCTGGAGCACAAGTCAGCACTACAGCCGGGATGTTGTCAGGGCCCATAGCCTTTGCTGTATCCAGTGCACTCAGCCGTTTCTTGATATCACGTGGAGTGAATCGAATTGGCTGAAGACTGGCTTCTGTGATGGTGGGGATATTGGGAGGAGGCCGAGATGGATCATCCACTCGGCACTTCTGGCTGAAGATGGTTGCAAACGCTTCAGCCTTGTCTTTTGCACTCACGTGCTGGACTCCGCCATCTTTGAGGATGGGAATGTTTGCAGAGCCTCCTCCTCCCGTTAGTTGTTTAATTGTCCACCACCATTCACGACTGGATGTGGCAGGACTACAGAGCTTTGATCTGATCCGTTGGTTGTGTAATCGCTTAGCTGTGTCTATAGCATGTTACTTCCGCTGTTTAGCATGTATGTAGTCCTGAGTTGTAGCTTCACCAGGTTGGCACCTCATTTTTAGGTACGCCTGGTGCTGCTCCTGGCATGCTCTTCTACACTCCTCATTGAACCAGGGTTGATCCCCTGGCTTCTTGGTAATGGTAGAGTGAGGAACATGCTGGGCCATGACGTTGCAGATTGTGCTGGAATACAATTCTGCTGCTGCTGATGGCCCACAGCGCCTCATGGATGCCCAGTTTTGAGCTGCTAGATCTGTTCTGAATCTACCCCATTTAGCACGGTGATAGTGCCACACAACACGTTGGATGGTATCCTCAGTGCGAGGACGGGACTTCGTCTCCACGAGGACTGTGCAGTGGTCACTCCTACCAATACTGTCATGGACAGATGTATTGGCGACAGGTAGATTGGTGAGGACGAGGTCAATTAAGTTTTTCCCTCATGTTGGTTTGCTCACCACTCTGCCGCCAGGCCCAGTCTGGCGGCAGTTTCCTTCGGGACTCAGCCAGCTTGGTCAGTAGTGGTGCTACCGAGCCACTCTTGGTGATGGACATTGAAGTCCCCCACCCAGAGTCCATTCTGTGCACTTGCTACCCTCAGTGCTTCCTCCAAGTGGTGTTCAACATGGAGGAGGACTGATTCATCAGCTGAGGGATGACGGTAGGTGGTAATCAGCAGGAGGTTTCCTTGCCCATGTTTGACTTGATGCCATGAGATTCAGAGTCAATGTTGAGGACTCTCAGGGCCACTCCCTCCTGACTGTACCGCCACCTCTGGTTGGTCTGTCCTGCCAGTGGGACAGGACATACCCAGGGATGGTGATGGAAGAGTCTGGGATGTTGGCTGAAAGGCATGATTCTGTGAGTATGGCTCTGTCAGGCTGTTGCTTGACTAGTCTGTGGGACAGCTCTCCCAATTTTGGCACAAGTCCCCAGATGTTAGTGAGGAGGACTTTGCAGGGTCAACTGGGCTTGGGTTGCCTTTGTCGTGTCCGGTGCCTAGTGGTCCATCCGGTTTTATTCTTATTGTGACTTTTTTTAGCGAGATTTTACAACTGAGTGGCTTGCTAGGCCATTTCAGAGTGCAATTAAGAATCAACCACATTGCTGTGGGTCTCGGAGTCACATATAGGCCAGACCGGGTAAGGACGGCAGGTTTCCTTTCCTAAAGGGTATTAGTGAATCAGATGGGTTTTTATTGCAATCCAGTAGTTTCATGGCCACCATTACTGATACTAGTATTTTAAGTCCAGATTTTATTTAATTAATTGAATTTAAATTCCCCAGCTGTGGTAGCAGGATTTGAACTCATGACTCCAGATTATTAGTCCAGGCCTCTGGATTAACTAGTCTAGTAAGATAACCACTATGCTACCATACCAAGTACACAGGTAGAAGAAAGAGTTCATGAGATGAATCGATCAGATTACAGGAAAGTTCATTTTAGTGTACAGTAATTTTAATTTAACCAGCTGTTGCCCAATCCACTACCTTCCAACAGTTTAGACCTGAACTCAGTTATACATAGTCTACCTAGCATTCTTATGACCGTAACGCTCCATTATTGCATGCCAGTCAATCCTCCTTACTTCAGTTTGGTCACTCTGTCCTTCCTAGATGTTACCCTGAATCCTCTGTACACTCCATGTTAAAAAACATCCAGCCTCTGTTTCTGTGCCTTTGCCAAAATGCAACTCTCAACATCATGCAGAAGTGTTGACTGGCAATAGCCTCATACAGTCAAAAAATGGTGGAAATACCTAGCAGGTCTGGTCAACACCTATATAAGGATAGATAAATGTTTTGTCAGAACTTGTCCACTCAAAACGTTAAATATTTTTCTTCTTTCTGGTAGCTGTGTTTTGCAAACCTTTTCTGTTTTTATTTGAAGATTTCCAAGATTTGCTGTTCCCCTAGTCTTTCTGTAGCCGTCCCAGTGGGAGCAATGTGTCAGATCATCCCCTTGTCTTGAGGGTTGAAAAAGGGCAGAAATAACTGAGAAAACTGCAAACAAAAATGATTTTTTAAAAGCATATATTAGAGAAGAGAGTCAGTTTGAACTGACCTCTTACTCCCCCTCACTCTTCTCTCCTTTTTTCTCCTTTGTCCTTCTCCTTTCTTCACACGGTCTCCTAACTCTCTTTCCTGTGAATTTGTGTGTCGGTTCTGTCTCTTGCCTTATGTCACCCCATAAATCAATTAAACAATATCAAAGAACCTCTCAGATAAATAGCTTTAATATCTTTTTTTTAATTCTCATTGTTTTTGCAGTCACCAGTCCACACAGGCAGGCATCAAATGTTGTCTCCAGTCGGCTCTGAGACTTCAGGTCTTGACTTGACAGATGCGGACCTAGAAGAAGAAAAGCTGAAGAAGAAATTGGACGAGTTAGCTAGCAATATCAGTGACAAAGGCCCTTCATCTGAAGAGGAAGAGGTAAAAAAGAAAACTGAAAGACCACAAGAAATGAGTTCATCCATTGAAGACCTACACAGTGAGGCTCTAAAGGTATTACATCAGCTTTGAGATGAGGCCAGGGTTGTCCTCTTTAAGATGCTGGAATCTTTCAGGTTCAGATCACCTGGTGATTTGTTGAGTATAATTGTTATTGTCCAGTGGTTTTATGGTCCATCTCTGTGTCTGACTGAAAGCAGATTTAATAATGGAACAGCCAATAACATTCCAGAGGCTTGGTTATTAAACTCCTCTGCTCTCAGTCGCCAGGAAATGTTCAAAAGATAAAAGCTAAATGGCAGTGTGATGGCAGAGCAGTAGTTGTGATGTGCTGCACCGTAGATTCTTTGGACATGGATTCCGACTTACTATTCACCTCTAAGCAGGTTCCACATTTTGTAGCTTCTTATCAGAGGAAGGCATCATACGAAGGCTTGGCACTACCCCACAGGTTGAGAGGGCAAATTAGAATTTGAGTCCCTCCCTGAGTCTTCCTGAAGTGGCCAGTTTGATAGCACCATTGGAAGGAGCATGAGAATATAATTCTGCCTGACCTCCCACTCGTGGAATGTTGTGAAGCAAAAGGGGAAAAATGAGGAAAACAAAAACTTAACTGATGAAATATGGATAGTTGTTTGGAGACAAAAACTGTTCATGTGAGAATGCATAGAGTAAGCAAAAAAATGTAGGTAATAGGGCATAAATATGAGAGGTGTGGAGAAAATGGCCGGAAACAAAGTGAACAAGTGTCAATATGTGTGATCTGAGAGCGAGTGACTGAATACATGTTGCAAAAGAGAGAAGAATAGTTTCAGAACTTTCTCTAATGGCTCAGTAAGTGAATACACTACATGATGCAGTACTGATCCATGCGGATCAGAGAGGTCCCAGGTTTAATCCCTGACCTCCGTTGAGTTAACTGGTATCAGCCGAGTTGGCAATTGGGTGTCACAGTTGGCTTCAGCATCTCGGCTAAGAAAGGAAAGAGGAAAAAATTAGTTACTCCTGATTGCTATCCATTGACCACTGCTGGAAAACATGTATATTGATGTTGAGCGAGAATAGGTTGGGGCTGGGCTGAGGTGTCTCCCAACCACTGAATGGCCAGCTGACACTAACTACACATGAAGAATGGCCACTTAGATAAGATAGGAGAGAGCTGCCACTGCCTTTTAAACTATGCCCAGGACAGGTTGCTGGCTTCTGACAATAAGAGGAGAAAATGGGAGCGAAGGAGAGAAGGTTTTCATATCGGTGTTGGGGTCGCTGAAACATCTCCTTGAAATCGTGCTCCTTTACCTACCTATTTAATCAAAACAAAATGGCTGGGATTGGCTGATAGTGACACAGCATCAGCCTGAGAAGCCATATCATTTTCACAAGATAAGTGTTCCATAATCAGCAGGAGCACTGACTGTGGTATTCATAGTGCAAACAGGGTTGGCTCTTCCATTGCAGATTACCTGACTGCTGGAATGAAACTATTGAAAAAAGTTTTATGAAATAAGGCTTATATGCATAGTGTGAAAAGCAAGACTGGGTGGGACAATGGGTTAGACTCACCTTGTACTTCTGGTACTGGGTTAAAATCCAGTCAGACTGATGAGATCAAATTAGCTTCTGTTAGTTTCTCCACAGCAGGTGATTACCCACAGTTTTGTGCAAATTGGCAATCTCATTCTCTGAGACAATGAGATGACTGTTGTGGGAAATGGAAAAATGTCATGCAGCTGCAGTGGGGAGTATTCTTCTCTGGCCAGAACTGAAACACATTGTCGGAGTAAAGGGAACTTTACTGTATATCAAACCCTATTACATATGTCCGAATTGTGCTTGATGCCAACACTAGTGCCCCAGTTTTGTGCATTCGCCAAAATATATGCCATGAATAACTGACTGCCAAGGAAAAGCTAACCTACAGCACACTGGACTGACTGTGCAATTTGGTCTTGTGGTGCCAACTAGCCTAATGGGGCATGCAGAAAGTCTGGCTTGCAGCTCAAATTTACAGGCATATGCCCAATTAAAGGTAAGTGGCTGCATATGGGGACAAATATTGTTTAGTCTTTATAAAGGTTCAAATGGATGTTAATTAAAGTCAGTCTTTGC
The DNA here is from genome assembly GCF_035084215.1 of Heptranchias perlo. NCBI lineage: Eukaryota > Metazoa > Chordata > Chondrichthyes > Hexanchiformes > Hexanchidae > Heptranchias > Heptranchias perlo. Next base: position 74,313,447 of record NC_090331.1, on the reverse strand, counting down.
CTATGATGTGTGTGTGCGTGTAGGGGTTGCGGAGTTGGTGGGGGTGGTGGATGAGGACAGGAGGAGTGCCAGACAAAAATTAAATGAAAGGAAACCCAATGTGAAAAAATGAAACAGAGTACGTGGGCAAGTAATGGATTGGCACAGTACCTGAACCCCTGTTTGATGACTGGCACAGTTGGAGTGTTACTGGAGGTAGGTGCAAGGAAGATTGTCCCATTTGGCACTTCAGGATGCAATTCCAAGGGAAGAGCACTGCACGTTGCCTGTCAGGAGGTAACAGCCAGACTCAACAGTCTGTTCAGTAGATAGGTGTCATCTAGAATGCCGTGCACTCTTGTGAACCTTTCCAGCCTGTCTCCGTTCTGATCATGTTCAGCTGATGTCTCCTTTCCACAGGAAAAATGATGAAGGTGTTGCTGTTTGCAAGTGTAGCTCCTGTCACTTGCTGGAAATATCAGAGTGGCTGATTTTGCAGTTGTCCACTGCAGTGGCTTGAAAGGATCTGGTGGCATAAAAGCTTAATGCTAAGGTAGCCTTCTCAGCTATGGGAAGAGCTGTCCCTGGTCTAGAAGTCATCTGCTGGTCAGCCGGAGCAATTGGCAGAGTCACCCTTGTGAAAAGAAGGCAGTGAAGAGAGGACAGTCCTGACGTGTCCAAAGTAAGAAGCCAGGGTCTGTAATGGCAGGATCGGGGTTCCTGACAGCTCATGACATTACAGGGCAAATTTTAACTGGGAGCCAGGAAGAGGGCGGGGTGGGGGGGGTGTAGAATTCCTAACAGGAAACCCGGAAGTACGGGTTTCCCGGATGTTCTCACGATTTTTTTTTAGGTTTCCCGCCCGACAGACCAGCCAGATTGACAGGAGGTCGTCGGGCAGGGGGAAGGGGTTGGTCACCGGGGGGGAGTCATCGGGGTCGGGGGTCATCAGAGGGGGCTTTCGGGATTGATCGGGGGAGGTCATAGATCATGGGGGGTGGGCAGACATGGTGGGGGGGGTGGGTCAATCGCATGTGTGGGATCGCATCAGGGCCCACAAGCAGTGCAATAAAAGCATTTACCTGCTGATGTGGGCCTTCTTGCCTCCTCTTACCTGGTGTGAAGCAGAAGGCCCAGGAATTCCAGTCCCAGGAGTTAAAAATAAGAAAGCTTTCAAAGTGGAGGCCCACAGCCTCCATAAAAGCTTTCAGTGATCGACCCACCTCCTGAGAGCAGGTTGGTAGTCGCCCCTCAACCCACCTCTGTGAAAACCGGAAGTAGGCGGGTTGGGATTATGTTTTAGTTTTTTTACAATTTTTACCTTCCCACCCACCCCCAACCCTCCCATTCATGGGGTTAAAATTTACCCCTATGTCTCAAGTGTCATCACGCCTGTGATTTGGTGTCCCTAATCAACACGTCTTCCTCATCTCAATGGGAACCTTCAAAGGAATTTCCATCCTGAGCAGATTTAATTGCAGCTTGCAAGCAAAAATATGGTAGGAACATTTTGGCAGGAAAAAGAATGTTATCATGCAAAAATGACATCAATCACAGCAACAGAAACTAATGCAGGGAGCAAAATCCTCCAATTCTTGCCTCTTGTGCATCCCAACTTTAATTACTCCACCATTGGCAGCTGTGCCTTCAGCTGCCTAGGCCCTAAGCTCTGGAATTCTTTCCATAAACCTTTCCGCCTCTCTACCTCTCTACCTCTCTCCTTTAAGAAATTCCTTAAAACCTACCTCTTTGACCAAGTTTTTGGTCACCTGTCCTAATATCTCCTTTTGTGGCTTGGTGTCAAATTTTGTTTGATAACGCTCCTGTGAAGCGCCATGGGACGTTTTGCTATGTTAAAGGTGCTATATAAATGCTGTTGTTTTTGTTGTAAATGTCAGTGTTTATTTATATTTCCAACTTAATCCCAATTTTGAGTCCAACTTCTTTAGGACAGGCCAGTGGACAAGTCATGCACTCATTTTATACGGACAAGGTGAGTAAAAGGGTGCCGTTCATCAGAAGAAAATGAAATTTGGCTAATTATGATTACCTAGTTAGCACATTGCAGCAAGGCGAGTGCTGCCACCACTGCATTCTTTGCCTGTTTGTCCCCCTCCCATTTTGCGTATTTGTGTTGTTATCAATATGGCTGACATCAGCAAGACACCATCAATAAGTAAGGAACACCTTTCCTGTACCAAAGAAGTTAGCTCTGTTTATTTGTAAATAGGGAATATTTCTAGTACTATAACCAGTTTAAACATTAGGCTGTGGCTGTTTCCAAGTAATATGATGACTCTTTAGTTTAAAAAGGAGTCACATTTGTGCTCAGATGTGATGGATGCAGTAGTCCATGTGATCCACATCTTAATGGATGGAAACTTTTCTGGTAATCCATTATCCCATCTTTTAAAAGGGAGACAAAGTTGTCCCTCTGCCCCATTAACCTGAATAGTGACTCAGCTTAATTTGGTTTCCTAATGGTTCTTTTGTCTCAGTTTCCTTTTGGTCTTAAGCAGCTGTAGAGTGCCTGACTGGATGAATGCAGTTGTGCGTATATTTTCTTTTTTTTTTATATTAAGTAAAATAAATGTAATGCAAAAACACTTTCAGATCTATTCTGGTACTGATAGGACTAGGGAATATAACCTATTAACCGGATCAGAAATGAGCAACATTTTGCCTTTTCCCTCCCATAGTTCTCATCAAAACCAGAGTTGTTTTTTGAACATAAAGCAAAGATATGGCCTTTTCATCCAAGTATAAGCATTAAATAGAGTTTGGGGGGTCAACAATGCAGAGAAATCCAGAGATACAAAGAAAACACAATAGGATCCTAATGGTTCTGCCTAGTGTGAACCATCTAGACCAGAAAGAACCCGGCCTGTGCTGTTAGCTAATCTCAGCTGATGCTGCGGAAGGGACACTACAGTTGCCCTTCTCAATCCTGGGTAGGGAGGGGAAAATAATCAATCTCAATTTCTGCTCCTCACCGCTATCCAGTGACTCCTGGATAGTATGTGGGAATGACTTTTGGGTGAAAACAAGATCAGATCAGACTTGGCTGTAATACCCTGCATGACTGTTCAGCCTACTGACACTATCCAGGCTTACACATGAGGACACCACCAGAGTATGTCTGAGGATAGTGGACCACAGTACGAGTTGGTGCATTCAGGAGGAGAGAAGAAAAAAAAGCTACACATGAAAGGAAAGAAAAGTAACAGCAAAAGTATTGGTACCTGCATGACTAAGGAGGAGAAGCTTAATTGTCTGCTGTTCAGGTGCCAAGCTGCTGGAGGAAGGACATAAAATACTTTGCTATAGGGATCCGGGGTGCAAGTTCCACCCAGACCATTTGCATGCAGCATTTAGTGACCAGTAACAGTGCCCTTTGTCTGGTCATCTATGTGACCTCAAATTTAGAAAGGCATAATAAAGTTTTTCTGGGAAAAAAGTAACATTAATAGGGGTACCAAGAACCTCCTAAGATCTCATGATTTTTGCCATCATAGTGATTTTTTTTTGTTTTAGTGAAGTTGTGTGTTGGTAAATGTGAGAAGCATCAATCTGTGGAATGGAAATCTTTAAAGCAGTGTCAACATCCAACACTCATTAGTCAGGCATGTTAAGGGCACAGGCTAAATGCAAGGTAAAATTTTCACTACACTGTCCTAGCAAGAAAACCCAGTTCAGGTATTGCACAGACCAAATGCAAAATAAAATTCCCTCTACTCTAGATAAACATTGTGCCCTCATTTCAATCTCAGAAAACTTTCTAATTCTCATACCAGAATTGAATTTTCAAAATGAGATTGCCAATTTGAACCAAACTGTGGTCAGTTCTGTACTGTGAGCCCATGCCAGTTTTGTTGAGACTACCCAAACTCATTTTGATATAGATTCTTGCAGCATTCACCATTCACCAGAGGTAAGAGGACTGTGTCATCACTACTTAATCGCCAAGCTTGGGTTTTAACAGAAGGGATAGCAAAAAAACATAAGAAAAGAATGTGGTTGTCACCAGCATTAATGGCCCTCCTTCTCCTCTCTGTACAGATAATGAAGTGATTTCAACTATCAAATGTTCCCCATATAGTTGAGTAACGGTGAAACTACTTCACTATCTACACAAGATGGAGATGTGAGAGTTACGCTGGTCTCCTGCCAGAGTTATGGCAGAAGACCAAGAGAATCCCCATGAAAATTCAGGGCCATTCTACAACACAGAATTTGACTGTACTTACATGAAGCAACTTCTTCCCTGACAATATCATCACATGGCTCGGTGCACCTTCCCCCCCCCCACCGCCAACACCACCACCAGAAAATGTGCTTTATGTTTTCAAGTACACTTGTCTCTCTGTCAATATGTTACACATTTCCCTGGAGCTGATCTATTTTGTTGAAGTCTGTTAGCAGATTTCCCCCGTTACTGTTGCAACTATGGGTTGTTAATCCTTCAACAATAACTTCCGTTTGATTCTAGCCCAAGAGGTTATAAAACAGCAAGTTTAATAGATTGACTTATGCAGCACTGCATTACAGCTGTGTTCAACATTACTTTCAACAGTATTATGGTTATAATACAACTGTCTACAGATTACATTAATGATAAGCAATCAATACAACCTGATCTGTCCGTAAATTTAGGATGATCAGACATGACCTTCATGGACTGCCTGTACTAATGGACTTCCGACTATCCCCTCTTGAGAGCTCTAACATTCGGGAGGGAGCATGCCCTATCTTTATACTATTGGGCTGCATTGTTCTGTACATAAGCACTGTTGGTCTTATCTCATGGTTGAAAACCATCCCACTTTGCTGATTCTCAGAAACCACCAAGGATTGTCTATACTATCTGCTGCATAAACAGTTTGTTCCATGTCAGCCTTGAACATGGCTTCTGCAACGTTTATTGTTTGCATAGCCTTTCACTGTTATCAGGTCTTAGTATGTGATTTCTTTAGCGACCACGTTTCTTGTTTTGGTGTAAACCACCATCTGACTTTAGCATCTAGAAACGGGCCACCTCTTGACCTTTGGGTGCTTAGTTCTGAAGTTTCAGCAGGATTGCTTCTTACAAACTGTCTTTCACACAAACACCAAGACACGACTTTGCCCCCCCTCCCTTCCTATTAACACCACCCTCTTGCTAAATGTTTTGGAGCTTTATTCGAGCTATGCGAGATGAGATATAGACCATGCTTGGCTTTAAACCATATTCTTACAAAGTCTTTCTCACTTTCATCCCATTGTCGATCATATCTTTGGATATGTGGCCTTCACCCCCGGGTAATTGCCCTGTTCATTTGTGTAGAGTATTTACCTTTTTATGGCTGCCAGGATCAGCCTGCCAATGCTCAAAACAATTCCACTGTGTAGATCAACCCTCATAGCTAATGGAGCCTTTTCTGTACCACTCTCCACAGGAAACATGCCTTCCATTGTCATGAGATTGCAACTTTTCTGGACAAACCCATTCTAATTCCACCCCTGGAACAAAGCCAATTTGAGAATGGCCTAAACTAGGGGGACGATCCTATACTTACAATGGGGAGTCATGCTCGCAGGGAGCTCATGGTGGGAAATCACAGGTGTGCAGACGGTGATTTTCCACCCATTAAAATTAAAGGATTGAAGATAAAGGGCTGTTCACCAATGATTTCCCGCCATATGCGTGACTGGAGAGCAGGAGTGTGGAATTGGCCCTTAGGTGATTTGTAGCCTTGTTTTAAAGAAAGTGCTGGGGTACTAGTGCATCGAGTGCTGTTTAGAGCCGGAAATTTATGGAGAGATTTTCCTGGGTCTGTGCTGAGACACATTAGATCACCAAAACGCAATGAAAATCAGAAAATTGGGTGGGTTGGAGTGGACAACTAATAAAGGAACCTGCTCAATTTTCTTCCATTAATTTAAATGGGAGAAAACTGCGGTGGGGTGATGTCCTTTACAGGCTTGCCCACTGACCCACCTGATTTTCCGATATATGTTGCACCAGGAATTCGGAGCGTTAGTGTGCAAGCCCAGGAAAATCTCACCCTGTAATTTCTAAAACCTGGTTAAGTTTTATATTGGATGGATTTAATAAATTGAGATTAAAAAACAAATTAGATTTCTGAACCAATTCATCATTTTTTCCCCCCAATATACTTCCATTCTTGAAGGCAACAACTTGTGCTGTGGTACAGTTCTACTGACACCAGTAACCATCCCACATTTTGCCCATATGGTTGTTCTTCATTTTTTTTTCAAATTTGTTTTTGGGATGTGGGCGATGCTGGCAAGGCCGAGTTTATTGCCCGTCCCTAGTTGCCCTGAGAAGGTGTTGGTTAGTGGGTCTTCTCCTTGAAATGCTGCAGTCCTTGTGATGATGGTGTTCCTACAATGGTGTTAGGTGGAAATGATGAAGAAATAGAGATATATGTGCAAGTCAGGATGGTGTGTGACTCGGAGGGGAATTTGGAGGTGATGATATTCCCATGACATTGCTGCTTTCATCTTTCTGGATCCTTAATTTACCTTGTGATATGTGTTGTTAATCCAGTAATTATAAAATAGTCCTGCTTTCAAATCCATAAGTCTGAGGGCATAAAGAAGGCATATTTATAATAGCTGTATTTGGCAGTGGGCCAGACACTGAGGTTTCAACATGTTACAACTAAAGTCATCAGAGTTGGTCCTTGCTAAGATCAGGACAAAGCCCTGTCTTTTAGCACAGGGCTGGCTTAGTAATCAGAGCCAGAGTGAGAGAGAGTCAAATGCCTGTAATCTTTATTGCATCCATGACTGCACAGGATCCTTGTGATATGACCTCTGAACTTCAAAAAAAAAAGGTTGCTAAAAGACATTTTCTTGTCATTTGGAAATCAGTTTACCTCATGTGGCTCTTATTGAAATGTAAAACAAATATCATGTCTTGAATTAAGTGTAACTTGATTCATAAAATATATATTATAAACCTTGATGCATTAGTTATATATAACTATAATCTATCCATCTAGAAAGAAAGCAAGAATTTGCATTTAAATGGTGCCTTTCATGTCCTCAGGGTGTCCCAAAGCACGTCACAGACAATTAAATGCTTTTCGATTGTTGTTACCTAGGCAACACGGCACCAATTTTCGCACAGCAAGGTCTCACAAATAACAATGAGATAAATGACCAGATAATCTGTTTTTAGTGATGTTGGTTGAGGGATAAATGTTGGGCAGGACACCAGGAGAATTTCCCTGTTCTTCCTCAGATCGTCCCATGGGATCTTTTACATCTACCTGAGGGGGTGGACTGGGCTTCAATTTAACATCTCATCTCACTCAGTACTGCACTGAATTCTCAGCCTAGATTATGGACTCAAGGGCCGAGAATGGGATTTGAACCCACCACCTTCTGACTCAGATGAGAGTGCTACCACTGAACCATTTAATGGCAATTGCCTATGTAATCTTGTTACACTGTAATTACACTCTCCTTCCAGTGGAGGTGCTGCAGTGCCACCTGGGAGGTTGTAATTACAATGTGGACATAAGAATTAATAATGAAGATATGAAAATAAGGACAAAATGTTTGACTTTAAAATGGAGACTGAGTTACATCTGTTCATCCTCCATTATCCCCCATCTGCGAACTCTGCATCATCTGAAGACTACACTTGGTCTTCACCCCTTGTTACAACACCGCAAGAGTGTGACAAGCAGCTCTACTTCTGTTTCCAAAATTGTCATATGTTTTCCTTTTAACTATAAATATAAAGTCAAAATAAAAATAAGGACTGAATTATGTCTGGATGTCCTGGTCCAATTATCCCGTGCCCTCTAACCCCGCTTGACCTGAAGACTACACTTGGTCTTGACTCTCCATGTGGGAGATCGCCATGGGAGATTAACTAATACATATTCATAAACACACAGAACCACATTAATACACAAACACACTCACATTATACCATGACTACAATGTATGTTGTATCGTCTGTGTGGAGCATTATTCTACAGTAACATAAAAAGTGTGATATATAATGTAAGAAAGTATTATATCACCAACCCAGTGTATAATTTATACAGGGTGTTGTAATTCAATAAAACAGAAGATACAATTTCTCAGTAAAACTCTCTATTCATTTAGCCCAAATAAGCTCCTAATCAAGTATCATAAAATTCTAAAGCTTCCCCTCATAACTTTTGTGATGTAAAGACACATACAAAACCTATATAGGCCCCAAATGATGGCTGGGACTGTACACTCTCGGAGTTCAGATGATGATCTTTTTTCCTCCCCATTTTCCCCCATCCTCTCCTAAAGGCGACGAGTCATGCTCGTTGTACTTCCACTGCTGTCAGGATCCCTTCAGAAGCTCACCTTGTGGCCAATTTTCATTTGTGAGCCCAGAAAGTTTGTCATCAGGCTATTTAATAAGGGGAGTGGAGGGGCATGATCATAGTTGATCATGTTCTCACCCAATGTCCACTTGCTTGCAGTAGTGGTCATAGTATTGGATTAGTAACCCAGAGGTCATAGGGGTTAAATTAGGCCGTGTAGCACTTGCTTTTTAGGTGCTAAGCGGCCACGTAAGACTTGAAAATGTGATCCAAGGTGCATGCACACACTTCAGTGTGCAACGCTGAAGTGAAGGCACCGCTGCCATTTTGCAACTCCACACTCCAGCCAACTCCCTGTCTTAACCTCGCACAGCTGAACAAGACTTTAAATGGCAAGAAGGACCCCATCCCACCCCCACGACTCTACCAGCGCTATTTAAAGGGATCATTAAGTACTTACAGGTTAGTTGCTGGATCATTTCTGTTGGCTGCTGGTGCAATTTTACACATTTTTGAAGATTTCCCATAGTTGGCTAAAGTTTTAATACTGTACAGGGAGTGAGTGGTCTGGCTGGTCTTGCAGTTCTTTTTGTATCTTTTAAAATATTGTGCTGGAAAAAGTTGCTTCCAGACATGGGTGGCCAGCTTCCTCTGGGAATTGAATATGACTGGGAGAATGAAGAGAGGCCACGCAGAGCAGGACAAGCTGCTCGAAGAGGGAAGAGGATCAGGGCTCTCAGCAGGAGCCATATCCATGGAGGGTCTTCAGGGAGCAATTCTCTTCTCAACTTCAGCGACGACCAGCGCATCAGATGTCTTCGGTTAGCAAAAGCAATTGTGACTGAAATCTGTCAACTGCTACTGCCACAAATACAGCCTCAAATCATAGAATCATAGAAAGGTTACAGCACGGAAGGAAGCCAATCAGCCCATCGACTCCATGCCGGCTCTATGCAAGAGCAATCCAGCTAGTCCCACTCCCCCGCCCTATCCTCGTAGCCCTGCAAATTTTTTCCTTTCAAGTACTTATCCAATTCCCTTTTGAAAACCATGATTGAATCTGCCTCCACCACCCTCTCTGGCAGTGCATTCCACATCCTAACCACTTGCTGTGTAAAAAAGTTTTTCCTCATGTCACCTTTGGTTCTTTTGCCAATCACCTTAAATTTATGTCCTCTGGTTCTTGACCCTTTCACCAATGGGAACAGTTTCTCTCTATCTACTCTGGCTAGACCCTTCATGATTTTGAATATCTCTATCAAATCTCCCTTAAACTTCTCTGTTCCAAGGAGAACAACGCCAGCTTCTCTAGTCTATCCACATAACTGAAATCCCTCATCCCTGGAATCATTCTAGTAAATCTCTTCTGCACCCTCTCTAAGGCGGTGCCCAGAACTGGACACAATACTCCAGTTGTGGCCGAACCAGTGTTCTATAAAGGTTCAACATAACTTCCTTGCTTTTGAACTCTATGCCTCTACTTATAAAGCCCAGGATCCCATACGCTTTTTTAACTGCTTTCTCAACCTATCCTACCACCTTCAAAGATTTGTGCACATATACCCCCAGGTCTTTCTGTTCCTGCACCCCCTTTAGCATTGTACCATTTAGTTCATATTGCCTTTCCTCATTCTTCCTGTCAAAATTTATCTCTTCGCACTTCTCTGCATTCAATTTCATCTGCCATGTGTTTACCTATTCCACCAGCCAATCTATATCCTCTTGAAGTCTATTACTATCCTCCTCACTGTATATTACACTTCCAAGTTTGTGTCATCTGCAAATTTTGAAATTGTGCCCTGTACACCCAAGTCCAAGTCATTAATACATATCAAAAAAGCAGTGGTCCTAGTATCGACCCCTGGGGAACACCACTGTATAACTTCCTTCAGTCCAAAAAACAACTGTTCACCACTACTCTGTTTCCTGTCACTCAGCCAATTTCGTATCCATGCTGCCACTGCTCCTTTTATTTCATGAGCTTCAATTTTGCTGACAAGCCTATGATGTGGCACGTTATCAAATGCCTTTTGAAAGTCCACACTGCCCTCATCAACCCTTTCTGTTACCTCATCAAAAAACTCAATCAAGTTGGTTAAACACGATTTGCCTTTTACAAATCCGTGCTGGCTTTGCTTTATTAATCCACACTTGTCCAAGTAACAATTAATTTTGTCCCGGATTATCGTTTCTAAAAGCTTCCCCACCACCGAGGTTAAACTGACTGGCCTATAGTTGCCGGGTTTATCCTTACACCCTTTTTTGAACAAAGGTGTAACATTTGCAATTCTCCAGTCCTCTGGCACCACCCTACCTCTTTACCTCCCTCTTTTTGCCAGTTTATTTGGGGGTAGTTAAAATCTCCCATGACTATTATTCTATGTCCTTTACTCATTTCACATATTTGCTTACATATTTCTTCCTCCACCTCCTTTCCTCTATTAGGTGGTCTGTATTATATCCTTATTAGCGTGATCGATTTCTTATCTTTTATTTCAATCCATATGGATTCTTTTTCTATCCTCCTGTTAGTTATGTCAGAAGGATAGACTCCTAGCAGCAGTCATGATTCTTCCATTCTGCGGCAGTCCTCTCTTCCACCTGTATTTCAACTAGCAAGGCAAGTCAAAGGCTGGCTACTGGGTGACAGGGGTTATCCCCTCATGACATGGCTCATGACTCTGGTCAGGCACCCACGCACAGTAGGCCTGCAATAAGAGCCATGCTGCCATAAGGAACATTATAGAGAACACCATAGGCATCTTCAAGCAACGCTTCCGCTGCCTGGGCTGATCTAGAAGAGTGCTGCAGTACTCAGCAGAGCGGGTATCAAGATTTGTGGTCGTATGCTGCATGCTGCATAACCTGGCCATTATGAGGGAACAGCCCTTGTCACCAGCTATCAGGTGAGAACCCCAGGAGCAGGAGCATGAGGAAGAGGAGGAGGAGGAGGAGGTGAAAGAGGAAGGGAGTCTACAATATAGACAGACCCTTTCTGCCAGAGCTTTACATGATCAGATTATTCATGAGCGATACCAGTAACCTCGACGACATCTCCCCATTCACCAACGGTCCCACATTCCTTACCTTTCCTCTCTCGCTGACCATCACATCGTCCTCTTTACGATTACACATTGGTTCCTCCCTGAGTTCACCACAGAAATAAAAACCACCACCAAATGCAAATTCAAATCCAGATTGATCAATTCACTCATTAAATTATGCAAACAAAATTAGACTATTCACTCTTGTGCATTCCCTTAGTGCCTGTCTTCCATGTGCCTTTACCTTTCCTATGAGGTACTTTCCCATTGGCTTGAGCATGGGTGATAGAAGGCTGTTGACCTTCAATTGAGGAGAGTGCAGATGGCCTTGGAGGTCGACGTCAAGCAGCTCTGGGCTAAGAGGGCCCGGTTTCAGACTGCACCATCTTAGCCTGGGCTACAGCAGTCTGGGCTGGCTGGCTGATGGGCAACAGCAACTGGTAGTGTGGAAGAGGGGGGAGCAGGAATGCTGTCATCCTGAGAGAGGACAGCAGGTTCCTGTTCCATGGAGCCACTGCCACTCTCTCGGGGGCGTTGTCTCAGCAATCTTGGTGATCTATTGGAGAACAGATTGCTGGACTGCTGTGATGCCCTGGAAGCCCCTTTCAACAGTGATACCCAGAGCCACGATGGTAGCAGTCTGAGATTGCAAGGCAGCAGTCAGACCTTTGATAGAAGCCATTTGTACTGCAATGAAAGCTGTTTGTGCTGCAATGGAAGCTGTGACATCGGTCATCAGACACTGCATCATGATGGGTTCCACAGGTGTGCTGATGGAGCTGACCCCCATTCCATGTTGGAAAGGATGGGCTCCAAGCTTTGCACAAAGCCCTGTGTCAAGTTGGAGCTGGACTTCTCCATGCTGTTTGACATTGTGCCCATGCTTTCTGGCAGGCTTCCGAGTGCACCATGCATTTGGTTGTGTACGCCCATCAGCCTTCTTCTGTAGCCTGGCCCATCGAAGTCCTCATCTGACTCCTCTACAGCAGAACTAGTGAGCGACCTCACCCTCTGGAGTGCTGGCACCTACTATACCCTTTCCCCCCACCCTGGCTCCTGTGCACTTGTGCCCGGTGTCTCATCACGTGCAGATCCCTCCTCTATCTTAGCACTAAGGTACACGCAGTGTCAGTATCTGAGCTGGTCATTGTGAGTGTAAGATCGAGTGACGGTGTTGCTTCATCATCACTCTTCTTCCTCTTCCCGCTCTGACTGGGAAGGTTCCAGTACTTGCGTATTGCGAGTGGCTGGCGCTACTTAAAGGCAGCCTGTACCTCTTAAAGGGAGGTGCATTGTGGCTGCAATAAATGGTGGGAGTCCTTTGTGAACTGATTCTGTGCTGTAATATATTGAAGAATGGCTGAACATGCTGATGTGTGCAGCCAATGAACAGTGCATATAGCGCTGACTGCACGCAGCAATCATGTAAAACAGTAGGCGGCACGATTGTAGTGTGCTGCCTGCAGTGCAATGAACGGGAGCAGGTTAATCGCGGACCGTGATCCTCACACCCATTTTCGGGGATTATCCAATTTAACCCGCTATGAGTTCAAATGATGCCATGGCAAATTGTGAAATTGAATTTTAATAAATCTGGTAACTGGACCATAAAAGCTATTGCATTGTGGTTCAGTAATGTACTTCTGGGAAGGGAACTTGCCACCCCTACCTGGTCTGGCTTACATGTGACTCCAGTCCACACCATGTGATTGACTGTTAATGCACTCAGGTCAACCAGGGATAAATGAAGGCTTGCAAGCATTACCCATGTTCTGAGAACAAATTAAAAACTTGCATTTTCCAACTGGGATTACTGGATGGTGATCAGGAGTAGGAAATCATCCAGGAACATTGAGACCAATTGTAGCATCCTTATCATTGCCACAAATGATTGAGGTCATCTAGCTCTGTAGCTGTGGAGCTGATCTTCATGGGTTGTATGACTCAGAAAGCACACCAGGCACCACATTTACCCATTGAGAGAACCCCCAGACAGTATTTTCGATATCATCTCAACACCTTGTATGTTACAGCCTTTAATTCAACGTGCAGTACATGGATTATAAAAACTGCACTGATTGTAGAAAGAGGGGAGATGGTTATTGAGGGAGGGATGCCATGTGCAGGACACAGCCATTATATAAAGCATGGTAGCCTATTAATAAGGAAGCGAATGAAAGTGTAAGCATAGTATACCTAATTAAAGCATGTGAATGTTGAGCCTCACTGACTTGCATCAAATCAATAGCAAAAACTCTTAAATAAATAGATGTGCACCACAGAAGCAGCAGCAGCATGTTTACAAATCACAAAGTGTGTTGAGAAATGCTCTTTGCTCTTGCTAATGACTAATGACAAGCTTTTAAAGCATTTTTGTTCGTGATTTTTTTATCTATATATATATATATATACATTCATTAAGGTGAAGGATGTTAATGCTGGCAAATGGAACACTTTCCATTTCAGGCACCCAGCGGCAGAATTGAGCACTCTCATGACAGTTATAGAAAATAGCACTGTTTGATGCAGAGCAAAGCCCTTAATCTGGCTCAACAATGTTCTTCAGCCCTAACCTCAGCACTCCTTACTATGATAGGGTGACATTTTTCCATTTTGCACACCTGCTGTCCCATGGCCCCTCTGAATGAGACTGCCTATTTAAGGATAGTTATTACTGTTGCCGATGTTATCGTACATTTATTTTAAACGGGTTAATGCATTAAGATAACGGAGAGGGAAGTTTGATGCTACCACATTAAACATTTGTCCGATAACATCGATGATGATAATTTCTTCCTATTGTGCCTAATGAGAAGCAGTTTTGTGCTGTGAGCCAATGTTCATTAAGAACCTGAATTGAAACTGGAAAGCTTGTTTCACATTGAACCTTCACAGGCAACAGTCAGAGGAGACTTTCATTCCATCAGTCTGGGTGGATCTAAGTCATCACTAGACTCGTACTGTTTTTTTTAACTTCCTGTCTGTTTTACTAACTTTGTTCTCTACTATGTATGTGGCATTCACAGCGCTCATCGGCAGTGGCTCTTTGCGACATCACAACGAAAGCTTTAAGGACCATTAACGCAACTGAAAAAGCATTGCATGACTTTGCAGAAGTAGATGATACAGTTAACGAATCTCTCACAAATCCCTGCTTGCACCTAAAGTCCAGTGAAAAAGACCTAAGTGTGAGCGAGGCTGATGAAGCATACAGAAAACTTGAGGAAAATGTAAGAGCAACGGTCTACCTCACAGTAGAAATACATTTTAATATTAATACATATGAGACATCTTTCCATTTATTCACAGTTCTTTCATTTCGATAATTATATAAAAGGAAAGTCTGAATTGATCCATCCCTTTAAGGATATGTACTTTAAGGTGTTTACCAGGTAACTGCACCTCTTAGTACTGAACTATGCAGACTAGGAAAGACCGATGTTCCCCCATCTATGCTGAGATAGGTGATCTCAGACAAGGAAGCAATTGGGGCATTTCAATTGGCCTCAGCACCTCTTGGCTAGAAAGGTACAAAATTAGTCATGGTTTGCACAACTGATAGCTCTCCAGTGATTCCTACTGGAAAGTTAACATATGCGGACATTGGATCAAGAGTGACTGTGATGTCTTCTGTGATAGAATAGCCTGGCAACACATTGTCTAAGTTGATGCATGGAGTGGCCACTTGGCGAAGTATCAGAGGACTACTGGGAAACTATAGACCAGAAGGGAAAGAAAATTAGAGATAGTTGGACCTTATTTTTTCTAATTGAAAACCATACTACTGGAGGTTTAGCATTTGATGCAAGATAAATGTGTGCCATGTGGGCAACACAGCAGCAATTAAACCACAGGCTGTTTCTAGCCGTCCCAGCCAATGACCCTGCCTGACATTTTGCCAGTGCTCTTGACATGTGCCTCTAGTGCATGGGGTGCTGTAATTAACAGAAAGAGGGAGTAATTTGGCACGTTGTGTTCCTGTAGGTCTATATGACAGCCAGCACAAATTATGGCCTGGAAAGTCAGCTGAAGGACCTGGAGGAGCGAGCACGAAGCAGGCAGAGTTACACCACCACAACAACGGACTCTGAGCTCTCAGAACTGGAAGATAAGGTGGCTTCGGCTGCTGCTAAGGTTCACCACACTAAAAGTGAGGTACAGTGTAAACCCCTATAGATCTGAAAGACAGTTTAGCAGCCGCACGTTAAACACGAGGAGAGAGAGCTTCCCCCCTAACCTGATGGCTCAATTGATAAAAGCACTGCCCAGTGCCCAATTGAGCTGTACAGAGCAAGATGTTGGCATGTTTGATCTTCGATCTGTGCTGATATAGCTGGTCTCTGCTGGTATGGTGGAAGAGAAACTGCAGTTGGCTTCAGTGTCCCCTGGATTAGGGAGGAGTTTTTAAAATATCAGGCTAAGTTCTCATTCTTGATCGCTATCCAGTGGCTTCTGCTGGAAGTGCACCTTTGTAGAGGGCAGATGAGGACAGATCAGGCTTGGCTATAATGCTCTGCACATTTGAATCATCTGCTAATTACACTATCTTGACAGGCTTTACTCAGTACATTTTTTGAGAGCCACAATCATAACCAATGTCTTGCTCAAAGGCAACTCTTGGGTATACTGCACCACTCACTGGTGAGATAGGGGTCAGCAAGCACATTTCCTCACACAATAAACACCTGATTTCGATCATGCCACTGTAGGGAGCTGGCAAGTGGAGGCCGGGCACCCTCCCACAGAAAGAGGGGGGGAATCTATAGCTTAGTTTATCATTAGTGATATTAGTGGATGATCACTTAAGGGCATTCCTGGAACATAAAAACATAAGAAATAGGAGCAGGAGTAGGCCATATGCCCCCTCGAGCTGGTTCCGCCATTCAATCAGATCATGGCTGATCTTCAACCTCAACTCCACTTTCCTGCCCGATCCCCATATCCCTTGATTCCACTAGAGTCCAAAAATCTATCTATCTCTGCCTTGAATATACTCAATGACTCAGCATCACAGCCCTCTGGGGTAGAGAATTCCAAAGATTCACAACTTTCTGAGTGAAGAAATTCCTCCTCATCTCAGTCTTAAATGGCCAACCCCTTATCCTGCGACTCCGACCCCTAGTTCTAGACTCTCCAGCCAGGGGAAACAACCAATTCCACCATTTTAATACAGTATTAACCCATTTATTTTGAATGCATCAATTTAAAATATTTCAGCTTTCATTACAATAACATAGAAAAGTCACGCCCAGTACAATAAGCATTCATTCTCAATGTTGGCAATGGTAAATTCTGTCTTAAAGGACCATATTATTCTTTAAATTAGTTGTATTTTGATGGGTCCTTTTACTTGCTGTGAAGAAGTTGGGTAACCCTGTCTCCTCATAGCATTTCCTTGCTTCCTTTGACTGGAGAACAAGTAAGTTAAAAGGTACAGCACTGCATCTCAGCTCAGCCGACATTCCACAGTTGGGATCAACAACAACAGCTTGATTTTATATAATGACTTTAACATAGTAAACATCTAAAGGCATTATGGAAGTCCAAGCATCGTAGGTGCTGAGAAGATGGGCCACAAATTGTCACCAGGATGTATTATGAGTAGCACTGATCTAGGCTCTCTCATGAAGAATGGCCTTTTCGCTGAGGTGCTTTTGGGCTGCTGATGCTGGTGGAACTGTGCCCAACATGTCAGTCCCCTTAAGAAAATAAGAGAGAAGAAAAATAACTGAATAAAAGCAACCTGAATTAGATTAGATGGAGTCAAAGCTTCAGAAACTTAATTGATTCAGATATAGTACAACATCAATAATTGGCTTATTTGTAATTTTAGTTCACAAATGGTAATTTACAAAACTCTCAGCAGAAACTGGAATATGGATATAATTCCATTAAAAAAATCTCTACTACCAATCAGTGTTACCATTTTCCACTTGACAATAACATTCTAGCACACCGCACTGCAAGCGATGAACCCAGTTTGTTGTATTCAGTGTGTTCAGTGCTCCTTGGTTTGTGCAGTGTTGGCTGTGTTTATGCCACTTTGTTACCAGTGTGAATAAGTTTGGTAGGTACAGCAGACATATTCAGTCTCACATTTGAGAGACTATGAACATGAGTTGATAGATGGCATGGTGCCCCCAATTGTTGCCTCTGCCACGGGGACACTTAGACTAATTCTGACCTTGTGCTCCTCTGGTTTGCCACCAGTGATGATGTCAATGCCTGTCACTCTTCTCCAAATAGCTTCCAGCTTCGTGCCTCAAACCCCTGAGATCCTGAACGCTCTTTCAACCCCACCACTTCCCTCGATATAGGAGTCATCTCTTCAACCTCAAATCTACAGGCTGAAATCTGCTACACCCTTCTCATTTGACAGCCAGAGGTCGACTGCTAGAACTGGCTAAACCACCTGAACTGTACCGTCACTCCCTCTTCTTGACCAAAATTGCTTACCATTGCAGGGTCGTCATGGAAAGCAGAACCAACTGTAAACTCTTCCACTTGACCACAAACCGCCTACTCACTCCTCACCTCGAAACCTTAATATGAGGAACTCAGTGACTTTATCGTGTCCAAAATCAAAGCCATTGGCATGGCTGCTGCCACTGAGTGTCCATCAACTTTCCCCCTTTCTTGCTTTCTATCCAACCAAGCCCTCAACCATTCTGTTCCCTGCTGTTTGTCCTCAATTTCACTCTCAGCCCCTAACACACTCATCTCGTCCATTAAGCCTTCAGCTGCTCCCTCGATTCCCTGCCGTTCCAGCTCCTATCCACCTATCCCCATGCTTGCTGACAAGATGAACCAGCTCCATCTCTCTCTCTTTGAAGACTGATGTTAGCACCCCATTCTTCAAAAAATCCATCCCTTACCCCCTCCATTCTCTCCAATTACTGTCCAAAATCCTGATATATATCGTTGCCTCACAACTATGTCCCCACTGCTTACTTGATACCCACCAAACTGGTTTCTGTCCTACCAAGCATCAAAACCACACTGGTCTAAGTCACAAATGACATTCTATGTGATTGTAACCATGGTTTTCTGTCTCTCTTCATCTTCCTCACTAGTTACTCCATCTTTGACACAGTCGGCCATTTCACTCTCTTTCAGCATCTTTTATCTGCAGTCCACCTCCATGGCACTGCTCTCTCCTGGTTCTGATCATACCTGACATAATACAGCCACTGCATTGCTGTGAACAGCTTCTGCTTTTCTGCCTACACAATCACCTCGAATGTTCTCTAGGGGTCCATTCATGGTCCACTACCTTTTCATCGTCTACTTGTTACCTCTTAGCGGCATCATCTGGAAGCATGGGGTCAGCCTCCTCAAGCGTACTGATGAAACCCAGCTGCATCACTCTGCCTTCTTCATCAATCTAAAAGCTGTGCTATACTCTCCAACTGCCTGTCCAATTTCATGTCTGAAAAACCATAGCCATTTTTTCAGATCCTACTGATACCTATGTGCCTCTGACCTTGAGTCCATCAGCCTCTCTTGCTGCCATCGCAGGTTTAGTCAGGAGATGCAGAACCTTGGCATGCTGATCGATCCCTGAACTCAGCTTCCTTCCTCCCAGGCCTCTGCCAACACCACAGCAAAACCAGCTGCCAGGAGTTACATGAGAGAAGCCCTGATTGACTGCCTCTCCCAAATCTTCTTCCCTCCTTCCATTTGGGATAGCAGGGAGACTCCAAGTTATACAACTGGCTCCTTTGTTGCTAATCTCATCACATATTCACTCCATTGCCACTTCAGCAACATTCCTTCAGCTCCCACCTCTTTCCATCTGCTGCTGAAAGCCCAGTCCATGTGTTCATAACCTCGAGGCTGGATTTCTCCACGCTCTCCTAACCAGCATCCTTTTCTCAACTCCTGTATGAGGACAGAATGGCCTGTATTATCGCTTCAGAGGATGTGTGTGCCTGGCATTCCCCACCAACACAGGCCTAGCTCTGACCAAAGAGGCAGTCAGCCCATTGAGCCCAATCCTTCTACAGACCATGTCCACTCCATTATGGATTCTATCCATTATCTCCTGAAGAAAGGTTCTGATTTAATCCCCACCAAAGGTAAATCAAGCAAAACTACAGTATATTTATCTAACCTAATTTTCATACTTGGCTAGTTGCCTATCTTGCTTGATACTTTCTTTTTCTCTCCAATTTTCTATGCCAAATTTCTCCTCTCCTGCACACAATGATTTCTTGTGGGGATACAGTTCTACACGTGCCAGGTGTCTTCCAGAATCTTGCTCAAATTGCCATTATTCATGTCTGAGCTTTGACGGTAAATGTGAACAGGCTACTCAATTGCAAGGGCCAGTACAGCAGAATCTGATCATATCCTCAACTGCGTATTTTCAGCGGGACCGCTGGATAATGAACAGTAACAGGAAAACTGGCTAATATTCCCCTTCTGAGAACATAAGAACATAAGAAATAGGAGCAGGAGTAGGCCATACGATCCCTCGAGCCTCCTCCACCATTCAATCAGATCATGGCTGATCTTCAATCTCAACTCCACTTTCCTACCCAATCCCCATATCCGTTGATTCCCCTAGAGTCTAAAAATTTATCTATCTCAGCCTTGAATATACTCAACAACTCAGCATCCACAGCCCTCAGGGGTAGAGAATTCCAAAGATTCACAACCATCTGAGTGAAGAAATTCCTCCTCATCTCAGTCTTGAATGGCCGACCCCTTATCCTGCGACTATGCCCTCTAGTTCTAGACTCTCCATCCAAGGGAAACAACCTTTCAGCATCTACACTGTCAAGCCCCCTCAAAATCGTATATGTTTCAATGAGATCACCTCTCATTCTTCTAAACTCCAGAGAGTATAGGCCCATTCTACTCAACCTCTCCTCGTAGGACAACCCTCTCATCCCAGGAATTAATCCAGTGAACCTTCGTTGCTCCGCCTCTAAGGCAAGTGTATCCTTAGATAAGGAGACCAAAACTGTACGCAGTACTCAAGGTGAGGTCTCACCAAAGCCCTGTACAATTGTAGTAAGACTTCCTTACTCTTGTACTCCAACCCCCTTGCAATAAAGGCCAACATGCCATTTCCCTTCCAAATTGCTTGCTGTACCTGCATGCTAACTTTTGTGTTTATTGTACCAGGACACACAAGTCTCTCTGGACACCAACATTTAATAGTTTCTCACCATTTAAAAAATATTCTGTTTTTCTATTCTTCCTAACAAAGTGAATAACCTCACATTTCCCCACATTATATTCTATCTGCCACCTTCTTGCCCATTCACTTAACCTGTCTATATCCCTTTGCAGACTCTCTGTGTCCTCCTCACAGATTACTTTCCCACCTAGCTTTTATCGTCAGCAAACTTGGATACATTACACTTGGTCCCTTCATCAAAGTCATTAATGTACATTGTAAATAGCTGAGGCCCCAGCACCGATCCTTGCGATTACACGTTACAGCCTGCCAACCTGAAAATGACCCGTTTATCCCTACTCTCTTTGCTGTCCGTTAACTAATCCTCTATCCATGCTAATATGTTACCCCAACCCCATGAGCCTTTCTCTTGTGTAACAACCTTTTATGTAGCACCTTATTGAATGCCTTTCAAAAATCCTCTCACTCTCCTCTCGGGCCTTCTACCACTGCTTTATTGCCTCCCGCTCTCACTCCCCTCTTGGGCCTTCTACGCTGCTTTATTGCCTCCCGCTCTCACTCCCCTCTCGGGCCTTCTACGCTGCTTTATTGCCTCCCGCTCTCACTCCCCTCTCGGGCCTTCTACGCTGCTTTATTGCCTCCCGCTCTCGCTCTCCTCTCGGGCCTTCTACCAATCAATCACCTACATGCTGTCCTATGACGTCACTCCTTTCAATCCCACTGAATTTATCCTGATGATTTACTGCCTCCGCTGCTCCAAGTAGGCTTAGGCCTTCGATCCCTGAATTTTATTTACTTGCCTCTGCCGCTCTGGTCCCTGCTCCCGCTCTCAGAGCTCTTCCTGTCTGTTCACTGTCCTTTCCCCTCTACACCTAATTCCCCCTCTCAACAAATTCTCAAGTTCCCACTCTGTTCGCAATGCAGTCCATTCACTCTGTACTGTGGCAGATAACCTTCTACTTTATACTCCTTATGAGAACAGCAGTTACAACTGAGAGCAATTATAGTGCCCCTACTGGCACCCCAACTATGAACAGCATAGTCTTAGGATCAAACCTAGGACTTTGTCTATGTGTGTGGCTGAGCTGCTCATTGGAAAACTTGCAGAAACATTGGGGGTGTTTTGGTTGACATTTTCATGGTCAACATAAATGAGTATGGTGGCTCTCCAAGGCTCAGAAATGTCCGTTCACAAGATTGCTGTAGCAACATAAAGCACCCTCTCTCTCACCCCAAAAGGCCACCAAAAAAGTCTACAGTTTCTATCTCTGTAGATAGTGTGTTCTATCTCTGTGTGCATTCCGCAATTATATGTCATTAACAGACATATATTGATTGGATTTAGTCTCACAAATATAATTTTGTGTTCTTCCCCTGGCTATTCCCTTAATGGCAATCAAAGCAATCCACAGAGCTGACCAGAGGGAGGCTCTGAGCATAAGATTGGTTGCAATTTGGGACTCATTTGGCAGCCCACCATCCTGGTCAATGAATGCTACATAGTGTGCGGGGGGAACAGAATGCAAGGAGAAAAGAAAAGAGTGCACTGTTTCTTTAAACGAGAAAACTCAATGTATCTGCTTTTGAAATGTCAGTGCGGTTTTGTAATGCAGGTTTCTGACATAGAAAACCGGATTGCAGCTCTGAGTGCTGCTGGGATGAATGTTTCAACTGAGGATAAGCCCAAAAGGAAGCAAGATGGACAGGTCTGTGTGTGGGTGTCAATGTATTTCATAGAATCATAGAAAAGTTACAGCATGGAAGGAGGCCATTTAGCCCATCAAGTCCGCACTGGCTCTATACAAGAGCAATCCAGCTAGTCCCACTTCCCTGCCGTTTCCCCTTGGCCCTGCAAATTTTTTTCTTTCAAGTACTTATCCAGTTCCCTTTTGAAGGCCATGATTGAATCTGCCTCCACCACCCCCTCGGGCAGTGAATTCCAGATCCTAACCACTCGCTGTGTAAAAAAAAAGTTTTTCCTCATGTCACCTTTGGTTCTTTTGCCAAACACCTTAAATATATGTCCTCTGGTCCATGACCCTTCTGCCAATGGGAACAGTTTCTCTCTATCTACTCTGTCTAGACCCATCATGATTTTGAATACTTTTATCAAATCTCCTCGCGACTGTCTCTGTTCCAAGGAGAACAACCCAGCTTCTCCAGTCTATCCACGTAACTAAAGTCCCTCATCCCTGGAATCATTCTAGTAAATCTCTTCTGCACCCTCTCTAAGGCCTTCACATCTTTCCTGAAGTGTGGTGCCCAGAACTGGACACAATACTCCAGTTGTAGCCGAACAAGTGTTTTATAAAGTTGATCATGACTTTTGTACTCTATACTTCTATTTATAAAGCCCAGGATCCCATATGCTTTTTTAACCACTTTCTCAGCCTACCCTGCCACCTTCAACGATTTGAGCAAATATACCCCCAGATCTCCCTGTTCGTGTACCCCTTTTAGAGTTGTGCCCTCTAGTTTATATTGCCTCTCCTCGTTCTTCCTA
This sequence comes from Heptranchias perlo, assembly GCF_035084215.1. Taxonomy (NCBI): domain Eukaryota; kingdom Metazoa; phylum Chordata; class Chondrichthyes; order Hexanchiformes; family Hexanchidae; genus Heptranchias; species Heptranchias perlo. The sequence continues at coordinate 74,290,452 of NC_090331.1, read as the reverse complement.
CCGAAATGTATCACTTCGCATTTTTCAGCGTTAAATTTCATCTGCCACGTTTCCGCCCATGCCACCAGCCTGTCTATATCCTCTTGAAGTCTGTCACTATCCTCCTCACTGTTCACTACTCTTCCAAGTTTTGTATCATCTGCAAATTTTGAAATTGTGCCCTGTACACCCAAGTCCAAGTCATTAATATATATCAAGAAAAGCAGTGGTCCCAGCACTGACCCCTGGGGAACACCACTGTACACCTCCATCCAGTCTGAAAAACAACCGTTCACCATGACACTCTGTTTCCTGTCTCTTAGCCAATTCTGTATTTATGTTGCTACTGCACCCTTTATTCCATGGGCCGCAATCTTGATGATAAGCCTATCGTGCGGCACTTTATCAAACGCCTTTTGAAAATCCATATACACCACATCAACTGCATTGCCCTCATCTACCCTCTCTGTTACCTCGTCAAAAAATTCTATCAGGTTAGTTAAACACGATTTGCCTTTAACAAATCCATGCTGGCTTTCCATAATCAATCCACCCTCATCCAAGTGACTGTTAATTCTGTCCTGGATTATCGTTTCTATAAGTTTCCCCACCACTGAGGTTAAACTGACTGGCCTATAGTTGCTGTGTTTATCCTTACACCCTTTTTTGAACAAGGGTGTAACATTTGCAATTCTCCAGTCCTCTGGCACCACCCCCGTATCTACGGATGTTTGGAAGATTATGGCCAGTACCTCTGCAATTACCACCCTTACATCCCTCAGCAGCCTAGGATGCATCCCATCCGGACCGGGTGACTTACCTACTTTAAGTATAGCTAGCCTTTCAAGTACCTCTTCTTTATCAATATTTAGCCCATCCAGTATCTCAACTATATCTACCTTTACTGAGACTGTGGCAGCATCTTCTTCCTGGGTAAAGACAGATGCAAAGTATTAATTTAGTACCTCAGCCATCACCTCTGCCTCCATGAGTAGATCTCCTTTATGGTCCCTAATCAGCCCCACCCCTCCTTTTACTACCCATTTACTGTTTACATGCCTGTCGAAGACTTTTAGATTCCCTTTTATGTTGGCCGTCAGTCTATTCTCATACTCTCTCTTTGCCCCTCTTATTTCCTTTTTCACTTCCCCTCTGAACTTTCTATATTCTGCCCTGGTTCTCACTTGTGTTATCAACCTGACATCTGTCACATGCCTCTTTTTTCCATTTCATCTTATTCACTATCTCTTTTGTCATCCAGGGAGCTCTGGCTTTAATTGCCCTACCTTTCTGCCTCATGGGAATGTGCGTAGACTGTACCCGAACCACCCCCCCCCTTAAAGGCTGCCCACTGTTCAATTACAGTTTTGCCTGCCCATCTTTGATTCCAATTTACCTGGGCCAGATCTGTTCTCATCCCATTGAAACTGGCCCTCCTCCAATTGAGTATTTTTACTTTAGAGTGGTCCGTGTACTTTTCCATCGCTATTCTAAACCTTATGATACTATGATCACTGCTCCCTAACTGCTCCCCCACTGACAATTGCTCCACTTGGCCCACCTCATTCCGTAGAACCAAGTCCAGCAATGCCTTCTTCCTCATTGGGCCAGAAACATACTGGTCAAGAAAGTTATCCTGGACACATTTCAAAAATTCCTCCCCCCCTGTGCCCCTTACATTATTATTGTTATCTCAGTCTATATTAGGATATATTAGGAGCTCTTGAAACATTTGCCTGAGGAAGGAGAAAATCTCCGAAAGCTTGTGAATTTAAAATAAAATTGCTGGACTATAACTTGGTGTTGTAAAATTGTTTACAATTATATTAGGATAGTTATCACTACTCTATAGCTTTTGCACCTCTCAGTAATTTCCCTGCAAATTTGCTCCTCAATACCTTTGCCACTATTGGGGTGGCCTATAGAATACACCCAGTAGTGTGATGGCACCGATATTTACTAAATTATAGTGGGAAACAGAGGGTCCGACAAAGTCCATGAACTGGAAGTGTCTGTTTATATGGCTAAGAAAATGCTGGCAAGCTCCCCACTGCTTCAGTTGCTAAAGACATTGTCGTAAAGGTGAGGAAGGTGCGAGGGTTCAATCCCTGGTCTTTACTAAGTTAGCTGATCTCGGCCAGGCTGCGTTGGGGCTGTTATAATTGGTTGCACTGTCCACTGGTCAGAGAGAGGGAAAACCAGCCATGGGTTCCCACTTCTTGATCACTACCCAGTTGTATAATATTTGTGTGTCGACATCAATTGAGGAAGGGCTGGGGCTAAGTGATACCCTCACTGTTAAATAGCTCGCTGGCACTCCCTGCCTAAGCTCAAACTTGAAACGTTGTCACTTTGAAGAGATACTGGATGGGAGTCAGTGTCTGGAGCTATTCTCCAGCATGAGCTGGGACTTTTGAGGGAAGGGAGGGACAAAATAAAAATAATTATGACAAACCAACAGAAGTCAGGAGATAATTCCTATCCAACGTCCCCATCACCCTACAGGGTTTAATAGTGGGGTGGGGGGGGCAGTGGGGGGAGAAATTTGAAGATAACTTTTTCCTCAAGTGTGGATAGTATTGTTGGGAATAGTGATCTTCCTTGGTTCCACCGTTTGATAAAGTGCCGCATAATAGGCTTGTCATCAAGGTTGAAGCCCATGGAATAAAGGGGGCAATACAAATACAATAGTCAATACAAAATTGGCTAAATAACAGGAAGCAGAGAGTAATGATGAAGGGTTGTTTTTCGGATTGGAGGGAAGTGTACAGTGGTGTTCCCCAGGGGTCGGTGCTGGGACCACTGCTTTTCTTAATATATATTAATGACTTGGACTTGGGTGTACAGGGCACAATTTCAAAATTTGCGGATGACACAAAACTTGGAAATGTAGTGAACAGTGAGGAGGATATAAACAGGCTGGTGGAATGGGCGGACACCTGCCAGATGAAATTTAAAACAGAAAAATGAGAAGTGATACATTTCAGTAGGAAGAACAAGGAGTGGCAATATAAACTAGAGGGCACAATTCTAAAATGGATACAGGAGCAGAGAGATCTGTGGGTATATATGCACAGTTCATTGAAAGTGGAAGGGCAGGTTGAGAAAGCGGATAAAAAAGCAGATGGGATCCTGGGCTTCATAAATAGAGGCCGAGAGTACAAAAGCAAGGAAGTCAAGATGAACCATTATAAAACATTGATTCGACCACAGCTGGAGTATTGTGTCCAGTTCTGGGCACCGCACTTTAGGAAAGATGTGAAGGCCTTAAAGAGGGTGCAGAAAAGATTTGCTAGAATGATTCCAGGGATGAGGGACTTCAGTTACGTGGATAGACTGGACAAGCTGGGGTTGTTCTCCTTGGAACAAAGAAGGTTGAGAGGAGAATTGATAGACATTTTTAAAATCATGAGGGTTCTAGACAGAACAGATAGAGAGAACTGTTCCTATTAGTGGAAGGGTCAAGAGCCAAAGGACATAGCTTTAAGGTGATTGGCAAAAGAATCAAAGGTGACATGAGGAAAAACTTTTTTACGCAACGAGTGTTTAGGATCTGGAATGCACTACCTGGGGGGGTGGTGGAAGCAGATTCAACGTGGCTTTCAAAAGGGAACTGGATAAGTACTTGAAAGGAAATAATTGCAGGGCTACGGGGATAGGGCAGGGGAGTGGGACTAGCTGGATTGCTCTTGCATAGAGCCAGCATGGACTCGATGGGCCAAGTGGCCTCCTTCCGTGCTGTAACCTTTTCTATGATTCTACTTCTAATGCATTTGTTGAACATTGTATTCCTTTGTTCTCCTTAGAGCAGAGAAGTTAAGGGGAGATATAATAGAGATGTTCCAAATTATGAAGGGTTTTGATAGAGTAAATAAGGAGAAACTGTTCCTACTGGCAGGAGGGTTGGTAACCAGAGCACACAGACTTAAGGAAATTGACAAAAGAACCAGGGGGGAGATGAGGAGAAATTTTTTAACACAGCGAGTTGTTATGATCTGAAATGCACTACATGAAAAGGTGGTGGAAGCAGATTCAATAGTAACTTTCCTAAGGGAATTGGATGAATACTTGAAAATATATTTGCAGGGCTACGGGGAAAGAGCAAGGGAGTGGGACTAATGGATAGCTCTTTCAAAGAGCCGGCACAGGCACAATGGGCCAAATGGCTTCCTTCTGTGCTGTATGTTCCTATGATTATCATTTAATATTGTTAAACATGTATCTTGATACATTCATTTGGCAGGAGATATGATATCTGCATGACAAACAATCACACTCCTTGCCTTGGAATTTGACAGTTATTTTAGTCACCACCTACCCGCTAAAGCACCAAGCTCCATGTCTGATTTCCACTCTATCTTGGATGTACTTTGTCCAAGTTTACAAACTAGAATTGCTAGTAAAATCTCCATGTGTGTCTTTGTAGGGGCCATGGGTGAAATTTTAAACTTACTGGGGAATTTATCCTTCAATCGTAGAAAAGTTAATGCCATTCAGGTGGACAACAGAGTGGAAAACATTAAGTGGATTGTCTCCTTCAAAAGAGTATAAATGTCTTTCAGTCCACCACTTAGAAGATAAATCGTGGAAGTTTGAAAAGTTCAGCTACAGAGAAGAATTAGGTAGAGATTGTAAGTGATTGCTTTGGTTTAAAAAGCCTGATGATGCTTGTTCAGTTGGTCAGTAGACTGCGCATTGTGGAACTGAGCCAACAAGCCAGGAAAGTTTCAAGTTTGATCCCCAGTACATAGGACATTAGCTGATTGTTGTTGGGGTAGTGGATGAAATGCTCCAATTGGCTTGGTGCCTCAGTTCTAAGGAGGGGAAAAATCAGCTTCGGATGTCTGTTCCTAATTGCTAGATTGTGACTCTTGCTGGAAAATGGACATTTGGTGAGGACAGAATAGGCTCAGCTGTGGTGCCCTCCAGACAGTTATCCAGTGGCACTCACTGTCTAGGTTTACATTGAAAAGAATGGCAGCTTGGGCAAGTTACCAGAGGGTGGCTGATCAGGAGAGGATAGGAGGGCTGGAGAGAAAGCTGGAGCCTGTAAAAAAGAAACAAATAATTTGGGCTCAAATTGAAGTATAAAGTTGCTTTATCTTGAATAATCTTGTTACTATATATGTACTCACAGTGACTGATAACTTCCTGAATAATTGGGTGCAAAGGGCTACTCTACCCGAGAGAGTGCAATGTTTGAGCAAGTGCCATAAAGGCCCCATTCTCATTCAAATGAGGCCTGCTTCCCATCAAGAGACTGGAAAGCCTGCAGAGTCCTCCAGTCATTCAGTGCCCTTTACAAATGAGTGCTGCAAGAGAAGACCTCAAGAGTTTTTTAAAAATGTTTTTACCTGTGTGATGCTGTTCTTCCAATAGGGCCACCCAACTTACCTGCTGCCAAAATGTTGGTCCTAAAGGCCACTGCTGGTCAGGTGCCATCCCCTTCTTGTCAGCAGGCTCTTAGGTTCAGGAATTCTCACCCTGATGAATTTTATGTTCTCCCAGAACGTCCTTGGTTACACAGTGAGAGCAAAATTTAAATATTACGATGAGTTGCTGTTGCATTAAGGGCTGAGGTGAGCTCATTTTTGCACAGATGCAGAGAGTGCCTCTGGAAAGCCCTGGTCACAATTATCAGTCCTACATTCTCTTAATCCTTGAGAATCATGATGTACATGGAGGCTTTATTTGCGCATGGAGAAATAATCTATAACCTGTGCGTGTGTGATATGTATGAATGATGATTCATTTTGCAACCGATTTGTTTAACTAATGTACCTATCTTTTACAGGCAATGATGGTGCAGCAGCCTCCTCATCAGAAAAATTCAAATCCAACTGGAAATAAGGAATCAAAAAGTCAGTTAGAAATATTAATAATTTTAATTAGAATTTCTGTACATTTTGAATAGAATATTGGTAATAATTTTGATTGGAATGTGGGTTGGTGGTCTTAGATTGTAGTACAACTGACAATTCTCATCAATGCTGCTATGACCCACAAAGATGTTGTACCTGAGGTGTTTGCCAGACTGTTTTGCTTAACCTAGTTCCCTTTCCTCTTATCTATTCTCTTTGTTCCATAATGATGATTACTCACTAGTGCTTTATTTAATCTTTCCTCCTCTTCCGCCCCACCCTTTCAGCTCATTTTCTTTCCCCTTTCCTCTTACTCCTTTAATTTCTTATGCTGCTCAACCTTCTTACATGTTCTTCATCCTTCCCTGCATCCTCATGGTGTTAAAATTGAGATTCATCGTACTGTTTCCTGCTCCAACTTATTTTTTCCCTGCCCCTCAAATCTATCTTCTTTCCAATAGTTTTCCTTTCCTCCTACAATCTACATGTTTGGTATTGAAATGTGTTTCTAAAAAATAACACTGGGACAATATCTTGAGCAGTCAAGATTGCTACCAGATTACTGAGCTCTGGCCTATACAATCTAAATATTATTTTAATGTTTAATTTAATTTATGTTGTGTACATGGCTTAAAGGGGAAGGAATGTGTAGGAAACAAACACTTTTCTTCCTCCTCCCCACCATGAATTACCTCTCATCAGTAGTCTTGGTGCCTTTAATAAAAAAACAATTAGAAGTATTTGTTTTCAAATAAATATTTTTAATATCCATAGTAAGTCCCAGGTGCAAGCATTTAATTTAGGAAAGTCATAGTGATGGAATCTATTACAGGGAAGTGAGCGAGAGCAAAAGTCATGCTAACGATCAGTTATTGAAGCGCTAAGGAAAGTGGTGGAGACACCTCATTGTCAGTGTTGTCTTCGAACATTTTAAGAAAGTTTCACACTTGCATCTTTAAAATAGATATTATCACCATGACATTAATTAGTTAAATGACGACGTGCTCCTGACACTAAGGTATTGTAGGGTATTTATATTTTTTTAATTAAAGACACCAAGACTAATCATAAAGGGACATCTATGTTGGAAAATGATTGTCGCAAATACTTCTCTTCCCCTTTAATGTCAGGGGTTAGTGAATGGCTTTGTCCAGCCCCCTTCTTACGCATTCACCACTGAGAATCTAGGGAGAGGCAGCAAGTCATTTGAAATAAATCATTGACATATAAATGTTAAATGAATTATTTCAGTCATGTGTAAGATGGAGAATCTTTTTGGAAGAAAAAGCGCACGCCGTCAAAGTCAATTAGGGTGGATTGTAACAAACCTTCAGGTGTCCCTAATGGCCAAAATACAATAGTGCTTTTAAACAGCAATATTTAAAGAAGCTCAAGGTTGGAGAAGAATTGTCTATCAGACCAGCAGTGGTTTATTTGTAATTTTGATCAATTTTCCCTTGATGTTTGTCGATGTCAGCGGCCAAAAGGTGGTGAACACATTTTTCCAAGGCTCCTTCCCAAGGATACCATAAAAAGCATTTGTATTGTCTACGAGCATTGCAGAATTTCCCTAAGCACAAAGCCTGTTCCATGTTAAACAGCGAGCTCTGGTATCCACAGATGTCTGTGGCTTCACTGTCCTGTGTAATGGAACTGAGACTTACAGGCACGGGAGATCCCATGTTTAATCCTCAGTCTGTGCTGAGTTAGCTGGTCTTAGCCGAAACAGTAGTGGGGGTACTGCAATTGGGCTCTGGGCTTTTTTTTATATTCATTTTTGGGATATGGGCTTCGCTGGCAAGGCCAGCATTTATTGCCCATCCCTAGTTGCCCATGAGAAGGTGGTGGTGAGCCCCCTTTTTGAACCCCTGCAGTCCATATGGTGAAAGTGCACCCACAGTGCTGTTAGGTAGGGAGTTACAGGATTTTGACCCAGCGACGATGAAGGAACGGCGATATATGTCCTAGTCAGGAAGGTGTGTGACTTGGCAGGGAACTTGGAGATGATGGTGCTCCTATACACCTGCTGCCCTTGTCCTTCTAGGCGGTAGAGGTTGCAGGTTTGGGAGGTGCTGGCGAAGAAGCCTTGGCGAGTTGCTGCAGTGCATCCTGTGGATTCTACACACTGCAGGGGAGGGGAAAAATCTGGTGGGGTTTCTGCTCCTAATCACTGTTTAGCAGACATGCTGCAAAGTGCATATATGGATACCAAGGCAGGACAGGCTCATTTGTGATGCCACCTATGGTTGAATATTCAGCTAACACTCTCAACCTACATTTGGGGCCAGAGGACTGCCAGCATCTGCAGAACCATAATCTGCCAAGCGATAGTTTTTTTGGGAGAGGAGGTGAGAAACTTGGGACAAAAACAGCACAGTTCATCAATTCTACAGGACAGGATGGCTGCAACTCAGTATTACACCCAAAATGACCTCGGGGTCTGGCTCATTCATTGAAAAAGGAAAACTCCAGATCTGATGGGAGTTTTTTTCTCAACTCAAAAGGCCGTGACGAAGGTGTCAGGGTCCTCCGTAACTATCACAATCTCACTCCTGTCATAAGACCTCACTACCTAACTTTAGAAACTTCCCAATGGTTTTGTGGGTAAATGCAGCACTTACTGTGGTTCTGAACTGTACAGACCAGGTTCAATTCATGTGTACAGTGTGTTTTCTTTTTAAATGCATTAATTGTAAATGAATGTTTTACTATCTGATTTTCAGTTATTAAAATTACCAGAGGAAGAGGAGATGTTAAAAACCAGACAATTGGCCATCTGAGGAAAATTGAATAAATTGGGAGGGTGAAAATAAGCTGAAAAATAGAGGGGCCCACGTCCTTCCTTCCCTTTCAAAAAAAAGTCAACATCAAGATTGCCATATTTTCACAGTCAGTGATGCAATTTTAATTTTTCTTAAAGGCCTAGGGAAAAGGATATGGAAGCTACAATAAACATGTCTGATTTATAAATATGCTATTACATAGAATTTACAGCACAGTAATAGGCCATTCGGCCCAACTGGTCTATGCCTGCGTTTATGCTCCACACAAGCCTTCTCCCATTCAACCCTATCAGCACATCCTTGTATTCCTTTCTCCCTCATGTACTTATCTAACTGCCCCTTAAATGCATCTATGTTATTCGCCTCAACTATTCCATGTGGTAGCAAGTTCCACATTCTCACCACTCTCTGAGTAAAGATTTTTCTTCTGAATTCCTTACTGGATTTATTAGTGATCATCTTAAATTTATGACCCCTAGTTTTGGACTCCCCCACAAGTTGGAACATCTTCTCTACATTTACCCTATCAAACCCCTTCATAATTTTAAAGACCACTATTGGGTCACCCCTCAGCTTTCTCTTTTCTAGAGAAAAGAGCCCCAGCCTGTTCCGTCTGATAATTATAACTATATATAATATATAAATATATATTGCCTTTTAGTAATTAATATTCCTTTTCCACAGCTGTCAAGAGTGATGCATTTGATCGAAATTCACAGTACAGAGGATCGCTCACCCAACGGAATCCAAGTAACAAGAGCAGGAGATTGGACCGTGTTTTTGGGGTATGTTGAGTCTCCATCTTATTGTGAGGGTCCTGGTGCAAAGAAGTACAATACTTCTCATAACATGGCCTGGAGCCTTTTGTGGCTTGCTTCCCCTTCACCTGTAGTCCTCAGCAGACTTCTGCGCTGTATGATTCCGGGCCTCCATCCATGGCCTGCTCAGCTCTCAGATGTTGCCAGAACTGGAATCCAGCTCCCTCAACAACTGCCTTTAGTTGCACAGTTGAACTGCAGAGCTAGTGAAGAGTCACAGAAACAAACCTGTGGTCCATCTCTTTACCCTGCAGATGATCTTGTTTGGGCGTGTGGTTTTCAACAGAAAGTTAGTGAATATTCCCTGGTGTAAAGTAATTACTTTCTCTGATAGTTGTACAGTGATTCCGTAGATTGGTCTTTGTGCTAACTGTCAGACTGCTCAGTTGCTCTATTAGAGAATGTAGTTGTGTGTAATTGGAATCACTATTGCTGCTATTACTTCTCTACCAGGTTTTAGGGGAGCAATCTCAAACCTACTTTATTGTGACGCTGTTCTTCATTTAAGTTAGTTACAAGGTTTTATGTTTTCCAGTTTGAAAAGCATAAGGAGCCAAACTCTGTTTCTCCTCAATGTACAGAATTGGATTCTCTTCACCTGACATGTACAGCCGGATTCCTTCCCCTCCTCTCCCCACAGATGTGCACAGGGAGACTGCCTCCCCTCATAATGCACCGTCAGATTGCCCCCCTATCTGTGCCTCCACTCTCTTGGAGGCCGACTGGGAGCCAGTTCAGAAAATGAAGACCCACTGCAGGGGGAGGGAGACTGCCTCTGTGTGTCAGGTAGAGGCAATCTGACTGTGCATGATGAGGGGAGGCAGTCTCCCTGTGCACATCTGTGGAGAGAGGGGGGGGAAGGAATCCAAGGACACGTCGGGTGAAGGGAATCCAATTCTGCACATTGAGGAGAAAGAGTGTTTGGCTCCTTATGCTTGTCAAACTGGAAAACATAAAACCTAGTAAATTTTAAAAAAGTAACTTAAAAATAAAGCTGTGTTTGAGTAAGTGTAGTGTACAGATATAGAAAAGATTAATGTTCTATGGGCAGGTTTTTGGTGAAAATGTACACATTAGCAGATTTGATAAACAACAGATTTAAAAAGGGGTACTTTTTCATTTCTGTCACTGCATGGAGTACTTCTGTATTGGCTGTTTGACATAAAAAATATTGGCCCGTAAATTGCTCCAAGCGGTGAACCAGCAGTGCTCACCGATCATTAGAGTTAAATTCACCCACTAAGTTACCACGTTCTTTTTGGTGGCAAAACCCGAGTTCAAAAAAACAGCAGCGTTCTTTCTCGGGCTGTGTGAGTGGGGAAAGGATCTCTATGTCCCTTCAACCAATCAGCTTGAAGCAAGCCACGCTGCGAGAATCAGGAAGTGAAACTCATTGACAAATTGCGCAGACTAAAATCCAGGCAGTGCCCGATAAGGTTAATAAATATGCTATACAATGAGATAGAGCAAGCAAAATAAAGAGAGGATAAGATTAAAAGACCGAGATAAAAGAAACAGAAAGAAAAAGTTTTTAAAAGTTTTAAATTTTTAATTTTTAACAAAAATTTAAATGTCCAAAAACTATAAAAATCTGGATTAATGAGACTCCACATTTTTAAAAGTTAATTTTCAATGCAAAAGAAGTTGTTGGCAGTCATTAATACCATGCCATTAAAAGTTAGTTTAGACCTAAAAAAAAGTCTGCATACCTTTCTTTGTGGCGAGATCATTTTGTTTCCAACTGGGCAGGAGAACAAGTTCGCGCTAGTCCATTGATTGCAGCCAGCGAGGTCCCTTTCAAATCACCAGTGAATTGGGAAGAGCCAGTTCCGGATTTCCATGTTTGACAGAGCATGTGCGGTCGCTGGAACCTGCTCTTCGATTTGCCCCTTAATGACGGTGAGCGCTATTAGGCTCACCGTTAATTTACAAGCAATTTCCGGCCCAATAACTCAAGGAAGCATTAATGCAGGTCAGGCCTACACCTCTTTTCAATTGGTAAGGTTTTACATCTCTGTGGGGAAAAAAATGTATCAAAGTTTTTTTTTAAATTATGCATATCCATTACTGCTATTTCATCGCTGGGATCATGCACACAGTTCCTGCTGATCTATTTGCAGGTTTAGGGAAGGTAACTCGCTGCTCCTAGCTGGACTAGAACTCAGTCTCAGACATGGTCCTTAAAGCGTAGGGCTGACAAATGGAATCATAAAAGGATAGAAAATTGTAACACCAAAAATCAGGGGGGAAAGAGCAACAGCTGTCCTATTATTTTTACTCATTACTGTTCTTCCTAAATGTTCACATTTTACTTGTCTGTTTGTTTGTTAAACAGAAACCAGTCATGTCTATGCGACCTTAAAGAGAAAAGCCATCAACGTGACCTGCGTGCTGCAGCTTTTGAAACGTGCAAGTTTCTCAGAATCGGAATAAAAATCTACTTTTCAAAGAGCGATCAGCTTGTTAAATGATACATAGTACAAAACAGCTTGTGTGTTATATATTTATTTTATGCAGAGTAACGCACAATTGATCCTTTGAGTAATGGATATCCTTTGCATTCAAATGTATGCATGTGCATTCTTCCATGTTGCATCAGCTCTAATGCTCTTTACAATTTGATGCAACGAAGAGCATATTTTTATGCTAGGTCGTTTTGTTTTGATACAGCAATGCTTTGCATTTTACAGATTTTTAACACTTTTTTGGTGACAACTTAATATAGCAATGCAGAGCCCTCAATGGCTCAGTTGCTAAATTCACTGCCCACTGAGTATCTGAGCAGTAAGGAAGATCCCAGGTTCAATCCCTGGTCTACATGAGATAAATGATCTTAACTAGGATGGCAGTTGGGATGATACAGTTGCCATCAGTGTCCCTGGCCATTGCAGAGAAAAATCAGCCACTGTTTTCAATCAATCAGTACCCAGTGATCCATGCTAGAAAGTTCATGTGTGGATATCAGGCAAGGACAAGATGAGGCTCAACCTGTCAACTCTTGCTGTTACACTCACACATGAAGAATGGTCATTTAGATGAGATATGAGAGGCTAGTTGGTGCTTGAGGGGCCATACTTCAGCATGAGTGAGCATGCTCAAGAGAGGAAGGAAAGAAATTGACAGCAACTACTGTGGGGCATAAGTAATGTACCAACAAATAGCATTTAGCTGAAGTATGTTATTGTCCAGTAAACCCAACCGGTCTGCCCAATCCCACTCTAGAAGGAAGTGAGTTGAAATGTCCCTGAATAATTAAGTGACAGAAAGTTTTAGATGCAGGCCTAAAGTTCTAAATGAAAATATTAAAGTGTACCTTTCTTTTTGGCGAATTTTATGCTGGTCACGTGAGGGGATGTCAGTGCTAGGGAATGGAACACTTTCCAATTTTGGCACTTGAAGGTAACTTTATGAGTCCGTGATCCTTTAGAGAAAAGTCTATATCGCTCGTCAAACCCATCCCTTCAAGTCAACAGTGCAACCTTGCACTCACACCCTCACTCAACCCCTAACTACAATATCTCCTGGGAGAAAAAAAAACTGCAGTTAATTCAGGAAAAACTCTGAGAAATTCCTCTTTGACTCCCTAAGGCAATCAAGGAAAGCTCCAGGAGTCTGTGGTTGCCCATGACTTATCATAATCACAACTAAGTAGCAGGTCACCCTCTATAACAGGAAATGACCTCTTCTCTAAGGAAGTTATCAAGCTCGTTTTCAAGGGTCTGTAACGACTCCATACTAAACACATCTGGGCAGTTGATTCCAGAGGCTAATAGCACTCGTCAAAAGAAATACTTCCTGGCATCTAACCTAATTCTGCACCTGTAGATTTTCTAGTCACGATCTCTAGTCCTACCATAACCATCTATTTCAAATGACTTGGTCAGGCTAACGACCTGGCCACAGCAAAAGGGATCGTCATTACGGAAACAACCCAGAGCATGATCTGCTGGATATAAAAGCACGGTAGAGGAGAAAAGGAAAAAGATCTAACTGGACTGTATCCAATCCAATTGGGGGAGATAATTAATAAACTAATCATACTTAGAGAGGATAAAATCCCTGGTCCGGATGGATTGCATCCGTGAATATTAAAAGAAGTTAGGGAGGAGATAGCAGAGGCACTATTACATATATATAAAAATTCATTAGAAAGGGAAATAGTGCCAGAGGATTGGTGGACAGCTATTGTGATTCCCATATTAAAAAAGGGAGATAGAATAAGTTCAGGGAACTATAGACCAATTAGCTTAATGTCGGTAGTAGGAAAGATAATGGAATGTTTACTCAAAGATGTAATGGACAAACATCTAGAAAACAAAAATATAGTGAAGAATAGTCAACATGGATTTCAGAAAGGAAGGTTGTGCCTGACCAAACTTATTGAATTATTTGAAGAAGTAACAGAAAGAGTAGACAAGGGTAATGCAGTAGATGTAATATATTTAGACTTTTAAAAGGCTAAATAAGGTACCGCATTGTAGACTCATGACTAAGATCAGAGCATGTGGAGTCAGGGGACAGAAAGCAGAATGGATAGCAAGTTGGCTACAAAATAGAAAACAGTGAGTAGGGGTTAAAGGTAGCTACTCAGACTGGCAATAGGTGGGAAGTGGTGTTCCACAAGGATCGGTGCTGGGACTACTGTTGTTCACCATTCATATAAGTGATTTGGACTCGGAAATCGGAAGTACAATTTCAAAATTTGCAGACAACACCAAATTGTGGGGATGTAGTTAATACCAAGGAGGACGGGGACAAAATGCAAAAGAACATTAATAAACTTGCAAAATGGGCATGTAATTGGCAAATGAATTTCAATATAGATAAGCGCGAGGTGGTGCATTTTGGTAGTAAGTATAAGGAGGCCACATACTGCTTGGATAATAACAGTCTGAATGGGTAGAGAAGCAAAGGGATCTAGGGGTACAGATACACAAATCAGTAAAAGTAGGTTAATAAGGCCATAAAAAAGGCAAACCTAGCACTGGGGTTCATTTCTAGAGGGATAGAATTGAAAAGTAGAGAAGTTATGTTAAACTTATATAGAACCTTGGTTACACCGCACATGGAGTACTGTGCACAGTTCTGGTCTCCATACTATAGAAAGGATATAGGCGCATTGGAGAGGATGCAAAAAAGATTCACAAAGACTGAGAGAATATACTTATCAGAAAAGGCTGAACAGGCTGGGGCTCTTTTCTCTAGAAAAGAGAAGGCTGAGGGGGTGACCTGATAGAAGTCTTTAAGATTATAAAAGGGTTTGACAGGGTAGACGTAGAGAAAATGTTTCCACTTGTGGATGAGTCCAAAACTAGAGGTAATAAATATAAAATAGTCGCTAATAAATTCAATAGGGAATTGAGGAGAAACTTCTTTACCCAAAGAGTGGTAAGAATGTGGAACGCGCCACCACAAGGAGTAGTTGAGGCAAATAGCATAGATACATTTAAGGGGAAGCTAGATAAGCACATGGGGAAGAAAGGAACAGAAAGGTATGCTTATAGGGTTAGAGGAAGTAGGGAGGGAGGTGGCTCGTGTGGAGCATCAACACCGACATAGACCAGTTGGAGCAAATGGCCAGTTTTTGTGCTGTTGTTTCAATGTAATTTGATGTAAATCCCTTTATCATTTTAAATCTTCAATCATGTGCCCTCAAAGCTCGTGTTTCTCCAAAGTCAATAAGCCTAGTTCTTCGAGCCTGTCTTCATAACTCAAAGCTCTAAAATTTGGCATCATCCTGGTCTGCACCCTCTCCAAAGTCCCAATAACCTTCATCAGGAAGCAAAACTGCACAATACTCCAAGTGCGGAAATACCAGAACCTTATGTAGGCTAAATATAATACTTTAATTTTGTACTCGGTCCTAACAATACAACCTAATATCCTATTTGCTTTCTCTATAGCTATCTCACACTGTGCATCTTTAACGAGTGATCAACTACTATCCCAGGATTCTTTCTTGATCTGTTGCCTTTAATGGGTACCCCTGCATGATACGAACCTGCCTGGAGTTTCCTAACCCGACTGCATGACATCTGCCACGCACTGGCCCATTCACCTAATTCATCTCATTCAGCTTACAACCTATTGATTTGCTGTGAATTACTAAGCCCTGTGCAAATTTTTGTATCATCCGTGAAGAATGGTTCTGTTTAAGCCCCTCTCTAGATCACTATAATGATGAGCAACAGTCGCCCAATACAGAACTCTGCTGAATTCCATCCGTAACTGGAAACCTTACTCTTACTTCATTAAGCACACCCAGATCAGATATAATAAAAGATGCAGAGTAAAGTTCTCCCTGCTCTTCCCTATGGTGTGCTTTAACCCCAAGTTAAGAAATCTATTCCCTACTGTGATACTTCTATTTCCCATACCAAACATCCTTGTAACCTCTCTGAGTGAAATTGTCAATTGCTGTTGTATTAATGGCATAAATAAAATAGTCAAGTAGATATGCAAGACTGATTTAATATTTTGTTCAGATGCAGTCATTATATGTAATGGAATGACTACCAACATTTTGAAGACAGTTAATTAACATTAATTATATTGATTAAATCCCACTCACGTTGCTGAAGCAGATCTATGACAACCTTTACATGCATCCAACATCATCTGAGATGATTCATCTTAGAAAGAAATCTCCACCTGAAAACAGCAGAGGTTTATTGTCATTATGGTAGAGTGCATGCTCTCACTCACATTCAGTCTCTTACTTGCTCACTCTCTGTCATCACTCACTCTTAGCCACTGACGTGCTTTTACATGCTGAGTCTCTCACTCATATTCATTAACGTTCCCTCGCTCATTCACGTCGTGTTCCTGTCACTTACATGGTCGGTCAATAACATCCTGTCTCTCTCACTCATTATTGTGCAAATGTTCATCAGACCTATACAAGCAAAGAGTTACAGTCCCTCTGAGACCCTGACACCATGACTGTACGCAGTGCAGCTACTGACCCAAACTACATTGATATAATTCCCACCAGATGTTTCATTCCAGGTGTTCTATTCCTCCGTAAAACCAATTTAGTCAGGAATTTTTGATTTCCAGTGCTCTAGGACTGCTGTATGCATAGCACAGGGCTGGCTTTCCTTGTGGATTCTATGATATTTCCTCTTTAATGTTAATATTACACCCTTTCCCACTATTGGAAAATAGTTGAAATACAAGAATAGTTATTAAATTAGGGTTAGCACCTATTGCGAAATCCAAAATAGGACAGGTCGAGAAGTTTGGGGGGGGGGAAGAGATTGTTGAAATAATGGTCAGAACATTGAATACAGGAGTTGGGATGTCTTGTTGAAGTTGTACAAGACATTAGTAAGGCCACACTTGGAATACTGTGTACAGTTCTGGTCACCCTATTATAGAAAGGATATTATTAAACTAGAAAGAGTGCAGAAAAGATTTACTAGGATGCTACCGGGACTTGATGGTTTGACTTATAGGGAGAGGTTGGATAGACTGAGACTTTTTTCCCTGGAGAGTAGGAGGTTTAGGGGTGATCTTATAGAAGTCTATAAAATAATGAGGGGCATAGATAAGGTAGATAGTCAAAATCTTTTCCCAAAGGTAGGGGAGTCTATAACGAGGGGACATAGATTTAAGGTGAGAGGGGAGAGATACAAAAGGGTCCAGAGGGGCAATTTTTTCACTCAAAGGGTGGTGAGTGTCTGGAACGAGCTGCCAGAGGCAGTAGTAGAGGCGGGTACAATTTTGTCTTTTAAAAAGCATTTGGACAGTTACATGGGTAAGATGGGTATAGAGGGATATGGGCCAAGTGCAGGCAATTGGGACTAGCTTAGTGGTATAAACTGGGTGACATGGACATGTTGGGCCGAAGGGCCTGTTTCCATGTTGTAAACTTCTATGATTCTATGAAATAATGGTTTAAAATTCTGAACATTTTCCCTTGATAATGAAAATCCACCAAAAACATTAATTAATGCTTCCACATCATGAATAAATGGCAAAAAATGAAATGTTATTTTAAAAATTGGACTCTGAGCACTTGGTTTACATTTTAGAAATTTCCAGACAACATAATCAAAAAATGGGCTATCTGGTCCAACAGCTGAGAGGGGGCCCCCCTAAGACACATGGCCCCCAATTGACCAAAGCAAATGGGCCTACGGCATTGTAACTCACTAATGGTGATGCCTGGCACATCCCAGAGAAAGTAGAGTGTTTTTGGTAGAGTTCAAGAAACATCAATCCCTCTTTTGATATGGAGAGCACAGCACTTTGCCCTGAGGAGATAAATGCCCTAATCCTAATGATACTCATTTTAAACACTCAATCACCATGTATTTTGTTTCATTCTTAAAAGAAATGCACAATAAATGTTTATCCTCAAGTTTCAGCTTGCTTGTTATTTCTTATATTAAAGACATTATAAAAGCTGTTGGTGTTTTTTCTCTTCCCAACTCCCACCCCAACCTCCCCGATTCCTGAAGACTCGTGTTTGAGGTACGGTTCCACAGATGGCAATTGTAACAGTGACTATTCTTCATTTGTAAACCTCGACATTGAGTGTAGAATGTTTAGGTTTACTCATGAAAAGTCGCTTTGGCGCCTGACACCTGTAGAAACGTACCCAACATGAGTGAGCAACTTTAGCAGAGGAAGGTAGAAAATCGTGGGGGAGGGAGATAGAAATACAATGGCTCCAAAAATCTGCAAGTGGGACATATCTGGTTTAAGTGCCTCTGCTGCTGACCCTGCTGAAATTTGCAATGGGGAGGAGGCCATGAGCAATGGACTTTTGGCAGATTTGGGTGCATCTGGGGCACTTCCATGCCGGATTGGCTATGACAGGGGCCTGCTTGTAAGGGGGCAGAAATTGCTTGTAAAATAATGGTGAGCTCAGTTGTTAGTGGCGAAATGGAGGAGCAAGTTCCAGCATTTGCACATGCGTAGTGAAATGTGGAAATCGGGAACTTGCTCCTAGTGGTTCGCTGGCGATATGATAACTTTGAATTAAAGGTATATTGCACACTGAAATCAGAGAAATCATTGAACCAGGGCCAACTTGCTCATCTGCCCAGCTGGAAAGTAAGTAATATCACCACAAAAAAGGTACATTTAAATATACCAGGTCTAAACTAAGTTTTAACCGCACGGTAAGTCTTTAAATTAAATTTTAAAATGTTTTTCCTAATGACCAAAAAGTATTAAAATGTGGAGTAATAAGACTCCACATTTTTAAAAGTTAATCTTTAGATGTTTGGCAGTCATTAAGACTTACCGTGCGGTTAAAACATAGTTTTCTTTAATTAAAAATTTTTTACATTTTTTTACTTTTCCCTTCTGCCTCTTTTATTTAATTCAATTATTTCTTTCCATCTCTTTTTTTCACTGTCTATAACTGTTTTCACAAAGATTTCAATGTTGTACCTTTCACTTCCTGGTTTTCACATTGGAAGTCTTCAGAGACAGTTAACATGACTTGTCAAAAATGCTGCGATCTGATAAGTCGAGGGGAGAGAGCGATCCTCTCGCTTCTCCCAGGGTCCTAGCTTTGCTGGAACTAACGATGGGCTCTTCTCCACCTCCTGTTCGAGGAATTGCCTGAAGTAAAGACTGCGGTAAGTTTGTGGGTTAGCATAAATCTATGGAGTGGCGAGCACTGTTGGCTCGTCGCTCCGAGAAATTTCCGCCCCACACTATTTAGAAAGACACTCATTGGGGTCACACATGAAGAATGGCCCCTTAGGTGATACCAGGCATAGCTCTATATTGTGTCCCGGGCACAGGAACTCCCAACTTCGGGAGTCCCTGATCATGGCCCTGTCTGCCCTTACATCAATGACCTTTTAGCCATGTAAAGCACAGAGCGAACGGAGTGGGTTGTGAACAGAGTGGGAACTTGAGAATTTGGTGAGGGGGGAATTAGGTGTAGAGGGGGAAGGACAGTGAACAGAGAGGAAGAGCTCTGAGAGCAGTGGAGGTGGGAGCAGGGACCGGAGCGGCAGAGGCAAGTAAGTAAAAGACAGGGATCGAAGGCCTAAAATCACCTGGAGCAGCGGAGGCAGTAAATCTTAAGAATGAATTCGGTGGGATCGAAGAAAATCAAGAAGTGCCATCACAGGACAGCAGGTAGGTGATTAGCTGGCAGAAGGCCCGAGAGGAGAGCGAGTGGAGAGTGCGAGCGGGAGGCAATAAAGCAGCGGTAGAAGGCCCGAGAGGAGAGCGAGAGCGGGAGGCAATAAAGCAGCGGTAGAAGGCCCGAGAAGAGAGCGAGAGCGGGAGGCATTAAAGCAGCAGTGGGAGATCCGCGGTTTTTACACAGCTGGAGTCACTCACCACAGGTAGAAATTGAAAGAGTGCCGTCACAGGACAGCAGGTAGGTGATTGGTTGGTGAGTATAACTGTTTTCTTCTCTCTAAGTTAGGGAGGGATTTAACTAAGAGCTTAAATCAATAACTTAAACTACATAAATTAATTAGTTAATAAAACTAAGAATAGCGAGAGATTAAAAACTCTACTGAAGTAAATAAATACATTTTGGTTCAACAAGCGATGGCAGTGCAGGTGTTGTGTTGAATCTGCAGCATGTGGGAGTTGGCAGAGAGCAGCGTGATCCCCGGCAACCACATCTGCAGTAAGTGGCTGCAGCTCAAGGAACTTCAGCTCAGAGTTGTTGAGCTGGAGTCCGAGCTGCAGGCATTGCAATGCATCCGGGAGGAGGAGAGTAACCTGCACACTTTGATCCAGGAGGCAGTCACACCCCTTCGATTAGGTAGTAGTTTAGATTTGTTTGGTGGTCAGGGACAGAAGGGTGTGGCTGCCAGTCAGGCAGGTATGGGGACCCAGGATCTTGTGATGGAGGAGCCTCAGTCCTTGACCTTGTCCAACAGATACGAGATACTTGCTACCTGTATGGATGAGAGCAAAGTCTGCAGAGAGGATGGGCAAATTGACGACGGTACTGTAGTATGGGGGCCATTCACGTGGGGGGAGTAAAAAGGAATGTGGTGGTGGTAGGGGATGGTATAGTCAGGGGGATAGACACTGTTCTCTGCAGCCACAACCGAGAGTCCTGAAGGCTGTGTTGCCTGCCCGGTGCCAGGGTTAAGGACATCTCCTCGCAGCTGGAAAAGAACTTGGAGCATGAGGGGGAGGATCCAGTTCTCGTGGTCCACGTAGGAACCAACAACATAGGTAAACTAAGAATGGGGTTCTGCTGAGGCAGTTTGAAGAATTAGGGTCTAAATTAATAAGCAGAACCTCAAAGGTGGTAATGTCTGGATTACTACCTGAGCCACATGCAAATTGGCATAGGGATAAACAGATGCATCGCTCAATGAGTGGTGTGGGAAATGGGATTTTGACTCATGGGGCACTGGCACCAGTACTGGGGAAAGAGGGAGCTGTTCCGTTGGGCGGGCTCCACTTAAATCAGGCTGGGACCAGCGTCCTGCTGAATCAAAAAACTAGGGCTGCAGATAGGGCATTAAAATAAAAAGGTGGGGAGGGGTCAGGTGAGGGGAAATTTAGAAATCTAATGAGAAAAGTCAAGGCAACAGAGCAGTGTAGTGATTTGGGTAAAGATAAGCAGGAAGGCACAGAGAGTTTACCAATAATTGAGCATCAAAAAGTAAGGTCAAAGCAGGAAAAAATGGTAAAAAGTCAAAATTAAAGGCTCTTTATCTGAATGCACGGAGCATTCGTAACAAGATAGATGAATTAGTTACACAAATAGAGATAAATGGGTTTGATGTAATAGCCATTACAGAGACATGGTTGCAAAGTGACCAAGATTGGGAACTAAATATTCCAGGGTATATGACATTTAGAAAAGACAAGCAGAATGGAAAAGGAGGGGGTGTAGCCCTAATAATAAAGGATGACATAAGGACAGTGATGAGAAAGGATCTTGGATCAGAAGATCAGGAAGTAGAATCAGTATGGGTGGAGATAAGAAATAACAAGGGGCAGAAAACACTGGTGGGAGTACTTTATATGCCCTTTTTTGGACAGAGTATTAATCATGAAATAATAGGAGCTTGTAACAAAGGAAATGCAGTAATCATTGGGAATTTTAATCTTCATACAGACTAGGTAAATCAAATTGACAAAAGTAGTTTGGAGGACGAGTTCATGGAATGCATTCGAGATGGTTTCCTAGAACAACACATCATGGAACCAACCAGGGAACAGGCTATTTTAGATCTTGTATTGTGCAATGTGACAGGGTTAATTAGTAATCTCACAGTAAAGGATCCTTAGGGGAAGAGTGATCATAATATGATCGAATTTCACAATGAGTTTGAGAGTGACATACTTAAGTCCCAAATTAGATTCTTAAACTTAAATAAAGCCAATTACAAAGGTATGAGGGGTGAATTGGCTAAGCTAGATTGGGAAGTTAAATTCAAGGGTATGACAGTTGAAAAGCAATGGCAAATATTCTCAACAAATGTACATTCCATTGAGAAATAAAAACTCCATGGCAAAAGTGATCCGCCCCTGGCTAACCAAAGAGGTTAAGGATAGTATTTGATTAAAAGAAGAGGCCTATATTGTTGCCAAGAAGAGAAGTAAGCCTGAGGATTGGGAGAGTTTTAGAAACCAGCAAAGGATGACCAAAAAATTGATAAGAAGGGAGAAAATAGAAAATGAAAGTAAACTAGCAAGAAATATAAAAATGGATTGTAAGAACTTCTACCAGTATGTAAAAAGGAAGAGTGTAGCAAAAGTAAACGTTGGTCCTCTAGAGGCTGAGACAGGAGAATTTATAATGGTGAATCAGGAAATGGCAGATGCGTTAAACAAATATTTTGTATCTGTCTTCACAGTAGAAGACACATAAAGCATACCAGAAATAGTGGTGAACCAAGGGGCTAATAAGAGTGAGGAACCTAAAGAAATTATTATCAGTAGAGAAAAAGTACTTGAGAAACTAATGGGACAAAATTCCAATAAATCCTCTGGACCTGACAGCCTACATCCGAGGGTTTTAAAAGAGGTGTCTGCAGAGATAGTGGATGCATTGATTATGATCTTCCAAAATTCCCTAGATTCTAGAATGGTTCCAACAGATTGGAAGGTAGCAAATGTAACCCCACCATTCAAAAAAGGAGGGAGAGAGAAAACAGGGAACTACAGGCCAATTAGCCTGACACCAGTCGTCAGGAAAATGCTGGAATCCATTATTAACTATGTGGTAACAGCGCACTTAGAACATCATAATATGATTAGACAGAGTCAACATGGTTTTATGAAAGGGAAATTGTGTTTGACAAATTTATTTGAGGATGTAGCTAGCAGGGTAGATAAAGGGGACCAGTGGATGTAGTATATTTGGATTTTCAACAGGCATTCGATAAGGTGCCACACAAAAGGTTTTTACGCAAGATAATGGCTCATGGGGTTGGGGATAACATAATAGCATGGATAGAGGATTGGTTAAAGGACAGAAAACAGAGAGTAGGGATAAACAGGTCATTTTCAGATTAGCAGGCTGTAACTAGTGGGCTACCGCCAGGATCGGTGCTTGGGCCTTAGCTATTTACAATGTATATTAATGACTTGAATGAAGGGACCGAGTGTAATGTATCCAAGTTTGCTGATGATACAAATGTAGGTGGGAAAGTAATCTGTGAGGAGGACACAAAGAGTCAGACAGGTTAAGTGAGTGGGCAAGAAGGTGGCAGATGGAGTATAATGTGGGGAAATGTGAGGTTATTCACTTTGGTAGGAAGAATAGAAAAACAGAATTTTTTTAAATGGTGAGAAACTATTAAATGTTGGAGCCCAGATAGACTTGGGTGTAGTCATACAAGAAACACAAAATTTAGCATGCAGGTGAGGAAGGGAATTAGGAAAGCAAATGAAGAAATATATCACCATTCCTTCATCGTCGCTGGGTCAAAATCTTGGAACTCCCTTCCTAACAGCACTGTGGGAGAACCTTCACCACACGGACTGCAGCGGTTCAAGAAGGCGGCTCACCACCACCTTCTCAAGGGCAATTAGGGATGGGCAATAAATGCTGGCCTCACCAGCGACGCCCACATCCCATGAACAAATAAAAAAAAACACAGGAACCATTAGTCTCAGTGAGGACTAGAACAACAAAAATGCATTCTCAGTTCCTTTAGTTTGGGTTCTGTGTCACAAACTGTTAACAAGTAGATAAAAACAGGAAATGCTGGAAAAGCTCTGCAGGTGAGGCAGCATCTGTGGAGAAAGAAACAGAGTAAACATTTCAGGTCGAAGACCTTTCATCAGAACTGGAAGGTGTTAAAGAGTTAAAGTTTTTAAGCAAGTACAGAGCCAAGGAAAGTGGGAGGGGGAGGGAGGGGAGGGGAGGAAAGAACAAAAGGGAAGGTCTGTGATATGGTAGAGGGCAAGAGTGATTAAATGACTAAAGGGATGATAGTGCAAGGCAAGGAGGATGGTAATAGGACAGGTTAAGAAACAAAAGATGGGTCTGGACTAGCTGTAAATGGCAACAGCAGAACCATTACCAGCACTTGCTGTCCGAAAAAATGGGAGCAGTAGTTATGATCTGAAGTTATTGAAATCAATGTTGAGTCCGGAAGGTTGTAAAGAACCTAAACAAAAAATGAGGTGCTGTTCCTCGAACTTACGTTGAGCTTCACTGGACCAGTGTAAGAGGCTGAGGACAGAGAGGTCAGAATTAAAATGACAAGCGGCCAGCAGGTCAGGGTTACACTTACGGACAGGGCAGAGGCGTTCAGCAAAGCAACTCCCAATCTGCATTTTGTCTCCCCAATGTAGAGGAGACTGCTTTGTGAGCAGTGAATACAGTATATTAAATTGAAAAAAGTACAAGTAAACCGCCGTTTCACCTGGAAGGACTGTTTGGGGCCCTGGACGGTGGGAAGGGAGGAGGTGAAGGGGCAAGTGTTGCATCTCCTGCGCATGCATGGGAATGTGGCGTGGGGAGGAGATCAGGTGTTGAGCGTGATGGAAGAGTGGACCAGGGTGTCGTGGAGGGAGCAGTCCCTTTGGAATGCTGAAAGGGCAGGAGATGGGAAGAAGTGTTAGGTAGTGGGATCGCGCTGGAGGTGGTGGAAATGGCGGAGGATGATCCATTGAATGTGGAGGCTGGTGGGGTGGAAGGTGAGGTCAAGGGGGACCTTATCATGGTTCTGGGAGGGAAAGGAAGGGGTGAGAGCAGAAGTGTGGGAAATAGGCGGGACACGGTCGAGGGCCCTGTTAACTACAGCAGAGGGGAATCGTTGGTTGAGGAAAAAAGAAGACATATCGGAAGGACTGGTGTGGAAGGTGGTATCGTCAGAACAGATGCAACTGAGACGGAGAAACTGGGAGAAGGGAATAGAGTCCTTACAGGAAGCGGGGTGGGAGGAAGTGTAATCAAGGTGGCTGTGGGAGTTGGTGGGCTTATAATAAATATTGGTTGATAGCCTATCCTCAGAAATGGAGATAGAGAAGTCGAGGAAGGGAAGGGAAGAGTCGCTGCATTAGAGACCATGTGAAGGCGAGGCAAGGGTGGAAATTGGAAACAAAGTTGATGAAATGTTCCAGTTCGGGGCGAGAGCAGGAAGCAACACCGATACAGTCATCAATGTACCGGAAAAAGAGGTGATGGAGTGTACCTGAGTGGGGCTGGAACAAGGAATGTTCCACGTATCCCACAAAAAGGTAGGCATGGCTGGGATCCATATGGGTTCCCCTAGCAACACCTTTTATTTTGGAGGAAGTGAGTGGAGTGAAAGGAGAAGTTGTTCAACTTAAGAACAACGCCATGTGAAGGCAAGGAGGATGATGGTGGATGGGGACTGGTTGGGCCTCCATTCAAGGAAGAAGAGGAGGGCCTGCAGGCCATCCTGGTGGGGGATGGAGGTGGAGAGTGACTGGACATCCATGGTGAAAAGGAAACTGTTAGGGCCGGGGAACAGAAAACTGTTAAAGTGGCAGAGGGTGTCAGAAAAGTCGGGGATGTAGGTCGGAAGAGACTGGATAAGGGGAGAAGAAACAGAGTGGAAATCGGAGGAAATAAGTTCTGTGGGGCAAGATCAGGCTGAAACGATGGGTCTCCCAGGGCAGTCCTATTTGTGGATCTTGGAAAGGAGTTAGAAGCAGGCTGTGCGGGGTTGGGGGACTATAAGGTTGGAAGGCATGGGGGAAAAGATCTCCAGAGGAGATGAGGTCAGCGACGGTCTGGGAAACCACGGCTTGATGTTCAGGAGTGCGGTCATGGTCCAGGGGGAGGTAGGAGTAGGTGTGGGAGAGTTGGCGTTCAGCCTCTGCAAGGTGGAGGTCTGTTTGCCACACAACTGCAGCGCTGCCCTTGTCAGCAGGTTTAATAACAATGTCAGGGTTGGACCTGAGAGAACGGAGTGCTGCAAGTTCAGAGGGAGGTAGGTTAGAGTGAGTGAGGGGAGCAGGGAAATTGAGATAGCCGATGTCACGCCAGCAGTTCGCAATAAGATTGCCTTTCATCAATAATTGATTAACACCCCCTCACCAGCAAATATCACATATGCAGAACTCAAGTGGAAATTTATATTCTATCTATTATGCAGTATTTGCTATTGTTGTTTTATCAACTGTCATTATTGTAAAGCTGTATGATAGCAGAGTTCTATGATTAGACTGCAGTTTGAAAATATTTCAGCTGGTTCTTATGTTATAAAACGAGAGAGGATCAGAGAGACTGGAAGATAGAGAAGCAAAGAGAGAAGCAAATATTTTATAGAGGCTGAAACAAAAAGAGGGTCGGAGAGACAGAGCGCGCAAAACCAAGACTTCGTGAAAGGCAGACACCAAGAGAGATACTAACGTGAGGCTGGAGGCTATGGGTCGTCCATATTAGTGGATGAATGTTTTACAAATGCAGTAAGCGTTTGACCATCACTATGGCCAACAGTAATTTCTGGGCTCCAGATAACGATAGAGACACGGAAAGATACTAAATAAAGGAGGTACAGAAGTACAGATCCAGGGCAACCCGTCTATGAAAGACGGGGCCGCCTAACAAGGCAGAGGAATTTGAGGAGAGGGAAGTTGAGAGGGACACAACCCCTGGGAGACTGTAGGTAGTGCTGCCGCCAGTCAGCCAGCCAGCTAGATACCCTTTGAAGGGTACTGAGGAGTGACGTTTGCAAAGTGTAACTGGGCAAAGTGGATTCGGTCAGTCACTGACGTAATCGCGAAATGATGGAATAAAAAGCAGATCACAGTGAATCGGATCAGCCGCTTCACAAAGCACCTGGTTGGTACCGAGCGGTGAGTAGCCTCGGGCGGGAGCCAGCAACTCCTGGGTAGCGCTGCCTGGATTAGATATATAATGAATGCAATGTTTTACTTGCGACACACGTGCATTTTAAACTTTTTTTTGCAGTTCAGAACTATTCAAAGTTCAGGGTTTTTTTAAGTTTGTTTCCTACAGTTATGCATTTAATAGCAGTTTGTACATTTATTTGGTCATTTAACGATATATATTAACGCGTTTATTCCCGCAGCGCCTGGCTCTGCTCTGTACACTCCGTCAGGAAGACTATGTCCAAACCCTGTCGAGGAATGAACCTGCTGACGGTCTGCTGTGTCTTTTGCCTGCTGGTGTGCATCGCGTTTTCTGATGCAGGTTCTCCGGTGCAGGGATCCTCGGTGGAGATCAGGAGTAAGTGACCACTTTATCCAGTTGGTGACTGGAGGATTGATTTGTGTATTCTAATAATTCCAATAAGGCGATTTCTACTAGCTCCTCCGAACTAACGAAAGGGGAAGGGATAGTTTGTGTGATTGCAATGATAAAATGAAAATGCAGGAGAATATGAGTATTGTAATGCTACAAGTACCGTTTTTTTGGACTGGTGCTTGCTAAAGAGTTAACAATCCTGAGTTACATGTCCCAAGTTTGCCCAGTCTGGAGCTTTGCCTATCTACTATGCATATCAGGATAAGTTCGGTGTGCTGCCCTCAATCCCAATGGAGGGGAAAAGGTGACGGTATGCCGGCAATATCCTGATGTGTGTGGCAGGTGGGTGCAGTTCCATGCCGGTAGCGCAAACTGGAAAAATTGTGTCGCTTTCCAGTCAGGGAGAGCAGAGTTCTTTGTACGCGTGGAAATACTAATATTCGCAAAGAGCTAATAGAAGAGTGGATTTTTTTTTGCTAACATTGAGGAAAAAATTAGAAGTTTGAACAGCAGGAAACCTTACACCTCACTTCACTGGTTGTATTTATGCTGCAGCTGGTACGAAGTCAAAGTGAGATCAGATTACATTCTGGAGGGAATCTGAATTGCTTGTCTAAATGTAATCTGTGCAACTTCACACCTGAATTATACTAAACAGTTCGTGTGAATATGAAGTCAAACCACGAACGAAGTGGTAAGAGGGCACTTAGAAAATCGTAATATGATTAAGCAGAGTCAACATGGTTTTATGAAAGGGAAATCGTGTTTGACAAATTTATTAGAGTTTTTTGAGGATGTAACTAGCAGGATAGATAAAGGAGAACGAGTGGATATAGTATATTTGGATTTTCAAAAGGTGCCATATAAAAGGTTGTTACACAAGGTAAGGGCTCATGGAGTTGGGTGTAATATATTAGCATGGTTAGAGGATTGGTTAAAGGACAGAAAACAGAGAGTAGGGATAAACAGGTCATTTTCAGGTTGGAAGGCTGTAAATAGAGGGGTGCCGCAAGGATCGGTGCTTGGGCCTCAGCTATTTACAATCTATATTAATGACTTAGATGAAGGGACTGAGTGTAATGTATCCAAGTTTGCTGACGATACAAAGCTAGGTGGGAAAGTAATCTCTGACGAGGACACAGAGTCTGCAAAGGGATATAGATGGGTTAAGTGAGTGGGCAAGAAGGTGGCACATGGAGTATAATGTGAAGAAATGTGAGGTTATTCACTTTGGTAGGAAGAATAGAAAAATTGAATATTTTTTAAATGGTGAGAAACTATTAAATGTCGGTGTCCAGAGAGACTTGGGTGTCCTCGTACAAGAAACACAAAAATTAGTATGCAGGTACAGCAGGTAATTAGGAAAGCAAATGGTATGTTGGCTTTTATTGCAAGGGGGTTGTAGTACAAGAGTAAGGAAGTCTTACCACAGTTGCACAGGGCTTTGGTGAGACCTCACCTGGAGTACTGCATACAGTTTTGATCTCTTTATCTAGGGAAGGATATACTTGCCTTAGAGGGGGTGCAACAAAGGTTCACTAGATTACTTCCTGGGATGAGAGGGTTGTCCTATGAAGAGAGGTTAAGTAGAATGGGCCTATACTCTCTGGAGTTTAGAAGAATGAGAGATGATCTCATTGAAACATATAGGATTATAAGGCTGTCTTGACAGGGTAGACGCTGAGAGATTGTTTCCCCTGGCTAGAGTGTCTAGAACTAGAGGGCATAATTGCATGGGTCGGCCTTTCAAGACTGAGATGAGGAGAAATTTCTTCACGCAGACGGTCGTGAATCTTTGGAATTCTCTACCCCAGAGGGCCGTGGATGCTGAGTCATTGAATATATTCAATGCTGAGATAGATAGATTTTTGAACTCTAGGGGAATCAAGGGATATGGGGATCGGGTGGGAAAGTGGAGTTGTGATCAAAGATCAGCCATGATCTGATTGAATGCAGAGCAGGCTCAACAGGCCATATGGCCTACTGCTGCTCCTATTTCTCATATTCTTATGTTCTTTGCAAAATGTGTAGTATAACTACCCTTACAAGAATCATCTTTGGAAACCTTAAAAATGATTCTTTTGTGTGTTTTAGAAAGGAAAAACTCTAGTTCCTAAATAAAGAGATCACTTTTCCAATAAAGTTCATAACTGTTTGTTTAGTATGTCTGAAATTTTTTTAAAGTTTCAAAGTATTTTGGGAGTGATCTTTTTATCTTTTGCTGTTAGGAAATGGATAGCTGGGTGTCCTTTTCATCCTGATGTCCCACTGCAAAGATGGGATTTGCATCAATAAGTTGTGGATTTCCAAAAAATGGTTAACAAAAAACTTTGTCATTGTGCCGGTAGGTGCTGTTGCCACATTGCTACCAAAATATACTAGGAAATTCAAAATGTCAATGTGGGGGAAGAGGCTTGCTTAATCGGGGGCTTGCTCAGATACAGGATTGTGCAGTCTTTTTCAATCTTTGACACCTGGGATATAATGATACCCAAAATAATTACTGCTGGTTGCAATAGATGGAATAAAATTGATTTTGTGTGGTCTCAGCTCAGTTAATGGTTTGTGTGGATCCACAGCACTAAATTTCCCACAGTTCTGTACTACTTTTGCTCCAAATTGTTACTCTCACTCATAAATGCTGGCGGATGGATGGCTCTAATGGGAAATGGTGCAGCTAGGGGTGCTCCTCTTGAGGCTGGGGCAAAGGAACAATACAGGTGAGTAAAAGGGACTTAACTGCATTCAATTGTGCTGTACCCGACTTGGGAGTGTGTTATGGGGCAACGTAGACGAAGCTATGTCTTACATTTAAATTGTACTATAGGAGTACTCAGTGGGGCAGCATAGAGATACCTAGGAGGCCTCTGGACAATGTAGAGAGAACTTAATCCTGCATTTAATCCATGCTATACCTAATCTAGGCATGCTCAACAAAGCAGAATAGTGGGAGTTTAATTTTGCATCTAGCCTGTGATATATCTGACCTGAGGGTGCTTGAGGCTGTCAATGATGTGCAAACACTGGGCTCTGTTCCCCAGCAGGTGTTTCTCAATTGGTGAGTGCAAAATTTGCCAAGAAAATGTTGAAACAGGAAAAAAATTAATGTTTCAGATGAAGATTGTTGATACAATTTTCCCTAATCTCTTTTTGCTCTGCATCATGATTGGTGGTATATTAAAGTGGGTCCTGATCAAAATGCTCAATGGGCAACCAGAAAAGAAGTGAGGGTGAGAATTTTTTAAAAAGAACTACAAATGCTGAAAATCTGGAGCAAAACCAGAAAATATACAGATCAGTCACCATCTGTAAAGAGAAAAAGCAAGTTAATGTTTCATGTGTAATCCTTTGTCAGAACTGGAAAAAAATAAGGAATTAGTTTAGTAGGGTTGTTGGGGGGAGGGGGAGGAGGTGGAAGTTAATGGGTTGATTGACCTGCAAACTGCTTAATAGAAACTGTTAGATGATATGAAAGATCATTTCGTAATGGAAAGGCATTAAAGAAACACAGAATTTGCTTAGACAGTGAAAAACGTGGGAGAGCCGCACACAAGAAAGAAAGCAAGAAAATGTGGGAAATTGAAGGAAGAAAGAAAAACAGCAGATGCAGGAGGTCTGAACTTAAAACAGAAAATGCTGGAAACACTCATTGGGTCCATCAGTCCTGAAAAAAATAGCCCCATGGCTCATTTTACAAATGCACCATGGCCAGTGTGGTATGGAGTAATTTGCACATGAAAGTCCTAGGTTTGATCCCCATGCAATACTGGGTAAGCTGATCTAAAGCAGCAATGGATGCACTACAATTCAGCTAGTTACAGGAGGGCTGCTGGCACATTTGGAACCATAGGCCAGCATTTTCAGCAGAGGAAGGGAGACAATTGGCACGGGGGGAAGGAGGGAGGTCCTGATGATGAATCCTAACTCTGTAGAGTGAACTTAATTATGGGATTAAAAGGCTTTCTGAAACTCCATGTACACCACATCCAATGCATTTCCCCCATCCACCATATCTGTCAACTCCTCAAAGATCCCTTTCAAGTTTATCAAGCACGGTATTCCTTTCCAAAATCCATATTGGTTGCTTCTAATTATTTTCTCCTTATCTAGATATTTCATCTTTAATTAAAAATTCCAATTTTTTTTCTACCACAGATGTTAAACTAACTGGCCTGTAATTACCCAGGTCAGCTCTATCTCCCTTTTTAAAAATGGCTATTGCATTGGCCACTCTCTAGTCCTCCAGCACACATCCAGTCTCAATAGAAGATTGGAATATAATATCTCAGGCCTGTGCTATTTTTTTCTCCTTTAGGATCACTGGATGTATCCCAGCACGTCCTGGCATGTTATCACCCTTTTGATTAACTAATTTCTCTATACTTTCCTTTATTCTAATATCTCTCGTTTCGCTTTTAACCAATTCTAGATTTACCTCCTTCCCAATATCCTTCTCTTTTGTAAACACTGATGCAAAGTACTTCTTAAGTATCCTCACCAATTTCCAGTTATCCTCTAGTAACCCTGCATTCTCTCCTCTCAGGGGTCCCACACCACATTTCACAATTCTCTTTTAATTGATATATTTGTAGAATACTTCATTGTCTTTTTTTAAAGCATTTTTTCAGATTCTCTCATACTTTGTGCTTGCTTTCCTTATCACTTTCTTAACATCTTTCCTTATTTTCTTGTTTTCTCACTTATTTTTATCATACCTATAGGATTCATATGCCCATTTATTCAATTTTAGTTTGTTTCTAATCTCTTTATTTATCCACAGCATCCTGAAACTTGAAGTAGTCTCCTTTTTAATGGTTTATATTTATTCTACAGCTTTGCAACCTCCTTTGTTTTTAAGTCTACAGTCCTGTGTACCAATATCTCTTTTCACCTCCTCTTAGCTAGCTCATCTTTCTAAAATCTGCCATATTCCAATCTGGTACCTTTACTATTGTACCAACTTTCTCCCTTTCTGTTTGGATCATTAACCATACTATATTATGATCACTACTACCAAGGTGCTCACCCACATTTAACTCATCTTTGCCAACTATTTCATTACTCATAACTAGGGCTAGCAACACCTCTCCCCTTGTAGGCAAATAAATATATTGCATGCGGAAGGATACATTTTAAGAATTCCATTCCTTTTTCTCTGTTTACTCCATTTGGATCCCAATGAATAAGTGGGTAATTAAAATCTGGAACAATAACTTTTTTATTCCTATATACCTTTCTAATCTGTTGACAGATTCCTTCTTCCATTTCCCTCCCATAATTAGGGGGATCTGTGGTACAACCCCACTAATGTAACAATCCCTTTATATCTTTGATCTCTAACCATATTGACTTTTTTTTAACTACATCTGTCTTCACGACAGCATTCATTCCCTCCTTTACAAATATTGAGACTTCTTCTCCTTTCCTACCTATTCTGTCCCTCCTAAAAATATTATAACCTGATATGTTTATTTTCCACTCCTGTCTAGTTTGCAGCCAAGTTTCTGTTAGTGCTATTACATTTACATCTTCCTGTGACATAATTGCTACAAATTCTCCCAGTTTATTTCCCACATTGAGCATGGAAATACCCACATTTTTATCCTTTTTGCTTGTATTTAACGCTGCTCCTTTTCCCTTTTTGTCCAAGCTAACACCTCTTTCTTTATCCTATCTTTTCCCTACTTATAAGTGATGATGTGGAGATGCCCATGATGGACTGGGGTGGACAAATGTAAGGAATCTTACAACACCAGGTTATAGTCCAACAGTTTTATTTGAAAATCACAAGCTTTCGGAGGCTTTCTCCTTCGTCAGGTGAGTGTGGGATTCCATGAAGGGTACTGCATATATAGTCAGAGAACAATGCCTGGTGATTACAAATAATCTTTCCAACTGCCCGTTGTCAAGGCAATCAAAGGAGTGTTCAGACAGAGAGACATTACATACAGGACTACTGAATATACAAACGGTCAGAACTCAAAGACAGAGAGAGAGAGAGAGAGAAACATCCGAAAGGAAGAGAAAGAGAGAGAATGACCAGTTGTATTAAAAACAGATAACTCTTTTTTTCGTTGGTGGGGTTACGTGTAGCGTGACATGAACCCAAGATCCTGGTTGAGGCCGTCCTCATGGGTGCGGACGAGCCTTCGAGACACACGTCAATGCAAAATCGTCGAGCAGAAATTGATAGCTAAGTTCCACACCCATGAGGACGCCCTCAACCGGGATCTTGGGTTCATGTCACGCTACACGTAACCCCACCAGCGAAAAAAAGAGTTATCTGTTTTTAATACAACTGGTCATTCTCTCTCTTTCTCTTCCTTTCGGATGTTTTTCTCTCTCTATCTTTGGGTTCTGACCGTTTGTATATTCAGTAGTCCTGTATGTAATGTCTCTCTGTCTGAACACTCCTTTGATTGTCTTGACAACGGGCAGTTGGAAAGATTATCTGTAATCACCAGGCATTGTTCTCTGACTATATATGCGGTACCCTTCATGGAATCCCACACTCACCTGACGAAGGAGAAAGCCTCCGAAAGCTTGTGATTTTCAAATAAAACTGTTGGATTATAACCTGGTGTTGTAAGATTCCTTACATTTGTCTACTTATAAGTGGCCAATTTAATTTTCCTCCTCTACTATCTTCATTCCTTCTGCGTACTATCTCATTTTTCTCAATTCTTTAAAAAAAATTTATATTAACCTCATCTATTTTGACAATCTACTTGCTTTTAATTATTGTTTTTATTTTTAAAAACTACATTGTTGTCGTGAATGGGCAGGTTGAGCAGTCAGCTAAGCCGGGGCAGCCTGCAGTGGTTCACCCCACCACTGACATTTCCATTTGACAGTCGTGCTGTTATGCCTCCAGGGGCATGGGGAAAACTCATCTTTTGAGATGGTACTCCTCTCTGACTCATTTACATTACAGCACTGCCACCAAAGGTGGCATCAGAAGCAACACTTCAATATCAATACAGCATAAGTTAATATCTCAGGTTTCTTACCGCTACTGTGCTTTTTTTTGGGGGGGGGTTGGGGGGAGAAAGAGGCATCTTTGAAAGATGCTGTTGGTGCGCTGTGTAAACATCAACAAATTACTTTCCCAATGTCCTAATAAATAAAAGTACCACCTACTGTCGCACAAAGCCACGTAGCTGAGGAGACTCCAGGTTTAATCCCTAGCCTGTGCTGAATTGGCTGATCTTACCCAGGACAGTAGTCAATGTGTTACAATTGCCTCATCATGGGGTAGGGAGGGAAATAATTATTCAGATTTCCTGCATCTGATTGCTTTCCAGTGATCCATGCCAGAAAATGAACATGGATATGGTCTCTAGGTGAAGACAAGATCAGGCTCAATTGCGTTGTCTCTCGCAGTCAACTAGTTTGGCAGTACTTAATATGCATGGTAACTGGAAAAATGGCCTCTTAGCTGTGCCTTAATAGGAGTCAATGCCTTGAAGAGAAAAGGTGATAAAATCGGTGGTTGAAAAGAGTGAAAGGGAAGACAAAATAAATTAGGAAGCAGTGATCAGGCAATGTCAAGTCTGGGTTTTAAAAGCCTTATTATTGTAAGAGGAAGTGAATGATTATAAGAATGAGACAGATGAGGAAACATAGAGGTAGCCTTACAAAAGCAGGTTCATCAACCATCCCAGGACAGTCGGACATCCTTGTGGGACTTGGCAATGTTATTGACAGAATTTTCCCTACTCCACTGAAGGCGTGGCACTGCTGTTGACAAACTTAAATGACTATCATTTTTATATAATTTATACTGCTTTGTGATGAATGATAATGCATTGATAAATTTAAAAACTAATTTCATCTTAAAGCCTTTTACAAATGTGAATAAAAATAAACATATTGGCTTAAGACCTAAGGTGCTGATAGAACCTGTTTGGATGGTGATTTAAAGCATTGTTTGTAGAGTGTATCTTGGATATTGAAAAATGGTAGAATGAGCAATCTGGCACCCCAGAACTGGTTGAATTGGTAATTTTAGTTCATGAGGGGGAATAGTTTACTGTGTGAACAGTAAATACAGAACAGCACCTAATATGCTTTCAACACCTATTTTTTGATCAGTGTGAAATTGTCAATAAAATTATTGGAAGAACAGTTTGATGGTCATTAAATGTCCTGCTTACTGAAAACGCATCTGTTAATTGTTTTGTGCCTTTATTTGGGGTATTCCAACTGGATTGCTTGTACATTCCTGGTCACATAATCATAGGAAGGATATTGTTGCCCTTGAGCGATGGGGGTGGGGGGTTGGCGAGCAATAAAGATGATTCTGGGTATTAAGAATTTCAATTATGAAAACAGATTAAAGAAGTCCTTTGGAAATGACACGGGGTAGAAATTGGTATGCATTGCGCCCAGTAAGTCCCAATGCTAAATTTATAGGACCCATTTTTTAGCAGTCCCAGGCAGACACCTAAAACAGGCATTAGGCCCCTTGGCTATGTAAATGAGGTGTTCACACCCAGTGAGGACCCCTTTTAGAAATTTGTCTTCAATTAGCAGGGCTGGCGTTGGGGCCTCCCTGCCAGGAATCTTCAACGGTCCTGGTGGCTGCCAAACAGAGGTAGGTTGTGAACATCTTATTTTTAAAAAAATGTTCCCGTGGAGCTGGAGGAACAGGAACACTCCCCCGACTCCATGGGAGTCGTGTAAGCCACTCCAACCCCCACTCCCAGGACTTACCTGAGGGCCCCTGCTAGTGAGGAAGATGGGTCAAAATTGAAGTCTTCGATTGGAAGGAGAACAAATTTTAAAAATTAGGACTTTGGGAGTAAGGGGGATCTCAGATAGAACATCACACAGAGCCATGTTTCCCACATTATAAGTGACCACACTGTTCATCGGCTGTAAAGCACTTTGGGATGTCCTGAGGTCATGAAAGGTGCTATATAAATGCAAGTTCTTTCGTTTCTTTATTTTAGAGTTTAGGGATAAATCACTGAGGAAGGCCATTAAACACAGACATTATTAAAAAGATTTAAGAGATGTGAATTTTTGTAGAGCGGCAGGATTGAGGGATTTAATAAAAAGGTAAGTAGGATTGAGATCAGTTAAAGAAGTGATTGGCTTGTTGAACCTAATGGCTTTTTCCTGCTCCTTACAATTTGTGTGTTATTTCCATGCTTCCTTGGATAAGCACTTTGCAATAGCTCCATGTCCCTTTTCATAAATAACACCATTACCCATCTTAAACAAAAACATTGCTCCTTTTTAAGTTTCTTTCTCCTCCTCTACTTTGATTTATGACTGTTTATGGTAGGCTTCTCTGTACTTGAAAGGGTAGGTGGGTGATCTGCTGCCAGGCCTCTACTAGTGCCACTCTGTAAACCAGGCATTAGGAGGTGTACATAAGAAGCCAGTTATTCTGTTACCCCACCTCACCTTGTTCTCTCTTCTGCCAGAAGCTTTCTGGACTTTGTCTCCGGCATCCACCTGACATTAGTGTTGAGATCAGGAATGTTCCCTGTCCAGCACTAGCTTTTGATATCCATTTTAAAGCCCCCTTCCTCCCCTTCGAATGAACAGCCTGCCAACATTCATTAACTGGTTCTGTACTCACGTGAAGAATGGAGACTGGGGCAAGGTACAGAAGGGCAAGGTACTGAAGGGCTTCCAATGCCCTTGGGACCATACCCTAGTATAGGTCACTGTCTTCAGGACAAGATCATTTTGAAGCAAAATGAAAGAACTTGACTCATATAGACACTTTTTTCTTGCATCACACGAACCAGAAACAGGAAGCAAAGTTCTGATAATATAAATCCTCATGCTTTGTTTTGCAGATGCTGATATTGATTCCTCTTGGTATACTGGTCGTGGAATAAGGCCTGTGGGTCGTTTTGGAAGGAGAGGACTGACCTTGGAAAATATCAGAAAATACGAATTTGGTACTCGTCATGTCTGCATCCCAATCCAAGAAAGTGAAGACTTCAACCAGGATGAATAAACTAAAATCCCACCTGTAACTCTGTATACTTTTCAAAGCCAACTTTTTAAATTCTCAACTTAACTTCTGTAATTGTGTAATGAAAACAAATCACAAACCAATGACTCTCTATCAAGCATGAACAGTGTTAAAAAGCCAATGTCCATCTTGTATAGAATGTCAAAAATTTAATGTTGACTGTTAGAATCCCAAGTTAAATAGATTTTTGGAGTCTCAACCCAATTAATAGTCAGTGTGCATCCACAGTACTAACCTGCCATTGTCCTTCTGCATTCTTTGGCAGGACCATATGGAAGCATTTAAGAAATAGTACAGCCATGTAAGGGACTGTTTTTTTACTCTTCTCTAAACCTGTAGCTCTCCCTCACCCCATAGATCTCCAGTAGCTCTTTTCTACTCAACTTACTCGTTGTCTTTCTCTTCTACTTATTTTCTCATGTTCTCTTTGTCTGTGTGATTTCTGATTCTGCATTAGTAATTTTTCAGTTCCTTTTCAATTTTGTTTCATTCTAGAAATGTTCTTTAAATTTAGTTCAGTTTCAGTACCAAAACTTTTTTTCTGTTGAATTAATTTACTTTATAATGTTTAATTTGTCCTTTAAGCTTATCTTGTGACTGTTTCGCATTTCGAGCAAGACATGTCAACACATGCGAAGTGCATATTTTCCTATATTGCAGAACCACTCATTAAGGACACAGAGCAGACCAGTTTCAGGCAAAAAAGTGGTAAGACCATAGCAGTATCTGCCTTCATGATTCATACAAGTCTGCTACTTGGCATTAAATTGTAATTTTCAATCACAGCAGCCACAACACAGTTGAAGTAGGAAATAGAAAAACTCACAGTGGTGATGCTCTTCAGAGGTTATGGTCAAGGCACATTATTGGGACAGGGTAGACAGCTTTATTCCATGCTTGGCTTACGTTATACCTTCCTGCACGTGCTTGCTGGCAAAATTGGGTGTGAAATCTGGAAAATGTTTCCCTTATCAGTAATAACATCCCTCATCTTCATAAGCGTAAAATGATTTATCAAACATTTCTAAGGATCTTTCTATTAGTTTTTGATGAGGTGACTTATAAAGCAGTTTGATGCAAAGCAGCTAGTTTGAGTCCTGCAGTGGTGCCTGGACCAACCGTGAGGGTCATTGATTCTAAATTACCATTTTAACCCCTCTTTCCTCAAAGACTTTCACCAGGTCTTGGTTGGATAGTGTTGTGTAGCAGCAGAGCATTGTATCTCACTATTGCACTGCCCTAGCCAAAGCAGAAAGTGTGATGAAGACAGGGAGTAGTGTGTTTCCCACAAAGGGTGGTGGGTTTAGCTTGGGCTAAAGTGAAGATTTTAGCATAGGAATAAATTGATCCTAACTTAGACTGAATTTTGTGCTCTGTTGTTCTAACATTTGACCTCTTAGGACTTTCAGTCATTGTTCCTTTTGCTTGGTTGCTTTCCCATTTCAGTTACTTCATTCACGTGGAAAGGATTTCCTCACGTTCCATTCTTTACTTGTACCAACAACGGTTTAGGAATTAAAGCCCAAAATCCATTTCTGCTTCATTATGGCTCTTTGCCTTCCTTTCCATTTGCTTATTCACCATACATAATATACCTGGGGTCACTTGCAGCTCACCTTCCTTCACCTGTTGCCCTCATGTTGCTTCATTTGTCTCTGGGCCTCTGTCTGTGGGCTGCCTGGCCGTGGGATGTTGAGAGTACTAGGATTCAATGTCATTCCCTCTCTTCTCTTGCTCCCCAAAGATAGCTTTAATATAACTATTGATCCCATTCCTATGGAGAAGTAACTGGCATCCACTCAGTAACTGCTCATGATGGAATGATTAAAAGTTAGAGCTCATCCTTTGGGAAATCAGGGGAACAGACACAGGAAGAAAGTACTTTTGTTATACTTTCCATCTAGCTGCAGAATAATCTGTAAAGCAGTTCACAATCTCAAGTGATTTGGACATTCTCTTTTTTTATATGTAACTTTTTTATATGCATAAAGGAAAATGTGTCCCTGTGGTAAGTCACAGCTAACATTTTCTAGCAATTTACATCTCAGATTAGATTTTACATCTCTAAAGAAAAATTCAAAATGTTTTGAGTTGGGTTTTTCATTAACGTGATCCAGTATTTTACACTGCTTTAAGTCTGACCGTTTGCTTCTCTGTATCTGATCTCATCTGCAAAAGATTGGAAGTATTTGAGGGTGCCTCTTCCAGAGAAACCAACAGAAATGTCCATATCCACTTATTCATACAGCAAAGTTTCGATAACTACACTTTCAGAAAGATATCCAATCTGTGTTCCCTCGATGGTTCTGAACTATACAAACCAAATAATATATGGTTCTGAACTATACAAACCAAATAATGTATGGTTCTGAAATATACAAACCAAATAATCCCAAATTTAATCCACAATCTGTGCCGAGTGACTGGATCTCAATCAGGGTTGTGCTTGAGGCACTACAATTGGACTCCACACCCATGGACTAGGGTGAGTAAGAAAATCAGCCAGCACTTCTGGTTGCTATCCAGTGACTCCTGTTGAAAAATACAACTATGAGGATGTCGAGGGAGAACAGATTTTGGGCATAGGTGTAGTAACCTTCAGAAAAGTATTGTATTCCCCAGCAATGACATTCCTCACCTTGATAAACACAGAAAGTATGAAAAAAGTATATTGATTAAATGCCATCTGATAAATGCTTAAAATGGGATGTTATTGAATACTGTGTAGGCTATTTTATATTAACGAGATAAATTAGTCTTGGAACTTCTCTTGTCTGTACTCTCTGAAATTCAGCAGTTTCACTCCCCTTTTCACAAATGCCCTTGTATTAATTCTGCATTCGATGAGGCTGAGGTATGTATGCTTATTCAGATGAAGCACCTACCACACAGAAAAGATACACAGTTTATTTGGAATGTTAACCAAAAGTTTGATTTAAAGGAATTTCAACCATAAGTGCCTATTTTAAGTATCAAACTGTAATTAACTTTTTTTCTGTTCTTTTTCATTCCCTCTTTTTGTCTATCCTGTGCTGACGACATCACAGGGAGCTGGTTTGAAGGAGTTACTGAGCTGACAGTGGGGAGAAACAGGTTTGAAAATACACACATAACCAAAGCAGCACCCCTCTGTTTCTCACTGTATCCCTCTATCCATGTTCCTTCTCTAATTTGGAAAATGGTGACTAGTGCTGTCTGCACGGATGGATTTTATCAGGCCCCGATGTAACACCTGTGTATTCCATAACATCATCTAACTGCAATCTTCTTTGCCTTCCTCTCAATCTATTACTATCAACTTTTTCAGTGCCAACCTTAAGTACCAAATAATGTGCCCACAGTTGATGTGATTCCACTATCTGGAGCTCCGAGTAGGCACTGCTGGGTTGCAGAATTACCTCTCGTATGGTGCCATACTCACCATCACTTCCCTCTTCTCCTACTAATTCAAGAGCCCTTCTGTTAATCATTCTTCTTCAACTAATTTTCATCTTACCTCTGTACCACCATAACTCAAAAACCTCCAGTCTTGTTCTTTATTGTTCAAAGTCCAAATTTCAAATCATACAATGCTGCTAACCACACAATGCTTAAATATTCTACATTATTACTAACCTGATTTTACAGTGGCACAGAAACTTCAGATTATAAAACAACTCTTTTGCAATTGTCGTGCTTTATTTACCCATCTGTTAATATTAATCTACCCAACCAAACTATTTTAACAACTTTCTCTATTTTGATAATCAATTGCTGGGAGGTTCTCTTCCTTTGTGATTACCAGTGATATTTGTCTTATTATCAATTATATTCTACAATTTATATTCTAAACTTGTCTGATTCTGACCTCTTGGGTACTTTGCTTCCCCTAATCCGTACCCCAACCCATCACTATTCCTCTGCCTTCCTACTTCTGCTGCTGCCATTCAAACCCCCTTAGATAAGTCCACACACGCTATGCCTTTCTAGGCATTCTGCAAAGGGCTCGAGGCACACCTGGCTATACTTTGCACCACCTGCCCTGCCCATCGGCCATGGTGGTGGTGTAGCCCTTATCACCAGTCTCTCCGCCTACTCCTGTATTACCCACTCATCTTTCAAGCACCTCACCTTGTTCCACCTCTCACATCTCCTTTCAAATTCTCATTGTTTACCATCCTCCAGCCTCCACCTGAGAGAGGATATCTCAAGATATCCTCCCTCAGCCTCTGCATCGAGCAACTCCTTATTCATGATGATTTCAATCTTCATCTCAACTGACCTTGCCCTCTCTAATTTCACTGCCCTCCTTTGATCTCTCCCTCCATATAAACTCTCCTACCCATATTCATGTTCATCCCCATAAACTTGCCATCTCCCATAGCCTCTTTACTTCCATCGTCTCGATCACAGAAGAGCCCATTTCCGACCACTTCCTTGTATCCCTCACTACTCACATCCTCCTACTCCCTTTCAACCCCACTTCTGTGTCTGTTCCTGGAACAAAACCTCTTCCCCCAAATATAATACTGGGTAGATGCTGAGAGGTTGTCTCCCCTGGCTGGAGAGTCTAGAACTAGAGGGCATAGTCGCAGGATAAGGGGTCGGCCGTTTAAGACAGAGATGAGGAGGAATTTCTTCACTCAGCGGGTTGTGAATCTTTGGAATTCTTTACCCCAGAGGGCTGTGGATGCTGAGTCATTGAGTATATTCAAGGCTGAGATAGATAGGTAGATTATTGGACTCTAGGGGAATCAAGGAATATGGGGATCGGGCAGGAAAGTGGAGTTGAGGTTTAAGATCAGCCATGATCTGATTGTATGGCGCAGCAGGCTCGAGGGGCCATATGGCCTACTCCTGTTCCTATTTCTTATGTTCTGCAGCCATCACTCTGTTCAACCACTCCCTCACCTCCACTTTTGATGCCCTTGTCCCCAGCAAAACCTTTACTCTCTCACATCATGGTCAGTCCTCCTGATATAGCCCACATCTTTTCTCCAAGACGTAAGCATATATGGTGCACAACTGATTTAGCCATCCATCAGCAAATCTGGTTGAACCACATTAGGTACTATTGGGTCACCTTCTGCTCTGCAAAACCACCCACTACTTCTGGATCATCCTAGAGAGAAAAGATAACTCCCCACATCTTTTCTGCATTACTAATCGTCTCCTTAAACCCCTCTCCCCATTTCCCTCCAGGCTCACCTCCAACAAGTGCAAGGAGCTCATGGATTGCTTTGTCACTAAGATTGAGGCCATTCATTAGCTGCTTCTGCTGCTTCCCCCCCCCTTCCCCTTGTCCACTGAGCCAAATCTCCCCCAGAACCCATATCATTCTCTAGTTTATCCCCTTATGTCCTCGTTGAGGTCATCTTGCCTATGGGGCCTAGCTCCTGCTCCGTTGACACCATTCCCAGCAAACTGTCCATCCAAATTGCTTTCCTGGCCTCCATGTTAGTTTACATTGTAAATGGTTCCCTATTATGTACTGTCCCCATCCTTTTCAAAGCCTCAGTCATCACCCCATCCTCAAAAAACCCACCATCAACCCTTCTAAGCTTGCAAACTACCACCAGATCTCCAACCTCCCTTTCTTCTCCAAAGTTCTTGAACGCGTTGTCACCTCCTGAATCTATGTCCATCTTTCCGGCAACCATGTTTGAATCTCTCCAATGAAGTTTCCATCCTTGCCACAGCACTGAAATAGCTGTGTCTGTGACCATGGTGCACTGTTAATTTGGAGGATGAGTTCATGGAATGCATTCGAGGCAGTTTCCTAGAACAATACATTGTGGAACCAACCAGGGAACAGGCTATTTTAGATCTTGTCTTGTGTAATGAGACAGGGTTAATTAGTAATCTCATAGTAAGGGATCCTCTGGGGAAGAATGATCATAATATGATAGAATTTCACATTGAGTTTGAGAGTGACGTACTTAAGTCAGAAACTAAAGTCCTAAACTTAAATAAAGCCAATTACATAGGTGTGAGGGGCGAGTTGGCTAAGGTAGATTGGGAAATTAGATTAAAGTGTATGACTGGATAAGCAATGGCAAACATTTAAGGAAATATTTCATAATTCTCAACGAGCATACATTCCATGGTGAAATAAAAACTCCAGGGGAAAAGTGATCCACCCGTGGCTAACTAAAGAAGTTAAAGATAGTATTAGATTAAAACAAGAGGCTTATAATGTTGCCAAGAAGAGTAGTAAGCCTGAGGATTGGGAGAGTTTTAGAAATCAGCAAAGGATAACCAAAAAATTGATAAAAGGGGAGAAAATAGAATGAGTAAACTAGCAAGAAATATAATAACAGATTGTAAGAGCTTATACATGTATGTAAAAAGGAAGAGAGTAGTGAAAGTAAACGTGGGTTCCTTAGAGGCTGAGACAGGAGAAATCATAATGGGGAATAAGGAAATGGCAGAGACATTAAACAAATGTTTTGTATCTGTCTTCACAGTAGAAGACACATAAAGCATACCAGATATATTGGGGAACCAAGGGTCTAATGAAAGTGAGGAACTTAAAGTAATTAATATTAGTAAAGAAAAAGTACTGGAGAAATTAAAGGGACTAAAAGCCAACAAATCCCCTGGACCTGATGACCTACATCCTAGGGTTCTAAAAGAGGTAGCTGCAGAGATAGTGAATGCATTGGTTGTGATCTTCCAAAATTCCCTAGATTCTAGAATGGTCCCAGTGGATT
This sequence comes from Heptranchias perlo, assembly GCF_035084215.1. Classification (NCBI taxonomy): domain Eukaryota; kingdom Metazoa; phylum Chordata; class Chondrichthyes; order Hexanchiformes; family Hexanchidae; genus Heptranchias; species Heptranchias perlo. Next base: position 74,246,678 of record NC_090331.1, on the reverse strand, counting down.
GGAAGGTAGCAAATGTAACCCCGCTATTCAAGAAAGGAGAGAGAAAACAAGGAACTATAGGCCAGTTAGCCTGATATCAGTCATTGGGAAAATGCTGGAATCCATTATTAAGAAAGTGGTATCAGGGCACTTAAAAAATCATAATATGATTAGGCAGAGTCAACATGATTTTATGAAAGGGAAATTGTGTTTAACAAATCTATTAAGAGTTTTTTGAGGTTGTAACGAGCAGGGTAAATAAAGAGGAACCAATGGATGTAGTATATTTGGATTTTCAAAAGGCATTTGATAAAGTGCCGCACAAAAGATTGTTCACAAGATAAGAGCTCTTGGGGTTGGGTGTAATATATTAGCATGGATAAAGGATTGGTTAACGGACGGAAAACAGAGAGTTGGAATAAACGGATCATTTTCAGGTTGGCAGGCTGTTACTAGAGGGGTGCCGAAAGGATCAGTGCTTGGGCCTCAGCTATGTACAATCTATATTAATTACTTAGATGAAGGGACCGAGTGTAATGTATCCAAGTTTGCTGACTATACAAAGCTAGTTGGGAAAGTAAGCTGTGAGGAGGACACCGAGTCTGCAAAGGGATATAGACAGGTTAAGTAAGTGGACAAGAATGTGGCAGATGGAGTATAATGTGGGGAAATGTGAGGTTATTTCTTTGGTAGGAAGATTAGAAAAACAGAATATTTTTTAAATGGTGAGAAACTATTAAATGTTGTTTTTCAGAGATTTGAGTGTCCTTGTCCACGAAACACAGAAAGTTAACATGCAGGTGCAGCAAGCAATTAGGAAGGCAAATGGTATGTGGCCTTTATTGCAAGGGGGTTGGAGTACAAGAGTAAAGAAGTCTTGCTACAATTGTACCGGGCTTTGGTGAGACCTCACCTGGAATACTGCATACAGTTTCGGTCTCCTTACCTAAAGAAAGATAGGGACGGTGCAACGAAGGTTTACCAGATGAATCCTGGGATGACAGGGTTGTCTATGAGGAAAGATTGAGAAGAATGGGCCTACATTCTCTGGAGTTTAGAAGAATGAGAGGTGATCTCATTGAAATGTATAAAATTCTTAGAAGGCTTGACAGGGTAGATGCGGAGAGGCTGTTTCTCCTGGCTGGAGAGTTTAGAACTAGGGGGCATAGTCTCAGGATAAGGGTTGGGTGATTTAGGACTGAGATGAGGAGGAAATTCTTCATTCAGAGGTTGATGAATCATTGGGCTGTGGATGCTCAGTCGTTGAGTATATTCAAGATTGAAATTGACAGGTTTTTGGACTTTAAGGGAATCATGGGATTATGGGGATCAGTTGGGAAAGTGGAGTTGAGGTCGAAGATCAGCCATGATCTTATTAAATGGCGGAGCAGGCTCGAGGGGTGGTATGGCCAAGTCCTCATCCTATTTCTTATGATCCCTCCTCTCTGTATCCTTACCGTGCCATCTCCTCCAACACCTTTCCTCCATTGTCCAGTCCAGTGGGATTGTCCTTACTTGGTTCTACTCTTAACTATTTGATTGTAGCCAGAGCATCTCCAGTAATAGTTTCTCTTCCCACTCTCACATTGTTACCTCTGGAGTCCACTAAGGATCAATTCTTGGCCCTACTCCTACAGCATCTACATGCTGCCACTTGACAACATCATTCACACATGGAGTCACTTCCACATGCACACTGACAACTACCAGCTCTACCTCTTCACCACCTTGCTCAACCGCTCCACTGCCTCTGTGTTGTCAGACTGCTTGTCCAATATCTAGTCATGGTTGAGCCGCGATTTCCTCCAGTTAAATATTGGGAAGACTGAAGCCATTGTATTTGGTCCTTTCCACAAACGTTGTATCCTCGCCAGTGATTTCAGTTTTGGGTGCAGCACCTCAGGATGGATATATTGGCCTTGGAGGAGGTGCAGTGCAGATACAACAGAATAATACCAGGGCTTAAAGTGTTAAATTAGGAGAACAGGTTGCATAAACTTGGCTTGTATTCCCTGGAGTTTAAAAGGGTGAGGTGATCTAATTGAGGTGTTTAAAATGATACAAGGATTTGATAGGTTAGATACAGAGAAGCTATTACCTCTAGTGGGAAAATCCAGAACAATCTTAAAATTAGAGCTAGGCCATTCAGCAGTGAAAATAGTAAGCACTTTTTCACACAAGGGTTAGTGGAAATCTGGAACTCGCTCCTCTAAAAGACTGTGTAAGCTGGGTCAATTGAAATTGTAAAGACTGAGATCGACAGATTTTTATTAGGTAAGGGTATTGATGGATATGAATCAATGGTGGGTAAATGGAGTTGAAGTACAGATTAGCCATGATTTAACTGATTGGCATTACAGCTCAAGGGTTTGAATGGCCTACTCCTATTGCTATTTTCATTGCCCTGCCTGGCTATTGTCTCAGGCTGAACCAGTCTGTTCGCAATATCAGTAGCCTATTTGACCCCAAGCTGTGCTTCCGACCTCATCTCTCCATTGCAAAGACCTCCAACTTCCATCCGTAACGTTGTCCACCTCCATCTGCTGCTGAAACCGTAATTCTTGCATTTGTCATCTCCAGACTCAACTTTTCCAATGTTCTCACGGCTGGCCTCGCATCCTCCGCCTTCCGTAAACTTCCACTCATCCAAAACTCGAGTTAATATCCTATCTCACACCAGATTCCACTCACCTATCACCCCTGTCCTATATTCGCTTCCCATTTTTCCAATTTGAAATTCTTAATCCTCGTGTTTAAATCCCTTCATGGCCTCATCCCTCCCTATAATCAGCCCTACAATCTCTTTTTTTCCTTTTTCAAATTAGGCCCCCCTTTTATAAGGGGGTGTGGGGTGTGCTTACGAACTAAAAAACCCAAAGAAACCAAAACCAAGTTTTCAAATTAAAACTTTATTAGCCTCGTCCAGGATGCACTCCAGCCCCTGCGGTGCCCACCGGTCGCGGAAAGCCTCAAGCGTACCGGCAGACACCGTGTGCTCCATCTCCAGGGCCACCCGGGCGCGGAGCAACCCGCGAAAGAGAGGCAGACAGGCCGAGCGCCCGCCCCCACGGACCGCGAGCATCCTGGACCTGTGGATAGCCACCTTGGACAGGCCCAGGAGCAGGCCCACGAGGACGTCCACCAACCTGCCCGCCCCCCTCCTCACCGGGCGGCCAAAGATCAGGAGCGTGGGACTGAAGTGCAGCCAGAACTTGAGGAGCAGCCCCTCCAAATAATGGAACAGGGGCTGCAGTCTCGCACACCCAGTGTACAAATGGAAAACGGACTCCTCCAGGCCGCAGAAAATGCAAGCGGCCTGGGTGTCCGTAAAATGGCGTAGCCGCCGATTGCACGGGACTGCTCCGTGCAACACCCTCCACCCCAGATCCCCAAAGTAACACGGGAGGACCCCTGTATAGAGAGCCTCCCACTGGGGACCCCCGTCTCCGCCGGACGGCAGGATGGCACGCCAGGGCGTGTCCGGGCGAGAGACGAGGGCGAGGAAGTGGATGGTGTGCAGGAGCAGCCCGTACAGGAAATCCCTCCGCGCGGTGTGAAACGGCACGGAGGGAACTTCCGAGAGACGGCTCAAGTTGTGAGGCGCGGCCCTCCGAGGGAGGTTCCGGGGTTTGGCGCCGAGGAGGAATTCCGTCCGAACGGGGGTCAGGTCGGACGGGATGGCTCCGCACGCTTGAGCCGCCTCCACACCCCAAGTGGAGTTAGGGCCGAGCGCCGATTTCAACGCCTAGATGGCGGTGGCGGCCGCGTCCCCGGCACGCCACGAGGACACGCGAGCGGCGAGCGCCCACGGCTCGAGCCAACCCGACCCTCCGCCATCCAGGACGTCCCTGACTCTGGTCACCCGACCGGCCACAGCCCTCCGCTCCGTCAGCCACGAGCGGCCGAAGCCGACATCGCGGAGGAACGGATTCCCGAGCAGCGGCTCCTGCAGGACGGCCGCTACCCCCGACGGGTGAGCCCTACAATCTCCCATCCAAACTCTCTGATCCTCTGACCTTTTATGCATCCCCCCCTCCCTTCACCCCACCATTAGCAGCCATCTGAGTCCCATGCTACGGAATTCCATCTCTACACCTCTCTGCTTCTCCACCTCAATCTCCTTAAAACACATCTCTTTGACTGAGCTTTTGGTTACCCCCATGGAAATTTTTTCTACATTAAAGGCAATACATAAATGTAAGTTGTTCAAGTGTTGTCATTTTTTTTGTATCTGCAATCAGTACTGTATGAATGTACTTTGTATTATCAATTTTCAATTGATCTTGAAACCTTGTTATCCAGACTGTCTCAAAATGAATTCAAAGTATCATTAAAATCATTGGGTGACATATGACATCTTTCTCTTTCCTCTTCTGATCTTTGTTCATCTTGTTAATTATCAACTTTTACAGCTGTTTGCTCCCTGTAGATTTATAATTATCTATCCACTGATCCTAACTCGTTTCCTGGCACTGTTGAGTTTTGTAACTTCTCTCAATCAGCACCCTATGTACCTTTATCAATGTTAATCCAACTCTTGTCATCTGCGGAGTTCAGAAACTGCTCCCAGCAAGCACGTGTTTTAATTGCTTTATATTTATTTGTCAAGCTCAATTCAATATGGTAAGCATTCTAGTTAATGGCTGTATATTTGTCAGTCAATTTAGTTCCTTTGGATTGTTGAGCTTAGCAATTCTCCCAGTGATGTTATCATCCTCAGTTTGAATGATATTCACAATAAATCAATAGAAATAAACATGGAACGTGAAAAAATATTGTGGTGGTTTTGAATTTTTTTTAAAAACAAATCAGTGACGACTGTTTTGAAAGGAAGGGTTTCTGGAGCAGTTTGTTTACAGAATGAACAAAACATTACTATTCCTATCCTCGCTTGTGTATTTGAATACTGAGTCCCGCTTAATTCTATTGCAGTTTTTTGTCTAGCCTATTATTCCTTCACCACATAACTTACATCCAGCTTCTAATGGCAGTGTTAAAGTTTTGATGCAATCAAAAATCAATTGAGTACTTTGTATCTCCTTAGAGACACAGGTATGAATCCAGCCTCGGCTGCTAAGATGAAAGACTATCTTTTCTGGTGGCTGTAGGGTCTTAACTGAAATGAGCATTAGGTATTTTCAACACATCTGCCTTGGAATTAGTGTCACGTAAGAACAGGAAGAGGCCATTCAGCCCCTGGAGCCTGTTCCACTCATGAACAGAAATCTCCTCCCTAATTTCAACAGAGAACGCTATCAAATGGTAACCTTACATTGGAAGCTGCTATGCAGAGCGAATTGGCGAGCTCGCGTGGAATTTTGGCAATTTAACAGCGACCAGAATCGTGCAAAAACTGATAAGCCTTCCAGGGGGGACAGCCACGCAGAGCCACCATCTTTGTTTTCCTCACTTTCCCTGACAGTTGCTTTCGTTCCCTGGTTAGACACCAGCGCTATTTGGAACAAAGTGTCTATAACACGACTGGAAACGCCGCTTCCTTTAAACGGCTTTTCTCTTTTACTTCATGACGCAGCACGCCGCTCACTTTGACCATGCGACGTCGCCATCTTTCATTTTCCTCCGAATTTGAAACACGATTAATTAAACTGATCCCACATTAATCGAAATCACTATTTATCTGCTACGAATTGGAATGGCAACCCGACGAGCAGCGGAGGACGGAGCGAGAACGACAAGCACAGACCGACACTAAAACCAGAGCCCGCCTAATCCTCCGGCTTCACTATGGGAGCTGCGCACGCGCATTGCGCGGCGGTGGGGTGGGCGGCGCATGCGTGGTATGAGCGGCCCCGGCTCTCCATGGCGGATGTGTTGGAGTGAAGACGAGGTTGAGTAGACTCGTTCCGGTGTTTTGCTCGCTGTCTGTCTGTCGTGCCTCTGTCCCGCGCTCTCGCTGCCTTTCAGTCCCTGGGACCCGTCGCCGTGCCCGGGAGGAGGGATGGGGGCAAGGGAGAGGTAGAGAGAGGCTCGACTCTTAACGCGAGCCCTCACAGGCGCTCTTTAGTGTAGCTGCGGGGCAACAAAATGGCGAGAATCTCCTACAGGCTGTCAAATGGGGGGCCCCACCTGCCCGAATGAGTGGCAGGGGTAACACTCCTCGAGCGAGGCATAGCCGGGCCTTTATGTTCCCAGTGCAGAGAATAATACCGCTGCATATAAAAAAAAACTTTAATTTTAACATCGTAATTATAATAAATTAATTACTCAAATCAGTGCTTTCGTATGAAATGTTGTTCCCCCCCCCCAACCCAGTAGACGGTATGACTTAGCTGTTGAATCAGTGTGTACCGTGGGATAGTGCTGTGTGGTTGGATCTTGAGAAAAGATTAGGCCATTTTTTTATATGCAATAATAAGAAGCTGTAGCTTAGGGTCTTGAAACTATAATTCTATCCTGAAATTTGCAGGATGGCTCAGACTTAATTTTCTCTCTTCCCCACTTGCCTGCTCTTTATACCTATAAGCAAATCCACTGGTTTTCAGTTTTCATAAAAAATGTACAGAATAGTGGAATGCAAGCCCCCAAGCACTGGTAAAAATTCTGCAATCTCGCGTGATAAAAATTGAATTTCTATTATTTCCATACTAAACCAGTGGCACTGCCTATTCTTGGTCTATTCTCTAAAATCGATTAATAACCTCCTCCCCTTAGGGAGATTTTATTGAAATGCTTGAATCATTTTGACCCTCCTAAATAATTCAGTTGAATTACTTGAATGTGATAGGGATAAAAATCTTTACAATGTTTTTACTGATATGGGGTGTGAAGAGATTTATAAAAATGTACCAAAGCATATGGTAGGAGGATTTTGTCTCAACAAATGTTTTATCCACCAGTGGTAGTTGCTGAATTCAGCACATCATTGAAACAATGTCAGGTGTACTTGATGTGATAATACATTTTTGCATTTGTTCATTCTGTTGTGTGTTTGTAAATAAATGTTAAAATGGTTCATATTGTTTTTCTGTGAAGCTGATGCTGCTGGAAGTAAGTGATATCACCCAAGGAACTCGGGTGCCATTTGCATCGAAGGGTTCATGTTATGTTTCTGATTTTATGTTTACACCTCTGAAAAGCTTTGGGACTTTTTTTCTATATTAAAACCACTATATAAAAGCAAGTTGTTTTATGTTGACAGGATCATCTGTAGTAAGCTGTGCACCCATTGGTAATATGTGGGAAATTACTATTGTGCATAATTTTTTTTTAAAAATCTTTTTTTTATTTGTTAAAGATGACACTTGCACATGATAAGTTATCCTCTAGGAGTTGGGTGAAACTAATGTTAGGATTTACTCTTTCTATGGAGTGATGCCTAGTTTCCACTGTCCGCAACACCATGGCTGAGATCAGGGACTCAACATGTGGAGAATCACAGGCACAAATACATGACCGGTCACAAGTTTGTGGCCTACCACTCTATGGCACTGAGTCTCTAAAATACATATAAATTTCTAGGTTTCTTGGTGTAGGGTTGTTGGAGTGCCCATTAGAAATTAGCAAAATCAACCACTTGAGGTAAAATGGCTTTGTGGATCTGAAATTCTGATTAAAAACTGCTTGAAACACCAACACTGGTAAGAGGGAAATTCTCTTAATTAATAAACTTTAAGAAATCAAGTGCTAAATAAAGCACACGCTATTATATCAAGCTTTTTTTTAAGGCATGAAATCCCTACATTTCCTTCACTCTTGATGTTAAGCCAGGCCACAAACCATCTTGCAGCTGAGAAGCCAACAGACTGCTTGGAGGTGTGTAACATTGGCCTGGCAATAACTTTCACTGTTTTTCTTTCCCTCCTCCCCTACTCCTCATGAGAGTCAGCACCCCATAAAGATGTGGCTGAGATTAGGACCTCGTTGAAGTCGTGAATCAAATATTTAGTGCTCTATTTTGTCACCTTTTGGTAATCCAACCAGTATGTGTTCCACCATCTGGACTGATTTTTATGCCAACAAATTTCATGTCAGTGTAGTCTCCCTCAAGCACCATGCAATGAAAATGTATAACACTTTGATAAAATATGTGCCTGTTTATAAACTCTTGAAAATGTAATAAAAAGATTCCAAAAATAATCAAATGATTACTGTGAGCTATCATGAAGATTCCAAATTTTGTTTGTTGTGATCTTATGTCTTGTGAAATAATTTTGTTTTAAACAGCAATTGCTGATAACAGTGGGAAAACTGGTTGACAGAAGTTATCTAGCCAGGTGGTACAGGGAACTGAATTAACATGAGAAGAGAGACAGTCACTATCACAGGGTGCTGGCTGGGAGAAGTGAGGCCAAAAAGTGTGGGAGCTGAAGTAACATTAAGAAGTATCCATTAACCTTGGGCATTCGCCTTCATCTGTGTATGTGTGTGTGTTAATTCAGCTCCTTACAACATGGAGCTTTGTAACTGCAAACTAGTTACCATGATATCAGTACTCACTGTTTCAACAATTTTTTGGGAATCACCCTGATGATGGGATTCACTCTTGTATAGGGTGAAATAATACTTTTGTTTATTTAATGTAGCTCCATTTAAAACAGTACTTTGCAAGATTTCATTTTTCCCTTAAGGTTATTGTTTGTTGGAGTATTTTAAATGAGTTGCATTTTTAGAAGTGACCTTAATTATATCACTATAAATTCTAAACAGACTAAATAAGTGTCTTTGTGGCAGCAAATGCAAAGTAATAATATCTTTGCATATTACATCTGGAGCGTATTTAAATGTAAAATATTTTTGCCTCTCATCATTGCCCCTGTTAGGTGCTTGGTTGAGAGGTATGGTAGTGAGCTTATTGTGTCTCCCTGTTTCACGTGCTTCCTGGGAAGTGAGATCAGAGGCACCGTGCTAAGCTTATTTATGTGGTTAGCATAGGTAGTGAGGTGATATGATGGTGCATAACATTAAAACAGCAAAATGGTTCAATGCTTGAGGTTCTCCACATGATGTGTTTCCAGTGTCACACTTGCAGCTGTGGGAAATGATGAGGCCAGTCTCTTGGGGGTGAGGGGAAAACAGAAGAAAAGTGACTATAGCTGTTATTGTCCACTTCTCAGTGGCCAGTTTCAGGACGGTATTGGCAGTTACCTAGGATTATGTTGCCCACCATCTAGACCAGGATGGTACATGGAGATCAAAAAAGCAGAAGGGAAGAAAGGAAGACTCGCCCTCAACAAAGCAAATTACTGGGCTTGATGAGACTACCATCAAAACCTAACTACAAGTTTGTTTCCATTTGTTTTGTCGGATTTCTGAAAGAAATAATATCACCTTTCCCATGCCTATTTTTCCAAGTCCTAATCTAACATCCCCTTCCTGATTTTGTTTTTGGTTGCAAATTAATTTCCCCAGCTTGGTCAGAGCAGACATCAATTATAGTTCTGCAGAGCTCCCACATGAAGGACTTTTGCCTGTGAGTAACTAGTAGAAGCTAAAAGTGTATTTGTGCTATACTTCGCACATCATTTTTGAGAGGGGGCAGTGTTAAAAAGCCTGCACAATAAACCAAGCATTGGGGTTGGGGGAGGAAATCAGATCTTTTTAAGAACATGATTTCCATAAATAGCTTTAATGAAAAGTTGAAAGTTGTTTTGTTGATGTACTGTTCTTCAGCCAGATGATGGCAATGTTGTACAATGAAGGACAGTGTGTGATAGTTTTACACTGTATAATGGCAATACCTCTTTTTGCCACTCCTTTTTAATGCTCCAATTTTCTTCTCTTGTCCTTTGAACAGCATGACTCACATTAGTGGACACTTTGTTGGGAATAAAAATAGAAAATACTGGAAAACACTCAGCCGGTCAGGCAGCATCTGTGGAGAGGGAAGCAGTTAATGTTTCAGGTCGATGGCCTTCATTAGGTGCCAATTGCCTTTTGGTACTCTTTCCATGTGGCCATTCTTCATGTGTGAGCCTAGACAGTGAATGTTGCCAAAGCTCGATCCTGTTCTCACCTGGCAACCACGTGAACCTTCTAGCAGTAATCTTTGGGTAAGAATCTTGGTGGATGTTTTCCCTTCCTTGGCTCAGAGATACTGAGGCCAAATACCACCAGCCTGGCTGAATCAACTAACTCAGCACAAATCAGGAATTAAACCTGAGACTCCCTGGTTGGCATAGCTTAGATTCACACCAGGGATTGTATTTAGAAATGGAGCCACTCTTTAAAAGTGAGTGAGACAGTGCTTCTTTTTGCCCCCTTTAATAAATTAGTCTTTTTGAATTGCTTCCAAGCTGTTGCATCTGGGCCCCACCTACTCCAGTTAGTACAGTTGCTGCTTTGCAAATCAAGTGAGAAAAGGCAATGACATAATTGATGCTCTAAGTGTAATTTAGCATTTAAAAAAAAAATAATAAACTTCATACATGTAAGAGTGGGACATTTTATTAAATACAAAAATGCAGCATATAAAGTTGTTGAATATAGTATTTCAATCCATTTGTGTAAAAAAACACATGTCATGAGCATACAGGCCCCCTTTACAAGTTAAATAAAAATGGTGATCAACATTACATCCAGTATTGTATTTAATCAATTTATGTATATAACATTTTTTTAGTACATATCTAAAAAGAACCTTATATGTTGAGTGGAGTTTGGTCCTTTGATGTTGCCAGGGAATGCTGTGATGGAACATGTGTGCTGGTTATAGGAAGAGAATACAGTGCAGTTGTGCATGTGCTTTCTAGTTATTACTGCACTGGTGGAGAGGCTTATTTGGTTTCATGTTATTTAGGCAGTGTCTGAATTAGTTTGGTATGGGTGTGGAAATTTTCCATAAGCTGTTTTTTTGTACCCTGAATACTCCAAAATGCAATGGCAATAGAAGTGAGACAGTGAGATTGAGTGTAAAGCTGTTTAAGTGAATTTCTCGGAAATTACTTATGGGTCAATTTCCTCTCGCAGAATAAATTCTGTTCGGTGTACATGAAATAACAAGCTTGTATCACACTCTAGTTTTGAGTCACCATATGTTACGTCATCAGTCATGAAGAAAATGCTCATTTTACAATACACTAATGATTTTAATCTAAACAATATACAGATATAGATAGGGTAATAGAAATAAAAGGTTATGCCGTATAGATTTAGTAGACAATTTTGAGGAGGTAACTTGCAGTACATTTATACTACTGCAACGGCCTGCAATTCTGCTGCCCAGGAGAGAGCTCTGTGCAACGTGCTTACATACATGCTCAGAACTCATCTCCTGGCAGTTGATATTTAAATCTTTATAGAATTTGGGAGTGTTTGCACTCTTTAAACTTAAAAGAAACAAACTCCAAGGAACCCTCTGTGTACCTTTTATAAGCAGTTTGGCACAGCACTGCGGTTGTACTACATACAAAGTTAAACCCAAGCAGTGTGAAATTGCCTCCTCTATGCGGCTTGACTTTGGAGTTATAATGCAGAAATCGTTTTTCAGTGACATGAGCATTATGGTATAAACACACCATAAATTAACAGAGTAGGGCTTTACAGTGAATATCATTTACTTGGAAATTCACAAGATATAGTCCTGTGCATTAGCTTATTAATGAATATATTAGGATTGATAATGAATGAACAAAATGAATTGAATATTCGCTAAGAAATAGAGAGCAGAAGTTGATAAACGTTTAGAGTTGAACAGAGATCATGTTTTGAACCCTGCTACTTATTCATAAATAATAAGGGGAAGGGTATTTCTTGTAACTATAACATTTTGTAATGTTGTCAGGTAACCAGTACAGAGAAGATTCAAGACATTGAAAGGGATTTGGACAATTAAGTGGATTGGCTAACGAATAGTGGATGGATTTTAGTGTAAGTAAATGTCAGAAAATGTACATTGGTACAAGAAACATATGCACACCTGAAGGTGTGTTCATTGATAACATACAAAAGCATGAACAAAGAATCCTTTTCAGCCTACCACGTCCATTTCTTTTCTCACATGTACATCTTGGACTCTCACTTAATCTATCAAGGAAGGATTCTGCAAACTTTATCCTGCTTGCCGCAAAGATAAATCAAGCAAAAGTTCAGAATATCTTTTAACCGTACATTCTTGCATTCCTTTTCTGTTCTGATGTGTGCCACCTCACATTTATTCAAACTAACCCATTTGGACCAAATCATTTTGAATGCTATCAGTGTCTCTTGCAATTATACACCAGCTACATACCTGCTGTGATCAGACAGTTTTATAATATTTCAAGTACTCTCCATGTCATATGAATTGAACAGAAGGGGCCCAGAAAAAAAAAGTCACTCTCTAAGACAGATTTTTTTCAATTTATCAATACCATGTGATTTTAAGGGCATCAACAGTCTCCAGTAGCGCACCCAAGTAACCATTCATATGTGAGCTATGACAGTGAATGTCAGCAGGCTGTTCCATCATAGGGAGAATTACAGCAAAGCTCAATCCAATCTTTATCCAATTTTTCATGAAGTACCACTGGCTGACTTTCAAAAGGGGAGTCCTGGCTGATTACTTTTTGCTGCTGAGGCTTGGGAAGGCTCAGGCTAATTGTATTGCCTTGATTGAGATCAGCTAGCTCGGCATGTACCAGGAATTCAAACTGGGTTATTCCTAGTCTCTGTTGCTCAATTCCATACTGCACCATAGGGGGTACTCCATCCTCCTAATATTTCTACCTCACTTGTCCTTTAGAAAACCTGCTTGCTCTCCTTTGCCTCATCTATATACATAAAATATATATAAAGCTAAAAATACTTTGAATCCCCTTTTTTTACTTTCTACAGACTGCCTACCTGTTGAATTCCTATCTGTTGTATACATTTTGGTATTATCCTTATCTGACCTTTATATGAATTCCAGTCAACTATTGTTTGCTTCTTTGTAACCAAATATTTCTGCTTGGCCCTTAGATTGTTTTAATTTCTTTATTCAGCCATTAAGTGTCATTTTCATTTTTTGTTTCAGTGGTTATTTCTGAGATGGCAGAAGATGTCAGTCAGGATGAGATCAGTATGGAGAGGAGCACTAGATTATTGGGACCAGATGCTGACATAACTGAGGATTCTGAGGCAGAGCAACAGGTTTTCCAGGTAAGATCACAAAATAGATAAACAAAATGTGAGACATAAACAGAAAATGACAGAAACATGCAGCAGGTCAGTCAACATGTGTGGAGGGAACAGACAAATTAATGTTTCTGATGCAGACCTTCAGAAACAAAATGTGAGGGAATGTTGAAATTCCAAGAGGGTGGAATACATGCTGAATTGCAGGTAATGCAAACATCATGGTGTCTGTCAATGCTGCTGTACAAGTGGCCACTTTGAAGTTTGTGGGAATGGCTTAGGTGACTTGTCCTCCAATTTTCTATCAATCTCTCTGGGGAGCTACCCAATCTCCACTCAGCGCCTACCCTGATGATACAGTCGAGATTGAGAAGTTTCTGCACCTAGGTACTCTGCCACCCTGTCCTCAGTTAAGGTAATAATCCACTGGATTAAAAAATGAGGGTCTCTTCAGCCAAACTTCTTTCAGATTGTAATCCTGGTGTAGTTGAACTATCTGTCCTTGCTGCTGCTCAAGTACAGAGGTTATTAAACTCAGCTTTTGTGTTTGTTTTTTTTAATCTTCAAAGCAATTAGCCTGGATAGATGATGGAGAATCTGCATTTGGAAGGAACGATCCCATCACTGTCATTCCTATCACAGTACATATTACGGATGACTCTGCTGCTTCTCAGAATCCTACAGTACAGGTGTCCCAGCAGGCACAGACTCTGTCCACTGAGCAGTTCCAGCTGATGGATCAGAACGGGCAGCCTATCCAGTATGAACTTCAATCATTGGGGGACACAAGTGCACGTATGGTTAGTAACAAACAGCACTATATGAGAAAAATTATTTGAATTGTGTGCGTTTCCCTTTGACGTGTGCAAGAATCCAGTGATGCTGGGTCCTGGATCCCACAAAACATGACAGGACTACAATATACAAATGGTGATAGTATAATAACCCTGAAATGTAACATTTTTATTGCCAGTTAAAAATCTGCAAAAAAAAGAAATGTTAGTGTATTTAAGACCGGAGTTGAAGAACCCAGCACTTGCATTCTTATTATTTTGTATTACAAAATGATTTATGAAAATATGGGCCACAGTTTATGATCATGGCCTATTAGCTCTTGCAAAAGAATGTTGGTGTTCCATAATTGGGACTGAGAAGCTTTTAACACTAGAGCATGAGACAGGGTTCCTGGTAGCTATAGAAGGCAGGTTACTTGATTCTCTTCACAGCATTTAGTACACTAGTGGTTTAGGTCTGGTCTCCCTTTCAGAGAGGTCCAGTAAGCCCTGGTAGAACTGGTGGTAGAGGGCTGAATCTCTGAGTTAGAATTAAGGTCTTGACTTGCATTCCCTTCAATTGGAGAGTTATACCAGGTGGAGGGAGCACACCATTTAGAGCACAGAATAGTAACACTAGTCATACCTCACAGAACTACCCATCCTATTGTTTGATCATAGATTTTCATAAAAAGGGGCCATGGAAAATGCTAATATTTAGACTATACCAATGCCCTGGCAAATGAAGGAAATGTGGGTTTTGGTGGCAACTGGAATTTGTCTTAAATGATAATGCAATACAATATTCAGTATGGGCTATCTGCTCCCAACAAAAACAGAGGCTTAGCATCTGTGCAGGTTGCTGCTTGATTGGGATATGTGTATAATCTGTACATTTACACATATTTGTAAATTTTGTGACAATCTTAAAAAAATGCCTGTTTCTCATTTATTCAATCTCCACAAACAAATAGGAATTATCATCCATAGGGAAAAATCACCTGGGGCATCATCCCTTTAACAAAACTGATGCTTTGAGAGGCCAGGTGATCATCTCCCACTCTACTGTATCACATCATCAATCTGAGGTAGGCCTTTAGTTCTTTTACTCCATTGTGATCAGACCCATATCTGCCACACCAGAGAACATACTATCACTGTCTCCGTTTTATTTTTACTGTTAAGATTTTAAGTCCTCTTTTTCATATTTTTAAGGTGTAGTAAATAAGTTTCATCAAAGTTTTTCAATTCTTGCTTTTAAGTCTCCGATTGTAGCTGAAAACAAATTTGTAGGCCATTCAGTTTATACCGTCTTAGATAATGGCTTACTCAGGCTTACCTTGACCAGACGAGCCTCGGTCAAAACCAGCTTTGTAGCTGCTGGTCACTGGCTTCAAAATCTGCACCAGCTACCATGGTTCCTTACCAATGAGGTACATGAAGATACCTGTCGAACTGTACCATAGCAAGGATTCAAGTCCTTCCAGAGGGAGGGGAGAAAAAAATTCCAAATGTGGAGCATGTTTCGTCTGAGGACACAGGCTCAAAGTAATTGACTCCATTATTGTATTGGAGTCTTGGTCTTAAAAGTGTTTGATTCATCTCAGAGCAGGGATCCTGGAGCAAATCCATTGATTGCTTGTCAAAGCACTCTTCTACACCCAGATTGGACAAAAATTGATTGCGAGTGGAAAATATGTACAAGATCGTTCCTTAAAGATACACTAATAAAGCCAACTTGCAATTTGGCTCACATACCTGGGGAGGTAATGTAGGAAGGGAGAGTGTCTTCACCTAACATTGGTCATGAGTAGGCTCCTATTGGCACCAAAAAGTTTCAACCCCCTATACGATTCAGTCTTTGGCACTGCCTGGATTGGTTATCTTGCCCCAAAACCATATTGTTCATTTTCCCATTAAAA
Source organism: Heptranchias perlo (assembly GCF_035084215.1). NCBI lineage: Eukaryota > Metazoa > Chordata > Chondrichthyes > Hexanchiformes > Hexanchidae > Heptranchias > Heptranchias perlo. The sequence goes on along the minus strand of NC_090331.1, from coordinate 74,230,951 downwards.
AGGATGCTCCAGGCTAGATATGTATACCCTACTGCTGGTATGTTTACCACGGACCATAATGCTGTGAATTGGTTTCCAAGCGGTTCTGATGTTGTGGTCTCCATAGCAATCAATGGATTTGCTCCAGGATGCCTCCTTGTTGGTCACATCACTGGAATACCAAGGAAACTCAACTTGGCAGGTCTCCAGGGGGAGAAAAAATTTGATTATTTTTTGAGTAAATAGCAGTGAATAATTTAAGTAACTGTGTCTTCCATTATATCCACTGAGGGAGTACTTTGAACAAAAAGTACTCCACCTAGACTTTCCTTCTCCTTTTAAACCCCATCCTTTTTGATTGAACTGGCTCAAGCAGTCAGTGCCGAACTTTTACCTGCCATCTCATGTCTCTTGCATTGAAGGCAAGTGAATTCATCTGTACAGGTTATTAACCTCCTAGGTAGGACGAAAGAAAAACCTTTGTCAATCCAGGCAATTGTTTCCTCCCTTCATGAAAACTCACTACTAAACAAGTTAGTAAATTGTATAGTTAAGTGTACCTCTTTGCGTTACTCCGTCAGGAAAAACAGTAGCTTATTCTGCCTGACCAGTGGCACATTTTGAGCCAACATGCAGGGGTTTTCCTCAACGTCATCTACAAATCAGCTACATGGTGAAATCTATATGCTTTCACAAAGTATACTTTTGATTTGACAGCTCAGCACAAGTGCTTGATACTACTGTATTCTAAACTAGTCTGAAGATGTAGATTGAGAATCCCAGTTTTTTTTTAATAATACTTTGTCATATTTCTTGTTTGTATTTGTAAGTTGAACAAATGAAGATAAATGGTATATTGTTTATCATAATGTTTCTCATTCTTTAAAAGATGTTCAGCGTCCACATACAAAACCCTCTCCCACCCTACCCTTTGTTCTTTTTCTGACATAGTGCAGCTTGGAGCTCTGTTTAGGCCAACAGTTCCTTTACTGTTTATTATGCTTTAGTGCTATCGCTGGTTTCTTAGGTCGCATTGCTGCAATCTCCAGGCAAAGAACTAAAAGGCCTTTCTTAAATTTAGGCTGTGGCGCAATGAAAATGGGGCAAAGATCATCTAATAGATCAGGCGCCATGGCACAGATTTGCTTGAAAAGACAGCCTCCCTCCCAGATGCTTTTCTATCTACTGGATGTAATCTATCATTTTCTTTAAAAACTCAGAGTTGTTTTTATGTTCTCCTATTCCATGTGCTATTCCCTAACGGAGGGTAGATGACCTGCTTCAAGGTTTCTTCTCTTGATATGACTTCTCAGAGATGCCCAAGAAACTGTGTAGGGTGACTCTCCGTGATTCTGCCTCCCTCCATATAGGGAAAAAAAAGTGTGAAGATGCCTCTCCGACACGCCATGGGTCAGCCTGCTTTTCAATTACCATGACACCTAGGAAATGTGGAAATCTAATGTGATCCATCCCAATACTGTTGGTGGTTATTTCTAGATGATTGTTACCAGTCAGTCGGAGAATGGCCAGGTGCTTCATGTGATTCCTTCCAACCAACCTGGTGTTGCACAGGTGCTGATTCCGCAGGGTCAGCTTCTCGATGTCACAGGCTCACATGGTAAAGACAATTTACTATATATGACCCTCATAACCATGTCTAATATTTCAAATTATGTATGATTGAATGTGCTAGTCACCTAGCAGAAGATAATGGAGTAACAGGGACCGGGATGTTCACTTTTCAACCTTCAGATAGGGAATTGCTGCACAGCATGGGGAGAGGGAAAATATGTCAAGAATTGGGGAAGGGGGAAAGCGAAAAGAAAGCAGCCAATTCATTTCATAAGTTATTGCTTCACAACTGTATACTTTTAAAATTTGAATCAAATTGTTATTTAAGTAAAATATTGATGATAAACATTCTTTTACTGCTATCCTAGATAATCAGAATAACAAAAAAATGCCTAACAAGAATTTACATTGCCACAACCAATATTTAGTTCAAACTTTGACTGACTAGTGAATAGCTATCAAGCAAGGTTTGTTAGATGGCTGGTTATTTCCCCTTGAAACAAGAGAGTGAAAGGTTATCCTGGATGCATCGATACTTTTTGTTGGGGTCTACAAAGCTGAGAGAAGGTATAAAAAGTATGGATCCAGAAAAATACAATTTCAGCTGTCATACATACTCCCTAATGTGTTATAGGGAGGAGAATAGCCACAGGTGAATGATTGCTATAGAATTGTAAATTGGGTAGTTGGATTGGAAATTAGCTCAGAAATTGAAAGCAAAAGTTGATAGTAAATGAACAAACCTAGTGTGGGAGGCAGTGACCGGTGGAGTTCAGCTCTCTGGAGTTCAGTTTTAGCTTCTTTGATGTTCACATGGTTCATAAGCAATGTGATGGAGTTACTTTACTAGTTTTATAGGTAGGAAGCAATGAATCAAAAATCTGAGGAAAGGGATTGGGATTTACCACTAATGTCAAGGGTTTTATATATGATACATTTTGGCTTGGCAGTTATCCTACATAAACACACTCACTGTAGGAAATTCTCAGCCAGTAGTTAATGTGAGTATAATGTAAACTGCACAAAATGACTTTTAACTCTTAAACACACTTGGAAGAACATGACAAAACTCAAAATAATACTAACAACTACTTTATTATAACCTTGCAATTATCACCTTTATAACATTCTACATCAACAATCACACTGATACTTAGTATAGTCAACAGAATCTGAATCATACAATATCACAGCAATAGCTCAGTTTAACCTGACACTAATATTAAAATTCAATTTTTAAGTTTTTATAATTGGTATTTGGCAGAGTTCAAATTAGTACTAATATACTTTCAGGTTAACTAATTTTCAATTACCAAAAGATATGACCTCTTCCATGTAGTAGCAGATTAGCTGGAGTGTCAAAACAGTTTATTCATTTTTGATGATGTGTTCATTCAGGTTTTATTATGTTGTCTTCATGCTTAGATAAACAGCTTACTTTTAACTGAAGACTATAGATTTAGAAACAGTTTGGTGAGGAAAATTTATAAATGGCATAAACTTATTTTATCAACATTGATCTTAACAAAGCAATAGCTTTTTTCTTTCAAACACTTGGCTGAGTTTGAGTTACTAATGTTAAAGGCTTATATCTGTTTGCAAAGTGATTGGATCGTGGAAGGTTTACACTGGAGCAGAGTAGCAGTTGATGTAGTTTGAACTTGCCATGGCAGCCAATGTGATGACACTTTTGGAATGAGCTGTTCCAGGAACTGATTCTGCCAAAATCTCTGCAAAATGGCATCCTTTTGTTTAAAAGAAAAACAGCCATGGATGGAATTATAGTCTAAACATTTTGAATTTTAGTGAAATTGGAATTTCCAGAGTTTGATCTCAACCTTGTTTACATTGGAGTTACTAGGAAGTTATTTTGTAAATGGTGGCATGGTGAGGAATTATATTTGACCTGAGACAGCATGGACCCAGAAAAGAGGGACACTTGATTGGTACTTCACCACTGAATTCCATTCCACATCCACTCCCTCCACCACTGGTGTACTGTGGCTGCAATGTGTCCAATCTACAGGTGGCTCTGCAGCACCTCCCAGCGCTGTGACCTCTAGCACCAATTAGGACAAGAACAGCAATGTCATAGGATAACTATCACATAGAAGTTCCCCTCCAAATTGCACATCATCCTGCCTTGGACATATACTGCAATCTCTATATCGTTGTTGGGTCAAATCCTGCAAATTCCTACCTAAAAACATTGTGGACACACCGTCACCACAAGGACTGCAGCAGTTGAAGGACAAGGCCACCACCACCTTCTCAGGGTAACTAGGGGTGGGCACCAAATGTGGCCTTGGCAGCATCATCCACATTGCAAGAAGAGTAACTTATGCTCTTGTTCCAGCTCATCTGGAGGTAGGCAGGGCTAAATTGAATATTTAAAATTTTATATGAAAATTTTTTAAAAGCTGTTCAACTGTTCATTGAATCCTGACTTTTTTATATGGAGCTACTTGCTAAATGGATACTAACTAAGGATCAATTGAAAAAATTGCCAAAATGATTACGCTTAGTATTTTCAACAAGATTTGTTTTTTTCAGCACCATTATAATTAATGATTCTTTAAGTAAAAGTACAAATTGCTACAATGCCACATGAACTAAGTTCTGGTGTAGTGTACCTGCTTGTCATTGTGATTCCAATGCCGCTTGCTTGGCAATATTAGGGAGGGGATAGGTCAATGAAATCCATAGATTAAAAAAAATTAAAACAAAATGGTTGAGACGGGTTCTGGGTATCAAAATGTTCTAGTTATTATGATGTATAGCTCGTTCCACTGTGTTTTTCTTGATTTGCAGTATCATTTCTGTTCATTACACTCTGAGAATATGGTGTAAATGTTTAATTTCTTAAAAGTTAACTTCTATTTATTGTCAGATGCAACAGAAGACAAACAGACAAGCGATGAGCTTCAGACAGTGACTGTAGCTGCAATAGCAGACAACACTGGCTATGTTTTGCACTCCCCGTCTTCATTAACATTGCCCAAAAAGACCTCTCTCAGGTATGTGCAGGTACATGCTTATGTTAGAAAAGAGTGCTTTGTAATGAAAGCTTTGACATGATATGCTTAGTTTTTTCCTATTTTTAATGACTGAAAGCTTCTTGGATGTGTTTTATTCCACTCCTTATTTAGTTTGCAACTTGCAATGACATCTTAATTCTTACCATGAATTACTGCTAAACGATGAAATCAAAGAATACCTGGGTAAAGCACCACTTTCCTAACTCTAGTTTTATTGTTTAAAAGAAAACTCCAGCAGTTTTAGAATGGGAAAAAGCTGTTGGCCACAACAAACTTGCACCTTTTGTTAGATCAACCTCACCTATGCATCATTAGAAACAGGAATATAGGAACAGGAGTAGGCCATTCAGCCCCTCGTGCCTGCTCCACCATTTGATAAGACCATGGCTGATCTGTGATCTAGCTCCATATACCTGCCTTTGGCCCATATCCCTTAATACCTTTGGTTGCCAAAAAGCTATCTATCTCGCATTTAAATTTAGCAATTGAGCTAGTATCAATTGCCGTTTGCGGAAGAGAGTTCCAAACTTCTACAACCCTTTGTGTGTAGAAATGTTTTCTAATCTCGCTCCTGAAAGGTCTGGCTCTAATTTTTAGACTGTGCCCCCTACTCCTAGAATCCCCAACCAGCGGAAATAGTTTCTCTCTATCCACCCTATCCGTTCCCCTTAATATCTTATAAACTTCAATCAGATCACCCCTTAACCTTCTAAACTCTAGAGAATACAACCCCAATTTGTGTAATCTCTCCTCGTAACTTAACCCTTGAAGTCTGGGTATCATTCTAGTAAACCTACGCTGCACTCCCTTCAAGGCCAATATGTCCTTCCAAAGGTGCGGTGCCCAGAACTGCTCTCAGTACTCCAGGTGCAGTCTAACCAGGGTTTTGTATAGCTGCAGCATAACTTTTGCCCCCTTGTACTCTAGTCCTCTAGATATAAAGGCCAGCATTCCATTAGCCTTCTTGATTATTTTCTGCACCTGTTCATGACACTTCAATGATTCATGTACCTGAACCCCTAAGTCCCTTTGGACATCCACTGTTTTTAACTTTTTACCATTTAGAAAGTACCCTGTTCTATCTTTTTTTGATCCAAAGTGGATGACCTCACATTTGTCTACATTGAATTCCATTTGCCACAATTTTGCCCATTCACCTAATCTATCAATATCGCTTTGTAATTTTGTGTTTTCATCTACACTGCTTACAATGCCACCAATCTTTGTGTCATCGGCAAACTTAGATATGAGACTTTTTATGCCTTCATCTAAGTTAATAAATATTGTGAATAATTGAGGCCCCAAGACAGATCTGACGATCCGGATTCTTTCCCCTCAGTCTGGTTCAGTAAAAACTGAAGTCGAATACATTTTAAAGTTCAGCACAACTTTAATAGCAGGGTTCTTAGTGTGCAGCATTGATTTGGACTCCTGATAGAGTCCCTCTATGCTGGCAGAGCAAGAACAAGAAACATACAGAAATCCACACGTTTTTATACAAATCAATAGGGGTTGGAACATACTTAACGAGGGTCAACACCAATCATAAGCCGGGCATAGGTTGCCATGTGAGGTTACATTATTTCCGGCCAATCATAAATCGTCCATGTGCTGATCATGCTGCTGTTAGACATCAAAAGGAAAACTTCCTCACCTTCCAACTTGGAATGTTCTTCCCTGTTCCTTCTGTTCCTTATCTCCCAACCTGGAATGTCTTTCAACTTTGGCTAAGCTCGTTACCTATATTGATCTGCCATAAACATGGAGACATTCAGACCAGTCCTTGAATCACATCAAAGACTCTACATTGCTAAGACCATGCAAACCTGCTGACTACGCAAACATATGGCCCAGCAGGAGGCCAGGCTACCTGTACCAATCTCATTTACTAACTAATTAACCCTTTCTAACCATTTTGCATTCTGCTTCTTTGCCACGTAGGCATCTTAATATTTTACCGAAAACTGACCACGTAGGGATTCTCAGATCCCTGCGGGACTCCACTAGTCACATCCTGCCAATATGAGTACCTACCCATTATCCCTACTCTCTGTCGCCTTTCGCTCAGCCAATTTCCTAACCAAGTCTGTACTTTTCCCTCGATTCCATGGGCTTCTAGCTTAGCCAACAGTCTCTTATGTGGGACCTTATCAAATGCCTTCTGGAAGTCCATATAAATAACATCCATTGACATTCCCCTGACCACTACTTTAGTCACCTCTTCAAAAAATTCAATCAGGTGTGTCAGGCACGACCTACCTTTCACAAATCCATGCTGGCTCTCCCTGATTAACTGAAAATTCTCGAGGTGTTCAGTCACCCTATCCTTAATTATAGACTCCAGCAATTTCCCCACAACAGATGTTAGGCTAACTGGTCTATAATTCCCCAGTTTCCCTCTCTCTCCCCTTTCTTAAAAAGCGGAGTGACATGTGCAATTTTCCAATCTAGAGGGACAGTTTCTGAATCTAGAGAACTTTGAAAGATTATACTTAGGGCATCTGCAATGTGCTCACCAACTTCCTTTTAAAACCCTGGGATGGAAACCATCTGGTCCTGGGGATTTGTCACTCTTTAGTGTTATTATTTTCTTCATTACTGTTGCTTTACTTACGTTAATTTTATCGAGTCCCTGTCCCCGATTCAATATTAGTTTTCTTGGGATTTCCGGCATGCTATCCTCTTTTTCTACTATAAATACTGACGCAAAGTAATTATTCAACATGTCTGCCATTTCCCCATTGTCAATGACAATATCCCCACTTTCAGTTTTTAAGGGGCCAACACTGCTCCTGACCACCCTCTTTTTCCTAATATAACTATAAAAGTTCTTTGTGTTGGTTTTGATATCCCTTGCAAGTTTCTTTTCATATTCTCTTTTTGTAGCTCTTACTATCTGTTTTGTGACCCTTTGTTGATCTTTGTATCTTTCCCATTCGCTAGGATCTGTGCTATTTTTTGCCTTTTTGTATGCCCGTTCCTTATGTCATATACTGTCCCTTACCTCTTTAGTTGTCCATGGCTGTTTTTTTTGGCAAATAGAGTTCTTGCCCCTCAGGGGTATAAACCTGTTCTGTATCTCGTTAAATGTTTCTTTAAACATTTCCCACTGATCATCAGTCGTTTTACCCATTAACAGATTTGCCCAGTTTACTGTGGACAGTCTCTGTCTCATCCCATTGAAGTCGGCCTTATCCAAGTCTAGAATCTTAGCAGCTGACTCACTTTTTTCCCTTTCAAACACTACATTGAACTCGATCATGTTATGATCACTATTGGATAGATGTTCACGCACAGTTAAGCTGTTAACTAAATCTGGTTCATTACTAAATCTAGTATGGCTTGCCCCCTTGTTGCCTCGAGGACATACTGTTGTAGAAAACTATCCCGGACACACTCAAGAAATTCACTACCTTTCTGACAGTTGCTAGTCTGCTTTTCCCAATCTATGTGAAGGTTAAAGTCCCCCATTAAGACCACTATGCCTTTCTTACACGCTTGTCTAATCTCTGCATTTATACAATCTAGCACTTCAGAGCTGCTGCCAGGGGTCCTATACACAACTCCCACTATAGTCTTAGATCCTTTCCTATTTCTCAAATCAACCCATAAGGTCTCTGTTGGCTGCTTACCTCTCGTTATATCCTCCTTTATCATTGAATTGATTTCATCTCTAATCATTAAGGCTACTCGTCCCTCTCTTCCATTTTCCCTATCTCTCCTGTAGACCTTATAACCCGGTATATTTGGTTCCCAATCCTGACCATCCTGCAGCCATGTCTCAGTAATAGCTATCATGTTATACGCTCCAATTTGAATTTGAACCTGTAGTTCATTTAATTTATTCCTTATACTCCGTGCATTTGTATATAGAACTTTTAGTTGGGCCACACACCCTAGTCTGACCTTCAGCTTTGATGCTGGGATAATCGCCTTACGCCTTCTAGATTTCACTTGATCTGTAGTGTCTAAAGTACACTTTCTTTCCGCTGCTCTACGCTTTTCCCTTTCACTTGTTTTTGAACAACTGTTTGTACTATTTGTATTGTAAATTTCCCCTGGGTCTTCCCCTCTCTTGCTGCTCTCAACTTTACTCCCTTCTGACTCCCCGCTAAGGTTCCCATCCCCCTGCCACATATCCAATTGCCTCAAATGCATTTGTATTGTTGTCATCAGTGGCCTTCTCTGATGATTTATCTGAGACATCTTATTAACCTTTGGGTGAAAAATCGTTGATTTTGACTTTTCTACTTACTCCTAACCTACTTAGTTTAACCTGCGTTCCCTGATATTTGAAGCCTTCACTATAGTGATCAATTTTCCTTGATCAACTCCTTTCATAGTTTTGAAAACTTAAATTATGTCAGCTTGAAATCTCCTCATTTCCAAAGCTTCATTAACCTTTTCTCCCACGTTAAATTCCTAATACCTCAAATCATTTTTGTGACACGTCTTTGTACTCTCAAGGGCAGTAATATCTTTTCTATGATTAAATACCCAGAATTGTGTACAGTACCCCAGGTGGAGACTAACCAAATCCTTATACAGCAACAATACAACCTTGTTTGAATTGTCCTCTATTCCTCTGCTAATACAACCTTATTTTCCTGTCTTCCATGCAACAAAGCACTGGGCTGATGTTTTTATAGATTTATTAACTAATAGCCAGGTCTCCTTCCTGATTGGTACCTTTTACCACTGTTCCATTCAACATATACTCCTTCTGAGCTAATTATTTCAATGAAAAATATTTTAAAAGTTAAATGCTTTACATCTGCTTGCCTTATCTTCTATTTTTGTTATGCTTGGCTGGCTTTACATCATCTGTTGGAAGCTTTCCATCAGCCGCATAGCCTGGGCTATGACAAGACATTTCTTTTAAATTTACCTAAGCTGATTGTGCTGCCTGTCTTTTACTGGGACTAGCTGAAGATCTAATCATATTTTCTTCCAGCAGCAATGTTTTCCCAAGTGAAAGACGTAGCTGTGCTTCTATAGCTGATCACCTGCCAACCCCACATGCCTGTACTAACATCCATCACCTTAATTGGTACAAAAAATCATTTCAGAAAAAGAACTTAAAATCTAGTCAGAGCACTTGAGACTGATATCATTGCTGCTGTTATGACTCAGCAAAACCTTTGAAGTCTTTGCAGTAGGTCTACTCGTTGATGAGAAAGTCTACTCATTGGTGCATGCATGGTTGGATCACACATTGGGAATCCGGTCGGCAAATGGATTTCCATTTAAATAGAGGCTACCAATACAGAAGGTGGTGGCGAAGGCCATCTGAACCAAGTGTGCCCTCTCTAGAGCATAGGTTTTCAAACTGGTGTCTGCGAAGGGATCCATTAGGTCATCACATTTCTGTCCATGTGGCAACAGGGTTCTGTGTTTTTATGTATTTGTTGAGATACTAGCATGTTATTTCTGTTGCTGCATATTAATAATACACTTTCTGCAATGATAGCCTATTTTAATTTGCTTAGCCAATGCTGTCTTTTGGAAGGTAGGGCAGATGATTGCTGAGAGAGAGTTAATATTTGCAAGGTTGTTTCTCAGACTGGAGGAAGGTATGCAGTGGTGTTTCCCAGGGGTCGGTACTGGGATCACTGCTTTTTTTGATATATATTAATGACTTGGGTGTACAGAGCACAATTTCAAAATTTGCAGATGACTCAAAACTTGGAAGTGTAGTAAACAGTGAGGAGGGTAGAAATAAACGTCATGAGGACATAGACTAGCTGGTGGGATGGATGAATGGACACATGGCAGATGAAATTTAACAGAGAAGTAGAAAGTGACACATTTTGGCAGGAAGAATGAGGAGAGGCAATATAAACTAAATAATTCTAAACGGGGTGCAGGAACAGAGAGACCTGGGAGTATATGCGCATAAAACTTTGAAGGTGGCAGGACAGATTGAGAAAGTCGTTAAAAAGCATATGGGATCCTGGGCTTTATAAATAGAGGCATAGGGTACAAAAGCAAGGAAATTATGTTGAACCTTTATAAAATACTGGTTCGGCCACAACTGGAGTATTGTGTCCAATTCTGGGCACTGCACTTTCAGAAGGATGTGAAGGCCTTAGAGAGGGTGCAGAAAAGATTTACTAGAATGGTTCCAGGGATGAGAGACTTCAGTTACGTGGATAGACTGGAGAAGCTGGAGTTGTTCTCCTTAGAGCAGAGAAGGTTGAGAGGAGATTTGATAGAAGTATTCAAAATCATGAAGGGTTCAGATAAGTAAATAAAGAGAATCTATTCCCATTGGCGGAAGGGTCGAGAACCAGAGGACACAGATTTAAGGTGATTGGTAAAAGAACCAAGGGTGACACGGGGAGGGAGGAGAGATACACGGTGGTGGGGGGGGGGGCGGGAGGAGAGTGATACACGGTGGGGGGGGGGAGGGAGGAGAGTGATACGCGGGGTGGGGGTAGAGGGAGGAGAGTGATACGCGGGGAGGGAGGAGAGTGATACGCGGGGTGGGGGGGAGGGAGGAGAGTGATACGCGGGGTGGGGGGGAGGGAGGAGAGTGATACGCGGGGTGGGGGGGAGGAGAGTGATACACGGGGTGGGGGAGGGAGGAGAGTGATACACGGAGGGAGGAGGAATGTGCAGCCTGAAAGGGTGGTGGAAGGAGATTCAATCATGGCTTTCAAAAAGGAATTGGATAAATACTTGAAGGGAATAAATTTGCAGGGCTATGGGGAAAGAGCAGGGGAATGGGACCAACTGGATTGCTCTTACAAAGAGCTGGCATGGGCATGATGGTCCGAATGGCCTCCTTCTGTGCTTGTAACCATTCTGTGATTTGAAAACCATTTACCTACAGGGGAGAAACTGGAGGCAATGGAAAAGTCAAAGACGTGATGTTTTCATCTCTGAAGCAGCTATAAAACAATCTTATGATTAGCTAAACATTATACTTTTCAAAATTTGATTAAAATATATCTGTATGGAATAAAAAGAATGCTGGAAATACATACTCGATCTGTCAGCATTTGAAAAAGACAAGATAGGTTAACAATTTGGGTGGAGACCCTTGGACAGAACTTTTGTGGCGTGCATATTTATTCAACAGTTTACACAGTTCTCATCAAAAATTGCACTGGTGAAGTAATGAGACGTGCTGATTTTTTTTTTCATAGGCACCTGTGTATGAGGTCCTCAGTACATGTTGCCAATCATACGAACAATGACGGACAGGAAAGGACCATCTGGTCCATCCAGCCTGTCCCACACAACTGTGATACCTTGTGTATCACAATATACACACTCCCCACCCCACCCAAAACCATGTGATATCCTGGGCAAGGCAAAAAACCAGATAAAAACCCAGGCCAATTTGGGGGGAAAAAATCTGGGAAATTCTTTTCCGACCCCTTTGGCAGTCATAGATTGTTAACTTTTTATTTGAAGATAATGTATGCTACCCTCCAATGAAGTAACTCATCCAATTTTATTTTTTCCCTCCCTCACATGCTCCCAATTCCTGTGATTCAGCCTTTGTGGCTTAGGGGGCAGGTGAGCAGTCTGCCATCAACAGTTGCCCAAAGATGATTTGGCATAGACACCCTTTTTTAAAATAAAATAAATACCCCACCCACCATGTGGAGATGCCTGACTTTAGGGTTAGTCCACATGGCATTTTTGAGATTAGGAGCTCCTTAGTATGGGGATTGATCATGTTCCTCCACTCCATGCACTCTGATTTTGAGGTCCAAAAAATAGTGCCACCATCTTAAACATATTTCTAATCTAAACATTTGTTGGTTAGGGATGTTGGCTGCTGATGGAATGCAGTCAAGTTACTGATAGTGGTCCACTAGCTGTTCATCTTCCCAATTGTCAACACAAGTTTTATCTACATGAAATTCTTGAAATGAGAACCCCCCCCACTTCAAGAACGGGACACAGAAGGAGGTTCTCCCCTCCGTGAATTAGCTTATTTTTTAAAAAAGTTTTTTCTTGGAGGTCCAGTCTACAATTCCGGCCTGAACCATCAGGTGAGGCCCACTTCAAGCCTTTGGTGGGCTGGTACACCTGATCTCAGCAGGCATGCTGCCACTAATGAAGCATCAGTTCCCTTTGAGGAAAGCAGGAACTCCCGATGTAGGGAGTCCCGATCCTGTCCTCTGCTGTGTCAGTGGCCTTGTTTGGAGTGAGTAGAGGCTCTGTCCCAACATGCCCTGCAGGAAACGCCCAGGGAATGTTGAGACCCGGCATTACCACATCCCAGCTTAATTTGTGGCCTTTCTGGCACACTCCTGCTAAAGTTAAGGCAGGAGTGCTCCCGAAGGGCAGTGGAATATCAGCCCCTAAGAACTTCAGCTGCTTATCCTGGAGGGAACTGGAGTTGACACAAGATTCTATTTGGGGCAGGTATAATTAAACTTTGGTGAAATTTATGATTGTCAAGGTTGGGGAATGTTAGCAATGGAGACTGGAACATCCTTCTACCTTTCACAGTCAGCAACAGGTAAAAGCAGCTCTACATCTCGTATAGCAACGGTTAAATGAAGGTAAAGTAAAGGTACACCTTTGCTGTGTGTTTCTTGCTTATGCTTAATAGTATCTCTGCAGTTGCATTGCAATTCACAGCAATTATATAGAAAAGTGCTTCAAATATTTTCATACTTTAACTTTTTTTTGTGTTTCAGAATGGTTGAAGACAATTTTCCTGTCCCATTGCAGCCGCTGCCACACAACACCCCTGCCTGGGCTCGACGACTCCGGAGCTGTGAGGTTGATTAGCTACTTGTATATTTGCTTTATTTCTGGATATTGCCCCATGTTGATTTCTATTTCATTAACATTGATTTTCAAGTAATTTTTATTTGTTGGGTGCAATATACACTCTTGGGAGTCAAATAAGCTGTGCTTCAGTATGAAAAAAAATCTTTCCAAATTTGCATTTTTTTGTTTTTGTGGGTAACTCTGTTCAGGAGAGCATAGTTTTTTTTATTATAAATTCTGAACAGAAAGTAAAGCAAAGAACAGTACAGATACAATAAGAGCATGCACGTGTAAGGTATACAGTGTAGAAATTTATGCATCAAGAAATAAAAAAGGAAAGTGCTGGAAATGAGCAGCATGCAAGAATTCTGAGGAAAGGTTAATGTTTCAGGCGTAACCCATCTTTCTCTCTTTCAGATGCCAACTGACCCATGTGCATTTCCAGCAGTTTCTGTTTTTATTTCAGATTTCCAGGATTCATTTTTTTATTTCTACTAATTTATACATCAAGAGTGGGAGGAGGACATCCATGCTCTCGCTGCTCCTGACCTCCCAGATTGAGACATATTGGGCCTGTGCTGATGGGACAAGGGGCTGTGGTCCCCTCTGGCCCTCATGGACCATGCACTATCTGTGACTGGTCTGAAGTCCTGCTCTGAACCACCTGCTAGGAGGCATGCTGGAATGGCCCAAAGTTAACATTCTTCCCTACCCCTCAATGGAAAGCAGCCTGAGATTTTGTGCTATTGTGTATTAGTGCTCCACCACCTCTACCAGGAGTGGATAGTTAAATATGAGTTCTGCACTGGCTTCACTGTAGTTAGAAACTGCTACACAAACCAGAAATATTATAGCATTGTATAAGGTTAGTGCTAGCCAGGTCTTTGACACAATTACAATATTCTGTCATTTTTGCCTTGGCATACCTTACCTGCATGAAAGCAGGGGATAAACTACTTTCACTCAAGCTAGGCGGGCTAAAATACTCCACACCTTATAGTATTTTCTGACGATCACAAAGGTACAGTTGAGGGAGAGCATTTGGTCCATCTATTTCACTTGTTCATAGAAATCTGTGATCTCCCCCATTACAGCATCTAACTGCTTCATGAAAAACTTGAGAGTTGTTGCCTCCATGATTGTACTCATAAGAACATCCAAATATTGATAACTCTTTGCTTGAAGAAGTGTTTCTTGATCTCAGTCCTTAACTTGTCTTTTACCAGTTTGTACTTATGTCTTCTGTCCTGCAGTCATGGTTAAATTTAAAATAATGCTTAGGATTAATCTTGTCTATTCCACTTAGAATTATACACAACTATAAGGACCCCTCTCATTATTCATCGTTTAACCGCGGATCAGGGTTTAGATGTTTCTTTTGTGGCTCAGTGATCTGAACTGAATGCAGTATTCAGGTGTGGACTGACCAGAACATCACATTTTCAGCCTGATGGCGTCAGACTATAGAGTTAGTGGTGATAGGAGTGGATGGCAGCAAGAAGAAAGTATGGTCATAAAAATTGTCTAAACATGTGATTGCCTCACTTGCTCATCATTAAGTGTTCATTGTTCATTATTCCAGAAAATTGGAGACTCCTACCGTGGGTACTGTGAGAGCGAAACCGAATTGGAAAATGTATTAACAGTGCACAAACAACAAACGCAAAGCGTCTGGGGGACACGACAATCTCCAAGCCCCGCCAAACCCGCCACCCGGCTGATGTGGAAGTCCCAATATGTACCATATGATGGAATTCCATTCGTCAATGCAGGTCAGAACAGAATGCTCATCAGAAAATGGTTACGTTCCACTAGAGGGATCTTTTGGAGATTATTAGATAACTAAATGAATGTTTTAAAAACTTTTTTTAATTCCCTTGCCTCATTTAATATATATTTACTCACATTGTTAGAGTTCTTCCTGTTCCAACTCAGTTCCCACACCACTCTGAACAGTAGCTTCCTGGGCCTTTGCCAATGTCACCTTTGTCCCAGGTAAGTTGAATTAGAGTGCAACAGGTTAACTTTTCTCCATCTTATATAATCATAGAATTTTACAACACAAAAGGAAGCTATTCAGCTCATCATGCTTGTGCCAGTTCTCTGAAAGAGCTGTCCACTTAATCCCATTCCCTTATCCTTTCCCCATACCTCTTAACAAATTTTCTTTCTCAAATATTTATCTACTTCCCCATTAAAAGTTATTATGTATTCTCCTTCCACGACTGTGCTTGGTGTGACAATCTATGTCCTAATAACCCTCTGCATAAAAAATAATCTCTTAACCTATCTCTTCATTCTTATGGCGCTGATCTTAAATTTATGCTTTCCAGTTACCAGCTCAACAACCAGTGAAAATCATTTTTTCTTTTTTACCTTATCAAAACCCCTCATCATTTTGAACTGCCTGATCAGATCGCCTTTTAACCTTTTCTGTTCCAATGAAAAAAGTCCCTGTTTCTCTAGTCTCTCCTCATAATTGAAGCCTCTCATCTTCAGTATCATCCTAGTGAATCTCTTCTGTACCATCTCTATGGCCTTGACATCCTTCCTAAAATGGGGTGCCCAAAATTGGATGCAGTTTTTTAACTCCAGCCTAACAAATTTTTGTAGATTTAGCATTACCCTTTACGTTTGCATGCTATGCCCCTATTTATTAAACCCATATGCTTTTTATTTTACAGCTTTACTAACTTGTCCTCCCCAATAAAAATTTGCTTATCTGAACCTCTAAGTGCCTTTGTTCTTTTATCCCTTAAAGTTTTACCATTTAGTGTATATTTCTTCTCCTTGTTCTAAATCCCAAAATGTATCATCTCACATTTCTCAACATTAAATTTCATCTGACATCTAGCTGCCCAATCTACTAACCTCTCTCTGTTCTCCTCAAATTGCTTAGTTAACCACATGCCCAAATTTTGTCTTGTCAGCAAATTTGGCTATTGTACCCTCTGAACTCATCCAAAATATATAGATCAATGGTCTCAACACTGATCCCTGGGGGACACCAACGTTTATATTGCTCCAGCCCAAAAAACACCAATTAATCACTACTCTATTTTCTGCCCAACATCCAACTTCCTGCCTCATTCTCATTAATACTATACTTCTTAATTTTATTTACAAGCCGCTTATACGAGATCCTATCAAATACCTTTTGAAAATCATAAACACAACATCCATTGCATTTCCTTTATGAATACATTTCCTCAGAATTTTACTAAAGTTGTCAGATACCATTTGCCTTTTACAAATCCATGTTACCTGTCCTTAAATAACCTAATGGGCTCGATATTAGCACCCGCTATCGGGTGCGTTCCTGGCGGGGGGGCTCCGAAAATCGGGGAATCCCGGAGCGGGTCGGGAGCCCGGCTCCAACCCGCCCACTTCCGGGTTCCCCACAGCCCCTGCATGTGGGACACCCGCAGGCAATTAAAGCCGGCGGGGTGCCACTTAACAGTATTTATTCTGGTATTTCAGGTAATATTTCAGGAGGAGTGGGATTTTACAAACAACTGGGACTGTTTCCCGTACCGGGGGAAACACTCCCAGTTGAAATGTACGTGTTGCGGCCATCAGCCTGTGGCAGCTGAAAAGGTCCATTTGACAGGTGTTGGGGGGAGACCTTCACTCATTGCAGGAGGCCACTCTGTCACCTTGGACAAAGTTTGGCCTCCACCACCCTGCTCCTAACAACAAAATTCACCAACTTGCACACTTACCCCGGTGTCCAGACACATGTACCTGCCTTGCGGACCCCCTCAGATGTACATCTTCCAGATGGGGGCCGCCGTAGCTGCAGTCATGACCTCCTCGGAGGGCGAACAGCATCACCAGCCTCGCTGGCCACGCCGTCCACCTCTGACACGTGGAGCCCCACAACACAGTGCTGTGACACATCCACCTGCACAGCAGGAGGGAGGGCAACTGCAGAGAGATGCGTCGCAGAGGGCACTGGGCACTACCCTCGCCACAGGGTCCACAGACCGAGGCTCAGCCTCCTGGACCTCTCTGAGCAGCAGTGCACGCGGAGGCTCAGAGTCATTCGACATGTAGTCGTGGACATCTGCAGCCTCCTTCTAACCGAGCTGCTCCCGGCTGGCCCGAGCACCATCTTCTTACCTGTCGCTGTCAAAGTCACCACTGCCCTCAACAACTTCTCCTTCGCATCCTTCCAGGGTGCCACCGGGGACATCGCCGACGTCTCTCAGTCGTCTGCACAAAAGAGCCCTGCAAATACACCTACACCCACTCTGCAGTGGCACAATGGGTGGCATCAGTTGTGGGTCTTCATTGTGATCCTCAGGAGCGGGCATTATTGCACAAACCAGACAAGATTCGCAAAGACGTGGCAGTAGTGGTGCCAATATAATATGTGATGTGAGTTGGTCAGAAATTAAATATAAGTAAAAACCATGACAAACCCTCAAACACCCTTGTGCATCCCGTTCATGCTCACAACACGTTTGCCTTACGCTGCCTACTGCACATATGTGATGCATGCCCTGTGGCTGCAGCACAGGTAGTGGCAGGTTGAGTGAGGCTGACCGTGAAAGAGATGCATGAGAGGGTGAGTATGAGATAGAGCCGTGAGATTGTATGAGGATTGGGTTGAGTGGTAGTGGCGGGATGAGTACTGGCGAGGTGAGTAAGTGCAGGTAAGATGAGGATGAGGTTTGAGTGGGTGTGAGGGGTGATGTGACAGAGTAGTGTTGGCAGTGCAGAAAGAGGTGTGGGGTGGGGGCGGTGATGTGGCAGATGGAGTGTAGGGGAATGAGTAAGTGTACTCACTTTGGCTGACCTACTTAGGTCATTGAAGCGCCTCCTGCACTGTATGCAGTTGCGCGATATGTTGGTGGTGCAGGTGACCTCCTCTGCCACCTCGAGCCAGGCCTTCTTGGTGGCAGAGGCAGGCCGCTTCCTCCCGCCCGCCGGGGGGTTGATCTCTGTCCTCCCCCTCCTCCTCACCCCATCTAATGATACCTGGAGTGAGGCATCATTAAACCTGGGAGCAGCCTTCCCCCTGGGCTGCTCCATGCTGTATTTTTTCCTATTTCTTGCAGCATCAGTCAGTGGAGGACTGCCCCTTTAAATAGAGCTCCTCCAGCTGACAAACCTTACTGCGCATGCGCAGTCCACCCAACGCGCAGCTCAGCAGCAGGGCACCCGGAAGACCAGGTAAGTGGATCCAATTAGGCTGTGATCGCGCGCGGGGCAGACTGATTTCACCGGGCGTGTTACCCACGCGCCCAATAGACCCCCCCACCGCGAACCCGCCGCCCTCCTAATATCGAGCGCAGTGTCTTTCTAAGTGAGTATTAATTTTATACCACTATTGGTATTAGGCTGACTAGACTTATCCCTTGTTGAACAGAGATGTTAACCTCTAGTTCTCTAGTACAACTTCCATATCCACAAATGTTTGAAAGATTGTGGTCAGAACTGGTGCGAGTTCCTTTCTGATTTCCTTAGGATTCATGCCATTAGAGGTCCCTAATATCCACAGCTGAACTCTGGACCTCATTTTGAATTTTGATCACATATGGTATTGTTCCTTGGGCTACAGATGTGACTGACACTGCAATGATTCCCTCAGCCTTTATAACATGCCATCCATCAGCCATTCTTATAGCCTCTGGGCCAGTATTTCTACCATGAAGCCTGACAGAGTGTTGCAGCTCCATGTTTACCCTTTCTGGCACTATGGATTTTAAACCAGCCTTTGTAAGCATTCAAGAGTTATACAGGTTTCATGAGAGTGCAATTTAAATGATTTATAACCTGATCACCATACACGTTATTTTCAGGAAGTAGAGCCATAGTCATGGAATGCCAGTTTGGGCCAAGGCGAAAAGGAGTTCAACCTAAGAAAACAGCAGAACAAGAGTGCATCTCAAATCAGCATTATAAGGCAACTTGTGCTGCACGGTGAGAATCCCACTTGAATAATATAAACTAATATTGTAGATCTATATGGCATTATGTTCATCAGTAATTTTTTTAATATAGTATATATGAAATATATTGGACGCGAAACCGGGAAATAAAGTTAGTGGGTCGGAAGTAGTAGCAGGACATTTGGAGACTCGTAATACAATCAAGGAGAGTCAACATGGTTTTATGAAGGGGAAATCGTGTCGGACAAATTTATTAGAGTTCTTTGAGGAAGTAACGGGCAGGGTGAATAAAGAGGAACCAATGGATGGAGTATATTTGGATTTCCAAAAGGCATTCGATAAGGTGCCACATAAAAAATTACTGCACAAGATAAGAGCTCATGGTGTTGGGGGTAATATACTGGCATGGATAGAGGATTGGCTAACTAACAGAAAACAAAGAGTCGGGATAAAAGGGTAATTTTCAAACTGGCAATCTGTGACTAGTGGGGTGCCGCAGAGCTCAGAGCTGGGGCCTCAACTATTTACGATATATATCAATAACTTGGATGAAGGAACAGAGTGTCTTGTGGCCAAATTTGCTGATGATACAAAGATTGGTGGAAAAGCAAATTGCAATGAGGATACAAAGTGTCTGCAAAGGGATACTGACAGGTTAAGCGAATGGGCAAAACTTTGGCCGATGGAATATAATGTGGGAAAATGTGAAGTCATCCACTTTGGGAGGAAAAATAAAAAAGCAAAATATTATTTGAATAGAGAAATACTACAAAATGCTGTGGTACAGAGGGATCTGGGTGTCCTCGTACACAAAACACAAAAAGTCAACATACAGGTGCAGCAGGTAATCCGGAAGGCAAATGGAATATTGGCCTTTATTTCTAGGGGGATGGAGTATAAAAGCAGGGAAGTCATGCTACAACTGTACAGGGTGCTGGTGAGACCACACCTGGAGTACTGCGTACAGTTCTGGTGCCCTTATTTAAGGAAGGACATACTTGCATTGGAGGCAGTTCAGAGAAGGTTCATGAGGTTGATTGCGGGTATGGAAGGGTTGTCTTATGAGGAAAGATTGAACAGGTTGGGTCTATACTCATTGGGGTTTAGAAGAATGAGAGGGGATCTTATTGAAACATACGAGATTCTGAGGGGACTCGATAGGGTAGATGCTGAGAGGATGTTACCCCTCATGGGGGAATCTAAAACTAGGGGGCATAGTCTCAGAATAAGGGGTCGCCCGTTTAAGACAGAAATGAGGAGGAATTTCTTCACCCAGAGGGTTGTGAATCTTTGGAATTCTTTACCCTAAAAAGCTGTGGAGGCTGAGTCATTGAATACATTCAAGGCTGAGTTAGACAAATTTTTGATCAGCAAGGGAGTCAAAGGATATGAGGAAAAGGCAGGAAAGTGGAGTTGAGGTAAAAATCAGATCAGCCATGATCTCATTGAATGGCGGAGCAGGCTCGAGGGGCCGATTGGCCTACTCCTGCTCCTATCTCTTATGGTCTAATTTGCAATCATTTTTAAATTGTCTGAAAATGATCCATTCAGGATAACATTGTGACTTTTGTGGGCTTCTAGTATCCACTTCAGTGCGATGCAGCACTAAAACTGGAAGCAACAATGCTACCCTATCTGCTCAGATCCTTTCGTATAAGTCAGATCAAAAGTTTGCATTCATGCCTCAAGGAAAATAATAAGCAAGGGACAATGTTGATTTGGGGGATGGCTACAATTGGTCTCAACATCTTCAAGTGAGGGAGAGGAAAAATTGAACAGGTTTTCCACTTTTAACTGCTGTCCAGTCATTCCTGTTAGACAATGCCCCCGTGGATATTGGGTGAGGGCTAGGTTGGGCTTGGGTGTTATGCTTTCCAGAATGGGGCGTGATGTTCCTCTGATTTTGTTTTCCCTTCCTGTAGGGAGATATCTGGCCTTCACCCATCACCTCAGCAGAGCCCAGTAATTGAGATGGGAAACTTTGCGGAATGGGGACTTGAACTTCCTTCCCATTACTCTGGTTCAGTGTGTTGGCGTTGCAGCATACTGTGACACTCTGTCCTTTTACCTAGAATTACATAGAATTTACAGCACAAAAACAGGCCATTTAGCCCAACAGGTCTATGCCAGTGCTTATACTCCATATGAGTTTCCTACCACTCTTAATTATCTCTTCCCACCTTGCCCTCATATCCCTCTTCCCTTCTCCCTCATCAAGCCTCCCCTTAAATGCATCAATAATATCTGCTTCACCATTTTCTGTGAAAAGAAATTCCTCAAATTCTTTATTTAATCTGTATGTGTCTATCTTATATTTATGCTCCATTGTTCTGGACTCAACCACAAGTGGAAACAGTTTCTCCACACCCTATTGAACCCCATTCATAATTTTAAAGACCTCCATCAGGTCTCCTCTTCTCGTTTCTGGAGAAAAGAGCACCAGCCTGCTGAATCATTCCTGATAGTTGTATCCTTCTTGATATCCTTTTGTAGTATGGAGACCAGAACTGCACACAGTACTCCCAAGTGTGGTCCAACCAAGGTGATGTATCAGTTTAACATCACCTTCCTGCTTTTGCATTCAATTCCTCTAGAAATGAACCCCAGCCTTGATGACCTTATGAACTTGTATTGCTACTTTTAACAATTTATGTATCTGTATTCCCAGATCTCTTTGCTCCTCTACCCCATTTGCTCCAAGGAATAAGTGACCCCCTTATTCTTCCTATCAAAATGAACCACAAACTTCGCTATATTGAAATTCATTTGCCATTTATCTGCCTATTTGGTGCAGTTCTCCACATTATTTGCTATATCCCCCCAATTTGGTATCATCTGCAAATTTCGACATCATACTTCCAATTTCCAAGTTCAAATCATTTGGTGAACAACAGTGATCCCACCACGGATCCTTGTGGGACACCACTTTCCACTTTCTGCCAGTCCGATAAACTTCCCTTAACAACTACTTTCTGTTTTCTGTTTTTTTGCCATCTTTTAATCCTTTCTGCTACCTGGTCCCTGATGCTACATGCCCTGTCCTTCGTCCTGAGTCTCTTACGTGGCATCTTATCAAAGGCCCCTGTCTACTCTTTCTGTTATTTCTTCAAAGAATTCAATTAGGTTGGTTAAGACATGACTTCACTTTTAGAAACCTATGCTTTTTTTTTGATTATGTTCTCTGCCTCTAGATGTTTTGTTATCTGTCCTGTGATTTTTTTTTTTAGGAGCTGAAATGTAATTGCTTTAATGCTTTGATGGCAAACCACTCTTCAACTAACAGATTTAGGTTATGTGGCTTGAGGGCTGCAAAAGCAGTCAGTATCCCAAGGCTGCCTTAGGGTTAGCACCCAATTTATATGCATAGGCAGAACAATCCTTAAGGCTTACTAGTTGCCTTAAAAATGTCTACCACCACCAGTTCCCACTTGGTAAGCCAAAACCGGTTGTCCATTCCTAACCCAGCAGTAACATCATCCTTCAATTTAAGACCCAAGGTGAGAACTGACATGTCACTTCAGGATCCTTTATGCAACACAGGAAGGGCACATACATGATTTCATGACTTTAAATACCTTTGAGGGACTTTGTCCTCTATGAATTCCCTATTCTTAACCTGGGCTTACTTTTGTGATATGTGGCATATGCTTTCATTTGAAGAAGATAGGTAACTTAACTTTCTCATTCTGATACTCTGTTACTATTTAAGAATGTTTGTGCAACTTGTCTGCTATTTACTATTATTCTGCTGCAGAATCTACATTAAAAAAGTGCGGAAATTTCCAGAATACAGGGTTCCCACAGACCCGAAGATTGATAAGAAGGTTATTCGACAAGAGCAGGAAAAGGCCTTCAATATGTTGAAGAAGAATGGATTTGATGTAGGAGGAGTTGTCAGGTAGGGATTTTACATGCACAGAAGATAAATGGCCTATGAGTGGCTTGCTTGAACATATCACTACACGCAAAATAAGAGCTCATGGTGTAGGGGGTAACATATTAGCATGGATAAAAGATTGGTTAGCTAACAGGAAACAGAGAGTAGGCATAAATGGGTCATTTTCAGGTTGGTAAGATGTAACGAGTGGAGTGCCACAGGGATCAGCGCTTGGGCCTCAACTATTTACAATCTATATCAATGACTTGGATGAAGGGACCGAATGTATAGTTGCTAAATTTCCTGATGACACAAAGGTAGGTAGGAAAGTAAGTTGTGAAGAGGACATAAGGGATATAGATAGATTGAGTGGGCAAAAATTTGGCAGATGGAGTATAATGTGGGAAAATGTGAACTTGTCCACTTTGGCAGGAGGAATAGAAAAGTAGTATATTATTTAAATGGAGAGAGATTGTAGAACTCTGAGGTTCAGAAGGACATGGGTGTCTTAGTACATGAATCACAAAAAGTTAGTATGCAGGTATGGCAAGTGATTAGGAAGGCAAATGGAATGTTGTCATTTATTGCAGGGGAATGGAATATAAAAGTAGAGATGTTTTGCTACAGTTGTACAGGGCATTGGTGAGACCACATCTAGAATACTGTGTGCAGTTTTGGTCTCCTTATTTAAGAAAGGACATAATTGCTTTGGAGGCGGTTCAGAGAAGGTTCACTCGACTGATTCCTGGGATGAGATGGTTATCTTATGAGGAAAGGTTGGACAAGTTGGGCCTGTATGCACTGGAGTTTAGAAGAATGAGGGGTGATCTTATTGAAACATATAAGATCCTGAGGGGACCAGAAGGGGTAGATGCTGAGAGGATGTTTTCCCTTGTGGGAGAGACTAGAATTAGGGGCCACAGTTTTAAAATAAGGGGACTCCCATTTAAGACAGAGATGAGGAGAAATTTTTTCTCTGAGGATGGTGAGTCTATGGAACTCCCTTCCCCAGAGAGCGGTGGAGGCAGGGTCATTGAATATTTTTAAGGCTGAGTTAGATAGATTCCTGATTAACAAGGGAGTCAAAGATTATAGTAGGTAGACGGGAAAGTAGGGTTGAGGTCATAATCAGATCAGCCATGATCTTATCAAATGGCAGAGCAGGCTCGAGAGACCGAATGGCCTACTCCTGCTCTTAATTCGCATGTTCGTACTGAGTACATTAGGAGCAATCGGTTACTGTCCATATGGCTGATTAGTTTCCCTTCTGGTAAACCCTTGCTGCCTACTTAAGACTTTTTCCTACCATATAACAGTCTGTATCCGTATTTGAACTTTAGGTACTAAACAAGATATTAATGTGTTTGATTTTCAATTGCAATTTTCTAAAATGAGGATACTGTGAGAAAAACGGTTTTCATCCCATGTGTATTTTTTCATATATGCCATTTTAGAGTTGGGTCAGCTCAAGATCGACTCCAAGAATTCCCCCATAAAGCTGAATTCTTACCAGCTAACAAGGCTGAGATAAGGTATTGGGGCCATCCAGGGTCCACAAAACCTTTTACAGCATTGATCACAAGTCTGGTCATCCTATGAATTGGTACTGTTCTAGTGTCACCCCAGCCATGGTCCAAGCACAAAACCAAATTTTATCCTAGTATTCGAACCTAAGGCAGCTTTGGCGTTGGACACATAAGGCGGTTTGACATTTAAATTTTCTGAGGTCAGTGATTGTATTCTAGATTTGTAGAGATGCTCGTAGCTTGTCACAATATGGAGGAAAAGCCTCCTTTTCAGTAACTGTCTCAGGCAACATCTGGCAGATCTAGTGATGCCGCTGATTCTCCTATGAATATAGTACACGGCTTTTTTTTAAGTTTTTGGTTTTTTTCTGTTTCTGCATAATTGTCATTGTTATCTGAATTCATTTAATTATTATTTAATTATTTTTGGATTAATTTTATTAGTCAAAATCTATGTTGGCTGGTGTAATTGGATTAGTTGAAAACTTTTTCCACTTAGAGCAGCTGTTCATCTTGCTTTGCATTGTTTCTAATGGTAATTGTTCCACATTATGGTAAGGCAGCTGTTGCTCTGAATTTGCTATATTTACATTGCTGGGTAGATTTACAGCATCAGCAGCAATATCGAAGCTAGTGTTCGTGCGCAGTTGTTCAAAAATCTGATTTGTTAACCTTTAAAAAACAAGATCAAGAGACATACAAAATGGCATCCAGTGGACACCAGAGGCAACCATTTATGTATCTTTACCACCCTTGTCACTATTTATGTCTTTTACTTCCCTCACCACACACACACATCCCCCTACCCTCCTCCAATCCCACTATTCTTATAATTCGCTCATAGAAAAAAAACTCCCCCAGTTCCCTCACAAACTCACTCACATTCCCAATGCCTTTGCCTTTGGCCCTCCACCAGTCAAGGCACCAGTGTTTAGTTGCTGCCTCGTCTCTGCCTTCAACACTCATGCCCCCAGCAATCAATCATTGCCTCCCATTCCTGTCACACCCCTTGATATAGACTCCATCTTCGCTCTCTGAAGTCAGAGGGGCGCAAATTCAAATGCACTTGATACATAGCTGGCCTAGTCAATCACTAGATCTGGCTTGACCATATCAAACACCGCTGTGCTTCACTTGTCACAGCCAAAACTGCCTACTACTCCAGGATCATCCTGGCAGGCAAGGATAATCCCAGACTCCTTTTTCCAACCATTCTCATTCGGTTTCTCTACTCTCACCTCAAATAGCAACTGCAAGGAGTTCATGGATTTCTTCATCTCAGATACCTTAATCTGTGCAGCTGCCTCTACTGCTCCTTCCTCTTCCTCCTGCCTTCTACCACTACCTCTCCTCAGCCTCCTATCAGTCTAGTCCAGTACCCCAATTTGCATTTCTCACCCATCAATGCCTGTTCTCTTAACGTTCATCTCACCCATAAGACCCACCTCCTTCTCCCTCAATCCCACTCCCACTGAATTCTTTACCACTCAACTCACCTTCTTGGCTTCCATAGTAGAAGATATAGTCAATGGTTTCCAATCCTTTTCTTTCCCTTTCAAAACTGACATCATCACTCCCCTTCTCAAAAGACCCACCCTCAACCTGTTAGTCCTTTCCAAGTGCTATCCCATCTCCAAGCTCCTTTTCCTCTCGAAGGTGTTGTCATCTTCTACCTCTATGCCCATCCGTCCTGAAACTCCCTGTTTGAATCCTCCAGTCTGGCTTCCACCCTTCTCACAGCACCAAACTGGCCCTAGCCAGAGTCATGAATGACCTTCTATGTGACTTTGATCATGGTTCTTTATTCCTCCTCATCCTTGCTACACGGTTCAAAATAATTAACCGTGCCTTCCTCCTCCATCTTCTCTCTGTCACCCAGCTTTATGGCACTGTCCTTCTATGGTTCCATTCCTACCGATCTGAACACAGCCAGTGCATCTCCAGTAATGACTTCTGTTAGCAGATTTTCCTGCTCCTGTCACAATTATGGGTTGTTAATCCATCAACAATTACTTCTGCTTGATTCTAGCCCGAGTGGTTATAAAATAGCAAGTCTAATAGATTAACATACAAGTTGTACTACAGCTGTCTTCAACATTATGTTCAACAGTGATATAGTTATGATACAACTATTTTCAGATTACATTAGTTTTGAATTAAGAGCAGGACTAGGCCATTCAGCCCCTCAAGCCTGCTCTGCCATTTGATAAGATCATGGCTAATCTGATTGTGACCTCAACCCTACTTTCCTGTCTAGCTTTAACTCCCTTGTTAATCAGGAATCTATCTAACTCAGCCTTAAAAATATTCAGTGACTCTGCCTCCACCGCTCTCTGGGGAAGGGAGTTCCACAGACTGAGAGAAAAAATTTCTCTTCATCTCCATCTTAAATGGGAGACCCCTTAATTTTAAACTGTGTCTCCTAGTTCTAGTCTCTCCCACAAGGGGAAACATCCTCTCAGCATCTACCCCTTCTAGTCCCCTCAGGATCTTATATGTTTCAATAAGATCACCTCTCATTCTTCTAAACTCCAACGTATACAGGCCCAACTTGTCCAACCTTTCCTCATAAGATAACCCCCTCATCCCAGGAATCAGTCGAGTGAAACTTCTCTGAACTGCCTTTAAAGCAATTATGTCCTTTCTTAAATAAGGAGACCAAAACTGCACACAGTATTCTAGATGTGGTCTCATCAATGCTCTGTACAACTGTAGCATAACATCTCTACTTTTATATTCCATTCCCCTTGCAATAAATGACAATATTCCATTTGCCTTTCTAATCACTTGCCATACCTGCATACTAACTTTTTACATATGAACATACGAATTAAGAGCAGGAGTAGGACATTCTGCTCCTCGAGCCTGCTCTGCCATTAGACGAGATCATGGCTGATCTGATTGCAACCTCAACCCTACTTTCCTGTTTTACCTACTTTAACCTTTGACTCCCTTGTTAATCAGGAATCTGATTTTGTGATTCATGTACTAGGATACCCAGATTCCTCTGTACCTCAGAGTTCTACAATCTCTCTCCATTTAAATAATATACTGCTTTTCTATTCCTCCTGCCAAGATGGACAAGTTCTCATTTTCCCACATTATACTCCATCTGCCAAATTTTTGCCCACTCACTTAACCTATCTATATCCCTTTGCAAACTCCTTATGTCCTCTTCACAACTTACTTTCCTACCTGCCTTTGTGTCATCCGCAAATTTAGCAACCATACATTCGGTCCCTCCGTGCAAGTCATTGATCTAGATTGTAAATAGTTGAGGCCCCAGCACTGATCCCTGTGGCACTCCACTCGTTACATCTTGCCAACCTGAAAATGACCCATTTATGCTTATACTCTAGCTAACCAATCCTTTATCCATACTAATATGTTACCCCCACACCATGAGCTCTTATTTTGTGTAATAGCCTTTGATGTGGTGCCTTGTCAAATGCCTTCTGGAAATCCAAGTACGCCACATCCACAGGATCCCCTTTATCCATGTTGCTTGTTACTTCCTCGAAGAACATAGGAAGGAATATAGGAACAGGAGTAGGCCATTCAGCCCCTCGAGCCTGCTCCGCCATTTGATAAGATCATGGCTGATTTTGTGGTCTAACTCCATATACCTGCCTTTGGCCCATATCCTTTAATACCTTTGGTTGCCAAAACACTATCTATCTCAGATTTAAATTTAGCAATTGAGCTAGCATCAATTGCCGTTTGCAGAAGAGAGTTCCAAACTTCTACCACTCTTTGTGTGTAGAAATGTTTTCTAATCTCACTCCTGAAAGGTCTGGCTCTAATTTTTAGACAGTGCCCCCACTCCTAGGGCTCGATTTTAGGGTCGGGTTACCTGCGGGTTTCCAGCGGGGGGGCCCCGAAAATCCCGATCTCCGGTCACGTGACCGGATTCGGACGAAATCCCGGCCACTTCCGGGTACCGCGCTGACGTGCGGGCCTGCGCGCGCAAGCCCCGCTGGTGGGAATCCCGCAGGCAATTAAAGCCAGCGGGGTTCCACTTGAGAGCACTTAACTTGCTCGTTGTGGTCAGTTAATGAGCTGAAGCAGCTGTCAAAAGAGGAAGTGTGGGATTTTAGGTTCAACGCAGTCAGTTTCCCACACTGGGGGAAACAGGACCCTTCAAACCAGGCGTGTTGCAGCCAGCAGCCTGTGGCAGGTGCCAAGGTGCGCTCCAGGGGGGAGAGCCCTCACCCACGCAGGAGGCCACCGCGTCACATAGGGCAACCCCTGCCCCCCACCACCCCCCGGCCAAGCCAGAGGACAGACCGACACGAAACCGCAGCCCCAGTCCGAGGACCCACACACCTACCCTGCACAACCCCTCAGACCAACACCTGCCAGTTGGGTGGTGTGTGGACACCCTCGGAGGACGAAGAGCATGACCAGCACCAGCAGCCTCGCAGTCCACGCCGTCCGCCGCAGAGACGTGGATCCCCCCAACACGGTGTGGTTGCATGCCCACCTGCACAGCAGGAGGGAGGGCTACCGCAGAGAGAGACGCGTCGCAGAGGGCACTACCCTCGCCACAGGGTCCACAGACCGAGGCGCAGCTCCCCGGACCTCTCCGAGCAGCAGTGCACAGGGAGGCGCAGATTCGCTTGACATGTAGTCGTGGAGATCTGCAGCCTCTTTCATGCCGAGCTGCTCCTGGCTGGCCCCAGCACCAACTGCTTACCTGTCGCTGGCAAAGTCACCACTGTCCTCCACACCTTCTCCTCCGCATCCTTCCAGGGTGCAGCCGGCTACACCGCCGATGTCTCTCAGTCGTCTGCGCGGACGAGCCCTACAAATACACCTGCACCTACTCTGCAGTAACACGATGGGTGGCATCAGTGGTGGGTCCTCATAGTGATACCCAGGAGCGGGCATTATTGGACACAACGGACAGGATTCGCGGAGACATGGCAGTGGTGGTGTCAATATAATGTGTGCTGTTTGTGGCTCTGAAATTCAATATGGGTAACACCCATGACAAACCCTCAGACACCCTTGTGCACCCCCTTCATGCTGACGAGACGCTTGCCTTACCCTGCCTACTGCACATATGTGATGCATGCCCTGTGGCTGCAGCACAGGTGGTGGCAGGTTGAGTGAGGCTGGCCGTGAGGGAGATGCACGAGAGGGTGAGTATGGGATGGAGCCATGAGATTGTATGAGGATTGGGTCGCGTGTTAGTGGCAGGACGAGTACTGGCGAGGTGAGTAGGTGGAGGTAAGATGAGGATGGGGTTTGAGTGGGCATGAAGGGTGATGTGACAGAATAGTGTTGGCGGTGCCGAAGGAGATTTGGGGTGGGGGCAGTGTTGTTGCAGACGGAGTGTAGGGGAAAGACTTCGTGTTCTCACTGTGGCGGACCTACTGCGGTCATTGCAGCGCCTCCTGCACTGTATGCAGGTGGGCGATATGTTGGTGGCGCAGGTGACCCCCTCTGCCACCTCGAGCCAGGCCTTCTTGGTGGCAGAGGCAGGCCGCTTCCTCCCGCCCGCCGGGGGGAAGATCTGTGTCCTCCCCCTCCTCCTCACCCCATCTGATGATACCTGGGGTGAGGCATCATTAAACTAGGAGCAGCCTTCCCCCTGGGCTGCTCCATGCTGCAATTTGTCCCATTGGTTGCAGCATCTGTCAGTGGAGGACTGCCCCTTTAACTAGAGAGCCTCCAGCTGACATCGTACTGCGCATGCGCAGCCCGACCGACGCGCAGGCCAGCGCCGTGGACCCCGGAGGAGCAGGTAATTGATTCCTATTAGTGGGTTGCCTCCTACGATCGCGTGGGCAACCCACTAATTTCGCCGTTCGCGTTTTCGACGCTCCCGGAGGACCACCCGCTGGGAACCCGCAGGCCTGCTAAATTCGAGCCCCTAGAATCCCCAACCTGCGGAAATAGTTTCTCTCTATCCACCCTATCTGTTCCCCTTAATATCTTACAAACTTCAATCAGATCACCCCTTAACCTTCTAAACTCCAGAGAATACAACCCCAATTTGTGTAATCTCTCCTCGTAACTTAACCCTTGAAGTCCGGGTATCATTCTAGTAAACCTACGCTGCACTCCCTCCAAGGCCAATATGTCCTTCCGAAGGTGCGGTGTCCAGAACTGCTCACAGTACTCCAGGTGCGGTCTAACCAGGGTTTTGTACAGCTGCAGCATAACTTCTGCCCCCCTGTACTCTAATTCTCTAGTTATAAAGGCCAGCATTCCATTAGCCTTCTTGATTATTTTCTGCACCTGTTCATGACACTTCAATGATCTATGTACCTGAACCCCTAAGTCCCTTTGGACATCCACTGTTTTTAACTTTTTACCATTTAGAAAGTACCCTGTTCTATCCTTTTTTGATCCAAAGTGGATGACCTTACATTTGTCTACATTGAATTCCATTTGCCACAGTTTTGCCCATTCACCTAATCTATCAATATCCCTTTGTAATTTTATGTTTTCATCTACACTGCTTACAATGCCACCAATCTTTGTGTCATTGGCAAACTTAGATATGAAGCTTTCTATGCCTTCATCTAAGTCGTTAATAAATATTGTGAATAATTGAGGCCTCAAGTCAGATGCCTGCGGGACTCCACTAGTCACATCCTGCCAATGTGAGTACCTACTCATTATCCCTACTCTTTGTCGCCTTTCGTTCAGCCAACTTCCTAACCAAGTCCATACTTTTCCCTCGATTCCATGGGCTTCTGTCTTAGCTAACAGTCTCTTATGTGGGACTTTATCAAATGCCTTCTGGAAGTCCATATAAATAACATCCATTGACATTCCCCTGTCCACTACTTTAGTCACCTCTTCAAAAAATTCAATCAGGTTTGTCAGGCACGACCTACCTTTCACAAATCCATGCTGGCTCTCTCTTTAACTGAAAATTCTCGAGGTGTTAAGTCACCCTATCCTTAATTATAGACTCCAGCATTTTCCCCACAACAGATGTTAGGCTAACTGGTCTATAATTCCCCGGTTTCCCTCTCTCTCCTTTCTTAAAAATCGGAGTGACATGTGCAATTTTCCAATCTAGAGGGACAGTTCCTGAATCTAGAGAACTTTGAAAGATTATAGTTAGGGCATCTGCAATGTGCTCACCTACCTCCTTTAAAACCCTGGGATGGAAACCATCTGGCCCTGGGGATTTGTCACTCTTTAGTGCTATTATTTTCTTTAATAAACTCTAATAAATTAGTCAAACACGATTTCCCTTTCATAAAGCCATGTTGACTCTGCCCGATTGCATTGAGATTTTCTAAGTGCCCTGCAAAAAGCTTCTTAATAATAGATTCTAGCATTTTCCCTATGACAGATGTTAAGTTAACTGGCCTGTAGTTTCCTGCTTTCTGTCTCCCTCCTTTCTTGAATAGAGGAGTTACATTCACTATTTTCCAATCTGATGGGACCCCTCCAGAATCTAGGGAATTTTGGAAAATTAATATTAATGCATCTACTATCCCTGCAGCCACTTCTTTTAAGACCCTAGGACGAAGTCCATCAGGATCTGGGAACTTGTCAGCTTTACGTTCTAATAATTTTTGTAAATGACAAGCAATCAATACAATCTGATGGACTTCTGACTGTACCCTCTTGAGAACTCTAACTTTTGGGTGGGAGCGTGCCCTACCTTTATACTATTCGGCTGCGTTCTGTATGTAAACACTGGTGGACTTATCTCATGGTCGTGAACCATCCCACTTTGCTGGCTTTGAGAAACCACCAAGAATTGTTTAATGTCTTAGTGTTTGTGTAGCTTTTCCCTGTTATCAGGTCTTAGTATGTTTTTACTAGGTTAGGACAATCTGTCTCTTGAATCTTACTGTTTTTCACTATTCTAATGCCTCAGCACTCTTTCAATGACCTCTTAGGTTTCTATAAGTTATTTTCCTCACAGAGATGCAGACCTTTGCCCTCCTATTTTCTTTGCTTGTTTTAAACCATATTCTTACAACTCCTCTCCCTCATACCATCATTTCTGGATACCCCAAGGATGTATCCTTAGCCACTTTTTCCTCATCTACATGTTACCCCTTAATAATATCATGGTGTCAGCTTTCACATGTACATTGATACCCAGTTCTATCTCTCTATCATTCTCTAGATCCCTTTGCTGCCTTGGTGCTGTCAGACTGTCTGTCCAACATCATGTCTAGGATAAATTACAACATGTAGGAAAAGTTCATTTACAAATTGTATCTATAGAGCGAGTTACTTCTGTTGAAGTTGCAATTGTAATATCCATTAGGAGATCACAGTTCTTATTTTGGCACTGCAACACAGATGAGAATTATGTATTAACCCTTAGTTCCCATTAGAAATGTTAAGTACACAACTGACTTTATGGGCTCAATTTTCAAAGTAAAAAACGGGTGGGTTAGGGGGTGGGGGGGGCATTGAAAATTGCCCTATTTCAGACCTGCCTCCAACATGCCCATTTCCGGTTTTCACCGGGGCGGGACGAGGGGCGGGCCTTAAAACTTTTTCAAGGAGGCACCAGGCCGCCATTTTTCTCCAATTCCCGATTTCAACCCCGGGGGGCTGGGATTTCCGGGCCTTCTGTTTTACATCTCGTGAAAGGAGGCGAGAAGACCCAAGACTAACAGGTTGGTGCCTAGAAAGGCACACCTTGTGGGCCTGAAGGAGTAGGAGTGCTTCCCCCAGGCCCAACAAGCCTGCCTGCACTGACCCCCCCCACCCCCCCAAAACTGACCCCCGATCCTGTGCCTGCCCACCCATGCATCCCCCCACCCCCTCCCCATTCATACAAACAAAGACTTACCTGAAGGCATCCTCTCCCTGGCTGGTCTCCTGTCCGACTGAGACCAGCCTGTCAATCAGCTGGTCGGTCAGACAGGAAACCGACAAAAAAAAAAGACATCAAAATCGTAAGAACATCCGGGAAACTTATACTAATGGGTTTCCCAACCTCAATTTGACCCCCCCTACCCACTTCCCAGCTCCATTTTAAAATTGAACCCTATATTCCTGGAATATTTATCTACATCTATGACATACTACATCATTACAACTGCTTGATAATACTGTTCTCAATATGATGTACCAATAATTTGTAGAATGCTGAGTGTATTCAGAATTACTTCACAGTAGATTGTTAAAATTATTTGTTTGGAAAGGGGACGGAGACTATTGCGTCCTCATCACTTCTGAGCACATGACTTTCTTGAAATACAAGGTTCATTTTCTATTCAGAATTTGAAAAGATCATAGTTCTCTTTGCCTAATGATTTTAATTGTGTATCTCTTTCAGTCTGCAGGCGAGCCAATGAAATGATTTAGGATTTATAGAGACTCTCAAAGGGGCCCATCATACTGGGAGTTTGTTGCCAGAATTCTGTTCTGGCCACTGACAGGTTTTACCCACTGTGTTATTGATCATGTTCATGTTGCCACAGGTGGTATGTGCAATTACCCACACCACAGGCTCATCAGTACCATGATCAAGACGGCTCCTATTTACCACCCCCTCCGCCACCACCCCCTCCACCATTTGTCTCAGTTGAAGAGGAAGATGTTGGGATGATGGATGAAAATGGGATCTTGCCTTCTCGTCTGCACCCACGGGTCACTGAGAAGATTCGAGAACTGGTTGCTCAGGGAATTGACCAGGTCTACATGGTCCGGAAGCAGCTAAGGTATAGCTTTGTTTTCCAGTACTTCAGGACAATGAGAAAGCTCAGACAGACATAGAAAATGTACTTAAAGAACAATGCAATAGTGCAAAGTTGTATGTCACTACTGTGTGTAAAGAATCCCACATTAATAATTCCACTGGTGTGTACAGGATGCTTGTATTATAAAATAACAGTATTATAACGTGACAGTTGGTTACTTCTGCAGCTTATTTTCTGTAGTCACAATATAAAAGACTGCTGGACTGGTTTCTAAAGGTGAAAGGTAAAAGAATATTAAGTGTCAAAAGCAAAATACTGCAGATGCTGGAAATCTGAAATAAAAACAGAAAATGCTGGAAATACTCAGGAAGTCAGGCAGCATCTGTGGAGAAGGAAACAATGTTAACGTTTCAGGTCAGTGACCTTTCATCAGACGAAAAGTCATCGACCTGAAACATTGGGCTCCATTTTAGCACCCGTTATCGGGTGTGTTCCTGGCGGGGGGGCTCCGAAAATCGTGGAATCCCGGAGCGGGTTGGGAGCCTGGCTCCAACCCGCCCACTTCCGGGTTCCCCACAGACGCGCCGACGTGGGCGCGCAGCCCCTGCATGTGGGACTCCCGCAGGCAATTAAAGCTGGCGGGTGCCACTTAACAATATTTATCTAGCTATTTCAGGTCATTAACAGACCTGATTAAGGGAATATGTCAGGAGGGGTGGGATTTTAGAAACAACTGGGACTGTTTCCCATACTGGGAGAAACACTCCCAGTTGAAATGGACGTGTTGCGGCTATCAGCCTGTGGCAGCTGCAAAGGTCTATTTGACAGGTGGGGTGGGGGAGACCCTCACTCATTGCAGGAGGCCACTCTGTCACTTGGGACAAAGTTTGGCCTCCACCACCCTCCTCCTGACAATCAAATTCACCAACTTGCACACTTACCCCGGTGTCCAGAGATATGTACCTACCTTGCGGACCCCCTCAGATGTACATCTTCCAGATGGGGGCCGCCGTAGCTGCAGTCATGACCTCCTCGGAGGGCGAACAGCATCACCAGCCTCACCGGCCAAGCCGTCCACCTCTGACACGTGGAGCTCCACAACACAGTGCTGTGACACATCCACCTGCACGGCAGGAGGGAGGGCAACTGCAGAGAGAGATGCGTCGCAGGGGGCACTACCCTCGCCACAGGGTCCACAGACCGAGGCTCAGCTTCCTGGACCTCTCTGAGCAGCAGTGCACACGGAGGCTCAGAGTCACTCGACATGTAGTCGTGCACATCTGCAGCCTCCTTCATGCTGAGCTGCTCCCGGCTGGCCCGAGCACCATCTTCTTACCTGTCGCTGTCAAAGTCACCACTGCCCTCAACAACTTCTCCTCCGCATCCTTCCATGGTGCCACCGGGGACATCGCCGACGTCTCTCAGTCGTCTGCACAAAAAAGCCCTGCAAATACACCTACACCCACTTTGCATTAACACAATGGGTGGCATCAGGTATGGGTCTTCATTGTGATCCTCAGGAAAGGGCATTATTGCACAAACCAGACAACATTCGCAAAGACATGGCAGTAGTGGTGCCAATATAATATGTGATGAGAGTTGGTCAGAAATCAATATAAGTAAAAACCATGACAAACCCTCAAACACCCTTGTGCATCCCGTTCATGCTCACAACACGTTTGCCTTACGCTTCCTACTGCACATGTGTGATGCATGCCTTGTGGCTGCAGCACAGGTAGTGGCAGGTTGAGTGCGGCTGACCGTGAAAGAGATGCATGAGAGGGTGAGTATGAGATAGAGCCATGAGATTGTATGAGGATTGGGTTGAGTGGTAGTGGCGGGATGAGTGCTGGCGAGATGAGTAAGTGCAGGTAAGATGAGGATGAGGTTTGAGTGGGTATGAGGGGTGATGTGACAGAGTAGTGTTGGCAGTGCAAGGAGATGTGGGGTGGGGGTGGTGATGTGGCAGACGGAGTGTAGGGGAATGAGTAAGTGTACTCACTTTGGCTGACCTACTTAGGTCATTGAAGCGCCTCCTGCACTGTATGCAGGTGGGCGATATGTTGGTGGTGCAGGTGACCTCCTCTGCCACCTCGAGTCAGGCCTTCCTGGTGGCAGAGGCAGGCCGCTTCCTCCCACCCGCCGGGGGGAAAATCTCTGTCCTCCCCCTCCTCCTCACCCCATCTAATGATACCTGGAGTGAGGCATCATTAAACTGGGAGCAGCCTTCCCCCTGGGCTGCTCCATGCTGTATTTTTTCCTATTTCTTGCAGCATCAGTCAGTGGAGGACTGCCCCTTTAAATAGAGCTCCTCCAGCTGACAGACCTTACTGCGCATGCGCAGTCCACCCGACACGCAGCTCAGCAGTGGGGAACCCGGAAGACCAGGTAAGTGGATCCAATTAGGCTGCGATCGCGCGCGGGGCAGACTGATTTCACCGGGCGCGTTACCCACGCGCCCATTAGCCCCCCCGCCGTGAACCCGCAGCCCTGGCAATATCGAGCCCATTAACTCTGTTTCTTTCTCCACTGATGCTGCCTGACTTGCTGAGTATTTCCAGCATTTTCTGAGAATGTTAAGGGTGTTGTGAATTGTCATTTTTAACTCTGTTGGCTTTCTTTAATGTTCTTTTTTAATTTTACCTTCAGTGGATGTCCAACTTTCCTTTAAGATGTCTATATAGGAATTGAATTGATATTGTATCTTGCGTCTTGCCAGCAGGATTTACTTTTAAAAGTCAAATGCAGAGATTTGCGAGATCCTTTTGCTTCGTTCTATTTTTTCTGAATGTATTTTTCCATTTAAATAATGAGTGCTGGGGACATCACTGGGGAAACTGGTTGGAAGAAAATAATGAGCCCGACAGTGTGATGAATGTGGATTAAAAGAGAATAATTGAAATAACACACTTAGAAAAAAATCAGAGTTAACGATTGTTAGCTACCCTGAAATTAACTCTCTTCCCTCACAGCCAGCCATTTGTCATCCACCAACTGTAAATAGATCAGAATGGGGAGAATTCAGAAACATGCAAGCAGATCCAAATCCAACCCATTTTGTTAGTCATTCCCACTTGAAATTATAATTCACTAATTTCTGGCCGGCTGTAAGCAGCCTTTTGAACCTTAGCTTTGTGTTCTATTTGGTCAGGGCTACGTCAATCGGGTCAGGCTGGGCTGAGAGTTTTGCTATGGGTCTGGTTGAGTTTCTCTTTATCACCACGTGTGATATTGGGCTGTGTCAGGATTTTTCATTATCGGATGTTGGGTGGGCAGAGCTACGTCCTATTGGGTTGTGATATGCTGGGCTGAAATTGGTATCTGTTTTTCTTTGTGCAGAAAGTTTGTGGAACGGGAATTATTTAAACCTGATGATGTTCCTGAGAGACACAATCTCTCCTTCTTCCCAACTGTCAATGACATCAAAAACCACATCCACGAAGCACAGTTAGCACTACAGAGAGGCGAGCTGGAGTACACACCTGGATCAATGACTGCTGCAGTAAGATATATGTTTGTTACGGTGTGCAAGTAACTCATTGAGCTGAAGAATAGTGGTACTCGAGAATGGAATATTCTTCCTGATTTGAGGTGGGGTGATCTTCTCCCATCACTCCCCACTCTACTATCTCAGATCCTCAGTCTGTGACAGGCCTTCAGTTCCATTCACTTGTCATGGGCAGCAGACCTGTTCTTTTGTCTCTTGCACCAGAAAAAGTTCTGTCAATGGTCATAGTGGGTTTTTTTGCTAGTTAATAGTTTTGTTTTCTCATTCATTTCTTTGAGGTATAGAGCAAAAGTTTTTGTTTAGTTCTTACATTTTATTTTCTAGTTTGGGCTTAAAAAAAATGATTTTTTGAATGATGCCATCTTAGATCATGGTCCATCCAAGTCCTCCTGAATCAATCTGACCCTGAACAACCCCAGTGTTTGGCTTCAAAATTTGCACTAATTGCTCGGGTGCTTCCCAGTTACAGAAACCCACAATATTTGCCTTTCATCATTGCATGACTTTTCCAAATGTGAATCCTCACACTCCAAATGATAAGCATAATTGTTAAAAGGGAATGCTGGCCTCTAGAGTGAGGCTAGATTCTTTTTGGCACAGACCTCAAGTTCCAGCTCAGTAAGGTACTTCTGTACTGCCAGGCAAGACAGAAAATCAGATATAAGTAGAAAACATTTTCAGGGTCTGGGCCCCACACAGATTCACCCAGCGCTGGTTGACATGACAGTAATTGAGTGACCAGCGCTTCTCAGTTCCTGACCAGTAACCAGTTTGTCTCAGTCCCTAAAACAATATTAATTCACGTTGCATTGTGTCATGCTACAGTTAGAAGTGACTGAGACCATGGCACTGACCTGCAAACAGTATTCGTCCAAAAACACAGGAGTAGGCAGCGCCCAGTGTAGTAGTAACCTATGCAGACTAGGAGGTCCGGTTTGATTTCCCATCTGTACACCATTAGCTGAACTCAGATGGGGCAAAAGTGGAGGGGCGACAATTGATGTCATTGTGCATGAGATGAGGAGGGTAAGAATAAGTCAAGAGTTCCTGCTCCTGACTGCTGTCTAGTAATCCGTGCTGGGAAGTGTACGTGAACATTGGGTGAGAACATGATCAGCTGTGTTGCTCTGCAAATAGCCGCTGTGACATATTATCATGGTTCACACATGAAGATTGCCCATTTGGACAACATACTGCAGGGCTTGTGACCGCCATTGAAACGTATCCCAGCAAGGAATTTAGTGCTTTTGGAAGAGAGGAGAAAAGGGAGAAATTTAAGGGAAAAAAAAGAGTGCCTGAGGAATGCACTTATTAAAGAAACTCATTAAAGATACTTTTAGCTTGATGTCCTCAACCATCAAGGCTTTATTTCTGCATATGGTCACCATTGGCAAACTGCATATCTGTTTCATAAAATCTTTGCCAATACAAGTAGTAGGCAGCATCAGCCAATGAAAGTCACTTAGGGCAGATGCCTTTTTTTTCCCCCAAGAAGTAAGATGGCCTTCTCTTCTGTTATAGGGAAGAGGCAGAGGCGTAGGATAAGGAAATGGAGAGAAATTGCCATTTCAGTAAGATCCTCAGGTCTCGATGTGAGGCTTCATATGGACTGCTAACTCGATATATACATTTTGATGAGCAGAGCAAAAGGGTTACAGCTAGGGCTTCAGCCTGTAACACGGATGAGCAAGGTTTCCATATTGGACCTAGTGGATATTTCTACCAAAACTTTGCCCATCCCCATGTGGGATGCAACAAAGATAATCTAGGAGAACATGATTCAGGTAATGGCTATGGCATCCCATCTAGACATACCTTGTCCCCCCGATTTTCAAAAATGTCCTGTTACACTTGGTAGGCGGTCAAACTTGATAGTTACCTACAAGGTACAACAACAGCTTGCATTTATATAGCACCTTTAATGCTTCACAGGAGCATTATCAGATAAAATTTAACACAGAGCCATATAGAGATATTAGGTCTGGTGACCAAAAGCTTGGTCAAAGAGGTAGGTTTTAAGGAGTGACTTAAAGATAGAGAGGCGAAGAGGTTTAGGGAGAGAATTCCAGAGCTTATGGCCTAGGCAGCTGACTGCATGGCCGCCAATGATGGAGTGAAGAAAATTGGTGATGCGCAAGAGGCCAGAATTGGAGGAGCACAGAGATCTCGGAGGGTTTTACAGCTGGTGGAGGTTACAGAGACAGGGAGGGTCGAGGCCATGGAGGGATTCGAACATAAGGAAGACAATTTTAAAATCGAGGTGTTGCCAGACCAGGAGCCAATGTGGGTCAGCGAGCACAGGGGTGATGGATGAGCAGGACTTGGTGCAATTTAGGATGCTGGCAGCAGAGTTTTGGATGAGCTCAAGTTACGGAGATGGTACGTGGAAGACCAGCTAGAAGAGCATTGGAGGTGCAGACAAAATACAGTAAGTTCCTAGCATTCCACTTATTTCAAAGAACTAGATACAGGCTAATCTTGATGATTTTGGCCAAGCAGCAAAGTTGCCATAGATGTCTTAGATATGAGCAGTAGTACTGCAGCCTGAGATAGCGTCCAATGTCACTTTGCATGGCTAACAATCTCCTATTTGCTGGCTGATTTCCAGAAATGGTTCCCTTTCTCAGACAAGAGCTTGCGAACATATGAGAATGACATGCAGAAAAAGACCAGCTGGTCCATTGAGTCTGACCCATAGTCATGTTGCAGTTGAGCATAGTGATTCTCAATGCTCCTCACTCACCAGCAGCCATGTAATCTCCTGGCATAGGCAAAAAACAGATTTTAAAACACCTAAGGCCAATTCAGGGAAACAAAAAATTCCAGGAAATTCTTCAATCCCTGAAGGTGATCAAAATGAGTTCCAGGAGACTACAGTGACCATGAGGCACAAAACCCAACGTCCCATCACAGAGTGGTTTGTGGATATGTTGATAAGCTTCCAAAAGCACCAGCAAAACCCACAAATAATCGCAGAAACGGTTCAAAGAGTAGCATCCCTTATTGAAAAATACATATTCTTTGTGAATATAGCATGTGATTTTAACTCTTTAACTGTAAAGTATCCACCAAGGTGTTGAATAGCTGTATGAGAGAAAACCAAGAGAATAAGTTAAATTGTGGTGTTCTCGGCTATCTCTGCCAATGCTACTTTTGAGGACGTGCATGAGCTTGGCATGACTTGATTCACTCTTTGACTTTGTGTGTGT
Organism: Heptranchias perlo; assembly: GCF_035084215.1. Classification (NCBI taxonomy): domain Eukaryota; kingdom Metazoa; phylum Chordata; class Chondrichthyes; order Hexanchiformes; family Hexanchidae; genus Heptranchias; species Heptranchias perlo. The sequence continues at coordinate 74,189,968 of NC_090331.1, read as the reverse complement.
GTTTTCCCTTCTTCTCGCCATGTTATTGTTTTCATGGCCACTAACTGGAATGATGCCTGATGTAATACTGTTGGATCATTGCTTGTATTTGGAAATTAGCAAAAATTTGATTGACAAAATACTAGATTTAGGAGAGTCTGGAAAATTCTTCCTGCTCATAGTTCATATTTGGTGTGGGTAATCATTGTTGGCAGTTTGTAAAACATTAATATTTGACAGTAAAAGATTAATGCTTGACAAAAAAAAATCATGAACTTTATAGCCATAAAAGGTGAATGTTTGTTTAGGCTATCTGATAGTGTCAGCTTGGCTTAGTTGGTAGCACTATCACCTCTGAACCAGAAGGTTGTGGCTTTTTGATAAAACATTAAACTGATGCCATGTCTGCCTTTCTGGTGGTTCAGATAGACTGTAAATATTCTGTGTCATTATTTGAAGAACAGGGAGTTATCTCTGTTCTAGTCAACATTCGTCCCTCAGAAATAGATTCATTGGTTGTTTACCTCATTGATGTTTGAGGGGTCTTGCCGCATATAAAATGGCTGCTGTGTTTGACTACGTAACTACATAATCACCCGAGTTCATTGTAACGTAATTGTAAATGTGAAGCCTTGAGACATTCCAAAGAGATATGTTAAGGCACTATATCAATACAAGCCTTTTTAGCACACTACATGTTCACAGTTTTAGACAAGCTGCCTAGTTGACTCATTATGCCATGAACAGCCACTTGCCCTTAGAGGGAAGGAGAAGATACAACCTGTGCTGTTTAGTGTATCTCCAGGTGGCCTGTGTGAGAGCAACGCTGGCTGTATCGTTGACTTCTGTGCTACCTCAAATCTATTTCTATTTAACCGATGAAGATGATTATCTTTCCAGCTGCAGTGGACGGCTTCCAATGGGAGTCTGCATACAGAGACAGTGACCGTCACACTTGCATCTGCGCATGGGGATGGTAAGTGTTAGTACAAATTTTAAATAGCATTATGGTCTCAAATCCATAACTATTGTGAAGCAAGAGTTGACTGTGCCAACTCTCTAGCCTTTGGTTAAGGTGTAAGAATATAGCAAGGATAGGAAAGAGGAATGACCATTGAGATCAACTAGCACTTTTTTTTAGTTTCTCCATTTAATAGGTTATTTTCTTTAACAGTCTTGACTCAGTGGTAGCACTCTCGCCTCTGAGTCAGAAGGTTGTGGGTTCAAGTCCCACTCTGAGGCTTGAGGGCATAATCTAGGCTGCCAATTCAATGCAGTAAAAAGGGAATGCTGCACTGTCGGATGTGCCATCTTTCAGATGAGATGTTAAACCGAGGCCCTGTTTGCCCTCTTGGGTGGATGTAAAAGATGCCATGGCACTATTCGAAGAAGAGCAGGGGAGGGTCTCCCCGATGTCCTCAACGATATTCCCTTAACCAACAGATTATCTGGTCATTATCTCATTGCAGTTTGTGGGACCTTGTTGTGCACAAATTGGCTGTCGCTTTTCCCACATTACAAGTGACTACACTTCAAAAGTACTTCATTGGCTGTAAAGCACTTTGGGACATCCTGAGGTCGGGAAAGATGCTTAGATAAATGCAAATTCTTTCTTTCATTGTTCACATTATCGCAGTGCTGTACATTCTCTAGCAGAGGATAGGCAGACAACGCACCTCTATGTGTGAAACTATTAAAGCTAACCATTAGGTGTGTGAGGAGACTATAGGTTGGCTTACCATGCAAGAGGAAACAAAGAATGGGGAATCCTAGCGAAGCCTGGAGTACCTCTTCCATTCTTATTCTTTCCTTCTATATAGGAAGTGATTGAATTATTCTGATGCCATCTTAAAAACATGAAGGAATTTCTGGTGCAATTAACTTGTGTATGCGTTTAATCATTTTTCTGTAAGAAGCCAATATTTCCTGTAGAAATGTAGGTAGCCCTAAACAGTATTCATATATTGTCTTCCCTCCCCAATACAAACAGAACTCATTCAGCTTCTGTAGAAATGTAGACATCCCTACATTATATTGTAGACAATATTTATATATTGTCTTTTTCCTCCACAAAGACAAAGGAACTTTTTTAAGAACATAGCTAACTGAAATCCTGCTTAAATTCACAATATTTTGTCTGGCAGAGACCATATGAAACAAATATGTAATAGACAAATATATAATATTTTTACTGTTGAAGGATTAATGAAACTCTGCTTCCGTCACATCTGCATCCAGAGTATTGCTAGAGTGGAACTTCATGATGTCATTTAAGAAAGTGTGCACAAAATGCATGCCCTCAGATTGCCTTTATTAAAACTGATTGGGAATTTTTCCCTGTAGTGTTACTGCAGAATGCTCACCTCCCAGTTCATTACATTTTAATTGTGAGTGCTGCCCGTCACCCAGGTCCCCGTAGCAACGTGCTGCATAACTTATATCAGCTCCAGAGCAGATTGTGTCTCAGTGTTCCTTGGGGATGATGAGAGGCAGTAGCTCTCGCGGCCTCTCACCATGTCTTTGGCGAGACTCCCTGTAGTGGTGGTTGCAATAAATATGAAGAAGTTTGTGGACTAGGTTGCCTTGATCTACTCTGCGACCTGGAGGATGTTTACATGGCAATGACCAGCCAGTTTGGAGAAAACTTGGAGGTTAAACAGTCACATTTAAAAATTTTAATTAGTAAGGATATTATGCATATTTCACATATGAGTGTTGTCAATTCGCAGAGAGTACCACAGCTGATTCAATCATCACAAAGGTGGAGTCAGCCCAGATGGCAGATACACTATCTCCAGAGGCAACTCGGCTTCCATCTTCACACTCCTCACTGCAACCAAAGCTTTTTGCACAATTACAGGTCAGATCAATGTGTTGTTCTACTAAAGGAAACCTAGATCTCCACTTTTCCTGAACGTGTTGATTTACGTTCTTCCAATAACTCTCCCTTCCCTCATTAGAAGTTCTGCCATTCAAATTTACTTTCAGAATTCATTATTAGTATCCTAATGCTTGAGTCCATCTGCTGCTGAAACCCACGTCCATGCTTTTGTTCCCTCCTGACTCAACTATTCCAATGCTCCGTAAACTTGAACTCATCCAGAACTCTGCCGTCCATATCTTAACTCACACCAAGTCCTGTTCACCCATCACACCTGTGCTTGCTGACCTACATTGGTTCCCGGTCCACCAACGCCTCAATTTTAATTTTCTCATCCTCGTGTTCAGTTCCCTCCATGGCATTGCCCCTCCCTATCTCTCTAACCTCCTACAACCCTTCGAGAACTCTGTGTTTCTTCAACTCAGGCCTCTTGTATATCCCCCACTTCTTTCGCTCCACCATTGGCGAGCATGCTTTCAGTCATCTCGGCCCTGAGCTCTGGAATTCCCTCTCCAAACCCCTTCACTGCTCCTCCTCTGAGATGCTATTTAAAACCTACCTTTTTTACCAAACATTTGGTTACCTGTCCTAATGTCTCCTTCTTTGGCTTGGTGTCAATTTTTGTCTGATTACGTTCCTGTGAGACGCTTTGGGATGTTTTACCACATTAAAGGCACTATATAAATGCAAGTTGGGGTGTGTGTGTGTGAGTGATTGTCAGTGTTCAAGAATGCTAGCGCTTATCTATTGACCAACCACTAAACAGTTGCATTGGAGATGCCCACATCTTTTAAAATGTCTGTAAGAACATAATACTGTGACTTTAATGTGTCAATTCTTTGTACACTTGTGTGTTAGACATCAGTACAGCTCCAATTCTTCCTCTTTCATTCAACCTCCACATGCAAATGAGTTGCCATCATCCAAGGAGGGAAAATCAACTGCGACACTGTTCCTTTTTCCCTCCCTTCCTCTCCAAGATTTTGACTCTTATAGATCCATAATTCCAGCAGCCGGCCGATATCCAAGTGGTCATTCTACCGAAACCATCGGCAGGTTATTGAACCATGGATTACATCACTGCGAAGCCCAATGCTGTTTTCAGCTGATGTCCACATGCACACTTTCCAGCAGGGGTAATTGAATAGCAATCAGGAATGGAAGTCTTGATTGATTTTTTTTTTCTCCCACTGTAACCAGAGGTGCTGAGACCAATTGTAGCACTCCAAATGCTGCCTGGAATTAGATCAACTAACTCAGCATAGAATGCAAATTGAACAGACCCCAAACAGTCAGAGGGAGATAGAAGAGCAAATATATAGGCAAATTTCAGAGAAGTGCAAAATAGTAGGGGATTTCAACTACCCTAATGTTAACTGGGACACAAACAGTGTGAAGGGTATAGAGGGAGCAAAGTTCTTAAATTGCATTCAGGAGAACTTTTTTATCCAGTATGTAGCAAGCCCAACAAGAGAGGGGGCAGTTCTGGATTTAGTTTTAGGAAATGAGGCTTGGCAGGTGTAAGGAGTATCAGCAGGGGAGCATTGTGGTGGTAGTGATCATAATTCAGTTAGTTTTAGAATAGTTATGGAAAAGGACAAAGATAGAATAGGAGTTAAAGTTCTCAATTGGGGAAAGGCCAATTTTACTAAGCTAAGTAGTGATTTAGCAAAAGTGGACTGGAAACAGCTACTTGAAGGTTAAATCAGTGTCAGCAGTGGGAGGGATTCAAGGGGTGCAGAGTAAACATGTTCCCACAAAGAAAAAGGGTGGGGCTGCCAAATCTGGAGCCCCCTGGATGTCAAGGAGCATACAGGATACGATAAGGCAGTAAAGGAAAGCTTATGTCAGACACCGAGAGCTCAATACTACAGAAAGCCGAGAGGAGTATAAAAGTGCAGGGGTGAAAGTAAAAAGGAAATTAGAAAAGCAAAGAGAAGGCATGAAAAAATACAGGCAAGTAAAATCAAGGAAAACCCAAAGATGTTTTATAAATACATAAAGAGCAAGAGGATAACTAAGGCAGAGACCAAAAAGGTAACCTATGTGTGGAGGTGGAAGATGTTGGTATGGTTCTTAATGAACACTTTGCGTCTGTCTTCACAAAAGAGAGAGACGATGCAGACGTTGTAGTTGAGGAGGAGTGTGAAATATTGGATGGGATAAACTTAGTGAGAGGAAGTATTAAGGGGATTAACATTTTTGAAAGTAGATAAATCACCAGGGCCGGATGAAATGTATCCCAGGCTGTTAAAAGAAGCAAGGGAGGAAATAGCGGAGGCTCTGACCATCATTTTCTAATTCTCACTGGATACAGGTGTGGTGCCGGATGATTGGAGGACTGCTAACATTGTACCATTTTTAAAAAGAGAGCGAGGGATAGACCGAGTAATTACAGGCCAGTCAGTCTAACCTCGGTGGTGGGCAAATTATTGGAATCAATTCTGAGGGACAGGATAAAGCGTCACTTAAAAAGGCACGGAGTAATCAAGGACAGTCAGCACGGATTTGTTAAGGGAAGGTCGTGTCTGACTAACTTGATTGAATTTTTTGAGGAGTTAACAAGGAGGGTGGATGAGGGTAGTGCATTTGATGTAGTCTACATGGATTTTAGCAAGGCTTTTGACAAGCTCATGGGATCCAAGGGAAAGTGGCAAGTTGGATCCAAAATTAGCTCAATGGCAGGAAGCAAAGGGTAATGGTGATTGGAAGGGTGTATCCAGTTGGGTCCGCAGGGCTCAGTACTAGGTCCCTTGCTTTTTGTGATGTATATTAATGATTTGGACTTAAATGTAGGAAGCATGATCAAGAAGTTTGCAGATGATACAAAAATTGGTCGTGTGGTTGATAGTGAGGAGGAAAGCTGTAGACTGCAGGAAGATATCAATGGAATGGTCAGGTGGGCAGAAAAGTGGCAAATGGAATTCAATCTGGAAAAGTGTGAGGTAATGCATTTGGGGAGGGCAAACAAGGCAAGGGAGTACACAATAAATGGGAGGATACTGATTGGTGTAGAGGAAGTGAGGGACCTCGGAGTGCATGTCCACAGATCCCTGAACATAGCAGTTCAGGTAGATAAGGTGGTTAAGAAGGCACATGGAATACTTTCCTTTATTAACTGAGGCATAGAATATAAGAGCAGGGAGGTTATGCTGGAACTGTATAAAACACTGGTTAGGCCACAGCTTGAGTACTGTGTACAGTTCTGGTCACAACATTACAGGAAGGATGTAATTGCACTAGAGAGGGTACAGAGGAGATTTATGAGGATGCTGCCAGGACTGGAAAATTTTAGCTATGAAGATTGTATAAGCTGAGGTTGTTCGCTTTGGAACAGAGGAGGCTGAGGGGTGATTTAATTGAGGTGTACAAAATTATGAGGGGCCTAGATAGAGTTGATAGGAAGAACCTATTTCCCTAAGCAGAGAAGTCAATAACCAGGGGGCATAGATTTAAAATGATTGGCAGAAGGATTAGAGGGGAGCTGAGGAAAAATGTTTTCACCCAGAGGGTAGTAGAGTTCAGGAACTCACCGCCTGAAAGGGTGGTGGAGGCAGAAACCCTAAACTCATTTAAAAAGTACCTGGACGTGCACCTGAAGTGTCGTGACCTACAAGGCTATGGACCAAGTACTGGAAAGTGGGATTAGGCTGGGTGGCTCATTTTCGGCTGGGGTGAACACGATGGGCTGAATGGCCACCTTCTGTGCCATAAATTTTCTATGATTCTATGACCTTCTGGTCCGTATGGCTTAGTACCACATCAGATGGTGCATTTACCCATTGAGCCATCGAGGCAACTGGCACTCACTTTGAGAAAATTAATGCTTTGGATGGTCAGATGACTTTTCCCTATTCTGCTGAAGATCATCCTTGATGTGATCTTTTTCTCCTGTTGCAAAAACAGCAGACTTATATCTATTGTTTCCCAGGATGGAGAACATTCTATCTGTTATCATTTCTTTGGTTTGATAGTTATCAGGTTTTGGTCCTTCCTTTCAGCTGCTGCACATATAGAAAGGAGGTTTCATCAAAGCTTAGGAATTTTGACATTTCAGTTTAACCTGAAACTGAAACCAATTTTACATGTTGTGCAATCAGCAGCTCATTGGATTGCATTCTGTTCCAGCTTACCTCACTCAACCCCAATCTAGGGCAAGAATGTTCTTAAAGGGGCAGTATTCCAGGTGATTTTCTTTCGCTTTAGCAATTTCTATTTTGATGTGGAAGGTTGAACTTCTCTCAAAGCATTAGTTATTTACAATGTCATTTACTGTTTGCAAATTGTTTTCTTTCTTTCTCTGTCTAAGGGCTTACAGTTACAACCAGCTTTCACTTCTGATACAACCACAGCAGTTGTTACATTAAATTCCCATCAACCAGGCATCAGTAGCCCGTCTACAGTTCTGGATTCAAGTAGCCCCACTGCACAGCAGCAGCAGGTTTACAGCCAAGCTCACTTCCTGCAGCTCAGCAGTTCACTGTCAGAGTGTGACTCTGCAGCTTCAGCCTTGGTCGGTGTGTCAGTATCTGAGCAAAATATGGTCAGCATGGGGCAGCTGGTAACAGTAGGAGCACCTGTCGGTGGAGACACTGGCCTTGATGGAGGAGTTCACCAAATCTTGCTTGGACCTGGGCAGACCATCCCTGTACAGATCATGGAAGCCTCCTCACCTTGTATAGTCAGTAAGTTCAGTTACTTTTACTTGTTAATGAAACTTGTTGCTTGACTCTTAAATCTGTTCAGAGATATCCTAGATTTAATGAATTCATAATTTGGGGTTGTTCTCACCTATTGTAGGCAAACACAGCCAATTTATTCACAGCAAGGTCCAACAAGCACCAAATGAGATAAATTACCAGTTAATCTGATTTGGTGCAGTTGGTTGAGAGCTAAATGTTGGGCAGAACACCAAGAGAACTCCCTGCTCTTCTTTGAATCATGCCTTAGGATCTTTTATGTCCATCTGAATGACAAACAGGGCCTCAGTTTAACACCACATCCTCCAACAATGCCCTTTCCCTTCAGCATTGGATTATGTGCTCAAGTCCTGCAGTGGGGCTTGAACGCATAACCTGTGCCTCAGAGGTGATAGTGCTACCATTCAGCCAAGCTGACAAATTAACCTCATTGAAATAAATTTCCAAATCTTGGGAACTCTTGTCTTGAAATTATACAAAAACAGTGTTCTCTGTCACATCTGTAGGTTTAGTCTTCACTCAATACTATAAAGAGGGAGGAAATGTGTATCTGCCTATTTAAGTTTTGGTAGAACAATGTAATATCACAATATTACAAATGTAGCTTTATCCCACACTATCATGTACGTAGCATATAAGAAAGATTGCACAATTCTTCCTCATTTTTCAAGCTCCACACAAAATAGAAATTTAGCCCTCACCAACTTGGGGATTGCAGGTGAAGAAATCAAACATTATGTCTTCAAGAGAAATTGCACAAATAACATTCTTGATTGTTCTCTGATATACTGAATAAGAGGCCAGACTTTAGTCTGCATCTTCAGTTCTTTCTTTCCCTTTGGCAGCAGTTTTGTTCTGTGCCTCAAAAGACAAAGTTAGTTTCAGTGTTCTTCATCTTCATCCAGTGGATGTGGTGTATTTGGATTTTCAGAAGGCTTTCGATAAGGTCCCACACAGGAGGTTGGTGAACAAAGTTAGAGCACGTGGAATTGGGCGTAATATACTGGCATGGATTGAGAATTGGTTAACAGACAGAAAACAGAGAGTAGGCATAAATGGGTCTTTTTCAGGTTGTCAGACTGACTCGTGGGGTACCGCAGGGATCGGTGCTTGGGCCCCAGCTATTCACAATCTATATCAATGATTTGGATGAGGGGACTAAATGTAATATTTCCAAGTTTGCTAATGACACAAAACTAGGTGGGAATGTGAGTTGTGAGGAGGATGCAAAGAGGCTTCAAGGGGATATAGACAGGCTAAGTGAGTGGGCAAGAACATGGCAGATGGAATATATTGTGGAAAAATGTGAAGTTATCCACTTTGGTAGGAAAAACAGGAATGCAGAGTATTTTTGAATGGTAAGAGATTGGGAAATGTTTATGTTCAAAGGGACCTGGGTGTCCTTGTACATGAGTCACTAAAAGCTAACATGCAGGTGCAGCAAGCAATTAGGAAGGCAAATGGTATGTTGGCCTTTATTACAGGAGGATTTGATTATAGGAGTAAAGATACCTTACTGCAATTATATAGGGTCTTGGTGAGACCGTAGCTGGAGTATTGTGTACAATTTTGGTCTCCTTACCTAAGAGAGAATATGCTTGCCATAGAGGGAATGCAACGAAGTGCAACAAACTGATACCTGGTATGGCAGGATTGTCGTATGAGGAGAGATTGAGTAGACTAGGCCTATATTCTCTAGAGTTTAGAAGAATGAGAGGTGATCTCATTGAAACATACAAAATTCTTACAGGGCTCCACAGAGTAGATGCAAGGAGAATGTTTGCCCTGGATGGGGAATCTAGAACCGGGGGTCACAGTCTCAGAATACAGGGTAGGCCATTTAGGACTGAGATGAGGAGAAATTTCTTCAGTCAGAGGGTGTGAATCTTTGGAATTCACTACCCCAGAGGGCTGTGAAGGCTCAGTCATTGAACACATTCAAAACAGAGATCGATAGATTTCTAGATATTAAAGGCATCAAGGTATATGGGGATGGAGTAGAAAAATGGCGTTGAGGTAGAAGACCAGCCATGATCTTGTTGAATGGCGGAGCAGGCTCAAGGGGCCAGCTGGCCTACTTCTGCTCCTATTTCTTATGTTCTTATCTCGAGTGGCTCGCGGGTTTGCTGAGAGGAAAATCGCTTGAAAAAGTTTTTCTTAGCCCAAAATGGTGCCAGTAAGAATTTTGCTGTGATTTTGACCTGACCACCATCAAATCCAGGTGCAGTCACCGATCCATGCCAGTAGCTGGTTTTAAGATTTGACTGTCCCCCTACCCAGTTTGGCCTACGCATGACTGTAGTCCCACACTGTTGTTGACTCTTAATGCACTCTGAGGTGGCCTAGCAAGCCACAGTGCAAGTAGGAATGGGCAATAAATGCAATAATGCCAGCATTACCCACATCCTTACAACAACTTAAAATAAAATGCCATGAATATTTTCCAGTGACCAACTCTAACAACACTTGTCTCTGATGTCTTTCATCAAAGGACAACTTATCAATGTGTAGCTTGCTTTTAACTCAGTAGAAGAACTCAGCATCAGCAACTCGTCTGTTGAAAAGAGATCTTGGTCTTTAAGATGTTGAACCTTGAATCACACAGTTACAATGACACCCTGGATCCAACCAGCAGTTATCTCCCTCCAGGCCTGATAGAGAATCAAGTGTGCTTAGGGAGCACTTGCTAGACTTGAAGATGCATTGGTCATGCCAAACTCTGAGCTGATTCATCTTGAAAGCAAGGAGACATTGGGGGCGGGGGAGCCTCCAGGTATCACTAACATCTTCCAGCATTGGTCATCAGATGGTTCCAGCTTTTGATTTGGTCACACAGGCACTGTCAGAATGACCAAAGGATCCTGGTCTTCAACTGGCTTGGGTGTCTTTGCTTCCACCAGTGCAAACATTAGTACTGGCTGATGGAATCAATGCATCTCCAGAACAGGTGTCATTCTGACAATAAGCCTGCACTAGAAGCAGTTCTGGTCACAGACCATGTCCACCATCACCAGTAACCTGCTTGTAAGAGAAAGAACAAATTGTCATCCAAGAGCCTCCAATTAGAGATTTTCTTGAAGAGTTGTTCATGATCAAGTTTTCAATCATTATGAGAAATTTTATACCATGTATAATTTTATACCATGTATAAAATTATATCAGGTTTGTTAAACAGGCTCAGACTCCTCCACTATTCAATCCCTGTAACAATCCATTAGCACTGGTACTTGCTCTAGTGTTGTCCAGGCTAGGTATGTCTCAGGCTTTAGTTTTCTCAGTCAATCAGCTACTTTGGACATTCAAGTGGACCCTTCTCTCTTTTCTGAGGAAGACAAGAAGGGAAAGGCAAACTAGGACGTGGTGGTCTGACTCCTTCCCCATCTAACACAAACCTCAGCTGGAACATAGGCTCAAAGCTCACTGTGCTCTTGATTCAAAAAGTGCATTATCCCAATTGCTTCATAACTAGGGCAGACTCAGAATTAATAAGTGGCACACCAATCTTGTAGATATGGCAGACCATACTTTTGTGGGGTATTCGCTACCATCCCAAACCCCTTTCCTTATCACATGCACCGCCATGAAGAATCTGTAGCCTACTTTTAATTCAACGATTTTGGGAAAACTTGCTCCAAGCAGCTATAGGTAAACCAAGCATGCTGTACCATATCCCCCAGGTTTCTGAGGGATTCCTGTACTGTCAACTCCCTGCCAATTCATAGTCTTTCACTTCCAGATGAAGAAAGGCAAGTCATCTATTCTGGGGAAAGCTCCAGTACTTCCTGAAAATAAACCAGAATGACTTTGCACAAGGGATGCTCCAAATGTGTGAAGTTTGTTCACAAACAGCTCCCCCAAAGTGAATTGGTGATTACCTAGATCCCTTTTATTGCCAGGAATAAAGTCCAGGCCAACATAGACAACAATGGCTTTATTACCAAGTTCCTCCAGCATTTGGCTATGATCTGTTCAACATGGGAGCCAGGACATCTATTTCATATGGCTGACTTGTAATGAAAACTGATGGATTTGTCCGTCTTGGTAACGGCCTCTTTGAAGACCAATCAGGACCATGCTGGAAAACTTCAAAAAGCACCATCATTAGGTGTTGGTAAGGGATACATTGAAGCTGATTTTGCTGCCTCCTGTCAGCCAAGCCGTAGTTGGAATTTTGAACTGCAGGAAAAGAAAGGCCACTGTCTACACCTCCATGCTACTGAAACTTGCCTACCTATCACCATGCCTCACAAATGGAGAGGACACCAATAGTATACCACCAGTTTGCAGGAACCATCAAAAATATTTCTCCAGGTCAGGAAAACTCAGTGCTCTATTCCTGTTACTTTGTGATTCCAAAAGATATGGGGTTGAGGGAGGCATTTGATCAACCATAGACCTCAGTGCCCTGAATTCGTTCATCTGAGGGAGAGGTAGTGCAATTTGGCGACTGACTGGTTGCAGTCATCCTAAACCCCAAATACTTCCATATTGGTATCAGACATTACAGTCCCACACAGAGTACCCCAGGTTCAACACCGACTATGCTCAGTACCAGTACAGAGTGCTGATGTTCAAGCTCACATCACCCCTCAAGGGTCTTTACCAATTGACTCTCAGTAGCAGCAATCATTCTAAGGCAAACAAGATTCTATAGTAGTTAATCAGGCAATCCTCAACAGAAGATGCAGCCTAGCAGACCCTGATTGGAGTTTGAGCAAATGAGAAAGAATATTCAAACAATACCTTCAGTATGGTCTTCTGAATATTTTGATTGAAGTTTAACCTGCACATACAAAGCCCCTTCCCAGCCTACTCTCATGTTCCTGTCTGATGTGGCAGCATTCCTAATTGTGTGATATTTTGCATCGTTATTGTATTTGCACTCTGCAGGTTCCAAGGTTGTGTTCTGCTTTCTCTGGGTGAAAAAAAACTGAGTGTGAGACCTAGAGCTGGACTTATTTTACAGTATAACAGGGTAGGATTACCATAGGTGCAATTTTTTGTAAAGGGGAAATGGCAAACTTAATTTCTGCCATAGACAATAGCCAATATCCTCCTGTGTGGAAATTAAACTTCATTCAAAGAATTAAAAAGACTATACCAAAAGTAGGTAATCTAACTGTGCTCTTCTGCGCTGTGGACTCATAACACAGGCGATTGAATTGACATTGCCAATGTTGTTTATGTTCCTTGATGGCCATTAGAGAGAAGAGACCTTTATCCATTCTGTCACATTTGAATTCAAATCCAGGTGCTGGGTAAAGTGAAAGGAAGTTGTTTTAACTGCATTGTCAACAATTCTCAGCAGCATCCAATGGAAGGATATGCACCGTAACTTCTTGGCTGATTTCACCCAGAGTTTCCTCATGCGAGACCCTTGAAAATTGTTGCCTAAGTGATACTTGAGATCGCATATTTCTGTTTTTAAGTGTTACATTCTGACTGATACCACACTACAGACAGTAAGTCCTAATAACACAGTTTTAAATTTATTATATGGATACTGGTATCTGTTTCCCTTTCCTACTTAGGAGAAGACATGTTTATTAATAGGCAAATTTCTGTTGTTTTGATCCATATTGTTGCTCTTCACTTGACTTTTTATTTTTTTTAAAAATGTGATTCTAGCCCAGGACAGTTGTGTTAACCAAGTGAAAGAGGAATCTGAAGATGGGAGTCTACCTGCAGCTGGGTCCTGCATGCCTGAGATAGCTGGACCAGGAGACTGAAGATCTTCATCCACTCCATGTATGCAACCAAAGAAACAGATGGTTCCCGGTGACTCGTGCTCAATAGCACCTTGGTGTGGGGAGATTCCTGAACTATCATGGAACATATGGGAGATCCTGGTGGCAGACACAGACCAGGTTAAAGCTTTTCTTGCACTCCAGTAACAGGAATATGTTTGCCTATTTTGTAAGGCAAGAATTTTTAAAAATTTTTTGTCGCATGGACCTTCTGCTCAACCTGCTCCATGAGAATGGATAGTGGGGGCATCTGAACATTTTAACAAATATTAGCTGCTCAGAGCTGCTTAAAGAAATATTCTCAGTTTTGATGATCTACCTAATATGTATCCTTGAAATATCAACAAAAACAAATAACAGATCAGCACTTTGTGCAGGTCAGTATTCACTAGCTGGTATTGGAGCCTGTGCCAGCAATATAAGGATCATCATAAGTACAGGTTTCCACTATAAGGCTGCTGCAACTCTTAATTGGAAATTCTTTTGCTCACACTGCTTGCCAGTGTTGGCTATAGGTTCTTCTGGTGCTGGTACCAGATCTATGCTGATGAGAGTACATGAATTAAAAGCATGCTGGATCTGATCAGACCAATATATTTATTCTGAAATTTTTGGAAACACAGTGGAAAAAATGTGGACCGATTTGTACTGGCTGGTGGTTTGTTTGGTGCCAGAGAAGGAGGCAGATTTAAGGTCTCGTAGTTTCTTCAAAGCTGCAGAGGAGAAGCCACTCTTGGGATTTTCTAATACAGACCATATAGCATGCAGAGCTTGGAAATGTAATTAGGTTTGAGCTCTGGGACCTACAGCCTTTGAGAGTTCACCACCAGAAAGTATTCTTCTGACACCTGACATATGAGTGGATGTGTTGTTGCAAATTTCTTTGTTTTGCTGGATTCCTGCCAGTAGCAGCCCCTACTATTTTTTGGAACATTTGCTCGTGGCATGAAGTAGTCGGAATCCAGAGAGGCAAAGTTACAATTAAAGAAAACATTATTTCTTTAACTCATTGGATTCGAAGAGGAGTATATTGTATTTGAAGATTAACTCTCTGAGGTCCTGGACTGTTGGGAGGGGGAGGAGAGTTTGGGAAAAATGTACAGCTCTTATCTATGTAAGCCAGTGTAATTGTGATTGAGGTGCTTTGTTCTGTAATGGGCACTGGGATCTGGAGGCAACCTCTGACCAGACCTTTTGATTGTGAGAGTGTTCTTCCATGTCTTACACACCGGCCTTTAATTAGCGATGAACAATGCAAGTGCAACCATGGCAGAACTATCGCTAGAAGTTTTTTCACATTTTTGGGGGTGTGGGTCTCTTTAATGGTGAGGGGCAGAGAATTACTACAAGCATTTATTTCAGTACTATTTCACCTTTTGACTTGGAAGCTTTTACCATTATCTGGTTAACCATAAAAATTAAACAGATAACTGAATGTAAACATACATTGTGTATTATCTTTAAATATGATTTGCCCATGGCATCTCAAAATTGCTATTTTTTTTCTTTTTGGGAAGCCTTAAAGACTTCCAGAACACATGCACAGTTTGAAAATTAAGGTAAAGGAAATGCACCTCTGTGAGGAGATGATGATCGAGTGGTTAAACCAACAGAACATCTTCAGTAATAAAATTATTTATTCCAGTAGTGTAAAACAGATGGAATGACTTTATTTTGGCCTAGGTAGGACCAACTCTTCTGTTGTCCTTTCAGCAAGCTAACTGAGAACTGCCAATACACTCTACCCTGATTGTAACACAAGCATTAGGAGCATTAATTGTGCTTTTCTGATTACACAAATCTACCTGACATGTGAGCCATTAAACAGAAGTACACTTGCTTCAGTGAAGTTTGATCACAGATAATGTTTAGTACATCAGTGTTTGCAGAAGATTGCAATGTTTTATGAAAGTTTACAGCAGAAGTAAAAATAATTCAAATAAAGCCAATTTTAATTGTAATTTGTCTCTTTTCATTCAGGTACATAGTAAATTATGTTTTGAGAACAGTTGCTGTGCTCTGTGAGTGAGATTGATATATATGATTGTTGTACAAGGCTGCCAATGGTACGATACATCACACTCACAATTGCGTGAGTTGACAACTTTGCCAGCTGAGTCTTTCTCGGTGCTGAAGACAACAGGCAGGCCCTGTGTCGATGTAATACCCAATTCCACCTGTAGTGATCTGGCTGTTGGTTGCATTTCAACTGGGGAATTAGCCACAAGGTAAAGGGTTGTATGGTCAGCATCAATGACATACACTGGATCATTGATGAAAACAAGAAAGAATTTGGCCAAGCCTGCTTCTGTCAGGAGGCGCTCAGTGGATAGTGTGGTAATACAATGACCATTTGTCATGCATTGTTGTTTACGTTCTTTAAGGAAGGTATCTATTCAGATCAGCAGCTCACCAGATTTGCCAGAGGCCAACTTCTCAATGAGATAGCAAAGCCCTTCAAAAGCAACGCCTTAACATTATGAACTAAAAAGAAAAATTGGGAGTGCTAAAATCTGGAATTGCATAGCGGTTGGTAACCTCTCAGATGTTGACTGAAGTGCATTTTGTGCTTTAACTTACTGTTTGGCATTGAGAATTGTCCCATTTCTGGAACATAAGATTGAGGTTATTGCAAATAAACCAATTTGCTTTGAAGCCACACTTGTGATCAGATATCGGTTTGTTCTGAAAGTAGGGTTTCAATGGCAGAGAGCGAGGGAGTTCTGCATTGAGGGACGTATTTCTTTCAGATGAGTCGTTCAGCTGAGGCCTTGTCTGCCTGCCTAGGTTGATGTGAAATACCTCATGGCACTTTTTTGAAGACAAGCTGTGGGAGTTCTTCCTGGGTAATCTGGCCAACATTCATCCTTCAATCAATACCATTAAAACAGATAAATAACTAATCATTTATCTTACTGCTGTATGTGGGACCTGGCTGTCTGCAAGTGGGCTGCTGTATTTGCCTACAAATTAAGTGACTGCATTTCAAAATTAGGCATTGATCATGAAGGTTTCAATAATGGAACAAATGTACTCTAAGAATTTCAGTTTGGGATCAAGCAATACACCAAGGTGCTACATCTGACTTAGCCTGAGATGACAACTGGAGAGCTTAATGGGCGTTAGGGGCAAAGACATGTAGATGCCGGCGGGAGCCAGATAGGATGGCTTCGGTTTTGCCAAAATTAAGCTGGAGGAAATTTTAGTTTATCCAATTTTTAATGTCTTCAAGGATGACATGAGTGTATAGATGGAAGCTTAAAATGTAAGTAGAAGTCAAAAGTGAGATTAACAATTTAGAAACATGCCAATAAACTTTAAATCTACAGACATAAAACAGCATTGAGATGTAGCTAGAGCTTGATAATTTAAAAAATAAACAGGGCTGTCATCTTTTTCCAAATCCAATACTGGACAGGAGGTGGGATAGGGATGGCACAGTGAATGAGATGATATTTCATCAAAACCTTAATAACCTCAGTAGTTTTCATTTCCACATCATGAAACACGGAGGTAAGTGGAAAAATTTACTTTTATTTTACAAACCAGACTTTTGGGGATATGATTTTTACCTGGAGTTGGGAACTCAGCGGCCGGGTAGATAATCACGTGGGAAACCCGGAAGTAAAGTGAGCGCATCGAAATCTGCAAACTAAATTGAATGCACTTAATTTTACTTCCTGGTTTCTTGTCTCCAAGCAGCGCAGTGGGCGTATTGTGCACCCGCATGACACGATCTGAAGTCTGCTATTTAAAGGGCCAATTCAAAAATGGATTTGGGAGGAGAAAGGAAGAAGTAAGCGATGGATGTACATGGAGGGAAGGTAGCACTCAGGTTCTCATGTGTGTCTCTTGAAGTACTGCTGGGTGCTGTGAGAAGCAGGCGGAAGGTCATCTATCCAAGTGATCAGAGGAAGAAACCTGGTTCTGCCACCAAGGAGGTGTGGCTGGAGGTGGCAGAAGAGGTGAGCAGCAGGTACACTGTGCCCAGGTCTGGGCTGCAGTGCAGGAAGTGTTTTAATGATCTAACCAGGTCAGGAAAAGTAAGTACACTTGCTGTTTCACCCACATCCTGTGTTGTGCAAACCCCCCTCTCACTCTGTGTTGGCACATCTACTCCATCACTTCACTCCTCACACCCACTTAAGTTTCAGCAGCAACCACCCTTCACTTTCTATGCACTCTCCTTTTATGTACCCACCACTGTGACTCAGCCTAAGCCTGATGCAACTGTCTGATAGTCACCCTCTGATGCAACTGTTTTATTTTGAGCCTCACCCAAAGCAATGCATCCATCGGGTGAATATGGCATCCTTGGGAAGCCAGCCAGAGAGGCAAAACCCACTGCCCGCTCATTCTGGCTGATGTCGTCGCAGAAGTTAATGTAATCGAACGCCCTGGCAAACAGCCCATCCATCACCTGCCTTATACACTTACGTGTAGACGATTGAGACACCGTGGAGATGTCACTGGTGAGGTCCTGGAAGGACCCAGTGGTAAAGAAATTGAGGACAGTCGTTAACTTTTACTGCAACGAGCAATGTGTGGCCACCAGGTCCAGCAGGGAGCAACTCTTCCTCAAGGAGGCTGCAGATGTCTGCGACCACCTGCCGACTCAACAAGAGCCTGCGTAGGCACTGCTCCTCCAGAGAGGTCCAGGAAACTCAGTCTCTTTACCCTCTCACGTGGATAGTGCCTCCTGCGACCTCAGTCTCTCTGTTGGTCTCCAGGTCCTTGCACACCTCTTGTCTTGTGCACCTGCAGATCCCAACACAGCACGACGTAACTGATGTGGACGTTCCTATTCTTCCTCCTCGCATGTCCTCTGGAATACATCCATTGTGCCCCCCCCCCCCCACCGCCCCATCCCGATCTTGTCAGTTTGAGGCTCCAAAGTCTTCCTAAAGCTGCCTCAAAAAAGAACTCTCCATCTCAACAAAGAACGGAAAGAAGTCAAAAAAATTATCTGGAAGACAAAGAGAAACCACAAAGTTAAATTATCAAGGAATATAAAAAGAAATAGTAAAGTACTGTACAGACACATAAATAACAAAAGAAAAATCAGGATGGGGTCATTAATAAAAGAGGTGTGGGGAGAGCAGACCTGGGAGGATAAAAGAGGTGTGGGGAGAGCGGACTTGTACTAATTAGACCATAATGGCAATAGAAAAATGGCCTGTTTCTGTGCTGTACATTCTATGTAACACTCAGTCTCAACACAAGAAAAAATCTCAGCCATACGTTTGCGAGAGAGACCAGCTGCAATGCTTGAGCTTTTATTCAGATGTGTCAATCACAGGATTAAAAGGCCAAATCAACTTCTGCATGAATCTCGCCTCTGTTTCACTGGCGTGATTGAGAAGCCATGGGAATCCAAAAAAAATTAAGTACCAACTATTTCAATTAGGTAAATTGCCCCTTTAACAATCAGCCCGCTGGCATTAAGTGGGGACGCAACTTCTGGGTTGTGCGCATCCAAACACACCTGGGTTAAACCCGGAAGTGGGCACAATAATCAAGTTGCGGTCGCGCTTCAAACAGCGGTTATTTTAATCTCTCACCCGCCCCCAACCCACCTGTTCTTTGGGGATAAAATAACCCCCCAGGTGTTCAATTTACATATCATTATATGTAATGACATTAAATATCACTCTAGGAGCGGTTACAGAATGTTACAGCATAGAAAGAGGCCATCATGTCTATGTTTTGCTCTATATGAGGCACTTAGTCCAATCCCACTCTCCTGTTTGCTCTGTATACCCTTTAATATTCTTTTTCAAGCAACTGTCTAATTCTCATTTTGAAGGTACTTATGGACTCTGCTTCAACAAGTTTGTGGCAGAGAATTCCACAGTCTAACCACTGAAGTTTTTTTCTAAACTCCCCTTTTATTGTTTTTATGATTATCTTAAATTTGTTCTCTCTTTACTATCTCCTGACCAATCTATCATTATTTACTCAATCATAACCCTTCATAATTTTGAAGACCTCAATCAGCTCCCCTCCCCCTCAACCTTCTCTGCTCTAGTGAAAAAGTCATAACTTTTCAAGTATGTTTTCATAATGATAAACCTTCATCTCTGATAACATCCTAATAAATCTGCACTGTTCCATTTCTATTACTTTTTATATCCTTCCTATAATGGGGAGGCCAAAACTACACAATGCTCCAATTGCAGCCTAATTAAGGACTTGTACAAATTCAACATTACCTCCTAGCAATTGCTACCTATCTGCCCATCTGGCTAGCCTATCTATGTCCTTTTCTTTCGCAGTTCTCATCACAATATATGGTACTTCTCTTAATTGTCATCAATTTTGATAGTGTTCTTAATTCCTAAATGTTCTCAAGAAAGAGACCTGTGGAATACCTATTTTAACACGTCTTTCCAGTTGAGACACTTCCTTTTATTCCTACCCCTTCTTATCTGCTGTCTAACCGTTCTCTATCATGTGGACATATTTTCTCTTAATTCCATGTGCCATTAATCTTACCATAAGTCTGTTATGTCATAACTTATCAAATGCCTTTTGAAAATCCACATTCATGCACTTCCTTTACCCAAGTCAGAAGGTTTTGGGTTCAAGTCCCACTCCAGAGACTTGAGCACATAATCTAGGCTGACATCTCAGTGCAGTACTGAGGGAGTGCCGTGGCTGTTGGACGTGGTGTCTTTCATCTGAGACATTAAACCAGATAGACGTAAGTGACTCAATTTGAAGAGCTGGAGAATTCTCCCAGGTCCTGGCCAATATTTATCCCTCAACCAACACCTAAAACAAATGATAGTCATTTATTTCACTGCTATTTGTGGGAGCTTGCTGTGCACAAATTGGCTGCTGCATTTCCTGCAGTACAAAAGTGACAACACTTCAAAAGTACTTCATTGGCTGTAAAACACTGTGGGACAGCCTGAGGTTGTGAAAGACGCCATCTAAATGCAAGTTTTTTTTCTTGCTATCATTTGTTGGTTGCACAAGAAAGCAGCCTGCCCTTTAGAAATCCTTAATAGAAACAGAAAATGCTGGAAACACTCATCAGTGTTCTTTAGAAATCTTTGCTGACTGCTCCTAATTAACTCGTGTTTCTCCCAGTGATTAGTAGTTGTATCCTGTATTATAGACTACAGTAGTTTACCAACGACCATAGTAACACCAACTGGCCACTAATCTGGTTTACCCCGCCCTCATTTTTTTTTGACGTGGAGTGTCACATTTGTTAACCTTCAGGCATGTAGCACGGTTTCTGTTTCCGTATGTATCAGCTCAAAAGTTAAATCAGTTTAATATAAAAGGGCAAGCGCTGTGTATTATTTTCCAGAGACAGTCTCCCTTTAAGAGTCACGGCCAATCGATAGCAGAAGACATGATGGATCGGCGCGGCGCGGTGCGGCGCTCGGTTCCTTGGGTCTAGCGGCCACGTGGTGCGAGAAGCTCTGTGACCGTGCAGCGGGCGGTCGGTGATGCGCAGGCGCGGACGGTGTGACTCCATCATCCACCATGGCCCAGGTGCAGGCGAGGTTTTACACGGAGAATAGGAAGTAAGTAGGAACGGCCCGGCCCGGCCACATCGCCGTGACGCGCTCCCATCCTCAGCGGGCCCGCCCGCCCGCCCGCCCGCACGGGTTAGTGAGCGGCTGGTGCGGGTCGGAAACGTGCCCTGAGCGGCGCCTGCTCCTCAGCTCAGCTCAGCGACCCAGGCAACCACTTGTCGGCCTTGTGCTGCGACCACCCCGCCGCCAGAACGTGGGGTCCGTGCTGGCACTTGCCCGAGTGGCCCTTATTCGGTCTGAATCTTGACGGTGAATGTCACCAGGTTATTCAACTACATGGGGCATCACAACGGAGCCAGATCCGGTCCGAGTCTGAGCCCAATCATGTCCTCAGCCCACACTGACTCCCCACTCCCACTCCCACTCCCACCCCTGCGTCTGAGCGGCTCTGAGGTAAATTGCAGCAAACCTACCTTCATTTTGGTTGATTGGCTAACGCAGCATTCACCAAGGATCCGGTCTGCATGGCTGAGCAACACAGTGCATCTACCCACTGAGCCATCTGGGGCATATTGAGTTGATTTATGACTTCTCAATGTGGCCCCCTCCCTCAATTGGAAAAGTGAGTGCCTTGTAATTCCCTAATGGCCCTTCATCTATGTTGGATTCACTCTATATTTTGATGAGGACCACAACACAAGCAATGATTCACTCAAAGACTGAATGCTTCAATAGGCTTCATCACAAAATGAAGGAATGCAAATATCCACCCTGATTCCACACACGATAAGCACGTCATCTTAATATGATGATCTGGTAAGATGTCAGTTGGAAGCCAGGCACTTTCAGGTGAGGTGAGGGAAGGATGCAAAGAAAAAGTGCCAGCTAAAGAGCAGAGAGGAAACATTAGAACCAAATAAGTTTGCATGGTAGCATTAATTTAGTTTCTCTGCTTTTACTGAGTCTTCCATGTTGATTTTTGCCATTTTCATCTCTCTGGCGAATCTTTCTCCTTCCAGCCACTTCCCTCTTATACTTTTACTCATTGCATTCCACAGCTGTATCTTTGTATCTCTCTTCATAGCCCATGAGATTGTTGGATGTTGCTGCTACTGAGATTGAGGGTTTTTCCTATTATTTGTCAATAAGAGGCAACACTGTTGGGAGCTAGGGCTATCCCAACCTCCCTAGCACAAGTTTTAATAAAATATTTTTATTGTTGCTATGTGAACATCTCATAGCTGAGAGATGTGAACTCAGACCCAGGGACTAATAGAACCATACGTCTGCAAAGGGCTACAGGTGAAGGAGGAGAGACAGAAGTCAGGCACCAGGATTCATCATAAATACCACTGCTCCACATACTATCCAAGCTTCCACGGTGTTTGCACATGCTGAAATAACCTGAGAGTGACTTACCTTATGTTTTCAAACTGACAGTTTTTTTGCCTTGCTCTTGGACTTAAATTCCATTTTTAAAACACTCAGTGAAGAATGAGTTCTCGCTGGCAAGAAAAGAGAAGAATTTTTATTATCAAATCCTGTTTCCTCAGCGGTATTCAGTTAGGGAATGTATTTCAGGATTACATTGCCATTTTGACAACATAGGGAAGATTAATGGGGGAGTCACTCTAGGTTTGCTGGTGTACCTCCAAGGAGCTAACTGGGGGGTATTTTCAGAGACCTTGAAGTGGATTATCTGGTTATCCTCTTTCTGGGTGGACTAGCTTGTTTGAAATTTACAATTAAATGGCAGAGAACCTCGAATTTTCTTCTTCCCCCTCCCAATGGCACTTACTTAGTGTGGGAAATGGTTCCATGGACACTGACAGCCTTTTGGTACTTAATCCAAGTGACCATTCTTGTGTAAGCCTGGACACTATGTTGAGAGACCACAGTCCAATCCTGTTTCAACTAAAGTCCTTATACGTGTACTTTAAAACAAAAGTTGTTGCTGGGTGGTGATCGGGAGCGTGAACCCTGGCTAATTTTCCTCTCTTTAGTTCCGCTCACCAAGGCTAAATTTAGTATTGTTACTGTGTCTGAGCTGAGATCAGCTATTAAATAAAGTATTTATAAAAGATAAAACAAAAACATAAAATTAAGTTAGTGATGGTTTGCAATTCTTTGTATACATTTGGATTTTTTGATTATATATGATTTTATCAGGCATTGCTGCATTAGAAGGACCTAATAGATTAAGATTTTGCTTTGTCTTAAAGTAGGCTTTACTTGTTACATAAAAGATAAAATATTAATTTGATAGTAAAATCTCTGATTTTGACTAACTGTTTAAGATCAATGAGAAAAAGTTTCCTTTGAGACTCTTAAAAGAGTAATATACGGTAGAGAGATTGGTGGATATATATGCGGAATCTGGCTATATAACCTGTGGGATTTTAAAACTAGATAGATTTAGACAACACAAACTATTAAGTATGTGTAAATCAAAGGAGGATGGAACAAAAAGGTAGCAAAAGTCTTGTGAGCTATCTCCCAATAAAGGTGAAAGGAATTCTGGAGGCTAAAAGGGAAAGGCAAACATTTTGCTTTACAATGTTTAAACTTTGTGACTAACCAGAAATAATATGTTCCATTAACTAAGGACTCTGGAGTGTGGCCTTGCGATTGAAATAGACACCCACAGATGGAGATACAATGTGATGAGACTAGAAAGACAATTTGCAACACTTACCTGCAATTTATATAGCTGAAATTTTTAAGTAAGTTTTCTCTTTGAACTCTATATCCACTGGATGTGATAAGAACAGGTGTAGTGTTTACCTGGTTGTGGTTGGTTAATTGGCCAAAGACCAGGTAATGAATCGAATCTAAATGTTGTGATACATTTATTCACTCTGTTTTTGGGTGCACTGTTGTAACATACTTTTTAAGTAGCTGCATTGGAACACCAGCAAGCTATGGTGGGAGATGGGTTTCCTCATCTCCCACCAAGTTGTAATGCTGCAGGGAGATGCCAAGGTGAGATTAAACGGTTTTGCATGGGGAGGGAAAGTTGTCAATGGATTATTCTATCTCCTCCTATTTGCTGCGTCATTACAAATGTTTGTACTAGCAGTCTGGGACCAGGTTAAGCCTGTTGCCTTGACCGCAGCTGGTGCATGATCTCGGGAACAAAAAGTAGAGGGAGCCTTCCGATAATAAAAAAGTTGTCTTTGTAACACTGAGCCATGTGTTTCTGCATATAGGTACGAAGTAGATGACATACCATTCTCTGTGCCAGCTGCATCTGAAGTTATCGACCTCAGCAAAGTCATCAATAAGCTATTGGAAGCAAAACATGGTGAGTTTATGCCATTCCTGAGTGCCAGCCAATTGCTTCAGTTGATGTCTGCCAGCCGGTACTTGTTGAGATAAGGTTCAGTGATCCAAAACCTTTAAGTTGCATGAAATAAATCTTCTGGGGACTGGGTTCCTTCCAGATTCAAATCTAACCCAAATTTATGGCACTTGTAGGACCTTTGTGATGTGAATTCTTAGTGGGCTTGGGTCCACAGCATAAAACTGCCCAGAGATTGGAACAAGACAAGCTATTTCACTGAGACTGCAGCGATGGATGGTGTGTGAAGTGTGAAAATTCACATTGGCCCAGCAGGGGTTGCTCTTTTAAGGTTGGCCTGATGTGGAGATGCCGGTGATGGACTGGGTTTGACAATTGTAAACAATTTTACAACACCAAGTTATAGTCCAGCAATTTTATTTTAAATTCACAAGCTTTCGGAGGCTACCTCCTTCGTCAGGTGAACGATGTGAACGATTTTCACATCGTTCACCTGACGAAGGAGGTAGCCTCCGAAAGCTTGTGAATTTAAAATAAAATTGCTGGACTATAACTTGGTGTTGTAAAATTGTTTACAATTTTTAAGGTTGGGACATTGTGAAAGAAGCTTTACACTGTGTCTGGCCACACTATAACTAAACCAATTCACTGGGTGG
The DNA here is from genome assembly GCF_035084215.1 of Heptranchias perlo. Classification (NCBI taxonomy): domain Eukaryota; kingdom Metazoa; phylum Chordata; class Chondrichthyes; order Hexanchiformes; family Hexanchidae; genus Heptranchias; species Heptranchias perlo. The sequence continues at coordinate 74,165,211 of NC_090331.1, read as the reverse complement.
AAACACTAGCTTGGGGAAAAGTGTTAACATTTCCAGCAATATCACCCGACATGGTCCTCAATCCTCAGTGATTTGAGTGTGGTTGCCTACACGAATTTAGGAGGAGAGAAACAAAATTGCACTCTTTTTAACCCTTCAAGAAAAGGAAGAATTGTGGTTGGCTTATGATGAATAGCGTGGGTGCTAAGTGGCTCGTTAAGGGCAAGTGGGCATGCATTGCGTGTGTGCTTGTTTGTGCTGGGGTGTGTAAAGTGTCTCATGGATAATCAGTTCTTTTTTGCTCTTTGCAGCTAATCACAAGCATGCAGACTTTGATTTCCTCGTTAAGGGCCAGTTCCTACGGGTGCCACTGGGTAAGCACATGGAACTGGAAAACATTTCAACGGTAAGTGATCACAAACCAGCTTGGTGAAATTTATTAATGCAGCACTCGCCATCTATGGGATTAGGAGAAGAACATTGTTTTAAGTTAGTGCTTGAAGGATGAGCGAATATTCATGTATTTTGTTTTGAAAACTACAGAAAAAAGATGTAGTTGGTTAATGACCAAATTGAAAAAAGTTCATTAATTTTATCTTTTATTCCCTGTACTAGGAAGAGGTGGTTGAGATTGAATATGTAGAAAGATACAGTGCCCCTCAGCCAGAGGAGTGCTTGTTCCATGATGACTGGGTTAGTGCAGTGGAGGCACAGGGAGAATGGTAAGAACTGTATTGATCGAAACCATTTGGCACTGGGACTCCTGGTGGAAACCTGGGCCAGGAAATCCTTTGCTGAAAATTTAAACAGCACTTTTGAAAAGAGCGGAGGCCATGATTGCCACCAGCACTTAAAACTATGTGGAGCAGCTCGGTTATTTGTCATTTTCTTTTTCAAACTTTTTAACAGTTCTACTGGGGGGGGGGGGGGGGTCACTGTGGCTGTAGCAATGATTGGCCCTCCTGTTGCTTTTCATCGATTTAACTGACCCATGGCACCTAACATAATCGAATTGTGTAAAAGCGACAATGGGGAAACTCACTTTTTTTTAATAATACGGATAGATTGTGTCAGTTGGGCTAAATCCCATCAATTGCAAGTTATCCAGTGTCAAAACGGATGTTTTTGGATTGGTGATGATTCTTTGCCCTTTGCCTGTCCCCATTTTTCCTTTTTCCCTTATTGCTCTCTAGAAAATCCTAGACTGTCAGTTCTTTAAAAGAGTACTGTGTTCATGAAAGTGGGATGGGAGAAGAGCCCTGTGTTGGTTATATTAGCATGCCCAAGTAACAGTGATGTATGTCAATATCATTCCATTGCATGTTTGCAAGCAAATAAGTTTGTCACGCACCTCTGCTGGGAGATAGAGCCCCTCCATCAGCTCATTGTCTAGTTTTGAGTAATGCAGCAACATCCAAAAATTGATGTGGTTAATTTATTCTCTCTAAGGATTCTCACAGGATCATATGATAAAACTGCTCACATTTGGACTTTAGATGGCCAACCGCTCATGGCTCTTTCTGGACACACTGAAGTAGTTAAAGATATAGCGTGGATCAGGAAAGGTAAATGTTTTGAGAGTCTTAAGTCACAAACAGCTACATATTGATTGAAAATTCCATAGCTGTGGCCACTTGGGGTTGATTTTTAGAGAATCTGAACCTGAAGATTTAAAAAAATTATCTGTGGGGCTCATTCAGTAAATTACAATATTGTATTTTCTGCCATTAGCGGAAGTTTTACTTTATAATGTAGCTCGCTGGGAGTTTCTTATGACAGAAACAGATACTGCAGCACAGGTGAATGTGTAAAGTGCTTGAAGGTTTGAATATCCTGATGGTTGTTGGCTAGTCGGAGTTCTATTCAGCCTGCCTGATTTTGCATCATTTTTGGTTGTTTTAACAGCGTGTAATTGGAAATTCAGTACTGGCTGAGTGCATCTGCGCAGCTGTCAGACATGCACATTCTGGGGTACTTCATAAAATGTGTACATTACATTACATAGCATTTATAGCACAGAAACCACCTCCTAAGCCCAACAGGTCTATGCCGGTGTTTATGCATCACACATATGCTATGTGATATCAACTTTGCATTTAAATTTGATTCCTTGTAATATGGGTTGGTAACTCCTACAATTCCCCTGATGGTTAAGAACACAGTATTGGAACAATGTATATTTTTGAGAATTCTTTGTACTGTTTTGAGTTGAGGATCCCAGAAGTTCTCACAAGGGTTTAAGTTCCTAACTTAATGCCACATGTACTTTGAAACTTAGGAGTGTAATATAATGCAAAATGTAGTAACTTGCTATTTGGAACTTGAACATGCTGAATCTACTCATTTAAGTTTCATTGCCAAATTCATTTCTGTCTTATTGACTTGGTTGATCCCCTAATTTTGCAGCAGATAATGTGAAGGGAGTGGCTATGGTTCAGGCAGTGACCTCAGTGGATTGTTCCAGTTAAAAGAGTTAACAGAAATCTTGTGTTAAAATTTAAACTATATCATCAGGATAGCAAACCTTTAGAGATTAGAAAGTTTTTATAAATGACCTATTTCCTGTCAGCGTTGGTGTTTGTTGCTGGTAATTCAGGTTGAAATAAACTTTTTTTGGGCATGGTAATGTTCCTTTTTTTCTCTGCATACCTGGTTTTGCACATATGCACCATTTATGGTTGGGTACTCCCAGGGCTTTTCCAGTGGAGCAAGGAGCATGGGCACATCCAGTATTCCTCTTACCTCTTTGTGGGGAAGTGTCTGGCCTTTGCTTGCTGTTTTTCCAACAGCAGCACCATTAGGATCAGAAGTGTAATGTAGACATGGACCCATGTTCCACCACTCCTTGGTAAAACGTGCTTGTGCTTTCATGTGCTGTGTATTTGCTCTATAAATGTGGTGTCTGGCTTTATTGAACTTTATACATGCTCTTTCTGTTAGTTGGTCCCTGCAACTTGCTGCTCAGTGCCTCTCAAGACCAGAGTGTTGTTTTATGGGAATGGAACTGGGAAAAGAACAAAGTGAAAGCATTGCACTCCTGTCGAGGACATGCTGCAAGTGTGGAGTCGATTGCTGTGGATAACACCAAAACCAAAGTGAGTTGCTTAATTGTGGGATTTTAGCTGTTTGTCTCTTGTATAAATTACTTTGGGATATTATCAGGCTAGATCTGCATAGAATAGAATCATAGAATGGTTACAGCACAGAAGGAAGCCATTCGGCCCATCGAGCCTGTGCCGGCTCTCTGCAAGAGCAGTCCAGCTAGTCCCACTCCCCTGCCCTTATAGAACTGCAGACTAGCACTTTTCTCTGGTTTAGTACAATTTTGGTAACCTTATTCAGTGGTGCCATAAAAGCCCAGCAGAGTTGAATTGGGAAGAACTGATGCAACAAAAACAACAACTTGTATTTGTATAGTGCCTTTAACATAGTAAAACGTCCCGAGGCACTTCACAGGAGCGATTGTGAAACAGAATTTGACACCGAGCCACATAAGGAGATATTAGGATAGGTGACCAAAAGCTTGGTCAAAGAGGTAGGCTTTAAGGAGCAGAGAGAGTTAGAGAGGCGAAGAGGTTTAGGGAGGGAATTCCAGAGCTTAGGGCCTAGGCAGCTGAAGGCATGGTCACCAATGGTGGAGCGATTAAAATCGGGGATGCTCAAGAGGCAAGAATTGGAGGAGCGCAGAGATCTTGGTGGGTTGTAGGGCTAGAGGAGGTTACAGAGATGGGGAGGGGCGAGGCCATGGAGGGATTTGAAACAAGGATGAGAATTAAAATCGAGGCATTCCCGGACTGGGAGCCAATGTAGGTCAGCGAGCACAGGTGATGGGTGAACGGAACTTGGTGCGAGTTAGGATACGGGCAGCAGAGTTTTGGATGAGCTCAAGTTTATGGAGGGTGGAAGATGGGAGGAGCATACTTAGGTCTTGCACGATTGTGTAGTAGAATGATGATGCTGACTAATAGCGGTCACGGTATAGTACTAGTTGTGCATTAGCACAGTGATCTTGCAATGTCATAGTACTCCAAAGTTGTCGGACGTATTGTCACCACCCAAATCCATGCCCACCCTTCCTGCAACTCCATGTTTGAATCTCTCCAATTAGGTTTCAGTTCCTGCCACAGAACTGAAACTGCTCTAACCAAAATCACAAATAACATCCCCTATGACTGGCTGTGTGGCATTATCCCTCCGCATCTTCCTCCACCTCTCCGTAACCTTTGATAATGTTGATCACACATCCTCCTCCAATGCCTTTCCTCTGTTGTCCAGCTCATTGGGATTGCCCTTGCTTGGTTCCAATCTTACCTATTCGATAGTAGTCATATCATCTCCAGCAATGGCTCCTCTTCCTGCCCTACACCTCCTGAGTCCCTCAAGGACCTGTCCTGGCCATCTGCTCTTCCTCAACTAAATGCTGCTCCTTGGCAATACCCATCTATGGGCATGGGGCCAGCTTCATGGTACTCTGATGGCACCCAGCTTTACCTCTCCACCACCTCTCTTGACTCCTCCACTGCCTATGTTGTCAGATTGCTAGTCCAATATCCAGTCTAGGATGAGCCACAATTTCCTTCAGTTCAACATTGAGAAGAGTGAAGCCATTGTCTTTGGCTCCGCCACAAGCCCGGTACCCTTGCCACTGATTCCATCCCCCTCCCTGGCCATTGTTTCAGGCTGAACTGAACTGTTACCAGCTGTAGCATCCTATTAGACCTTGAGTTGAGCTTCTGATTCCATATCCTCTCCATCACAAAGACCACCTACTTTCATCTCCATAACATTGCCCATCCCCCCCCCCCCCCCCGCCTCAGCTCATCTGCCACTGAAACCTTATCCATGCCTTTATCACTTCCAGACTTATTTATTCCAATATTTCCTGGCAGGGCTCCCATTCTCCATCTTCTGTAAACTTCAGCTCCTCCAAAACTCTGCTTCCCATGTCCTATCCTGCACCAAGTCCTATCACCCTTCACCCCTGTCCTTGCTGACCTGCATTGGCTGCCATTTCCCGAATACCTTAAATTTAAAATTCTCATCTTTATGTCTAAATCCCTCCGTTGCCTCGCCCCTCCCTATGTCTAACTTTCTCCAGCCCTCTAATCCACCCTCTCACTTTGCCCCAGCATTGGTGGCCGTGCCTTCTACCATTCAGGCCCCATGCTATCTGTCCATCCACTTCTCCTTTAAAGCTCACCTCTTTGATCAACCTTATGGTCACCCCTCCTAATACCTGTTTTGTCTTGTTTTCCATTTTTGTCTGATTACACCTCTATGAAGTGCTTTGGTACTTTTTTTTTATGGTGCTATATAAATGCAAGTTGTTCTGTGCGAGCACACTTCCTGGATCCAGTTGCTGATATATTGTGCTGACCATTTTCTCAAGCAGCTTTCTTCCCTTCCCTCCTAAAGGCACTGATTCCATGCTGGTCCCATGGCTTTCATTTGCCCTTTGGTACTTTCCCCAAGTGGCCATTATTATGAATGAGCCTTGATCGTTAGTGGCAGTAGTCTATTTTACTGTTGGCTCATCACAGTGAGCCTGGATTCTGTCCTCACCTGGCATCCACTTCCAGTAACAGTTTCTGGAAAAGGATCAAGAGTGGAAATCCTGGCTAATTTTCCCCTCTCTAAACCAGGGATGCTGATAAGGGTCACAGCTGCTGTGATTAGCTGAGATCAACATAGACCAGAAATCAAACCGGGTACAATCCTGGCTGCACAGATCACTACTCACTGGATAAACTCATTAAGCCATCGATTGAGCTGTTCCAGTTTAAAATTTGATTGTTAACAGTGTGTTAATGTGCCAGAAGTTTAGCTGACGTTTTGGGCTGAAAAGCTAACCTGAATGAGGTTCATTTCATTCAATACTGCAGCGGTTCAAGAAGGCGGCTCACCACCACCTTCTCAAGGGCAATTAGGGATGGGCAATAAATGCTGTCTTCACCAGCGACGCCCACATCCCATGAACAAATAAAAGAAATACTAATGTGTTGCTTTGTACATTGTTGGATCTACATTAAACAGGAACCATTACTTTTATTTTCTTTTTCTGTGGCCGTAAACGTGACTCCAGGATGGTTTGTTGCCTCCCTGGTGCCAGGGTCATGGATGTCACTGAGCGGCTACAGGGCATTCTCAAGGGGGAGGGTGAGCAGGCAGAGGTCGTGGTCCACATTGGGACCAACGACAAAGGTAGGAAGGGAGATGAGGTCCTGCATCAAGAATTTAGGGAGCTAGGTAGCAGATTAAAGAGCAGGACCTCAAAGGTTGTAATCTCTGGATTACTCCCAGTGCCACGGGCTAGTGAGTATAGAAATAGGAGGATAGAACAGATGAATGCGTGCCTAAAGAGTTGGTGCAGGAGGGAGGGTTTCAGTTTCCTGGATCACTGGGCCTGCTTCTGGGGAAGGTGGGACTTGTACAAGTCGGACGGGTTGCACCTGAACCAGAGCGGGACAAAAATCCTTGCGGGGAGGTTTGCTAGCACTGTTGCGGGGGGTTTAAACTAACTTGGCAGGGGGATGGGATACAGAGTGGAGCTACAATAGGGGGTGATGTGCAGCCAAATATAGAGGAAAAAAACAAGTCAGCTTGGAAGACAGGGCAAATATGTGAGGGCAAGGCTGGATGCATCTATTTTAATGCAAGGAGTCTTGCAAATAAGGTGGATGAACTGAAGGTGTTGATAAACACATGGGAGTATGATATTGTTGCTGTCACAGAGACATGGTTGAGGGAGGGGCAAGACTGGCAGCTCAATATTCCGGGGTACAGAATCTTCAGGCAAGACAGAGGGGGAGGTATAAGAGGAGGGGGGGTCGCAATATTAATTAAAGAATCAATTACTGCCATAAGGAGGGATGATATATTAGCAGGTTCCTCAAATGAGGCCATATGGGTGGAGCTTAAAAACAAAAAGGGGGCAAGCACTTTGATGGGAGTGTACTATAGACCCCCAAACAGTCAGGGGGAGATAGAGGAACAGATATGTAGGCAAATCTCAGAAAATTGTGCAAATAATAGGGTAATAATAGTGGGGGATTTCAACTTCCCCAATATTAACTGGGATACTCAGAGTGTAAAATGCTTAGAGGGTACAAAATTCTTAACGTGCATCCAGGAGAGCTTTTTGAGCCAGCATGTAGAAAGTCCTACAAGAGAGGGGGCGGTACTGGACCTAATTCTAGGGAATGTGGCCGGCCAAGTGGAAGAAGTGCTAGTAGGTGAGCACTTTGGTGACAGTGACCATAATTCAGTGAGATTTAAGGTGGTCATGGAAAAGGATAGGGAGGGGCCGGAAATAAAGGTTTTAAATTGGGGGAAGGCCGATTTTAATAGGATAAGGCAGGATCTGGCCAAAATGGACTGGGATCAGCTGCTTGTAGGAAAATCCGCATCGGAGCAATGGGAGTCTTTCAGAAGGGAGATTGAGACCATACAATGGCAACATGTTCCCGTAAAGGTCAAGGGTGGTTCCAAGAACTCCAGGGAACCTTGCATGTCAGGGGATATACGAGAATGGATTAGGAAAAAAAGGAGGGCTTTTGGCAGATACAAAAGGCTAAAGACGGAGGAAGCCCTAGAGGAGTACAAAAAGTGCAGGGGGATACTTAAAAAGGAAATTAGGAGATCAAGGAGGGGCCATGAAAAAACACTGGTGAGCAAAATAAAGGAAAATCCTAAGATGTTTTATAAGTATATTAAGGGTAAGAGGATAACTAGGGAAAAAATAGGGCCCATTAGGGACAAAAATGGCAATCTGTGTGTGGAGCCGGCAGATGTAGGAGGGGTTCTAAATGAATTTTTTGCATCTGTTTTCACTATGGAGAAGGACGATGTAGACATAGAAATACGGCAGGGGGACTGTGATATACTCGAACATATTAACATCGAGCGGGAGGAGGTATTGGCAGTTTTAGCAGGCCTAAAAATGGATAAATCCCCAGGCCCGGACGAAATGTATCCCAGGCTACTGTGTGAGGCAAAGGAGGAGATTGCGGGGGCTCTAACACATATATTCAGAACCTCTCTGGCCACAGGGGATGTGCCAGAGGACTGGAGAACTGCTAATGTAGTACCATTATTCAAGAAGGGGAGTAGGGAAAAACCGGGGAACTACAGGCCAGTGAGCCTAACATCAGTGGTAGGAAAATTATTGGAAAAAATTCTGAAGGACAAAATTAGTCTCCACTTGGAGAAGCAAGGATTAATCAGGGATAGTCAACATGGCTTTGTCAAGGGAAGATCATGTCTGACTAATTTGATTGAATTTTTTGAGGGGGTGACTAGGCGTGTGGATGAGGGTAACGCAGTGGATGTGGTATACATGGATTTCAGTAAGGCCTTCGATAAAGTCCCCCACAGGAGACTGGTCAAGAAGGTACGAGCCCATGGAATCCAGGGTGCCTTGGCACTTTGGATACAAAACTGGCTTAGTGGCAGAAGGCAGAGGGTGATGGTCGAAGGTTGTTTTTGTGACTGGAAGCCTGTGGCCAGTGGGGTATCACAGGGATCGGTGCTGGGTCCCTTGCTGTTTGTGGTCTACATTAATGACTTGGATATGAATGTAAAAAGTATGATCAGTAAGTTCGCTGATGATACAAAAATTGGCAGGGTGGTAAATAGCGAGGAGGATAGCCTCAGTCTGCAGGACGATATAGATGGGTTGGTCAGATGGGCGGAACAGTGGCAAATGGAATTTAACCCGGAAAAGTGCGAGGTGATGCACTTTGGAGGGACTAACAAGGCAAGGGAATACACAATGAATGGGAGGACCCTAGGCAAGACAGAGGGTCAGAGGGATCTTGGTGTGCAAGTTCACAGATCCCTGAAGGCGGCGGAACAGGTAGATAAGGTGGTAAAGAAGGCATATGGGATACTTGCCTTTATTAGCCGAGGCATAGAATATAAGAGCAAGGAGGTTATGATGGAGCTGTATAAAACACTGGTTAGGCCACAGCTGGAGTACTGTGTGCAGTTCTGGTCGCCACACTACAGGAAGGATGTGATCGCTTTGGAGAGGGTGCAGAGGAGATTCACCAGGATGTTACCAGGGCTGGAGCGCTTCAGCTATGAAGAGAGACTGGGAAGATTGGGTTTGTTTTCCTTGGAGCAGAGGAGGCTGAGGGGGGACATGATTGAGGTGTACAAAATTATGAGGGGCACAGATAGGATGGATACTAAGGAGCTTTTTCCCTTCGTTGAGGGTTCTATAACAAGGGGACATAGATTCAAGGGAAAAGGCGGGAGGTTTAGAGGGGATTTGAGAAAGAACTTTTTCACCCAGAGGGTGGTTGGAGTCTGGAACTCACTGCCTGAAAGGGTTGTGGAGGCAGGAACCCTCACAACATTCAAGAAGCATTTGGATGAGCACTTGAAATGCCATAGCATACAAGGCTACGGACCAAATGCTGGAATATGGGATTAGAGTAGACAGGGCTTGATGGCCGGCGCGGACACGATGGGCCGAAGGGCCTCTATCCGTGCCGTATAACTCTATGACTCTATAACTTGCAGGATAATCGAGTAAATTGTTTCAATATTAGGGGATTGTTTGGTTTATTAGCTAAAGATCTTGCGATTAGTATTGTTGTGGTACTACTCCTGTTAATCTTAGATTTGTAGAATAACCTACATTTCCATGTGTTTTAATGAAGTGTTTTCTGCTTAGTTTTGCAGTGGCTCATGGGACAAGATGATAAAGATTTGGTCGACAGGTAATGGAGAATTTTGTCCATTGTTTTTGCTCTCCTTTTACTAAATATTTGTCCACAAAATTCTCATGTCCAAGGCCCAGCTCCCCAAACTGCCATCTTTTTTTTCCTCTCGTTCAGTCATTCCTGACCAATTGCAAGATGCAAATTGTCATAAAACGAAGAAGGCACAGCTTCCGAGACTGGCCATTTATTCTCTGGATAGGGTGAAGGCGTAGTTCATAGGAGATTGCTAAAATCAAACCTCAGGGTTTGCTTCAACTCAGCTTAATTTTTTTGGTCTTGTCAACGAATTGTACAATATTTTAGAACGTCATTGTTAGGAGGAATTGCCTCCATAATTCAGTTTAGGCACCTCATGTGCCAGACAACTTTGCAGTGTTCAATCCGATTGAATCTAACTGACCCATTCGACCCAAGCTGCTTAAAGATGTTGTGACAATATGTAGTTATAAGACTTGCACGTTGGTGAAATATTGAGATCTAGATGTCAGTAGCACACTTGACAAATCAGGGTGCGCACGTCCCAGGATATCATTATTTTTCTCTCACCTTGTGCCTCGAAGGCCAAGCACCATACCCTGGCGGAGGTGAAGGATAGGTGACATGTTTGTGTGCCACTGCCAAACTCTCAATCATGCCTTGTTAAGCCCAAGGTAACCTATTCTTCTTTTCTCTGCTGTTTCACTTTGCCACAGCACCCAAGATTAGGTGCTTACCGTGTGGGAGAATTGCATGTGTAAGCCTCCATTCTGCCACTGCTCTGTGCCTCGTTTACTTTCTTAGCAGACTGGGTTTTTGAACTAACTTTTTATTTTATTAGTTCCCAATGAGGATGAAGAAATGTTGGAGGAGTCTGAATCCAGACCAAGGAAAAAACAGAAGACTGAACAACTGGGATTAACAAGAGTAAGCAGTTATTTTATATTGTAACCTCTGGCGAGGGGAATAAACAGTGCATCACAGGAAGTGATGTCCAGAAGTGCATGTTATGCCATTATCTGGGATTTAAAAATATTACTTGGCACAGTGAAGAACTCCATGGGGGCTTGTGCCTGAGTTCTTATTTCAACCGTGCCGTTAACAGAAAATGACAGGTATAGGTCAGGCTTTCCGCAGAGGGGGAGAAAAGTACAGATACTTGAGTTCCCACGGCAACGACTCAGATAGGCACACCATATTGCAGGATTTCCTGTGTTTTTCACACAACAGTCCCCATGTATAGAAACTCTTTAGTGTAAAGAATGGCTTGTGTTCATCTTGAAAGGGTCAAAAGGTTGCATTTTCAGTCCACTTTGCAAAGCAGAATGACATCTTATTGCGTTTGATAAAGTGCCGCATAATTGGCTTGTCGTCAAAGTTGAAGCCCATGGAATAAAAGGGGCAGTGGCAGCATGGATACGAAATTGGCTAAGTAATAGGAAACAGAGAGTAGTGGTGAATGGTTGTTTTTTGGACTGGAGGGAGGTGTACAGTGGCGTTCCCCAGGTGTCGGTTCTAGGACCATTGCTTTTTTTGATATATATTAATGACTTGGACTTGGGTGTACAGGGCACAATTTCAAAATTTGCAGATGACACAAAACTTAGAAGGGTAGTGAACTGTGAGGAGGATAGTGATAGACTTCAAGAGGATATAGACAGGCTGGTGGAATGGGCGGACAGGTGGCAGATGAAATTTAATGCAGAAAAGTATGAAGTGATACATTTTGGTAGGAAGAATGAGGAGAGGCAATATAAACTAAATGGTAGAATTCTAAATGGGATGTAGGAACAGAGAGATCTGGGGGTATATGTACACAAATCATTGAAGGTGGCAGGGCAGGTTGAGAAAGTGGTTAAGAAAGCAGACAGGATCCTGGGCTTTATAAATAGAGGCAAAGAGTACAAAAGCAAGGAGGTTATGATGAACCTTTATAAAACACTGGTTCAGCCACAACTGGAGTATTGTGTCCAGTTCTGGGCACCGCATTTTAGGAAAGATGTGAAGGCCTTAGAGAGGGTGCAGATGAGGTTTACTAGAATGGTTCCAGGGATGAGGGACTTCAGTTACACTGATAGACTGGAGAAGCTGGGGTTGCTCTCCTTAGAGCAGAGAAGTTTTTATAGTGATAGAGGTATTCAAAACCATGAAGGGTCTAGACAGAGTAGATAGAGAGAAACTATTCCCATTGGCGGAAAGGTCAAGAACCAGAAGACATAGGTTTAAGGTGATTGGCAAAAGAACCAGAGGCGACATGAGAAAAAAACTTATTTACACAGCGAGTGGTTGTGATCTGGAATGCACTGCCTGAGGGCGTGGTGGAGGCAGATTCCAATCTTGGCTTTCAAAAGGGAATTGGATAAGTACTTGAAGGGAAAAAATTTGCAGGGAAATGGGGATAGGACGAGGGATCAGGACTAGCTGGATTGCTCTTGTAGAGAGCTGGCACGGGCAGAATGGTCTCTTGCAGTGCTGTAACCATTCTATGATTCTATATACTCCATGGGTTACGTTTATATGTAAATCAGCCAGATCGGTTCAACTATAGCTTAACCTTCCCACAAAAAAGAACTGTTGCAAGTTATTCCAGGTGAGAAATAGTCAGTATTGAAGCAGACTATTTTGGGCATTTTAAAACAACGGCTCACCCACCATAGCTCACAATCTGCAATTCTTCCTACGATGGCAAGCACCTTTTCCTTGGAGACAAGAGTAGGCTTTACTTAGGGTTCAAATGGCCAAGAAAAAGAATCCCCTTGCAGCATTATCATGGATTGACAGCTCAGGATGGATGGTACTTTGGTTGCTGCAGTGATTGAAGTTAGCCTGAACATTTGGATATTGTTTCGATATGGGGCTAAAATGCTTGATATATGCCAGCCTAGTCTGTAACCGAGTTTAAACATTAGACTTGCAGGTTCTAAGCCAATTTCGTGCTTCTATGTCAATTCATCTGAACGTTTTGGAGATATATCCAGCATTGTATGAGGAGGCTTTCTCATTTAGCTTCTTCGTTCGCTGGCGCTTTTAGTTTTAATCTTAATCCCAAATGTTTTTAAAGTGGAGATTCTATGCTTCTCTATGCTCACCTGACCTTGAAAAAAGTTAGCAATTACTATGGTGACCATCTTTCTTGCAGTCAGCACCGCTTTACTCACTAGTATTATTTAAAACAGGAGAGTCTGAATTCAAGTGCCAGTGAGCAGAGCGTGTGTTGACTTGAGATTAGTTGCTTGCTGTACCAGCTGGTAACTTCCTTCATTTTGAGGACGGGGGAAGAAAGGCAGAATTGGCATTTGCACACTGCTGATTAAAATTAAAGTGCCAGTGAGTGGAGAAATTAATTGGGACTATGATTCATGCTAGGAGCAGCTATTGCAGACGTTCAGGGCCTTTGGTGACTATGGCTTTTTGGTTTTCCACAGTTTGTAGGGCAGGATCCTTTTGTAAGTTTATCCAATGTAAGTTTATTTGTAAGTTTTAAGTATTTAATATTTAAAAAAATGCAAATTATCTTTTTAGATAAGAACTTGTTAGCTCAATGTTCAACCCCTAAGAGGTGCCATTGTTAATTTAGATATCCTGTTCCATAGACTCCCATGATGACACTGTCTGGTCACAATGAAGCAGTTTCCTCAGTCTTGTGGTCTGATACGGAGGAACTCTGTAGTGCATCTTGGGATCACACTATAAAGATCTGGGATGCTGAGACTGGAGCCCAGAAATGTACCCTGGTGAGTTGGTAGCCTTTACCCAGCAGCTTAGATTATGGAATCAAATATTTGGTGTGGGCCACAGTGGAATGAATGCACACGTTATCTCCCCAACTCCAAGTTTGAAGGAACTGGACTAGTTAGGGAGGTGGGGGAAGGAGATGTTGGCTACTGCTGTTATTGGCCATTATAAAGAATGCAAGAGTCTTGGATTGATTTGCGTGTATATATTCCTCCCCCATAATGTTGGATTCCTTCTCTGCTACCTGGAGCAGATCTTTCCATGTTGGGAATTAGGAAATATAGGAACAAGAGTAGGCCATTCAGCTCCTCGGGCCTGTTCCGCCATTCAATTAAATTAAGGCTGATCTGTATCCTAACTCCATCTACCCACCTTGGTTCCCTGAAAATGCTGGAAATATTCAGCAGCTTCGGCAGCATCTGTGTAGAGAGAAACAGAGTTAACATTTCAGGTCGATGACCTTTCGTCAAAACTGGAAGTTGTTGGAGATTTAACAGTTTATAAGCCAAGGAAAGAAACGGGGGAAAGGAGGAAAGAACTAAAGAGAAGGTCTGTGATAGGAGGGCAGGACTCATTAAACGACAAAAAGGATAAAGGTGCAAGGCAAAAGTGGGTGGTAATGGGACAAGTATTTTTGTGCTTTCTGAAACAGACTTTTGTACATTTTCCAGTTTCTTAACAGCCTTTTTTTCTTCACAGAGTGGGAACAAAGTGTTTAATTGCATCTCTTATTCCCCATTGTGCAAAAGGCTGGCATCAGGCAGCACAGACAGGCACATCAGGCTGTGGGACCCACGCTCAAAGGGTAATTTCAAAATGCTTTTTGGTTTTTCATGCAAGATGCTGCTCCTTTAACCATCCTGTTAGCTTAACCCTTGAAGTATTTGTTGTATAGAGAGTGAATGTAATTGTGAGAGGTTCAACAATTTAATGGGTGCATTGCTATGTTGTAATATTGAATAATACTGTAAGGTTTTTTTTTCAGAATTTAAGTAATGTATGTACTACATCAGGATTGATTTCAAGGCTGAAACTACTTTTGACCAACCCACAGACATGCATAATCTATAGTGGACTACAATTAGATTTTACATCCCAAAGCACTGACAGCCCAAGGGGTCATTGTGTGGATCTGGAAAGTGCACGGTAGCAGATTATTTGATCATAGCAAGTATCACAGTTGAGCCCGGTCTTTCCACATCTGATGTCCACATGTGCACTTTCCAGCAGGAGTCAATGGATAGCAGCCAGGAGCAAGAACTCAGGCAGATTTTTTCACTCCCTGGTCAAAGATTGCTGAGGCCAGTTACAGTAGCCAACTACTGTCCTTCCTGAAAATTGCTATGGAAAGTGCTTTGTTCCACTTGTCACCTTCTAATGCAGAGATTGGAGCCTACCATATGGGGAGCTGCTACCGTGAATCTGTTGCCTACCACTTTGATACGCCTAAATGATTTTCTGGTCATTAGTTTTGTTTTTATTTTATATGTACCAAAATTGATCAGGAAACTTCACTAATTATTCAGTAGCTGAAAAAAAAAGTGTAGGCATTGAAAAATTATACCATCATGGCTCCTATTATTGACCCATCCAATGCGTATCAGGCAATAAGGAGTGTGATTGGCCTCCACTTAAAGCATGTTCAGATTGGACCAAATTTTACAATGACCCATCCATTTCTGTTCTTTGTGGTGTAACAAGGATGCTGAAGGGGAAAGGCAACGCTTGCTTGCCTGGTTTGGCTTTTTGTTGGTCAGACTGGTTGTCGAAGCTTCCATTAGTTTGTGGGGATTGCAAAAGACCTTATACTGGTATTATCTCCGACTTTCGATAATGTCAACAAGTGAAGCACACGTTAATTAAGCAACCTCTGTTGAAACAAATAGGCGTTTTAGGTGAGAGGCGGTTTACAGTTATAATGGGAGGGTCAGGTCTCCATAGGACCTTCACACCGCTCCGTGCTCAAGATTTGATTGAGACTTTCAGCTCACCCATCCCAGGTATGACTACACACAAAGGCTCTGAACCCAGGCCTCTGGTCCTTGGCACAGTTGCCCAAATGACACTTTCCTTTCTCATAATATATAAAGAGTATAGAATTATCGTTAAAAAGTGCTTGTCGTGTTTTGGGCAAAATAAGCTGGAAGGGGTTAGTTGTATGACACGCTGGTCAGTACTTTTTCTTCTCTCTCCCCTGCAGATGGATCTCTAGTGTTGCTCTCTCTAACTTCACATAACGGATGGGTAACGGCAGTCAAATGGTCACCAACACATGAGAATCAGTTGATTTCAGGCTCTTTCGACAAACTGGTCAAGCTCTGGGACACAAGAAGGTATCTTGAGAATGAACTTTGCCTGTTTGTGGCAGGACGGAGATTCACAGCAGCTTGCTAGCATAGGCTACTAAATTTCAAAAATTATTTCTGCAAAATAATCATGCCCCCATCTCCCCTACTATTTCCACTAGTAGATACATTTTAGAATAAGTCCCACTTTTACCAGATAGATATTGGAGTATAATTTCACAGAGACAGCAAGAAAACATGTCTCCAGATGTGAGCACATGCTAATGTGCATCTTGATTTCTGTGTGGAGGTTGCAACAAGCTTCACAAGCAACACTGTCCCAGAAAGAGTGTTTCATGCTCGATCACTTTCCCCGCCCACTGGGGTACAGTTCCACCAGTGGTATTAGTCTTCCTGTACTTCAGCCAAGTGACCATTCTTCATATGTTGGGCTGTTGAATTGTGGAAGCACAGCTGAGCTGACTTTGTCCTTACTTGGTATCCACGCGTGCAATCTTGGCAGGGATCACTTCATATCAATCCACTACTCCCCACCCACCTTTTCCTTTCTCTCCCTCCTTCCTAGCTCAGTTAGGCTGATGCCAATTGCAGCATTCCACCCTGACTAACATTAGCTGACAGCACAGACCAGATAGATCCATGCAGTAGCTAGCTAAGAGTAGCTTTGGTGTAAGACCATTAAGTGGTAACTTATTTTAAAGTGTATGGTGCCAAACCCTGTTAATGCTTCAGAGATGTCAAGATGATGACAAATGTAACACTGGGCAATAGATCACCAGTGAAATGGCCATGTACAGAACCATTCGAGAAATGTGGAATCGGCCAAAATTAGTAGTAGCTTCTATTTTTGAAAGTCCGAATGTAAGGGCAATAGTTGAAGGGGTAAGAGGGATCACCTTTCTTAGGGATTGAGTGTATGTAAGCAAATTTCCATGGAGAAAGACAGTTGGATTGGGAGTGACAGTGATTGAAACAACACAATAGGCGTAAATTCAGTGGCGCACATCCTGAGGACAATAGGAGGGAAAACTGTGTCACAAGGCCTTTTTGGGGTCCAGATAAAAGATCCACCAGATGTGGTAGAGATAAAACTTGATGTTGATCACTTTAGTAGAATAGCATGGAACGGTGGTGAGATGTTTCTTTACCTATGTTAATTTTATCGAGTCCCTGTCCCCGATTCAATATAAGTTTTCTTGGGATTTCCGGCATGCTATCCTCTCTTTCAACTGTAAATGTTTCTTTACCAAGAACCCCTCCCCTGCAGCATCAAACAATATCTATTTTATCGAAGCCCCAGAATCAGTAGCCATCCATGCTGCTTTCATTAACTCACTGGGTCTTGATGCTGCTGCGTCTCCCGACTCCAAGGCCTTTAACAATGCGACTGTGTAACTGGCTCCTGAGAGGTAAAGCTCTATTTCTGTGGGGGATCATGTGTGTGTACTTGTGCATCTATAAAACTGCTCTTACACTAGTGTTTGTTCAGGTCAAATTTTGGGACACTGACATCCATCTGTAAGCTAAAACCTATTCCCTTTTCTTGGCAGCAGACTTGTAAACTACAAAAAGTGATCCACAAGTCTTCCACTTGAACAAAGGAGTCTGATTCAGTAGAGTAAATACTCGGAGCTGGTGCATGAATGCTGTTTTCCTGAAATCTTACTGGAACAAGTACCAGTATAAAAGTGGCTTTAAATATAGAAAAATGGCTAGTCTTGGTTAGATTATAATGTTTTGTGGCCCCAGTTTGACTTCACTGTATCATAGTATGATTCAGCACAGAAGGAGAATATTCGGCCCATCGTGCCTGTGCCGGCTCTTTGGTAGAGCTATCCAATTAATCCCACTCCGCTGCTCTTTCCCAATAGCCCTATAGATTTTTCCCTTCAAGTATTTATCCAATTCCCTTTTGAAAGTTATTATTGAATCTGTTTCCACCACTCTTTCAGGCAGTGCATTCCAGATCATAATAACTTGCTGTGCTAAAAATAAATGTTTCCTCATGTCACCTTTTTTTTGCAGTTCAGTAAATCTGTGATCTCTGGTTACTGACCCTTCTTCCACTGGAAACAGTTTCTCCTTATTTACTCTATCAAAACCATTCATGATTTTGAACTTCTCTATCACATCTCCCCTTAACCTCCTTTGCTCTAAGGACAACAGCCCCAGCTTCCCCAGTTTCTCCACATAACTCAAGCCCCTCACCCCTGGTACCATTCTAGTAAATCTCCTCTGCACCCTCTCTAAGGCCTTTCTAAAGTGTGGTGCCCAGAATTGGACACACCATTCCAGCTGAGGCCTAACCAGTGTTTTATAAAGGTTTAGCATAACTTCCTTGCTTTTGTACTCTATGCCTCTTATTAATAAAGCCCGGGATCCCATATGCTTTTTTAACAGCCTCCTCAACTTGTCCTGCCGCCTTCAAAGATTTGTGTACATACACCTCCAGGTCTCTCTGTTCCTGCACCCCCTTTAAAATTGTACCATTTAGTTTATATTGCCTCTCCTCATTCTTCCTACCAAAATGCATCACTCACACTTCTCTGCGTTAAATTTCATCTGCCATGTACCTGCCCATTTCACCAGTCTATGTCCTCCTGAAGTCTGTTACTATCCTCCACATTGTTTACAACATTTCCGAGTTTTGTGTCATCTGTAAACTTTGAAATTATACCCAAATCCAGGGTATAATTTCAAAGTTATATATCAATATACATCAAAAAGAGCACTGGACCAGGGGTGCACTGACCCCTGGGGAACACCACTGTACACTTCCCTCCAGTCTGAAAAACAACCGTTCACCACTACTCTCTGCTTTCTGTCCCTTAGCCAATTTTGTATCCACGCTGCCACTGTCCCTTTAATCCCATGGACTTCAATTTTGGTAACAAGTCTATTATGTGGTACTTTTTCAAATGCCTTTGGAAGGTCCATATACACGTCAAATACAGCTCATCAGCCCTCTTCATTACTTTGTCAAAGGACTCAGTCAAATTTAAGAAATCTGTGCTGACTTTCAGATATAAACCCATACTTTTCCAAATGCCAATTAATTTTGTCCTGGATTATTGTCTCTAAAAGTTTCCTGACCACCGACATTAAACTGACTGGCCTGTAATTGCTGGGTTTATCCCTCTTCCCTTTTTTGAACAGGGGTGTAAAATTTACAATCCTCCAGTCCTCTGGCACTGCCCCCATATCTAAGGAAGATTGGAAGATTGTGGCCAGAGCCTCCACAATTTTTACCCTGCCTTCCCTCAGTAACCTAGGATGCATCCCATCTGGACCCATCTGAATATTGCCAATCATTTAAGTATCTCCTCTTTATTTATTTTTATCCTTTCCAATATCGCTACTACCTCCTTTGCTGCTAAATTGGTGTAAGTCCATTGTTTGCTTGGTTAACAAGCACGTGCATAAATTGCGTTATCTTTTTTTTCTGTTTTAGTTGTAAGGCTCCCTTATACGATATGAATGCACATGAAGACAGAGTACTTTGTGTAGACTGGACAGAGACTGGGGTAAGTTCACGTAGTGTTCAGTTGTCTCCCATCTGTATTGTACAGTATTGCTGGGGAGAGGAAATGTCCATGGATCGGTATAAAATTTGAGCACCATCATTTCTCGATTGTAAATATTTTGAGCTCTTCTGCCTCAGTTGCTAGATATCAAAATAAAATTCAAACTGTATGTTTTGCATGTGATGCTTATTAACCCTTCTACCTATTAAAGTCTGCAGTGTGATTTGAGTAATGATTTTTTTTTAAACTACATTGAAAACACATTTTCTGTTGTTCCCTTATTAGTTTTCTGTTCTGTTTGTACTTCCAATTGAATTTGTCATCACTTGCCAATTTGAGATGCCTTGAACTGAGGTAAATTGCAGGGAAACTGGGTTTCGTTCTGCCAAGCTGATGGGATTAAAGTCCCCAGGCAGTAAAAGTAAAAATTTGTTTCACGCGGGCTCAGGCCTGAATATTGGTGTGAGTCCGTGGCAGTAGTTGGTGCACTCAGAATAGCCATAAGAATGGATGTGGTTGCTGTGGGTTATAGAAATCATAGAATGTTGTAGTGCAGAAACAGGCTATTCAGCCCATTAAGTCTGCACCAATGTTTTTTTTCCCCTCATGAGCTACCTAGTCTAATCCCATTCTGCTTCAACAAGGTCAACGGTGGGATAATGCACCATGTTAACCAGAGAATGTCATTTATGTCTTTTATTTAGGCCATTTTGGTGCTGTAGCGGAGTGGAATCCTAATTGGAGAGATCCGCACAGGGAGTTGTAGGAAACATAGGCATGAATTTGGGAGAGAAAAGAGAGGGTGGGAGATTGGGCAGTAGTTTGCAAGAGCAGAGGGGTTGATGATGGTGCTTTTGAAAGGGAGAAGGATTGTACCTGAAGAGTGGGAACCATTTACAGTCAGCTAGCATTGGGACCAGGAAGGAAAGTTGGGTGGTCAGCAGTTTAGTGGGAAGGGGGTTAAAGGAGCAGCAGATGGGTCTCATGGACAAGATGGACACAGAGGGCATGAGTGGAGATAGGAGAGAAACTACAGAAAGTTGCAGGTTTAGGGCTAGGGAAGGGGGTGGTGGGAGCCTTGGCTTAGTGGACAAGAGAAAAGTGGGACTGCAGCAGAAGGTCTCAATCGTAGAGACAAAGTCCGTGAGCTCCTGACACTTGTTGGAGGTGAGGCTGGAACGGGCTGGGAGAGCGGCTTAAAGAGATGGTTGGTAATGGAGAAAAGAAGCCAGGAGTTATCTTTGCTCTCCAGGATGATCCTGGAGTAGTGAGCGATTATAGCAGAAGAGAGCAAGGCCTGATAGTGCTTGATGTGGTCCAGCCAGATCTGGTGATGGATGGCTCAGCTAGTTGTGTGCAAGATACGATCACATCTGCACCCATTGGTCTCCAGGGAATGAAGATGGGAGCTGCTGATAAGGGCATTAAAAGTGGGGTTGAGTAAATCGATGGCTGTAGCAGTATCATGGCAAATAGAGGGCCAGAGGCTCGGCCTTTGGGAGTTTCAATTGCACTTCGTTTTTTCAAGGGGCAGTCACCGAAGGGCTAGTGGGACGTGGGTGGTGAGGGATAAAAGGAAGTGGTTGAGAGGAGAGAGAGGCCATGGGTGTTGGTAAGAAGTCAGGGAGTGGCCATGACTATGGGGAGGAGAGTTTATATGGAGGGAGAGATTTTGGAGGTGTGCTGGAGATGGCGATTGAAATCACTAAGGATGGAAGAGTCGTTCAGTGAGGAAGATATTATGGGGTGGGGTTGTGGATGATTATTTTAAAGGAGGAAAGAGGAGTGGAATGAGGTGTGATTTGGTGATGAGGGTTACACAGCCATTGCTAGGTTGCAAAATACAGCACTTAAGGGAGAGAAAGTAATAGAATATCTAACATTTTCTGGGGGAAAAATGCCTGTTATCTCATCTGATGGAGACTTTTCACTCCTGAAATAGAACTCAGGGGTGGAGAATCAATGATCTGAGATTGTATCAATGAAAAAAAGGCAATCTTGGTAGTTGGGCAGGCGTGAAGACCTCAAGAGATAGCCAGATAAATGATAACATCAAAGTGTGGGGTGGGGAAGACAAATGAATAATTTTGTTTTTTTTTCTTTCCAGTTGCTGTTAAGTGGTGGAGCAGACAACAAATTATTCTCATTCCGATATTTGGCTCCCACTTCTGGGGATGGAGCATGAGTGAGAATACCATTTTGCTACACTATGGAGGACCAAAACACCACCTGAGGATACCATCGGATTCATTGAAATAGTTCATCAGACTTTCTTGTCTTCCATTTTGTTCTTAAACGACCGTATGAAGAATTGAATAAGATCTGTTTGCCTGCAATGACTGCCCTGAGTCCTGATCTCATTTTGTCTGTACTGGCCTTTTAAGCGTCAATAATACCTGAAGGTCTTTTCGATAAGATTATCGGTATTGGGACTAAAACATTTATACTTGGATAGGGGTGCTGCCCTGGTATCGCACATACTGTACTGTGAGGGAACCTCAATGAGGGTAGGGGAGGCCGAGAGTGAGAAAGGAGTTTACTGCAGCTGTAACTTTTTTCAGTCATCTGTAATAATACTGCACCTAATTTTTAAAAAAACATTGGTGTCTATCCTGGAGCTTATAATTTTGTACTTTGCATCCCGACACAATGTGTGCTGCCATTATCCCATATTTACTGTTTATACAACAGTTATATATTTATTTCTAGTGTTAACTGAATAGTCTTTGATACAGAATTAATTATTCTGCTCAGTTTAGTATATTTAACCTATTACATCTATTTACATCTATTTACTTATTTAAAGTTGATGGTTTGGTTTTTGCCCTTGCTCTTTAATCTACCATATAGTAGTGTGGATAAAAAATTGAACACTTCGCTTTTATTCCACGTTGACTATAATGTCACTATTTCAAATTCTTCCTTCCATTTGATTCAGCTCCGGCGATGCTCAGGTTCCCCGCGCTGTTTAAATTCACTCTGGGCCTCTCCGGCGATGCTCAGATTCCCCGCGCTGTTTAAATTCACTCTGGGCCTCTCCGGCGATGCTCAGATTCCCCGCGCTGTTTAAATTCACTCTGGGCCTCTCCGGCGATGCTCAGATTCCCCGCGCTGTTTAAATTCACTCCGGGCCTCTCCGGCGATGCTCCGCTGCCACCTTTTGAGTTCTCTGCCTGTTTTTATTCAATCCAGGCTTCTCCTGCGATGCTGCACTGCTGGCACTCAGGTTTTCTCTGCTGTTTTAAAATTATTCCTCTCCAGTATGTAATTGATCAAACTCACAACATTGTATCAAAATATTTTGTGATCTATGACTGGATTTAAAGGAACAGGCACTCAGTCAAAAGTATCTCACTTTGAAAGTGCCCATGGGCTGTAATCCAAGGATTCCTCTGATTGGCAGAAGATTGGTGGAAATGGCTATTTACATGATTGCTTTGGAGTTGCCACTGAAGTTACAGCGGGAGTTCGGGTGGGGGAAGCTCTGGAAATTCTACTCCCCTATTTCTGATTTTGGTTCATTTGCTTTTAAAATTTCCCTCTCCAGTAGCAACTCGTAAAATGAACAAATAAAATCCTTAATTTTTTAAATTAGGATTTTTTTTTTGTAGAAGGCTTTTAAAGTAATAGATGTTGATGTGACAGGAGTTTATTTCATTAATTATATACATTTCAATCCCCTCATAGGGTGATAAACAGGGGCTACAGTAATAGGAAATAGGTGCTTTTTCTCCCTTTAAACATTATTACACCATTTCCTCAGCTTTGGGGATTTAATTTACGATAATATTTTAAGTTGCAGCGGAAAAGTAACCAAAATAAGGTACAACAACTACTGTCCACATCTCCTTAAAGAGCCACACTTCAATTTTACCTGTAACAATCATGGAACCCCCCCCCATGTAATAAATACAATTGACTTTCCTGGTGATACTATACTAACAGGTACTTTTGCTATACTGCATCTAGAGTAGATTTCCACATTTCAGAATATTTAAATCTGGGCCTTTTACCTCAATTACTTTAAAGGCAAAACTGGAAAATGTCACAATAAGAAAACTATAATGTTGGTGTTAATAATAAAATAATCTCAAAATATAAATGGGGAAGTCCTGAGGACTAAATTTGAAAAGAATCATTAAATAATGCACAGCCATTTCAATGCTGCTAAAAGAGGAAAATAGTGGCTTGCCTGTGGAAAACTCTTGTCTCTTCTGTGTTGTAATGCAGCTTTGGATTTCTCCCATGTCTGTCAACCAAACTTTTACACAATGTGAATGGTGTGGCATTGTTAACATTACTTCCAGAAATTAATCTTAATTATTTGAGAAGCAGCACATAAATTCCTGGTGTTGCAAACTTAAAGAAAAATATCCTTTGATATAATGTATTTTGTGGGGATAGGGAATTTACACAATATTAGAGTTCTTTATATAGAAATACTAGAGTCAAGTAATTTATATGTACTTTTATTAATAAGACAGTGACCAGAAAAGCAGTTGTAGTTGAGGTGCTATAATGAAGGGAAATATCTTACTTTGGGGAAAATGCTGCACAACAATCATTGAGGCATACATTTCAATAAAATTACATTTACTGTACTTCACTGTCACACTCCCCAAAGCAGGTAGATCAACTGTATCCTAAACACATCATGTGACAGTAGCTGTATTAAATATTTTTAAAAATAATTCTAACGCTATTGAAAGGCAGATAAAGTCACCAGTTCACAGCAATACCCACAAAGTTCAAATGTTCCATTTTCCAATTCTAGAAATTACATACATTAAAATCTGTTACATTCATTCATCTTCCTGCCCCGAGTAGAACAGACAATTTTAGATGAACTAGCAGGTGCAGTGATCACATAGCATTCAGGTGTCAAGCATTAAATGCTTACGATGCACCTTTATTTTGTGTACACCTACTATACTATTTCCTCCCACCATCCCTGTAGTGTGATTTATAATGAATGTTCCAGCGTGTTTGATGTTGAAACGGAGTAGACAATTAAAGCATATGCCAACTGCTTCAATCAGTAAAACTATTGTAATCATTAATAGGTGGTAGAAGAGTCAGTGTCATTTAAAGAATTTACACAGTGATGCTTTCATCTGCTTAGTTCATTTCTTCAATGGAGATTTTCTGCCATGAAGTAATGTTTGTTTTCTTGGCCAGAGAGAATTGATACCTTTAAATTCCCTGCAAGGCAAGTTAATGCATTCAGCTCCAGCATTGTGGGCAGGTGCAATGGAGAATCTGGAAGCGTAATAATTATGTTTTAGCTCCTGGCGCAGAGCTTCCCATGACAGAAGCGCATGTCGAGAATCTGGGCACGATGGAATATGATTTTCCATCCATTAATTTCAAGCAAGCAGATCACAGATCCGGCACATGAGCTTTGAACCTGAATTTCCAATATGTACTCACGTCATGCAAAGCTTTGTGTTGGCATACAAACTCGTAACATTACCCCTCAGCTGCTTGTCTACGGGAAGGGAGGAAACATGAATAAGATCATCACCCTGAACTGCACACAGCAGCATTGGAGGAGCTCCAGGTGGCATGTATGGTGCAGGGAGAATGCCGACCAAGAAAGGGTTAACATAACAAGGGGAGGAGAATGGGAAGGGGCGCAATTGTTGGAAGCACTGCTCCCCCGGCTCCAAGTTGAAAAGAAGTTACTTTTTGTTTCCTGCCTCCCTTTGTGGCCAGCTGGTTAGGTTGCTGTGGAACTATTAAAAACTAGTCGGAGCTTTCACAGCGTATGCTCCACCTAGTTTTTGATAAATGTTGCAGAAGCGGCCCGAAACAAGCACATTTTAATTGGGCCAACGCTACTTTGAGGAGGCTCTCGGACACCTAAAAACAAGGACCAATATGGTGGTGACTGTGCCGTTGGTGCAGGTCCTCGTCCCCAGAAATTGGGATACATTGTTCTCGTTTTACGCCCGAAAAACGGGAGCAACAGATAGCAATTTCTCCTCCCACTCTCTGAATAATGAGTGAATTTTGTTTCAAAGGTTATTTGTTGGTTTTGCTGCCGCAAAGTTAAAGCTCTTTAAGTCAATTCTGAATTGATCTATTTAGCATAGTTCAGCGTCAGTGAAACAAATGATTTTCTAAGCACAATATTAAGAACAGAAAAACAAAACAGTGGGGCCTAAATTCGATAGCACGCGATAATGGGTGCCAAACGGTCGGCGTGCTGGGCTCGCCTGGTGTGGGAGAGCCAAGGACCGTCCTAAATTCATCCTCAGGCCTCATTGGAATAAATCTGGCAAGCTGTGGGTGCCATTCGGGAGGGGGGCAAGCATGGGCTGGCAACTGCCCGCAGTATTAATGTGGAGGCAAGTGGAGCAGAGGAGCACTCCTGCTCCTGGCTTCACATTAAGGTAAGTTTAAAAAAAAACATAACTATCGTTTTTTTTGGCAGCCTCTAGTTGTGCTTTTAAGGTTCGCTATAGAGCCTGAAAAATGAGTCAGAGCTTGCACAATGCAAACGTACCCCAGTATGTTTGGGTTTGTTCCTTCAGGTCATTGACTGCTGCCTCCTGCCGCCCAAAATCCCGCTCCCGCCTGGCAGCCATGTAGCACTTCCTGCCGGATTCGTGTGGGTTGCTGACGGGGCCATGACGTGACATAACTATGCAGATGAGTCTTGGAAGTTAAAATCTCCCGGCCATCACGATGCAGAAGGCCAGAAGGTTTACCATTCCCCCTCCACTCCTGCCCTCACAATTCCTGGTGGGAGTTAACATCGGCCCTCTAGTCTTTGTTCAGTGCCTATCTAAAAGGGGCTGGGAAAATCAAGGATAGGATTGTTGCTGCACAGTTGTGTGAGCTTCATCGTGGTTGACTATAGACCTAGACTCGTGGAAGCCAGCTTTTGGCAGCAGGGAGTGAGTGGCCCGGCAAGGCATGACCTAAGGGGAAAGAATGCGGGAAAAAAGAGAGAGGAATTTCTTACTTTCAAAAACAAATTCCAGTGAAAAATATCATCTAGTGTTTGAAAATGAAACAAACTGCCTGAGAGGCTGCACTGATGCAGGTTCTGAAATCAATAGGCTAATGGTATCTTCACACACTAGCAAGGATACAGTATTATAATCACAGAATCCAAAATATCAGTTTTGGTTTTTCACCGCCATATGCCCATAATAAAGGTTATGTATTCTACTTCAATTATGTGACCTTTTGAACTAAACATTGTAATTCGGTTGAATAATACTTCCTCTATACATCAGATGTGTATGTTACATTCACTTTAAAATATACCACAATGGAAGCTCCATTATCTGCCATAATGGAGCATGCCCCTTCCTTCACCAATGGATAATGGAAATAAGCGAATAATTAAAAATCACCAAATTTTGGTCTTACATGCATGACACTGTAATGCAGAGAAAGAAACATAAACTGAAGTTAAGCTTATGTCAGACATTGACATTAGATTGAGATAACACCTCACACAAGGCTTTGTCCTGCAAACATTCTGACAAGTTATCAGGAAGGCAGATAATTGAGGCTCCACTGTGTATATGTACAATAAATATTCTGACATTACAAGCTGACTTTTGACATCAAGTTGGTTCATTTCTGCAGTACAATACATTTATAAGGTAATAACATATGCTGTTCGGAAAGCTATTTTAAAATGACACAATGTTGAAACTCGAACACACAGACCACATATATGAAATCACTGCTGCAATACATATAGGGTTGATAATTGGTCTCCCAGCTTTGGTGCTTTAATGACTAGTTCGCTGGATTACTCAACATGATGGCAGAGTTATTTAGTTGCTACTTTGTTGAAAAAACAATGGAGTTTGAAAGGTTTCAGAATCAACAAATTCTGTCAACTGATTTAAGATTTTTCCAACATAGATACCTACTACCAACAAATCAAGAGAATGAAACTAATCAACAAGTTATGTTTGTGGCAGCTAATAGTTTCAGCTAAGTTTTTGACTTTATAAATATACCAGGTATCTTGGAATGATCAGAATAAATCAATATCCGTAGATTAGTCAACAGATCTAGGCAGTAAAACATTGAGCACACAAAACTAGTCAATAAAACACCAACTACATGCACATGAGCTAGAATACTGATAGTCACATTTGCTGAAGAAACCAACACTTGATGCAACTTGAACCACAGTAATAATGAAGAATGAGGGAAAGTTCTCTCCTTCAGTCAAGGAACATGGGCTTCATCCAGGTTTACATCAGTCTCACCAGATTCAATGTGTGACAAGCTGCATGGATCGGAAAGAAGAGGATTTTCTGTCCCATTCTCTTCACTGATATGCAGGACAGTGTCTGTATGTTCAAGTAAGCTGCTTGTTTCAAGGCCTGCAAAGTCTTCTCTGTCAGAGACTTGGGCCTGTTCTGATGATTCTGTCTGTGCTGTCACCATTTTATCTGCCTTAGAATCTTTGTTTTCAGTCTCTGAACAGGTTGGCTTTACCTAAGAAAAATATAAGCACAGCCTTATAACAGTTAGGACAAGGAAGGATTGATATGTTTTTATCCCCTCCCTCCTTTTAATCCCCCAGCAATCCCTGGCTGAAACAACCTGCTCTCAGACCTCTGAGGTTGCTGCTCTGGAAATTCCTGAAGAAGGACCCTCCCTCCTGGTGAGGAAAGCACTTAGGCGTTGTTCAATTTCACTGTCAGAATGGCGGATGGTAATTGTATGATTTATATCAATGCGTGTTAATTGTATTCAGGTGGTGGGTATCAGTTAGGGACTCTCTAGTTTCCTTTTATAGGACAGCTTACCTAGGGTGTGATGTGTGTGTAAGGGGAATCTCTATGAATAAAAGCTTGGAAACAACTAAAGACGAGGCTCCAGTATTCTATCCTTCACCACATGGCTTTCCATTTATAACGGCAGACACCTAGGAACTGACCCTGTGAACGGAACCCATGTCTTCCCACAATTTTCCATCCTTTAATTTTACTGGACAGAAGGTCGTGTAATGCACTCCTGTTGCATTATACATCAAAGTGCTGTGTTACTGCACACTGACAATTTTAATATGAACTTTGGCAGGAGTTGTCCAAAGGTACATAGTATAAACTGCACTACTCCTGAGCCAGCACTGTCTCAACGTCTTAATTTTTCTCAAAATCTTAGGGGGAGGGTTTTGCTCTGCATTAAATTGATTTTCTTTTCCTCTTTCAATCTCCATATGCCACACTCCATTCTTCAGCTGAATGTGGGTAAAAGACTGCTCCTCCAAATCTCTTACACCTTATCCAACACTGGAAGGTTCATAAGAACAGACTTGCACTTTGACTTTCCTTCCTTCTCTGTGGGTACAAACCGAGTCACGTCTCCTTATCTTCCTGATATCAGAAACTTGCTGTGAGGGAAATTAAATCATGTAAACGCTATCCAACCATAATACAGGACAGTGCTATAAACCATCTGGCCTACCTTATTCAAAAGTAAACTCCTTTAGTTTTATCTCTTTTTTGGGTTTTCACCTCAATCAGTATCTCTTCCTGGCAGTGGAGCAGACAGAGTTCTCTTGCTTTCCTTCCTAATTATGATAACTTGTTGCTCTACAGATCAGTCAGCAGGTGTCTAGACTGCTAGAACACAGGCATGGACGAAGAGAACTCCACACCATGGTCAATAACCACAATGTCCCCTTGATTAAACTCAAACTCAGTCTAGTCGAAAATTTACGAAAGAGATTCCTTATAATGGCAGCTAAACTGAATGCATTGGTTTGGGTGAGGCTGACCGTGAAAGAGATGCATCAAAGGGTGAGTATGAGTTAGAGCCATGACATTGTATGAGGATTTGGTTGAGTGGAAATGGTGGGATGAGTACTGGGGAGGTGAGGAAGTGCAGGTAAGCTGAAGATGAGCTTTGAGTGGGTGTGAGGAGTGAAGTGATAGAGTAGTGTTGGCAGTGCAGAAGGAGATGTGGGGTGGGGGCGGTGATGTGAAAGACGGAGTGTAGGAGAATGAGTAAGTGTACTCACTTTGGCTGACCTACTTAGGTCATTGAAGCGCTTCTTGCACTGGATCCATGTGCAGGAGACGTTGCTGCTGCTGGTGACTTCCTCTGCCACCTTGAGCCAGGCCTTCTTGGTGGCAGAGACAGGGCACTTCCTCCCATCTGCCGGGTAGAAAATATCCCTCCTCCTCCTCACCCCATCCAGTAGGACCTGGAGTGAGGCATCAGTAAATCTGGGAGCAGCCTTTCCCCTGATCTGCTCCATTCTATAATTTTGGTTGTTTGCTGCAGGAGCAGCATTGGAGGACTGACCCTTTAAATAGGGCTCCTCCAGCTGACAGCTTGTGATGCGGGTGCACAGTCCGCCCGCTGCGCTGGTTTTCGACGGGAATCCCGTAAGCCACGTTAAGTGGCTTCAATTTACCCGCGATCGCGTGGGGAACGGATGGATTTTACTGGGCGGGTTACCCACGCGCCCAGTCGCCCCCCCCCACACCGCTGCCATCCCGCCTCCCTGGTAATATTGGGGCCAAAGAGTCTGCAAAGGTATATAGACAGGTTAAGTGAGTGGGCAAGGAGGAGGCAGATTTTTTTTTTAAAAGGTGCGAGACTACGAAATGTTGGTAGTCAGAGGGATTTGGGTGTCCTTGTCCACAAATCACAGAAAGTTAACATGCAGGTACAGCAAGCATTTAGGAAGGCAAGTGGTATGTTAGCCATTATTGCAAGGGGGTTTGGAATATAAGAGTAAAGAGGTCTTGCTGCAATTGTACAGGGCTTTGGTGAGACCACAACTGGAGTACTGTGTACAGTTTTGGTCTCCTTAACTAAGTAAGGATATACTTGCCTTAGAGGGGGTGCAACGAAGGTTCACTAGATTGATTCCTGGGATGAGAGGGTTGTCCTATGAGGAGAGATTGAGTAGAATGGGCCTATACTCTCTGGAGTCTAGAAGAATGAAAGGTGATCTCATTGAAACATGTAAAATTCTTAGAGCGCTTGACAGGGCAGATGCTGAGAGGTTCTTTCCCCTGGCTGGAGTGTCTAGAACGAGGGGTCATAGTCTCAAGACAAGGGATCAGCCATTTAGGACCGATAGGAATAAAAATTTCATCACTCAGAGGGTTGTGAATCTTTGGAATTCTCTACCCAGAGGGCTGTGGATGCTCAGGCGTTGAGCATATTCAAGGCTGAGATTGATAAATTTTTGGATACTAAGGGAATCAAGGGATATGGGGATAGGGTGGGAAAGTGGAGTTGAGGTAGATGATCATCCATGATCTTATTGAATGGCGGAGAAGGCTCGAGGGACCATGTGGCCTACACCTGCTCCTATTTCTTACGTTCTTAGGTGGCACAGTAAATAGTGTAGATGGGAGCAGAAAGTTCGAAAGGGACATTGATAGATTAAGTGAGTGGGCAAAACTGGCAGATGGAGTTCAATGTGGGTAAGTGTGAGGTCATCCACTTTGGACCTAAGAAAGGTAGATCAGATAATTTTTTAAATGGCAAGAAGCTAGGAACTGTGGATAAGCAGAGAGATTTAGGGGTCCAAGTACAGAAATCACTAAAAGCTAGTGGACAGGTCATAAAATAATTAAAAAGACTAATGGAATGTTGGCCTTTAACTCAAGGGGGCTGGAACACAAAGGGTGGAAGTTATGTTACAGTTATATAAAGCTCCGGCTAGACCCCATCTGGAGATACTGCATTCAGTTCTGGGCACCGCACCTCAGGAAGGATATATTGGCCTTGGAGGGGGTGCAGCGCAGATTCACCAGATTGATACCAGGGCTAAAAAGGTTAAATTATGAGGACAGGTTGCATAGTCTAGGCTTGTATTCCCTTGAGTATAGAAGATTAAGGGGTGATCAAATTGAGGTGTTTAAGATGATTAAAGGATTTGATAGGGTAGATAGAGAGAAACTAAGTCCTCTGGTGGGGGAGTAAAGAACAAGGGGACATAACCTTAAAATTAGAGCTAGGCCATTCAGGGGTGATGTCAGAAAGCACTTCTTCACACAAAGGGTAGTGGAAATCTGGAACTCTCAACCAAAAAGCTGTTGAGACTAGGTCAATAAAAAATTTCAAAACTGAGATTAATAGATTTTGTTAGGCAAGGGTTATGGAACCAAGGTGGGTTGATGGAGTTAAGATACAGATCAGCCATGATCTAACTGAATGGTGGAACAGGCTCGAGTGGCTGAATGGCCTACTCCTGTTCCTACGTAATAGAGTATGGGGAAAGAGTAGCAAAATGAGACTAAGTGGATAGCTGTTTCAATGAAATGGCACAGGCGCGATGGGTTGAATGACATCCTTTCTTGTAATATTCTATGATTCTATGAATTAACCTAGATATAATGAAAAAAATGCCATGCCCCAATTCACCATCAGCTTGGCTCAATAGAAGCACTCTCACTTCTTGCGTCAGAAGGTTGAGCGTTCAAATCCCACTCGGGGACTTGAGTACATAATCTAGGTTAACAGTTCAGTGCAGTTTCAAGGGAGTGCTGCATTGTCAGAGGTGTTTCAGATGAGATGTTAAACCAAGGCCCTTTCTGCTTTCTCAGGTGGACGTATAAGATCCCATGGCACCATTTGAAGAACAGTGGAGTTCTCCTGGTGTCTTGGTTAATACTTATCCCTCAGCCAACACCATCAAAACAGATTAACTGTTCAATTCTAACAATGCTGTTTGTGGGGCCTTGCTATGAGAATTTGGCTGCCATGTTTGTCTACATAATAGTGACTACCCTTGAAAAGTAATTCAATGGTTGTGAAGCTCTTTGGGACATCTTGAGGACATGCAATATGCTATATAAATGCAAGTTTGTTCTTTCATCATATGACTGAATCTAATGACAATTTTCTAATGAAATTCTTGACATTTTTTAGTTTGGCAAATAGTTTGCAATTAGAGTACAGATTTTTTTTTATATTTGTAGTACTCATCTCTTGCAGGTGTTAGACTAGGATTTCTATTAAGGACATTTACCTGACTGCTGTCTAGAATGCTTGGATCCCGACTTAAAGGGCATACAGGTTGTGTTGCTGAAACAGGAGATGTGGCAGCTGAAGATGGTGCCACAGCAGATTCTGGTATGTTGCCCTCTGCCTGCTCTGGTGCACTTTCCTTTCCCTCTGCAATTGTTGCCTGTTGCTGAGAAGCCATGGTATCCTGTTGCATTTCAGTGAAGGTAACTGATCTCTTTTGCTCTGTCAGAATCCAAAGTTCAAGCAAAAACATGGTCATCTCTTTTCAAAATATTTCTTTCATTTACATGCTAAAAGAGCATGATGAAGTCAATACAAATCATCAGATATATATATATATATTCACACAGTTATTTTACCTTGTAAAATAACTGAAAAATCAGTCGGTTAGCTTCTTGTTCCATAGTGTGATTTATTGCTACCGCTTTCATTATTCTGAATTTCTTCTTTCAGTTTGGTAGTTTTCCCTTAAACCAAATGCCAGTCTCTGCTTGAAAGCGCATACACAGTGGCAACCTATTCCCAGGTCACAATATTATCAGATAAAGGAGGGCAAATGCAGTGGGGGAGGACAGTGAAAGAGGTGCTAAGACAGATTTAAACAGTATTGGAATGTGTGCCATATTCCTACTGACTTCTGTGAAGCTATCTCTAAACTTGTTGGTGGCATTCAGAAAAATAATGCAATCTTTACTGAAACAATGTGATAATCATTATATTAACCTAGTTAAATATAGCAACTCATCCGAAAATTTGAAGGAACAGATACTTGGCTAGATGGGAAAAGAGAAAGTTTGGAAAGACAGCAGAATGCAATATGTGTCAGGTTGATTAGTTTACAGAGCAATCCCTGTGCATGGACTGTGGTCATGACTGCCACTAGTAGGTTGGCCTTACAAGCCATCTCCGTGCCCACGAAGCATTCAAACCAAAATTATTCTGAAAAATAATGCAATCTTTGTTGAAACGATGTGATGACCTTGATTCAGGCCAATTTCACCATAAACCAGAACCAGGAAACCCACAACAACAATGGGGGCTGACATGCTCTGATATTCTTTTCTTCACTCTGAATCAGTATGTCACATGTCCCCTTAAGGTTTGGCAAAGAATGTGAACTTACCATATTGGGTATTGTAGAATCATACCATTCCATGGCACAACACCACACTATGCTACTAAACTTTCACATCTGATGGGATTTTTAATTAGTTTATGTGTCTTTTAATTGTTGTCTTTATACCTTTAAACATTGCTCTTATCAAATTGTTTTGTAGGTTTAGAAATATTTCCATTTTCATGTGACACTGTCCATAATTCTAGTCTTTAACTGTATCTAGATGTCAGGTAACCGCTGAAAAAAAACCTAAATTCTGGATCTTACCTAGTGGTTTGGCTTTTGGCTGGATGGTGCGTCTAGTTGTGGACAACCGGGCACCCTGTCGTCCTCTTACCTCAGATTGTAACTTTGGACGAGAGAGGAGAGCTCGCCGTGGCTAAAAGGAATAGTGATCATTTTAACAATGTATTTTAAACACACTAGTTTCAATCCAAATTTGTTTTATCTCGTTCTAAAATTGGTTAGGAATATGGAACATTTTCCACTTTTTTAAACCTGATGTTGCCATCAAATGTGCCAAAGGCAATGCAAAGCTCTCTCTAACCTTTCCCAATAATGGACTTTAATCCAACCTTAGGTAAATAATACTTTTTCCAAATCCTTGTCTCCTCTCTCACTAAGATTGCATTTACAGTATAATTCTAGAGTCGGGTCCTGATTGGACTCTGGAACCCAGTGGTGTGAAACTCTCTTGGGGACATTTTTGAATATTGATTGGGCTTAATATCATTCTAACGCAGTGTTACATCAGGTTTAAGGAGAGAGCTCTATGCAAAGGTAAGCACACAGGCACAGGGCTCCCTCCTGGCAAGCACAAAATAATTTACTACTAAACAACTTAACAGGACTTGCCACCTGTGCTCTACTTTCTGTAGCTGGCAATCTGAGACCAGTAATGCAATATAACTGCCCTCTTAGACTGCCTAAATTTATTTTATTTAGAGCAAGCTGAGAGAAGAGACTTTCAATCATTAGCCTGGGCATCATCAGGATCTCAGCCTAATTCCAGAATTGAAAAAACAGTTGGGTATATTTTCCACTCGATGGAACATGCAAGTGGGGTCTGAGAATCCTTTCTGTGGGTTCCCTGTCTGATCCGTGAAGCACTTGCTCTTCTCACTGGCCTAAAGCGCACTCTGTGCACACTGCTTGCCCTTCTCTAGTGCATGTAAAAGGAAGCCACATGTGCAGTGAAGCTCTGAAAGGGCAGATGCTTTTTCTGCCATTTAAAAAAAAGGATTTTTCAGTGCATTTTTAGGACTATTTTTTTCCTAATGGTATTTTTAAAAAATTTACTTCTAGATTTTTTAAATTTCAGAACATGTAGGAAATGTTTACCTTGAAACAAATAGAGCCAAGTATTGTCTGCAAAATCACTGGAAAGTAGATTGTAATTCAAGTATTTACAAGACTTCAGCAGAATAGGAAAAGCTTAATAAAATGGGAACATATAAAGGGGCTTTACAAAATAAACTTTCACCCGGGGGATGAATTTCATTCAGGCTTCTCCCGCTCTACTGTCGTAACTTCGCAGGAAATGCAGCAGAAACTCTGTTTACGTTCGTAAACAGGATGCGTTCCACACTTTCAGCAAAGTTATTTGGTGGACTGGCAGAAGCTCTGAGGAAATTCACCCCTTTGAGCTCTGGAAGTGACAAGGCAGCCAAGTGCAAGCTGCAGTCGCCCAGTCAAGTTAAAATGAATGATGGGGTTTGGCTTTAAAGTACCCCAAATACATTATTTCATGGCTGAAGTGGTACAAGATGAAAGAAAGCATTCCAAAGGGATCAGCAGATACCCACTATTATGCCATAATAACAGCTGCAAACTCTGGCACATTTATCTGGCGATGACTGAGCTCAATTCCCGCTGTTCTCTTCAGTTTTACGGGTTCCAAAGCTGTACCATCTTTGGATAGGCTTAAAAATAATTTTGTCCCCGCATGCAGACACTTTAAGTGACCACATCCCTTCAATTCTCTCTATTGCTCACTCGTTTCTGACCCCCTTTGGCAGGATAAATCCAGGTCGGGAGCTCACCTCAACAATGGGACGAAGATATGCCCTAATATCTAAACTCACTGCCATAGCTGATGTCCTTTCTAAGTTGTAGGCAAATGCTGTTCATTTATATCAAAGCGTCAGTAATCATTTCTTGCTTTAAGCAAATGTCCATTTTAGAACATCAAAGTGACCTATGGAAACGTGAGTAGTAACATCATTTTGTGAACCATTTTTAAAGTGTAATCTTCATGTAGAAGCTTTTAAACACTCCAAAAATATGGTTGTAAAGATCATAGTGGAGTTCCATCTTTTCAATTCTCTGGATTTAATTTTGTAAACCATTTAGACTGTTTTAGTGCATTACAGTAATTACAACTCTTTCCCACACCTTCCCTGTTATGTCTTGTTCAATATTCCTGTATGATCATTTGAAATTGTCAGTTATACTGCATCATACAGAGATATTGGTGTTAGAATGACTGCTTATTGTATTTTAATTACATTATTAATTTCTTGTTCATGATCCTGTGTTACTGAATTTTCATGTAATAAACAATCTCAGAATATTAAATCAACATTTTATTATGATTACTTTCTCCTTCCCCACTCCAAAAAAAATACACGTCATGTTTAATTCCTGAGTTTTTACTATTACTCTGAAGATCAAAATTCATTCTCTCACCTGCCTGAGACCTCTCTTTCTTCCCAGAGGCTGCTGGATAAGAAGATTCTGCTGACCAGGTTCACTTTGTACACTTGCTACCCTGTTAAGCATATTAAATGTTAATCAGATTACAAATAAATCACTCACTCCGAAAAAGGATCGTTCATTTATTTTTGTAGTGTCTGCTTCATGTTTCATAAAACTATGATTAATGTACAGTTCTAATAAAAATCCTGACTGTATTAAGCATACAATGCAATAACTAATGTATTGATTTTGTTGAAGATTATTGGACTGAAAAAAATCTCAGATATACAAAAGATTCCAGTTAATTTAAGCAAATAAATTGGCTTCCTTGAGTTAATTATGACTGTTATGTATTAGGCTTAAAACGCCCAACTATGGCTCCATTTACACAATACCGTAAGAAATTCCCTAGCATTGTAAAACTGTGCAGTGGAAAATTTTTGTTTAAATTTTACGAGCTCTTAAAGATTAAAATACTTTTTTTTTAAAAAAGTGTCTGATTCTTTCAGCTACTTTAGTCATTTGATTAAGTTCATAGCATTAATAACTTGGTTGAGATTAATAATAGGCTGAGATAAGTCTAACAATCTGGTATGGAATAGGTTTTATTGAAACTCTGAAATCCAGTGTAAATAATTCTATAAAAGCAATGCTTTCATTTTACCAGTAGAATATTTGTATTGCATATCAGCCCAAATAAATCTCCTGCAACATGCACAAAACTTACCCAAACAACATTTTCACTAAGATAAAACTGCAATAATACACAGATCTATAATAGAAACAAACACTACAGAAATCACAAAGTCTGCTGATTTATAAAAATATGTCTGGCAATGGTGGAGGTGTGAACAGCTTATTTCAAATATTGTGTAATAGTCCAGAACAAAGGGACCTCAGAATTCCAATCATTCGTCAGATATAACACAACTTTCAAGAAATAGTTCTGCAAAAAGTGAGGATCTACAATATTTCCAAGTTCAAACTATCTTATATGAAGGTGATTCTGCATACTTATCAATCTTATTAAGGGGCAGAAAATCATGTATGGTGTGTCCACGCTCACCCAATATTCCCAACAGATGGGCGAGACTCCCCGCTACCACAAACATTGAAAATTACCTTCTGTATTTTCCATTTTCTCCTCAAGTTTTCCTGTCTGTATCACTTTCTTAAAACTGTCAGTATAAACACAATAATGATTTCTGTAACTCACAGACCAGAGAACCTTGACTGTACTGAACTTGAGTTTGCACATTATTTTGATTTCAAATGTCTGATTCATTTTTATATACATTTAATAAACCAAATATAAGAATGGAAATATAAACAGCCTGAAACATAAAAAGGTTTAATCTGCTGAAAGAACATTAATGTCAGGTAATAAATAATGTTATCCTGAGATTTCACTCAATTACCTCTAGGTTCCTGGGGGCATTTTAGTTTTCTCTTATTTGAAGTATTGCCTGGGGCAATTTAAATAAATTAGGGAGAACCCATGCAAGTACTGGCCACTGATGGGAGTGGGCTCAATGGGCTTTTATTGTTCCTTACCTTTTTATGCTGTTATGTTTCATGCTACACCTCCAACTTTACCATCCAATTTTCCATCAAAGACTTGATCATTTAAAAAGCTGGAATCCATGTGCACAAATAAACATTATGAGACCATGGGTTGATAATATCAGTGTAATGGGACATTTTCACAGCAGATTTGATTTTCAATTAAATCACAGATTTCACAGACAAAAAAAATCAACACAAAATTTATGAGATTAAAGACGGGTGAATGGCAATATGCTTTTTGTTTGGAAAAGTCAGATGATAATTAAATAAGAAGACTTGTTCAATGACAGAGGAAAGTGTTATCAGGATTCGTAGCACATACATTGACATAAACGCAACATTACACTGTACCTAGAAAGGTTAATCTCAGCAGCCAGCCCCTGGGATTCATCGAGGACATTAGGTTCACTGCAGGGCAGGGAGATGAGTATTTAGGGAAATGAAGTATGCCTTGTCTACAAACAGGGCAATTCACAAAGTAACATGCTGTCCAACAGCATGCACTCATTATACAATGCAAAAAATCAGTATAGACTTATACTGGTTTAGGGACTAGAGGAAGTTCAAATTAAGTTTAACGTACAAAACACATGAAAAAGTTAATAAATTCCACATTGTAATACAGTCCACGAGGAAAATTTCTGTTCCTGAGCTTCTCAAAGAGTGAATAGAAAACATGGTTAACTGAAGACGATAAAAGCCTGTTTTGTTACATAAAAGATTTAAGTTTTATACCCCATATGGATTTCAGTGATCCATTTACCCCATGTTGAAAAAATAAATACAAAAATTGTACATTCTTTAGAATATGTTATATGTATACGATGCTCTGTACTTCATTCATTGCGTTCTGCAAAATAAAGGCATATTTTTGAATACCATTTTAGCAAAAAAATGTATGCAATGGAATTGTAAGGTGTAGGTTTATACCCACAAACATCCCTAGTGGTGAGATTCTAATCGCAGAGAGAGGTGCTGAGGAGAGGGCAAGTGAAAATCAGAGAGTGAGACAACTCAGGCCAGTTTTGATTGTCTTTTAGCAGTTAGTTACACATAGGGATTGGCAGAGACTTGAGAGTGGGTCACCTGGCCAGAGACTGATGTGTGGTACAAAGGGATCTACATGGGGTAGAAAATAGCATTTTAAAAAATGGTGGTAAAATGTCACTAAACATTGTTCTCAGAACCACAATGGTGCTTTAGTTTTCAAAGAAGAACGTACTAAACATTTGAAACAATGCAAAGGTTTAAGAAATACAGCAGTCCAATGACACGTACTGTCTTACATTGAAATGCCGAATATGTTGACAATACCATTCTTAACATAAATCAAACACACAAGCATTCAATTTTAACATTAATGTTTCCATTAGCAGTAGATATAGAAACAATTGATCTCATTGATCTATATTAATACAGGTAATTTACTTGTCATTATGTACCTCGTTATTCTGATTGTGAATTTGCTGACTGCACTGTTTGATGAACAATTAGAAAATGAATAAAAGACTTAAATTATGCTGCGATTGTCTGCATTTTAACACATTCAGATTTTTGCCATACCTAAATAGCACAATAATGTGTGTGAAAGTTAAAGAATAAAATTGTTAGTGGCATCAGTTCCGGGCATCAGGAGGCAGTGGGATTTGGACTCCTGCCTGCAAGCCCCCACAAACTGAACTGCTGATCCCAGTCATATCACTGTGTTACAAAGTCCTCTTCCCTAGAACCCAGGTACTCCCTTACAGGGAGGGAGGTTGTCACTAAGTCATCCTTGCATGTATCCTAGTGCCAGCTTCAGAGTGATAGAAAAGTGGTTATCAGCTCCCTACTAGCATGTCAGCTGCAGTCAATGAATGTCATCAACAGACAAGGGAGAACAGGAAAGACTAATGAAAAAGAATGACTAGCTCACAGTCTCAAGACAAAAGAATAATCTGTCAGAAGGAATATATTGGCACAGGGTGTTGGTATATCAATACAATGTGCCACAGAGTGTAAGAATTTTGGTTCATGTCCATGTTTGGTGATACAGCAAATTCCCAATTTCAGCAAGGAAATCCCAGGGTCCATAGCAGAATTGGCAGAGGACTGAAAGCAGATCACCATCTTGACTTGGAAAGAGTGCACGGCATGGGAGTGCACACTTAAAGGGAGCTGTGAAAAGAAGGGAGTGAGGCTCCTCGTGTAACAGTTGGTGTTATGCTGCCTTTCCACTTCTGGGTCCTGACTGAATGGAAAATGAGTTTGGGCAATTTTAACCTAGTGGACATAGGCCAAGAGCTCAAAACTGCTCCCGATTTGATGCTAATTATCAATTTTACTGATAAAATCACAAGGGTTAGCTGCTACAGGAAATGTCCCGCTAGTATAATGGGAGTGCTCTTTGAGGTGACTTGATTCCAAGGTTTGAGTTAAAGCACATGACTGGAACAAAGTAGAGGGAATTTTACAGTGCTCTACCTGAACTGAGAATGCTTAGTGTTGACACTGGGTGCAAAAATGGGAAAAGTGTTCCATTCTCCAGCACTAATATCTAGCACCTAATTGAGCACAAAAATTCGCCACAAAAAAAATAAAAAGGAAATAAAATAAATCTCCATCCAAACTCGATGTAAAAAGCTAAGTATGGACATTCAGATGAATGCTATTAGCTTAGTTTGAAAAGTCAGCATTATTCATCTATGCTGATTTTTGTTATTATTGCTGATGTCAATGTTGTCATTTTTGACATTATCGAAAAGTAGTATCCAACTTGTCCTTAGTTCTATTATCATGCGACAGTCCAATCTGGCAAGTCACATTTGTGTGATGGGATTTGTGAATTCTTGATATGAGCTAAGTATGCCCACTGCTGACAAAACAAGGCATAACACTGTGGGAACACTGTGGGCAACTGAGCACTCACACCCCCAGGCTAATGGAATCTTCACAGGGAAAAAACAAATAGAAATCAAAATAACGGGAACTACTCAACTTGAATAACAGGCAAAATTAAAGCCTAATGGGTCAAAGAATGAAAATAGAACTATTTACCCTTTCAATACCACTTCTAATAAAAAGCATGTAGTACCCATTTGAAAACCACATACAAGCTCATTCAATGATTACAAAGAAAATGCATTAAAGTAAAGATGTCATTTAGAATAGCTGCACTATAGTTCTGATAGGGTGATCTTGGATTAACAAAGCACAAAGACTACTTTGATAGCTGAAATGAATCCATGCCCAAGGTAATTCCATCAGAAGTAGAAAGCATCTTACATGTACTTCTTTCACCACAAGGACTTTCTGTAATGCACAGATTGACATGGGGCTAGGTCAAAAATATTTTAAACAACATTCTGCAAGAACATTGTAACGGTCTGTTTAATGTCTTGGTTTTCGATCTATTTTTCTAGTCTGAAAAGTAAGTATTCACTCCATCATTGTTGAAATATTACTGCATTCAGGACAATGGCACTGATGATATTAATCTGCATGATAGCAATGTTTCTGCAAACAGGGCAGTGGCATTGATTATATTAATCGTGTTATATATGATTTCTGTATAGATTTGTCAATGGAAGAAAAAGTACAATGTACATTGGGTTTAAGACTCAAAATGCTGTTGTTATATGTTCAACATGTACATACCTATTTTTAAATTTACCCACAAATCTAATTTCAAAATCATATGTGCATACAGGTTTAAAAATAAACAGAAGGCCAAAATTATGCAGTGGGATGTTAGCATATCAAAGTTTAATCTGTTTGTCTGAAATTCCTCTCACTGCTATTTCAGCAGAAATTAAAGTAATCGGGTTAACACCACTGCTAAAATAGTGGAGAGAGGAATTTCAAACAACTACTTGTATTTATGGGGTAAATTTTAACAATGAGGCGGGATCTCAGCAATTGGCCGGGGCGGGGGGGGGCGCGTCAATAAGTGGTGGGAAACAGAGAAAAATGTATCGTGCGTGTTCTCGAGTGATCGCGACTCAATTGAAGGCACTTAATTCTACTTCCAGGTTTCGTGTCTCCATCTTCTGATGCATGACGCAATTTAAAGCCCACTATTTAAAGGGCCAATGCAACAATGGATTTTGAAGGAGAAAGGAGTAAAAAGCAGAGTAGGAGGACATAGACGAAAAGCAGCACCCAGGTTCTCAGACGCCTCCCTTGAGATACTACTGGCTGCTGTGAGAAGCAGGAGGGAGGTGTTATACCCTGGTGACTGGAGGAAAAAACCTGCTTCTGCTACCAAGGCAGCATGGCTGGAGGTGGAAGAACAGGTCAGCAGCAGGAGCACAGTGCCCAGGTCCAGCGATATAATGACTTAACCAGATCAGGAAAAGTGAGTACAGATTCTGATTCACCTACATCCTGTGGTGCACATCACCACCGACCCCCACCCCCCAATTTGTCTTGCCAAGCCTACTCCATCACATCATTCTTCATACCCACTTATGTCTCATTATCAACTTACCTTCACTTTCTGTGCACTTCCTCACCTCCCCATTTGTGAACTCACCACTCCCACTCACCCCAATCCTGATGCAATGTCATGAATCTGTCTGATACTCATCCTCTGATGCATCACTTTCATGGGCAGCCTCACCAAAGCAATGCATGCACAAATAGTGGCTCTGACAGAAGCGGAGGAGGCGGCGTTGGAACTAAGCCAGACGCAGGAATGCCTGGCGGTCAGAGATGCCAAGACTGGCACCCCGCAAACGTCTGGTTACAGAACTTTAACATCCCTCACACACAACGTGAATTGATGTTATACACTTTAGGATGCTGATCGCAACATCACTTCTGCGATGATTCTTAATATTGCTGTATGTTCTCTTCCAGAGCCTTCAAGGAGTGCTGAATAGGCCGACAATGTGGATGAGGGCGATTCCTCAGAGGAGCTCCATGCCTCTGAAGACGCACCATCACATCATATCCAGCCATGCATCAGCGCAGATACATCTCGGTGGGTCCTATTAGACGGTTAGTTGGGTTATCACCTGGTGAGTCACAAGTGGGCATGAGCAGACACTGGTGGCAGGGGCAGCTGTGGAGAGTCCGTTGGTGGGCGCACTTCTCTCCAAGCTCTGCTCAGCTAGACACAGATGCTGAATGCCGGGACCATCCTTGAAAAGGAGAATGATTGAGGTACAGTCGCACCTTTGTGAGGTACTGGGAGACTTGCTGCGCTCAGTCTCCACATTAGCGGAGAGGAAGAAGGATTCCACCTCCAGCATTAGTGGACTGGAGGCGCAGGTAAGTGCGGGAATGTCTGCGATGGAGGGAAGGCCAGCCTCCATGGCGCTTCAAGCACGGCTCACAAATGAGTCAATTCAGGCCCTGACAGCGGCCGTGTGGACTCAGGGTGAACAACATTCTGCTGCCTTAAACAGGCAGACAGATACATTAGCAATGGCCTTACAAGGCATCACACGTGTCCTCCAAGCTGTTGTCCAGCAGAGTGGTAGGAGTGATGTGGCCCTGGCCCAAAACAGTCCTGCAACCACACCACTGTAAATGTGCCCAATGGGTGGCATCAAGTCTTGCCGTTCATGATGAGGGACATGCAAGGGTGCTTTCATGAAAGTGACTCAAGAATGGTCAAGACGTGGCAGTGGTGGTGAAAATTATAACATTTAATGTGCAGGTAAGAAAACACAATTATAAATGAAAAACATGACATTGTATCAGACCCCTTGTGCACACCTTGGTGATCACAAAACCTTCGCCTTCCTCTTCCTACTACTTCTACACGGTGCATCCCTGGTGGCTTCAGCAAATATGAGTGACTCCATGGCATCACGAGCAGCCAGGTGTGCCACTGCTTTGCCGATGGGTTGTCCATCGTCCTCCTCCTCCTCATTCTCGTCTTCTTCAATGTTGATGGCAGATGCTACATGAGTGCATAGGACCTCATCCACCTGTAACTCTTTCTGTTGAGTGATGTTGTGCAGGACGCAACACATGACTATTATTCTGCACACCCTCGTCGATGAGTACTGAAGGGCTCCCCCAGATTGATCCAGGCACCTGAAGCACACCTTCAGCATTCCATTAGCTTGGCAGACCTGCTCATGATGTGACTGTCGTTGTACTGCTGCTGTGCGTCGCTGGTGGGTTTTCTCAATGGTGTCATGAGTCACGTCTGCAGGGGGTATCCCTTGACTCCAAGGAGCCAGCCCTTACATCTGTTTTATGCGTGGAAGAGGGCCGGGATGTTGGGTTCATGCAAAATGAAGGAATCATGGCAGCTGCCAGGGAATTTGGCACACACCTGCAGAAACCTCCTCCAGTGGTTGCAAATCAGCTGCACGTTGATGGACTGATATTCCTTTTGGTTGATGAACAGTCCTGGCTCATGTGGAGGTGCTCGGATTGCTACGTGTGTGCAATCAATTGCGCAGTGCACCAGTGGGAAGTCAGCAGAGTGGAAACCCACTGTCTTCTCAGTCTGGCTGATGTCGTCGATGGGGAAGTTGACGTAGTCGGATGTCCTGACAAACAAGCCATTCGTGACCTGTCGTATATACTTATGTGCAGACAACTGAGAGATCCTGGTGGTGTCACCGGTGGCACCTTGGAAGGATCCGGAGGCGAAGAAATTGAGGTCAGAGATAACTTTAACTGCGACGGG
Source organism: Heptranchias perlo (assembly GCF_035084215.1). Taxonomy (NCBI): domain Eukaryota; kingdom Metazoa; phylum Chordata; class Chondrichthyes; order Hexanchiformes; family Hexanchidae; genus Heptranchias; species Heptranchias perlo. The sequence goes on along the minus strand of NC_090331.1, from coordinate 74,120,974 downwards.
CAATGCATGGCTACCAAGCCCAGCTGGGAGCAGCTCTGCACAAAGGAGCCTGCAGATGTCTGCAATCACCTGGCGACTCAATCTGAGCCTTTGTAGGCATTGCTCCTCAGAGAGGTCCAGGAAGCTCAGCCTCTGTCTGTAGACCCTCTCACGTGGGTAGCGCCTCCTGCGACCTCGGCCCTTCAGTTGGTCCTCTCTCTGCTCTTCTGTAGGACCTCTGTCTTGTGGAGCTGCAATTCCCAGAACTGCACGCCGTGCCTGCCGCGGATGGTGACGTGTCTCCTCCTCAGATGTACTACTGAATAAATCAATTCCCCCATCCTGATGGTGTTAGATTGAGGGGGTCCAAAATGTAGGTAAATATGTGTGAACAAAAAAATCTCAGTTTAAGTACAAAGAACTCCCAGCCAAAAGTTTGTCTGAGAGAATTGATTGCCCTGCTGCAAAAACTCACTTTTTCTTCACTTGTCAATCACTGGTTTAAAGGTCCAAATGGGTGCCCGGCTGTAATCGCCTCCATTTCTATGGCGTCTTTCAGAGGCCGCGGGAGACATGTTCAGGGAAAGTTAAAATCGTTTGTCTGATTGAATACACAAAAATTTAATCCCCTTAACTGCTTCACTGGCATTAATTGGACCTTTAGCTATTGGCCCACCGGCTTTGAGTGCCAGCAGGGCTTCAGGGGTTTCGGAAGCGTGCGTGCACCCAGATGCGTCTGGGTCAAACCTGGATGTCGGCGGGTTGGAGCTAGGATTCAGTCCCGCTCCCAAAAAACAATTTTCACTGCCCACCCACCCCCAGGGGTTAAAATTTACCCCTACGTATTACCTGTAACATAAGAAGACATTACTTTCCGAGACACTACATGGAGGAGAGTGGAGAAACCAAGCAAGATTGGAAGAATTAGGAGAGATGACCAACCGTTCGGCCATAAAGATAAGTTTTGAGAAGGCTTTTAAGGGCAAAGAGAAGAAATTGCAAGAGGAGTGAATGCACTTAGACCTCTTGCAAATGCTAATAAGGGATCTAATGCTAGTTTTAAAACCCCTCAGGGATATTGGGCTGTTCTGAGCGGAGCAAGTGTTGGGCCTGTTCTGCTCAGGTTTTTCAGGTGTGGATGGGGCCCAGTGAGCTAGGGTTGCCAACTTTGGTTGGAGTCATTCCTGGAGGTTTGATCACGTGGCATTCTGACCACGTGACATCTGATCACATGACTTCTACAAATGTTATTGCATTTATCTTATAAAGACTGGGTCCCCTGTAGTTCAGTATTATTGTTTGTGGTTTCGCGCCAGCAGCTGTTGTGCGACAAGTTCCAAGAACCAGGAGGCCACCCGCGGGCGGGGGAAGAGGGGGAGCCCCGCGGGCGGGGGAAGAGGGGGAGCCCCGCTTGCGGGGGAAGAGGGGGATCCGAGTAACTCCCCCATTTCAGAGAGCATGCAATTTAAAAGCCCCTCGCCCCACCCCCGATTGCCGAGACTCCCCGAATACCGACAACCTCTGTTCCCGACTCTCCAGCCCCCTCCCGACTCCACGCCATGCAGTCGCGGCTCTGCGGGTGTGGTGGAAAATTTAAATCGTTGATGTCCCGGGCTGCTGGAGGAACTTCCGATTCCGGGAAACTACTGGGCATTCCGGGAGGGTTGGGAACCCTATAGTTGGCGGCTGCCAAAAAAAATCCCATCTTTTTGATAAGTTTGATATGATTTGATTTGATTTTGATTTGATAAAATCGAGGCATCATGACTGCTGTCATGAATACGGACATTCTTCTGAATTATCCTGTACACATTGGGTACGGTAGTATAGCGGTAATATTACCAGACTAGTAATCCAGAGGCATGGACTAATAATCCAATGAACGTGAATTCAAATCCCATCAGTTAAGAAGGTGAACTCAATTTAAAGAAAAATCTAGAAATAAAAATACTGGTATCAGTAAAAATAACCATGAATCTATCAGATTGTCATAAAAATCTAATCGGTTCATTAACATCCTTCAGGGATGGAAATCTGCTGTCCCTACCTGTTCTGTCCAATATGTGACTGCAGTCCCACACCAATGTTGTTGACTTTTAACTTCCCTCTGAAGTGACTTAGCAAGCCACTCAGTTGTATTAAACTGCTGCCTGCAGTGGTTCAAGAAGGCGGCCCATCACCACATTCTCAAGGCACCTAGGGATGGGCAATAAATGCCGGCCTTGCCAGCACTGCCCACATCCCGAGAATGAATTTTTAAAAAGATGGTCATGGACAAGTTGCATATTGATTGAGTAGATGTCCTCGTGGTATCATGTATGGTGCACTGTTGTGTTCAGGAACATGTAGGGTTACATTTGTGCCAGTTACACTCTGGACTTCGGGAAATCTTGCCACATGTAAAAATCCTAGTGTTCTCTCTTGTCCATGGGGAAAGTGATATAATTGCTTGCTTTTGCAAAAAAGGCACCAGTCACCTGCTTTATGTATCAGTGCACTGCAGACTTGCTGATGTTACTCATGTCCCTGCATAAAGATCCTAAAGCAAAAGAAGTTCAAGGCTGCTGTGACCTTTACCATCACTGGCAGTGCAAGCTCATCTTGGAGTTCAGCTGGAGGTCCTCTTACAGCATGTTGCACAACTCTGTCTCCTTGGCGAATCTGAACCTCCGCATGCATTCCAGCTCTGTCAGGTCAAGATAATTTTGCTGTTGCTGATATGTGGTTTTCAAGTAAGCCAAGAGACTTGCTTCCTTGACATCCAAACGTTCCTTCTATTGTCCTCCTCTTCCTCCAAGACACATGTACACTGCTTTGCCGAAGGAGGTGCCAATTATGCAAGGGGGAATGTGGGCTCCTCTAAACTGAAGTCCTAAAGTTGGCCGATAAAACCCTTGACCAACGGTGCAACACAAGTGCGGTAAAAAAAGGAATGAGGTCTCTGAAAAAAATTATCAAAAACTACCATAATACTCGAAGTGTTCAGAAGTCCGATTGCATGGGAGGGGGGATTCGATCAGGAGTGGGTGGCCCGATCACGGGGTGTTTTATAGGTTTGTTTGGGGGGCGGGGGAGCATTCCTTCTCCTCCTGCCCACAGTGCTGGAAAGACACCTGTTCCATCCAGCCATTCTCGCCTCCCATCAGCTGCGGGTTTCCCGAAGCCTGGAAAACCTGGGCCCAGGAGTTAAATGTGAAACAGGGGTCAAATTTGAAGCAAGCAGCCCCGTTAAAATATTTTAAGGACGCATCCGCCTCCAGAGAGCAGATTAGTCGTCCACCCCCCACCCCCTCATTTTATGTCACAAAAGTGGGAGCAATGTTCCACAAACAATGCTGCAAAATCACTCCACATTCTCCCACATAGGAAAATCTCGGAGGAAGAAATCAAGCTCGAATATTTACTTGAATTTTGACTGCAGTAAGGATGTGAGAAACATGATATGTTCACAGTATGTAAAGGTACTAGATATCATAATTAAATATCTATTTTCATAAATTGTGCTTAATACAATACTCTATCCTGTAATAAAGCAGACAATAACTGGATCAGTAGCTGGCATCACCAATCCAGCATTATTTCAAAGGTGTATTCCATAGGAGTGCACTTAAATTATTAATTTGGTTGCTATTAATTAACAATGCTAAGCTGCAAATCAAGGAAAACTGACAGATAGGGCAGTGTTTAAACATACTGGACAATACACTCATATATTGTACTACATTTCTCCACATTTAGAATTTTACCGATAACATTTAGTAATAATTTATATAGCATTTAAATGAAGGTAATAGAAATTGTTGGCTCTTTTACCTGTGGCTGGGCAAAATTCTGAGGCCAGAGTCAGACTGAGGAGCAGACATGCTAGAGACATGGCTGGAAAATCGACGGCGTCCTCGACTACTGCTAGCCAGATATGCTTCCTGTTCACTAACCACGCTAGGCATGCTTACGGTGTCATCTGCAGGGCAGAAAGGAAAACCTATTTAGATAGCTTTCTTTTCCTAGCCAAATAGTAAAGTTATAATGCACCAATGACAGTATTTAAAATAATAAAGCTGGCGTGAAACATGCTGGAACCCCCAATAATAGCAGTTTAATAATAGCAAATACTTCTATGATGAGGTTTATAGAAGTTGTAAAAGTATTTTTACAATTTTTTATATTCTAAAAGTACGAAAGTTTAAATTGCCTTTTCTGTGCACCTGGGCTGTTGTCAAACTGGTGACCCAAGAATCTGATAACTGTCAGAAGTAAATTTTTTCATGTGTAAAACATCCATATTTCAGATATTGTAATTATTGGCAGTAAATGCAGATTATAGGTGTAGCAGTCTCCATTCTTCCAATGAAGATGTAAAATAAACCTCTTAAGGTGAGAATCAGAGGGGCAAACCAGCCCTTGAAAAGACTTTAACTCAGAATCCATATGAACTTTTCTTCTTGCACCCAAGAAAGCTCCCTCTAGAAGCCATCTCCATTTCTTCTTTATTTCTCCCTTCTTCCCACATAGGAACGTAGAAAATAGGAGGAGTAGGCCATTTGGCCCTTCGAGCCTGCTCCGCCATTCAATATGATCATGGCTGATCCTCTATCTCAATACCATATTCCCGCTCTCTCCCCATACCCCTTGATGCCTTTTGTGTCTAGAAATCTATCTAGCTCCTTCTTAAATATATTCAGTGAGTTGGCCTCCACAACCTTCTGTGGTAGAGAATTCCACAGGTTCAACACCCTCTGAGTGAAGAAATTTCTCCTCATCTCAGTCCTAAATGTTCTACCCCATATCCTGAGACTGTGACCCCTCGTACTGGACCCCCCACCCAGGGGAAACATCCTCCCTCCATCCAGTCTGTCTAGCCCTGTCAGAATGTTATATGTTTCAATGAGATCCCCTCTCATTCTTCTAAACTCGAGTGAATACAGGCTGAGTCAACCCGATCTTCCTCATACGACAGTCCTGCCATCCCAGGAATCAGTCTGGTGAACCTTCGCTGCACTCCCTCCATAACAAGTACATCCTTTTTTAGGTAAGGAGACCTAAACTGCACACAATACTCCAGGTGTGGTCTCACCAAGGCCCTGTGTAACTGCAGTAAGACATCCTTGCTCCTGTACTCAAATCCTCTTGCAATGAAGGCCATCATGCCATTTGCCTTCCTAACTGCTTGCTGCACCTGCATGTTTGCTTTCAGTGATTGGTGTACAAGGATACCCAGGTCCCTTTGTACATCAACATTTCCCAATTTATCACCATTTAAATAATACTTTGCCTTTCTGTTTCTCCTTCCGAAGTGGATAACTTCACATTTATCCACATTATATTGCATCTGCCAGGTATTTGCCCACTCACTCAACTTGTCTAAATCGCCTTGAAGCCTCTTTGCATCCTCCTCACAACTCACGATCCCACCTAGTTTTGTGTTGTCAGCAAACTTGGAAATATGACATTTGGTTCCCTCATCCAAATCATCGATATATATTGTGAATAGCTGGGGCCCAAGCACTGATCCCTGCGGTACCCCACTAGTCACTGCCTGCCACCCCGAAAAAGACCCATTTATTCCTACTCTCTGTTTCCTGTCTGTTAACCAATTTTCAATCCATGCCAGTATATTACTACCAATCCCATGTGCTTTAATTTTGCACACTAACCTCTTATGTGGGACTTTATCAAAGGCCTTCTGAAAATCCAAATAAACCACAACCATTGGTTCTCCCTTATCTATTCTATCAGTTATATCCTCAAAAAACTCCAGTAGGTTTGTCAAACATGATTTCCCTTTCATAAATCCATGTTGACTTTGTCTAATCCCGTTGATATTTTCTAAGTGTCCTGTTATCACATCCTTTATAATAGACTCTAGCATTTTCCCTACTACTGATGTTAGGCTAACCGGTCTGTAGTTCCCTGTTTTCTCTCCCTCCTTTTTTAAATAGTGAGGTTAGATTTACCACCCTCCAATCTGCAGGAACTGTTCCATAATCTATAGAATTTTCGAAGATGACAACTAATGCATCCACTATTTCCATGGCTACCTCTTTTAGTACTCTGGGATGTAGGATATCAAGCCCATGGAATTTATCGGCTTTCAGTCTCATTAATTTCTCCAGCACTATTTTTTTACTAATACTAATTTCCTTTAATTCCTCCTTCTCACTAGTCCCTTGGTTCCCTAGCATTTCTGGGAAGTTATTTGTGTCCTCTTCCGTGAAGAGAGAACCAAAGTATTTGTTTAATTGCTCTGCCATTTCCTTGTTCCCCATTATAAATTCTCCCGTTTCTGACCGTAAGGGACCTATATTTGTCTACTCTAATCTTTTTCTTTTTACATACTTGTAGAAGCTTTTACAGTCCACTTTTATGTTCCTTGCAAGTTTACTCTCATACTCTATTTTTCCCCTCTTAATCAATCTATTGGTCCTTTTTTGCTGAATTCTAAACTGCTCCCAATCAGGCTTGCTACTTTTTCTGGCAACTTTATATGACTCTTCTTTGGATCTAATGCTATCCTTAATTTTTTTGTTAGCCATGGTTGGGCCGCTTTTCCTTTTGTGTTTTTGCGCCAGAAAGGAATGCATAATTGTTGCAATTCGTGTATTCGTTCCTTAAATGTGAGCCATTGCCTACCCACCGTCATGGTATTTTAGCTACAACACACCACTTCATGCTTAACAGGGAGGGTTGTACACAAACCATTGATAATGCAACTTTGTATTCAGCTATATGAAGATGTGCAAACATGACATTGATTTTACAAGCCTTCCTATGGGGATGCAGCGTCCAGCTGTCTTTCTAAATGGTTTCTGTGTGCTCTCAAAAACTAAATATAGTGAAAGTTAGCATGATAACATTGCACTTGCAGTGCTGCTTTTCTAAATAAAAAACACTGTCTGGTAAGTGTTCCATAACTATGTATTATTTACTCTTAGCTAAAGAAAAAATAAATATGCAAATAGTTCACATGTACACTTTCCAGCAGGAGTTACTGGACAATGATCAGGAGTAGGAACCCAACTGATTCTCCCTCTACCTAACTCCCAAGGTGCTGAGGCTAATTCTAGCAATGCCACCACTGCCCTAAGATCATACTACATGATGCATATATTCATTTAGCCCATCGGAAACCCTTATCTACCTCAATGTTACATGGTCCTTTCCCCACGTTGCCTGGTGAATCAATGTCTGCAGATTTGGAAACATCTCCCTATAAAGGGTATCAGCTGTGATGTGCATCTAAATGTTCTAAGGCAGGTTTTGCCCTGTGCCCCTTGACATTATAAATATAAAATCACTGGCCTAGACATTTATTGGTGCTGCGCCTGTTTTCCGGGCATACAATGGACGCCTAAGTATCCAATATTGCGGGCAGCACATACCCACCTGTCTCATACCAGAAGTATTTAAAATGGTCATTTAAAACATTGAAATAATGGTCCAATGCTTGTTGTAGAACTGTTTTGTGAAATTGGGCTGCCCCAGTCCCTGACTTGCTACATGATAAACTCGCTCAGCAAAGCGTGGTGCTAACAGACAGCAAGGACCCTTGAGCAGCGCTATTTAACGAGTTCAGCCACTACATATAGGTTAGTTGTTAGTCTGTTCTTTTAGGCTGCTCGTTAACGTTTGAGCGTTTTTTGGCCTATTTTCTCACTTCTACAACTGATTTCTGACTTCCGAGAAGTTTTTTGCTGAACTTATCCTCACTGAATGGCAATCAATATTCAGTAGAATCAATAGAATTTTTGACTATTTTCCCCCCACTTTTTAAGCCCAGAGACACTGGGCTTCATCTGGGGGAAGAACGGGATCGCATCGGTCACCTGTTATAAACCCAATATTCAGTCTCAGTGCAGTCAATGGAATTGAACTGATCAGGCGGGGCGGATAGCAAGCGGCCGATCTGATACTGTCCATTTTGCACAAGCTGTGTTTCTACTCTACTTTCACGAATTGTCACAACTTCGCTGCTGCACTATCTTAGATCAGCTACCTCAGAACTGATCAGGGATCACACTTTGGACTAACCTACTCAGTTTGGCTCAGTGTCACGTCACGTGTATTTACACACTGAGTCAGATTTATAAGTAAGCAGGAAAAAAAAAACAATAGTGTAAAATTCAATCAGCATTTTCTATCAAGAATTTTTAAGTTAGGATAAATTTGTTCCTTTATCAAAAAATTCCAACTTTTGTCCTGATATTAGTCATCATGCTCTGTATGTGCAAGACTGGGCACAAGTCTGAATCAGGGCTGTCTGTGAAAATTTGAAGCTAGCTGAAAAATTTCATAGGTGAGTCATTTATTGATTGGAAATATTGTAAAATACAAAGGTACATTCAACAGCTGGCAGGCGCCATTCAAAGACAATTCAATTTAGACCTCATGTTGTATTAAATACAGAAACAGCAGCTCATGCTACTTTTCATAGCCCTAAGCAAATTACGACTGTCGAAATGAAAAAAGTGCATGTTCAATCTACTAAAAGCAATCGTCATGCGAGGTTGAATTAAAGCTCTGTTAATGACAAATGCTCACTTTCACCATCCTCCTCATCAGTCCTGCTTAGTGTGTCCTGAGAGGCCTGATGAGAAGGCTGGCTGTCCTGCTCCCACACAGTGCCTGTCCCCGTGTTTGAACGAGACATGGTGGCCAGACTCAAGCGGTAAGCTGATGTGGAGGTTCCCACAGTGCTGATGGAAGGTTTGCCTTGGTATGCTGCAAAGATATAATGAACAAGTTACGTGAGACAAATATGGCACTGCAAGATTCTGATTAGAGTCTTAGTACTTTCATCAACTGCAAAGCAGTAACAGGAGTCTTGCACAAAAAGATGTAATGAGCAGAAAATATTAGTAAAATGTATTATGTCAATAAGGGATTATGTTGACACAACTTCCTGTTCCTTCTATGTAGAGAAAAATGGGAAATTATGCCAGTTTGCATCTGGGGACATAGGATATAAAGGGAGTCTGGTAGCTCAAAAGTTTGAGTGATTTGAGTCCAAACCATTAGATCATGTCATTGCTTATTTCAGTTGGGCAAGTTTACTCGGTTCTGTGCCAGGCCATTAGATACCAGCTGAGACAGTTCATCTCACTCACCTCCTAATCAGAAAGCACAGTGATAGCAGTTGTGTAGAAATTGGTGGCTTGGTCTGTCCTGCTCTCAATACAACACTTGGTGGTGAGCAATTCATAAGGTAAAGAAATTTAATAACATGAGGGAAAAGAATAAGTATTTCAAAGGAAAAAAAAAGTATAGTGGGTTAGTGATACTACTGAGCTCCCTAAGCTGCCCTCATAGGCCACTGATGCCTGGAAGTTGGAGAAATACATTTATTATAGCCTAAGCATAAATTTATTCCCTAAAATAATTTATTGCTTAACAATAATGTTGAATGCATAATAGTTAGTTATCTAGAAACATAAATTATATTCTTATTCTATTTTATATCTTATGTCAAGAGTATTAAACAGTCTTATATTGATTTTCCTATTGTTTGTGAACAATAAGGGCACTAATCCTTAATTTTTAGGCTTGTATTACAAAAATGGTTTACATTAACACAGAACACAAACATGACATATGGGGCCAATTCTGCAGTTTCGTTGCAGTGCTGAGAATACTATTTCTTGTGCACAATGTATGACTGAACTTGAAAAGTTAAATTATTAGAATACACTCCCTGTGCACATTGGTCACTGCATAGGAGCACACCAATGGAGGAAGTGGGATATCCAGAATAAACTTAAGGGCCACCGGGAAAATTTAAAGGAATGTAGCCATTTAAAGGCAAGTGATAGCATGGGGTTGGGGTGGTGGGTGGGGGGGAGGGGCGATGGAGCAAAAAGACATGCCAGCCAGGCTCAATGCTGTGTATGGTATCTGCACGACCCAGAAACAGATGTAGAAGCAGATGGTATACCTTAAGGAACCTCGCAAAGTATGATTATCAAACAGGACCAGTACCAGGTACATGGCCCAAATTACATGCCACAAATATTACCTGTCAATCTGTTCCACATTTATTGCTCACCTATGCCAAGGCCGCACACAATCTTCCAGTTCTTTCATTGCATTCATGCATACCCATACTTCAGCTGGGCACATAGTCAAACTGCAACTTACAATTGAAAGCTTTGCCACACTCACATTTTCCAAGGGCTTCACACATCAAACCATTGTAACACAAACATGGTCATTCAGGTCAATCATATTGTAACTATCAGTGACTTCTTGTACTTTGAGAAACGCAAGAGTGCAGTGACATTAGGCTGTTCATTGGGAAAGTAGATGAAAGTGCAGGCCAGTGACTGATGCATCAGTCAGTTGTTTGATACAACAACAACTTGAATTTATATAGCGCCTTTAACGTTGTAAAGCCTTCATACGAAGTACATTAATATTGCATTGGTAGCTGGGAATGAGCCCTTGGCATAACAGTTGACCTTGCCAATCACTGGTCTAGCTGTCCCTATGCTTCAAGTTGGCTGCAGGTATCCTTGGTGGAGGTGGTGAAGCTCTGCACTGGCTCCCTGCTGGTCCTGAACAAGCTGAGGTGATTGTCCTCAGTCAATGACAGGTAAGTTTGCTAAGATCTGCAGATATCGTATGGCGTCTGCTAGCTTTCCTGGCATGCTTTGTGTTTTTGTATCACTTCCACCTCGTATTTGAAGCATGTTAAAAATAAGCTTACCTTAAACAATAAAAAAAATGGCCCACCAAATTTGTCTCAAATATTGATAAAAATTTCAGTAATATGGAAAAATGACTAATGAAAACAACACTATCCTGAAAAGGTACTGTACACATGCCAAAAAAAACAAACAAAGCTTGTGTCACTTTAGGAACTCCTTCACCCATGGAGCTACCTTCATTCCCATTTCTAAATAGGTGTACAAGGAAAAAAAGAGCTATTGCAGTCAAATCCTACAGAATTGTGCTAGGTGCTCATTTAATTATTTCTGCATGAAATCTGGGGCTTTGATGAGGCTAAGGTATGAAATGGGTGGAAGTCCTAAGGCACATAAAATGTGGCAGACCACAAAATTGCAGCCTAGTAGGAAACGAGCACTGGGCCTGCTCTCCCAATTCCATGATCCTCCTGTACCCGTGGTGCAATTGCCCTCCAGTGTGTGTGGTTCCGCAGAATTGGCCCCATTGCACATACATGGAGAAAAGTTATTCTTAAAAATCGTATTCTCCTCTTAGTTCAATCTAAGGAGATCATCACTACTGCATTATCACCATAGTTCCAGATATCCTCAGCCTTAGGCTCTCTGACCAGAGATTGAATCAGGTGCCAAATTTAGGATGCTTGTGTACTGCGGATAAGACTATGAGGGCACATTTTATTTGGACCTGTAATAATCTACAAGAAAAGAAACTTGTTTGCTTGGACTACTATTACCTGATCCACTGTGCACCGCCTCCTTCAGGATTTTTAATTCACTGTTAAACTCAGCAACCAGTGAACTCTTGCAGAGCGGTCTTGGAATGAACCGGCGCTCGAGCTGGTCTACAATGTGATGCCGTGCAGTCACTTCCTCATGATTTTCAGCTGGTTGACTTAACAGCTAGAAGGATCCCAGAGAGAAAACAAGTATAAATTTGCCTTTGTTGAAAAACATTTTGATTTCACCCCTATTTAAAAAGTTATATATCTTTACCTCTTATAGGTTTTTGCTGCAGTATATACCATTCCCCAGTTCAGGTGCAGCCAGGTGATTGGCATGACACATCTACCCACGAAGCTCTGGAACTGGCTGTTAAGAGATGGACTAGAGTGGCGCAAGTTGGCCTTTAACTTTTCCTCTCTCCCTGTGAAAAACATCTTAGTCTAGATTTTCCAGCCTGGGTGCAAACCAAGAAGGAAGTGGGCGCTACAGTCTCCGCACCTGCTGATTTGGTTGGAGGCAGGCCACGTTCAAACTGTGACCCATCTCATTAAATTAAGAGAGTGAACTCTCGGCATATGTAACACTTACATTGGGAGCTCATGATTTTGTGGGTGGGAAGTCTTGCATGCTTTAAAAGCTTTTAGTTGCATTTGAAGCCTGTGGTGTTTGTGGGGGCAAATTTTGTTCAATCATACATCAAGACATTAAAAGGCATGGAAGCAGTCAAGGGAGGAGCTGGAAGAGACTAAAGGATTTCAGATGCTAGCCCAGAGGTGCTACTTGAGAAGCTGCAGATAGGCGCAAACCTCACAGAAGTACAGGGCAAAATGTAGCGACTTATCAAGTCTGAAACAACCACCCCAAAATAAACTGGTTAACGGTTAACTTGGTCAAGTAACGAAAGAAAATAGTAATATTGTATTTGCCTATAACAAATGATTATAGAAATCTTCACAGAATATCACAGATAATATGGATTATTTCTGTAGCTATTATGCTGTGGCAGCTTTAAGGCAATTACCACATCCAAAAATAAAAATAAAACCATTGTTAAATCCTGATGAGAATCTTCTTTACCTTACATTGGATAAAAGGACGCAGAAGAATAAAGATAGGGATTCTTGTTCTCACTATAAAGTCAATGAAATCCCACATGGCGAGGCCTCCGACCTTCCGTAGTGCCATTTCTTTAACTTGTAAACTGAGTTTGTACCATTGACTACCCAAATGACGCTCAAAGCAGACAAGGATCACCTTTAATGCTAACAGGCATAGAAAGATTTAAAAGAGAGAGAAAAATAAGATAAGGCCATTACTGAGATTTAACTTCATCTGAATATATTTTATACTGGATTAACAATATAGTAGACTGGATTAAAAGGAAGAAAACCAAAGTATTATCTCTTCACTTGAGAAAAAGAGCACTGAAAAGCAATGACATTAAAAAATGTTGATTATTTTCCATGGACTACTCAATTGACACTACATATATAATGCAGTCACTCATAATTAAAACAAAATGCTATCCAGCAGCATGCAGGTGAGCACTTTTATCGTGGTCTCTCTAAATTATAAATTGATTCAATTTTCTTGAATAGAACCAAATGTTTTTCACTTAACATCTCAGTATTATCTTTCCTAAAGAAATAGCCTTCAGTAAGTAACTTTTTTGAAATTGTATTTCCAGTTGCATCATTTATAACTCTTTGCTTGGACTGTAGAAAAACACAGGAAATAATTAAGAAAATCAACAACTAAATGTAGGAAAGAAACAGTGAAAAACACAAGCTGTAGAGAGAAAAAAAATGGGAGAGAACTATATACATTTACAACACAGGAGGTAATTCGTTCCATCAGTCTTTGCTAGAGGAATCCAAAATTAATCCTACTGCCCTGCTTTCTCCTCATAGACCCTGTATCTTCGTTTGCTTCAAATATTTGTCCACTTTTTCCCTTAAAAGATGCAATGCTCTCTGCTTCAACTGCTCCTTTGTGACAAAGCAGTCCGTGTTCGAATAACACATTGCGTAAAGAAAGCTCTGCTAACCGCCATCCTCACTCTCTAAATTTTAATTTAATGACCTTTTGTCACTGAGACTCCCCAATCACAGAAAATAGATTATCCATATTTACCCCATCAAAACCCTTCATAATTTAAAAAATTCTATCAAATCACCTCAGCCTTCTCTGCTCCAATGGAAATCGTCGCCCAGGATCTCAAGTCTCTCCTCATAACTATAGTTTATCATTTGTAATACCCTGGTGAATCTATATTGATACTCTCTATAGCTTTAATGTCCTTTCTATAATGGGATTCCCAAAACTGCACAGTACCCTAACTGTAGCCTAATCATTGCCTTGTACAAATTTATCATAACCTCTTTGCTCTTGTACTCTATGTTCCTAATTTGGAACTGAAAGGGAAATGCAACGGATCCTGTGCTCTCAGAGGGGAGTTGCACGTGAAGGGAGCATGGGTCAGAGAATTGATGCCACAGTGTTGTAGCCCAACTTCTGTCCCACACTGCCTTTCAGCAAAACTTTCAGCTGACAGTGTGGAATCACTGCATTTACACTTAAATTGGCAGTCTTGCTCAGAGAAGCACCAAGAATGAACATTATGCTGTGAAAATTTTACACTGGTGCAGTAGAGGATCCTATTTGAGATGCTTTCGGACACCAAAACTTCTTGTCTAATAGGTGATACTTCATTCATCCCCAGCCTCTAGCTTTCTTGTACCTTTCTATTTTATCAAAGCTACCATAGGTATTCTCCCACTGAAGTTCCCTCTAGCTTCAAATATGCCATCCTACATGTTCTTCCTCCACGTTGAAATGACAACTAATTGCACTGTCTCTAATTGTAGCTTATTCTTTCTTAGAATCTCAAAATTATGGAACCCCTTACCTTCCTTCTTTTATCTACATACTTTTAAAGCTAAGCTAGGCGTCACTTAGTCCCATTTCTTGAGCTACGTATTCTTCTCTCCTAATCTTTTCAACCTTGTTGGTGTCCTGCATTATGACCTCTGACATAGCTTGTTCAATTTAAAAATGTGTCTGAGAGTTACTTTTGGGGAACATATACATATATGCTAGGGCATAGTTAGATAGATAGTATAATATTAAATCAACTTAGCTTCAATTATGACAATGACTGACTGCTAGTGAGACCTAAATATTTTCAATCCATTTTTTTGTAACACTGTATGGACTTCTGTTTCAAGTCTGTATAAAACTAATATTTTGTTATCTATTGATGAAGATTAAATGTTCTCCAACATTACCTAAATAAGCTGCCTGACTCGTGGACTCCCCCAATCCTTCCCTCCGCAGGTCCTTCCCAGCATCCCCTGGGGTAGAGCAGTGTGCTGGAGAGTTCTCTAGCATGAAGTTCTTGCTGCGAGAAGTGATGATTCGTGGTGGAAGGAGGATATTGATTACAGTCTGTAAAAGCAGGAAAACCTCAGGCTGCTCCAAGTTGGGACTATCTATACCGCAGAGGAAGATTAATGTCATTTAAGAAAACTTCTAGCAATCTGATAGTTTTTCCACAGTGAGAGACGATTCATAGTTTCATTTCAAATCAGATATCACCAGTACAACTTTTAATGGATAAATCTCCCAAGAGAGTTGCTCCCCATCTCCTCTTTATCCCTTTATTATGCTTTTCCACCTGCAAGCTGATCTCCTTCAGCTAGGAGAGTGGGTTATCTGGACCACAGACCTTTGCACAATCACAGTGAACTGTGATCAATATCAACCAATCTTTGATCAACCATGCCTCTGAAAAAAAGGATAGATCTTCTTGCCTGTCACCTCCTAATTTTAAGCTGAAGCTCCCTGCCATTAGAAGATACCATTTCTACTGGTCTGAATGAAAGACGCTAAACCCTCCCATCAACAGCAATAAAGACTGAATATTATAGTTGAGGTCCAGATTTAATCTTTTAATCTGGGCCCCCCCTAATTTAGAGTCCAGTATTCTATGGCTAGAGGTAGTGGGCCATTATCAATAGATACTTTATACAACACTTTCTACAATTACCAGCCACCTCTTTTTAAGGATTGTGTTAAATTAGATTTTATTTTATCCTCTACCTATCATAAATAATGGCACTCTATTTCCAAATATTTATGGTATCTATTGGTGAAACAGAAGTTATGCTTTAAGAAAACAAAGCCAACCAAAAATCATGACACTTCGTTTGCTATTATGAATAAGTTATCTAGCAATCTTTATATAATGCATCAATTTTTGTTGGTGCAAAATTGTTGTGTAACTTACAACAAACTGCTTTTTTCTGATGATTTTTTTATTTTTCAAATTGAACAGACGACAAGCAACTGTACCATTTTTAAATATAATTATAACAGACCTTTGCTCCCAGTTCCAACTGTTAGGACAAATGGTATCAGAAGATTCAGTAGCATCCCTTCCCTTCTTTCTTGATTAGTAAATGGGGAAATCACATGGCTTAAAGGGAAGTCTTCTTTCAAAGCCTTTCGTTAAAAAAAATGATTACTTCACTTAGAATAGGTTAAATAGTTCTAAAAGCATTTCAAATAGCTCTATAACAGAATAGCCATCCACTGTTGATGTGGTCTTCAGATATAAAAAGGGCCAGTGTCATGGTTGGAAATATAGGGGCAAATTTTAACCCCCCACCCCGGAGGGCTGAGAGGAGCGGGGGTTAAAAGTTCAAAAGTCGGAAACCCGACCCCAACTCGCCTGCAAAAGGTCGAGGGGTGGGCAACTAATCCGCTCTCGAGAGGAGGGTCCATAATTTAAATATTTTAATGAGGCTGCAAGCCTCAAATTTTAGCAGGCTTTTAGATATAACACCTGCGGGCTGGGGAAACCCGGCTGTTGGAGGGAGGCGAGAACGGCCGTGTCCAGCAGGTAAGTGCTTTTCCAGCACAGCTTGTAGGTCAGGAGGAGCCAGGAGTGCTTCCCGCGGCCCCTCAAGCGATCCGATCTTCCTCTCCCCCCGCCGTCCACGGTCCGATATCCCCCCTCCCTCCCACGACGTCCACGGTCCAATCTCTCCCCACCGCCGACGTCCGTGGTCTGATCTCTTCTCCCCGACCTCCATAGTCCGATCTCCCCCCACTTACACCTGCGATTCTCCTCCCCCACCCCATCACCTCTGATCTCAATCTCCCTCCTCTCCGCTCTCCGGCTGCGGCCTTGTGCCGCTGGCCTTCCCGCATGGCAGCCAGCCACCCTTTCAATCTGGCTACCGGCTGGGAAATGGAATACAAAAAATTTAAATGACGTCCTGCCGTTAAATTCGGCTGAACCTCCGGGTTACCCGCACTTTCAGGTTCCCGGCAGCTACAACCCCCTCCAAT
Organism: Heptranchias perlo; assembly: GCF_035084215.1. Lineage (NCBI taxonomy): Eukaryota > Metazoa > Chordata > Chondrichthyes > Hexanchiformes > Hexanchidae > Heptranchias > Heptranchias perlo. The sequence goes on along the minus strand of NC_090331.1, from coordinate 74,104,238 downwards.
ATCGGGACCATAGGGTTAAATTTTATGATATTTACATCTGACAGAGGCGTATATAAGAGGACTGATGGTTAAGAGACAGGGTTTAATTTAAGGGTTTTAGCAACGAAAACAAAAAATTCTGAAATTGCACTGCAGGTTAAGCAGTACCCGAGAAAGATAGGTTGCATTTTGAGTGTGACCCCTCATCAGAATTAAAGGGGTAAATTTAACCTAACTCACCTGGTGGGAAACTGACAGGATCGGCTCAGCTGCCCGTTAAACAGCCCGCCCGATTTTACTTTCTATTGACTTCAATGGAAAGTAAAAATGGGCAGGGTGTAAAACAGACGGCTGATCCAATCTCGGCAGTTTCCCTCTGGGTGGATTAGGCTAAAATAACCCCCCGAAACTTTAACTCCAGCCATGACTCTGGGCCTTTTTACATTTGATATTCTCTAATATCTTTCAACTGGTTGTGTATTTTCAACATTACCTGGTTTTATTTCAGGTTTCCAGCATTCACAGTATTTCTTTTTAACTCTATTATATGTGCCCTAGCCAACTCTCTTTTTCTTGAGATCACTATCTTTTTAATAAGAGGACAAAACTCAAAACTAAATACAGCATTAAATAATAAAAGTACATATTTAATTGGATTCCGTCTAATTTCTACCTTTCAAGTGGTGTGGATTTTTTTTCCCTGATGCTCCTGCTGAAAAGGACTCAAAGCAGAGAATTTAAATGTCTAAGAAACTCATTCAACAACATATATATATATAAATAAAAAGGGTGTGTGCGTGTGCGTGGTTTTGATTATCCAGTAATAGTGTTCTGCTTGAACAAAATACCACGGGGTGGGTGGACAAAGTTTCCATGGGGGTCTCCCAATCTTCCGACGTAACTATGGCGGAAACTCTGGAAAAATGACACAAATGTGCATTAGTGCCATTTCTCCAGGGTTTTTGCTGAAGTTAGAATGGGAGATTGGGAAACCCCCGGGAAATTTTACCCCCATGACTTTAAGCAACAAAATCATATACCTGAATCTGTAATGCCACAAGCCGAACAACAGCTGTGCTGAAGGGTAGAGGAGGAGAAAGATATGGACTCAAGTGTAGAAGAGGTAGACCATCAGCAACACTGGATGGTCCAACAACACCCATTACCTATAAATAACCATTGAGAGAAAATTTAGATCTCATTGTGATGATTCAAACAAGCAACATTTACTGAAATCTTTTGTAACTATTTTTCAATTAATGCTTTTCAGTAAAAAGACAGGGGTATGTTTCCCTTCTAGATTTATTTATACTTTATTATAACTGGAAAGCAAGCTGTACTATCCTATTTTATGTTCATACTTAAAAGTGTTAAACTATTCATTGTAGAATGCTCACTCATTTACCAAGTTCTTCTAAACAGAAATTTTGGGTAGCCTTTTATACTCTATTGTTAAGCTTTAGATGTAAATGGAGCTGCTGTGATGACTCAGTGACTGAAATAGCTGAGCTATACAGTTCAGACAGCTCTCACAATTGATCCCCAGTGCCGAGGGTGCCACAATTTGCCTCAGCACCCTGGTATTAAGAACAGGAAAAATGCCTCGGTTTCTAGTTCTTGTTCGTTATCCAGTAAGTATGCACGAGTAGATGTCAGGTGAGTAAATGCCTTCAGTAAAGAGTGTGTCAAGGGAACAAAATTGATGGAGAGAAAGATCAAATGTACCCAAGAGGATGTGGGTTACAGCCATGGTGCAATTTTGTTATAAATTTTCCTCCCCTTTTCTCTCGAGGATGATAACTCTTGCTGGGATACGATTCTGTGGGAGCCAGTTACCCTCTATCACCTCATCCAAGTTTTCATTCTTCATTTGTAAACAATTTTACAACACCAAGTTATAGTCCAGCAATTTTATTTGAAATTCACAAGCTTTTGGAGGCTTCCGCCTTCCTCAGGTGAATGCTGTGGAAATGAAATCCTCGAACCTCTCGCATTTATAAATCACAGAACAATACCTGGTGATTACAGACATTCTTTCCAACTGCCCGTTGCCAAGGCAATCAGTGTGCAGACAGACATGTGTTACCTACAAGGTCTCCGAATATACAAACCACCAAAAAAAAACAGAGATAGAGAGGCAGAAACATGGAAAAGACAGCAAATGACCCGTTATATTAAAGACAGATAACATTTGTTCGCTGGTGGGGTAACGTGTAGCGTGACATGAACCCAAGATTCCGGTTGAGGCCGTCCTCATGGGTGCGGAACTTGGCTATCAATTTCTGCTCGACGATTTTGCGTTGTTGTGTGTCTCGAAGGCCGCCTTGGAGTACGCTTACCCGAAGGTCGGTGGCTGAATGTCCTTGACTGCTGAAGTGTTCCCCGACTGGGAGGGAACCTTCCTGTCTGGCGATTGTTGCGCGGTGTCCGTTCATCCGTTGTCGCAGTGTCTGCATGGTCTCGCCAATGTACCATGCTCTGGGGCATCCTTTCCTGCAACTATGAGGTAGACAACGTTGGCCGAGTCACTCTGTTTTTTTTTGGTGGTTTGTATATTCGGAGACCTTGTAGGTAACACCTGTCTGTCTGCACACTGATTGCCTTGGCAACGGGCAGTTGGAAAGAATGTCTGTAATCACCAGGTATTGTTCTGTGATTTATAAATGCGAGAGGTTCGAGGATTTCATTTCCACAGCATTCACCTGAGGAAGGAGGAAGCCTCCGAAAGCTTGTGAATTTCAAATAAAATTGCTGGACTATAACTTGGTGTTGTAAAATTGTTTACAATTGTCAACCCCAGTCCATCACCGGCATCTCCACTTCATTCTTCATGTGTGAGCTTATGTAGTGAGAGCGAGTATGCTATTCAATCACCGAGTGCAAACCTGTTTTCACCTGATGTCCAGACATGCATGGGTTTTCCAGCAGGGTTTACAGGAAAGCAATCAGCAGCAGGGAGCATGGGCAAATTTTTTCTCTCCTCCCTAGTCTGTGTACACGGAGACCAATTGTAGTGCTTCAACTGCTACCTCATCTGAGATCAATCAGATAAATCAGCATGGGCTGAGAATTGAACCTCTGCATGGCTCAGTGCTAGACTAGGTGGTGCAATTCCTCACTACATCATTGGGGGAGTTTTGTTAACATACTTAAAGATAATAATAAAACTTGATAGGCATTGGTTAACAGCCACTCACCAAATTGACACAAACATTAATCAAAGACCTGAGATGTGGTAGGAATGAAATGATTGGCTGCCTTTGAAGGGTTAAACAAATGCCTTCAATTAAACTACTTGCAGCTTCCCACTCCACCTGCCGCCTGGAGAAACAAAATTAATGATCAGTCAGAATCTGACAAAATATTCCAATGTTTTATGCTATTTTATCACATGTACAACCATATATTAGAAGTCTTGCATCTAACATGTCCATCACATTTAAAGTGTCATACTTGAATGTCACATATGCAAAGTGTATGTAAGGCTTGCATCCAATTGGCTCAAATTTCATATTCATAATAAAGCAATTCATAACTGAGCAATCATTTAAAAAAGAGTATAAGAAATAGAAAGGAAGCCAGTTATTTCCTGCTGGTTTCACATGGCCTCAATAACCATTCTCAAACCAAGCGCAGGAACCCAGGCAAGAGACAAACTTCACTGAACAACAGCAATTAGCCTTTAACTGTCCTCAGGAGGAGCTAATTTAGAGCACTTCCCCACAGGAAGTACACTTTGTGGCCTTAAAGGGACAGGCAAGGCTAAACACAGCAGCCGACACCTATTAGGAAAAATCTATCAAGATGTAAACACTCATGTTGCTATTATTTAATACAATGGGACAAATTTTAACCCCCCTCGCCCAGCGGGAACAGTATGGGCAGAATGTTAAGATGGTGTGTGGGTGGGGGGCTCAAACCGTGTTCCAGGCACGCTCATGCCCCCCACCATCTTTATTTACCTTAATTCAGGCATGAAAGGGCCACCCGCCCCCGGCGGGCAGAGGCCTACTTTATAAGTCATGGCCCAATGAGATCATTGGTATTGCGACAGAATCAGAGCCAAAGTCATTGTTTAGTCACCCTTACATAAAGGAAGAATGAGAAAAGGCCTATATTCACCTCAATGCCCGATCTGTATTCCTATTGTTGTGCTGCATCAGTAATTTCTTTAATCCTTCGTCTCAGCAATAGCGACGTTGGACATTTTTAAAAATTCAGATTAATTATATCATTAAGGATCTCTGCACTGGTGGGATGTTTACAGATGAAACCATTAACTACACAAAAACTCTGCAAACAGCATTAGAAAAGGAACCTCCATAGAATAGTTCCACAAAAATAGCCAGTCGGGCCTGAAGCTTCCTTACACCTGTAACCTTGGCTGAAAACAAATTACGTGGCTTAAAAGATTGTGGAAATTTGGGGTAAGTGAGTTACGTGCATAACTACAATATGCCCACGTCTCCTTGAACTTTTATGTCCATCCATATGAATCTCTGCTCACAAAACTGACCATGCCCCCAACTCTCAAATGCAAGTACTCTCCAATTGTGCTTTTTTGGGGGTCTCTCAACATTGTGACCAGATTTTTAGGCGCGGCAGGAAACTAAGTCATTTTGTTGGTCTTTTAATTGCAATTTTTTATCCTCATTGAGACCTGCTCTCTATTTTCTGCTTCCTTTAAACCATTTCTTTGCATAAGTATAATCACATTAAAAATTGAAAAGCTTCCCCGATTTCAGATTCTTAAACACGCTGTGCCTGATATGCATGCATGATGGCTAAATGAGTTAAACCTAAATTTTAAGACTTAAAGAAGAAATATACTGGTGTGAGTTCACCATTTCCTTGGGTCCCGATTGTCCGCTGATTTTTGGCCAACTACACCCATTTTACATTCTGTTGTATTTTAATGAGATTGGGAGGATGCTTGGGCATAACTTGACATCGGCAAAATGGAGGCAATATTGGGTGCATTTTCGGTTCTAACTTCTGAATTGTGCCCAAAGAGGAAACTCCAGGCCCAGGTCTTTAACCATAATGCTTATTAGGTTACAACACAAGTTACCTTAAGGTTGGCATCTTGTGAATCTTATTAAACATCCGATCTAATCGTTTTAAGATTAAAATGAGAGCTGGCCGTACAGCTTCCGTAGTCCAATCAGTGATTGGAAGCATTTCCATGATGTATCTCCGAAGTCCATGACTCTCCATTGTTTGGGTGTCGTATGGTGCAAGCTTTAGAAGGGAATGCGCAATTTCTGCCAACCTAAGGTACAATAAACATCAAATCTGTTTTAAAAGCACAAAATACTATAACTACAGATTCTAAAGAAGTTGACTAATCCCATAACTATAAAGGAAATTCAATTCTTGTCTTCAGGCTGCACAGAGGAAGTGCTAAGACCAAAGAAGACATCTGTAGGCACACAGTAAGATACTACTACCAAGATCTATTCTGTTCTCTCCTTTCAAATTAGTAACCTACGAGGAGCCTGTCTCAGGATTGCGCTGCACTAAAGACAATGGGGTGAATTTTAACGGGGAGCCGGGAAAGAGAGAGCGGGGTGGCGGGGGGGGGGGGGGGGGGGGGGAAGGATTTCCTGACAGGAAACTTGGAAGTATGGGTTTCACAGGATGTCTTTCAATTTTTTCGGTAGGTTCCCACCCGACAGCCGGCCAGATTGACAGGCTGGCTGTCAGTCGGACAGGAGAGCAGACAGGGAGCAAAGCCCAGCAGGTAAGTCTTAGATCGGGGTGGGGGTCGTCGGGGTCGGCAGTCAATGTGGGGGGGGGGGGGGGGGGGTGGTCACGGGGGATCGTATATAGCGGGGTAGGGTTGGAGCTCGTGCAGGGGGACCGGACATGGGGCGTCGGAGGTCGTGGGGGGCGTTGGACATGGGGCGTCGGGAGGTCGTGCTGGGGTGTCGGTTCGGAGATCGTGGGGAGGGGGGTTTCGGAGATCGGGGGGGGGGGGTTTCGGAGATCGGGGGGGGGGGGGTTCGGAGATCGGGGGGGGGGGGGGGGTTTGGAGATCGGGGGGGGGGGGTTTCGGAGATCGAGGGGGGGGGAGGTCGGTCGATTGGGTGTTTGGGATCGTGGCAGGTAAGCTTGTTGAAACATTCCTGCTCCTCCTGGCCCACAAGCTGTGCAATAAAGGCATTTACCTGTTGATTCGGCTCTTCTCGCCTCCTCTTACGTGGCGTAAATCAGAAGGCCCGGGATTTCTGGCCCCCAAGAGTTAAAAGTAAAAGGCCTATTAAAATGGAGGCGCGCAGCCTCCTTAAAAGATTTTACTGACTGACCTGCCTCCCGAGAGCGGGTTGGTCCGTTGAAACCGGAAGTGGGCAGGTTGGAGGCGACTTGGTCGGGATTTACTTTTTTTAAATATAATTTTTACCTTCCCACCTGTCCCCAACCCACCTATTCGTGGGGTTAAAATTTACCCCATTGAAAGAGTGAAGAATCAGGGGAACAGCAGCATCTGAAACAGGATACTGGATGCTATATGTAATGCAGGACAACTGATTGACTGGGATGACTATCAACACTACAATTCTGGCAGCAGCTCCCAGAATTTACAGGCTCCTGATGATTCAGACACATATGCCACTCCAACCCACCATGTCCTTCATGGATTCAAGCTACTTCTTAAAGGGGTGTAATAACATCCTGAGTTATTTTCAATATCCAGTGTTTTGTGCAGAAGTGTAGTTTTGTATGGAAGGTTAAGAGTCTGAATCTACAACCACATGATGGTAGTCTCCTTCAGCAAGGTGTCTTTGTTGCACAGGCTTCACACTGACTGTACAGGGAATGTCTGCAAACTCCTGAATCTGAGTGTTTATTCTATCATATTGTGTACGTTACAGAAACAGGTTCACTACCATCTGGCGTCTAGCAGAGCTGCATAGTTTTGTTGAAAATCCATTTAAACAGAAGTTTGGACAAGGGTCCGTGTACCTCTTGTAAAGTATGGGTGGGCACCTGTTACACTTCATTAGAAATCAAAGGTGAAGATGATAACACAATTTTTTTAAACCTTCTGAACTGATGTTGGGCAGATAAAACTAAAATACAGACACTGCTATTCTGAAAACTTTACTGAAATATTTGAATGGAGTAAGTAAAACTGGGTCAGTCTGAAAAAGTTAACAAGAATGTTGGAAGTTAATCTCATCTAAGATCAAAGTTCATATCACTCTCCTATGCCTTTTCCAAAGTAGCAAAGGAGCCATAAATGGAAGGCACCCCAACAAAAGTTTAAAATAACCTTAATGCAGTACCAGCAGATTTTAAGATGCACATTTATTGCTAAGATGACAAGTTTAGAATAAGTGGGACAGACTCTTTAATGTAAAAGTATACCTCATATGTGACTTCACATCAAGTAGTTCAAAAGCAGTGACCCGTGGCTCACCAGCCATATTCTGGAGAATTTTCAACCTGGGACCACAGTGCTTGAAGAACTCAGTGCAAATATTTAGGAGTGACTCCCGAGGTCTGCGGAATTCCTCTCTTGCTATACGCTCGTCCAGCTCTTCAGTTGGAAGACTCTGGGCCTCTTCTAACAAATGAAGGTTATCTCTGCAGGCATTATAAAGTAAAATGAGAAATGTCAACATCATCTGTAATCATCCACAATGATCAACCAATAAACCAGCGACTATGCAGGTCAAAATCCTGCAATTTCCTACCTAACACCATCATGATAACACCATCACAACAAGGACCACAGCTGTTCAAGAAGGCCCACTACCTTCTCAGGACAAGTCGGGATGGGTGATAAATGAGGACTCTCCGGGGTTATCCACATTCCATCAACAAAGGTTTTTTTAAATGGAGGCATTGTGGTGGAGCTTATTATTAAATGATAGAATGGCTGCATCTGCATTTCTTCACTTAATTAATTTTTAAACTCAGCAATACAATCAGGTAGAGATGCTGAGTTAAGGCTAGATGTTTCTCCGCAGAAAGGCATGGAAGGACGATCTGAGATTGAGTCACTAGTCACGCTCAAGTATTTCCAAATAAGGTGCTTCTAGATCACCTTTTTTGCTCCAGTCTGTGCGTTTATTTCGTTCTGGTCCATGAGGTCTGTCAGAGGCCTGTACAGAAGGCAGGCTACAGCATAGCAGACCACTTGCATGCAGTGGGCAGGCCAGGGACTTTGTCGCTGAGCTGGTCCTCTGCATCTGCAAGCAAGCATCATGACACTACTTTGGATCACAATCCAAACAATCTTGAGGTCATTGTTCTGTCGGCAGATTAGGAAACCCACACAAATGGGTTTCTGGTGCCAGGCAGGTCAGGTCGTTTATATGTCAGAATGCAACCAATGGCGGGAGAATTGCATGTTTGCTGTCGACTGTAATATAAAAGCATCTGCAGTATTAGAACTCTCTCTGTAGAGCTCTACGGCTAAGTTTGCTGTGTAACCATTGTGACAGGGAATTGAAGATGGTGAAGAACCTCAAAAGAACGAGACAAATTAATAGAATGATTGAAATTACAATTTAGAAGGAAGCTATTCAATCCACTGTGCCTATAAATTGGAAGGGTGGAAGAAAAGAATGCATAAGAATTATCATGGGTTCTTCCTGACCTTATATTGACCCCTCCAGACATGGCATGGTTGGCTGTTGGAGCTCCTCTGTGACCTTGATCGGACCTGCTCATCTGAGGAGCTGTCATTGGCCTGTACCGATGTCCATGAAAAAATAAACAAACATTATACAAATTGAGAGAAAGTTTCCTTTTTAACCAATGTTGCTCGATCAGGGCAACTACAAAGATTTAAACATATTTTAGCTTAGAAAAATTGTAATATTAATTTCCTTTGTTCTATTCTAAAAGTTTCATGCATTGCATTTTAATGTTGTTTAAGAAAGCATACACCAATCCACTAAGAACGCTGAAAGGAACAGAAGGTGTTGCTTTGTTTATAATTAAAATACCGACCACAGTAAACCTATAAATGCTTACAACATTTTTAATTTCATTTAGAAGGACAACAATGACAGTCCATAGCTTGGACTGAAAAGACAGTATAAGGACAGGATTAATTCTTCAGCATTACCTGGTGAGAGATTCTACACTGTATAACAGAGCTTGTAAGGATGTGGCAAGCGAAGCGATGGCAGTGATTTCATCCCGTGCTGCGGATACTGACTCCAGTTGAATGGTTTGCTTCTTTAGTTTCTGCAGGTAACAAGGAACCAGTGCCTCCAGAACCATCAGCATTTGAAGGCTACGGCACATACAAGAAACACTAAACCAGACAAAACACCTGTGTGGCCACATCAAAGTAAAGCCAATTCTGCTTTGGCATACAGTTAAGGAAGAACAAAAAAGATGTGAAGACATATAGGGGCCAAAAATCTGACTGCTACTCAAGAGGCACTTTTTGCACCAGCCCACAAATGAGTTGACCTCGCCCCATAATACAAAGTCAGATTATTATAAAATTTAAACTTTGCTCATAGCATAGATAAGATGGTAGAATGGTGAAAAAAAGTGGCAGAATTCAATATCAGTAAACATGAGGTTGAACCTTTTCATGATTAAAAAAATAAAAGTAATAATTATACTTTGAATAGGGGAAAGCTGTGTGATGTGGAAGAGCAGATTGACTGAATGGGGGATAGCTAGGTGATGTGTAAAAGCAGATTGATTTGGGGGTTCAGGTCCACAAGATCATAAAAGCAGAACCTCAAGTACCTCAAAAGGATAAGCCTATTAAAAATGCTAATGGATTACTGGGTTTTACTAAGAGAGCTAATATATAAAAGTCGAGATGTACCAGTGAATCTATATAAAACCTTAGTAAGACCACAAATGGAGTATTATGTACAGTTTTACAATCCACACTGTAGGAAGGATGTGAGACAAAGGGAGAGTACAGCATAGATTCATTACAATGCTTCTTGCTATGAGGAAATAAAAATATAAAAAGACTTGAAAAATTTGGGTGGTTTTCGTTAAAACAGAGAGGATTGCATGGCGATTTGACAGAGGTGTTCAAAATTATGAATGGATGGGACAGAGCATATAGAAACTGACTTTTTCCAGTCATTAAGGGGGGGGGGGGACATAGATATAAGATTAAACATATGAGCTTTAGGACAGGGGTAGGAGAAACTTTTTTTTTACACAGAGGGTTGAGAGGCTGTTAAATGCATTATCATGGCGATTAAAGTAGAGACTGTGTCAACTTTTAAGAATAGGTTAGATAGGTGGTTGAAGGAAAAGAGATATGGGAACAGGGCAGGCACATGAGATTAGGACTACTGCTTATGTGGCCCAACACGCATGTGTTGGACTGAACAGCCTGTTAGTGTGTTGTAATTTCTATGTATAGAGGAGAAACTCCAACCCGAAACCCATTGGATAGATTTTCAACTTGCTGCCCGGGCAATGGAAATGAAAGATCGAACGGTTTCTAAAATGGCCAGCTGATCTGCAACGCCAGTTTTATGCCCAGGTAGCAAGTTGAAAATCTACTCCATTGTATCCTGCCTGAAAGGAAGAGGGGTAACATGGAAGCCTTCAGAGGGCACAAAATCAGATGGCAAAAGTGGCAACGGCCAAAAAAAAAGGAAAAATAGTCAAAAATAACAGCCATCCTGGAGTGATCAACATTCAGCATAAATCAGGCAGCAATGACAAGAAATGGGATGTATGACCACACCAAGTCATCACTCTTTCATTTACATGCAATACCCAAAAACAGGTGCCGTCCGCTGGAAATAATGGTGGAAAATTTGGTAGGCACTGAAGTGAGCAGGGATCCAATATAACGCATCCCAGGCCATTTCCACCTGATGAATAACCACCCCAAAGTTAGGAACGATATGGCAGGAAAACTAGGCGATAGTACTGGACGCTATTCTAGTTATCTCCCTTTTTTGTGTCAATTGCACACAGCTTCAAGTTCTGCTTTAATAGATCCTTAAAATGAACTTGGGAAGCTTTTTGTCATCCACTTGAACAACATGTCCTGTCCAGCAGAGCTGTGCTTTTACTAGCATTCCCTTGATACTCTTTGATTTACCATGTTTCCGCAACTTGTATTTAATAGCAAAATATGCATGATGAATATGAAATAGCACAAGTGAAACTCTTCGAGCTCTTTGATATTGTGGCAATAATATGGCCTTTCCGATACAAGCAAGCAATGCTTGGTTAATGATAGCAATGCTTTACATCATGTTTCCCAGGTAGGTGAAGTCTGATACAGCATTCAATTTAGTATTATTGGTTATTGATTGAGAGGGATAGTTTCAGAAACTGTTTACTGGTGTCCGTTGGTATATCTCTTCTGTTTTATTTAGGTAAACGGTAAGCTCACAATTTTTCACTACTGCTACAAGTCTGTCTACTTATCTCTTCTTTTGTCAACATGACAGAAGTATAACTTACCTAAATATGTTAGATACTTCATTTTAAATGTTATATTCAATTATTTTATAGTATCAGCAATGTGCATATCTTTCTTGTTCTATATTAGACAGCATTACCAAACACAGGTAAATAACAAGGACATTTATGGAACAACTGTTATTAATTTCCACATTTGTTTCTTAAATAATATTCCAGTACCTTCTAAGTGATTCAGGAGCATATGCAACTACAGTAACACACAGTTTGATAGCTTCGCTGATAGAGAAGGCAAGATCTTCATTTCCATAGCAGAAATCTAGAAGTACATGAAAGATAATTATACAATTTACACTAGGGTTTGTTTTCCTGGTGTTCATTTTATATGGGTTAATGGCTTTCTTAAAATGAGAGACATTTCTAATTTTGCTAATATTGCCCAGCACAATTTCAATCTATTTAGGTTCGGGAATGAAAACTGGGAGAATGCCAGTTTTACTCCATAATTAACAATGTCCTGACATTACCCCCTCCACGGAAGTTGTATGTTTCAATGCTGCGTGTTGGCCCCATGACTTCTTTAGAGGGCGAGCTGTTGGATGAAGTTATCTGAAAGCCACAGTCATATATCCAGGAACTGGTACTGAACACGACTGAATTGCAGAGAGGCAAGCAGCTGCTGCTGAAACTCATGCCTCCAACAGGTACAAATGTTATTCGAAGGTGTACAGTGTGTGTTCATCCTGTAGCAGTCAGGAGGATGGTGGCAATACGTTTAATCATTTTATAGTGAGCTGCTCACCATGCTGTCAGGTGTACAATGTGATGTTAGGACCAACAGGTCAGTTGATTTCCTGAACACTGATCTTGCAGATTCACTGCTTCAATTTATAGAAGGTCAAGTGCTCGAGTACTGAGAAAATCAGCTGATCCTGATGCTAAGTGAATCTATCCACCTGGTTAAAGCTCACAATCACACTGTGTAGCAGCACTATGTTGTACCCCCAACTCAGAGACTGGCAATGCTGCTTGTGAAGAGTTTCTGATCGGTGTCCTCCTAATGAGGATTCAAACCCACACTTGTCTGTGGTCTAATGACAAACCAATGGATTTCCCTTCTTGGGGGAAGCTAATCTGTCCTTCATTTTTGAGATTGAGATGGTTCCAAGATGACATGCCTGGCAATAGATGACTGGGCCAAATCAATCCCCTATGCAGACAAGGTAACTCAATCACAAAGCCAGACAGATCTGAAGTATTCCACGGCACTGCTGATAATTGACCAAATTGACTCATTTATTGGATCTGGAGGGGTAGTCCTGGGATTTTTTCTACTCTACTCCAGATGATTCTTCAACCCAATACCCTAACATGTTCCTACAGAGAGGAAGTGTGCCCTCCATTTTGGGTAAACAGAAACTTCACTTGTGTGGATTTCTCAGTAGTTTCATTTGAAAACATTTATGCATGGTGATAAATTTCCACAAATGTCAGACATCTGGCTGACAAAAAAATAAAGATTAAGGGGCATCTAAAGTTCTGACAATAAATAAAGATTAAGAGACATCTAAAGTTCTTTTCCTTTTCTTAAGCGTATAGAAAGTATTTATTTTCTGATTTAGCCCTCCACCCAAAAAGGCATAAAAATAACAAAAATTCTCACTCTCCTCTCTTTATAATAAATTATACATGGAGTCAAAGTCCTCATTACAACAGTTATGGATAGCCCCAACATAATTTAATTGTTTAGAATAAGTAATTTAATTTTTTTCTATTTTTTTAAAAAAGGTTTTGAATAAACCAATGATTTTATTGATTCAACAATAGAAAGATACAGATGTGGCTTGATATGATACCTATAATTCTTTCAGATTGTGCATGAAAAATCATTTGGCAAATAAAGTGCCAGATTTATAGAGGAAAGAGCAGGGGAATGGATCTAAATGGATAGATCTTTCAAAGAGCCAGCACAGGCACAATGGGCCCAATGGCCTCCTCCTGTGTTGTATGATATGACAATTTTGAGGCATCATGTCACACCTTAAAATAATGTGAAGTAATAAACCTGTATATCAATTATTTTTCAAGGTTACAAACAGGAAGTGTCTGACTCTAAAAACAAAATAGTTTATGCAGCTAAAATAAGGTTAATAATTAGCCAGTACCTGATCATTTGAACAACAAATGCGGTAAGTATGCTTGCAGTAGCTAATGAGAAGCTAAGGAATAACAGACAAGAAGGAACATAATACTATCTAGTGAAAGAGGAATGAGAGAATAAATTCTGCCAATAAGTAAAGCCAAGGTCATAAATTTAATCCCAGAGTCTGTTATACTCCAATAATCTGAGTGCATTACTATATTTCATAGTATCACAATTAAATTATGTGCTGGGCAAAAAACTTTGATCAGGTGTTTCATTACTGCTAAATGATACTTCTCTTTCAGGAAAAATGAATTGCAACATTATGTATTAAAAGTTGACACAAGTTTGCCCTGTACTACAATGTATTAAATGTGACTATTCTCAGCAGAAATAATCATATAATGCCACAGTGCAAGGCAACATATTTCCATTGCACACATTTCTTGTTACAAGTCTAAGGTAATTGCTAAGTTTCATTAAGATTACCTAGAGATTTTAGTGGTTTTTCAGCTTTCACTAATTCCAGCACGTCCAATGTATCATGTGTATCGCCTTCCAAAGACACCAAAAGGTCAAACAGACATTGAGAAGACACGCCTTTGGATGATCCACTGGTTGTAACATCCTAAATAAAAAAAACAAATACAAGTTTCCTTCGATGCAAATCTTTGCTTTCCATACATACTTTAATGTTCCTAAAGTAGGTATTGTTCCATTTAAATTCTTACATGAAGGCTTTCTCAATGGTCAGTGACTAGTTAAGCCCTACAGAACAGGAAGGTCCCTGGTTCAATGACCAGTTGTGCACAGATATATGATCTCAGCCAGAGCAACGTTAGGTTGCTCAACAGGCCTCTGCATCTCTGTGTTAGGAGGAGAAAATCAGCTAGGTTCTCTCTCTGATCACTACTGAGCAAGATTAAGACCAAGATCAAGCTTAGCTATAAGGCCCTCACAGTTGACTAGTTTGCCAACATTCACAATGTGGCTCACATGCGAAGAATCACCACTTATGTGTCTGGCACCTAAGAAACTGAACCAGAATCTTCAGGAAAGGGAGTAAAAAAGGCACATAAAAGAAGAATTAAAACTGGAACTAAATGCCTATCCATTTATTTTACTGAATGAAAATTGGCAATCCATTTGAGACTGACTTTGTAAGATTTTGTTCTTGGAGACTAGTGATGTTCCTCTATCAACAGAAGACAGTCTAGTTAGCAGCCTGTTTAAGCACGAACAAAATTCATCACCAGGACAGCTGATAGATTTAAGTGTCAGCCAGCACTGGAATGTGAGCCCATTCCAGTGAGAAGAAAGCATTCTAATTATTATTCTGCTGGACTACAACATTTTATTTTCTAACATTAATACTTATACTGTAGTTGCATGAAATATTTTGATAGAAATCTGGGTATCTAAAATCTTTCAAAAATAGAACTGTGCAATACTTTGCCTTAAATTGTTTAAAGACAGATTTGAATTAATATTTTAGTGGGAAGGAAGAGGGATGGAATTCAATGTGATTTTGGTTTGCTTACTGAGAACTCAAGTAACGGTGCCACACTCGCAAATAACTGGAGAACAAATGGCTTTCGATGCAAAATATAAAACTGTCGACACACAAACTCAATTGCTTGGTGTAGCAATGGATTGCTTTCATAATCAGCATAGACCTGTAGGGGGAAAAATTGGAACACAATGTAAATACAACAAGTGAAAAACAAATATCTTATACAGTCTATGAATAATTCATTTAGATTTTGAAGATTTGAACAGCATAATAAGAATAGATCAAATTACAATTTTCCAATTATTTAAATTCCCATGCAGAATTATGGGAAGAAAAGATAATTTCTGTCTTATCCTTTAGACTATTACAGGGCCAAAGTCGTTGTCATTGCAAGAAACAAACATTTTTTCCAGCCTTTATTTGTGTCTAAAATGCTTCATTCTGCACAGTACAGAACACAATGAGACCAAAGGACAGGATCAAAAAAATTCTCGGTTTATAATATAGTGTGAAGAAAAGGTTAATTTGTTTTTATTTTTGGGCATAGTTCAGAAGTATAACTGTTACACTCAAAGGGTTAACTCTTACATCGCTGTGGACAAGTTTGGGCACTGTCGAAAGTGAGCACTGCTAATTTTGTCTCAATTTTTGATTAAACAAAATTGATCAGGTCGCATCCATTGGGCTGCATTTTAGCACCCGCCAGCGAGTGCATTCCTGGCGGGGGGGCCCCGAAAATCTGGAAATCCCGTAGCGGGACCGGAGCCCGCCTCGAACCCGCGCACTTCCAGGTTTCCCACTGACGCGCCGGCGTGCACGCGCAGCCCCCGCTGGTGGGAATCCCGCAGGCAATTAAAGCCAGCGGGATGCCACTTGAACCTATTTATTCTGCTCGTTCAGGTCGTTTACAGACCTGATTGATCTGTTTTATAAGGAGGGGTGGGATTTTACGGTGAACAGAGACCGTTTCCCACACTGGGGGAAACACTCCCAGTTCAAACGGAGGTGTTACAGCCAGCAGCCTGTGGCAGCTGCAAAGGTCCATTCGACAGGTGGGGGAGACCCCTCACCATCGCAGGTGGCCACTCCGTCACATTGGACAGAGGTTGGCCTCCACCACCCTCCCCCTAACAAGAAAACTCACCGACCTGGAACCACAACCCCGGTGTGGGGACACATCTACCTATCTTGCGGACCCCCTCAGACCTACACCTCCCAGATGGGGGCCGCCGTAGTCGCAGTCATGACCTTCTCGGAGGACGAACAGCATCACCAGCCTCGCTGGCCACGCCGCCCGCCCCTGCCACGTGGAGCTCCACAACACAGTGCTGTGGCACATCCACCCGCACAGCAGGAGGGAGGGCAACCGCAGAGAGAGATGCGGCGCAGGAGGCACTACCCTCGCCACAGGGTCCACAGACCAAGGCTCAGCTTCCTGGACCTCTCTGAGGAGCAGTGCATACGGAGGCTCAGAGTCAGTCGCCAAGTAGTCACGGACATCTGCAGCCTCCTTAATGACGAGCTGCTCCCGGATGGACCAAGCAGCATCTTCTTACCCGTTGCCGTCAAAGTCACCACTGCCCTCAACTTCTTTGCCTCCGGATCCTTCCAGGGTGCCACCGGGGACATCACCGGGGTCTGTCAGTTGTCTGCACACAAGTACATATGGCAGGTTACCGACAGCTTGTTTCACAGGGCCTCGCACTACATCAACTTCGCCATGGATGACCGCAGCCAGATGGAGAGGGCGGTGGGATTCCATGCTGTGGCTGGCTTCCCACGGGTGCAGGGTGTAATCGCCTGCACCCACATATCAATACGGGCACCTCCACATGAGCCAGGACTGTTCTTCAACCGCAAGGGGTATCACTCCATGAACTCCCAGCTCATCTGTGACCACCGCAAGAGATTCCTACACGTCTGCGCCAGATACCCTGGCAGCTGCCACGACTCCTTCATCCTCAGGGAGTCCACCGTGCCGCCCCTCTTCCAAGCTCCCAACACCGGCAACGGCTGGCTCCTCGGTGACAAGGGATATCCCCTGCACACGTGGCTTATGACACCTCCGAGGAACCCCACCACCGAGCCACAGCGTTGATATAACGACAGCCGCATCACTACCAGGTCTACAATTGAGCAGGCTATAGGGCTGCTCAAGATGCGCTTCAGGTGCCTTGATCGTTCTGGGGGAGCGCTCCAATACGCGCCACGCAGAGTGGGACGCATTGTAGTTGTCTGTTGTGCCCTGCACAACATGGCGCAACAGAGGGGGGGTGCCGCTGGAGGAGGCCCCGCCCACATCCACCACCCATATTGACGACGATGAGGAGGAGGAGGAGGAGGAGGAGGAGGCGGCGGCCGAGGAGGAGGAGGAGGAACGACCTATGGGGTGAGCACCGGCTCACCTGGCTGCTCATCAGGCCAGGGAGGCACTGATATGTCAACGGTTCTCCAAACAGCAGACTGCCCAAAGCGTCCAGACCTCCCCACGTGGACAGAGGGGCGGCCATACCAGCCCCCTCCCCTGCCCGCTGCACGGAACAGTGGTGCAATTACTCCTGCACCCACCGTAGTGTGACCCAATGGGCGGGACCAGGCATTTGTCTGCATGCTGAGCCCCACGAAAGGGACCTATTGCACAGGCCGGTCAAGAATGGACAAGACGTGGCAGTAGTGGTGAGAACTATGGGGTTTATTGGGTATGTGCACTAAACAATTATAAATTAAAACATCACAGATAGTCATTCACCCTCGTGCATTCTCTTTGTGCTCACAACACCTTCGCCTTACGCTTCCGGGAACCCCTACATGGTGTTACCCCTGTGGCTCCAGCAGAGGTAATGGCAGGTTGCTCTTGTTGATGCCCTGACCAGGTAGATGCTTTGGGCCGAAGCCCTCTGGGTTTCGGTGCCCGTGAGGGCCCCTCCAAAGACTGCTCCTCCTGCACCAGTGCAGGGACAGACTCGGCCACCTGGAGAGGAGGCAGCATTGCGGGTACTGGTTGAGAGGGGGGCAACGGATGAAACGTGGGGGCACTTTGAGTGGCGTCCCCACTTCCATGTCCCCGTTCATCATCATCCCTCTCGTAGTCCAGGCCCACATCATTCCTTCCACCCTGCTGGACGGCAGTTTGGATGACCTGTGTGAGGCCTTGGAAGGCCACCTGTAATGTATCTGCCTAAGGCGGCAGAATGTTGCTCACCCTGAATCCGAACGGCCGTTGTCAGGGCCTGGATAGACTCAATGTTGAGCTGTGCGGAACGCTCGAGGGAGGCCAGCCTTTCCTCCATCGCAGACATTCCCGCACCTACCCGCGACACTATCTCGCGGATACCCTTCTGTACTTGTGCCGCCATTCCCCTCATGCAGAAGTTGGACTCCTCCATCACCTGCGCGATTGTGGAGAGTGCGCGTGGCACCTGCTCCAGCACCTCAGCAATGTGCTCGTGCCCCTCGATGACTCTCCTTTTCACGGCTGGCCCCCGGGGTTCAGCATCTGGGTCCGGCTGAGCAGAGCCAGGAGAAGAGTGCTCCCACTGACGCGAACTCTCCACGGCTGCTCCTGCCACCAGGGTCTGCTCATGCTCACATGTGCGTGATGACTCACTATGTGCAAGCCCAACTAAGTGGGGACGGGGACCCACCGAGGTGTGTGTATCTGCACTGGTGGATGCATGGCTCAGATGTGACGATGGACCCTCAGAGGCCGGCAGGTCCTCTGAGGAATCGCCCTCCAAGGTCACGGCGCTCGCAGACGGCCCTGCAAGAGAACAGAAGGCAATATTAGGCATCTGGACAGATGTTGAGGTGCGGCAGATGCCAAGTGATGCTAAGATCATTCGCTATCATTAGAGCTGAGTGTCAGCTTTCTGTCACCGGCCATTTCTGCAACCCCAGCCTCGCCATCCGCCACGGACAGGCATTCCAGCTTGTGGCTGAGCTCTAAAGCCTCCTGCTCCGCGTCCGTGAGCAGCACCTCGTGTAGCGGGCCCCCTCCGGTCCGGACCCTCTCCCGGGCGTTCTTGCATCTCTTCTCCTGTCAAGGCAAAACGCAGAGGCGTGATTGAGTACTGCTTGCATGGTGAGACGCTGCAAGCATTGGTGTGGGTGGGTTGAGCGTGGGGAGATAGATGGGAGGGTGCGTATGCCACATGGCCATGCCATTGTATGGGGATTGGGGTGTGTGGTAGTGTTCGAATGGGGACAGGGGCGGTGAGTACGTGCAGGCACGGTGAGGATGATAGCTGAGTGGATGTGAGGGGTGATGCGAGAGCGCTGTGGTGGTAGTGCAGAAGGGGTTGTGTGGTGATGGAGGTGATGTGGAGGACGGAGTGTGGGAGACTGCGTAAGTGTACTCACTTTGCCGGACCTAGTTAGGTCATTAAACCTCTTGCGGCACTGGATCCAGGTCCTGGTGATGTTTCCCCCGCTGCTCACCTACGCTGCCACCTCCATCCATGCCTTACTGGTGGTGGAGGGAGGGCACTTCCTGCCATCGGATGGGAACAACGTCTCCCTCCTCCTCCTCACCCCATCCAGCAGCAGCTGTAGTGAGGAGTCTGAAAACCTTGGGGCGGCCTTCCCCCTGGGGTGCTCCATGTTCTCCACGTCGTTGGTTGCAGCAGGAGGAGCAGTGGTGGACTCTCCCTTTAAATAGAGCTCCACCAGCTCTCAGACGTCACTGCGCATGCGCAGTCCGCCGGCACGTAGCTGAGCAGCGGCAAACCCGGAGCCGGTGGTAAGTGGCTCCAATTAGCCCACAATTGTGCGCGAATCACACTGATTTCACCGGGCGCGTTACCCACGCGCCCGATAGCCTCCCCGCCGAGAACCTGCAGCCCTGCTAACGTCGGGCCCATTATGTCACTGAAAGACATTTATCATAAAAGTTTCTCCCAGCTACAAAATAGATGGTTCGAACAAGGAGGCAGAAAAAAAAGAGAAACACGCTCCTTCTTTGAAAGGTCAATAGCTTCTTTATGTTGAACATTTTTATTTTTAAACAGAGCAGGAGAGGGCTTATTGCAAAGCTGAATGCACATCTTTATCTCCTGACTATTTTATTTCAATAATTCATTTCTGTTTTTAAAAAAAAACTTCCAATTTTTAGGTGTACTGGTATTAAGGATGAGTATGCCTCAATACTAGGCAATGAAAGTGTTAAACAAAAGACCAGATGAATGTCACAAGATAGGTTTGAACAAGGCTCTTCAAGCCATTTGATTTAATTCTTTCAAATGATCAATCCTACCTTATTACCAATTTAACATTTAGCTACTTCTTAAATGAGCCTTGTACCCTGGCCTCAACCACCATTCATGGAAACCCATTCCAACCAGTGTAATGAACCATTTCTATGTTAAACTTGTCCTTCAGAGCTTTGAACCTGTATCGTCTTATCCTGCTGCCCTGGTACAGTCAAAACTATTGTTCTGGGTTTATTTTCTCTATTACCTTAATTATCTAATAGATCGCTATAAGATGCCCCCTGAGATATCTCTTTTCAAGGCAGAAAAGCATTCGCTTATTTACTAATTCTCACAGTTTTCCTTCCAACATCAAGATCAGCCCTGTTGCTCAATTACCTCTAGGGCATGCTATGGTTAGGTAGAAAGAATGGAACAGATGGTTTCCGAAGATGTGATGACTGCAGACAATGAGAGAAGTGTAGACAGAAGTAATTAATTACCATTAGAAAAACACCAAATCCCAATAAACTGTCAAGCTTTCCATGGCCTCGAGTGGGCATGGATGGATACAAACATACGTACGTACGTGAGGTGAGAGTGACTGCCCTTGACATCAAAGCAGCATTTGACCGAGTGTGGCACCAAGGAGCCCTAGTAAAATTGAAGTCAATGGGAATCAGGGGGAAAACTCTCCAGTGGCTGGAGTCATACCTAGCACAAAGGAAGATGGTAGTGGTTGTTGTAGGCCAATCATCTCAGCCCCAGGGCATTGCTGCAGGGGTTCCTCAGGGCAGTGTCCTAGGCCCAACCATCTTCAGCTGCTTCATCAATGACCTTCCCTCCATCATAAGGTCAGAAATGGGGATGTTCACTGATGACTGCACAGTGTTCAGTTCCATTCGCAACCCCTCAGATAATGAAGCAGTCCGAGCCCGCATGCAGCACGACCTGGACAACATCCAGGCTTGGGCTGATATGTGGCAAGTAACATTCGTGCCAGACAAGTGCCAGGCAATGACCATCTCCAACAAGAGAGAGTCTAACCACCTCCCCTTGACATTCAACGGCATTACCATCCCCGAATCCCTCACCATCAACATCCTGGGGGTCACCATTGACCAGAAACTTAACTGGACCAGCCATATAAATACTGTGGCTACAAGAGCAGGTCAGAAGCTGGGTATTCTGCGGTGAGTGACTCACCTCCTGACTCCCCAAAGCCTTTCCACCATCTACAAGGCACAAGTCAGGAGTGTGATGGAATACTCTCCACTTGCCTGGATGAGTGCAGCTCCAACAACATTCAAGAAGCTCGACACCATCCAGGACAAAGCAGCCCATTTGACTAGCACCCCATCCACCACCCTAAACATTCACTCCCTTCACCAACAGCGCACTGTGGCTGCAGTGTGTACCATCCACAGGGTGCACTGCAGCAACTCGCCAAGGCTTCTTTGACAGCACCTCCCAAACCACGACCTCTACCACCTAGAAGGACGAGAGCAGCAGGTACATGGGAACAGCACCACCTGCACGTTCCCCTCCAAGTATCACATCATCCCGACTTGGAAATATATCGCCGTTCCTTCATCGTCACTGGGTCAAAATCCTGGAACTCCCTTCCTAACAGCACTGTGGGAGAACCTTCACCACACGGACTGCAGCGGTTCAAGAAGGCGGCTCACCACCACCTTCTCAAGGGCAATTAGGGATGAGCAATAAATGCCAGCCTCGCCAGCGATGCCCACATCCCGTGAACGAATAAAAAAAACACACATAGACACAGATATATACACACACACATGGATATACACACACACACGAGCAAATATAGATACACACGCACGCACATACATTATGCACATCTTTACATACATGCACGCCTTTACATATGTGCACATGCATACATGCACACATATACATATATGCGGACACACATGCACTTACATGCACGCACATTTACATCTGCGCACTTATATCTACATACACATACATGCGCGCGCGTACATGTACGCACCTACATATCTAGATGCGCGCGTACATGTACGCACCTTTATATCTAGACGCGCGTGCACGTACGCACCTTTATATCTAGACGCGCGTGCACGTACGCACTTTTATATCTATATGCCCATACATATGTACATATACATATACACACACACACACACACACACATATATATAGTTATAAAAGTTTCAAGATAATTTGGAATAAAAACAAAGTTTGTATGAAACTTTGGAGACAAGGCTCTTCAGGTTTAGATATGTGAACTTTTTCAATTTTACTAAAACTGTCATCAATTCTCTGCTTTTCCAAGGGATATTGTAAGGCATAGCTCTTACCTACCTTTAATTTTAAGGTTATGCCCCCTTGTTCCAGACTGGCCCACCAGACTTGGTACCTTAATGTTACAATATCAAATTAGCCAACTGGCAAGGCCACCTCCAACCAATTTTTGTATCCCTCAACAATCACATCCCTCTACACCCTTGCATCCCCACTTCCTTCTGCATCTGTTCCTGGAAAAAAATTGCCTTTAAGTAACTTAAAACTGCACTTTCAAACTCACAACTAGCTAGCCTTTGCTACCGACTCTTTGAAAAGATATCCAATTAATCCGACTTCCTCACTCTCTCTCAGAGACCTGCAAATTTCTCCTTTTCAAATATGTAAACAATTCCTCATTGAAAGTTACTATTGAATCTGCTTCCAACATCCTTTCAGGCAGTGCATTCCAGATCATAACAAGTCACAGCGTAAAAGCAATTCTCCTCATCTGGTTCTTTTGCAAATTATCTTAAATCTGTGTCCCCTGGTTACAGATCCTCCCACCAGCGGACTTCTGCAGCAGTTGACTTGCTCAAACTCTCCCTTACCTCCACTTTTGAGGCCCTTTGCCCGAGCAAAACTGTTACTCTCTCCCATCCTGGTTGAAGCTCTTTGTATGGCCCCCGTCCTTGCACTCTCAAGATAAAGGGCGCAGACTTGAGCGTATCTGGTGCACAACTGGTTTAGCCATCCAGATCTGGTTGAACCTTATCAAGGACTATTGGGCCTCACTCATCTCTACCAAAAGCACCCATCACTCAAGGACCTCAATCAAGAGTAAAGATAAATCCCAGCTTCTTTTCTCCACTACCATCCATCTCCTTACACACCTCTCCTGTGCCCACCCTCACCTCCAACAAGTGCGAGGAGCTCATTGACTTCTTTGTCACTAAGATTGAGACCATTCATTGAGTGCTCAGGTACAAAAAGGCAAATGGAATGTTGGCCTTTGTCTCAAGAGGGTTGGAATATAAAAGTGAGCAAGTTATGCTTCAGTTGTGCAAAGCCTTGCTCAGACCCCATCTGGAGTACTGCATTTGGCTTTGGGCGCCATACCTCAGAAAGATATATTTCTGGGGGAGGGGGTTACAGCTCAGATTCACCAGAATGATACCAAGGCTTAAAGGGTTAAATTATGAGATCAGGTTGCATAAAATTGATGTGTTCCTTTGAGTTTAGAAGGTTGAAGGGTGATCTAATCGAGAACTTTAAAATGATAAAAAGATTCGATAGGGTAGATACAGAGAATCTATTTCCTCTGGTGGAGGCAACCAGAACAAGGGGACACAACCTTAAAATTAGAGCTAGGCCATTTAGGAGTGAAATCAGGGAGCAATTTTCACGAAAAGTGTAGAGGAAATCTGAAACCCTCTCCCCAAAAAGGCTGTGGATTCAGGGTCACTTGAAATTTTCAAAACTGAGATCGATAGATTTTTTGTTGGTTAAGGGTATCAAGAGATATGGTAAAATGGAGTTAAGATACAGATCAGCCATGATCTAATAAAATGATGGAACAAGCTCAAGGGGCTGAATGTCTACTCGTATTCCTGCTGCTCCCCCCCTACCCTCCCTTCCCATTGTCACCAAGCAAACCCTTCCTGGGACTCCTCCCAACCAGGGAAATTAAAACAGAAATGGTCCCAACTAGTCCATATGTATGTTTATCCTCCACATATCCTTTATTCCCCTTTCCTTCAAACACCTATCTAACCTATTCTTAAATGTTGACATGGTTTCTACTTTGATCACTAACTCTGGTAGTGCAATCCACAGCATAACCCTCTGTGTTAAAAAAAGTTTTCCTTGCTCTCTGTCCTAAATCTGTTACATTTAATCTTGTATCCAGGCCCCTCGTTCTAGACCCCAGGCAGCATCTCAGTGAATCCATGCTGTACCCTCTCGATTGCCTCAACATCTTTCCTAGAATGCAGAGCACAAAATTGTACACAGTACTCCAATTACTGTCTGACTAAGGTTTTATATAAATTAATCCTATATCTCAACTTTTGTATTCAATAACTGGTCATAAAATCCAGTATTCTGTTGGCCTTATTCACTTGAGGTGTTGCTTTTAATCTGTTGTGAACCTAAACTTCGAAATTTCTCTGCTCTTCCATATCTACCAGTTTTCCCCCAAAGTATACTTTTTTTAAAACCAAACTGTATCACCTCACATTTAGTGACATTGAAATTAATCAGCGTTTTTTTTGCCCATTCCACCATCTTATCAATATCTGGGAAGACTTTGACCCCCGTCACAAACTCTGTACCCTTGACTCCGATTCCATCCCCTCCCCGGCGACAGTCTCAGGCTGAATCAGACTTTTCACAGCATCGGAGTCCCAGTCGACTCAGAGTTGTTCTTCGGACCCCCATATCCTTTCCATCGCAAACACCACTTACTTTCACCTCCGTAGCATTGCCGCCTCTGCTTTCAATATTTTTTTCACTGGTCTCCCATTCTCCACCCTTTGTAAACTTCAGCTCATCCAAAACTCTGCTGCCCATATCCTATCCCACACCAAGTCACGCTCATCCATCACCCCTGACTTACATCAGCTGCTGGTCCCCAATGCCTCACATTAAAATTCTTATCTTTGTGTTTAAATACCTTCATGGCCATGTCCCTCTCTAAATCTGTAACCTCCTCCATCCATATAACCCCCCTCCCTGAACTTTGCATTTCTCGGACTCCAGCCTCTTGTGCATCCCCCCCACCCCCCCGCTTTGCCCCACCAGTGGCTGCCATGCTTTCTGCCACCTAGGCCCCATCCTCTGGAATTCCCTCCCTAAACTTCTTGACCTCCACCTCCTCCTTTAAGAACCTCCTTAAAACCCACCTCTTTGACCCAGCTTTTTGTCACCGCCTCTCCACCCACCCCCCCCCCCCGACCCCGCACTTCCCCCTAATGTCTCCTTCTTTAGCTCGGCATCCTTTTTAAAAAAATTATGCCTCGGTGAAGCACCTTGGGATGTTTTTCTATGTTAAAGTTGCTATATAAAGGCAAATCATTGTTGTTGTCTTCATCCTCCAGTTCACAATGCGATGCACAAGCAGTATGCCAGAGCAAATGGAGACAAAACAAAATAACTTCTTCAGTTGAGGGCAAAATAAGTTTGGGGTAGACTTTTAACTTGCCACCCAAGTGCAAAACTGGCATTGTGGATTGGCTGCCTGTTACAGGAACCATCCGTGATTGCAATGGAAATGAAAATCAGGCAGCTTCCATAATGGGCAGTCGATCCGCAACACGAATTTTACGCCCTGGCGGCAAATTGAAGATCCACCCCCTTGTGTTAAGAAGTATGATTCAAATTCTATATTGCAGCATTAAAATCTATCCGTAATGGGGCTAAATTCTACAAATGGTTTATGTTTCAAGAAGATTGAATAGACCTTTGGCAGTCCCAAAAAAAGTAATGGTGGTCTGAGCTAGATATGCCAGATATACACAGCTAGGCTTGGATCTGTTAAATGTCACCAGGTTAGACTAGACTTCTAAACTAAATCTGGTTCTCAAATCCACAGCTAAAATATTGCAAGTATTTTAAGAACAAATCTCAATACAGCTTAGTGTTTTACTTCTATGGCTTATTTTTAATCAGGAATAATTTAATTGCTAATAATTCCATATTCTGGTAAAAGTGGACGGTACCTGAACACCTATTACTAGTTGAAATAAACTTACTTGAAGCATGGAAGGAAGGATCCACTGATAACCGCTCAGTGAGAAGAGATGGTTGAAGTGCACTGCAGTATTGATAGCTGTAGCAGTGTATTGTCGAAGCAATGCACTGTCCTCTGGATGAAGAATTAAAGCACCATTAAACACATTCAGGAAGAGCATGATCTCATCTCCCCAGGGAAATTCACTGGGCATGCCCAAAAACATCTCCTCTAATAGTTTGATCCACATACTCTTGTGAAGAGTATCAAGTCCAAATAGTTCTTTACCTGCCAAAACAATGAAAGATTTCACCTTGATATTCAGCAGCTCATCAAAAAGTCTCCTATTTTATTTCAAACTTCTAAATTAAGTTATAATTAAAAAGTGTGAAGAATTTAATCTATCTAGATTAATATACATAAAATATAACTGAAAACTACTACATCAATTTCATCAAAAAATAATTAATTCCCAGACTATAGGCATTTAAAGACTATGGGCTCGATGTTACCAGGGCTGCGGGTTCGCGGCGGGGGGGCTATTTTGCGCGTGGGTAACGCGCCCGGTGAAATTAGTCTGCCCCCCGCGTGATCGCAGCCCAATTGGATCCACTTACCTGTTCTTTCGGGTTCCCCACTGCTGATCTGCACGTCGGGCGGGCTGTGCATGCGCAGTAAGATCTGTCAGCTGGAGGAGCTCTATTTAAAGGGGCAGTCCTCCACTGACAGATGCTGCAACAAATAGAAAAAATTACAGCATGGAGCAGCCCAAGGGGAAGGCTGCTCCCAGTTTAATGATGCCTTACTCCAGGTATCAATACACGGGGTGAGGAGGAGGGGGAGGACAGAGATCATCCCCCTGGCGGGCGGGAGGAAGCGGCCTGCCTCTGCCACCAGGAAGGCCTGGCTCGAGGTGGCAGAGGAGGTCATCTGCACCACCAACATATCGCCCACCTGCATACAGTGCAGAAGGCGCTCCAATGACCTCAGTAGATCAGCCAAAGTGAGTACACTTACTCATTCCCCTACACTCCATCTGCCACATCACTGCCCCCACCCCACACCTCCTTCTGCACTGCCAACACTACTCTGTCACATCACCCCTCATACCCACTCAAACCTCATCCTCATCTTACCTGCACTTACTCACCTCACCAGTACTCATCCCGCCACTACCACTCAACCCAATCCTCATACAATCTCATGGCTCTATCTCATACTCACCCTCTCGTGCATCTCTTTCATGGTCAGCCTTACTCAACCTGCCACTACCTGTGCTGCAGCCACAGGGCATGCATCACATATGTGCAGTAGGAAGCGTATGGCAAACATGTCGTGAGCATGAAGGGGATGCACAAGGGTGTTTGAGGGTTTGTCATGGTTGTTACTTATATTGAATTTCTGACCAACTCACATTACATATTATATTGGCACCACTACTGCCATGTCTTTGCGAATCTCGTCTGGTTGTGCAATAATGCCCTTTCCTGAGGATCACTATGAAGACCCACAACTGATGCCACCCATTGTGTCACTGCAGAGTGGGTGTAGGTGTATTTGCAGGGCTCTTTTGTGCAGACGACTGAGAGACGTCGGCGATGTCCCCGGTGGCAACCTGGAAGGATGCGGAGGAGAAGTTGTTGAGGGCAGTGGTGACTTTGACAGTGAGAGGTAAGAAGATGGGTGCTCGGGCTAGCTGGGAGCAGCTCAGCATGAAGGAGGCTGCAGATGTCCACGACTACATGTCGAGTGACTCTGAGCCTCCATGTGCACTGCTGCTCAGAGAGGTCCAGGAAGCTGAGCCTCGGTCTGTGGACCCTGTGGCGAGGGTAGTGCCCTCTGCGACGCATCTCTCTCTGCGGTAGCCCTCCCTCCTGCTGTACAGGTGGATGTGTCACAGCACTCTGTTGTAGAGCTCCACGTGTCAGAGGTGGATGGCGAGGCTGGTGATGCTGTTCGCCCTCCGAGGAGGTCACGACTGCAGCTACGGCTGCCCCCATCCAGAAGATGTACATCTGAGGGGGTCCGCAAGGTAGGTACATGTCTCTGGACCCCGGGGTAAGTGTGCAAGTTGGTGACTTTGATTGTCAGGAGGAGGGTGGTGGAGGCCAAACTTTGTCCCAAGTGACAGAGTGACCTCCTGCAATGAGTGAGGGTCTCCACCACCGCCCCCCCCCCCACCTGACAAATGGACCTTTGCAGCTGCCACAGGCTGATAGCTGCAACACGTCCATTTGAACTGGGAGTGTTTCCCCCAGTATGGGAAACAGTCCCAGTTTTCTATAAAATCCCACCCCTCCTCACATAATCCCTTAATCAGGTCAGTTAATGACCTGAACAAGCAAAATAAATACCTTCAAGTGGAACCCCGCTGGCTTTAATTGCCTGCGGGATTCCCACCAGCGGGGGCTGCGCGCGCACGCCGGCGCGTCAATGGGGAACCCGGAAGTGGGCGGGTTGAAGACGGGCTCTGGTCCCACTCCGGGATTCTCCGATTTTCGGAGCCCCCTTGCCAGGAACGGACCCGATAGCGGGTGCTAAAATGATGCCCTATAGGTATTTAAACGCTTATTATGACTTTGACTTACAGAAAATAAAACTGCAGTTCACGACCAAAGATAAACATGTTGGGGTTTGGTAATGCATACATTTGGTTGATCGTGTGTATATCATAATCATTAGAACACACATTATGCTTTCAGTAATTTAAATGAACTTGAACACAGATATGCAAAAAGTAAGTTATTTCCATGTAACGTTCAATGAAATAAGAGTACAAATAGGAAAGTTGTACTATATGGATGTGTAGGGCTTGCTACCAATGAGAAATAGTTACTGAACCTGCTATTCTCCAAAGAACCTATTAAAATTTGCAGACAGCAGTTTAGAAACCATCAAACCCTGCAGTGAGGTACAACCAAATCAAATTTAAACATTAATAAAACTACTGAGACTACCCCAACTCCTGCTGTGAACTCACATGGCTGGAGTTCTGCTCCACTAAGCAAGTGACTCCTGGGGGGTGATTTTAGGGGGTAATTGCGGATGCGTTGGGGAAGGGGTGGCTCCGAAAATCGCAGAAATCCCGTTCGGGTTCGGAAGCCGGCTCCAACCCACCGACTTCGGAGTTTCCCAGGGACGCACCTGTGTGCGCACGGGCGACCCGAAAACAGAAGTCCCGCCATGACAGTTAAAGAGCCAAATGAGCCATTGAGGTACTTAAGGCACTTTACCTGTTACAGAGTAAATGATTAGAATGATTTTTAACTCACCTGGGTGGCTTGCCCACTGCTGAAGGGCATGCCTGAAGGGCCGGATCAGGGAACAAGAAACTAAATAAATTAAATAAAAAACCATGGAAGGAAGTGAAAAGAGTAAATGAACCTAGCTTTGCACCCTGCTCCGAAGTCTCCCTCTCTGATGTTCCCCTCTTCACCCCCCCCATGTCCCATTCTTCACCCCCCCGATGTCCTCCTGATCTTCCACCGATCATCCCCTCTCCCCCCACCCCCCCCACCAGCAATTGCAACCCTACAAAAGGTGGATATACTATTATTTGGTTGCTTGAAACATTCAGTTTGAATGACTTGATGTCTGGTGAAGAGTAACTTTACCTTGTTGATCAGCAAACAATGAAAATTCTGCATCAACTGCATTTCGAGGGAATGATGGCAGTCTAAGAAGATCCTCTTGCAGCAAGGATACATGGGATTGTTTGTGTACAGCGGGCATGTGTTGAGTAAGAGATATCAGAAACATCACCCGACCAAGCTCCTCCAGTTTCCGAGTAAACACCTATTTAAAAATGTTTACTATCTTGTGAGATAGAACTGTGTTTTTAAATCCACAATTTAAATAGTAATAGTAACATGTTAAGTGTTTTTCTTAGAACATGGCATGAATCATTGAATCATAAAAACTTCAGCAAAATGGTCATTGTGCCAGTGCTGGCTCTACATTCCCTCTTAAATGTGATTGATTTGGCTTCAGTAGCAATTTGTGATAAATACATGCTATATTCTAGATCTATCACAAGATCAAGCAACTAGAAGAGCCCCTGCAACCAGGAGACAGGTTTTAAAGCACAGAAAGTCCGTGCTTAAGAGAAACTCATGATGGTATTCCCCCAACACCTAGCTTGAGATGACACAAGAGCTGCTAGTAACCTTCAGCTTTCAGCACACCAAAAAAAATGTATTTCGGTGGGGCAAACTGGCAATTTAAAAGCTGTTTTTCTAAAAGGGGAACAAACTCGCTGAAACCTTCACCACCCATATGAAGCATCGGTGCACCTCCAATTAGCGGAAGCACTATTCAATGGATTATGGCCTCTGCCCAGGCTGTGGTCAAGAGAATGGTGGCAATGCACTTGCACATCTCATGGTGAGTTTTGCTGCTCACCATGCTGTTCATTATGAGCTCCTGCTACATATTTGGCTCAAATCTACGTGTGTTACTTATCTGATGACCAACTAGTGACTATTTTCTCGGGGAGGGGGGTGGGGGGGGTGCGGAGGTAAGCTACAGTCCTCCAGGTCTCCAGGGCGCTGTCAATGATTAACCAGCCAACTGGTTCACTAATGGAACCTGGAATGGTAGACCTATCCTTAGAGACTATGATCCTTTTCATTCCACCCCAGATAACCCTGCAAACCAAATCCTTAACAGGACAAGTAGTAGGAAGCTTACCAGTACCTTGAGCTACCAAATATCAACTGAGCCAAGCTGACAAGTGCGTGCCAACTGGATTCAGTGGATAGCACTATGACCTATGAAACAAGACTGTGGGTTCAAATTCCACTATGGACTTCAGCACATAATTTAGGCTAATATGTGTGCAGCACTGAGGGAGTGCTATATTGTCATCTTTCAGATGAAGAGTTAAACTGAGGTGTTGTTTTGCCTGCTCAGGTGGATCCTTTATGCTTCTTATACTAATCCTAGGTTTATGCCTTTTATCACCCACTTATTGATCAGTGGAAATAATCTTTCACTAGTGACCATCTCAAACCATTTCAAACTTTGAATACTTCTTAACAGATCACCCCCTTAACCTTCTCTGCTCAGTGAATATAACCCTAGTTTTCAATTACCTCAAATAACTCCCTTCCTAACAGCACTGTGGGAGAACCGTCACCACACGGACTGCAGCGGTTCAAGAAGGCGGCTCACCACCACCTTCTCGAGGGCAATTAGGGATGGGCAATAAATGCCGGCCTTGCCAGCGACGCCCACATCCCGTGAACGAATAAAAAAAAAAAAAAAATACCTCAGCATAACAATATCCTCTCACTCCTGGTATCCTTTTAGTCGGTCAACATTGTATGTTCTCCGTAGCTCCAATATTTTTCTGTAATAGGGTGTTCAAAATTGCACACAGTACTTGAACTGCAGCGTAACCAATGTGCAATTTATCGTCACCTCTTCGCCATAATGGCAACTTAAAATGGAAAGTTTTTAAGGAGCTTGTATGTCTTGTACAGGTTTTATGTTAAATTGTATCTCATTTTTTTTTAAATGTAAACGTTTGAAAATATGACAGTAGATGCTCTATCTTGGAACTGCACCAACGTGGGCAATTGTGGCTCCATGTTCCCATTTATTTGCAGCTTCTGCCTTAGGACGTGCAGCTCCATGTTCCGACCCACCTACACCTTAATCCCCATTTCCATGACAGTGTGCATTTAAAGAAAACATAACAGGTTAATTTTTCATACAGTGGTAGAGTCTCCCCTATGCTATATGTTGGGGATCAGACAGGCTCAAATACACAGCAACAAACTTCGCTCCAATAGTTTACCATTTTAATGATCTTTATTTTTCTTAAAGGATCAAATAAATGAGGATTTGGTTCATTAACAACACTTACTCAGCACCAACAATGCAGGTGATGAACACTAAAAATCTTGGGATGGATTGCAACTGATCTGTGAACTGATCTAACGTTAGTGCACGAATATAATATTAGCTATAGACTTTCAATTGTCTCGATATCTCTCCAGCAGGCTCTCGCTATGTACAATTCAGGGAAAAATAGTAAAAAGTTAAAATTAAAGGCGCTTTATGTGAATGCACAAAGCACTCATAAGATAGACAAATTAATGGAACAAATAGAGATAAATGTGTTTGATCTAGTAGCCATTACTGAGATATGGTTGCAAGGTGACCAAGGTTGGGAACTAAATATTCCACGGTACTTGACTTTTCAAAAAGACAAACAAAATGGAAAAGGAGGGGGGAACTAGCCCTGATAATAAAGGATTACATAAAGACAGTAGTGAGAAAGGATTTTGGCTCAGAAGATCAGGAAGTAGAATCAGTATGGGTGGAGATCAGAAATAACAAGGGGCAAAAAACATTGGTGGGAGTATTTTATAGGCCTCCTAACAGTAGCTATACCATTGGGCAGAATATTAATCAAGAAATAAGAGGAGCTTGTAACAAAGGTAATACAATAATCATGGGGGACTTTAATCTTCATATAGACTGGGCAAATCAAATTGGCAAAAGTAGTTTGGAGGATGAGTTCATGGAATGCATTTGAGATAGTTTCCTAGAACAATAAGTCATGGAACCAATCAGGGAACAAGCTACTTTAGATCTTGTTTTGTGTAATGAGACAGGGTTAATTAGTAATCTCACAGTAAAGGATCCTCTGGGGAAGAGTGATCTTTTTTTGATAGAATTTCACATTGATTTCAAGAGTGACATACTTAAGTCCAAAATTAGAGTCTTAAACTTAAACAAAGTCAATCACGTAGATATGAGGGGCGATTTGGCTAAGGTTGATTGGGAAATTAGATTAAAAGATTTGATGGTAGATAAGCAATGGCGAACATTTAAAGAAATATTTCAATATTCTAAACGAATATACATTCCATTAAGAAATAAAAACTCGAGGAAAAGTGATCCACCCGTGGCTAACTAAAGAAGTTAAGGATAGTATTAGATTAAAACAAGAGGCTTATAATGTTGCCAAGAAGAGTAGTAAGTCTGAGGATTGGGAGAGTTTAAGAAACCAGCAAAGGATAACCAAAAAATTGATAAAAAGGGAGAAAATAGAATTTGAGAGTAAACTAGCAAGAAATATAAAATCAGATTATAAGAGCTTCTACAAGTATGTAAAAAGGAAGAGAGTAGCGAAAATAAACGTGGGTCCCTTAGAGGCTGAGACGGGAGAAATTATAATGCGGAAACAGGAAATAGCAGAGACGTTAAACAACTATTTTGTATCTGTCTTCACAGTGGAAGACACAAAAAACATACCAAAAATAGTGGGGAACCAAGGGGAGTGAGGATCTTAAAGTAATTAATATTAGTAAAGAAAAAGTACTGGAGAAATTAATGGAACTAAAAGCCGACAAATCCCCTGGACCTGATGGCCTACATCCTGGGGTTCTAAAAGAGGTGGCTGCAGAGATAGTGAATGCATTGGTTATGATCTTCCAAAATTCCCTAGATTCTAGAACTGTCCCAGTGGATTGGAAGGTAGCAAATGTAACACTGCTATTTAAGAAAGGAGACAGAGAGAAAACAGAGAACTACAGGCCAATCAGCCTGACATCAGTAGTCAGAAAAATGCTGGAATTCATTATTAAGGATGTGGTAACGGGGCACTTAGAATATTATAATATAATTAGGCAGAATCAACATGGTTTTATGAAAGGGAAATCGTGTTCAACAAATCTATTAGAGTTTTTTGAGGATGTAACTAGTAGGGTATTAAAGGGGAACCAATGAATGTAGTATATTTGGATTTTCAAAAGGCATTCAATAAGGTGCCACATAAAAGGTTGTTATACAAGGGCTCTTGGGATTCGGGCAATATATTAACTTGGATTGAGGATTGGTTAACGGAGAGAAAATGGCGAGTAGGAATAAACAGGTCATTTTCAGGTTGGCAGGCTGTAACTGGTGGGGTGCTGCAAGGATCAGTGCTTGAGCCTCAGCTGTTTACAATCTACATTAATAACTTAGATGAAGGGACCAAGTGTAATGTATCTAAGTTTGCTGATGGTACAAAGCTAGGTGGGAAATTAAGCTGTGAGGAGGACACAAAGGGGGTGATTTTAACCCCCAAGAACGGGTGGGTTGGGGTGGGTAGGGGTGGGTGGGAGTTGAAAATAGTAGTTTTTTTGGGTTGCAACCGCAAAATTTTCGGACTTTGCATTCTCAGTGGGAAGCCTGTACTTTTACATGCCGATATTAAACCTGGAAATAAAGCCGGGTTGCGGTCGCGACCCAAAAAGCAACTATTTTCAACTCCCACCCGCCCCCAACCCACCCATTCTTGGGGGTTAAAATCACCCCCAAAGATTCTGCAAAGGGATATAGACAGGTTAAGTGAGTGGGCAAGAAGGTGGCAGATGGAGTATGGTGTGGGGAAATGTGAGATTATTCACTTTGGTAGGAAGAATAGAAAAACAGAATTTTTTTAAATGGTGAGAAACTATTAAATGTTTGTGCTTAGAGGGTGTCTTTGTTCACGAAACACAGAAAGTTAACATGCAGGTACAGCAAGCAATTAGAAAGCAAATGGTACGTTGGCCTTTATTGCAAGGGGGTTGGAATACAAGTGTAAGGAAGTTTTGCTGCAATTGTACTGGGCTTTGGTGAGACCACACCTGGAGTACTGTTTACAGTTTCAGCCTCCTTACCTAAGGAAGGATATACTTGCTTTGGAGGCGGTGCAATGAAGGTTCACTAGATTGATTTCTGGGATGAGAGGATTGTCCTATGAGGAGAGATTGAGTAGGATGGGCCTATACTCTCTGGAGTTTAGAAGAATGAGAGGTGATCTCATTGAAACGGGTAAGATTGTGAGAGGGCTTGATGCTAAGAGGCTGTTTCCCCTGGCTGAGAATCTAGAACTAATGGGCATAGTCTCAGGATAAGGGGTTGGCAATTTAGGACTGAGATGAGGAGAATTTTTTTCACTCAGGGGGTTGTGAATCTTTGGAATTCTCTACCCCAGAGGGCTGTGGATGTTTAGTCGTTGAGTATACTCAAGACTGAGATCGATAAATTTTTGGACACTGAGAGAATCAGAGAATCAAGGGATATGGGGATCAGGCAGGAATGTGGAGTTGAGGGAGAAGATCAGCCACGATCTTATTAAATGGTGGAGTACGCTTGAGGGGCCGTACGGCCTACTCCTGCTGCTATTTTCTATGTTCTTATTAAATAGCATATATCTTTTTATTCGTTCATGGGATGTAGGCGTCACTGGCAGGGCCAGCATTTATTGCCCATCCTTAATTGCCCTTGAGAAGGTGGTGGTGAGCCGCCTTCTTGAACCGCTGCAGTCCGTGTCCGTCCGTGTATCTTATACAAGTATATTTAAACAAGACAAAATCTATATAGAAAGGACTGTAAGTTAAGTTTCAACATGGCATTACGCTGCTCTTCTATTTACCTGTTTCTGGATCAGTTCTTGTCCCTTTGCTGGAAGCATATGGACAAGGTTCAGCTGCGGCGAGACTGAACGCCGAAATGGATAAATATCTCGCACGTAGGTCTGTAAAAAAAAAGCCATAAAGTTCAGAACAGGTCAATAGGTTAATAGGTAAATATAATGCATGGTGAGGATTTGAGCCATACACACAAGGAATATACCAGGTTCAATCTCTCGCCTGTGCTGAGTTACCGTACCTCAGCTGGGCCAAAAGTGAACACCAGCATCACATCAGATTTTAGCATTTTATCTAAGGAGACAGTCCAATCCAGCATTGGGAAACTTGCATTCTCAGAGGTGCAATCTAAAGCCTCATCCATCTTCCTGTTCAGGTGGGTAATTAAGATCCCTTAGCACAATTTAAATATGATAGGGGGTTTCCCTAGTGTTCTGGTCAACAATCCTCCCTCAACCAGTAGCACCAATAAAGCAGATTAACAAAAGAACATAAGAAATAGGTGCAGGAATAGGCCATATGGCCCCTTAAGCCTGCTCCGCCATTCAACAAGATCATGGCTGATCTTCTACCTCAACTCCATTTCCTGGCCGATCTCCATATCCCTTGATTCCCTTAGTGTCCAAAAATCTATCAATCTCAATTTTGAATATACTCAATGACTGAGCATCCACAGCCCTCTGGGGTAGAGAATTCCAAAGATTCACAACTTTCTGAGTGAAGACATTTTTCCTCATCTCGGTCCTAAATGGCCAACCTCTTATCTTGAGACTATGACACCTAGTTTAAGACTCTCCATCCAGGGGAAACAGCCTCTCAGCATCTACCCTGTCAAGCCCTCTAAGAATTTTATACGTTTCAATGAGATCACCTCTCATTCTTCTAAGCTCCAGAGAATATCGGCCCATTCTACTCAATCTCTCCTCATAGGACAACCCTCTCATCTCAGGAATCAATCTAATGAACCTTCGTTGCACCTCCTCTAAGGCAAGTATATCCTTCCTTAGGTAAGGAGGCCAAAACTGTACACAATACTCCAGGTGAGGTCTCACCAGAGCCCTATATAATTGCAGCCCCCTTGCAATAAAGGCTAACATAACATTTGCTTTCCTAATTGCTTGCTGTACCTGCATGTTAACTTTCTGTGATTCATGTATAAGGACACCCAAATCCTTCTGAATACCAACATTTCTTCGTCTCTCGCGTTTTAAAAAACATTCTGCTTTTCTAGTCTTCCTACCTAAGTGGATAATTTCGCATTTCCCCACATTATATTCCATCCGCCACCTTCTCGCACACTCACTTAGCCTGTCTATATCCCTTTGCAGTCTCTTTGCGTCCTCCTCACAACTTACTTTCCCACCTAGCTTTGTATCATCTGCAAACTTCGATACATTACACTCGGTCCCCTCATCTCAGTTACTGATATTGTAAACAGCTGAGGTCTAAGCACTGATCCTTGCGGCACCCCACTAGTTACAACCTGCCAACCCGAAAATGACCTGTTTATTCCTACTCTCTGTTTTCTGTCCGTTAACCAATCCTCAATCCATGCTAATATATCACCCCCAATCCCATGAGCCCTAATCTTGTGTAACAACCTTTTATGTGGCACCTTATCGAATGCCTTTTGAAAATCCAAATATACTACATCCACTGGTTCCCCCTTGTCTATCCTGCTAGTTACACCCTCAAAAAACACTAATCGATTTGTCAGACACGTTTTCCCTTTCATAAAACCATGTTGACTCTGCCTAATCATATTATGATTTTCTAAGTGCCCTGTTGCTATGCCCTTAATAATAGATTCTAGCATTTTCCCTACTACTACTAATCATGCATCTAATTTTTGTTTGTAGGATCTTGCTGTGTGCAAAATGGCTGCTGTGTCTGTCTACATTACAACAGTCACTGTACTTCAAAGTAAATCACTGTATGTGAAGCACGGTGAGGTGTTTCTGAGAGATGTGATAAGGTGCTATCCTTCTTTTCAGTTAACTAATTGACTTTGGTTTCCCCAGGCTAGGGAAGGGAAAAAGAACAACCAATGTTCCTGCTTCTGATTGCTGTCCAGTGACCTCTACTGAAAGGTGCAAGTGAGGAATGATGCCCCTATGAATCAACAGCTGCTGATACTCACTGTCCTGACTCACAGAATGACCATTGCTTGAGGTTCTGGAGTGCTGTTCAGGAGGGGAAAGGAGAAAAGTGGAGTGCAAAAAAAAAAAATCAGAAGAAATTACAGTTCTGTTCACAAAACACTCTGGGATCTAAATTCATTAGCATCTGAAACCGGTCTGTACGTTGCAGAGCTAAGGTGTGCCAGAACGGAAAGGCCTGAGGATCATCCAAAATTGGTCCTCGGGCATCACCATCATCATGACAGCAAAAAAAATTCTCCTCATCTCCCTTCTGGTTCTTTTGCCAATCAACTTAAATCTGTGTCGTCTGGTTACCAACCCTCACACCAGTGGAAACAGTTTCTCCTAATTTACTCTATCAAAACCCATCATAATTTTGAACATCTTTATTAAATCTCTCCTTAACCTTCTCTGGTCTAAGGAGAACAATTCAAGCTTGTCCAGTCTGTGCACAGAACTGACATTCCTCATCCCTTGGTACCATTCTAGTAACTCTCCTCTGCAACCTTTCCAAGGCCTTGATATCCTTCCTAAAGTGTGGTGCCCAGAAATGGGCACAATATTCCAGCTGAGGTCTAACCAGTGATTTATAACAGTTTAGCGTATCTTCCTTGCGTTGGTGCTCTATGCCTCTAAAACAGGTGCAACGATGTTGAATTTAGGCCCCTTTTTTTCAAATAAACTTTCTAAGATATCGGGCCAGAACTTGCTCCGACTGGCGTGGCAAGGCTCTCCGCACATCCTGCTGATAAAAAGTGTACTCACTGCTTAGGCCACGACGTCCATTTGCTGAATTTTGTAATCTTCTCCAGTGGTGCGCTCCGAGATCAGCGCAGGCCATGTGCGCATGCAAAGACCGTGAGAATGGAACCCCCGCCCACAAACAGGCAAGTAATACTCATCCATTTAAAGTGACATTCCCTATGTTAGTCTAAATAAAAATTTAACATAATAACATACCTTGTTATAAAGAGGCAAGGAAATGATTTATAATGTACTGAAACATACAGAAATTGAAAACTAAATAAAAAATTTTATTTTTTAATAATTTTTTTTAATGATCAAAATATTAAAATAAGAATATTAAGACAGTCAACATTTAAAAAATTTTTTTTTGTTGTTTTGCAGTCATTGTAAATCACTGTGCTTTTAAAAAGTAGCCATGATGTGGAGATGCCGGTGATGGACTGGGGTGGACAAATGTAAGGAATCTTACAACACCAGGTTATAGTCCAACAAATTTATTTTAAAATCACAAGCTTTCGGAGATTATCCCCTTCGTCAGATGAATGAATGAAAAGGTTCTCAAATCGCATATCTTATACTATGCTGGGACAGCATCACACCAATCAAAAGGTGTCGTTGTTATTCAAACAGGCCAGTCACGGAGAACAGCACGTCCCAGTACACTGGATATACATTGTGTCAATTACACAGACAGGCAGAAAGAAACCCAAAATGGCAGAGAGAGAGAGAGAATATTAAAAAACATAATTTTTTTCCCCCTTTTTGCTGGTGGGGTTACGTGTAGCGTGACATGAACCCAAGATCCCGGTTGAGGCCGTCCTCATGGGTGCGGAACTTGGCTATCAACTTCTGCTCGACGATTTTGCGTTGTCGTGTGTCTCGAAGGCCGCCTTGGAGAACGCTTACCCGAAGATCGGTGGCTGAATGTCCTTGACTGCTAAAGTGTTCCCCGACTGGGAGGGAACCCTCCTGTCTGGCGATTGTTGCGCGGTGTCCGTTCATCCGTTGTCGCAGTGTCTGCATGGTCTCGCCAATGTACCATGCTCCGGGGCATCCTTTCCTGCAACGTATGAGGTAGACAACGTTGGCCGAGTCACAGGAGTATGAACCATGTACCTGGTGGGTGGTGTCCTCTCGTGTGATGGTGGTATCCGTGTCGATGATCTGGCATGTCTTGCAGAGGTTGCCGTGGCAGGGTTGTGTGGTGTCGTGGACGCTGTTCTCCTGAAAACTGGGTAACTTGCTGCGAACGATGGTCTGTTTGAGGTTGGGTGGCTGTTTAAAGGCGAGTAGTGGAGGCGTGGGGATGGCCTTAGCGAGGTGTTCGTCGTCATCGATGACATGTTGAAGGCTGCGGAGAACATGGTGTAGTTTCTCCGCTCCAGGGAAGTACTGGACGACGAAGGGTACTCTGTTGGTTGCGTCCCGTGTTTGTCTTCTGAGGAGGTCTATGCGATTCTTCGCTGTGGCCCGTTGGAACTGTCGATCGACAAGTCGAGCGTCATATCCCGTTCTTACGAGGGCCACGGCAACCTCTGCAAGACATGCCAGATCATCGACACGGATACCACCATCACACGAGAGGACATCACCCACCAGGTACATGGTTCATACTCCTGTGACTCGGCCAACGTTGTCTACCTCATACGTTGCAGGAAAGGATGCCCCGGAGCATGGTACATTGGCGAGACCATGCAGACACTGCGACAACGGATGAACGGACACCGCGCAACAATCACCAGACAGGAGGGTTCCCTCCCAGTCGGGGAACACTTTAGCAGTCAAGGACATTCAGCCACCGATCTTTGGGTAAGCGTTCTCCAAGGCGGCCTTCGAGACACACGACAACGCAAAATCGTCGAGCAGAAGTTGATAGCCAACTTCCGCACCCATGAGGACGGCCTCAACCGGGATCTTGGGTTCATGTCACGCTACACGTAACCCCACCAGCAAAAAGGGGGAAAAAAATTATGTTTTTTAATATTCTCTCTCTCTCTGCCATTTTGGGTTTCTTTCTGCCTGTTTGTGTAATTGACACAATGTATATCCAGTGTACTGGGACGTGCTGTTCTCCGTGACTGGCCTGTTTGAATAACAACAACACCTTTTGATTGGTGTGATGCTGTCCCAGCATAGTATAAGATATGCGATTTGAGAACCTTTTCACTCATTCATCTGACGAAGGGGATAATCTCCGAAAGCTTGTGATTTTAAAATAAATTTGTTGGACTATAACCTGGTGTTGTAAGATTCCTTACTTTTAAAAAGTAGTGTAGGGCTGATATTTTCAAGCGTACCTTCTCGTGGCGTAAGTATCTTTGTTTCAGCTGGGCAAGTTTACAGATGTTTGCCGATTGTATTGATTGTAGCATAGGTGGCCCTTTAATTCGTAACTATCAAAATGCTGGTGAACCAATTGGAGCAAGTTCACAAATTCAGGGTTTTACTGTGAATGTGCACACTCGCGAACTTGCTCCAATGGATTCGACGGCGGTTGGGATGGACGCCATTACGGAGCGGCGTCCAAGGTAAGTAATTTCTAAGCATCTCGTAACAAACTGAACTGTTCGGTCAATTCAAATAGTAACTATTTTAACTGTTTTCCTGTTTTGCAATCTTTCTCCTTTAGAATAATCAGCACAATTTTACAAAATAGCATTTGTGATGCAATATAGATCAGTGCCTTACTTTAGCATAATGTATCAGGTTCCAACGTTTATCCATCAAAAAATAATGGTTTGACTGAGCTTCAGGAATATTAAAAAATTCCAAGCATTCCTAGAAGGAAATAATGTAACAGATCCAGTAATTAGGACATTTACCAGAGAGAAAGGGAATACAGTGAATTCTTTCTAAGTTTACAACACTTTTTCATGTTAATTTGACTGATTTATGTGAGGAACATAAAAGGCCATAAGTACAAAGAATATGCTGCAATACACATGCCAGAGGATGGGTTTTGTGGCTACCAATGCAATATTGTATCCATACAATGAGTGGAACCAACCACATAACAAATGGGCAAAATAGCCATGGGTACAATTTATCTAGTTTAGTTACTGAGTTGCACAAAAATGGTATCACAGGCTATGTTGTGCCAAAGGATGGTAATCTTTATACCGTCATGGGTTATAGTATTTATACAATGAAAGCACTGAGAAATAATAGCAATTTACAATATAAAAGGTATTTTCTTCTTAAACATATACAGGACATTTAACTTTTAATATCAGTACAGTTTGTGTGTGTTGGGCTAAATTTTCCGCTATTGTGGAACTGGGCACATTTATGATGCTACAGGACTTTTGCTTCTGACAAAGATGTGCCCCGACTCCTGTCGATTTTCTGCAGAATATTGACACCACTGTGTCAGTCAATGAGTTGGAAGCGGGGCTGTACTCACGACAGGACTCACAGAAAATAGTATATTTTACAGTAAACTAAGTCTATTTACTCAGCAAATAGAGTCTGTTTAAACAGCGCACTATAGCAAACAATCTACAGAGTCTATTTAGACAGAATCTCTATGAACTACGGCAAACAGAACTCAAGACCAAAATATCTCCCGATAAAAGCAGGGTGATTTCTCTGGCAAAATGCAGTGAGGGAAGATAATTACATAATACAAATTATGTGCATAAAATCAATCCCACTCACTTACAGCAGTGCGGTCTCCAGGTGTAATTGATGGGGGGATTACCCAATCATCTCCATACTGGTCGGGAATAGTGGTGTCACTATATGCAGCCGATTTTCTGGGCTCGGAGTCAATTAAACAATTTTAGTTGGCTCCCTGGCCTCTTACGGTGAGAGGGAGGAGGGGCATGGAGATTGTCTCTGGTAGGCCTCTGACATCTCTTGGAGCATAGTTTGACAATAAAAGGTTTTAAATTTTGAAAATTGGCACCATCGAATGCAGAAGGATTGATTAAATGGGCTTTTTAGTCTGTTAAAATTAAAATCTCCTCCTTGTTGCAAATAACAATGCTGGATGCCAGGAACAAATAGGTATTCCTGGCATCCAACATAGCTATGGCAAGAATGGCAGAATATATTGGAGAGGCATTTCTGTCATTTGAATATTATTACGCTACACCCACCCATAAATGGACAGGCATATTGTACGTCATTTATTACTTCTAGCAGGAAATGGAAACAACGCAAAAATGGATGGCCGACCCATTTGTTGCCTCAGTTCTGCCGAAAAAAATCAGCAGAGGGAGAGGAGAAGATCTCAGCCATGTAATGGAGACTGATACTGTTCCATGATATGGTGGGATATGTGATAGAAATGTGGCACGTTACTATGATTCTTTGTGGCCTGCTAGAAGGAACATTACAGCAATACCGGGCACACTTCTACAGAATTAAAACTTCAGCTAGAAAATGTTGTTTTATCTAGATGGTTCAAACATGTTAAGTGGAAAACATGCATTTAGTGAATTCCAGATGGTACTTATTGAATAATGAATATTGAATTGATAATTTTAAACGAACAAATAGGGGGTAATTATTCCAATTTCATGCTGCTGGCAGGAAGCCTTGCCCATTGCCCATCCACAGTGGGCACTAAGTACAATTTTACATCTATTAAAATATATTATTGGGCCTATAATATATTTTAACATTTACAGAGGTGAAAATTAGGATCATTAATTATTTTGTGTGATTATGTATTGTATAAAGCACAAAAATACAAATTAAAAACATAAACTGCTCTTCTAACTAAACATTTGACAGAATAGAAATGAATGGCTGATATTTTTTGACTTAAATAAAGCATATACCTATAAAAAGTAATTAATTAACAGGCATGCACTGAGAAAAGGATTATATATAAAATACACATTAATTTAAATGGAGTAAGCATATATCAGGCATGTATTCAAATTGAGTATATTGGTAACAGGCATGCCCTTAAATGGGACAAATGCACAGCAGTTATTCACATACACATATAACAACCATACATTTATGTGATGCAAGCTGAACTGTACTGAGCAATAACAGAATGGCTATGTGCAAGCTCATCTGAGATTTAATTAAATTACTCATAAAATAAATGATGTCTTTTTACCTTAAGAACAGCTTCAAACTGCGTATCCTCATGCACTGGAAGTTGTGTTGGAATATCACATTCATTTTGTCCATGGACAACTAAAGTCTTTGTACCTGGTGCAACAAAGAAGCCCTACATCTAAACTGTTCACTGAACAGAATAGGCTAACATTTCTTAATCAGCCACCGAGACATTTTGCATCGTACATTCGCCAAATTATGTGGGTTTGTGCCCACAATCCCCCACACAGCAGTGGTAATTTTCAAATTTGCTGCCTGTGCAGTAATATGCTGGAGCCTGTTATAGAACTCAATTGATTTTCATCCCATTAATTTCAATGGGATGAAAATAGGACGAATTCTATAACAGGGTGGGCGATCCGCTCCAGCACATTACCAACCAAGCAGCAAAGTTGAAAATGATCCCTACTTAGTGCTTAACTTTATCTGCATTGTTAGTGGAAGGTGCCTCA
Source organism: Heptranchias perlo (assembly GCF_035084215.1). NCBI lineage: Eukaryota > Metazoa > Chordata > Chondrichthyes > Hexanchiformes > Hexanchidae > Heptranchias > Heptranchias perlo. The sequence goes on along the minus strand of NC_090331.1, from coordinate 74,060,205 downwards.
TGGAGGATAGCTGCTTACCCCTACAGAAGGATGGAAAAATCCATGCAAAAATCACCTGAATCACTCTCGCAAACATCACAGCTAGCTTAAAAAAAACACTGGTAAAGGCCCAGAAGTAAATTGCCTGTCCAATCCTCTTTGACAAGAGGAATGATGCATAACAAGAGGAGATATGGGTAGAGACTTCACTTTTGGATGCTGGTACCCATTAAATGATATATAAAATATAAGCTATTTTTTATATCGTTCCGTAAGGCGATTAACCCAGCATCAAAGCTGTGGCAGGGGGTTGGGAACCTGAGCAGGGAGAGAGAGGAAAGCGTGTCAGGAAGGGACAGAAGGTATGGAGTAAAAGGTAAAGTGTTAAAAAAGGAAAAAGCAGGAACTAAGTGTCACAAAACATATTTGAAAGTTCTTTATCTGAATGCACGTAGCATTCGTAACAAAATGGACGAGTTAACGGCACAAATAACTACGTATGGGTATGATCTTGTGGCCATTACAGAAACATGGCTGCAGAGTGACAACGACTGGGAATTAAATATGCCAGGGTATTTAACAATCAGGAAGAACAAGCAGGAAGGAAGGGGAGGTGGGGTGGCTATGTTAATAAAGGAAGGAATCACTGTAATACAGAGAAATGATATTGGGACAAAGGATCAGGACAATGAAACAGTTTGGGTAGAGATAAGGAATAATAAGGGGAAAAAAAACACTAGTGAGCGTAGTATATAGGCCTCCTAATAGTTGCAACTCTGCTGGAAGAAGTATTAATCAGGAAATAGTTGGGGCATGTAATAAAGGAACAGCTATAATTATGGGGGATTTTAACTATCATATTAACTGGACAAATCAAATTGGGCAGGGCAGCCTTGAGGAAGTGTTTATTGAGTGTATAAGGGATGGATTTCTTGAGCAGTATGTAACTGATCCTACAAGGGGGCAAGCAACCTTGGACCTGGTCCTGTGTAATGAGCCAGGATTAATTAATAATGTCCTAGTTAAGGATCCCCTTGGAATGAGTGACCATAACATGGTTACATTGCATATCCAATTAAAGGGTGAGAAGGTTGGTTATCAAACAAGCGTACTGAGCTTGAATAAAGGAGACTATGATGGTATGAGAGCGGAATTGATTAAAGTGGACTGGGAAAATAGATTAAAGGGTAAGACGGTACATGAGCAGTGGTGTTCATTCAAGGAGTTATTTTACAACTTTCAAAAAAAAAAAATTCCACTGAGGAAAAAAGGGTGTAAAAGAAATGACAGCCATCCGTGGCTAAGTAAAGAAATTAAGGATAGTATCCGACTAAAAACAAGGACATATAAGGTAGCCAAACTTAGTGGGACGATAGAAGATTGGGAAGTCTTCAAAAGACAGCAAAAAGTAACTAAAAGATTGATTAAGAAAGGGAAGAAAGATTATGAAAATAAATTAGCAAAAAATATAAAAACAGATAGCAAGAGTTTCTACAGTTATATAAAAAGAAAAAGGGTGGCTAAGGCAAACGTAGGTCCCTTAGAGGATGAGACCGGGAAATTAATGGTGGGAAACATGGAGATGGCAAAAATGCTGAACAAATATTTTGTTTCAGTCTTTACGGTAGAGGACACTAAGAATATCCCAACACTGGACAAACAGGGGGCTCTAGGGGGGGGGGGGAGGAGCTAAATACGATTAAAATCACTAAGGAATTGGTACTAAGTAAATTAATGGGACTCAAGGCGGATAAATCCCCTGGACCTGATGGCTTACATCCTAGGGTCTTGAGGGAAGTGGCAGCAGGGATTGTGGATGCTTTGGTAATAATTTTCCAAAATTCTCTGGACTCGGCAAAGGTCCCGGCAGATTGGAAAACTGCTAATGTAACACCCTTATTTAAAAAGGGCAGTAGGCAGAAGGCTGGAAATTATAGACCAGTTAGCCTAACATCTGTGGTGGGTAAAATTTTGGAGTCTGTTATTAAGGAGACAGTAGCAGAGCATTTGGATAAACATAATTTAATAGGACAAAGTCAGCATGGCTTTACGAAGGGGAAGTCATGTCTGACAAATTTGCTTGAGTTCTTTGAGGACATAACGTACAGGGTGGATAAAGGAGAACCAGTGGACGTAGTGTATTTAGACTTCCAGAAGGCATTCAACAAGGTGCCACATAAAAGATTATTGCTCAAGATAAAGAATCACTGGATTGGGGGTAATATTCTGGCATGGGTGGAGGATTGGTTATCTAACAGGAAGCAGAGAGTTGGGATAAATGGTACATTCTCGGACTGGCAACCTGTAGCCAGTGGTGTTCCGCAGGGGTCGGTGCTGGGTCCCCAACTCTTTACAATCTATATTAACGATTTGGAGGAGGGGACCGAGTGTAACATATCAAAGTTTGCAGATGATACAAAGATGGGAGGGAAAGTGGAGAGTGAGGAGGACATAAAAAACCTACAAGGGGATATAGACAGGCTGGGTGAGTGGGCAGAGATTTGGCAGATGCAATACAATTTTGGAAAATGTGAGGTTATGCACTTTGGCAGGAAAAATCAGAGAGCAAGTTATTATCTTAATGGCGTGAAACTGGAAAGTACTGCAGTACAAAGGGATCTGGGGGTCCTAGTGCAAGAAAATCAAAAAGTTAGTATGCGGGTGCAGCAGGTGATCAAGAAGGCCAACGGAATGTTGGCTTTTATTGCTAGGGGGATAGAATATAAAAACAGGGAGGTATTGCTGCAGTTATATAAGGTATTGGTGAGACCGCACCTGGAATATTGCATACAGTTTTGGTGTCCATACTTAAGAAAAGACATACTTGCTCTCGAGGCAGTACAAAGAAGGTTCACTCGGTTAATCCCGGGGATGAGGGGGCGGACATATGAGGAGAGGTTGAGTAGATTGGGACTCTACTCATTGGAGTTCAGAAGAATGAGAGGCGATCTTATTGAAACATATAAGATTGTGAAGGGGCTTGATCGGGTGGATGCAGTAAGGATGTTCCCAAGGATGGGTGAAACTAGAACTAGGGGGCATAATCTTAGAATAAGGGGCTGCTCTTTCAAAACTGAGATGAGGAGAAACTTCTTCACTCAGAGGGTAGTAGGTCTGTGGAATTTGCTGCCCCAGGAAGCATCATTAAATAAATTTAAAACAGAAATAGACAGTTTCCTAGAAGTAAAGGGAATTAGGGGTTACGGGGAGTGGGCAGGAAATTGGACATGAATTTAGATTTGAGGTTAGGATCAGATCAGCCATGATCTTATTGAATGGCGGAGCAGGCTCGAGGGGCCAATTGGCCTACTCCTGCTCCTATTTCTTATGTTCTTATGTTCTTATTTGTTGCAACTAAGTAAAGTAAGTGAAAATTGTTGCAACTGAAGTTTTACATTACTATAAAATTACACATGGTACTTTTTACAGACTCCATCTTAATCTTATCACTCCCCAGTTCTGGATATACAGATGCTGCCAGTCTCAATACAGCACAAAGTTCTTGCTGTAACAATCAGACTCACAGAAATCTACACCAGGCAGCATTACTGGTGTAACAATGCAGTTCTTGTAGACAAGATAAGGATGCCTGGTAATTGTGAAATACTGGTGAGAGGTATGCAAGGGATTCTGGGTGGTCCTGGGAGTTCAACTTATGCAACAATCATTGGATGAGTGTCTGTGGATTGTGGATTATTTGAGCAGGGCAAAAGGAAGGCTGGCACTCCAAGTCTTTCACTCTGACAACAAAAGCATTGGAGTAGGAAGAAGCAAAGCTAAAGGATTCATGATGGAGTTGACTAATGTGTCATTGAGAGACCAAAAAAAAAGCGGATAAAAGAATGCAGATTTATTTGGCAGTTTTAGATGGATTTCAATTTGTATTTATTTCTGTTTTTATCTGTAAGTATCAATGTGTGTGCCTGCTTCATGCTTATGTCAAAAATGAACAAGCAATAGAGTAATTTTCACCTTTAGCGCAGAGCATCATGTGCCAAGAGCATACTGCAGTAATTCAAACCAGATTCACAGATCCATGATATTCTGTCCAGTCCCAGTAATTTAAACTTTAATTACATCTAAGTAAATTAAGTGAAAATTGTTTCAAGTAGTATAAAACTAGTATAAAATAACACTTTACCCATTCTCAATCTTAACCCTTTCATTTGCCAGTTTTAGTCTAAACTTTACCCTATTTTTTTTGTTGTGGTTATTTGTGTGAAAAACAGCTATCATGCATTACTGTGTGACAGTGGTGCAGAGAAAGAATTTGAAATTATTTTGATAAATTTTCAGCTGATGAGTCACAATCTCGAGCGGAAATATAAATCTAGAAACATCACATTTTACTGTCGGCTTTTGGTAGCTGGTGGTGCTCCTACCTGGCATAGAGGCTGTAACCAGCAGTTTGACTTCACACTGTTCTTTTTTCATTGTCTGTTTCAGGTCTTTGAAGAAAAGGCCTTCTACATAATCTACAATCTCCCATAGAAAGGTGACAGTGGCTGAGATTGCATCCATGCCCCATTCACAAGGAGTGCGCACAAAGTACATGATCAAGCCAACCTGAAATATAACAGGAAATGATAGAAACTGACAAGTGTATTTCAGTACTGTTCTTTAATAGTAAACTGCATAACCAAAACTAGAGAGCATGCTGCAAATTTTCAGGGCCATGCTCTTCCCGCATCCCAACACAGACAAAATTGTATTAGTGCATTTCACAGGCAATTGGTAAAACAACTTAAGGCAAATTAAATATGATTTGCAGCTTTCTTCCAATTAGCACCATCATGAAAATGATTACAGAGTAGTAGTCAAGCACTGTCTCTCTCTTACATTATTATAGAAAATACTTTCAATTCAAAACATTTGAAAAGGTCACATATAAAAATGGGTAACTTTTTATGAAAAATATTTTATTATTGGATATGTATGGTTAACAAAATGTATGTAATGCAAGACACTGATAATGCTTACCAGGTAGTTAAAGAGAATATGGGATGTCTGAGCAGGCATATCCCCAATATTCAACAGAAGTTTCCGCAGCATGTAAATCAGTTCATCCTACAAAAGAAAAAGTGCCACTCAACAACAAAGCTTGAATCCTTTTATTTTGTAATTTAATGATAATTTAAAATTACTTAATGAAATAGCATAAAGGTTTTACAAAATGTAAAATTATTTCACTAGACTTTATTGGAATACATGATTTGTTATCACTGTTAAAGCAGTCTATTCATTATCATTAGAAAACTGTATGGATGTCAGATTTGGTTATTGTATCTCTTGAAGTAGTACCCGTATTTTTCGCAGGCTCTGACCAGTTCCTTCCTAAAATGGCAACCTATTTATGTCATAGGACTCCAATTTCCATCTTAAAAGTGGCCTATCGCCTGAACTAGGCAGGCGCTTTGGACACCGGCGGTAGGCCCCATTTAAAATGGAGCCGGCCACCTCACCAATGTTAATGGGGTGGGTAAGGCTATCGACTCAATTTTGAGGCTGTTGCCGCCTCATTAACGCAAGGCAAGGGCATTCAAAATCGACCCCATTGTCTTTGAAATATTTGTATCAGTATCACTAAAAAAACATTTTTTCAGCAAATACTACTTCAACATTACTGTCAATCGAAAAAAAGGGTTGGTTTAGCCCTTAAATGATGTAAAAGTCTGCGTAAAACAAAGATATGGAAGAGATTCTGATTTTCCACCTTAGTCACACAAATTTTACACCATTCAGCACTTATATCCTGCAATGATCCTTTAAATTGCGTAAACTCAACTACGGCATTTTCCAAATATGTGTTCATGTTATGGAGGAACCATCTTATTTTAAGTCTCTAACTTGACAAAGAAATTGCAATACATAGCAGGCTTTGTCAAAAAGAGGAAAACAGCAACAAATCTATAATTCCTAATTCCTTATTATAATTATCAAGTCATAAGGAAACCCAAGAATGGTACAAGCTACATCAGAACAGGCAAAATATAAATGTTTGAAAATGAGATCCACCGGTTACAAAAGGAATTAAAACATTAAGATGGGACAAAGTTGATACTTTCACATGGGCATGTCACCAACTCATTATGTTATTCGGATTTGTAGTAACGCAACTGTAAATTTTCTGAATCTATGCTGACGACGAACAACCTTGGCCACCCGTGCATGGCAGAAAATCATGGGCAGGTTGTCCCTGATTTTTTGTCCATTGAAATGAATGGATGGAAAATCATGAGCAACCGGCCTTCGATTTTCTGATATGCAGGTGATGTTGCTTACTGCCAGCGTGGACTCAAAGTTTATCCTATAGTCTAAACATTGCAATCTGAATTCATGTACATTGGGACTTGCTAACATATTTCAACATCAAAACTCTAAATCTATGTTTCCATTAATTCATATATATAGCAAATTTTTGATACCAACAGATCTTTGCTTTAGCATTTATCTGTTAACGAGGCCACAGCGCTAAGAACAGCCCCTTCCAAGCTTTCAGACCCACATAACTCAAACAGGCAGACCAGCAGGTAAGAAATATAAGCGCATGAGTTGCCTGGGATTTGAGAGCCGTGTAGCCAGGGGTTGGGGGCTGCATGAGGCCCATGGGCTGGATTATGCACAAGTCTTCCAGTTGGAAGCGGAAGTGTGGTTGTGGGGAGCATTCCAGAGGACAAAAAAGTAACACAAAATAAGTTCCATTCTTGCTGCAATTCTTTTGAAGTGAATCCTGTTACCTGACGGTTGCTAATAGTGAGCTTCTCCAGAAAATGGCGCAGAACGAGTGCAGGGTCTTCAATCAAACAGTTCCACAACACCTGTTGTGCTACTGCGCTCACTAAAAAGGAAAGCATTACACAGGCTAATCAATGCTAACAACAAAGTAATCATTTTACCCATTAATAAGGCATTAAAAGAAACACATTGGTCCAGTAATCCCTCCTGATCTTGGTAATTATGAATTATATGGCTGGCGACCTCTATTGCTGATCCTGCTAGAGTGGGGGGAGGGTTAGGGTTATCTGTGGGAGGTCATCTGATCTGCTTACACGCAGAGGGCACCAACAGGCTCATCTCAGGCACACGCCTGACCTGGGAGGCTGCAAAACGCAACCTGAGTGCCCATAGCTTGAGAAACCAGGTATCAGGTCTCCCCAGAAACAGCCAGCTTCAACTCCCAGCAGCCCAATTTATAAGGGGGAAGGGGGGGGTTGTATTAAATTTTAAAAAATTACCTAAACTTAAATCTTTGGGACTCCAGGCCACGGCATGGACCCTCAAAGTGGGCCTCACAACCATCATTGAGGCTGGGGTGTCTTTTCCCATCGGACATACTGATCTCCAAAGAGGTACTGACCTCATCCTAAGCTGACATTATAGGGACTCCCAATATCCCCAGCCCCAATCCCTCCATGGCATTGGCCTTTTAAATGGCGGATGGAGGCTCTGCGACTTAGAAGGCTCCCCAGGAACTCCCAGCACAGGCCAGGTCAATCTTCTGGTTCTTCTGTCATACTCCCGCTGAAGTGACAGTGGGAGTGCAATGGAAGGACTGAGGAATTTCACCTCCATACTGTTTAATCTTCACACTGGTAACCGTTGAAAGCTACACCCATGTTAAACAGCAATATGATGGTATCTGCTTTCAGTGATCATCATTTGAATGATTATGCAGATGCAGGCTCCAATCAGGATTTACAAGGCCAAGCTGCATAGCAGACTTTACTTCTTATAATTGTCCTGATCAGTACATGTGCTATTAGAGTTTAGGACAGCAGCCCATTGCAGGTGCACAGGTCCATAGGTCCATCTGTCGATGCACCCCATAGTGTAAACAAGACAAGCTTCCTTTTTGCAAAAGTGTTGTGGATCTGTGAAAGGGAGCCTGCATCAGCATAATCATTCAAATGATGATCACTGAAAGCAGATACCATCATATTGCTGTTTAACATGGGTGTGAAGATTAAACACTATGAAGGTGAAATTCCTCAGTCCTTCCATTGCACTCCCACTGTCACTTCAGCAGGAGTATGACAGAAGAACCAGAAGATTGACCTGGCCTGTGCTGGGAGTTCCTGGGGAGCCTTCTAAGTCGCAGAGCCTCCATCCGTTCAGCAGTCGGGATAAGGGAGACAGTTCTAGTTATACAAATGCAGGTAGCCAGCCTTGTATGTTTGTTCTCTGTGAGTTTCTGTATAAAACCAGAATCTAGCCGGCCTACTGAGACTGGCTCCCTGGTGCCAATGTAAGATTAGTAGAGTGGCATACGGACATCACTATCCCAATACAGGATGTAGTGTCAAGGATCATTTGTACTGATCAATTTCCACTGGGCTCCCCGCTGTGTTTTGCATATGAAGAATTTGACAAAACCTGCCCAAGGCCCCCACCCTAGCCCTGAACCCATGTAATTTTATAATTTTTCTCCTATCTCCATCATGCCCTCTCCAGCGCATCTCCAGCTCTCTTGACCCCATTCCCAATAAACTGATTTCCCTTCCAAGCCCCCCCGAGGTATCATCTCCCTCCCTAGCAAAACCACCATCACCCTTCCTCAAAAAGCCTCCCTCGACCCTCTGTCTTTGCAAACTGCTGCCCCTTCTCCAGTCTCCATTTCCTCTCCAAAGTCCTTGAATGTGTTGACGCTTCCCAAATCCGTGCCCACCTTTCCCGCAACTCCATGTTTGCATCTTTCTAATCAAGTTCCCGCCCCACCACAGCACTGAGAGAGCCCTAATCGAAGCAACAAATTACATCCTTTGTGACTGTGACCGTAGTGCACTACTCTTTGTCCTTCTTGACCTCTCTGCAGCTTTTGAAACGGCCAGCCATTCTCCTCTAACACCTATCTTCCATCGTCCAGCTCAGTGAGACGGCCCTCACTTGGTTCCACTCTTGTCTATCCAACCAGAGCATCTCCAGCAATGGTTTCTCTTCCTGCCCCTGCACCATTACCTCTGGAGTCCCCTAAGGATCTATCCCTGGCCCCTTCCTCTTCCTCGTCTACATGCCACCCCTTGGTGACATCATCTGAAGACATGGGGTAAGGATCCATACGTAAGCTGATGATATCTAGCTCGACCCCTCCACCACCTCTCTCAATCCATCTACTGGCCTATGCGTTGTCAGGCAGCTTGTCAGACATCCAGTGGTGGGTGAGGCACAAATTTCTCCAGTTAAACATTGGGACAATCAAAGCCATCGACTTCAACCCCTGCCACAAACTCTGCAGCCTTACCACTGATCCCAACCCCTTCCCCAGCCACTGTCTGAGTTAAACTAGACGATACACAACCTTGATGTGTTAGTTGACCCTGAGCTGAGTTAACATTGTTATATCCTCGCCATCATAAAGACCGCCTACTTCCACCTCCGTAACACTGCCCATCTTAATTTCTGCCTTAGCCCATCTACTGCCGAAACCCTCATCCATGCCTTTGTCACCTCCAGACTCATGTCAATGCTATTCTGGCCAGCCTCCCATCCTCCACTCTCCATAAATTTCAACTCATCCAAAAGTCTGCAGCCCGTATTCTATCCCACAGCAAGTCTCACTTACCCATCTCTCCCGTTGGTTCCCTGTCCCCCAAGACCTCCAGTTTAAAATTCTCATCCTCGCATTCAAATCCCTTCATGGTCTCGCCCCTCCCTACCTCTGTTACCTCCCCCAGCCCTACAACCCTCTGCATCCCAAAATCCCTTCGCCCCACCATTGGCGGCCGCGTCTTCAACCGTGGAGGCTCTAAGCTCTGGAATTCCCCCCTATACCTCTCCACCTCCCAATCCCCTCCTTAAAACCCACCTCTGACCAATCTTTTAGTCATCCCTCCTAATATCTCCTTCTTTAGCTCGGTGTTGATTTTTGTCTGATTATGTTTCTGTGAAACGCCTTGAGACCTTATTCTATGTTGAAAGCGCTATGTTGATTATCTGCTAGACCTGACATTAAGTGAAGCTGCAAACATCAAAGCATCATTATAAACAGGCATTTACTCATCTGTTCTATGTAACAGGAGTAATTTTACGAGCCCCTATTGCCAACTAAAAAGGCTTCCCCCCACCATTGCGGACTTGTAAGATGACCTTATGATATGTGAGGTAGTAACAATGTTGAAAACGAGTCAGAGGGATTTAGCTCTATCTCAGGCTACATTTAAAAAAAAAACTTTCAACTTCTTAAATGTAAAACTAAAAGTTTTTAACAAAAAGGTGCAGCAAATCTTTGTGAATTGAAAACTATGAATGAAATAAAATCCCGAGCATAACACAGTGGACCAGGCGATTGCAGGATACTTGTTTTCTGCCATGGTGCTTAGCTGATTCCAGCAATCATTTGCATTATTTACCACATTGATCACTATCTGATTATACTCAATGTGTAGCTTAAAATATAATCATCTGTACAAAATATTATAGTTTTAAGTTGTTATTTAAACCCTTTTTGCTCCAAAGCCAAATGAGCAGCTAAGCAAGATATGATAAATGGTACCTGCCACACCATCTTCTCGTACTTCTCCATCCTCCATGAGATGAACAATAGGCAGCACAGCAGCACAGATACATGCAGGAAATACAGCCTGAGGAGGCTGCAATACATGATGTGTTGGAGTGTTCTCTGTGGCATCTTCTTCATCTGCACAAAAAATACAAATATCCATTCCACATATTCAACTATTAAGATCCTTGTACATGAAAGAATACAACAATCTAACCACTTCCAGTCCTTTATGAATTAAAATGATGGCTTCCACTTACCTTCAGCACTGACCGCTGACCGCACTGACCACACAGAGCCTCGGCGGAATGAGTAATTTCTATGGGAGGTACTGGAAGTGCAGGATGGACTGACAGATAGCCGACGGGAGGCTAAGTTTGCAGCATCTTCAACTGACAAAAGTGAGAAAATCAGAAACTTATTGGCCAGTTAAGTAAATACATACAAATTCACATCTTTAAGACACAATCAAAATGAATACTTCTGGTTAAACTGGTTCTTTTGTATTTAACGGATGAAGTATCATAACAAACTACCTACTTCGGTGTGTTGCTCACTATAGTAGTTGCGGATATGGATAGTGAGTCTGGTAAAATTGATTCAGTTGTTTATTTCAAGTTCAGTTTTCTTTGATTTTGCTTAAAACTAAGTTTTGTAATGAAATTGTTGCCTGTCATCACTGGAATATCGCTACCCCCTTGTAAAGTAGTGGAGAACTTTGTGCATGCAACAAAAGTCAAATGATAGCTCAGCACAGAGTACCAATGATCAGTGGATTGTAACCAGTGTAAACGCAATGAAACATTATAATGTTGCTAGTGGCACTGCACTGTGGAGCAGTACGGCACGGTGTCATGGAATGGGAGGACACAGATTTGAGCCCTCAGCCTGCTGCTATGCAGATAGGATAGGGTGTACTCTTGCAGGGAGGAATGGCAAGAGAGATCACACCAGACTGCTGCTGCATGGGGCTCGCTCAATATCCAACTGTACTGTTGGGGCTCTGGGAGCAAAATATTTGCTAAAGTCTCTCTCTGGACTCGGGGACGTATAGTGATGGCTTGGTGTGGTGTGACTTCCGACATCCATAGTGATTTCAGACTCAACACTTCTTGTGGAAAATAGCTTAGTCTTCTCATGATAATAAGGCAGAGGTCAGAAATTTGAGTAATGTTTTGGAAGGCCGTAGTCACGTAAGCCAACAGGGCGAACAAATGTAATTTTTTAAAAATTGGAATAAATGACAAAAAAATTATATTGTTGCTGAAGTAGTAACAGGTTGTGCCACATAGGGACAGGATGTGAGTTCACACCTAAGATGCACACAAGGAAAACATATGAACATGTGAAAATAGTGGACAGGTAAAGACAACTGGTCCATCAAGCTTGTCCCATATCGTCATGATGCAACTGAGCATTATGACTCTCATGTCTACCTGAGGCTAAACAATCTCCTGGGGGAGGCAAAAAAGCATAGAAAAAACTCTAGGCCCATTCAGGGAGAAGAAACATTTGAGAAATTCCACTCTGAACCCCGAAAGTGATCAAAACAAGTTCCAAGAGACCAGTGACCATGAGCCAGTTGCCCGATGCCCCACCATCCTTTTGTAAGCTGCGATACCAGCAATAGCTAGGAACTTGTCTAGCCCTCTTTTGAACATCTGCAGCGAATCTGCACTCACTGCGCGAGCCAGGAGCTTGTTCCAGAGGTTGATGACCCTCTGCGAAAAGAAAAACCTCCTGTCATCTAACTTGGTACTGTGCTTACGTAACCTACACTCATGCCCTCTAGCCCTCCTTAACTTATCCAACTCAAAGTCTATCATAGGAACAGGAGTAGGCCATTTAGCCCCTCGAGTCTATTCCATCATTCAATGAGATCACGGCTGATCTGTGACCTAACTCCATATACCCGCCTTAACCAAAGATATTATGGAATATGGGGCTAACAAAAATTTATCAATCTCAGATTTAAAATTAACAACTGAACAAGCATCAGCTGCCGTTTGCGGAAGAGAGTTCCAAACTTCTACCACCCTTTGAGTGTAGAAATGTTTCCTAACTCTAATTTTAGGCTATGTCCCCTAGTCCTAGATTTCCCAACCAGCAGAAATAGTTTCTCTCTATCTACCCTACCAGTTCCCCTTAATATTTTGAAAACTTCGATCAAATCACCCCTTAATCTTCTCAATTCAAGGGAATACAACCCTAGTTTGTGTAATCTCTCCTCGTAATTTGACCCTTGGAGTCCAGGTATCATTCTAGTAAATCTATGCTGCACTCCCCCCAAGGCCAATATATCCTTCCTAAGGTGCAGTGCCCAGAACTGAACACAATACTCCAGATGTGGTCTAACCAGGGCTTTGTATAACTGTAGCATAACTTCTACCCCCTTGTATTCTAGTCCTCTAGATAAAAAGGCCAGCATTCCATTAGCCTTTTTGATTATTTTCTGTATCTGTCCATGACATTTTAATGATCTATGTACATGGACCCCTAAGTCTCTTTGGACCTCCACTGTTTCGAGCTTTTCACCATTTAGAAAGTACTCTGATCTATCCTTTTTAGGACCAAAGTGGATGACCTCACGCTTGCTTACACTGAAATCCATTTGCCATGGTTTTGCCCATTCACTTAATCTATTAACAACTCTGTTCCATCTACTCTGCTTATAATACTGCCTATCTTTGGGTCATCGGCAAACTTGTGTATTTGGCTCTCTATTCCGTCATCTAAGTCATCTATCTACATGGATAGAGTCTACTCCCTTCATTATTTTGAAGATCTCAATAAAATCTCCTCACTGTCTAAAGTAAAAAGACACAGCTCTTTGAGCGTACTATAGTAAGTAAGGCCCATTAAGCTAGGCAACAATCAGTATTCTAGATGAGGTCGATCCAAGATCTTATACAAGGACAGTATAGAATTTTAAAATGTATTTAATTTGTTTTTAACATTCCTGAGGAATTGTTCAATGATTGGAACAGATGGATACCTTCCTCCTCCAGTTCAGGTGGTGGAGTGTTGGTAGGTTCATAGCAGGCCTCTTGTGTGATGGGAATGGCTGTGATCAGGCTGGCCTCTCTACCTAGTCGTTTCTTCTCCTCTTCCTGCTGCAAGTTCTTCAAAATATGCTCAGCTCGCTGGTGAGACCGGGAAACTGCACGAGCTGAAAAGGATTTCTGTAACAGATTGTGTGTTAAGATAATTAAAATGGAATCTTTCTGCACACAATCCAATTTTGGAGCTAACCAATTATGTTAAGTATTTCATAAAACCTAGTCAAGAAACTTGTTTTAATTTCAAACACATTGTGAAAACATAACATGAAAAGCTGCCACATTTCCCTACATTACAACAGTGACTACACTTTAAAAATACTTGGTTGGCTTTGATGCACTTTGGGACATCCTGAGGTTGTGAAAGGCATAATATAAATGCAAGTTCTTTCATTTCTTTCTAGCAATATGGACTAAAGACAGTTTCGGATACAGGAAAGATTTATAGAGGAATTATACATGTTGAATATTAAAACAATTTTTAAAAAGATTAGTCTAAAAATTCTGATGCAGAATGTCTCTGCTGAAATAAATCTGGCAAACGTGAACCAGAAAATAGCTCCTTTGGGAATCCAGCGGATCCCCATTTTAAATGTGTACCATATAATTTCCCATCCTGCCTTTGCTATCAGCGTATACTGCTGTCACTCAGAAGGGCCAATAATGTTACATGACTACTGTGTCACTGCACAGGAGCTACATATACAATCGCACAAACAAGCTGACCTCTCCAGATAATGTAAGGTTAGCCTGTTTACATAATTTACTGGCGTTTCAGGTCCGTCTCTCAAGATGAACTGGAAGTGTCAGGGCAGCATTATCAGGTATTAGCAACCAGTGAAAGGCTGCTGGCTGCTTATTGTGTTCCAGGAACTTTCCTCATGTGGAGGGGAGGTGTATGCGGTGGGGGGCAAGGAGCAGAGGCACCGTGCAAGGGGTTGGGGGGTGGGGGGGAATGCGTGGGTCTTGAGGAGGGAAAGGTGCCCAAATTAAAAAAATAAAATGGAATGGCAGCCTATCTTTGCTGAATGGCTGGAGTACTGCTCAGGTACTCTGCCAAACACAATGGAGGAGCCAAATAGTTGGGGTATAAAGAGCCTAGTGTTTCGTGTGCAAGCTTTCAGTCTCCTCTGCACTTGCTGCCCGCACTAAGCGTGTGCTGGGCATCTCAGGCACATTGCAGGCATCAGCACAGTATCCATTGCAAATGTGCGAGAGCTTGATTATGCATGAATACAGTATTTAAATAATAGGTTTTCTCTTCAGTCCTGTATTTTCTATTTTTGAGGCAGAAGTCCCACCCAGCGTTAAGTCTGCTCATTCAAAGTAAATTATTATATGTGGGAAGGGAACTGTTAAAAGGATACAGTTATTTTTTAACCAATAGAATTTTTCAATAAATATGGGCATTGCTCTTAATGCACCCCAACCATAGTTTTTAAATGCTTGAAGTTGTAAATCAAAGTAGGGAAATCAGCTGACACCTGAGACACGTGAACTGCCCACATCCACCATAATGCCACCAATCAAATGCAGGCCCTAGGTCACCTACCTGGGAATGACCAAGGGGAACTGCCTCTACAGGTGCCAGGTCAGCATGGAGGAAGTTGTAGGGCTGTGCTATCTGCTGTAAGGTCACCTCTAAACAATCTCCACTGGAGCGAGAGCACTGGCAGTAGCGGTCAAGGTCACCTCCCCCCCTCAACTACTTTGGATCCACTTTCTTCAGCTAGCATAGGAATCATCTGCAATATCAGTCAATTTACTGCCTACAGATGTATCAGCCAAGTGACTGATTAATTGTTCAGCAGGCCCACCCATTTCAATATCCTTTCCCACCAAATACCAAAAATAGTATGAAACAGCTGCCCAATTCAGCATACTGCTGCATTTCACAAAGTGCAAGGATTCATTGATATGGAGGTTCTGCAGCAAATCTTTGTGTCAATAACTGAACATGTATGAAGGGCATGTTGGAAGGGTTTGTTGTGTAAGGCACCATTAAGATTTCAGAGGAACTGCAGTTCCAAATGTAACTGGCATTCTGTATATGCGTCAAGCTACTGAATGATCATGTAAGGATGGTAAGGCTGAATGACAGCTTTGGACAGGAGAGCAATCCAAGAATAATAGGTTCCGAGAACACACTTTGTGGGTTGCATACTGGGTCAGATATTTGCTGCCAAGTCCTCTTGGTGTTGCACAGAGCAATCACCTTGCCAATTATCACCTGCCATTCATTTCAGAAGACTCTCCTCTTTAACCTCGCTGCATGTATTTGCAGCTAAAGATCACCACCTGCAAATGTGCCAGTGCGCTTTCAGGAATCGCACTGGTAAGAATTAGTGTGAATCTTTATATGCTTTTCCTTCAGTTCGTACAAAACAGAAAGTAATGCAAATGATACATTGATTTTAATTTCAAAATGTTTCTCTCATTTCTATATTCAGTGTAGTTGATTTGTAAAATAAATGTTGTTGAAACCTTCATACATACCTTTGTCATCTTCACACTCTTACTCCAATATTCTTCTGGCTAGCCTCTCATCCCCGACTCTCCAAAAACTTAAGTCCATCCAAATCTCTGCTACCCCTATCCTATCCCTCACCAAGTCTCGCTCATCCATCACCCCCACCCTTGCTAATCTACATTGGCTCCTAATGCCTCAAATTTAAAATTCTCATCCTTATGTTTAAATCCCTCCATGGCTTTGCCCCTCCAGCTCTACAACTGAACTCTCCATTCCTCTGACTCCAGCCTCTTGTGCATCTACCCTCCCTTCGTCCTATCACTGGTAGCTTTGCTTTCAGATGCCCAGGTCCTGGAATTCCCTACTTAAACTCCTCCACGTCTCTACTTCTCTCTCCTCCTTTAAGACTCTCCTTAAAAATCCACCCCTTCAACCATTTTTTGTCACTCCTCCTAATCTCTCCTTCTTTGGCTCAACCTGCTGCCCTTGCGCTCCTTCCTCTTCTCAGTCCAGGACATGCCAGAGGAAGCCTCTGAAGTGTGAAATTGTGCAACATATCACCATGATCCTGGACACCTTGGTAGGATTACACTCCCTCTCACTGATCTAGGCACCTGAAATGTGCCTTCAGTACGCCGATTGTCTGTGCCATTATTATTCTGGTAGCACTATGGACCTCATTATAACTTACTTTGCTGCCATTCTAGGAACCCAAACCGGTTTCATCAGCCATTGCTGCAGTGGGTAGCCCTGATCTCCAAGGATCTACTCAGACACTTATCCTTCTGCAGTGATGAGGTAGTGGACTATTTCAAAATGGACTAACAGTGGCAATTTAGAAGATAGCAAGCATTAACATGCATGATTTGATGGTTGTGGTCCAAAACCAGCTGCACCTCCAGAATGTGAAACCCTTTCCTGCTGACGTGGCTGATGGCATTGTGAAAAGGGATGTGTGTGGCCACATATGTGCAATCTATGAAATCTTGCATTTTGGGGAATCCTGCCATATGGTAAGAGAGCATGCTGATAACGAACATCCATAGGAAAGCAGGTACTGGGCAGCTCTATCAAGCAAAGCATCCATTACTTGCTTGATGCACAGATGCACAATCAATGGACTAATGTTGGAAATGTCCCAAGAGGCAGTCTGAAGCAAAGAAGTTGAGGACAATGATGATCCTTACAGACACCGGCTTATGGTGGAGGTGACCTCTAGTTGTGGAGCTGACATGTTACATAACACATTTTTAGCAACACAAATGAACATAATCTCCACAAGCAGTGTTTGTTCTTAACTAGAGATAGAACCACCTTGGTGCATACATGTAAGTGTGAGGGTACCTGCGAGTTGGGGCTAGAAACCGCCTATGTTGCACCTCAACCTCTTCTTCCTCCAAGTAACACAGAAAGAGTGGTATTCCGAATGGAAAGTCCACTGCCTCTTCTGTGGAATGTGTTGGTAAAAGAACGAAAAACCCAGCCCATTTTGCTTGCTTGCGCACTTCTTTGTACAACTGTATAGTTCTTTCTCCCACTCACTTATTTCTCAGACAGTATATTGCTCATGGGGGCAACATTTTTACTTATAAGTTCTCCCCTGTGCGCACATACATCTCAGTGAGTCGCAATGACTTCCCATTTTTCTGTCCTGCATCAATATTGCAATCCCTGCATATAATAAGCGTTCAAATTTAACAACCATTACTTCTATTTCTGCATAAAAATGCTTCATTCCCAAGCGTTATGCTTCTTTCTTCTTCTAATTCTAAAGAATACTTCATCCTCACAATATGGAAGGGCAGGAGGTAAAGCAAAAAAATAAGCACTTTAAAACTTCAGAGTTGCAGCCTTGGTTTGAAAATTGTGGGCAGGACATGCCAGAAGTTCCAATATGCACTCTAAATGAGCAAGACTCCACACTGGGAGCACAAACTCATGAAATTACATCCCCCCCCAACCCAGATCCCCGCCCCGCACAACGTCAGCTACTTAGCAACAAACAGTTGATAACCCACCCATGCCTATTAAACAAACTTTTCAAACATATACAATGCTTTTCACTCTTCACTGCTGCAGATAGTGAGCTGCCTTTACTGCTTCATAACATTGACTGGAAGACAATAATAATATATACAGCAGAGAAATGTTTTAAAAAATCACTGTTTACCAGAGTTTAAGCAAGCAAACACTTACAAACTGATCTTCACTGATTGGGTCCTGTACACGCCCAGTGCTCTGGGGAACCCAAGGGGGATCAAACATCGGTACAGATGGCATGCCCAAAATTGGAGAAGGTAAAGTGAAGTTTATACTTGGAGGTGGAATCTTAAAAACAATAATGCAAGAAACCATTGGTAAACAAAGGTAGAAAAAGAGTAACATTTTCAATATGTGCATTTATCAAAGAGACAAAATAACTATCTCTATGGCTTATCACACTTTACAGCTAATATACTGAGGTATGCACAGACATTGGATAATAGATATCTAGAAATACTATAAATATTCAAATGATTATGATTTGACTTTTCCAATGTATGTTTAGATATGATTTACATAACACGATCGTCCATTATCTGCTGAAGTACAGAGTTGAAGCACAAAGCACATCGCGAAGATTGTGGGAATTAGGCGTAGAGGAGGAAGGAGGTGCTAAATTTTAAAAAAAGCAAAAAGAAAAGACAAAAAAGCAATTATCTATAAATAAATATAGACTAAGATATGGCAGAGCAGGTTGTGTGTTTGGATTGCAGTATGTGCCAGTTTGTGGACATCGCGAATGACCCGAGCGAACACATTTGCAGTGGATGTCTCTGCCTCGAATCTCTCCAGTTCAGCGTCATTGAGTCTGGTGCCAGGGTGAGGGACATCTCGAACCAGCTTGAAAGGATATTGGAGAGGGAGGGGGTGGATCCAGTCATTGCGATCCATGTTGGGACCAACAACATAGGAAAGAGTAGGTAAGTGGTCCTGTTCAGAGAGTACCAGGAACTAGGAGCTAAATTAAAAAACAAGATCTCAAGGGTTATAATCTCTGGATTATTACCCAAGCCATGCGCAAATTGGTGTAGGGATAAGTAGATTAGGAAGGTGAACACGTGGCTGAAGGAGTGGTGTGGAGAAAGAGGGGTTCCATTTCATGGGACACTGGCAATAGTACTGGGACAGGAAGGAATGTACCGCTGGGACGGACTCCACCTGAACCAGGCTGGGACCAAGGTTCTAGCAGAAAGGGTAAATAGGGCGGTCACAAGGACTTTAAACTAGTAAATGGTGGGAGGGGTGAGGGAGGGGCGTGGAGGAAGGGCTCAGGTGGAAAAGGTAATATCAATAATAATTCTAAAACAAACAAAAAGGAAAAGGAAGACAGTAGAGTAATAGTCAGAAATTATGCTTCAGGCACTACAGGTAAAGGGAAAACTAAAAGATGTGAAGTAATTAAATCAGGAGAGAGAAATAAGAAATGTGTGAGAAAAACAACATTAGAGCAGAAGGACAGGTTAGAGTGTGTGGCCCAAATAAGCGTTCTTTGTACAAACACACGGAGTATAAGGAACAAACTGAATGAATTGCAGGTGCAAATTCAACTTAGAGGGTACGATATGGTAGCCATTACTGAGACATGGCTGAAAGTCAGTCAGGACTGGGAACTGAATATACCAGGTTATAAGGTCTACAGGAAGGATCGGGAAACTGGTAGAGGAGGAGGAGTAGCCTTAGTGATTAAGGATGAAATTACTTCAATGATAAGAGTGGATATAACAAGAGGTAAGCAGGCAGTGGAGATTTTGGGGTAGAATTAAGAAATAGAAAAGGATTTAAGACTGTAGTGGGAGTTGTGTATAGGACCCTTGGTAGCAGCAGTGAAGTGGCAGAATGTATAAATGCAGAGATTACACAAGCATGTAGCAAAGGCAGCGTGGTTTTAATGGGGGATTTTAACTTTCAGAAAGATTGGGATAAGCAGATGAGCTCATGTCAGAAAGGTAGCGCATTTCTTGAGTGTGTTCAGCTTTCTGCAACAATATGTCCTAGAACGAACAAAGGGGCAGGCCATATTAGATTTAATAATATGAGTAATGAGCCAAATTTAGTTAACAGCCTAACAGTGCGTGAACATTTATCTAATAGCGATCATAATATGATCGAGTTCAATGTTGTGTTTGAAAAGGAGAAACCTGTATCAACTACTAAGATTCTGAATTTAGGTAAGGCCGACTTCAATGGGATGACACAGAGACTGACGCAGTAAACTGGGCAAATCTGGGTAAAACAACAGAAGATCAGTGGGAGGTGTTCAAAAAAGAATTTAATGTGATACAAAACCAGTTTATATCCCTAGGGGGCAAAAGCTCTACTTGCCAAAAAAAGCCATGGATGACAAAAGAGGTAAGGGACAACATAAAACTAAAAAAAAAGCATACAATAATGCAAACAATAGCGCAGATCCTGGCGACTGGGAGAGATACAAAGAACAGCAAAGGGTGACAAAAAGGGAATATGAGAAGAAACTTGCAAGCGGTATCAAAACCAACACAAAAATTTTTTACAATTATATTAGGAAAAAGAGGGTGGTCAAGATCAACGTGGGCCCCTTAAAAACTAATAATGATGATACTGTAAATCAAAATAAGGAAATGGTGGACACGTTAAATAATTACTTTGCATCAGTATTTAAAGTAGAGAAAGAGGATAGCATGCTGGACACCCCAAGGAACCTAATTTTGAATCAGGGACTGGGACTCACCATAATTAAAGTAAGCAAATTAACAATTGTGAAGAAAATAACGGCACTAAAGAGTGACAAATCCCCAGGATCAGATGGTTTCCATCCCAGGGTTTTAAAGGAAGTAGGTGAGAACATTGCAGATGCCCTAACTATAATCTTCCAAATTTCTCTCGATTTAGGAACCGTTCCTTTAGATTGGAAAATTGGACATTTCATTCTGCTATTTAAGAAAGGTGAGAGAGAGCAAACAGGGAATTATAGACCAGTTAGCTTAATATCTGTTGTTGGAAAATTACTAGAGTCTATAATTAAGGATAGAGTGACTGAACACCTTGAAAATTTTCAGCTGATCAGAGAGAGCCAGCATGGATTTGTAAAGAGTAGGTCATGCCTGACAAACCTGATTGAATTTTTTTAAAGAAGTGATTAAAGTAGTGGACAGGGGAATGTCTATGGATATTGTTCATATGGACTTCCAAAAGGCATTCGATAAAGTTCCTCATAAGAGACTGTTAGCTAAAGTTGAAGCTCATGGAATTGAGGGCAAATTATTGACCTGGTTAGGAAATTGGCTGAGCGGCAGGAGACAGAGAGTAGTGATAATGGGCAGGTACTCAAATTGGCAGGATGTGACTCGTGGTGTCCCACAGGGATCTGTGTTGGGGCCTCATCTATTCACTGTATTTATTAACGACTTAGATAACGGGATAGAAAGCCACATGTCCAAGTTTGCCAATGACACAAAGATAGGAATCATTGTAAGGCGTGTAGATGGAAGCATAAAATTGCAGAGAGATGTTAATAGTGAATGGGCAAAACTATGGCAAATGGATTTCAATGTAGGCAAGCGTGAGGTCATCCACTTTGGACCTAAAAAGGATAGATCATAGTTCTTTCTAAATGGTGAAAAGCTCGAAACAGTGGAGGTCAAAAGAGACTTAGGGATCCATGTACATAGATCATTAAAATATCACAGACAGACACAGAAAATAATCAAAAAGGCTAATGGAATGCTGGCCTTTATATATAGAGGACTAGAACATAAGGAGGTAGAAGTTATGCTACAGTTATACAATGACCTGGTTAGACTACACCTGGAGTATTGTGTTCAGTTCTGGGCACAGCACCTTAGGAAGGATACGTTGGCCTTGGAGGGAGTGCAGCGCAGATTTACTAGAATGATACCTGGGCTCCAAGGGTTAAATTATGAGGAGAGATTACACAAACTAGGCTTGTTTTCCATGGAATTGAGATGATTAAGGGGTGATTTGATTGAAGTTTTCAAGATATTAAGGGGAACTGACAGGATGCATAGAGAGAAACTATTTCCACTGGTTGGGGAGTCTAGAACTAGGAGACAAAGCCTAAAACTTAGAGCCAGGACTTTCAGGAGTGAAGTAGGGAACACTTCTACACGCAAAGGGTGTTAGGATTTTGGAACTCTCTTCCGCAAACGACAGTTGATGCTAGCTCAATTGTTAATTTTATATCTGAGATTCAGACATTTTTGTTAACCAAAGGTATTAAGGGATATGGGGCTAAGGTGGGTATATGGAGTTAGGTCACAGATCAGCCATGATCTCATTGAATGGTGGAACAGGCTCGAGGGGCTAAATGGCCTATTCCTGTTCCTATGTTCCTATTAAACTGTCATTGGCTAGTTTAAGAAGTTCCCAAGAACACGTTATATCTCTCAGAAAAAATGGTATTTTATTCCAATAGCTTTAAAACCAATAATATTTTAGCGGTAAGGCAGTTGATGTAGACAGACAAATTATACTAATAAACTGATGAAAGTGTTTTATATGCCAAGTATCTTGTGTTTTCCTGGAAATACAAGTAGCTATGTCCTTGGGAATCATGAAAGAAAATTTTATAGCAAGGATCATCTTATTGAGAAGATTTTTTAAAATTAATTTTACATCATTAGCTTCTCATTAATTATGAAGCCATAAATATACATCTTATAATACATAGTATAGTAATGAGCATATTATGATGGCAATGTTTACAGTAGAGACATAGCCATTAATCAAACAGTGTAAACAAGTAGAAATGTAATTAAATCAGCTGATCTGTCAAAACTAGTGGTATGGACCAAACTGGATTTCAACATTTACACTTCCTCCTATAAAGCCTACCTTAAAGATCTGTTGGGCACCTTCTTCCATACGTGGCCAGACCTGGTACCTGAATCTCCACAGTGTGTTAAATTTCACAATAGCATTGATACGTTGCACTGCCTCCAGATGGTGAAATTCAGACATTACCATATCTGACACAGCATCAGGAACTTTAACCGCACACAACAGAAACATGGCCGCTGTAGGAAGAAATAAAGAAAGAAGAACTTGCATTTATATAGCGCCTTTCACGACCTCAGGACGTAACAAAGCACATTACAACAAATAAAATACTTCTTGAAATGTAGTCACTGTTGTAATGTAGGAAACGTGGCAGGCAAATTACACACAGTGAGATCCCATAAACAGCAATGACCAGATCATCTGTTTTAGCGATGTTGGTTGAGGGATAGATGTTGACAAGGACACCAGACAGAACTACCCTGATCATCTAAAGGACTGACAGGGTCTCATTTTAACATCTCATCCGAAAGACGGCACTCCGACAGCGCAGCACTGCCTCAGTACTGTATTGAAGTGGCAGCCTAGATTATGTGCTTAAGTCTGTATAGTGGGACTTGAACCCACCACCTTCTGGCTTAGAGGCAAAAGTGCAACTACTGAGCCAAGGCTGATACCTTATTTTACTTATAAATAATTACTTAAACACAACCAAAAAATGTAAATAAATCCACACAAGCCTGTTCACATGAGGAAATAGGTTTTTGTCTGTGGAGACCACAAATAAAATTCAATTTGATTGAGCACTTAGTTATCTGAAATTGAAATGTTGGTCAAACTAGCAATTCGCTCCCAATTTTCAGAAGCCAGTTTTGAATTCAAGTTAAAAATGTTGGTGTAGTAATGATATTCCAGTTTTGGATGTCTTTAGCATGCTGTATCAATAAGGCATGTTCCAGTAATGTATTTAGAGCATTTGCTCATAATATCCAGCAGTCAGCAAATGTTGCATTACCCTTTTTACTTTCTTGTTTAAGAGTGCTGTGTAACAACTGTGGCTGAAAGAAAGAATGAATGACTTTTTCCCAGGCCGCTGAACCATCCACTAAGAGATGTACAAAAAAACCTTCTAAATTTCCTCTCTTTTCCTTTTGAGAGAATCTGGGCTCCACTTGGTGCCTTAAAAAAAACACAAAACAGGCCATTCAACCCATTAGGTCTGTTCTTCTACACATGGCTATCTCATCTAATTCCACTCTCCTGCTTGCTTGCCAGACTCCCAATAGCTCTCTCTTTTAATTGCTTTTAAAATAATTTATGGATTTTGCTCCAATTCGAAATTCTAGCCACTCTAGAAAATCTTTTTCATATATCCTTGTTATTCTTTTTCTAATCATCTTAAATTTATGCTATCTTGTTACTGTCTCGCCTACCAATGGAAACAAGTTTCACTATTTACCTTATTATACTCTTTCATAACCTTGAAGACTCCATTGGATCACCCTTTAACCTTCTCTTGTTCTAGTGAAAAACTCTAACTTCGTAAGCCTCTCTTCATAACTGTAACCGCTCATCCCTGCCATTATCCTAGTGTATCTAAGCTGTACCGTTTCCATTGTTGTTATATCTTTCCAATAATGGGCTGCACAAAAATCTGCATAATACACCAACTGCCACCTAACTAAGATCTTGTACAAATTCAACATTACCTCCTTGCTTTTCTATTCTACACAAAACCAAGGGTCCCTTTTGCCTTTCGACTTGTGCTGTCATCTTTAGTAGGAACATAAGAATTCCTAGACAAAAAAAATCGCAGTCCATCTAGTTCACCTTCTACATCATGGTAGTCGCATGATACAATGATAACTGAGTTGTTGACTAATCAAAGCAATGAATCTCTATCGATCAGTTTATAATAGACCCAGACATGAGACAAGGAAAATCCCCGTGATGGAAAGCTTTGAGAACCATGGGTCCAAAGTTATCCGTTCCTCCCAAGCAGGCTACACTTACCATGTCATGTCTCAAATTACTCATGTACTGTACAAATTTAACAGCAGGACCTCATTCTAATTTTTTTCTTCCCTTTCCCGCCCAGCAGCTGGCCAAAATAACAAGCTGGCCAGCTGCCGGACTGGAAAACGAGCAGCGGGAGGCCGCAGCCGGGGTCTCTTGGGGATGGTTGGGGCAGGCTGGAGATGGGGAGTTGGTGGGGGGTCGATTGTGGGGCAGGCCAGAGATCAGGGGATCAATCGTGGGCTTCAGATCGGGGGGGGGGGGGGGGGGGGGGCGGTTGGCCGATTGCGGTGGGGGGAGAGAGAGGCTGTGATCGGCAGAAGGGAAGCCTAAGGTTTGCTTGAGGGGCCAGGGGGATCACTCCTGCTGCTCCTCCTGGCCCACAAGGAGTGCTATAAAAAACATTTACCTTCTGGATCTGGCAGCTCTCGCCTTCCTTTCGCTGCTGCGTTTCTCAAACCTTGGGAAACATGGCTGGCAGCTGTTAAACTTAAATCAGGCTCCCAATTCTACTGTGGGAGCCTGATTTAAGTAAGTTAATGATGTTTCCTACCTCGCCAAGACAGGACACTCGCACGCCACACTGCCAGTCGTGGGGGGTTAATATCGAGGCCAATGTTTCTACAGATTTGTTTTGAATTTAACCCCTTTAAGGGCTGGCTTTGACCTCTGGTTATACTGTTCTGGACAAGGTGAAACAGCTTGTCATGGTCTACATTACCTAGTCCCTTTAGAATCCTAAAAAGAGTAATCATATCACCTCTGATCCTTCTCTTTTCCACTGGGAACATGGCCAATTTACATAATGGCTCCTCACAATCCAATCCCTCCATCTCCTCAATCATTCTGGTTGCTCTCTTCTATATCCTGTGTGTCAGCACACCAAAGTCTCTCTGTTCCTCTACTCCATTTAAAATATATTTGCTTTTCCTATTCTTACTTCCAAAATGTATGACTTCACATTTTTCTACACTGAACTGCATCTGTCACCTATCTGCCCATCCGGCTAGCCTATCTATGTTCTCCTGTAATCTTTTAGAATCCTCATCACAGTTTGGTGCCATCACAATTTCAGCATAGTTCCTGAATTCCTAGGTCGTCTTTGGTCAGCGTCGAGATTAAAACCAGAAATTTAGCAATGTGGGGATTGAATCTAATTCACCGCTGCCATGGCACTGTGATGATGCACTGCATTAATACTGCAGAAACTTTTAAAAAATTGTTATACAGACAGGTTGTCCAATCCAGTCACTTTTCTATACAGTTCAAATGATATAAGAATTTTTAGAAACAATAAAAGCGTATTAGGCCCAACAAGATCCTTTTCTTTTCCATTGACCAACCCCACCTATCTGACTTCTTGTCATATACAGCAATTCATACTCTCTGCAGAAATGTATCTAATTGTTTCTTAAATTTATTTATACTTTTGCTTCAATGACCTTCCATAGTAATGTATTTCACAACTCTATTATCCTTAAATAATAAGTAAATAATCCCACCTAACTTCCCTTCTTCCTAATTTTTAACTTGTGCTCCCTTGTATTTGAGACCTTCACCACTGCAAACGAATAGAAATTCACTGGACCATGATCAGCAGATGAATGAAAAAAAAATCTTCCATTATTCCATGAAGAGAATGATTATTCAGTCAGAATAATATCTGATGGTATGAATATCAAGTTTACAAAACAGCAGCTGGGAATTGTATAGATTGTTAATATTTTCTAATATTTAATTTAAACATGTAAATAATTAGAATTCATTTTAACACATTTAAAATTATGCTGCACACCAAAGTCATTGCCACTGTGCAACTGACCACCAGAGAGGCTTATGAATTTTCTGATTCTCTCTGAGGAGCAACACCTGGGCTTTAACTTGTGCCTCTCCTGTGGACCAGCTGGGATTGGGAATTTGTTGGGTTTTAAATCTAGTATGTAAAGATACTACATGTTTAATAACCTAGCCTTCTACGGCACCAGAAAACCAATGCTCAATACATTTAACATATTGTGTAAATCAGCAGCTTTACTATTGAGCAATTTAATATCTGACAGCAAAACAAGTGCTCATATCACGAATGGCAATCTTAAAATTACCACTGATGAAGAATTTTCTACTGTGTGACTTTACTTATTTGGTATAATGACCGTCACCACATCACTGACAACTGGATGCTACAGCTGAATCACCAACCAAACATCAAGTCCTTCAAACTGTTTGAATGCGTCACCCTCAAAATGTATAATTGGGTACAGGTATAGTATGTGTCACATTAGACTTGTATTACCAGCTGCAGCAGCCATGTGTTCATCCACACTGAGGAGAAGTTCCCAAGCTGCAGGCTGTATGTCACCATACATGTCTTCAGTCAGTATGGGCGCAGCTTTGATCAACAAAGACAGTGGGGCTGGAGACAGGCTCATCACCTACAAAAAAAATGGAGCGGCATCAAATTGAACTGTAAACTGTATTATGTTGCAGATTAAAGTAAATTTAAGTTATTTAAGTACATGTGAAACAATTGCAGTCTGTTGATGTCATGCAAGGGGACCACTGCACACAATATGATGCAATGCAATATACACAGTATAACAGGACACAACCCACACAGTATGATAGGATGTATGTAAATTAATATTTGCAAACAATGTGACATAATGACTTCATTGTATATCATAATGCCACCTTCCACATTTGTGTATGTTCCTTGTAACAATAGGAATCATGAAGAGGCACTGTTCCTACTGAGAGATGATTGGAATATTTTAATAGCAATGGTAACGTTCTAGTCAACCCATCAGAGCCTTTACTTTATTGGGGGCCGATTTTCACCTGGAGAAATCAGCGTTGGGGGGGTGGTAAGGACCTCAAAATTGGGTCAGTAAACTTACTGCTCCATTAACGCTGATGCTTAGGCCAGCTCCATTTTGAAAGGGGCCTACCCCTGGGTGACCGGAGGGCTGATCTGAAACAGTCAGTCGTCTTCTTTCCCATGCAAATCAGGATCCTGATGATGAAGTTAGAACCCCAAATGCAATTTTAAGGTACACACGGGCTGTGCAAGCTCCTTCCATGTGTATTGACATTCTGATCAGGAAATGATCAAAAAGAACATTAGAATTTTTTTTTGTGGAACTGGAAGGAACAAGAGTGCTCCTCTTGGCTCCACAAAAATAATGGGCCTTGCCCTGCCTCCACCACTGCCCCCCACCCCCCCCACCGAGGGCTTACCTATGGGCCTCTGCCGGTGTCCGAGCCATCCAACATTCCTGGAGCCGAAGACCAGCAAACTGCATCGGGACATCCACAGCTCTACTGTCAAATTCAAATGAGGCCCGGGCCTCAAAATCAAGGCGGCCTCTTTTCTGCTGAAACAGGCGGGTGGGCGGCCGGCCGGCATGTGCTGTAAAAGCACCTCATGGGATGATACAATACCTTGGAGTTTCAGTTGCCCTTCACCCAATTTCGTATTGCTAATCAGGAGGATGGCAGTGAGAAATGGGCCACTTTAGTCCCCATACTAATTTCCACTGTCATTTCTGGTAAACAGATGCAAATGAGGCAGTAATGGTTTGGTGACATCATAGATCCCACTTTCCGTCACTTCCACCTCATTCACATGCATTCATATTCTCACCAATATAAAATGAGAATCCAGCATATCTAGGTGCCACTGTGAAAGCACAAAGGAACTTAAGGGGCCTACACTGAACCTTTCAGTTGCAGTTAACAGCTCATTGCTCTGTCACTTTGTTACTTTTATGTTGTTTTGCTGTTGTCAATTTCTTCATCATCAATCTTCATAACTTTGGCTGAGGGACTGCCATTTGTCCCTCCTCATTTTAGTTACAATGTTTAGGGTACAATGTTTTCCTCATTGGGATTTCTCTGTATTTGCTTCTTGGAAGAAGAGGATGAAGAGCAATGGAATAAGAGGATGAAGAGCAATGTTAGGCTGGTGAGTCTGCACCAGATGTACAAAGCATCCACCCATTGGTACCTCCACACCAGAGTACACAGGCAGAGGTACTAGATCAAGCATCAGTCCCTACACAAGCAGACCTACAGTCCACGAGAAGTTCACTCTGCTGGTGGCTGTTGAGATCACCATCACTTTTAATTTTATGCTATAGGGTCATTCCAAGTTGCCACTGGAAACATCAGAAAGATTTTGCATAAATTCATAAAGGAAGACACAGATGCTTTGTTATCTAGAGCTAGTACTTTCATCTGCTTCCACATAGACAACCAGCAGCAACATGCAAGGCCGCTCCAATTTTATAAAGTGGCAGTCCACAGATCACTGATTGCACCCACATGACCATAGGTACTGCCTGTCTCAATGCCTTTTCCCATCTTACTTCATCTAAACTTATCAGCATATTCTTCTATTCCTTTCTCCAGCATGTACTTATCTAGCTTCCCCTTAAATGCATCTATGCTATTCACCTCAATTACTCCTTGTGGTAGCGAGTTCCACATTCTAACCACTCTCTGGGTAAAGAAGTTTCTCCTGAATTCCTTATTGCATTTATTAGTGACTATCTTATATTTATGACCCCTAGTTTTGGACTCCCTCACAAGTGGAAGCATCTTATCCACATCTACCCCATCAAACTCCTTCATAATTTTAAAGACCTCTCTTAGGTCACCCCTCAGGCTTCACTTTTCTAGGGAAAAAAGAATGACCAGTTAATCTGCTTTGGTAGGGTTGATTGAGGGATGAATGCTGGCTAGGACACCAGGAGAACTCCCTGTTCTTCTTCGAGTTTAATTTAACGTAGTTATCTGGATTAATTTTTTCCATACCATTTACTATCTTACATTCCTCTATAATATAAGATGCCTTTGTTCCAGGCTCAAAACCCAAATCTCTCCAGTCTTTCCTCATACTTCAGACTCTTGACACTAGGGATCAGCCTCATGGCTCCTCACACTGCCTCCAGTGCTTGAATGTTTCCCTTGTTTCTTAGGCACCAGAATTGGACACATTACTCAAGGCACAGTCTGACCAGAATATTGTACAGTTTGATCATGACTTCCTCTGACTTGTTTTTGGGCTTTGTAGTTCAACATCCTATTGGCTTTCTCAATTGCAGCTCTGCATTGGTTGGACATGTTGAGCGTTGAATCTACTAAGAGTCCTAGATCTCTGAGAATTTCATTTTAAGCTATTTCAACACAATTCATAGAGCATGAAAGTCACCTATTTTTCCTTCCTACATACAGTTCTTTACATTTTTCTGTATTAAATTTTATCTACCATTGTTCGGCCCACTCACATACTTTGTTAATTTATTCTGTAATTGCTGAGCTGCATTCTTCAATTCCACTGTTCCTCCTAGTTTGGTATCATCTATAAATTTGACCAACTTCTAGTGTGGGGCTTGAACTCACAACTTTCTGATTAAGAGGTGCTTCTCTGAGCTGCCATGAACCCTTCGTCTTAAGGAACTCCATCAAACTTCAAGTGTTTTAGCCATAAAGGCAAGTTTCTGAATGTCTCTTGGGAGATTAAGGCTATTCTGCATAGCCACGGTTGATGACACCTGTGTGATTTCCAAGAACACTAGCTGGACAATTCTACGACAGGGTCCACTCATCTACTTGAGCATACTGTTGGCTTATTGAAAGCAAGCTTCAGGTGCCTGAATCCAACTGGGGGTGTGCTGCAATATAGTTTAGCTAAGGTCTCAAGAATTACGATGTGCCGTATGCTGCACAAATTCGCCTTACAAAGAAGCCACTTCCTGGAAACCCTGAAGGAGAAAGGCCACATGGTCAGCAAGGCAATTAGGAAGAGGAGTAGAGGCCACAAGAGGATACAGAGGGTAATCCATTGCTGCCTGCAAGACAATTTCATGCCACACAGAGAGAAGGTCTTCTCTTGACTGTCACATCGGACCACTGTGTTAACAGTCCTTTGTATATATTTGCACAGAGAAAAGTGTAAGAAGGACATCAAACTTACACAGCTCCCATTCATGCCAACTTTAAAACCTTGCTGTATGGTTATTGCAACCATAATTTTAATGAAAACTAATGTTGTGGGTATCCAGTGCCTCTCTTGGTGCCATAGTGTGATACGTGAACTCTTAAATCAAACCTTGCACTTCTCCTACGTGCTGTTTGGGTGACTGAAGTTTGAGGTAGCTGGTGGACCTCATCTCACGGTAGCTAAGTCCTGAGATGGACTTAGTTCAGGCTGGAGTTCTTGTGCTGCTGCATGAGCAGTCTGGCCATGCACCTTTTCAGCCACATTTGTTGGCATTGGAGGATGCTGGCTGGTCAATGCTGACTGGAGGGTGCACAGGAGCTGCCATCCTGTAAGACAGCAGCATCATACATACCCTTTTCTGCCATGCTACTAGTACAAGGCACTTTCTCTGCATCATCACTGATCCACAAAAAAGCAGGCCTAATGGTATAAATGAGTTCAGAAATCCCGTGTGATGCTTGTCTGCAACCCAACTCCAATCCTTTGGAGGTTGGAAGACATAACTTTCTCAATCTGGCACCTCAGACCTCTATGGAGCAGTCAAAGGATCAATAGAAGAAATATATGCTACACTTATGGCCTCTCCCACAGCACGTCCCTCGCAGATATTTGTTGAGATGTGTTCTTGGAAGGTGTAGCTGATTCCTCTTGCCTTGCCTGACCTAGTTGGTCACTAAACTTCTTCCAGCACTGAATGATATTTGTGGCGTGTTGCAGTTTGCACCGACTACCCTAGCCATCTTCTTCCACTGTCCCTGAGCAGCTTTTCTTGGGAGCCTTTGCTGCTCTGTCCCAAACAGGACCTCCCTCTACTGGCTGACTTGCTCCAGCAGTATTTCCAATGTTGCCATGGAGAACTTGGAGGTCTCTTCTCTCCTGTAGACCTCAAAGACATTTTTAATGATCCTCTGCATCAGAATCTATAATGATAAATGACTATCCCTTTAAGCTGCACTCTAGTGCCTGCATTCCAATGGTCGAGCTCCAAAGCAATGGTGTTATTCATGCCTGGAGCTTTGCCCAAATATTCTAATTAGGTTGACACTGGAAACTACGGTGCATTGTTACTGCTGGGGGTTTTGTCCGAGCGGTAAAGCTAGGCTAATTGTTGAACCTTGAATGAGTAATCAATGATGAAAGAGAATGATTACATACATGTTTTAGAAATTAGCCCCAGAATAAAAAAAAAGCAGTGAGTAATTTTATAACTGTACCTGAGTCCTAATGTATTTCAGCATTCCAGAATCCTTTTTACCTTCCACACTTGTAATAGGTATTCTTTTTTTCAAAGAAGGTGTACGTAGGCATGACTTGTCAGAGCACTGGAGGGGAAAAGAGAATCAACAAATATTTAATTTCATTTTGTAACAAATAGTTTACGGTGTTAGCCTAGAATTGCAGCTTTTAACATAGCTTAAACCTGAATGACTCAAATGGAACTGCTGTTTGTACCCATTTTTCCATGGTGAGCTTTACATAGCATCAGATGCAGCTTTGGATGGATGTAAGGAGGACACCAGTTGTGGGAGCACAAAATTGCATGTAAGTGAATTTTAAAGGGATGAAGCAATTAAAGGGGAATGTCACAAAGATGTTTATGCTGTTATGTTTTGCCTAATGCATCAGAGTAGGGAGAGTACCAAATCTGCATACTTTTGCAGAAGCTCCCAATTGGAAACTGAGTGGTGGTCCATTCTGGTCCATTCTTTCTCTAACCCCCAACAATTCATTAATGGATTGTTTTTCTACCTACAAATACAGTTATTATTTGAGAAGGAGAGGTGAAACTATTGTCCAACCTGCAGCCTTCAAGTTAAATCTGGCCTACTTTCTTATTTTTATCCAGCCCACAGAGCTCTATCTTTCAATCCCTCCCAATGGTAGAAACAGCTGGTCTGCCGATGGGTTTGTGGAATTAAAAAAAAAATCACAGGTAGTGCTAGGGGCTTTGTGAGTGGAGCACAATAATTGACATGCAGTTCCTGCTCTCAGGAACCCAGCTCTCCTGCTTGTTAGACCTGCCTCAGAAATCCACAATGTTGCAGGTCCTGATTAATTGAGGAGATAAGGTAATTTAGGATACATTTACAGTACAACTTTAGCAACAGAACAAAGCAGTCTCCACTTTACACTCACGGGCAAAGCTCCCTGCTGGTAGCATGAAGTCGGAAAATCATCCCTCCAGTGTAAATGCATCCTTAATCAGATGCAATCCATTCACTAGTTGCATCACAAGGATCCAGTCCACTGGTGCAAAAGGTTGAATACCCCTGGTATAGAAGGAGATGGAGCCTAAAATCAACCCCATGATATATTTGTGCTGTAATATATTTACTGCAGTCAGCCCTGTAGCAGTCAGATGGAATTTATGTTGCAAACATCATCTGCTAATTAAGATTCTGAAGGAATGGGTCGAAATATTGGAGAGTGGGGTTAACATGTGCAGGGAAATGAGTGTAATAATTCATTGATGATAATTCAATGGTGTAAAGCTCGGTAAGTAGCACAGATGAAAGGGTGGACCACCATTAAGTGCTTGTTTAGAGAAATGATAGAGCAGGAAAAGACAGGCAAAAGACAGGGTGAAAGGGTACCAGTAAGGAGAAGTGGGATCAGTAGAGTATGCAGGAAGAACTGTCAGAAGAAGTTCTGATGAAAGCTTAGACCCAATACATTAAGTTGTTATTTTCTCTTTACACTTGCTGGCAGACCCGCTGATATTTCCAGCATTTTCTGTTATTTTGCTTCAGAAACTAGCATTTGTAGTTTTGTTTTCTTTTTCTTCGTAGAAGTGTCAAGCAGGTCCCAAGTACTGAATAATACTGAATATGAAATTGACAAGGGAAGGGCAAAGTTAATGAACAGACACAGTGCAGTTAAAGGCAATAAGCAAGTGAACAATGGTGTGAGAAAGTAGAGGGAGCAAGCAGCGTTGATGATGCAATAGGTGGCCAGTTCTTTGAACAACAACTTGTATTTATATGGCGTCTTTAACGTAGGAAAACATCCCAAGGTGCTTCAAAGAGGCGTAAGGAAGAAATGGACACCGAGTCAAAGGAGCTATTAAAAGGGTTACCAAAAGCTTGGTCAAAGAGGTGGGTTTTAAGAAGGGTCTTAAAGGAAAAGAGGGAGGTAGAGGAGGAAGAGTTTTAGAGAGGGAGTTCTAGAGCATGGGGCCTAGGCAGCTGAAGGCACGGCCACCAATGGTGAAGCGAATGGAGTCAGGTGCGTAACAGTCAGTCGACAGAGGAACGGAAAGTTCAGGGGCGGCAGGGGTTGTAGAGGTAACAGAAATAGGGAGGAAGCGAGGCAAGGCCATGGAGAGCTTTAAACATGAGAATGAGAATTATAAATGTGAGGCGGTAGGGGGTGGACAGAGGTAATTGCCAGCAGAACTTGGTACAGGTTAGGATACAGGCAGAAGAGTT
Organism: Heptranchias perlo; assembly: GCF_035084215.1. Classification (NCBI taxonomy): domain Eukaryota; kingdom Metazoa; phylum Chordata; class Chondrichthyes; order Hexanchiformes; family Hexanchidae; genus Heptranchias; species Heptranchias perlo. The sequence goes on along the minus strand of NC_090331.1, from coordinate 74,025,938 downwards.
CATAGAGAGTGGAGGATGGGAAGTCAGCTAGAAGAGCATCAAAATAGTCAAAAATGGAGGTGGCAGGGACATGGATAAGTGGTTCAGTGGCAGATAGACTACTGTAGAGGCAAGCAATGTTACAGAGTCATAATCAAAGCTAACAGGAAGATAATGGCCCCGATATTAGCGGGGAGGCGGGATGGCATTGGCGGGGGGGGGGGGGGGGGCGATTGGGCGCGTGGCAAACCCGCATGAATCAAACTTACCGTTTCCGACGCGATTACACGTTGATTGATATGGTTAACGTTCTCTCCGGGTTTCAGGCCCGGCAGTTAGCCTGATTGACAGGCTGGCTGCCATCAGGAGCTGCAACGTGAGGGGAGGGCGGGAAAGAGAAAGAGCCAGACGACAACCGGCGCTGGACTGGAAGATCGGGAGGGGGTGAGATCGTGGGGGGGGGACACCGGGAGGGGGTGAGATCGGGGGGGGGGGGGGGGGTCACCAGGAGGGTGAAGAGGGGGACATCGGAGCAGGAGACATCGGACATTGGAGCAGGTTGCGAAGGTAGGTGCATTTAATGTTTTCACTTCATTGCATAGTTTTTTATATAATTTATTTAGTTTCTTTTTCCCTGATCCGGCCCTTCACGCCAAGGTTCACCAGGCGTGAATCAGAAGTGGCGGGCAAGCAACCCAGGTAAGTTAAAAATCTTTCTAATCCCTTCATCTGTCACAGATAAAGTGCCTTAAGTACCTGAATGAGGTACATTTGGCTCTTTAACTGACATCCCGCCGGCTTTAATTGCTTCCGAACCCGAACGGGATTTGCGCAATTTTCTGAGCTCCCCCGTCCCCAACGCATTTACCTCCTAAAATCAGCCCCAATTTGTCTGCCATGACAAAGGTTGGGGATATTAAGAAAATAAGTGGGTAAGTTAGTATAGGGAGTGGGAGCGAGGTGGTAGTGGTTATACATGTGGGAATAACTTGAGAGAGTTAAAGAATGTCAGGGATGTTCCAAATTAGGTTTTGACATCTAGCTTAGAAACAGAAATAAAAGGGACATAAATTTGTGTTTTTAAGGCTACATTACCAGTCCATGGTAATGGATTCCTGAATTGAATGAGTTGCTGGGCAGATGGTACTTGTCAGAAGGTGTTAGATTTAGGGATAAATGCTTAGGTGCAAGACAAGCTATTAATATAAAATTACTTGGGTACTTTGTTACTGGATACTGCAGTAATACTAAAAAGAGATTCATGGATCTAAGGGAAATTGCTTACAATTAAATGTTACAGCAAAAAGAGAAACAAAGGGAAAAAAAGAGATGAAATAATAAAATAGAGAAGGAAAAGCTAAATAATCTTTAAACTAATGCAAGGAGCATATGGAACAAGTTTGTGGAATTGAAAATGTGTTTTGAAGGAAAAGTGAGACATTATAGGAACAACAGAGATTTGGCTAAACCAGGGCATTGACTAGGAGATTGAAATCTCAGAGTATCGAGCTAGCAAAAACACAAGCACAACAAAACAGGTGGAGGAGTGGAAATATGGGTTGAAGAAACATCAGGTTAGATTTTCCAATTTGGTATTAATCAGGTGCTTTGTGTGGGCATTGATACTACCTGATTTTGTGGAGCCAGTTTTATTTATGAGAGGCGATCTTATTGAAACATATAAGATTGTGAAGGGGCTTGATCGGGTGGATGCGGTAAGGATGTTCCCAAGGATGGGTGAAACTAGAACTAGGGGGCATAATCTTAGACTAAGGGGCTGCTCTTTCAAAACTGAGATGAGGAGAAACTTCTTCACTCAGAGGGTAGTAGGTCTGTGGAATTTGCTGCCCCAGGAAGCTGTGGAAGCTACATCATTAAATAAATTTAAAACAGAAATAGACAGTTTCCTAGAAGTAAAGGGAATTAGGGGTTACGGGGAGCGGGCAGGAAATTGGACATGAATTTAGATTTGAGGTTAGGATCAGATCAGCCATGATCTTATTGAATGGCGGAGCAGGCTCGAGGGGCTGATTGGCCTACTCCTGCTCCTATTTCTTATGTTCTTATATAATGTCAGCAAACTCCTGGCCCATACTGGGCCTGGTGTTAGGAATTGAATGGGGAGGGGGGGGAAGGTGGGAAAGAAAGTGAAAAATTGCATGGAAGCAGCATTGAAGATGATGGGTAAATGGAACAAAAATGTTGGTAGCAAGGCTGTGTTTTTTTAGGATGTGAGCGTGCTGGTAAGGGCGGCATTTATTGCCCATCCCTAGTTGCTCGAGAAGTTGATGGTGGGCCTTTCACTTGAACCGTTAAAGTCCATGTGGTGAAGGTGCTCCCTAAATGCTGTTAGGTAGGGAGTTCCAGGATTTTGACCCAAGGATGATGAAGGACAATGATTTATGCCCAAGTCAGGATGGTGACTTGGAGATGATGGTGTTCCCATGCACCAGCTGCTTTTCTTCTAGCTGGGAGGTGTTGTCAAAGAAGCCTTGGCGAGCTGCTGCAGTGCATCCTGTGGATAGAACACAATTCAGCCACACTACGCTGATGGTGGAGGGGCTGGATGTTTAGGCTAATGGATAAAGTGCCGATCAAGCGGAATGCTTTGTCTTGGATGGCGTCGAGCCTCCTGAGTGTTATTGCAGCTACACCCATCCAGGCAAGTGAAGAGTATTCCGTCACACTCTTGCCTTGTGGCACGTAAGTGGTGGAGAGGCTTTGGGGAGTCAGGTGGTGAGCCACTCCCCACAGAATACCCAGCTCCTGACCTGCTCTAGCCATAGTATCATAATATGGTACAGCATAGAAAGAGACCATTTGGCCCATCGTGCCTGAGCTGGCTCTTTGAAAGAGCTATCCAATTAGTCCCACTGTCCTGCTCTTTCCCCATAGCCCTGCAGATTTTTCCCTTCAAGTATTTATCCAATTCCCTTTTGAAAGTTACTACTGAATCTGTTACTACCACACTTTCAGGCAGTGCATTCCAAATCATCAGAACTCGCTGCGTAAAAAAATTTTTCCTTATGTCGCCTCTGGTTCTTCTCTGTTCCTGCACTCCCTTTAAAATTGTACCATTTAGTTTATATTGCGCCTCTCCTCTTTCTTCCTACCAAAATGTATCACTTCACACTTCTCTCCATTAAATCTCATCTGCCATGAATGTGTCTGCCCATACTCCACATTGTTTACTACATTTCTGAGTTTCATGTCATCTGCAAACCTTGAAATACCCTGTATACCCAAGTCCAGGTATTAGTATATATCAAAAAGAGCAGTGGTCCTAATACCAACCCCTGTGGAATGCTACTGTATAATTCCCTCCAGTCTGAAAAACAACCATTCACCACTTCTCTCTGCTTTCTGTCCTTGGCCAATTTTGTATCCACACTGCCACTGTCCCTTTTATCCCATTTATGTGGCTGCTCCAATTTGGGTAACCAAAAATTTTTGGGAAAAGACAGTGACTAGCACAATAATTGTGGAGGTGTGAAATGAAGTATTTGGCCAAAGGAAGGAGGAGTGCAACAATCAAACTCCCTATCTGATAGCTTACAATGTGGAGGTGGTTTTGAATAAGGTAAAAGCAAGGAGCTTTGTCTGGTTTGCCATTCCAGGGCACCTGCCTCATTGCAACCTGCTTGGGGATGAAGGCAGAGAACTTGAAGGAGCACCTGCCAGTGCCAACATGTTAGCTACAGGTAAATTTGCATCAAATGGCACAGCTTTGTCACTGCCTCCCTGGGGAAGAGAAGAAATTCAAGCAGAACTCCTCTGACAAATACAGGTAGGTGTGCCTCTGCCTTTAAATGTGGCTGTGAGGGTACAGCCAGAAAGCATAGTCTGCCTCTGTTGGAGCCTGACCTAGCTGGCAAACCTTTTGTTGCTCCTCCAAAAAACATAAATAAAGGGGGAGTCCTATGGGACAAGCCATTCTGCCAATATTGTGGATGTTTCAAAAAAAGGGAGTGCCGAAACACTTCACACAAAGCCCCCTTGACAAGCAAGTGCTGACAGAGCAATACGTCTTCTCGTATTCTAGATCTAAGGATACACTGTGCTTCCAAAGGGGTGCTTTGCTCAGCAAGAGTGTGGGTCAGAGATAGAGCTAAAACACTGTAGCTCTAATTTTCCAAACTATACTCCTGTTAAGTGTGGCTCCCTGCCCAGAGCACAGGATTGTTGAAGTTACCCCTGTCTTTAGTAAAAACTCAGGTATAGTCCGTAGGGTAAAAGTAAAAGATATCTTGGATCCAGATTCTGAACAATTTAGAACGTTTAGGTAGCTGGGCCAATGGCATAATACGGCAGAGGCATAATATGGGATCAAAAAACCAAAAGACACAATATGCATTAAATGGAACAATGGTACAGCATGCTGACCTGGAAAGCACAGATCTTAGCTGCAGTAAAAAGGCAACTAAGATACGAGGTTGCAACAGTGGAGGAATAGAGGTTGCATGGTCATTGCATATGGCATTGGTCAGAGCCCAACTTGAGTACTGTGTGCTGTACTGGTCACCTAATTAGAAAGTAAAGAAGTGAGCTACAATGATAATTCTAATTATCAAGAATTTAAGGTATGAGCAAAGATTGCAGAAATTGGGCTTGTGTTCTTTGAAAAAGAACAGATTTCAAGACGATTTAATTATAGTCAAAATTAGAAAGTAAGAAAGTAAGGCATTTATATAGTGCCTCACATATCTCAGAAACATCCCAAAGTGTTTCATATAGAATGAATTATGTTGTGCAGTTACTGTTGTTATGTAGTAAATGCATCAGCCATTTTGCACATAGTAAGGTGCCACAGTCGAGATGAGTGACTAGTTAATCTGTTTTTGGTGGCATTTTGGAAGGAGAAATGTTGGCCAAGACACCAGGAGAACTCCCTATCCCTCTTTGAATACTGCTGTGGGATCTTTAATGTCCACCTGGACCCCAGAATAAGAAAACAAGTGGCACCTTCAACAATGCAGCACTCCTTCAAAGTGCATGCATGATGGGAATTAAGACAAAATGAATCCAAGCAAAAAGATCACTATTGTGATGGATTCAAACGTCAGACTGTACAAGTTAAAAATGAGGAAGTTCGGAGTAAGAAGGGAAGGTAGGCAGAACCTTTTCACCCAAAAGTTAACAAAGTTGAAGAGTTATAAATACCTCCTTTGATTTCTTGGCCCTCAAGCCTATTTTGCTTGCAGTGTCATCATCTCGGACTGAATCCACAGTGTCTCCATAAAGGAGTTTGATTGCCCGCACAAGCCGAGCACAAGATCGGCTGTGATGCTGGTAGCAACGAGGATGGCAGTAATCAACATGACAGCAGATGAAACTCTGTTGGCTGCACAGCAAAATCATAACCTGAAGAAAATGAACATACTATTAGCATAAAATTTAGAAAAATAGCTTCACCTGCCGATCGACCTGATAAGAAATCTGACAATATAAAGCTAAACACCTCTGTCACAAATGCCTTATTGACGCTCAGACCTAGAGCTGGAATATGGTCTGAAAACTGGCAAACACCTGCTCCTGTATGAAAACAAAGCCTTGGGAAGAAAGTTTCACAAAAAAGAGGAATATAAAAGTTATAGCAATAAAACAGATCAAGCACCCTGTTTCTTTCTTAACGGTTTAAAATCCTGTTAAGCATTGAATAAGAAAAAGCCATCCAGCCCATTGGGCTTGTTCTTTCCCCCAGTTATTGCTCCAATGTGAATTTCAAACAGCCCATTTAATATATTGATTAAAGATTTTGAAAAGTTTCTTCCTTCCACCCAAAGATAAATTAAGTTAAATTCCAGAATGCCTATTTATTCTTACATTCTACATTATTCATCCTTGGCCCATTGCAGTCCCATGATATTTCCAAATTCCCATTAACTCAGAAACGTTCATGCTATCATCAAAAAATGACTGATCGGTTATTTATCTCACTGCTGATTGTGAATTCTCGCAGTGTGAAAAATAGTTGCCATGTTTGCCTACAAAACAACAGTGACTGCACTTAAAAATAATTCATTGTATGAGATGCACTTTGGGAAGTTTCTGAGAACCGCAATAATTCTCTACACAAATGCAAGTTTTGCCTTTATATTTCCCAAGTATCTCCATTTCTATTTATCATTATGACTTTTATTCGTATGCCTAATTAGATATTCATCTAGCTCTTTTTAAAAGCGATATTAATCAACATTGCATTAATTGCTTTAGCTAGGACTCTATTCTGCATATCCACTACTATTTCTAATCTCAAGTCTCACTTGATGCTTCTTAATTTTGTATTCATATCCTCTAGTCCCATTCTCATAGTGCAAATTAAATACCAATCTAAATCTACATTATGGATTTGGATAATAGCATTTCTCAGTTTTCTACAATGAAAAGAAGTTCAATTCTATGAGTCACTCTTCATAACTTAGAGCCCCAACTCTCCTTATAATGCTTCGTTACTCTTCAGAAGGCAAGCTACCCAAAATTGCATACAATATGCCAAATATGACCTGATCAATGATCTACATAAGTGTGCACGCTGCATACAAGAGCCTACAGCATGTCTGTACATGCACATGTTTTCTTTGTTTTATTTATCTCCCCTATTTCTGATAAGATGGTGCAAAAAGAAGCCCAAATGATATAAACCACTTTAAAACCCAGTACAAAGCAAAAGCTGTTACTTATACTCAGCGTGGTATTAATGTATGGAAAACAACCAATGATTCCAAAATATGAGTTATTTATTATTGTATTATCCCTTATTTCACATCACTATGATTCCTAGCTCAAGTACAAGCTATGACACTCAAGTTTGGCATTCCTGAAATAAATGAAAACACAAAATGAAACTCCTTTGTACATACAGGTAACCATGTCATATTTCTATGGTAATTTTCTTCTGTTCCTACTGTACTCAGTCCTTCTGGTTCAATACTAGGTTCACTAGTACTCCAGGGGCTACCTGTTAAAAATAGAGATAAATTCTAAGTACAATCTTTTCACACTAAACACATCTATCATTTTATTTGCTTGAAGATAAATGTATGTTGAAAAATTACCAATATCAGTAACTGTGTCATGGCTTTGAGATAACAGAAGCTCTTCATTTTCTGACTCAGAGTCCTGCCGTGAAAGCTTTCTGCTCTTCAAACTGCCAGCTCTGCGTATGCTAGACAAGGAACCACCCTTCTTTACTCGAAAACTTCGTGCCCCCTTTATTTGAAGTAAACGGGAACCTCCTGGCCTTACTTTTCTACTTGGTCCTAAGAAAATGAAGACTGCATGTCAAAAAATGGCGGTATGCCATGACATTTTACATAGAATGTAAATAAACAACCAAATCTATTATTTACCGATTCATGAACCCCAAACTAGTACAATAACTATTCCCTGTATTAAATGGGATTATACAATGGAATTTGATTGGGATGGGGAGGTTATTTTGCCAAGTAATTTTACACTTACATCAGAATTTACATAAACTCCAAATTAAAAACAAAAGTGATTTCAAAATTTCTAAACCTTAGCCTGTCTGAAGAGGGAGTTTTATTAGTATCATTTAAAACAAAATCAAACCATTCAAATGACTATATTAATCTAATTTTAGTTTTACTTCAGTTGATTTTTGTTTAAACTCACTTCTGATTACATAATTGGTGCAATTGGCTGAGAGGTAGAACAGAAATCAACATCTGCGAGGGAACCAAATTAATATTAAAATAGTAACCTAAAAATACTATTTATGATAGAGGATGCACACTTAACATATTTGCACACAATAACAAATTACATTTATATAGAGCCTTTAAAGTAGAAAAACATCCTAAATTGCTTCACAGAAGTGTAATCAGACAAAAATCAACACCAAGCCAAAGAAGGAGATATTAGGAAGGGTGACTAAAATTTTGGTCCGAGGTAGATTTTAAGGGGGCGGGGTTCTCGAGGCAGACAGAGAGGTAGGGAGTGAGAGTGATTTCGAGAGGGAATCCCACAGCTTGGACTCGAGGGTTGAAGCCATGGCAGGGTATAGTGGAGTGGCAGAAGTGGTTTATACACAAGATACCAGAGTGGAGGGGTCGAGAGGTACCATTCATTTTCCAATGGTATGCTCAATTAGAATTATCGTTCACACTTTACCAGATTTAAATTTACACTGGTGTAGCGAAGTCAGCATGATGAAAATCTATAATTTAAGTTCATTTATAATACTTTGATCAAAAGGAATATACATCCAGTTTGGATATATGTGGAAGCATCATGCACTGATGGTTTTCTCTCATATTGGTGAGTGTTGAAACATATGCAACAAACCTTCTGTATACTGCACTTTGGTAGTGCATTATTCTGAATAGACATGTTGAACGCAGATGCATTTTGAACACATTTTTCTGAAGAAATAGTATTCCATTGGAACTGGCAAAAAACATACTCAACATGAATAGATTAATATCAGCAGGATTCCTAGGATACAGGAGTGCTTCAACTAACTAGACATTGCAGAACCGATAACTGTTACATTCAGCAGGGTGAAAAGCCATTATCTGACAGGTTACAGCTGCACATGAAATGGGATTGAAAGGCTGGCATGAAGGGAAAAAGAAAAGAAACTGGAGACAAAGTGAGGCAAATAAAGGTCTTTTATCTCAATACTAAAAATATTCTACAGGTTAAAAAAAAAATCAATGTTAAACATGAAAGTTATATGCAACTAATAATTACCTCCACTTCAATTAGTAATGACTAGTTAATGTGTTTAGAAATTTAAAAAAAAATCTTTGTTCAATATCTGCAATAATAGTAATGCAGAGCAAAACAAAAATATTACTGCAAAAGTCTAACAGTAATATCTTAGCAGTAATGTCTATAAGTGCGCAACTACAATTTGATTAATTCTGTTTAGAGATTTAAGAAATATTGACGATCAAGTTTTGAAAGGCTACATTCTTTGAAGAATTCTACAGACAATACTCCAGACTGGAGGTGAAGGGGGGAGCGGGGGGAGGAGTCTACCACCTGAAACAAAGGAAGAGTGGATGCAGGAAGAATAACCATAGAAAGCTCTTCAGGTGACTCAAGGAAATTCTGAATGGCTACATCCAGAGCATTGCAGAGGACGATTACTGTTTTTGCACCAGTGGGTTTAGCAAACTGACTAAAGAGTCAATCCACTCTGCCAATACAATTGCATAATATTATACAATCCCACCCCATCATTATATATCTTGCCATTTCCAGATTTCTCAATGGCATGAACGCTGTCAATAGGCTGCTTCAGCAGATGTGCAACCTTCTCTGTAAGGTTCTAGGACATTGGGGCAGTTGTCACAAAACCAACATTTGTAGAAGTAGATATTGGTTGATTGTTGCCCAAAGGCAGACTCTTCATATATGAACTGTTTCTATTATAATAATAAGCAATTTATATTCTATGAAATATGTAGCCTTTGTCTTCTTTTGAACTCTATTTTGTATCTCTATTCCCTCTTCCAACAGCAGTATGTGCCATATTCAATATCAAATACTGAGATGATAACAACTCCTTTTTAATTGGGTGTTTCATCTTACCACGGGCAGTAAATTGAGTTGCTGTGTTTTGCAAACTGTAGCACTTCCGTGTGAGCAGTAAGTGAAGGAATTTACTGCCGTGCAAATGCACGGGTCTTAATGCACACATCTAGGAACATTATCCAGTCCACTTTTAAGGTAGACAACTTTACTGGTCTGGATGCAAACTAAAAGTAACTACAATGGACAGTGATCATCTAATTAACTTATACTTATGATTAAGTTGCAGTTGTTCTTTATATTAAAAAAAAATCTGCTTTATAAATAATACTAAAATTGATTTAAAAATCACTTCCAACCTTTCTTCTCTTCATAGGCTGTATCTGATTTAAGAGTATGACTGCTGCTGTGTAACGAATCCTTTGAATCTTGTTCATCATCAATAATTCCTGCAAAACTGATCTTGCGTTCGTATCTATGCCGATCTAATTCAGGATCAAGACGGAGTCTGCAGCTTTCCAAATCCTTTTGAAGAGAATTAGACATCATTCAGATTAATTTGGAAGTGCTTTTTTAACTGGTTGTTAAATATGAATAGGAAACTTCTCATGTTTTTAGTAATTTAGGTAAAAACTACATGCAACTCCTTGTTTTGTGCTCTTCTGTGCATTTTTCTTCAATTTGAATTAGAAGACTATTAACTACAGCATATTTGGTGTAATCTTTTCTCTGACACAGTGGTTTGCTAACAGTACTAAGCAGCTGTTGATTATACTCACAACAAGAGGCTCAGCACGTGGTCGAGGTAAGCAAGGGAAAGTTTCCCGAAGGAATGTCGTGATCTCTAGAAGAAGTTGGCATGCTGCCATCTTTAGTGCAAACGGACAGCCGCACTTGGTGGGATTAACAGTATCTGTCAGAAACATTGGAATGACGAGAGGCCAAGAAATATTGGTTTAGAACAAAGAGTGTTAGGGGGTTTGTAATCATAAACCACAATCTCAGTATATGGCAATTTGTTGCTTCAGCAATGAAACTCTTCAAAAGCACATGTTTGTCCTGAAACCTCCAGCTGAAATATATTATCTGCTAGGCAGATAGTTTACTTGATGAAATGATGAAAAATAAAACACAGAATTCCATGGCCTCTAGCTTCTATAAATGCTTATATTATTTTATTTTTTGTTCTTAAATGTGTATGTGTAGACTGTCATTATTCAAAAATCCTGTACTTTTCTGTAGGCATCAAAAACATGTAAACAAATCAACTAAAAGAACGCAAGGATAAACATATACTCAACGCCTTAGACAAATTGCAAAGTATTCAAATTATAAGCTAATGGGGGTTAAAATGGATAACCTCTGAAAGCGGGTGCGGGGATCGCAGTGCGGGATTAACCCGGACCCGTTCATGGCGGTGCTGGCAGCACGTTACATTCTGCTGTTTTAAATTATAGCTGCGTGCAGCCAGCGCTACCTGTGCTGTTCATTGGCTGCACGCATCTGCAGGGGGCCCGATATCGCAAGTGGCTCGCACTTCTTAAAGGCAGCCTGCACCTTTTAAAGGGGAGGTGCATTGTGGCTGCAAGAAGTGGTGGAAGTCGTTTCAAATCTGACTCTGTGCTGTGATACTTTGAAGAATGGCTGCGCCTAGGACAGAGCATGCACCAAGGTTCTCCGATGATGCACTGGAGGCTTTGGTGCAAGAGGTGGCGAGAGGGAGGGGCATCCCGTATCCGCAGGGGGAAAGGAAGCCCTCGAGACATATGCTGAAGAGGTAGTGGGAGGAAGTAACGGAGGAGGTAAATGCCAGGTGTATAGCTCCAAGGACATGGATGCAGTGTAGGAAGAAGTTCAACGATTTAAAATGAGTTGTCAAGGTGAGTGAGTTCAAGTTTCAAGTGGCATATCGTACCAACTGCACCACCAGCCTCATCCACTCCTCAATTCACTACACCCCCATCACCCACCTACCAACAATCCCTTTCAGTCAATACTCAACCATTCAAATCATAGGCTTTATCTCACCCTCACACACTTAGCACTATTGCAAGCCTCATACCTAAACCCACAGTTCACACAGACTGGCAGTTATTCAACGATGACAACCACATCACCCAAACATCTCGCAGGACACTCACTGACACACTTCCCTCTTCCGTGCAGGAGAAGGTGGCGCATAACTGGAGGCAACAAATGGTAGTGGCTCCATGAAACATAAACCTTCTGTCCTCTCTCAGGATGACAGCATTCGTGCTCCCACCAGTCACTCCACCAGTGCCCTTGCTGATGCCTGTCAGCTAGCCAGCCCACTCCCTGCAGAGTATTGAAACTTTATCCAAGTATAGGAAACCTTCAAAAACACGTACAAATACACCAGCAGCCAAAAGAAATAATCCAGCAACTAACGTGTAACTCCTGCACGATCCCTCCAACTACCACTCGTGGGGGGTCCTTCATGCCCTTTAAGTCATGTTCAATTATGCGAGGTTAAGAGTTCCAAAATAGCAGCAGTCCCTTTAAATCAGCATTGCACACCGATTTCGTCATAATCTCCCTACTCTGCAAGCTGCTGGCAGTCCTTAGGTGCGCGCACAAACCCCTTCAACAAGATGGCGTCCTGCGCGTTTCCCATCGGAACTGTGCGCACGCATCTTAGACCCCATTTTCGATGCTTAGTTAGCCACGTAGTGCCTAAAAATGGGTGCTAAACGGTCCAATTTCACCTCCAATATGTTTACCAAATCTGATTCATTTATGTTGTGTTTGCTTTGCCAGTGGAAGTTATTTAAAACAGCCATCGCCGATATTTATGCACTGTCACATTTCCCACTGAAATTAAATGAAAAGCAATATCCACAGTTGTATTCATTAGGTCACAAGAATTTGAGGAACAAATAAAGGGACACTCGATCCATAAAGTTCTACCTGTCTGCAGGCAGCTCCTGTACAGTTTTATTCAGATTTCCTTTTACTTGAAATCCCATTCCACCAAATACCATCCAGTGCTGGCATTAAAATGATATCTCTCCAACCCTTCCTGAAAAATAAATCTTCAGGTTCCCCACTTCTATGAATCTATAGAACCAGTTGTCACTATCCTAGTTGGCTGTTTATTCTGGAAAGTCAAAGCTATGTGGGAAATTTCTACTTTTGAGGGATTTATTCAAAATACAACCTGATGGTTGAAATACACACATTCAAAGCTAATGGTTTCTTAACTTTGAAAACAATTCCTGAATTCATACAGCTTTTGTCAGCTTCCACATTATTTGTGCACCTCATTATTTAAAAACCCTGACTCTTAAATTACAGTTTCAAAGGAAGTCCAGGAGTACCTTTTACTCAGTGTACTCCTTGATAAAGAAGAAAATATTAGCCTCATGAGGACCTGCTGTTTGACTAATGTTGCTGAGTGGCTTTGGTTGCCTGCTATTCATTGAAGTAGCAAGCATTTTGAGCTTGACAAATATTAACACCTGCGATGTATTTGTATATTTGTTATATTTAATGTAAGATGTTTGACCTCATGATATGTTTTTTAAAAGTAGATTATGACATGGAACCCCTCGAGTCAGGTTTCCCTTATGCTAGGTCTATTTGATGACAATAGCAAGTTTCACAGCACAGCTTTGAACATTTACCGCCAGGTAAAAAACGGGCAGTAGCAGTTTGGCTGCTGTTTTGCAGCCCACTCAATTTTCCTTTCCATTGACTACTGCCAGTTTTCCACCCAGTGATGAATGTTAAAATCAACCCTTTAGTCATTGGGCAGTGCATCAGTGTCATTATTTATTCAAAACTATTTGAATACGTTTATCAAAAATAGCATACAGAGCAAAAAGTGCTAGTGTCTCTGACCAATCAACTGTGGGGTAAATTTTCATCGTAGTCTTAAAATTAATAGATGCCATGCACTGATGGCAGATGAAGCCCTGTGCCAGGAGCACTGAAGATGAAAATTTAACCTTAAGTCTTTATAATTTATCGATAAGTAAGTTGTTGATCAGGGTACTTATTACCCAAATGCCACACAGGGTCTCGAACCTATTGCAGTCTTGAACCTGAAGGTGCATTTACACTGCAATTGTCTGTCTGAGACCGGTAGCTGCAGTTTGGCTTCCAGCAAGACAGAATTCTGATTATACTGATTGAGTTTCAGCTACGTAAGAGCCAAGCTGTTCTGTTTAGGAGTGAGCTGCACATTCCTGGATACAAGTGCTCTGAGCTATCTCCCAAAAGTTACAAATTTAAATATTTAGCTAATGGGAAGTAGAGAATTCCTGCTCTCTAAGCATTTACATTAAGGCCGGGTAAGTTTACAAAGTGGGGGAAGGTGAGCAATGGCCCCCTGAGCAGTTTGTAAATCAGCTTCGACTCCACACTGGACTTACACTCCATACAGTATCAAACCAAAGTGCCGTGAGATTATCCCGTACAAGGAGTCTCACTCTGCTTCGTTCTGGAGTGAGGCTTTTTAAAAAAAATTTGTTCATGGGATGTGGGCATCGCTGGCAAGGCCAGCATTTGTTGCCCATCCCTAAATGCCCTTGAGAAAGTGGTGGTGAGCCACCTTCTTGAGTGGCTTGCTTGGCCATTTCAGAGGGCGATCAAGAATCAACCACATTGCTATGGGTCTGGAGTCACATAGAGGCCAGACCGGGTAAGGACAGCAGGTTTCCTTCCCTAAAGGGCATTAGTGAACCAGATGGGTTTTTACAACAATCCGGTAGTTTCATGGCCACCATTACTGATACTAGTTTTTTTTTAAATTCCAGATTTTATTTAACTGAATTTAAATTCCCCCAACTGCCGTGGCGGGATTTGAACTCATGACTCCGGATTATTAGTCCAACTCTCTGGATTACTAGTCCAGTAACATAACCACTATGCTTCCGTACCCTTGACTCCAGGTTCCTGACGCCAGATTTACATAGCGTCACACTGATGCTAGCTAACCTTATAGTGTTAATGGACCCTAAATTATTTTATAATAAGCGATTAAGCTAGTTTCAATAAGGTTTTAGTTAACAATTTTTTTCCAAGCTCTACAAATGGAATTCTTAATGACTAAGAGTCTAGCCATGAAAAAAATATGCATTACCAACAATACATACCAACAATGGCCCTGAAAATCCACAGGGCTTCCAACAGAACTGTAGTGGCAGTCCAGCAGAATCCATTAGAAAACAGCAGAGATCCAGTTTCTGCGATTTTCAGCCAGCCTTGCAAGGAGAAGAACTTCCTCACAAGACAAATTATATCAATGGGACAGCTCGATGGAAATCCTATACAGGGAGTTCCCATTTCTCTGGCTTAGTTCGGACCTAACTTGCGACTGGAGGCCAGTATATTAAATGAGATGAGGTGTGCCATCCTCCACATAGGTGGAGGTGGACTCTGCTGGGAAGTCTGGACCCCAAAGGAAGGGCAGGATTTAAAAAAAAATTACTAATAGATTAGCCCACGGGAGCCAAAGAGGATATGGATGCCCCCTCCCCCTCCCCCCCTCCAAACAGTAAGCTAGTACTGGATGTTCCGCCTGCATGGGGCAGGCAGTCATGAGAGATGTGCCCGCAGTGGCACAGGAACCTGCCGGTTCCATGCAGATGAGGTGCCTTCCCGCTGGTTGTACAAACTCTGACAGATTCAGCACTGGAAGGTTCCAGCAGGCGTGATCCAGGCATGCCTGCTGGAGTCACGCTCCACAGGTTTTTGGGGCCTTATTAAATAATATCTCAAATTACAGAGACCTTTTTCCAAGACTGCTAATTTTTCCAACTGACAAAATTAATAGATGAAAATTCACACTGTAAACAAGGTTAATGTTTTTCAATCCCCCTTGCATCTTTTGTATTTATGCATTCAGGTGAAGATTTCCCCAGCATTAGGTCTAGTGAAATCATAACCCGTTTTTATAAATAGGTCTGAAACTTCACTGCAGCTAGCCCAGAGGAAATCTTCCCCACATGTGGTATAAATACAATTCTAAAAAATAAAAATGAAATAACTTAGACCTACTGTCATCAAGAAAATCCTCTTCTTCATCTTCTTTTCTCAGTCGTCTTTTTGTCTCATCATCGTAAATAAAACTCAATATGTTTGCTGGGCTCTCACTCTCTGTATGACACAGTTCATTCAGTCTGATCCCAATAGCCTGTCAGAAAACCAGTATCATTGCTTCAGAGGAGCAATCTAAGTATTTGCATGTAGACAAGGGCTGTGCAAGCAGTAAACTTTTAAAAAATCTTGACTCTAATTTGTGTAACAACATTCATCGTACACACACATGGTGTGATTGAATGCAGGATCATACACACTATTCTTTACATGGTGGGTTCCTGATCTCTGCAGGCCCACCTGGGAGATGCTGAGTGGAAGAAGGGAAAATTGGGGGACACAATGGAGAAAAGAAGATTGAAAGGGGACATGACCTAGGTTGGAAGATCAGAGACTGCACATCCAGAAATCACGGGTGTACAGTTTCTGATCTTCCAATCAGTTATTTTAATTGACAAAGTGTCAATTAATGAGCTGGTGTTAGTAGCTACTGCCATCTTAGACATGGCTTCAGCTTTAGCAGGGCCCTGCATCTAGAGTTATAACACAACCTCCATCTCTTGAGGTCTGAACAGAACAACCACAATCTGTAAACAATTCACAATCAATAAATTAAAATCTAGTAGTAATTGCTTTTAGCTTTTAAGTAAGATCAACTGTTCAAGTTAAATTTTAAACATTACATTTTTAAGTTTGTCAGGCTTAAGCAGAGAGAAACAAGCAAGCTCTCCTACAGGAGAGCTGCTGTGGTTAGTTAATTAGTCAGCTAGATTAAACTGGTTCCAGTAACAGTTGTAAACAATTTTACAACACCAAGTTATAGTCCAACAAATTTATTTTAAATTCCACAAGCTTTCGGAGGCTTCCTCCTTCCTCAGGTGAACGGTGTGGAATTTAAAATAAAATTGCTGGACTATAACTTGGTGTTGTAAAATTGTTTACAATTGTCAACCCCAGTCCATCACCGGCATCTCCACATCACGGCTATCAGTAACAGTAGCAGAGCAGTGCTGACTCATCTGAGTTACAAACAGTAGAAATACAGGGGCCTGTGAGTGCAACCGGCAGTGAGTACAGAGGGAGCAACTTGAAAGTTTGGTAAGTGTGGGAGTCCGGTGAAGTGGGGGAAGGAGGTGCTCATTTGCTTTGCCTTGCTTTTCCTAACTTTTTCTGCAGAGTGGCGGCGGAACTGAGCAGCAGCAGACCGAGAGCGAGGATAAATTGGTTGGTGAGTATTTGACTCGTTTAACTTTCAAAACAAGCGTAACTTAGTAATTGTAAGGTTTTAGTTGTAGTAGAAGGTTTACTAGCAGTTGTGAAGCTTACTGGGAGTAGTAGGGTTTATAAATTATAAATTTAATTAAGAATAATAAATTAACTAACACATAATAAAGATAACAGGGCAGGTGATGTGTAGCAAATGCAGATTTTTTTTTATTTGTTCATGGGATGTGGGCGTCGCTGGCATGTGGAAGCTCCTGGATGCCAGTGTGATTGAATTTCGCATTTAGTTTGACGGAGAGAAGAGTAAGCCTAAGACTAGTGTTTTAAACTTAAATAAGGGCAATTATGAGGGCAAGACGACAGAGCTGGCTAAAGCGAACTGGGAACTTAGGTTAAGGGATATGTCAGTAGAGATGCAGTGGCAGACATTTAATAAGATATTTCATAACACTCAGCAAAGAGACATTCCAATGAGAAAGAAAGACTCGAGGGGAAGGATGTACCATCCATGGCTAACTAAGGAAGTTAAAGATAGTATCAAATTAGAAGAATGAGAGGTGATCTTATTGAAACATATATGAGGGGACCAGAAGGGGTAGATGCTGAGGGGATGTTTCCCCTTGTGGGAGAGACTAGAACTAGGGGACACAGTTTAAAAATAAGGGGTCTTCCATTTAAGATGGAGATGAGGAGAATTTTTTTCTCTCAGAAGTTCGTGAGTCTGCGGAACTCCCTTCCTCAGAGGGCGGTGGAGGCAGGGTCATTGAATATTTTTAAGGCTGAGTTAAATAGATTCCTGATTAACAAGGGAGTCAAAGGTTATAGTAGGTAGACAGGAAAGTAGGGTTGAGGTTACAATCAGATCAGCCATGATCTTACCAAATGGCCTACTCCTGTTTTTAATTCTTAATTCGTATGCCATCACATTTGTTCCTCAACAACAACAACAACTTGCATTTTATAAAGTGCCTTTAATGTAGTAAAACGTCCCAAGGCGCTTTACAGGAGCGATTTTCAAACAAAAATTGACACCAAGCCACATAAGGAGATATTAGGACAGGTGACCAAAAGCTTGATCAAAGAGGTAGGTTCTAAGGACCGTCTTAAAGGAGGAGAGGTAGAGAGGCAGAGAGGTTTAGGGAAGGAATTCCAGAGCTTCGGGTCTAGGCAGCTAAAGGCACGGCCATCAATGGTGGAGCGACTAAAATCGGGAATGCGCAAGAGGCCAGAATTGGAGGAACGCAGAGATCTCGGAGGGTTGTAGCGCTGGAGGAGGTTATAGAGATAGGGAGAGGTGAGGGCATGGAGGGATTTGAAAACTAGGATGAGAATTTTAAAATCGAGCCGTTCCTGGACTGGGAGCCAATGTAGGTCAGCGAGCACGGGGTGATGGGTGAATGGGACTTGGTGCGAGTTAGGATACGGGCAGCAGAGTTTTGGATGAGCTCAAGTTTATGGAGGGTGGAAGATGGGGGGCTGCTGGGTGAGCATTGGAACAGTCAAGTCTAGAGGTAACAAAGGCATGGGTGAGGGTTTCAGCAGCAGATGTGCTGAGGCAGGGGCAGAGACGGGTGATGTTACCGAGATGGAAGTAGGCGGTCTTGGTGATGGAGCGGAAATGTGGTCGGAAGCTCACCTCAGGGTCAAATAGGATGCCGAGGTTGCGAATGGTCTGGTTCAGCCTCAGGCAGTGGCCAGGGAGAGGGTGGCTAGGGAATGGAGTTTGTGGCGGGGACCGAAGACAATGGTTTCCATCTTCCCAATATTTAGATGGAGGACATTTTTGCTCATCCAGTACTGGATGTCGGACAAGTAGTGTAGCAAACCAGAGACAGTGGAGGAGTTGAGGGGGGTGGTGGTGAGGTAGAGAGGTACTCCCATTTAAGGAGTAAGGGAACATAGCAGATTAGGAAATTCAAAAAAAAACACAATATAGGGTCACCAAGAGGAAGCTACATGTAGGAATTAGAGCTGCACCCAAATGTAAATTTCACATTTTAAAATTTGGAGCACTTTATTTCTATTTAGTGTGGACTGCCTTAGCTGGTAAGGGCCATGCTAGTGATAGCACTGATAGCAAAATGGTTAAAGATGAATCTTCAGTAGATGGAAGTGTACAGGATGATATTTCTGAGTAAGGTGTGTGGGGTTTCATTTGCGTCCAAAGTTTGTGCGGGGGCCTCCTCTGGGAATCAATGAAGACAATTCCAGAGTATGTTCTATACCCTGAAGAAATTCTTCTTTGATTCTGGTTTCAACAGGTAGATTAGAACTCTGTATATGCTTCAGTTACATCAAATGGTATAATCTCCCGTTTGTTAAAGTAAACAACCCAACTACGTTAAAGCATATAACTGCTATTCATACTTCTCTATATGCATCCCCCATTTTACCATTCAGGTCAGGTTCCTCCACTACCACCCCAAGTTTTGCTGTTTGCATTTGCAACTACTGTTTTCAACCATCAATTTCCGTTCGAGTCAGTTCATTGGGAAGAAAAAAAATCTCCTTGCGAGAAGAGAAAGTGAGACAAATAGAAACAGAAATTGGCCTACAAGGAATATAGCTCCCTCTTGAAGGATGTTTTTATACAGGCCCATTTTCCTGCTTTCTCCCATACCTTTTTTATATTCTTTTTTAAGTAGCTTTTAGAATGTTGTAATCGATTTAGCATCAATCACTACTTGTGGCAAAGCATTCCAAATCTCAGTAACTCTAAAATGTTTCTTCTCATCTTTTCCTTTATGTATCTCATGCTTACCTTGAAATAAGATCTTGTATCTTCAATTTATCTACCAATGGAAATACGCTATCTGTGTTTACCTTGTCTACCTCATCATTTTGAAAGGCTTGCATTTATATTGCGCATTTCATGACCTCAGGACGTCCCAAAGCGCTTTACAGCTAACGAAGTACCTTTGAAATGTAATCACTGTTTTAATGTAGGAAACGGGGCAGCCAAATTGTGCACAGCAAGCTCCCACAAAAAGCAGTGAGATAAACGACCAGATAATCTGCTTTAGTGATTTTGTTTGAGGGATATTGAGGACACCGGGGAGAACTCCCCTGCTCTTTGAAATAGTGCCTTGGGATCTTTTACACACACTTGAAAGGGCAGATGGGGCCTCGGCTTAACGTCTCATCCATCAAATTTAACATCTCCATCAAATCTCCCATCAATCTTCACAGTTCAAGAGAATACAAGCTTAGTTGCTTTGGCCTTTCTTGAGAAGTCAGAGCTCTCCACTCCGGTGCTTTCCTGGTAAGTCTGTATTGTACATTCTCCAGGGCTATTATATCCCTTCTATAGGGAAGAGCCCAAAACTGCACACAGTATTCCGTATACGGCCTAATCATCATTTTGTAGAGTATTATAAATATATTACAGACAAACACGGATTAGTTTTGAATTTCTCTCTTTTTCTTTTAGCTGTTATTTATTATTTTCCTTACCTCGCCCCACTGACAGAAGAGTTTTGCTGCCTTCCACTGTAATTTCTGATTACGCTTATTTCCAACCACGGGTGATCTTCCTCGTGACAAACCCTTTTTGGCTATACTAACATGGTGTCCCTTCATCCACTCTGGCCAGTTTCCACGGTTGCATCGATGTACAAATCGGGCACACTCCAGGAATAGTGCTGCCCTTGCTACCACTGGTGCTTCCTATGTTGAAGGAACAGTAAAAAGATTTATTATTCAAATAGAGATGTCCAAATCAAAGCTAACAATAAAATACATTATACCCTTCCACTGAAATGCTAAGCAGGTGTAAAACATTTGTTTGTCATTGCTTGCTACATCCTGTGCACAATGGGTGAAAAAAAATTAAAATGCATTTTATTTATTACCATTTAACAGATAATTACAGTGAACTCTAGCAGTTAACATCTCATTAATATCAATATGTATAACCTTTATTTATTGTGTTACATGTTCAAATTAAGCATATAAATGCTTTACAAAGACATGAAGCACATAAAATTGAATAGGACAGCAGAGATCAATACTCCAGAATTTTATTCAACCTGACTTCCTTCCTAGGCCAATATCTACCATTGATTATTTTCATCAAAGTGTGGAACTGTAGTATTATCATTCTTTTTGTGACCCAAAGTTAAGACTGACACCTTGCTCTTCTCAGTTCCCCTGAAGATCCAAAAATAGTTACCCAACAAGCAAATAACTAATTGAAGGATTCCCATTTTATAAAAGTTACAATAAAAAATATTGAATGCAGTTTGGAGGCTTTTTAAAGAGGCCACTCTTAAATTTAAATCAACATTTGAATTGTAATTTGTCTGGACTCAAGTTTCTCTTCATTTTATAGTTAAAGGCATTCAGCATGCCCGCTCCAATATTTCTAAACTTTTTGGTCCAATCAGCTAAACATCAAGTGATTCAGCCACTTATTTTTAATTTAAGAAGGAAGTGTAAATGAGATGGGAGCAGGAAGTTGCCAAGGAACATAGACAGATTAAGTCAGTGGGCAAAACTGTGGCAGATGGGGTTCAATGTAGGGAAGTAGGAGGTCATTCACTTTGGATCTGAAAAGGACAAATTGGAATATTCTCTTAATGGTGAGACAATAGGAACTGTAGAGAAACAAATGGATACAAGTATACAAACAACCGAATGCTAGTGCACAAGCATAAAAAGTAATCAAAAACACTAATGAAATGTTGGTCTTTATTTCAAGGGGGCTGGAATACAAAGGAGAGAAAGTTATGCTTCAATTGTATACAGCCATGGTCGGACTCCATCTGGATTACTACATTTAGTTCTGGGCACTGCACCTCAGGAAATAAATATTGGCCTTGGAAGGGGTATAGCGCAGATACACCAGAATGATACCTGGGTTTTAAGGGTTAAATTATGAGGACAGGTTGCATATATTTGCCTGTATTCCCTTGAGTTTAGAAGGCTGAATAGTGATCTAATCGAGGCGTTTAAAATTTTAGAGAGATTCAATGGGGTAAATGCAGAGAAACTATTTCCTCTAGTGGGGGAATCCAGAAAAAGGAGGCACAATCTTAAAATTAGAACTAAACCATTTAAGGAGTAAAATCAGCAAGCACTTTTTCACACAAAGGATAGAGGAAGTCTGGAACTCTCTTCCCCCAAAAGGCTGTGGTTGCTGGATCAATTGAAATTTCAAGACTGATATCGATAGATTTTTTGTTAGGTAAGGGTGTCTAGGGACATGGATTAAAGTAGGGTAAATTGAGTTGAGGTACTGATAAGCCATGATCTAGTTGAATAATGGTTTGAGGGGATGAATGGCCTACTCCTGTTCCTATGTTCTTATGTTCCTATGTAAATGCCTATAGTGAGCTTGTCAAGGAATAAGTAAAGCTGAGGCAATAAAACAATTCAACAAAATATTTTCATAGGGGAAATGTTTTACTAATCTTCATCTTCTCCATAAGTTTCAGTTAGAATGAAAAAGTGACATCTATTATATATTAAAGTTGCTGAATGGGCTACAACATTCTATTTCAAAATGCATTGAAAATCCCCATGTCAGGGACTGTCTATGGAAAAAAAAATTGTAAGACTATTAACATGTACTTCCTGTACCAGCTATATCTGCAAAATGATGATTTCTAGCTTAAATGAGTTATGGTAATGTTAGAAAAGTAGAAATTCAAATTGCAAGCCATTTTTGATGAATCCTCCTTAACTCGGACACATTGACCACCTGGTGACTCTGCAGCAGATTGTTACTTCCAGCAGCATCCGTGAGTTAGCTGAGTGAAATGTGGCTTCCCGTCTCCAAACTCAGAAAACCAAGTGGGTCTATCCTACAAAGCTAAAGGCACTCACTCTCCCCCCCTACTCAGAGAGGCTCAACTCTTCCCCCCCCACACCTCCCAAACACAAACTTTTCTTCCTTCCTTCCGGAGCTCGTCCTCCCAAGCACCGTAAAAATTTACCTTCCTATAAACCCCGATTACTGGCTGACTCAACAATACTCAAAGTATGGCACAGTTGTGCCAAAGTGAATGCTAAAAACTTAAATGGGAAGAAGGAACTGCAGGCACTGACTCTACATGCTGAATTTGCTCGCAGAGAAGCCAACTTCGCTCCCCCCACAACTGAAATGGAATCTAGGGCCTGTGAAGATCTATGGGTTATTTCTTCCTTTCACCTCAAGTGCCAGGAGAGGGAAGGTTTAGATCACCAAACGCTCTCCCCCCCACCCACCCCCCAAGAATTCAGGATGCCCCTCCCTGCTTAGGTAGTTTCTCTGGCTATATTCCCCTTATCCACATCATCCCCCTTCTCCCCACCCTTCCTACCCATCCCCCTCCTTCTTCCCACTCTTTGCTCCCTTTCCCTGCTCTCCCTCTTCCCCTCCTATTCCATTTCTGTCATCTGTCTCCTCACCCTCCATCTTGCCCCTTCCCTGCCCTGACCAATTATCCCCCACCCTCTAACCCTGCTTGACCTGAATACTGCACTTGGTCTTGGCTCCCCATGTGCAATGCCACAGGAGATCAACTGCTTAGTAAAAATGATTAGAGAACTTGTAAATGAGTCAAATATAATCCAGTTCATTCATAAATACATTTTTCCAAATGAATTAGGGCAGATACATGAGCACATGGGCCAATTCTTAAGAAACAACACCGTCTTTGCATTTGTGTTAAATTTTTTAGGGGATTGCAAGATTATCTACCATGGGAATGATTTTATTCATTCTTTTAAAGTGGTTCATCCTCCATATAAAAAATGAATAGCTTTACTTGTTCACAAGCATACTGTTATTTTGGTTGGCAGGAAAAGAGGGGGGTGCGAGAGACAGCTAGTAGGATGAAGAGGAGCAGTGGCAAAATTATAACAGGGAGCCTGTGGCATGTCAAAGAGCAGGAAAGGAAGGCATGGAAGAGTGACTGGGCTTGACGGGTGTGAACTGGGTAAAAAGATGCAACATTAAAATTAGAAGAGGAGGTCAGTCTTTCTATTGCTTTCATTTTAATTTCGCTCCATTTCTTTTCTACTTTCAATTTCCTTTCCTGATGCCACCCTCCCTCATTCTTTTCTGCACCTCCTTGCAATCAGTTCAAGAGCAGCATTTACAGATGTCTGGGAGCTGATAGGGAATTGTGTATTCAACTCGGGGCTTAACAGAGAAGTAAAAAATGATTTAAAATGGACATTTGATCAAACAGAAAATATTATGAATCATAGCAAACAGATTTATAGAGCATCTATTATAAGTCTAAATCACTGCAGTTTTTGGATAAGTTATTTTGTTTTTTTCTTCAGATCCCTTTTCAGATCTCCATTCATCAATTAATGATTTGCTTCGTGGTGAGAGGGCAGATAGCCCAGTCGTGTCTAACTAATCTACTAGAGCTTTTTGACGAAGTTACAAGGTTAATGGACTAGGGCATCCTGGTAGACGTTGTCCACTTGGACTTCCAAAAAGCCTTTGACAAGGTACTCCACAATAGGTTACTTTACAAGACAGAATCATGTGGCATCGGTGTTACAATGGATCAGAAATTGGCTACATTCCCGTAGGCAGAAAGTTGTGGTTAATGGTTATGGATCTGCTTGGAGGCCGGTGTCCAACAGAGATTGGTCTTGAAGCCATTGCTTTTTACTTTCTTTATAAATAACCTAGATGTAGGTGTTGGGGAAATGGTCCACAAGCTCGCAGATGACACTAAAATTTGTGCAAGTGTCAGGACTGTGCAGGGGAAGGAACTTCTGCAAGCAGATCTAAATGTGCTGGGGGAATGGGTTAAACTCTGGCAGGTGTCTTTTAACTTAGTTAAGTGCAGTGCAATACACTTGGGCAGGCAATTGCTAAGTGTACTTGCACACTACATAGTACTGGATTAAAATCAGTTGAGAGAAAGGGATCTTGGCGTAATTGTTCGTAACTCCGTAAAGGTTCAAGACCAATGTCGAGAAGCCATAGCCAGAGCAAATTAGGTTGCATAAACAGAACTATTCATTGTAAGAAAAACACATCGTCTTGTCCTTGTACAAAATACTGGTTAGACCGCATTGGAACACTGCATCAAGTTTTGGTGATCTCACATGGTGCCTTCTATATCGAATGATATAGAAGCTTTAGAAATAGTCCAAAAGAGGGCCACAAGGATGATCCCCAGCTGAAAAAGCCTTAGTTACTCAGAATGACTTAAAAGGCTATGTCTATTCCCTATAAAAATGCATAGACTTTGGGGTGATTTGATTGAGGTATACAGAATTGTTAAAGCACTTGATTGTGTTCCCCTGGAGAGGCTATTTCAAATAGTTAGGTTGGGGAAGACCAGAGGTCATGCATATAAGCTATGTAAGGATAGGGCTAGGTTAGATGTTAGACGGTTACATTGAGTTACATCAAAATTACAGCAGAGGAACAGGCCATTCGGCCCAACTGGTCTATGCCGGAGTTTATTTGCCTCAACTATTGCTTGTGCTAGGGCGTTCCACATTCTTACCACTCTTTGGATAAAGAAGATTCTCCTGAATTCCCTATTGGATTTAATAGCAACTATTTTATATTTATGACCTCTGGTTTTGGACTCCCCCACAATCAGGTCACCCCTCAACCTTCTCTTCTCTAGAGCAAATTTGCAGGGAAATTACAGAGAGGTGCAAAAGCTATAGAGTAATGATAACTGGGGACTTCAACTATCCTAATATAGACTGGGATAACAACAATAAGGAGCAAAGAGGGAGAGGAATGTTTGAAATGTGTTCAGGATAACGTTCTTAACCAGTACGTTTCCGGCCCAATGAGGAAGGAGATTTTGCTGGACTTGGTTCTAGGGAATGAGATAGGCTAGGCAAGTGGAGCAAGTGTCAGTGGGGGAGCAGTTAGGAAGTAGCGATCATAGTATCATAAGGTTTAGAATAGCTATGGAAAAGGACACAGGCCACTCTAAAATAAAAATACTCAATTGGCAGAGGGCCAATTTCAATGGGATGAGAACAGATCTGGCCCAGGTAAATTGGAATCAAAGATTGGCTGGCAAAACTGTAATTGAACAATGGGCGGCCTTTAAAGAGGAGATGGTTTGGGTACAATCCAGGCACATTCACATGAGGCAGAAAGGTAGGACAACTAAAGCCAGAGCTCCTTGGATGAAAAAGAGATAGTGAGTAAGATGAAATGGAAAAAAGGGGCGTACGACAGATGTCAGGATGATAACACAAATAAGAACCAGGCAGAATATAGAAAATTCAGAGGGGAAGTGAAAAAGGAAATAAGAGGGGCAAAGAGAGAGTATGAGAATAGACTAGTGACCAACATAAAAGGGAATCCAAAAGTCTCCTACAGACATGTAAACAGTAAACGGGTAGTAAGAGGAGGGGTGGGGCCGATTAGGGACCATAAAGAAGATCTACTCATGGAGGCAATGGGCATGGCTGAGGTACTAAATGAGTACTTTGCATCTGTCTTTACCCAGGAAGAAGATGCTGTCACAGTCTCAGTAAAGGAAGGTACAGTTGAGATACTGGATGGGCTAAAAATTGATAAAGAAGAGGTACTTGAAAGGCTAGCTGTACTTAAAATAGGTAGCCATGACCGCCACACCGCCTGAGGAAGGGGAAAGCGCCCGAAAGCTTGTGGGATTAAAAATAAAATTGTTGGACTATAACTTGGTGTTGTAAAATTGTTTACAATTAAAATAGGTAAGTCACCTGGTCCGGATGGGATACTTCCTAGGATGCTGAGGGAAGTAAGAGTGGAAATTGCGGAAGTACTGGCCATAATCTTCCAAACATCTGTAGATACGGGGGTGGTGCCAGAGGACTGGAGAATT
Source organism: Heptranchias perlo (assembly GCF_035084215.1). Classification (NCBI taxonomy): domain Eukaryota; kingdom Metazoa; phylum Chordata; class Chondrichthyes; order Hexanchiformes; family Hexanchidae; genus Heptranchias; species Heptranchias perlo. The sequence continues at coordinate 73,999,383 of NC_090331.1, read as the reverse complement.
GCAAATGTTACACCCTTGTTCAAAAAAGGGTATCAGGATAAACTCAGCAACTACAGGTCAGCCAGTTTAACCTCAGTGGTGGGGAAACTTTTAGAAACGATAATCCGGGACAGAATTAACAGTTCACATGGGCGAGTGTGGATTGATTAGGGAAAGTCAGCACGGATTTGTTAAAGGCAAATCGTGTTTAACTAACTTGATAGAGTTTTTTGATGAGGTAACAGAGAGGGTAGATGAGGGCAATGCAGTTGATGTGGTGTATATGGACTTTCAAAAGGCGTTTGATAAAGTGCCGCATGGTAGGCTTATCATCAAGATTGATGCCCATGATGCCCTTGGAACAGAGACGGTTGCGTGGAGATTTGATAGAGGTATTCAAAATCATGAAGGGTCGAAATAGAATAGATAGTGAGAAACTGTTCCCATTGGCAGAAGGGTCAAGAACCAGAGGACATAGATTTAAAGGTGATTGGCAAAAGAACCAAAGGTGACACGAGGAAGAACTTTTTTACAGCGAGTGGTTAGGATCTGGAATGCAGTGCCCAAGGGGGTGGTGGAGGCAGATTCAATCATGGCCTTCAAAAGGGAACTGGATAATTACTTGAAAGGAAAAAATTTGCAGAGCTACGGGGATAGGGCGGAGGAGTGGAACTAGCTGGATTGCTCTTGCATAGAGCCAGTCCGGACTCAATGGGCCGAATGGCCTCCTTCCATGCTGTAACCTTTCTATGATTCTAAAAGAGCCCCAAGCCTGTTCAGCCTTTCCTGATAAGGATATCCACGCAGTTCTGGTATCATCCTTGTGAATCTTTTTTGCACCCTCTCCAATGCCTTTTTATCCATTCTATAATATGGAGACCAGAACCGTGCACAATGCTCCAAGTGTGGTCTAACCAAAGTTCGATACAAGTTTAGCATAACTTCCTTGCTTTTCAATTCTATCCCTCTAGAAATGAACCCCAGTGCTTGATTAGCCTTTTTTATGGCCTTATTAATCTGCATCGCTACTTTTAGTGATTTGTGTATCTGTACCCCCGGATCCTTTTGGTCCTCTATCCCATCTAGACTCTTATTATCCAAGCAGTATGTGGGGTCCTTATTCTTCCTTCCAAAATGCACCACCTCACACTTATCTATATTGAAATTCATTTACCAATTACACGCCCATTCTGCGAGGTTGTTAATGTCTTCTTGCACTTTGACGCATTCTTCCTGTGTATTAACTATACCCCCCAATTTGGTGTTGTACGCAAATTTTGAAATTGTACTCCGATTCCTGAATCCAAATAGTTAACATAAATCTTGAACAAGTGGTCCCAGCACCGATCCCTGTGGTACGCCAGTCTGAGCAGCTACCCTTAACCCCTACTCTGTTTTCTGTTTTGTAGCCAACTTACTATCCATTCTGCTACCTGTCCCGACTCCACATGCTCTGACCTTAGCCATGAGTCTACAATGCAGTACCTTATCGAAGGCCTTCTGAAAATCCAAATATATTACGCCTATTTCACTTCCCTCGTCTACTCTTCCTGTTACTTCTTCAAAGAATTCAATATGGTTGGTCAAACATGACTTTCCCTTCTGAAATCCGTGCTGACTATTCTTTATTATATTTTCGTTCTCCATGTGTCTTTCCATTACATCTTTGAGTAAAGATTCCATTATCTTTCCTAGCATCAACTTTAGGAAAGATAATGGTAGACCTATAGAACAAGGTACTGGCTCAGGTGGTGAGTGCAGCCTCTCTGCATGCCTTCAAGACAGCGATAGACCAAACCCTGATTGGGAAGAAGATCACATTTGATAAAAGGTAGGTAAAATACCAGGTGGTATATACATGGTCTACGTGGTCTCCTGCACTACTTTCAATCACCTTGGAGAAGTGGGGGGGCGGGGGAGGGGTTGGAGAGGAATTTCCCAGATTTTTGTTTCCCTGATGGGCCGTATGTCTTTTTCTGTTTTCTTTTGCCTCGCCCAGGAGATTACATGACTGATGGTGGCCAGGTGGATATGTGAGCTGGTGAGAACGGGTGCCTGATCGTGATGCTCCAGGCGTTGCTGTTCAGTGGGGCAGGCTTCATGGGCCAGCTGGTCTTTTTTTTGTTCCATCAATTTTGTACGTTCGTAAGAATTCTGCAGCTCGCTATTTATAATGCAATTGCAAAAGGGCTTTTTTTTTGCACACTCAAATATAATTTTGCTATAAACAGCTGACAGTGGAAATTTTCTGCCTTTAACTTCTGGAAAGAACCTGCATTACCACATGGCCTGAAACAGAAACTGGCAGACAAAACACAAAGATTTTCTTTTACCAGGTCAAGAGCTGCAGCCAGGATCGAAGCATCAGGGATTGTGCCGGGTTCACAGCAGTTTAAAAGGAACTGGAATCGTTTCATGCCCTGTCTAATGGCTCCAAGATTCACAATATTTTTGTTTTTGCTTCCTTCCTGACTGGCTGCAAGGTGTTCCTCAAAGCTACGGCAGCCTGCAAAAATATAAAATGTAGTACTAATCTGTACAAATTAAAATGTAAACATATTTTTGTTAACAGAGATAAGGCTTAAGGCTATTAGATATAGTTAAATGACATCAGACAGATTCCATCTTATAGAAACGCTAGACAAAAAAAAGATTACGGTCCATCTAGTTCACCTTCTACCATCCTGCTAGTCAAATGATACAATGGTAATGGAGTTGACTAATCATAGCAATCAATCTCTATCAATTAGTCTACAACAGACCCAGACATGATACAAGGAAAACCTCAGTGGTAGAGCTTTGGGAACCATAGGACCAAAATCATCTGTTCCTCCCAAACAGTCTACACTTACCACATGTTACAATCTTAATAAATCTGAATCTGTTAAACCTTTCACTCCCAGTAGTTCAAGTTTCAATATAAAGTCCATTGAGAACGGTGACTTTGTATGGTTAATTAGAAAACTAACAGCACAGAAGGTGGCCGATCGGCCCATCGTGTCCGCGCCGGCTGAAAATGAGCCACCCAGCCTAATCCCACTTTCCAGCACTTGGTCCGTAGCCTTGTAGGTCACGGCACTTCAGGTGCACATCCAGGTGCTTTTTAAATGAGTTGAGGGTTTCTGCCTCTATCACCCTTTTAGGCAGCGAGTTCCAGACCCCCCACCACCCTCTGGGTGAAAAAGTTTTTCCTTAGCTCCCATCTAATCCTTCTATCAATTACTTTAAATCCATGCCCCCTAGTCATTGAACCTCTGCTAAGGGAAATAGGTCCTTCCTATCCATCTAGGCCCCTCATCATTTTATACACCTCAATTAAATCACCCCTCAGCCTCCTCTGTTCCAAAGAGAATAACCCCAGCCTATCCAATCTCTTCTCAGAGCTAAAATTCTCCAGTCCCGGCAACATCCTCATAAATCTCCTCTGTATCCTCTCTAGTGCAATTACATCCTTCCTGTAATGTGGTGACCAGAACTGTGCGTAGTACTCAAGCTGTGGCCTAACCAGTGTTTTATACAGTTCGAGAATAACCTCCCTGTTCTTATATTCTATGCCTCGGTTATTAAAGTATTCCATATGCCTTCTTAACCACCTTATCTACCTGTCCTGCTACCTTCAGGGATCTGTGGACATGCACTCCAAGGTCCCTCACTTCCTCTACACCGTTCAGTATCCTCCCATTTATTGTGTACTCCCTTGCCATGTTTGCCCTCCCCGAGTGCATTACCTCACACTTCTCCGGATTGAATTCCATTTGCCACTTTTCTGCCCACCTGCAGTCTACAACTTTCCTCCTCACTATCAACCACACGGCCAATCATCTGCAAACTTCTTAATCATGCCCCCTACATTTAAGTCCAAATCATTTATATCACAAAAAGCAAGGGACCTGGTACTGAGCCTTGTGGAACCCCAATGGAAACAGCCTTCCAATCACAAAAACACCCGTCAAATTATCCTTTGTTTCCTGCCACTGAGACAATTTTGGATCCAACTTGCCACTTTCCCTTGGATCCCATGGGCTTTTACTTTTTTGACCAGTCTGCCATGTGGGACCTTGTCAAAAGCCGTGCTAAAATCCATACAGACTATGTCAAATGCACCACACCCTCATCGACCCTCCTTGTTACCTCCTCAAAAAATTCAATCTGTTGTCAATGGTTTCTCAACAGTGCAATTGGGAAAGATGCAAAACTTTAGCACCAAGTTCACAAGAACTTTTTGCCAACTTGTGCCATGATTTCAAGGTCCAACTGTATTATCAGCAAGTCTTGTTCTGCAAATCAAAACTGGTTATCAAGATGCTTCTTGCAAGCTAATCAGTTCCTACTGGAAAAAACATTAAAATATTACAATAGTATCACAGAATCATAGAATGTTCCAGCACAGAAGGAGGCCATTCAGCCCATTGTGCCTCTTGGAAAGAGCTATCCAATTAGTCTCACTCCCCCACTCTTTCCCCATAGTCCTGCAAATTTTTCATTTTCAAGTAATGTGTGCTTGTTATTTTTCCTGTGCAACAGGGTAAATTATGTCACGTCAGTATAATTTTTTTCCAAATTTCCTATAACGCATGAATCCTATCTTTACAAAACTTGAGCATAGTTAACATAATACCATTCATGAATTAAGCTAATTTGATTTAATTAACGTGCAATTCAGTCATTATAAAATAGAATTTCTTCTATATTTCAAAAAAGTCCTATGTTTACAAAGCTTTGAAATTGTAAAACATTACATTACAAAATGTCAGTAATTAAAAATAAAACTCTTCCCCATAACTCCATACATTTTACTTGTGATGTGGAGATGCCGGTGATGGACTGGGGTTGACAATTGTAAACAATTTTACAACACCAAGTTATAGTCCAGCAATTTTATTTTAAATTCACAAGCTTTCGGAGACTTCCTCCTTCCTCAGGTAAATGTTCAGGATCTCCTTGAAGCCTACGCATTTATACATATAGAACAATACATGGTGTTTACAGACTGCCCCTGCAACTGCCCGTTGCCAAGGCAATCACCGTGTTCAGACAGAGAGGTGTCACCTGCAGAACCCCCAAATACACATTCAACAAAAAAACAAACAGGGAAAAAAAAACAGAGAAGAAAAACAGAGAGAGGCAGAAACATCCGGAAGGCAGAGAGAGCCAGCAAATGACCCATTATATTAAAAACAGATAACATTTGTTCGCTGGTGGGGTAACGTGTAGCGTGACATGAACCCAAGATCCCGGTTGAGGCCGTCCTCATGGGTGCGGAACTTGGCTATCAATTTCTGCTCGACGATTTTGCGTTGTCGTGTGTCTCGAAGGCCGCCTTGGAGTACGCTTACCCGAAGGTCGGTGGATGAATGTCCATGACTGCTGAAGTGTTCCCCGACTGGGAGGGAACCCTCCTGTTTGGCGATTGTTGCGCGGTGTCCGTTCATCCGTTGTCGCAGCGTCTGCATGGTCTCGCCAATGTACCATGCTCCAGGGCATCCTTTCCTGCAACGTATGAGGTAGACAACGTTGGCCGAGTCACAGGAGTATGAACCATGCACCTGGTGGGTGGTGTCCTCTCGTGTGATGGTGGTATCTGTGTCGATGATCTGGCATGTCTTGCAGAGGTTACCGTGGCAGGGTTGTGTGGCGTCGTGGACGCTGTTCTCTTGAAAGCTAGGTAATTTGCTGCGAACGATGGTCTGTTTGAGGTTGGGTGGCTGTTTAAAGGCGAGTAGTGGAGGTGTGGGGATGGCCATAGCGAGGTGTTTGTCCTCATTGATGACATGTTGAAGGCTGCGGAGAACATGGCGTAGTTTCTCCGCTCCGGGGAAGTACTGGACGACAAAGGGTACTCTGTTGGTTGCGTCCCGTGTTAGTCTCCTGAGGAGGTCTATGCGATTTTTTGCTGTGGCCCGTCGGAACTGTCGATCGATGAGTCGAGCGTCATATCCCGTTCTTACTAGGGCGTCTTTCAGCGTCTGTAGGTCATCGATCGACAGTTCCGACGGGCCACAGCAAAAAATCGCATAGACCTCCTCAGGAGACTAACACGGGACGCAACCAACAGAGTACCCTTTGTCGTCCAGTACTTCCCCGGAGCGGAGAAACTACGCCATGTTCTCCGCAGCCTTCAACATGTCATCAATGAGGACAAACACCTCGCTATGGCCATCCCCACACCTCCACTACTCGCCTTTAAACAGCCACCCAACCTCAAACAGACCATCGTTCGCAGCAAATTACCTAGCTTTCAAGAGAACAGCGTCCACGACGCCACACAACCCTGCCACGGTAACCTCTGCAAGACATGCCAGATCATCGACACAGATACCACCATCACACGAGAGGACACCACCCACCAGGTGCATGGTTCATACTCCTGTGACTCGGCCAACGTTGTCTACCTCATACGTTGCAGGAAAGGATGCCCTGGAGCATGGTACATTGGCGAGACCATGCAGACGCTGCGACAACGGATGAACGGACACCGCGCAACAATCGCCAAACAGGAGGGTTCCCTCCCAGTCGGGGAACACTTCAGCAGTCATGGACATTCATCCACCGACCTTCGGGTAAGCGTACTCCAAGGCGGCCTTCGAGACACACGACAACGCAAAATCGTCGAGCAGAAATTGATAGCCAAGTTCCGCACCCATGAGGACGGCCTCAACCGGGATCTTGGGTTCATGTCACGCTACACGTTACCCCACCAGCGAACAAATGTTATCTGTTTTTAATATAATGGGTCATTTGCTGGCTCTCTCTGCCTTCCGGATGTTTCTGCCTCTCTCTGTTTTTCTTCTCTGTTTTTTTTTCCCTGTTTGTTTTTTTGTTGAATGTGTATTTGGGGGTTCTGCAGGTGACACCTCTCTGTCTGAACACGGTGATTGCCTTGGCAACGGGCAGTTGCAGGGGCAGTCTGTAAACACCATGTATTGTTCTATATGTATAAATGCGTAGGCTTCAAGGAGATCCTGAACATTTACCTGAGGAAGGAGGAAGTCTCCGAAAGCTTGTGAATTTAAAATAAAATTGCTGGACTATAACTTGGTGTTGTAAAATTGTTTACATTTTACTTGCCAAACAAAGCTTAGATAACATGATTCTAATTCCACTAGAGAAAATACATTTAATGAATTAAATAATTTAGACATAAGATATGCAAATTAAATTAATAGGAACCTAAGCTTTCCTTTATAACGCTAAAACCGTAAATCCTATACTTAGGATTCTTGGAGGGCATAATTGATACATTAGGATAATACATTCATAAATTATGGAATTTGGTTTAATTAAAAATGTAAATTGGTTAATTACAAAGTAGACATTCATTTATACCTCAAAAGCTATACTACTTAGCTATTCCAACCTGGAAGTTAAAAGTAAGGCGAACATTGAGGAATTATATAATTTCTTCCATTGTTATCAGGGACGTGATCTCATAGTAGGTGCAGCACAGGAGAAGGCCATTCACCCCATCGTCCCAGTGCCAGCTCTTTGAAAGAGCTATCTAATTAGTCCATTCCCCTGCTCTTTACACATTGCCCTGTTATTTTTATTTCCTTCAAGTATTTATCAAATTCCCTTTCAAAAGTTATTATTGAATCTGCTTCCACCACCCTGTCAGGCAGTGCATTCCAAATCATTACAGCACACTGTGTAAAAAAAGTTTCCTCATGTCGCCTCTGGCTCTTTTGCCAATCACCTTAAATCTGTGTCCTCTGCTACTGACCCTTCTGCCACTGGAAACAGTTTCTCCTTATTTACTCTGTCAAAACCATTCATGATTTTGAACACCTCTATCAAATCTCCCCTTAACCTTCTCTGTTCTAAGGAGAACAACCTCAGCTTCTTCAGTTTCTCCACAAAACTGAAGTCCCTCATCCCTGCCACCATTCCAATAAATCTCTTCTGCACCCTCTCTAAGGCCTTGACATCTTTCCTAAAGTTTGGTGCCCAGAATTGAACACAATACTCCAGGTGGGGCCTAACCAGTATTTTATAAAGGTTTAGCATAACTTCCTTGCTTTTGTACTCTATGCCTCTATTAATACAGCCCAGGATCCCATATTTTTTTTTTAAAACAGCCTTCTCAGCTTCTCCTGCCACCTTCAAAGATTTGTGTATGTGCATCCCCAGGTCTCTCTGTTCCTGCTCCCCCTTTAAAATTGTACCATATAGTTGATATTGCCTCTCCTCATTCTTCCTACCAAAATGTATCACTTCACACTTCTCTGCATTAAATTTCATCTGCCATGCGTCTGCCCATTTCACCAGTCTATGCCCTCCCGAAGTCTGTTATTATCCTCCACATTGTTTACTGCATTTCTGAGTTTCGTGTCACCTGCAAACTTTGAAATTATACCCTCTATACACAAGTCCAAATCATTAATATATATCAAAAAGAGCAGTGGTCCTAATACTGATTCCTGGGGAACACCACTGTATACCTCCCTCCAGTCTGAAAAACAACCGTTCAGTACTACTCTCTGCTTTCTGTCCCTTAGCCAATTTTGTATCCATGCTGCCACTGAACCTTTAATCCCACAGGCTTTAATTTTGCTATCAAGTCTATTATGTGGTACTTTATCAAATGCCTTTGGAAAGTCCATATACACATCAACCGTACTACCCTCATCAACCCTCTCCTTTACGTCATCAAAGAACTCAATCAAATTAGTCAAACATGATCTTCCTTTAACAAATCCATGCTGACTTTCATTTATTAGCCCATACTTTTCCAAGTGCCAATTCATTTTGTCCTGGATTATTGTCTCTAAAAGTTTCCCCACCACTGATGTTAGGCTGACTGGTCTATAATTGCCAGGTTTATCCCTCTCCTCTTTTTTGAACAGGGGTGTAACATTTGCAATCCTTCAGTCCTCCAGCACCATCCCCATATCTAAGGAGAACTGGAAGATTGTGGCCAGATCCTCCACAATTTCTACCCTTACTCCCCTCAGTAACCTAGGATGCATCCCATCTGGACTGGGTAACTTTTCTACTTTGAATACTCCCAATCTTTTAAGTGCCTCCTCTTCTATTTCTATCCTATCCAATATTGCAGCTACCTCCTCCTTTACTGCTACAATGGCACAATCCTCTTCTCTAGTGAAGACAGAAGCGAAGTAGTCATTTAGTGCTCAGCTATGCTCTCTGCCTCCACAAGAAGATCTTCTTTTTGTGCCCAATTTGTGCCACCCTTACTTTGGCTACCCTTTTATTATTTATGTGTTTATAAAAGACTTTTGGGTTCCCTTTTACGTTAGCCACTAGCCTATTGTGATTCTCTCGCTTTGCCCATCTTATTCCCTTTTTTAGATCTCTTCTGTACTTTCTGTATTCAGCTTGGTTCTTTACTGTATTATGAACCTTAAATTCCTCATAAGCCTCCTTTTTCTGTTTCATTTTAATCTCTATATCTTCAGTCATCCAGGGAGCTCTAGTTTTGGATGCCCTTCCTTTCCCCCTCATAGGGATGTGTCTACTCTGTGCCCAAACCAACTCATCCTTGAAGGCCTCCCGTTGTTCAATTACTGTTTTGCCTACCAATTTTTGATTCGAATCCACCAGGACAAGATCCCTTTTTAACTCACTGAAATGTTCCCTCCTCTAGTTAAGCATTTTCACATTTAATTGTTCCTTGTCCTTTTCCATAACTACTCTAAACCTAATGATATTATGATCACTGTTCCCCAAATGCTCCCCCACTGAAACATGCTCCACCTGCCCCACTTCACTCCACAGAACATGATCCACACTGTTTCCTTCTTGTTTGGGCTGGAAACACACTGTTCCAGAAAGTTCTCTTGAATACATTTCAGGAATTTCTCCCCCTCTTTGCCCTTTACACTGTTACTGTCCCAGTCTATGTTGGGATAATTGAAGTCCCTCATGATCACTACTCCATTGTTCTTGCACCTTTCTGTAATTTGCTTGCAAATTTGCTCCCCTATCTCCTTCCACTATTTGGTGGTCTATAGTACACACCCAGTAGCATAATAGTTCCTTTATTGTTCCTTAATTCCATCCAAATAAATTCTGTCTTTGGCCCCTCTACTACATCATACCTTTCCAGTGCTAAAATAGTTTCTTTGATCGGTATTGCCACCCCCCCCCTCCTTTCTTTCCTTCTCTATCTTTCCTGAATACCTTGTAGCCAGGAATATTAAGTACCCAATCCTCCCCTTCTTTGAGTCAGGAAACCATTATTGTCACTACATCATAGTTCCATATGACGACTTGAGCCTGCAGCTCACCTACCTTATTTACCAGGCTATGTGCATTTACGTACATGTACTACAATCTCATCTTAGACTGCCTCGTATTTGCCTCCTGTCTGATCTCTACTATTTCTGAACTATTCTTTACTCTAGTGCTATTTGTCCCTCTGTGCACCTTGTTTCTCTTCTCTAATGTTTTATCTTGGTGCCCATCCCCCTGCCAAATTAGTATCAACCCTCCCCCACATCATTGGTTAACCTCCCCACAAGGACATTGGTCGCAGCTCTGTTGAGGTGCAACCCGTCCATCTTGAACAGATCCCTCCTGCTGCAGAACTGGACCCAATGCCCCAGGAATCTGAAGCCCGCCCTCCTGCACCATTGCTCCAGCCACGCAATAACTTGTCTTATCCTACTATTCTTATACTCACTGGCGCGTGACAATGGGAGTAATCCAGATATTACTACATTTGAGGTCCTGCTTTTTAACTTCCTCCCTAGCTCCTGAAACTCTGACTGCTGAACCTCAACCTTTTTCCTTCCTATGTCATTGGTTCCCACATGGACCACGACTTCTGGCTGTTCCCCTTCCCCCCTCAAAATGTTCTGAACCCTCTCAGTGATGTCCTTTACCCTGGCACTAGGGAAGCAACACACCACGTGGGACACACGTCGGCAGTTGCTGACAAGCCTGTCTATCCCCCTATCGAATCCCCTATAACAACTGCATTTCTTTTCCCCCTCTGCGCAGCAGAGTCTCCCACGGTGCCGTGGATCTGCTCCTGACTGCACTCCCCCGAGGTGTCAACACCCTCACTGGTATTCAACACCGAATACCAGTTTATGAGTGCCACACTCCCAGGGGACTCCTGCACTTCCTGCCTATTCCTCCTAGTCATCTGGTGGTCACCCACTCCTTCTCTGCCTGAACTCTCTGTAGCTGCAGGGCGACCACCTCCTGAAATGTGCTGTCCACGAAATTCTCAGCTTCCCGCATGCACTCGTGACGCCAGCCGCCCTTCAAGCTCAGAAACTCTGAGCTCGATCAGTTGGCGGCACTGGTAATTGGTTCGGTTTTGCCAAATCTGCTCAGAAATGGCATTTTCACTGCATCTGGGATTTTTCATGCAAAATTGCACTACTCGGGTTGCAAATTGCACTACACCGGCCTAAATGTACAAACTCACTGGATCTATCACGGACATTGCACTGTGACAATTCACTTGCCCTGGTTATTAGTAAAGACAAGTTTCGAATCCTGCAGGAATACTATAAAATCATACATTTTATAAATCAATCCATCAAACAGAAAGAATCCTGCTAAAATGCCTTACATAAGTAAAGTACTATGTTATCAGTAGGTTTTGAAAGTCTAAAAGTTCTGCTTTATTAATGCATGGAATGCCAAATTTCATGCACGCTTTGCAGTTCACAAGCAGGTTTTCCATTTCTTTATATATAGAATGGTACTCTATAAAAGTGCAAAACTGATTATTGTAAGAGGAAAAGCAAACAAATTAAACCAGAAATTTTGACTTTGTTTATCAAACAAATTTCTTAGAAGGTTCATCTTATAAACAGCCACTGTGGATACTGAATGAGCAAATGGTTTCATTAGCAATTTACTATGCCTGCATCAATGCAGGTAAGTATTTTGTAAATGGTCTTATGACATCCAGAAACAGCAGCACATTGGACCATAATACAGTCATCCAGTGTGGGGAGAGGTTCTCTGTTTTCATTACATTTTTATGACAGAAGAGGATAACCTAATAGATGTTAGTCTACTTGAATTTCCTAAAGCCACTGGGCAAAGTTCCTCATGTGGGACCAGTATGGAAGGTTAAAACTCATAGAAAAGATAAAAAGTTATCTAGATGGATTGAGAATTATCTTAGCAACAAAAGACACAGGGTGGCGATAAATGGAAAATATTCTGTTTGGGAAACAGCAGCCAGTGGTGTTCCACAGGGATCTATTCTTGCTCCAGGTTTTAAGTTCTTACAACTGGTTCCAGCACTGGAACCATTAGATAGTGATGGTTCCAATTAAATTAGATTCATTACAGTTCTGAATATTTGAAAGGGGAATTATATTGCCCACGTTATAGAAGAAAAAAAGTTACTAGAATTTTCTTTTGATGTTTTTATTTTTATCACTCACATGTAGACATTTCTATCACTCACATTTAGGGTCAGGTAAAAAGTCTTCTTTCCATTGGCATGGAATCTCAGTGATAAAGTGATATTACAAAGTGACTTCAGCTGAGTTTCTTAGGCTACAAAAATACTCATTAAAATTCATCTGTTTTCAGTTGAAAAGATATAAGTGTTATAAATGGAATGTGTCGTGGCCAGCCATGTGATATGATAAAAATCTCAATTTGTGAGTGGAACCATAGCTTGAACAGTTGTAACTTATCCAGTCAGTCTCTCTTGTGAAGATATAGGGCCATATGATAGAGGTATAGAATGTGATTTATATCCTTGGGATTGCTGACCCGATCACTTACAAGCAACAGAGTGGCAAACTGACAACATGAGTAATTGTCGGCATCACGAGTGGGCAATTTGAAATCCATGGCTCCTTAATAAGTATATTGTTTACACATGTTACGTAAGCAATCAAATGAAATGTTAGACTTAAAATATAAACTGCACTGAAGTACATATTATGGAATGGTTCCAGTAATAGATTAGTGCAATCTATTCTCTATCATATAACCACAAACAAAAGTTTTACATGGAATGGATATCATTTACATTATAAAATGTGTCATAGTATATGGCTGTTCACGACAGAGCCTCAATGTCATTGTTTGAAACACAAACGAGTTTCAGAAACCTTGCATATATTATATCCTGAATAATAAACCGGAGATGGCAAAACATAGCTGTAACACTAGAAGAACTTCTGTTGACATCATAAACTTTGAGAGCAAAGTTTGTGTGATTTATGAATATCATCCCCAGTTCTTATACATTCTTCAACCTCTTTCCAGCATTTCTATAATTCTTTGATACACATACACACATTAATGATCTATTCTGTTTTAGGTAATGCCATCAGGAGGTTGTATCCTCCATTAGAACCATTATGTTTTTCTTACTATAACTAAACAGTGCTATTACAGGCTTTGTAGGATTATGACATGAGGGCTACGATAGCATCAACTGTTAAAAATAAGAGTTTTATTGAAAATTAATCCTTTTTTAAAATTCATTACGATTATAATTCTCTTGTATACAAAGAATTATCACATAGCATATTGGGGGTAATTTTAACTTTTGGCAATAGTGTAAAATGGGCAATATCGAATTGGCCGCCCACTATACATTTTTCCTGATTTTCTTTTCCATTGACTTACAATATTGTCAAAGATAAAATTAACTCCACTGTGTTTTAGAATGCATTGACAAATGTAATATTTCCAAAATAAATAAAAGATTAATAGCTGTACAGAACAGCTGTTCTTTCACTTTCATTTAATAGATTCTTTAAGATTTGTACATAATGACTAATTGCACTATTTACAGCACCTACTGCATGCGACACCTATAATTAGACATACTCACACAATATAGATCAAAACAATCATAAAATAGCCAGAAAATCATTCAAGCTTCACAGTTAAAGAAGAAAATTAATGAAATGGGTTGACATTAATTAAAACGTGATGAATGATACAGCAATAAACACAGAACAATAAATTGTATTTAAACTTGATAATGTGGAGGGTCAGCAACAGGAGTTAAGAAACTCAAAATTACGCAGCCTCCCGTCTGATAATGTGCCGACTTTAAGCAATTACAGATAATTGAACAATAGGAAGTGTGCTTGTGTGTGTTATGCAAGAAATGAAACTTGTTCCTGAGAAAATCAAAGGTATATTAATTTAAATGATTAGAATAGATAACTAACATGCATATGGTTTATGCATTCAGCTGAAATTCCTCTGGCAGCTACTTTAGTAGAAAAGTTAACGGGGGTCATTTTAACTTTTAGCGATAGGAAGATCAGGCGAGGTGTTTAATGAGCGGTCGATCCGATGTTGCCCTTTTCATGTCATCATCGAAAGGCAAAATTACCCCAATATGTTTAATAAATGAGTCAACGCCTCTTCCAGCAGAGAAAGGAATTTGAAAGCACACATTAAGCACTCATACATGAGTATCCCATGGTAAGGTCTGAGCATCAGTGTGATGCAATTTCGCTCTGCTTTTATATGCACTATAGCCCTAAAAGCAGTATTTTACTCAAGTAGTTTTGAGTCATTTCATGCCATCAAATAAATATGCACAAGTACACTGTCAGTGTGTACCTTTCCTATATAATTTTGCTTTAATGGATCTGAATTTCAGTCTGACACAAAGCAGGGAATGGGCTCACGTGGTACAGGCAAAATAAAGAGGCCATTTCCTCTCTGGAAAGTATGAACAGCATAAAATTAATATTTTTACTAAAGAAAATGACACTATTGGGATACATTATAAAATTACTAAAAAATGATTCCTGGCTGTATGCATTTCTGGAGGTGAAGCACTAAGTGTTGCAGTAGTCAAAGCAGGTGTGGCACCTGAAATTATGAGAATACTGCTGATAGTGCCTCAGCTGTCACATTAATATCTCTTCTGTCCACTCTCTTGAATCATCCATTGCAAACATCATGGGCTCGAATTTAGCAGGCCTGCGGGTTCCCAGCGGGTGGTCCTCCGGGAGCGTGGAAAACGCGGACGGCTAATCGTGTGCGTCCTCCACGCGATCGCGGGATAATTGGACCAATTAAGCCCTGCTTCCGGGTTCTGCGCTCCCCAGCTGCGTGCCAGCCGGCTGCTCATGTGCAGTACTGTCGACGCGATGTAGGAGCTCCAGTTAAAGGGGCAGTCTCCCAAAGCCCCTCCTGCTACAAGCAAGCGGTTTGAGACGATGGCTCAGCAAAGGGGAAAGGCTGCGCCCCGTTTTTCAGATCTGGCACTGCAGCTGATGCTGGAGGGCGTGAGGAGGAGGAGGGAAACACTCTTCCCAGAAGATGGACGCAAGTTCCCTGCCGCCGCAACCAGGAAGGCATGGGCAGAGGTGGCGGCGGAGGTGAGCAGCAGGGGCAACACCCCAAGGACTTGGGAGCAGTGCCGCAAGCGCTTCAATGACCTGACTAGGTCTGGCAAGGTGAGTACACCAACGCACCCTCCCACATCCCGTCCCCACCATCACGCCAAGCAGATCACAACCCCCTCCTGCACAGCCACCACTGCGCTCCATCAGCAATCCTCACAGCCACTCATTCACCATCCTCGCCGTGCACGCAAGTACCCACCGTCCCTGACCCCACCCGAACACTACCACACACCCCAATCCCCATGCAATGGGATGGGCACGTGGCCCACGCTTCCTCCCATCCGTTCCGCGCCACGCTCAACCCAACCACACCGATGCTCGATGCGTCTCACGATGCAAGACGCACCCACTCACACATCTGTGTTTTGCCTTCACAGGAGAAGAGAAGCAAGAATAGGGAAAGGGCACGCACCGGAGGTGGGCCGCCGCAAGTGGTGGAGCTCACCAACGCAGAGGTGGAGGCGCTCGACCTCGCCCGCACGCGACATTGCCTGTCGGTGGCCGATGGCGAGTGTGTCGCTGCCGAAACGGCCGGTAAGGGAAAGCTGACACTCAACACCCATGATCGCGAGTTACCGTCTCATCACCTGCCATCAGGCGCACTGTCAAGTTGGTCCACATGCCTCAAAGTGCCCTCTGTTCTCTTGCAGGTCCGTCTTTGGGTGAAGCGATCGTGGAGGGCGATTCCTCAGAGGACATGGCGGTCTCTGAGGGTGCATCGTCACATCAGAGCCAACCATCCACCAGCGCAGAGACACGCACCTCAGTGGGTCCCCCTCGCCAACTAGTTGGGGTAGCACTTGGTGAGTCACCGCGCACGAGTGAGCATGAGCAGACCCTGGTGGCAGGGGCAGCCGCGGAGGGTCCGCGACGGAGGGAGCACTCATCTCCAGGCTCTGCTCAGCCGGACCCAGATGCTGAACCCAGGGGACCACCAGTGAAAAGGAGAGTCGTCGAGGGCCACCAGCTAATTGCTGAGGTACTGGCAGAGGTGCCGCGCGCATTGTCCACAATAGCGCAGGCGATGGAGGAGTCCACCTCCTGCATGTGGGCATTGGTGGCGCAGGCACAGGAGGGTACCGGCGACACAGTGTCGCAGGTAGGTGCGGGACTGTCTGCGGTGGAGGACAGGCTGGCCTCCCTCGAGCGTCACGCACAGCTCCAGATCGAGTCCATGCAGGCCCTGACAACGTCTGTACGGATTCAGGGTGAGCAACATTCCGACGCCACCAACAGGCTGAGGGATACACTAGGGGTGGCCTTGCAAGGCCTCACACATGCCATCCAAACTGCCATCCAGCAGGGTGGAAGGGGTGATGTGGGCCGAGGCCAAGAGAGGGATGATGGTGACCGGGGACATGGAAGCGGGGACGCCTCTCAAGGCGTCCCCACGTCCCACCCGTCGCCCACCTCTCAACCAGTACCCGCAATGGTGCCTCCTCTCCAGGTGGCCGAGTCTGCCCCTGCCCCGGTCGCAGGAGGAGCAGTCTGTGGAGGTCCCGTCACGGGCACCGAAACCCAGGGGCCGTCCGCCAAAAGCATCTACCCGGTCAAGGCAAGAAGACGAGAAACCTGCCACTACCTCTGCTGGAGCCACAGGGGTAGCACCACGTAGGGGTTCCCGGAAAAGAATTGCAAAGGCCTTATAATCACAAAGGGAATACACCAGGGTGTTTATTATTTTGTACTTTGTTTCTTATATAATGTCACATTCCAGATATTAAATAGTCTATTCTCACCACTCCTGCCACCTCTCGTCCATTCTTCCGCGGCTTGTGCAATAGTTGCGTTCCGTGGAGGCCATCATGACGGCGAACACCTGCTGCCACCCATTGGGCACACTGCTGTGGGTGCAGGATTACTGGCAGCACTCTTCAGTGGAGGGGGCTGGTATGGCCGCTCGCATGTGCAGGTGAGGAGATGCGAGCGCCTCGCAGTGTCTGACTCTAGGAGAACCGTTGACGTATGAGTGCCTCCCTGGCCCGGCGACCATCCCGGTGAGTCGCGGCTCGGCGCATGGGTCGTCCAACATCCTCTGGCGCGTCCTCCTCCTCCACCTCCTCCTCCTCTTCCTCCTCGCCCTCGCCTTCCTCAATGTGGGTGGCGGGTGTGGATGGGGCCTCCTCCAGCGGCACCCCTCTCTGTTGGGCCATGTTGTGCAGGGCACAGCAGACAACTATGATTCGTCCCACTCTGAATGGTGTGTATTGCAGCGCTCCCCCAGAACGATCAAGGCACCTGAAGCGCATCTTGAGAAGCCCTATGGTCTGCTCAATTGTAGACCTGGTAGCAGTGTGGCTGTCATTGTACCGACGCTCCGGCTCGGTGATGGGGTTCCTCAGAGGTGTCATGAGCCACGTGTGGAGGGGATACCCCTTGTCGCCGAGGAGCCAGCCGTTGCCGGCGTTGGGTGCCTGCAGGATGGGCGGGACGGCGGACTCCCTGAGGACGAAGGCATCGTGGCAGCTGCCGGGGTATCTGGCGCACACGTGTAGGAATCTCTGGCGGTGGTCACAGATGAGCTGGGCGTTCATGGAGTGATACCCCTTCCTGTTGATGAACAGCCCTGGCTCATGCAGAGGTGCCCGTATTGCGATGTGGGTGCAGTCGATTACACCCTGCACCCGTGGGAAGCCGGCCATGGCATGGAATCCAACCGCCCTCTCCATCTGGCTGCGCTCGTCCATGGCGAAGTTGATGTAGTGGGAGGCCCTGCGGAACAACCCATCGGTGACCTGCCTTATGCACTTGTGTGCAGAGGACTGACAGACCCCGGTGATGTCCCCGGTGGCACCCTGGAAGGAACCGGATGCGAAGAAGTTGAGGGCAGTGGTGACTTTGACGGCGACAGGTAAGAAGATGCTGCTTGGTCCATCAGGGAGCAGCTCGTCGTTAAGGAGGCTGCAGATGTCGGCGACTACCTGGCGATTGACTCTGAGCCTCCGTATGCACTGCTCCTCGGAGAGGTCCATGAAGCTGAGCCTCGCTCTGTACACCCTGTGCGGAGGGTAGTGCCTCCTGCGACGCATCTCTCTCTGCGGTTGCCCTCCCTCCTGCTGTGCAGGTGGGTGTGCCGCAGCACCGTGTTGGGGGGCCCCACCTCTCCGAGGCGGACGGCGTGGACTGCGAGGTTGCTGGGGCTGGTCATCCTGTTCGTCCTCCGACGATGTCAACGCACCACCCATCTGGCAGGTGTTGGTGTGAGGGGTTGTGCAGGGTAGGTGGGTGGGTCCTCGGACTGGGGCTGCGGTTTCGTGTCGGTCTGTCCTCTGGCTTGGCGGGGGGTGGTGGAGGGCAGGGGTTGCCCTATGTGACGCGGTGGCCTCCTGCGTGGGTGAGGGCTCTCCCCCGTGGAACGCACCTTGGCACCTGCCAAAGGCTGCTGGCTGCAACACGCCTGGTTTGAAAGGTACTGTTTCCCCCAGTGTGGGAAACTGACTGCGTTGAACCTAAAATCCCACACTTCCTCTTTTGACAGCTGCTTCAGCTCATTAACTGACCACAACGAGCAAGTTAAGTACTCTCAAGTGGAACCCCGCTGGCTTTAATTGCCTGCGGGATTCCCACCAGCGGGGCTTGCGCGCGCAGCCCCGCACATCAGCGCGGTACCCGGAAGTGGCCGGGATTTCGTCGCGATCCGGTCACGTGACCGGATATCGGGATTTTCGGGGCCAACCCGCTGGAAACCCGCCGGAAACGCGATCGCAAAATCGAGCCCCATGTGTCATGCAAAGATAAGGGGGAGGGAAGACAGAAAATTATACTTAGTATGTATGACACAAAGATTGGACATGTCCCTGTGAAATTCAAAGTCACTACATTTTTAAAGTGAGGGAAAAAAAATGGAATCCTGATTCTCAGGAGAACATTACAACCTTAGAAAGAGAAGACTGTAGTTCAAATACACTTTTGTACATAACAAAATATTAATTACTGGAGCAAAATTACCATATGTTTTAGAGGGAGCATTAAAACTAGTACAGCATACTCCCTTTAAAACTGTAAATAGAAAATATTATATGTAGAGTTACATAGAGTCTACAGCACAGAAACAGGCCATTTGGTCCAACTTGTCTATGTCGGCGATTATGCTCCACACGAGCCCCCTCCCACCCCTCTTCTTCTAACCCTATCAGCATTTCCTTCTATTCCCTTTCTCCTTTGTGTGCTTATCCAGCTTCCACTTAAATGCATCTATGCTTTTTGCCTTAACTATTCCTTGTGATAGCGCATTCCACATTCTTACCACTCTTTGGGTAAAGAAGTTTCTCCTGAATTTTCTAATGGATTTATTAGTGATTATCTTACATTTATGACCTCTGGACATCCCCACAAGTGGAAACATTTTCTGTATGTCTACTCTATCAAACCCTTTTATTATCTTAAAGACCTCCATCAGGTCACCCCTCAACCTTCTCTTTTCTCGAGAAAAGATTCCCAGCCTGTTCAGCCTTTCCTGATAAGTATATCCTCAGTTCTGGTATCATCCAGGTGAATCTTTTTTGCACCCTCTCCAATGTATCTATATCCTTTTTATAATATGGAGACCAGAACTGTACACAGTACTCAAAGTGTGGTCTAACCAAGGTTCTATACAAGCTTAACATAACTTCTCTGCTTTTCAATTCCATCCCTCTAGAAATGAACCCCAGTGCTTGGTTTGCCTTTTTTCATAATGGCCTTATTAACCTGCCTCGCTACTTTTAGTGATTTGTGTATCTGTAACCCTAGATCCCTTTAGACTTTTATTATCCAAGCAGCTTGTGGCCTCCTTATTCATCCTATCAAAATGCATCACCTCACACTTATCTATATCAACTTCATTTGCCAATTACATTCCTATTCTGCAAGTTTATTAATGTCTTCCCCTATTTTGTCACATTCTTCCTTTACATAAACTACACCTCCCAATTTGGTGTCGTCTGCAAATTTTGAAATTGTACTTCCAATTCCCGAATCCAAATCGTTAATGTAAATTGTGAATAACAATGATCCCTGCACCTTTCCCTGTGGAACACCACTTCCCACTTTTTGCCAGTCTGAGTAGCTACCTTTAACCTCTACTCTCTGTTCTCTGCTTTGTAGCCAGCTGGCTATCCATTCTGCTACCTGTCCCCTGACTCCATATGCTCTGACCGTAGTCATGCTTCCACTATAAAGGCCTTATTGAAGGCCTTTTGAAAATCCAAATATATTACATCTACTACATTACCCTTGTCTACTCTTTTTGTTACTTCTTCAAAGAATTCAATAAGGCTGGTCAAGCATGACTTTCCCTTTTGAAATCCATGCTGACTGCTCTATTATATTTTCCGTTTCTAGATGTTTTTCTATTACATCTTTGAGTAAAGATTTCATTATCTTTCCTACCACAGACGTTAAACTAACTGGTCTTAGTTCCATGGACTTATTCTATCTTCTTTTTTAAATATAAGAATAATGGTAACTGTCAACCAGACCTCTGGCACTATTACCTTTTCTAATGAATTTTATATATATGTTATCTTTCTTAACTTCTCTTAATATGTGCGGATGAAATCCATCCAGACCATGGGTTTTATCCTCTCTAAGTCTGATTAGTTTATCAATTGTTTCCTCCCTTTCTATCTTAAATATGTTTTTTTTTTATCTCTTCTTCTAATGTCATACCCACCTTGTAAGTCTCCCTGGTAAATACTGAGGCAAAGTAACTATTCAATATTTCTGCCATTTTGCTGTCATTACCTGTGAGTTTATCTTGTGCATCCTTAATGGCCCTATCCCAATCCTGATTTTTACTTTGTTATTTATGAGTCTGTAGAATACATTACTATTTCTTTATATCACTCAATAATTTAATTTCATAGTTCCTCTTTGCTTTCCTAACTTCTTTGTATTCCCTTTTGCCATCCTTGCCTTTATTGTCTATGTAATTAGCGTATGCCTTTTTTTTAGTTTCAGTTTTACCCTTATCTCTTTATTCATCCATGGTGTTGCATTATTGGCTAGTTTGTTCTTGTTTTTCAGCGGAATATATTTCTCCTGAACCCTATTGATCACTGTTTTAAATATTTCCCACTGCTGTTCTATTTCTTTGTCTGTCAACAGTTTTTCTTCCAGTTTACCTGCTCTAGTTCCATTCTCACTCCTTCAAAATTTGCTTTTTTCCAATCTATTACTTTGGTCTTTGTCTTACTTATGTTTTTCTCAATCATTATTTTAAACCTTATTATGTTACAATCGCTACTGCCTAGATGTTCCCCTACCCATACTTGTCTTATCTGCTCTGGTTAATTTCCAATTACTAGATCCAGTAGTGATTCCTCTCTTGTTGGGCTTTTTACGTTGTGGGTAAGAAAGTCATGTATACACTGTAAAAACTCCTTCCCCTTTTTGCCAGTTTATTTGGAGGTAGTTGAAATCTCCCATGATTATTATTCTATGCCTTTTACTCATTTCATAGATTTGCCTACATATTTCTTCCTCCACTTCTCTTCCACTATTAGGTGGTCTGTAGAATACCCCTATTAACATGATCAATCCCTTCCTATCCTTTATCTCAATCCATATGCATTCTGTTTCTCTCCCAATGTTACTTATGTCCCTTTTTTCTACTGCCATTATGTTATCTCTAATTATTACAGCTACCCCACCCCCCTTCTTCCTTCACTATCCTTTCTAAATACGTTATATCCTGCAATACTTAACTGCCAGTTCTGTTCTTTATTAAGCCATGTTTCAGTTATCCCTGCTACATTTGGCACCTTGCTATGAATTATTTCCTCCAGTTCCCCGTTTTGTTTTGGATGCTGTCCACAATGCTGTACAGGCAATTTAATTTGTTTTTATTAATTGTTCCATTCATTTTATTTCTAACAGTCATTTTATACTTATGTTCTATAACCGTATCTGTTCCCTGGCTGTTTATGTTATCCTTATTCTATACCTTGGTCTGACCTTCACTCTCATTTCCTATTTCTTTTATCGTCAGGCTTATGTTGTTTTCACCAGATCCCACCCCCATCTTAGTAGTTTAAAGTCCTATCCACAGCACTATTTATACACTGATCCCATTCCGGTTCAAATGGAGCCCGTCCCAGTGGTGCAGCTCCTTTCTGTCCCAGTACTGGTGCCAGTGTCCCATGCCCCTCCTTTCCACACCAGTCTTTCAGCCATGCATTCACCTTCCTGATCTGTCTATCCCTATGCCAATTACCGTGTGGCTCAGGAAGTAATCCCAAGATTACCATCCTTGAGGTCCTATTTTCTAATTTAGTTCCTAACTTCTGATATTCCCTTAGCAGTACCCCCTCCCGATTCTTCCCTATGTCATTGGCCCCGACATGGACCATAGCAATAGACAATACTATTATAAACAGAGCCACAATCAGGTGACAGATGAATGCAGTTCTAATGAAAAGCATTGAGACTTTACAAAAATAATAAGGAAAAGTAGAATCCACTGCATCTCAAAATGACAACATAAATATTAATCTGTCTGTTTAACCAAGATCAACATGTTGAACTCTTCCTTTTTAAGTATTATTTATTTCTTTACTTTATTCAATTTTTTTCATTATTTAAATACTGCAAAATTTAAAGTGAAAGCATAATCAGATGCAACCTGCGAATAGGCACTTCAGCCTAGATTTTCCAGTCTGGTTCGCCAGGTGTACAAGTATAAATTGGAAGAACCCCAATGGCAAAGTGGGTGGCGGTCCAAAATGCCAGACCTCCAGTCACTTTGCATAATGCTGGGGGCCAGGAAAAAGCAAAAGTAGGGTACAGGAGGCACCCACCTCAAGCACATAGGAGGTTCACTAAAACATTTAGAGAAGGCACTGAAAGCCCTGCACACCATTACTAATGTCCTTCACGCATGGAGGATACTCAGTGGTGTTTATTCCCACGAATAACGGGCATCCAGGATTGTTCATGCAAGTTCTTCCTTTCTTATTTTAAAGAATCAGTTGCGAGCATTAGTTCATTTAAAGGGTAAATTGATACAGCAGCTTGAAAGACATTGGCTACCTAGGCCCTAAACTCTGGAATTCCTTCCCTAAACCTCTCCGCCTCTCTTCTCCTTTAAGACGCTCCTTAAAACCTCTCTCTTTGACCAAGCTTTTGGCGACCTGTCCTAATATCACCTTATGTGGCTCGGTGTCAAATTTTGTTTGATAATGCTCCTGTGAAGCGCCTTGGGATGTTTTACTATGTTAAAGGCACTATATAAATGCAAGTTGTTGTTGGTTTTTCTTCATTTTCTTGGTTTTTTCCTCCTGCTGGAACTTAGATTCTCAGAAGCCTTTGTGCCAATTGTTCTAATTTTTTAACCTCAGTACCATTACTGGCACCAATGAATTGCTGAATGGGAGTTTCCCAATCTGATATGTTTTGAAGAAGGAGAGGAGGACCAACAGAGGGATAGCAGGCAGGTCAGGCGACCCAAGAAGTGCTTTATACTGATACCCACACATCCGCAAAACTCACTTCGGCAGACGATTAGTGCATACGGAGGCTAGTTAGATGTCAGGACTAACTTTATTACTAATATTAGATGGGGACAATTAAAATGGGGGGGGGGGGCAAAAATTCTGTAAGGCTTTTGGGAGGCAGGGAAGATGGGGCAGAGATCTGGCATAATGGGTCTCCTCCCCATCACTACACCAGGGGATTGCCAATTCCCCATTCGTAGGGAAGAGGAAAAATCTTCCCTTCTGTTCATGATGCTACTGGAGTGCACAATCACATTGCTGGTAATGAGGTAATTCTACACAAAATATCTGTTCTCAGGTTGCCTCTATCAGTATTAAAATCAAAGGGTGACAGAAACACAAGTAAGAGTTCAAGGGATAAGCTTCCTATTTTTAACAACAGTAAAAATGACAGAAATGCCAGGAGCAGCACCAGGCGTACCTAAAAATGAGGTGCCAACCTGGTGAAGCTACAACTCAGGACTACATGCATGCTAAACAGCGGAAGCAACATGCTATAGACAGAGCTAAGCGATTCCACGACCAACGGATCAGATCAAAGCTCTGCAGTCCTGCCACATCCAGTCGTGAATGGTGGTGGACAATTAAACAACTAACAGGAGGAGGAGGGTCTGCAAACATCCCCATCCTCAATGATGGCGGAGTCCAGCACGTGAGTGCAAAAGACAAGGCTGAAGCGTTTGCAACCATCTTCAGCCAGAAGTGCCGAGTGGATGATTCATCTCTGCCTCCTCCCGATATCCCCACCATCACGGAAGCCAGTCTTCGGCCAATTCGATTCACTCCACGTGATATCAAGAAACGGCTGAGTGCACTGGATACAGCAAAGGCTATGGGCCCCGACAACATCCCAGCTGTAGTGCTGAAGACTTGTGCTCCAGAACTAGCTGCGCCTCTAGCCAAGCTGTTCCAGTACAGCTACAACACTGGCATCTACCCGACAATATGGAAAATTGCCCAGGTATGTCCTGTCCACAAAAAGCAGGACAAATCCAATCCGGCCAATTACCGCCCCATCAGTCTACTCTCAATCATCAGCAAAGTGATGGAAGGTGTCGTCGACAGTGCTATCAAGCGGCACTTACTCACCAATAACCTGCTCACCGATGCTCAGTTTGGGTTCCGCCAGGACCACTCGGCTCCAGACCTCATTACAGCCTTTGTCCAAACATGGACAAAAGAGCTGAATTCCAGAGGTGAGGTGAGAGTGACTGCCCTTGACATCAAGGCAGCATTTGACCGAGTGTGGCACCAAGGAGCCCTAGTAAAATTGAAGTCAATGGGAATCAGGGGGAAAACTCTCCAGTGGCTGGAGTCATACCTAGCACAAAGGAAGATGGTAGTGGTTGCTGGAGGCCAATCATCTCAGCCCCAGGACATTGCTGCAGGAGTTCCTCAGGGCAGTGTCCTAGGCCCAACCATCTTCAGCTGCTTCATCAATGACCTTCCCTCCATCATAAGGACAGAAATGGGGATGTTTGCTGATGACTGCACAGTGTTCAGTTCCATTCGCAACCCCTCAAATAATGAAGCAGTCCGAGCCCGTATGCAGCAAGACCTGGACAACATCCAGGCTTGGGCTGATAAGTGGCAAGTAACATTCGCGCCAGATAAGTGCCAGGCAATGACCATCTCCAACAAGAGAGAGTCTAACAATCTCCCCTTGACATTCAACGGCATTACCATCGCCGAATCCCCCACCATCAACATCCTGGGGGTCACCATTGACCAGAAACTTAACTGGACCAGCCATATAAATACTGTGGCTACGAGAGCAGGTCAGAGGCTGGGTATTCTGTGGCGAGTGACTCACCTCCTGACTCCCCAAAGCCTTTCCACCATCTACAAGGCACAAGTCAGGAGTGTGATGGAATACTCTCCACTTGCTTGGATGAGTGCAGCTCCAACAACACTCAAGAAGCTCGACACCATCCAAGATAAAGCAGCCCGCTTGATTGGCACCCCATCCACCACCCTAAACATTCACTCCCTTCACCACCGGCGCACTGTGGCTGCAGTGTGCACCATCCACAGGATGCACTGCAGCAACTCGCCAAGGCTTCTTCGACAGCACCTCCCAAACCCGCGACCTCTACCACCTAGAAGGACAAGAGCAGCAGGTACATGGGAACAACACCACCTGCACGTTCCCCTTCAAGTCACACACCATCCCGACTTGGAAATATATCGCCGTTCCTTCATTGTCGCTGGGTCAAAATCCTGGAACTCCCTTCCTAACAACACTGTGGGAGAACCGTCACCACACGGACTGCAGCGGTTCAAGAAGGCGGCTCACCACCACCTTCTCGAGGGCAATTAGGGATGGGCAATAAATGCTGGCCTCGCCAGCGACACCCACATCCCATGAACGAATAAAAAAAAAATTAGCAGCCCATATATTGCCAATACAGCCCATTCCCTCTGCTGGCCAATAAAATTACTCCTGTGCCATTCTGGCTTGCAGCAAAAAACTAAGAAGTTCCTTTTTGAAGATAGAAGCAAGAAAAAAAGCATTATTTACTGAATGCAGTGTTGCTGGTAGAAGTGAAGGGTTACTAGCAGGGTCAACTTTGGGCTGGCAGATCATATCACTACCAAAACCCACTGACTTCATGGCTGGGAGGCGATGGTACAGAAGGGCTGGTAATGCTGCCCCTGCAAAGAGCTGCTCTTTAGATGCTGTGCACACCTGTATCTCATTAGCAGATTTTAGAGGTATTCAAAATCATGAAGGGTCTAG
Source organism: Heptranchias perlo (assembly GCF_035084215.1). NCBI lineage: Eukaryota > Metazoa > Chordata > Chondrichthyes > Hexanchiformes > Hexanchidae > Heptranchias > Heptranchias perlo. Next base: position 73,972,864 of record NC_090331.1, on the reverse strand, counting down.
ACAGAGTCGATAGAGAGAAACTGTTCCTATTGGCGGAAGGGTCAAGGACCTGCGGGCAAAGATTTAAGGTGATTGGCAAAAGAACCAAAAGGTGACATGAGGAAAAACTTATTTTTTTTTACACAGCAAGTGGTTAGGATCTGGAATGCACTGCCCGAGGGGGTGGTGGAGGCAGATTCAATCATGGCTTCCAAAAGGGAACTGGATAAGTACTTGAAAGGAAAAAACTTGCAGGGCTGCAGGGACAGGGCGGGGGAAGTGAGACTAGCTGGACTGCTCTTGCATAGAGCAGGCGCGGACTCGATGGACCGAATGGCCTCCTGCCGTGCTGTAATCTTTCTATGATTCTAGTGGTGCTCCCACGCAAAGCACATGATATATTGGGAACAACATATGGGTCAGGAGCCTGAATGTTGGGTGCTACCATAAAATCAGTGAAAGGCAACTAACCATGCATGAAGCACTGACAATTTTTTTTATGTGGTGGGTGCTTAAGTCCCTTTGCAGGATTTGGCCGTTTACAAGCCAAAAAAAAAGGGCCCTACATGAAAGAGGGCCACATAGGGAGAATGTTTTATTGCCTACGACAGGCCTCTCCTGAAGCGCTGCACAGGTGCTCCAACTCTATTATGGGGGCCCCGTAATTTTCATGGGATTTGGGGCCTTGATGAGCCTTGTGCACAGTTGGCGCGCAGGTTCCTTGTGCCTTCGGCACTTCCTGTCTGAATTGTCCTGTGTTCAGAGCATCGATGCTTCATAGACGTTTGTGACCAGTCATTTATCAGTCCCAGAGTATCAATGCTACGTCCCAAAATTGAAAAATATTTTAAAAAATTTAGAAGAAATTTGGTGACTAAAAAAAAAAATCACAACTAGAAAAAGTACTGCACGACATAATACAGAGAGATCTTTTTGGTCAGGCATTTGGGTTAGAAGCATTATGTTGCTATAGACGCAGCTGACAAAGATGATCTGCCTTAAAGGAAAAGAAAACAAGTGAGTGAAGCTGTCATCTCAAAGACGTACCATATAAAGAGAAGAGTTCTGCAATTGTGAATGAATGAGTAGTTAAGCTGTGGAAACTGGTTGCAGGAAAGAGCTGAGTACTTTGTGCACAAATGTTAGCATAATTAATATATTTATAAAATTGAGGAAGGCATGTAATATTTTAATTCCTACATGGCTTGTGTAGAATTATAACTGACAAAACGGAACCATAAGAGAAGTTGCAGGAGCTACTATGGAAAGTAAATGCAGATATGTAAATAAACATATGCAACATTGTTAGCCGTGGCTCAGTGGTAGCCCAGTCTTGCCCGAGTCAGAAGATTGTGGGTTGAATCTCCACTCCAACGACTTAAGTACATAATCTAAGTTGACACTTCAGTGCAGAGGTGCCATCTTTCGTTTGAAACGTTAAATTGAGACCCCTCTCAGGTGGAATTAAAACCATTTGAAGAAGAGCAAGTTCTCCTAGTGCCATGCCTAATATTTATCCACCAAACATTATCACTAAAACCCCCAAAACAACATCACAAACAGATTATCAGGTCATAATCTCATTGCTGTGTGGGATCTTGCTGTGTGCAAATTGGCTGTCTCATTTCCCTACATTGCATCAGTGACTACATTTCAAATGTAATTCACTGGCTGTGAAGTGTTTTCGGATGTCCTGAGGTCATAAAAGTGCCGATAAAAAATGCAAGTTTTTCTTTCTTTCAAAGTACAATCTCTATTCCATAATATGAAATATAAGTGATCTTGCTTCTGTGTGTTACAGGCTTAGGTGGTGTGCAATGCCTGGAAATGGGTGGTGGCCAGTACCAAGAGTAACCCCTATACCACTGGAAAGAGTGCATGATGAAATCTATTGGGCCTGAAACGCTCACTGGATTTAGGCCCACAAACAGATGTGCATTTGTGTAGCAGTGATGCCTAATAAGACGACAGTAAATGCACTCACCCTTCAAATGCACACAAGCTCACTTGTACATGAATGGTACTGGTATGATTGCAAGTACATTGCAGCATACTTGCCACTGCTTACTTCTCACCTTGTGCTTCACACCACCACAGGCACCACCCATCCACTTTCACAGAGTCCTATAAGCACAAGTACCTTACTTTTGCAACAACAGCACAGATCTCCCAGTAATAGTAACAAAGCACAGATGCAACCAAAGCAGCCTTCAGTCAGGGCAGCAGAGGGCAATAGAGGATGTTGCAACATATTATGGGCACAGAAAGGTTACATGACTCTAAAGAGCAAAATTTGAATGCATCAATAGATGCTCTGCAAGAGAGTATGACTCAGACGTCCATCAATAGAGGCTGACTTGCTTGAAGCTTACAGAAGAGGTTAGTGCCTGCACATGTAGCTGCTCTGGATGTCAGTGTGCAGGAAGCAATCAAGACCGGCTTCAAACGTCTTGGTGGTGCAAGTGGCAAGCCTCGGACAAAATGCAGCAGCTGTCGTAGCCACAAGCTGAAGAACAGCTTGAGTCACTTTCCTCTTATTTGCAGAACAGAATGTTGTGATTGTTAATTCTGCCGATGGGACTCCAGTTAAGCTAGACTTTTGAGCAAGTGTTCCGTATTCACAGCTTCAAATCGTTCCAAGGAAGGGCAACAGGACTGGAGCAGAGCCTCAAGGACTGCTTGTACACAGAGGCAGCAAGCCTTCTTCATTAGATAGCCCTCAGGTTGAAAGAAATATATCTGTGGTCACACCCTTGGGTTGGGAAGCAAGTAGAGGTAGAGGCAGTGAAGAGAGAACACCCATTAGGAGTAAGTACCACAGAAGGTTAGCACAAAGAAAGCATTCACATTCAAAACTTGGCACTGTTCCCCCCGCCCCGGTCTTTGGCACATACTAGGACCCGCATTTCCTCTACACTGTATACCACAGTTACAAAAGGGACACAAATCAAGGTCTCTTTGGATATGTTTATCCAACAGTGTAGATTTTCCAAGCCCTCACACATGGTGAGATACCTTGCATGCCACGAGCATGTATTGGAAATCATGAGCCTGTTGCCTGCGATTTTCCAATGTTTGCTCACACAACTCAGAACATGTTGGCCTGACTGAATAATACTTGACTGACAATTTATATTCCATTTAGATTATAGTTTCTGTTGGCATCTATGTATTTTTTATGTGTTACATAGAGTACTTAAAATATTAGGCCCGATTTTCCTGTGAAAATAACAGCGAGGCTAACATGGCTCACCATTCTGTGTAAATGGTGGAGCAGCTTCCAGCAACCACACAGTTAAACGCAGAAATCCGGAAGTTGCTGTACCAGATACAACCCTCCTCTGTAAGGTGCGCGAGAACGGCAGCTCACTATCTGGCTCACTGTTCATATGAATGGAATGAAAACTTACACTTCCTGGTTCAGACGCTGTGTGGCTTATTAACAGATGCTTCAATCTGATTGGTTAAGGGGATATACCGTTGCTTGCCCCAGTCACACAGGTGTCAGATGCCTTGTAGAGGGCGCTGCGTTGTATTGAGCGCCCCATGAGAGGAACTTGCTGTGCAAATGCCCATGTAAAGTCAATGGGCAAGTGCAAGTCTAATGAACGGCAGGTGCCGTTCGTTCGCCACTCACAGGAAAATATGGCCCATTATAATCAACGTTGGATTAGGGATTTACCAAGATAGTTTAACAACAACATCCCAGTGGTGCGGTCTGGATAGAGATGGCACCATTATGGCTGCAGCTTTCAGTGAGGTAGTGTGCAGAACTCTGTTCAGAGTGGCATTGGTATTGGAATGGAAATGCTGGAAGGAATGCTGAGTGGTGTGATTTTTTTTAGTGTGTGTGTTTCATATTCAATGACATTCCATGTTGATATGGAAATGCTGAGGGGAAGTATTCTAAGTGGCATGTTACATCTTTGTCTCATAAATTGGCATTCTGTGTTGCCACTGGAAGCACTGGAATAAAGTAATGTGCTATGCTTTTATGTCTGTGATGGGCAGTAGAGAACCATTGGTTATTGTGGTAGTTTGCCCAATACAAAATCAAATCAAAATCATATCCAACAGGTTTACAGACCTGAACCATGGTATAGTTTAATTTAAAACTTGTAAAAAAGCTAGGGTAATCAAAGTGTTAAGGATTGGGCTGCATGGCCTGACTATAAATCGCCCTTTTCGTTTGAAAAATCAATTTGTTACCCTATTATTAAACACACTCTTTTAACTCCCACATACCAGTTGCAATTTGTGAGAAAGCCAAAAGAAATAGCAACTGACTCATAACATCATGTATCATGCTGTATGTGCCAGTGATTTGTTCCTACTCAGTTTAAGTGATATATTTTTTAGAGAGATTTACTGTCCAAAAAAAGTGAATTATTGAAGGTTGCAACGTGTTGCTTCTCCATGAAATTAACTTTTAAGATAGAGCGCATCTCACTAACGTGCCAGAAAAGATCTTAGTCACTTGAAGCAAAAAGTATCTCGAAGGAAAGAATAGTAGCACTGGGTTGCAAATTAATTATCTGATTAGAAATTGTGACCAAGGAGGAAGAGAACAAGAAAAAAATAAAACAAAAAAACCCTCCACATTAATTAAAAAGTTAAAATCAAACAAGTCACAGTTACTGGACACAAACAAGAAGGAAAGTAACTCTGGAATCAGATGCAATGGCAAATACCATCTTTTTCTTCTGTGTGATGAAGCTTGGATGGATTCCTTCGACCGGAGCGCCATTTACCAAGACGCTTGAAGAAGTTCTCCTCTTCATCTCGTCCGTCCTCCAGGCCCTCACCTTCAGAGAGCTTCACTGCACTATTAAACTTCACCTGTATACAATAATATTATAAAGCAATTATTAAGTATTTGTTCTCTTCCAGAATTTTATTCACCAAAAGAATTAATTTCTAACATGTGACAGAAATACATCCCTAATCCTGTACTCAAGACTTTCCAAAGTCGCAGTTGAATTAACATGACCCCCGCTCCCCACCCCCCCCAATATGTGCAGAAATAAATTAGGGTCTTGAGGGATAAATGTTGGTCGGGACAATGGGAGAAATCCCCTGCTCTTCTTCAAATAGTGCCTTGGGATCTTTTACATCTACCCGAGAAGGCAAACAGGGCCTCGGTGTAATGCCTCATCCAAACAACGACACCTCTGATGGAGTGCTGCACTCCATCAGTACTCCACTGAAGTGTCATCTTAGATTATGTGCTCAAGTCTCCAGAATGGGGCTTGAACCCACATTCTTCTGACTTACAGCCAAGAGTGACACCACTGAGCCAAGGCTGACACTTGATATTGAAATAAAAGGGTAAAAATTCTAATGATGGCATTAGTAGAGCAGAAATGGAGTGTGGAAAGACTTCTGCCTAACTGAACTTCCAATTCTGCCCAATTTATGTAGTCATGGCGAGTTCCTATCAATAATGTGGGTGGGGCTTGGGAGCTAGCACATGTAAGGCCAACATTTGGGAGTGCTAATGCAATTATTTAAAGGTCTGCAACTGCTATTCAGAGCAGAGCTGAACCAGCAGTAGTATCTTGCACCATGCTTGAGACTTTCTTCCCTGGAGAGTAGGAGGTTTAGGGGTGATCTTACAGAAGTCTATAAAATAATGAGGGGCATAGATAAGGTAGATAGTCAAAATCTTTTCCCAAAGGTAGGGGAGTCTATAACGAGGGGGCATAGATTTAAGGTGAGAGGGGAGAGATACAAAAGGGTCCAGAGGTGCAATTTTTTCACTCAAAGGGTGGTGAGTGTCTGGAACGAGCTGCCAGAGGCAGTAGTAGAGGCGGGTACAATTTTGTCTTTTAAAAAGCATTTGGACAGTTACATGGGTAAGATGGGTATAGAGGGATATGGGCCAAGTGCAGGCAATTGGGACTAGCTTAGTGGTATAAACTGGGCGACATGGACATGTTGGGCCGAAGGGCCTGTTTCCATGTTGTAAACTTCTATGATTCTATGCTCACCTGATTTAGCAACTCACACTGCTATACTGTCCCAGGGAGATGGTGACCTTCCAGTGTTTTGGTCAAGTGGAAGTTTTCATGTGTGAATCCAACCAGTTAGAATTAGAATCACAGAATGATGCAGCACACAAGGAGGCCATTCGGTCCATCATACCTGTGCTGGCTCTTTGAAAGAGCTAGCTAATAAGTCCCATTCCCCTGCTCTATCCCCATAACCCTGCAAATAATTCAGGTTATTATTGAATCTGCTTCCAACATGCTTTCAGGCGGTGCATTCCAGATCATAACAACTAGCTGCGTAAATTATTTTTTCCTCATGTCTCCTCTGGTTCTTTTGCCAATTACCTTAAATCTGTGTCCTCTGGTTACCGCCCTTCTGCTCCTTATTTACTCTATCAAAAACAGTCATGATTTTGAACACCTCTATCAGATCTCCCCTTAGCCTTCTCTGCTCTAGAACAACCCCAGTTTCTCTAGTCTCTCCACGTAACTGAAGTCCATCATCCCTGGTGCCATTCTAGTAAATCTCTTCTGCACCCTCTCTAAGGCCTTGACATCCTTCCTAAAGTGTGGTGCCCAGAATTGGACACAACACTCCAGCTGGGGCCTAACCAGTTTTATAAAAGTTTTGCATAACTTCCTTGTTTTTGTATTCTACGCCCCTATTTATAAAATAGCCAAGGATCCTGTATGCCATTTTAACAGCCTTCTCAATTTGTCCTGACACCTTCGAAGACTTGTGTACGTACACACTCAGGTCTCTCTGTACCTGCACCCCCTTTAAAATTGTGCCATTTAGTATATATTACCTCTCTTCATTCTTCCTACCAAAATGAATTACTTCACACTTCTCTGCGTTAAATTTCATCTACCATGTGTCTGCCCATTTCACCAGTCTATGTCCTCCTAAAGTCTGTTACTATTCTCTTCTATGTTTACTACATTTCAGAGTTTAGTGTCATTAATATATATCAAAAAGAGCAATGGTTCCAACACTGACACCTGGGGGACACCACTGTATACTTCCCTCCAGTATGAAAAACAACCATTCACCATTACTTCTGCTTTCTGTCCCTTCGCCAATTTTGGATCCACGCAGCCTCTGCCCCTTGAATTCCATAGGCTTCAATTTTGCTAACAAGTCTATTATGAGATACTTTATCAAACACCTTTTGAAAGCCCATACACATATCAACCGCACTACCCTCATCAATCCTCTCCGTTACTTCATTAAAAAACTCAATCAAGTTAGTCAAACATGATTTGCCTTTAACAAATCCGTGCTGGCTTTCATTTATTAAATCATACTTTTCCGATCATTGAGTCCCAGATTATTGTCTCTAAAAGTTTCCCCACCACCAACGTTAGGCTGACTGGCCTGTAGTTGCCGTGTTTATCCCTCTCCCCTTTTTTGAACAGGGATGTAACATTTGCAATCCTCCAGTCCTCTGGCACCACTCCTATATCTAAGAAGGATTGGAAGATTGTGGCCAGAGCCTCCGCAATTTCCACCTTTACTTCCCTCAGCAACCTAAGATGCATCCCATCATGACCAAGTGACTTTTCTACTTTGAGTGCCGCCAACCGTTTTAATACCTCCTCTTCATCTATTTTTATCCTATCCAATTTCTCTACTACCTCCTCCTTTACTGTGACATTGGCAGAATCCTCTTCTTTAGTGAAAACAGATACAAAGAACTCATTTAGTACCTCAGCCATGCCCTCTGCCTCCACAAGAAGATCTCCTATTTGGTCCCTAATCGGCCCCACCATTCCTTTGACTACCTGTTTACCATTTATATGTTTATAAAAGAATTTTGGGTTCCCTTTTATGTTACCTGCTAATCTATTCTCATACACTCTCTTTGCCCCGCTTATTTCCTTTTTCAGTTCTCCCCTGTACTTTTTGTCTTCAGCTTACTTCTCAACTGAATTATGAACCCGACATTTATCCTCCTTTTTCTGTTTCTTTTTAATCTCTATGTCTTTAGTCATCCAGGGAGCTCTAGCTTTGGATGCCTTTCCTTTCCCCCTCGTGGGAATGTGTCTAGTCTGTACCCAAACCATAACCTCTTTGAAGGTCTCCCATTGCTCATTTACTGTTTTATCTGCCAATCTTTGACTCCAATCCACCTGGGCCAGGTCCCTTTTCAACTCACTGAAATTAGCCCTCCTCCAGTTAAGCATTTTCACATTATATTTTTCCTTAATTCTAACCAAATAGATTGTGTCTTTGACTCTTCAACTACATCATCCCTTTCGACTGCTGTAACAGTACCTTTGATCAATCCTTTTTTTCCTTCCCTATCTTTCCTGAATACATTATAGCCAGGAATATTAAGTGCCCATTCCTTCCCTTGTTTGAGCCAGGTTTCTGTCATTGCCACTTTATCATAATCCCACGTGGCTACTTGTGCCTGCAGCTCACCAACCTTATTTACCACGCTCTGTGCATTTATGCACATGCACTCTAAAGCCATCTTAGTCTACCTCACATTTCCGCTATCTGATCCCTCCTATTTCTGAACTACTCTTCATTCTAATGCTGTTTGTCTCTCCCAGTCCTCTGTGCACCTTGTATCTCCTCTCTAATGCTTCATCCTGATGCCCTTCCTCTGTCAAGTTAGTTTAAACCCTCCTCCACAGCACAGGTTAATCTCCCCGTGAGGTCATTGGTCCCAGCCCTGTTGAGGTGCGACCTGTCCATCTTGTACCGGTCCCTCCTGCCCCAGAACTGGTCCCAATGCCCCAGCAATCCGAAGCCCTCACTCATGCATGACTGCTCCAGCCACATGTTAACCTGTCTTATCTTACTGCTGCTATATTCACTTACTCGTGGCATTGGGAGTAATTCAGAGATTACTACCTTTGAGGTCCTGCTCTTTAACTTCCTCCCTAGCTGCTGAAACTCTGTCTGTAGGACCTCAACCCTTTTCCTACCTATATCATTGGTTCCAATATGGACCACGACTTCTGGCTATTCCACTCCTCCCCCGCCCCCCAACAAAATGTTCTGCACCTGTTCAGAGATGTTCTTAACCCTGGCACCAGGGAGGCAACACACCATGCAAGACTCATGGTGGTTGCAGAAATGCCTGTCTATCCCCCTGACTATCGAATCCCCTATGACCGCTACATTTCTAAACTTTGCTGTGCCCCCCTGTGCAGTCATTTGTCCCATGGATGTGCTGTAGACTGCAGTCCCCCAAGGTGTCATTACCCTCACCGGTATTCAGCACTGAAAACCGGTTTGAGAGTGCCACACACCCAGAGGATTCCTACACTGCCTGCCTTTCTACCCTGCCGGTTGGCCACCCACTTACTATCCTCCTGAACTTTCTGTAGCTGTGCGGTGACCTCCCTGAGCTTGCATTCGAGCAACTGGAGGCATTTCCTGCACACGCGGTTATCCTGGACACGAGGTGTCCTGGAGTCCCACATGGCACAAAAATTGCAGGCAACAGGTCTCAGCTGTCCCATCATTTTGCTTAAAAGTCTATCTACTTACATTATATATATTTATATATATATACATATGTCTCATGTTTTTATTTATATATATATATAAAAAAAATGTTTAGTTTAGTATCCCTTTACTCCTATTTATTTATTATTTATGTACATCAGATTTCTATTTAATACAATTCTGATCTCTTTAATGTTGGTGTCCTCTACTTAGTTCATTTTAATTTTATCCCCTTAGATCTAATTAATTACTCTGATTATTTATATATTTACTGTTGCCCCTTGGTTTAAATTACTTAGCACCTCCTTCCCCTCTGCACCGAATTCCCACTTTCACCAAATTCCCATCATCACTCTGTTTAACAAGCCACTCCGTTTAGCAGATTCACCCAACTCTCACCAAGCTCTGTGCCCATATTTCAACTATCCACATCAAGTATCCACGCATGCACTTCTAGTGGATGTTGGCGGATATCCAAGAGCAGGAACCCTGGATAATTTTTTCCCCTCCGTAGCCCAAGGACTTTGAGGTCAAATGTAGTATACCCACTGCTGGCTGGTTGAAAGTGGCTGACTTATCACAGACCAGGGATGGAACATGGGATCTTCCTGGTCAGTATACCTCACCATACAACACATTTACCTATTGAACCATGGGGCCAGTTTCACTCAAGCTTTCTTTATTTACATTCAACACGAACGAAAGAAAGAAACAAAAGCTTAAAATAATGGCGATAGTTTTATTTGAATAGCCATCTATGGGAATATAGCAAATATGTCAGAAATGTCATAAATAACTAGGGCAATTATACTCCATGTACAGTATGGTAAGTGGAATCACAAGTGTAACATTTGGTTTAATTTTACACAAGAGATTATTTAAGTGCCAAACATCATCTAATGTCCACTTTTGCCATCTATTACTGCATCAGTTAGTCATAGCTGCTGAGTGCGCAGTCACAACATTCTAGAATGACAACATCTATAACCAGTTTAGAAAATAACAACATAAGTTAAATGTACCCTGATAGTTTGAAAACTTTCTATCATGTTGGACTGCTAAATGCTGGTAATACTGTAACTCCCACTGTCACTATTCGCATTTGAATAAACTCGTAAATCACAACAAGTGAAAAAGGTTTCTAATTGCCGGAAGCAATTATAGTCCATTCTGACAAAATTGTTCTTCTGCTTACATAACACTACCACACTTAAACAGATTTTCAATGAATCTTAAGATGGCAGCACACATTCAAAAGGTAATTCTTTTTAAAATCTACTCAGGATTTTTGTAATATCAATAAATTGAGAAATGTCTTTAACATATGCATTCCTAAACCATGGGCCAATTTGGATACCTACAAGAAAGCAAAGCTGCATGCAGCTCAGCTGTACATGTTTATGTTGAGCTACTGCAGCATAAAGTTAACTTCTAAGCACCCATAGGCAAATGCTTAAGACATCAACTGATAGGAATTACAAATATATGTTTGCCTACATAACAATGGCATCAAAAGTAATTAATTGATTGTAGAGCACTTTGGGATATCCTGTGAATGTGATAAGGTGCTATATAAAAGCAAGCTCTTTCGCCACCTGGCATGCATTATAAATAAAAAGTCAATTAAAGCAATGCTGATTCCATTAAATGTACAAAAATCACTCTCTGCACCTTTGAACTCTGCCGTATAAATGATAGTCTGTCCACAGAGCTTATGTCCAGGAGGTCTTCAACACCATCTGCTAACCCCGAAAGTGAAGAGCGCTTCAGCCAGTTTCCTATAATGAAGACATGATTCACAATGGTCATTTCTACACTTTGTATGATCTTTGAGATTTTTTTTGCACTTCCAATCAATTTGAGACATAATGCTATACAAGTACATTTCTCAGTTATTCTTTAATTTTTTCCATTGAACCCTCATTGATGTCACCAACTGCCAATCTTTTAGATGGGAGGGCAGAACAGTCGTCACACTGATTTCTCAATAAAAGCTGTCGATGCTGCTCTATAACTGTCCTAAGTACAGGTTCATGTCTACAAGGTTTGGTCTACTCGTGGCAGCTTTTCTTTCACCCCGAAAATAAAGAGTTTTCACCACCTGCCTAGTAACTTGCCAACTCTCAACAAAAAAGGGATTTAAGGTTGAATGAAACCTGAAACTGGGATTCAAACAAGGTTTCACTGTAAATATACACGCACAACTTTAAGGGTTGATATTGTGGAATGTATGCAACAGTGCCATAACTGCTGCTCCTCAGAAACCATATGAACTTGTACCTCACTTAGCTGATCTTGCACAATAATGCAGGGTCAGTTCATTAAAAAATTTTGTATAGCTCTTACAGCACACAATGGCTCGGTGTGACTGGGTCACGGGCTGGAATGTGGAGCAGCAAAAGCTATTCATCAGCCAACTGCTCACAACGTGCAGCCTTCTTTTATAAAGCAAACTGGCTTGGGCAGAACAATCCCTTTGAAAGATTAGGTGTTGGATGCTCATCAATGAAGGTGGCCCTATCAGAAGGAGGGGGCTACCAGGGTGTAAAATTGATTTTTTAAAATTTAAACTTTCCCCTGAAGTATCTATTGCAAATGAGCACTGAGTGTCTGGTGCACTGTATTATGCCGTATTATTTGAATTAAGGGGCCTCCCCATAAAAGGAATGGCCATAATGACCCTAGCTCACAGGAGCATTGGGTGTTGTAAATATTTCTGTAAATAGGATATTGAGCAGGTTCTCAGGCTTCATTGCCCTATAATGTACATTTGTGCCAGGGGTGCTAAGTATCACATTATCCACCCTAAATACAAGAAAATTAGTTATAAATGCTGAAAATGTGAAATAAAAGCAGGAAATGATGCAGATCCAAACCTTGATGGAGGGTCACACCCGAGTGATTAACCTGCATTTCTTTCCAGATGCGGAATGACATGCTGTGCATTCCTGCATTTCTATTTTTACCAGTATATACATTTTCCTTTGTTCTGCTCCCAAAATACCAATCACCTTTTATCCATTAGTCTCGATCAGTTATTCCATTTCTTCACTTCACTTCGCAATAGCTGAGCAACAATGTCATTAAATAAATAACAGCAAGTGCTCGTAACTAACTCCAGACTTGATAATATAAAGAAAATGATGCTTCACTGAATAAGTGCCACATGGTAGGCTTGGTATTAAGACTGCGGCCCATGGAATAAAGGGGGCAATAGCAACATGGATACAGAATTGGCGAAATGACAGGAAACAGAGAGTAGTGGTGAATGTTTGTTTTTTGGACTAGAGGGGGGTGAGCAGTGGTGTTCCCCAGGGGTCGGTGACCATAAGAGATAGGAGCAGGGGTAGGCCATTCGGCCCCTCGAGCCTGCTCCGCCATTCAATGGGATCATGGCTGATCTGATTTTTACCTCAACTCCACTTTCCTGCCTTTTCCCCATATCCTTTGACTCCCTTGCTGATAAAAAAAAATGTCTAACTCAGCCTTGAATATATTTAATGACTCAGCCTCCACAGCTTTTTGGGGTATAGAATTCCAAAGATTCATGACCCTCTGGGAGAAGAAATTCCTCCTAATTTCCGTCTTAAACAGGAGACCCCTTATTCTAAGACTACGCCCCCTAGTTTTAGATTCCCCCACGAGGGGAACATCCTCTCAGCATCTACCCGATCGAGTCCCTTCAGAATCTTGCATGTTTCAATAAGGTCTCCTCTCATTCTTCTAAACTCCAATGAGTATAGACCCAACCTGTTCAATCTTTCCTCATAAGACAACCCTTCCATACACCAATCAACCTAGTGAACCTTCTCTGAACTGCCTCCAATGCAAGTTTATCTTACCTTAAATAAGGGTACCAGAACTGTACGCAGTACACCAGGTGTGGTCCACCAGCACCCTGTACAGTTGTAGCATGACTTCCCTGCTTTTATACTCCATCCCCCTAAAAATAAAGGCCAATATTCCATTTGCCTTCCTGATGACCTGCACGGTGCTGGGACCACTGCTTTTCTTCATATATATTAATGACTTGGACTTGGGAGTACAGGGCACAATTTCAAAATTTGCAGATGACAAAATTTGGAAGGGTAGTGAACAGAGAGGAGGATAGTGATAGACTTCAAGAGGATATAGACACTCTGGTGGTATGGGCGGACACGTGGCCGATGAAGTTTAATATGGAAAAATATGAGGTGATGCATTGCGATAGGAAGAACGAGGGGAGGCAATATTTTTTTTAAAATTCGTTCATGGGACGTGGGAGTCACCGGCAAGGCCAGCATTTATTGCCCATCCCTAATTGCCCTTGAGAAGGTGGTGGTGAGCCGCCTTCTTGAACTGCTGCAGTCCGTGTGGTGAAGGTTCTCCCACAGTGCTGTTAGGTAGGGAGTTCCAGGATTTTGACCCGGCGACGATGAAGGAACAGCGATATATTTCCAAGTCAAGATGGTGTGTGACGTGGAGGGGAACGTGCAGGTGGTGTTGTTCCCATGTGCCTGCTGCCCTTGTCCTTCTAGGTGGTAGAGGTCGCGGGTTTGGGAAGTGCTGTCGAAGAAGCCTTGGCGAATTGCTGCAGCGCATCCTGTGGAAGGTACACGCTGCAGCCACAGTGCGCCGGTGGTGAAGGGAGTGACTGTTTAGGGTGGTGGATGGGGTGCCAATCAAGCAGGCTGCTTTGTCCTGGATGGTGTCGAGCTTCTTGAGTGTTGTTGGAGCTGCACTCATCCAGGCAAGTCGAGAGTATTCCATCACACTTCTGACCTGTGCCTTGTAGATGGTGGAAAGGCTTTGGGGAGTCAGGAGGTGAGTCACTCGCTGCAGAATACCCAGCCTCTGACCTGCTCTTGTAGCCACAGTATTTATGTGGCTAGTCCAGTTAAGTTTCTGATCAATGGTGACCCTCCAGGATGTTGATGGTGGGGGATTCGGTGATGGTAATGCCATTGAATGTCAAGGGGAGGTGGTTAGACTCTCTCTTGTTGGAGATGGTCATTGCCTGGCACTTGTCTGGCGCGAATGTTACTTGCCACTTATCAGCCCAAGCCTGGATGTTGTCCAGGTCTTGCTGCATGCAGGCACGGACTGCTTCATTACCTGAGGGGTTGCAAATGGAACTGAGCACTGTGCAATCATCAGCAAACATCCACATTTCTGACCTTGTGATGGAGGGAAGGTCATTGATGAAGCAGCGGAAGATGGTTGGGCCTGGGACACTGCCCTGAGGAACTCCTGCAGCAATGTCCTGGGGCTGAGATGATTGGCCTCCAACAACCACTACCATCTTCCTTTGTGCTAGGTATGACTCCAGCCACTGGAGAGTTTTTCCCCTGATTCCCATTGATTTCAATTTTACTAGGGCTCCTTGGTGCCACATTCGGTCAAATGCTGCCTTGATGTCAAGGGCTGTCACTCTCATCTCACCTCTGGAATTCAGCTCTTTTGTCCATGTTTGGACCAAGGCTGTAATGAGGTCTGGAGCCAAGAGGTCCTGGCGGAACCCAAACTGAGCATAGTGGTTATGTTACTGGACTAGTAATCCAGAGGCCTGGACTAATAATCCAGAGTCATGAGTTCAAATCCCACCACTGCAGCTGGGGAATTTAAATTCAGTTAAATATCAAATCTGGAATAAAAAAAAACTAGTATCAGTAATGGTGCCCATGAAACTACCAGATTGTCGTAAAAACCCATCTGGTTCACTGATGTCCCTTAGGGAAGGAAACCTGCCATCCTTACCCGGTCTGGCCTATATGTGACTCCAGACCCACAGCAATGTGGTTGATTCTTAATCGCCCTCTGAAATGGCCTAGCAAGCCACTCAGTTGTACAATCTCGCTACAGAATATAAACTAGAAGGCACAATTCTAAAAGGGGTTTAGGAACAGAGGGGTCTGGGGGTAAATGTGCACAGATCGTTGAAGGTGGCAGGGCAGTTTGAGAAAGCGGTTCAAAAAGCATACGGGGTCCTGGGCTTTATAAATAGAGGCACAGAGTACAAAAGCAAGGAAGTCACAATGAACCTTTATAAAACACTGGTTTGGCCACAACTGGAGTATTGTGTCAGTTCTGGGCACC
This sequence comes from Heptranchias perlo, assembly GCF_035084215.1. Taxonomy (NCBI): domain Eukaryota; kingdom Metazoa; phylum Chordata; class Chondrichthyes; order Hexanchiformes; family Hexanchidae; genus Heptranchias; species Heptranchias perlo. The sequence goes on along the minus strand of NC_090331.1, from coordinate 73,957,354 downwards.
ACACTTTAGGAAGGATGTGAAGGCCTTAGAGAGGGTGCAGAGGAGATTTACTAGAATGATTCCAAGGATGAGAGACTTAAAATTACATGGATAGACTGGTGAAGCTGGTATTATTCTCCTTGGAACAGAGAAGATTGAGAGGAGATTTGATAGAGGTATTTAAAATCATGAAGGGTCTAGACAGAATAGATAGAGAGAAATTATTCCCATTGGTGGAAGGGTCAAGAACCAGAGGGCATAGATTTAAGGTGATTGGTGAAAGAACCAAAGGTGATATGGGGAAAAACTTTTTTACACAGCGAGTGGTTAGGATCTGGAATGCACTGCCCGAGGGGGTGGTGGAGGCAGATTCAATCATGGCCTTCAAAAGGGAACTGGATAAGTACTTGAAATGAAAAAATGTGCAGGGCTACGGGGATAGGGCGGGGCAATGGGGCTAGCTTGATTGCTCAAGCATAGAGCTGGCGTGGACTCGATGGGCCAAATGGCCTCCCTCCGTGCTGTAACCTTCTACGATAATTTCCTGAAGCCATTCTGACCACAGAGAAGCAACAGTGAAATTATAAAGGAGCTTAACTGCCATTGACCAGCATGCAAGTGCTTACAGATAATTAAAGGCAAGTTCCTAGTAATTTTAATACTACCATCAGGTTATGGGTATTCCCTTTCACCTATGGTACAAATTGAATGCACTAAGATAAACTGTGGGATACAGAGTTTATCCTCACTTGCAAGAATAAGCCACATGAGATTTTTACTTGCAGGTTCTGAGATTCTCCTCACTATCATGATAAATTGAACTGCCCATTGAACCATCAGGTCTATTTTATGACAATTGAGTTAAGCGTAACAAAACAAGTGAACATGTAGCTTAATCCCCAAGAACCTTTCACGTTGCTTTTTAATGATAAAACCCCAGCTAGAGTCCTGTGCACAGTTCTGGTAATCTAATCAGAGATGATTGTGTTGTCCTTGAGAGAGTACATAGCCGAGCATGAAGGTGATTTCAGGTAGAACTTAAGTTACAAGGAAAGGTTAAGGAAAGAGAACTTACCGAGAGGAAGTTTGAGCTTCTTCCTCAGGGAGATTCTTCTCGATCGTGACCGTGAGCGTCTGTCTGTGGTGGTTCCAGAATGAGCTGTTGTGCATTCAGAAGTGTCTTGCTCTGATTGGCTGCTTGTGTCACTTGCAGCACTTTGTGATTTAAACATTTTGCGCCAAAAGTCTTTTCGACCCAGAAGAACTCCTGGAATTTGTTCTTCACTGTTAATTTAGAAGAGACAATATCTTGTTAACAAAAACTCCATTAAAACTATCGCATTTAAAATCATGCAAGAGAACAATGCATTCTAGAATGCAAGAACCTTTTATCTTTCCACAGTGCATTGTATATAAAAAGCTCAATCAAGAAATACACTTGAATATATGATTCTGAACTTTAAATGATAGTTCTATTATATATTTGCTTTCGATATGAGAAAAACATACGTATAGCTTGAAAAGTCCCAGCAGATTGAAAAGCCACAAACGTAACACCCCTATTCAAGAAGGGAGTGAGACAGAAAGCAGGTAACTATAGACCAGTTAGTCTAACATCTGTCATTGGGAAGATGCTAGAATCCATTATAAAGGAAGTAGTAACAGGACATTTGGAGACTCATAATACAAATCAAGGAGAGTCAACATGGTTTTATGAAGGGGAAATCGTGTCTGACAAATTTATTAGAGTTCTTTGAGGAAGTAACGGGAAGGTGGATAAAGGAGAACCAATGGATGCAGTATATTTGAATTTCCAAAAGGCATTCGATAAGGTGCCACATAAAAGAGCTCATGGTGTTGAGAGTAATATACTGAGTCTTACAACACCAGGTTATAGTCCAACAGCTTTATTTGAAATCACAAGCTTTCGGAGCTTTCCTCCTTCCTCCTTCGCTCACCTGACGAAGGAGGAAAGCTCCGAAAGCTTGTGATTTCAAATAAAGCTGTTGGACTATAACCTGGTGTTGTAAGACTCCTTACATTTATCCACCCCAGTCCATCACCGGCATCTCCACATCAAGAGTAATATACTGGCATGGATAGAGGATTGGCTAACGAACTGAAAACAAAAAGAGGATAAAAAGGTAATTTTCAAAATGGCAATCTGTAACGAGTGGGCTGCTGCAGGGATCAGTGCTGGAGCCTCAACTATTTACAATATATATCAATGACTTGGATGAAGGAACAGGGTGTACTGTGGCCAAAGTTGCTGATGATACAAAGATAGGTGGAAATGCAAGTTGTGAGGAGGACACAGAGGGGCCGATTTTCGGATGGCCGAGCGGGTGCGTTGGAGGCCGGGGGGGCTCCGAAAATGGCGGAATCCCGGAGCGGGTTCAGAGCCCGGCTCCAACTCGCTTACTTCCGGGTTCCCCAATGACACGTTCGGGTGCGCGCGCAACTCCCGCATGCGGGACTCCCACCGGCAATTAAAGCCGGCGGGATAATAATTCAGATACTTATTTAGCTAGTTGAGGTACTTGAGAGACCTCATTGAGTGAAGACTTTGGCAGGGGTGCAATTTTGAAGGATCCTCAGTGTGTTTCCCTTGCTGTGGGAAACACTCTCTGTTGGAGCAGACGTGTTTCAGCCAGCAGCCAGTGGGAGATGCGAAGGATTATTTGACAGGTGGAGGGAAAACCTCATTTATTGTAGCAGGGCACTCTGTCACTTCAGACAAAGTTTTGGATGCAACACCTTTGTCTTTCCACCCAAAATTATTAATTTATACCCTAAACTCTGCTGTGCAAACTTTTTTATCTACTTTGCGAACCCCCTCAAACTCACACCGTCAGGATGGGGGGCACCATAGCTGCATTCATCACTTCATCAGAGGACGAGCAACTTCATCAGCCTCGCCAGGCACGCCGTCCACCTCCGCCACGTGGCGCTCCATAACACAGTGCTGCGCCGCAGGCTCCTGCACAAAATAGTCATGCAACTACACATACACCCACTGTAGGGTGACCCAATGGGTGGCATCAAGTGTGGGTGTTCATGGTGAACCTCATGAAAGGGACTTATTATACAAGCCAGTCAAGAATGGCCAAGACGTGGCAGTAATGGTGATAACAATAATATTTAATGCGCCATTAACAAAAATCAAATATAAATAAAAAACATGACAAACCATCAAACACCCTTGTGCATCCCCTTTGTGCTCACAAAATCTTTGCCTTACGCTTCCGACTACTCCTACGTGGTGCTTCCCCTGTGGCTGCAGTAGAGGTAGTGGTAGGTTGCTCTTGGTCGTGCCCTGACTGATTAGATGCTTTGGGCCTACGCCATCTGGGTTTCGGTGCCCATGAAGGCCCCTCCGAAGACTGCTCCACCTGCACCTGTGCAGGAGCAGACTCGGTCACCTGGAGAGGAGGCAGCATTGCGGGTACTAGTTGAGAGGGGGGCAACGGGTGAGACGTGAGAGCGCTTTGAGTGGCATCCTCACTTCCATGTCCCCTTTCGCCACCATCCCTCCCCTGGGCCAGGCCCACATCACTCTTACAACCCGGCTGGACCACAGTTTGGAGGACATGTGTGAAGCCTTGTAAGGCCAGTGCTAGTGTATCTGCCCGCCTGTTTAAGGCGGCAGAAAGTTGCTCACCCTGAGTCCGAAGGGCCATTGTCAGGGCCTCAATGGTGAGCCATGCTTGAAGCTCGATGGAGGCTAGTCTTCCCTTCATCGCAGACATTCCCGCACTTACCCGCGACACTATCTCAGAGATGCCCTCACGTCCCTGTGACAGTATCTCAGAGATTCCCTCCTGTACCTGTGCCACCATTCCACTCATGCAGGAATTAGACTCCTCCATCCTCTGCGCGATTGTGGAGAGTACGCGTGGCACCTGTTCCAGCACCTCGCAAATGTGCTGCTGCCCCTTGATCATTCTCCTTTTAAAGGATGGTCCTCAGGGTTCAGCATCTGGGTCCAGCTGAGCAGAGCCTGGAGAAGGGCGCTCCCGCCGACGCGGACTCTCCACAGCTACCCCTGCCACCAGCGTCTGCTCGTGCTCACGTGTGTGGTGACTCACCATGTGAGACCCCCAACTAAGTGAGGATGGGGACCCACCGAGGTGTGTGTATCTGCGCTGGTGGATGGCTTGCTCAGATGTGACGGTGCCCCCTCAGAGGCCGGCAGGTCCTCTGAGGAATCGCCCTCTGCCGTCACAGCGGTTGCTGAAGGCCCTGTAAGAGAACAGAAGGCAATATTAAGCATGATGACAGATGTTGAGGTGCTGAAGATGGCAAGGCATGTTAATATCATTTGCTATTGTGAGTGCTGAATGTTAAAGTTCTGTCACCAGCCGTTTGTTGGGTGGCAGTCTTGGCATCCCCGACGGACAGGCACTCGAGGGTGCGGCTCAGTTCAAGAGCCTCCTGCTCCGCGTCCGTGAGGATGACCTGATGTTGCGGCCTCCCTCCAGTCTTCGCCCTCTCCCGTGCAATCTGGGCTCTCTTCTATAAGGGGAGAAAGTAGAGAGGCGTGAGTGAGGGATAGTGACGTGGCCAACCGCTGAATGCGTGGTTTGAGTGAGGCTGACCGTGAAAGAGATGCATCAGAGGGTAAGTATGAGACAGAGCCATGATATTGTATGAGGATTGGGTTGAGTGGTGGTGGTGGGATGAGTACTGGGGAGGTGAGTAAGTGCAGGTAAGTTGAGGATGAGCTTTGAGTGGGTGTGAGGAGTGATGTGATAGAGCATGTACAGAATGAGTTATGGGGTGAGGGCAGTGATACGGAAGACGCAGTGTAGGAGAATAAGTGTGCTCACTTTGGCTGACCTAGTTAGGTCATTGAAGCGCTTCCTGCACTGTATCGATGTGCAGGAGACGTTGCTGCTGCTGGTGACCTCCTCTGCCACCTCAAGCCAGGCCTTCTTGGTGGCAGAGACAGGCCACTTCCTCCCGTCCGCCGGGTAGAAAATATCCCTCTTCCTCCTCCTCCTCACCCCGTCCAGTACGACCTGGAGTGAGGAATCAGTAAATCTGGGAGCAGCCTTTCCCCTGGGCTGCTCCATTCTATAATTTTGGTTCTTTGCTGCAGGAGCAGCATTGGAGGACTGCCCCTTTAAGTAGAGCTCCTCCAGCCGACAGCCTGTGATGCGGATGCGCAGTCCGCCCGCTGCGCAGGTTTCCGACGGGAAACCCAGAAGTGACGTTAAATGGCTTCAATTTACCCGCGATCACGTGGGGAACGGACGGATTTCACTGGGCGGGTTACCCATACACAGGCATGTGGGAAAATATGAAGTCATCCACTTTGGGAGGAAAAATAAAAAAGCAAAATATTATTTGAATGGAGAAATACAACAAAATGCTGCGGTACAGAGGGATCTGGGTGTCCTCATACATGAAACACAAAAAGTTAACATACAGGTGCAGCAGGTAATCCGGAAGGCAAATGGGATATTGGCCTTTATTTCTAGGGGAATGGAGTATTAAAAGCAGGGAAGTCATGTTACAACTGTACAGGGTGCTGGTGAGACCACACCTGGAGTACTGCGTATAGTACTGGTGCCCTTATTTAAGGAAGGATATACTTGCATTGGAGGCAGTTCAGAGAAAGTTCACTAGGTTGATACCGGGTATGAAAGGGTTGTCTTATGAGGAAAGATTGAACAGGTTGAGTCTATACTCATTGGAGTTTAGAAGAAACATACAAGATTCTGAGGGGACTCGATAGAGTAGATGCTGAGAGGATGTTACCCCTCATGGGGGAATCTAAAACTAGGGGGCATAGTCGCAGAATAAGGGGTCGCCGGTTTAAGACAGAAATGAGGAGGGATTTTTTCTCCCAGAGGGTCGTGAATCTTTGGAATTCTTTACCCCAAAAAGCTGAGGAGGCTGATTCATAGAATACATTCAAGGCTGAGTTAAACAAATTTTTGCTCAGCAAGGGAGTCAAAGGATATGGGGAAAAGGCGGGAAAGTGGAGTTGAGGTAAAATCAGAGCAGCCATGATCTCATTAAATGGCGGAGCAAGCTCGAAGGGCCAAATGGCCTACTATCGCTTATGTCCTTATGGTATGATTATCTTAAGGTGAAATAAGAGATGATATGGAGAGTGTTTCAAAGTAACATCATTCAAACAGTAAGGAAAACCATACAAAGACGGTAACCTATCTTCCATTTGTACCCTCCACACCCCAAAGAATTTCAGACCAACATTCTGCTAGATCCTTAGATCTGGATACTGACCTGCATTGAGGACTGAGCTACCAATCTAAAAATACTCATTTACTGATAAATTAAAACAACAGCGTTTTGGTGAAAACAGAAGGAATTCTTAAAATGCTGTCCAAAGGAAACTTTTTGAAACTGCCATGAACTAGTTACATATTGGGGGCAGGGGGACTTTAAACCTAAGAGGTTCTCTCTCTCAAGAGTCGTAACTGAAAAATACACTTTTGTTAGCTCATTTTACAGAGAGTTCAAGTCCCTCAGGAGACAAAAAATTGTCTAGTTTCTGGTGATCACAGACTCAGGCAAAGACCATCAATAGCCACACAATGGAACCTATGTTCCACCTCTAAGACATATGAAATTGTCCTCGGACATATGAAACTCAAGTACAATTAGAGGTTGAGATGCAAGCCTGGAAATTATTGAGAGTGATGTTACTGGACAAGTGTTTAAAATCAAAAAATGTTTGTTCTTGGGATGTGGGCAATGTTGGCAAGGCCACATTTATTGTCAATTCATAGGAACAGGAATAGGCCATTCAGCCCCTTGAGCCTGTTCTGCCATTCAATTAGATCATGGCTGATCTGTATCTTAACTCCATCTACCCACATTGGTTCTGTAACCCTTAATAACGTTGCCTAACAAAAATCTATCAATCTCAGTTTTTAAATTTTCAATTGACCTAGCCTCAACAGCTTTTTGGGGGGAGAGTTGCCCTCTAGTTGCCCGGAGAAGGTGGTGGTAGGCCTTTTCTTTGAACTGCCACAATCCTTGTGGTGATGGTACCCTCACAATGGTGTTAACTATAATGTAAGAATAACTGCAGTACTGAAGGAAATAGAGATTAGTTATGTTGCTAGACAAGGATGCCTTATATATTAAAGGAAAAAAGTGTTTGCACTGGAAAGGGTACAGAGGAGATTTACGAGGATGTTGCTAGGGCTGGAGAATTTCAGCTATGAGAAAAGACTGGATAGGCTGGGATTGTTTTCTTTGGAAGGAGGCTGAGGGGAGATTTAATTGAGGTATATAAAATTATGACGGGACAACATGCTGACAATTCTTTATTATATTTTCGATTTCTAGATGTTTTTCTATTACATCTTTGAGTAGGGATTCCATTATCTTTCCTACCACCGACGTTAAGCTAATTGGTCTATAGTTCCCTGGAGTGGTTCTATCTCCCTTTTTAAATATATGACATTAGCAGTCCGCCAGTCTTCTGGCACTATTCTTATAAATAAATAATAGTGCCTCTGCTATCTCCTCCCTAACTTCTTTTAATAAGCATGGTTGCAATCCATCCAGACCAGGGGTCTTATCCTCTCTAAGTTTGATTAGTTTATCAATTATCATCCCCCCCCTTTTCTATTTTAAATATCTTTAAAACTTTTTTGATCTCTTCTTCTAATATCATGCCCAACATGTTAGTCTCCCTGGTAGTTACTGAGGCAAAGTAATTACTTAATATTTCTGCCATTTCGCTGTCATTATTTTTGAGTTTATCATGCAGATCCCTATCCTGATTTTTCTTTTGTCATTTATGTGTCTGTAGAATACTTTACTATTTCTTTTTATATTCCTTGATCATTTAATTCTGTAGTTTCTCTTTGCTTTCCTAATTGTTTTTTGACTTCTTTTCTAACCTTTTCCTATTCCCTTTTGTCATCCTCTCCTTTGTTGTCTGTGTACTTAGCGTATGGCTTTGTCGTTAGTTTCCAATTTCACCCTTATTTCTTTATTCATCCAAGGTATATCATTACTGGCTAGTTTGTTCTTGCTTTTTAGTGGGATATATTTCTCCTGGACTCTACTGATCACTGTCTTATATGTTCCCCACTGTTGTTCTTTTTCTTTGTTTATCAGTATTTTTTTCAGTTTATTTTCCTTAGTTCCATTCTCATCCCCTGAAAATCAGCTTTTTTCCCCCAATAATGCTGGATAGGTGTTCAGCTAAAATTACTTCAATAGAAGTTACTTCAGAAATGGACTTAACTAAGATTAATGGGCTTAAAGCTGATAGGGCAGCTTATCTAATTCCATTTAGCCAAGAATGTTAAAGGAAATGGCAGACATTGTATGTGAGCCACTGGCTGATTAAGATCTGGGCTGATGTTATGGACTCAGCATCAATCGCCTTTTCAGAGATGGTCTTGATATGACTGCGCACTAAGAAAAATGCAAAGGTATTGGCTCAACAAATGCTGTTCCAATTGTAAGCACATTCCCAACTATCTTTAAATGGTGATACCTACTAACAGGGAGTGTTTTAGCACTATGGTTTACAATGAAAAGAGTGCACCAGTTGATATCGAAGTTGAAGCAGACTTCAAAGTCTTAGGACAGCCCTTGGCATTATTCATCCTCACTGTAAATGTGATGGACTCTAATAGGAACATTGGAGAGGCCATGAGAATCGAATCAAAGAGACTTATGAATCTTGGAACCCAATATTATGGCATTGACAAAAGATGATGAAATACAAGCTTTTTTTATGTGGTACTCCTGAGATACTGTGATTGCCTCAAGTACCATTCCCCAGCTAGCTCAATTATTCCATGGTATTGCTCCTACATCTTTTCCATAGTAGTAGAAATACATTGGTCAGGTCACTCCTTTCTGAGGCTTTCCATTCTGTCTAACAGAATTTGACTCAACTGATTGAGGTGCCTGCATTAGGCTCTGTAAGAAAGTAATAGAGGCACCAGGTATGGCTTCTGGCTGGTCTACAGATTGTAAAGTCCCTCTCAGACACAGAGTGTTGACAAACCTTATTCAATAACAATGATGGCCAAATTTAAACTGTTATTATACTTAAACCAAGAATAATTAAATTAGTGGTGAATCAGCTCAAATATCAAAATAATGTAATTGATTGAGTCAAATACAAAAATACAAATAAAGCTAGACTTTATTTAAGACATAGTACAAGCCTGAGCCCTTGCTGATAACAGGAGAAAACAATGGAATGTTAATTCAAATTAAGGAACTTATATATAGCATTGGACAGGAACAAGTAACACAACATTAGAAACATCTTAAAAGGACATTCTCCCTGTGATACACCTTTGAGATACTGCTTTAGTATGTGAAGGATAATGAAAGAACATTTTAAACAACAACTTGTCACTCACTGTTCTGGGGTTTGAGGAGGGCGGCTGGAGACAAGGCTACGGCATTCATCCGGCGCAGCTGAAGCCTGTGCTTTATCAATGGTTGGCCCTCCTTCAGCTCTGCAATCAAGCAAATTCAAATTACTGTACAAAAAACAAAACTAAGTTTCCAACCATTCAATTTGCTGTTTATAGATTAAATTATGTTGAATCATTCATTCATAAAAGGTATAATTTTATCTTTTTATGTTTTATCTAAACTCAAAATGCAGGTTGTGAAATGAAAATAATATTATACGATGATATAATCTATCTGAAACAAAAGGCTGTAAGGTTTTGAAGAGATTTTGAAAGATGGTTTTGACTGACTATTGGCTATTAGAAAGGTAAAGGAAAGTCAAGGTGGAGTACCTTTAATATTGAAAAAACATCTTCATAAAAATATTTATTGACTTTTTTTTTAAATTGAAAGAGAACACAACCCTTTTATCCATGCTTTTTGGCGTATGCCACAGATGCGTTATTATTAACGCACAAGTTTTCAGCAAATGCCGGGCCTACGTTTCTACGGGCATAATGCTAGTTTCAGGCAGGTGCCCTACAGAGCAACTACAGGGCGCCCTAACCAATATGGCCTGTGGCGCACTTCCTGCACAGAATGAGCTACTCTCACACTTCTCTCATAAAAACAAAAACCATTAAGCACTTCTTCATTATGCAGTGCCACTTCAAATTACAACTACAATATTAGTCACAAACATACAGTTACAATAAAAAATTCAATTCTGTTGAAAACATAATAGTCACATACCTTTTGCCAACTGACACTTTCTTTTCTTCAGTGTCTTCAGGTTTCTTACCAGGTGTCACTTTGTCTGCACTATCTAGGAGGGCACTTAGTGCCACCCTTCTAAAAACATTCCCATGAGCCTCTTTGATGAATTGAACAAGTTGACGAATGTCACAATAAAGCCCCTAAAGAAAAAAATTTATATAAACGCTGTCCATGTACGTATACTGCAGATTCACTAAAGCAAATGATTGCAGTCACCTATATTATTTTTTATAGGTTAGAATTACATTTGTTTAAAGTAAAAATTACTAAACCCTGTATAGGGTTTGGTGTTACAAAAATGTTTTAATCATACTTGTTTTTAGTCATTATTCTAGTCATAACAGTTCCCTTCTGCTGGAAAAATCTATTATATCCTGGAACATTTTTTTTTCTGTGTACATAATATATAAACAAAACTAAAATGTAAATGATAGATACCAATGGTGAGTCATAAGGTTGCAATCTAATCAGTTGGCTAAGAAGGCTGATTTTTTTTAAAAAAACAAGTGGAGTTCACAAATTTTTAATCTTTAACCCTTTCACTAGTTGCTTTTCATGTAGTGATCATCCCATTTCTGGTTGAGGAGATTATGCAACTGGCTAAGAAACACCAAGGGGCAGAAAATGCTGGTGGGGGTTGTCTATGTGCCTCCAAACAGTAGTGGAGATGTAGGCGAGGGCATTAAACAGGAAATTAGAGACGCATGCAAGAAGGGTACAACTATAATCATGGGTGACCTTAATTTACATATAGATTGGTCAAACCAAATTAGCAATAATACTGTGGGGGAGGAATTCCTGGAGTGTGTACGTGATGGATTTCTAGACCAATATGTTGAGGAACCAACTAGAGAACTGGCAATCCTAGACTGGGTATTGTGCAATGAGAAAGGATTAATTAACAATCTTGTTAGGGAAAAGCGACCATAACATGATAGAATTCCTCATTAAGATGGAGAGTGAAGTAGTTGAATCTGAAACTAAATAAAGGAAATTACAAAAGTATGAGTTGTGAGTTGGCTAGGATAGATTGGGGAACTTTACTAAAAGGGATGACGGTGGATCGGCAATGGCTAATATTTAAAGAACATGTGCAGGAATTACAACAATTATTCATTCCTGTCTGATGCAAAAATAAAACAGGAAAGGTAGCTCAACCGTGGCTTACAAAAGAAATTAGGGATAGTACTAGATCCAAAGAGGAGACATATAAAATTGCCTGAAAAAGCAGCAAGCCTGAGGATTGGGAGCAATTTAGAATTCAGCAAAAGAGAACAAAGAGATTGATTAAGAGGGGAAAAATAGAGTATGAGTAAACTAGCAGGGGACTGTAAAAGCTTCTATAAATATGTCAAGAGAAAAAGATTAGTGAAGACAAATGTAGGTCCCTTACAGTCAGAACAAAGAAATGGCAGAACAATTAAACACATACTTTGGTTCTGTCTTCACAAAGGAGGACACAAATAACCTCCCGGAAATGTTAGGGAACCAAAGGTGTAGTGAGAGGGAGAACTGAAGGAAATCAGTATTAGTAAAAAAAAAGAGCTAGGGAAATTAATGGGGCTAAAGGCTGACAAATCCCCAGTGCCTGATAATCTGCATCCCAGAGTATGAAAGGAAGTGGCCCTGGAAATAGTGGATCATCTTCCAAAATTCTATGGACTCTGGAACAGTTCCTACAGATTGGAGGGTGGCAAATGTAACCCCACTATTTAAAAAAGGAGGGAGAAAAAAACAGGGAATTACAGACCAGTTACCCTAACATCAGTAGTGGGGAAAATGCTAGAGTCTATTATAAAGGATGTGATAACAGAACACTTGGAAGGCATTAACGGGATTGGACAAAGTCAGCATGGGTTTATGAAAGGGAAATCATGCTCAACAAATCTACTGGAGTTTTTTGAGGAGGTAACTAGTAGAATAGATAGGGGAGAACCAGTGGATGTGGTGTACTTGGATTTTCAGAAGGCTTTTGATAAGGTCCCACACAAGAGGTGAGTGTGCAAAATTAAAGCACATGGGATTGGGGAGAATATACTGGCATGGATTGAGAATTGGTTGACAGACAGGAAACAGAGTAGGAATAAATGGGTCTTTATCCGGGTGGCAGGCAGTAACTAGTGTGGTACCGCAGGGATCAGTGCTTGGGCCCCAGCTATTCACAATATAGATCAATGATTTGGATGAGGGAACTGAATGTAACATTTCCAAGTTTGCAGACGACACAAAGCTGGGATGGAATGTGAGCTGTGGGGAGGATGCAAAGAGGCTCCAATGTGATTCAGACAAGTTGGGTGAGTGGGCAAGAACATGGCAGATGCAGTATAACGTGGATAAATGTGAGGTTATCTACTTTGGTTGTAAAAACAGAAAGGCAGATTATCTGAATGGTGATAGATTGGGAAAAGGGGAGGTGCAACGAGACCTTCGTGTCCTTGTACACCAGTCACAGAAAGTGAGCATTCAGGTGCAGCAAACAGTTAGGAAGGCGAATGGTATGTTGGCCTTCATTGCAAGAGGATTTGAGTACAGGAACAGGGGTGTCTTACTGCAGTTGTACAGGGCCTTGGTGAGACCACATCTGGAGTATTGTGTGCAGTTTTGGTCTCCTTATCTGAGGAAGGATATCCTTGCCATGGAGGGAGTGCAATGAAGGTTACCAGACTGATTCCTGGGATGGCAGGACTGACTATGAGGAGAGATTGGGTCGACTAGGCCTATATTCAATACTGTAAGGAGTCGTACAACACCAGGTTATAGTCCAACAGCTTTATTTGAAATCACAAGCTTTCGGAGCTTTTCTCCTTCGTCTGATGAAGGAGGAAAGCTCCGAAAGCTTGTGATTTCAAATAAAGCTGTTGGACTATAACCTGGTGTTGTACGACTCCTTACATTTGTCCACCCCAGTCCATCACCGGCATCTCCACATCATATATTCACTACAGTTTAGAAGAATGAGAGGTGATCTCATCGAAACATATAAAATTCTAACAGGACTAGACAGACTAGATGCAGGGAGGATGTTCCCGATGGCTGGGGAGTCCAGAACCAGGGGTCACAGTCTCAGTATACGGTGTATGCCATTTAGAACAGAGATGAGGAGAAATTTCTTCACTCAGAGGATGGTGAACCTGTGGAATTCTCTAACACAGAAGGCAGTGGAGGCCAAGTCATTAAATATATTCAAGAAGGAGATAGATATATTTCGTAATGCTAAAGGGATATGGGGAAAAAGTGGAAACAGGGTGCTGAGTTAGACGATCAGCCATGATCATTTTGAATGGTGGAGCAGGCCCAAAGGGCCGAATGGCCTACTCTTGCTCCTTTTTTCTATGAATCTATGAATTCAATTTTAGGTTCAGAATATATAGATACTGTTAAATAAATTTACTTTGATACTCTAGTAGTTTTACACACAGATTATGCTAAAAATGGACAGTTCCTACAGCAGTTCATTATAATTTCCAATCACAAACACCTTGGTTCTAGGTAAACTAGTAAAATGGTTAAGGACTTTTTTTTAAAATTGTATTTATAATGTGAGAATCCTAGAATTTAATTTCCATGCAAATATTATTGTACAGTGACATACCATGAAGACAATATCAGACTCACAAATTGGCTTCTAAAAGAAAAAGGGATTCTTACCAGATTTTCAGCGCTGTGTAATTCATGTGTAGTGGATGCGCATCGTGTGATTAGAGGCTTGAACATGCAGCTCACAATAATTGCTTCCATACTCTGTGCAGCTGATTTACTGTCACCAGTGGTAAAATTATTTCCAAATCCAGCCTTGTCTAAATGTATAGAAAATACAAATTAATACTTTACTAAGGCCCATGTTCACATCCTTCTGTCCTTTTTGACTAATTACAACCAATTTGCTTTCACCCATCCTTAATCCTCTTAAATCTCTCTTGCTCACTCCCATTGGTCTGCAAATCATTTATTTATCCTTAGGGGGAGATGCTGTCTGCACATCAATTAACATGGTAATTTGCAAATAATAGCTGCTTTTTGTTATGAAGTTCCAACTCTGTGACTCAATAGACAACTTCTAAAAGTATTTTTTTTTAAAACACTACCATGCTTGAATTGTGCTTGCAGCCAATTGAGACAACTATTTTTACCTCCAAAGATTAACTTCCATGATTTTAATTCTTTCCTACTCGGAAATGTTAGGGATTCCCATTTTTTAAATTTTACTTCCTCCACTGTCCAATTTCCTCCCTTCCTCTCTAAAAACCATTCCGCAGTACCTCACCAAAGTAGATAGCTTCATACATGAGCCTAGATGGTATCTGCCGGCTGTTGAACTATGGGAGCATCACAGCCAAGTTCAATCCTGTATTCACTTGACATCCAAACACTTGCACTTTTCATAGAACCACAGTGGTGTAACATCACAGGAGATCATTCGGCCCATCATGTCTGTGCCGACTCCATACTAGAGCAATCTAAAACTAATCCCACTCTCTTCCTCTGCTTCAAATATTTAACCAATTTTCCTTTAACGATCAATGGATTTTGCCTCAACTACTCAACATAGGGCAAAGCATTTACCTGGGGCAAAGCATTTACCTGGGGCAAAGCATTTACCTGGGACAAAGCATTTACCTGGGACAAAGCATTTACCTGGGACAAAGCATTTACCTGGGACAAAGCATTTACCTGGGACAAAGCATTTCATGCTCCAACAACTCTGCATAAAGATTTATTTTTCTGACCCCTCTCCTCACTCTCAGTGGCAATTTTAATTTGACAACCCCAGTGACTTACTCCCCAACTGGAAGAATTAGTATTTTCCTTTGAAATTTTAAACCTTTATTGAATTTCCTCCTAGCCTTCTCTGCTCCAATGGAAATAGCCCTAATATTTCAAATTGTTCCTCATAGCTCTAATTTTCCATCCCTGCGTCAGGGTGTATGAACACTCTCTATGGCTTTAATGTCCTTTCTATTATGGGGTGCTCAAAACTGCACACAGTGCTCTAACTGTAACTTAACCAATGTGTAGTACAAATTTATCAATGCTTCTATACTCTTGCACCTATTTCTAAAACCCAAAATGTTAGCCTTTTTTTAAAAAAATGGCTTTATCTACCTGCACTCACATTTTCAGAAAATTACATATTTGAACCCCATCTCTCTTTAGTTTCCTTCCGTTGGGTGTATACTTCCTCGTCTTTCCTCCAAAAATGTATTACCTCACACTTATCCACATTAAATTGTAGCTGACACTTGTCTGCCCTTTCCACTAATCTGTGTATGTTCTCTTGACATCTTTTACAGTCTTCCTCAATGTTCATCAAGCCCCTTAAATTTCGAGATTGTGCTCCCTATACTCAAGTCCAAATCATCTGTATATATACTGAGAACAAAAATGGACACAGCATGGGACACTGGGATACACCACTTCCAATATTTCTCCAATCCGATTAACAACCATTTACCCTAATTCATTATTTCCTGTCTGTCAAACATCTCTCTAAACATGCTGCTACACTGGATAGCACTCAGGGTAGAACCCCACATGGATTCTTCCCCTCCTTTATTCAATTGCACTGAGGCCAACTGTAATACTAATCATTGCTGCTCTGGTTGAAATCAGCTAATTCAGCACTCGAACCTTCATGGAAGTTATGACTCAGTACCTCAACAGGCTGTGTGCATTTACCAATTGGGTCAACAAAGCAAAAGTTTCATCTTCAATTGAAATTGGTCTATATTTGCGGATCTTATTTAGGAAGAAAACTCTCTCAAATGCCTTTTCAAAGAAACAATACATTTGTCTCAATAACTCACTTTGAGTGGAAAAATATAAATTTAGGGAATAATTTTTCTAATACACAAGGCTTCAATTTCAATGTTTCCAACACAAACAGCACACTGACGTGGATGGTATCTCTTTTTATCTCACAATTCATTTAAATTTAATAATCATAACTTTAAAAAGCTTTAAAGTCAGAACAATTTTAAAAGACTTAAATGCAGTACTCTCAAATAAGGCTCAAAGAAGCCTGCCCATGCAACAATTTTAAATCACCTCCTATACTTATAAAAATAAAAGGAATAAGTAAAATGTACTTACCTGTGGTAGGTCTCCCGATTGGAGCCACCAATTTTCCTGTTTCAAAGAGGCTGGGGCGCCTAAAGCGGATGTTGCAACCCCCAGCTGATCGGATCTGAATACCTAGTGCTATTGAAGATAAATTTTTGGAAAATAAATGGCTGTTAAAGAAACTAAAAAATGAACATGAGGAGAGGACATCCACATTTTGGGGATTCCTCAAAAAAATATTCCAGTGAGATTTTTTTTTTTAATACCAGACAGGAAGCTTTAGATCCTTCATGCAAACTGTTGAGTTTTAGGGAAGGTTAGGACCACCTAGTTAGGCATTACATGTGAACTCTAGGTACCCCACCCTCTCTTTAACAGGAAAAATGGTAGCTGCAGTTTTTAGGAAGTAAATGTTATTTATTCAGTTTTTTGAAATGTAGAAATTGATTTAAAAATTGGGGGGGGGGGGGGAAAGAATTATGATTTCAAGCATCAATCTCCAGGATACAGAACCTTATCCTCGAGTTTCCCTTTGGAGTTTTCCAAATGTTGATGAGTGGTTTGGTGCACCATTGTACCATACCATGTTGTTTTTGTGATTCCTCACACAATGACTTCCCCATCTCAATGATGCTAACAAAGAAAAATGAAAAGAGGGATAGGTACTTCTTCATTACATAGGAGTGAATTAGTGGGCAACTCACCCTAGACCATTCATACAGATCTGTTAATGACCAACTCAAAAGGCTTAGAGAATAGAGCAGGGAGAAGTTAGAAAGAAGAAAAAATAAATAAAAGGGATTGTAATAGAATCCAATTTAAAAACCAGATAGATACAGGTAACTACCTCGTAAGTATTTGTACATAATCAAACCCTACTGATTATATACTTAGTGACTGCCACATACAGAAAAGAAAATAGTTGATAGAAAGAGTTGCTGTACTTACTGTCAGTAACTGGTTCCATGCAAAACCCTAGCAAAGCATGTAAGAAATCCACTACATTGTTCAGAGAATCCTTGTTCACGTACTCCCGCAGAGTTTGACGAAACTGTACTTTGCTAAGTTTGTACAATCTAGTAAGGCAGTTCTGGGCCTAAAATGATTAATACATTTTAAAATAAACAATGCTTAGTATTAGCTAACAGTAGTGTTGAACAAATTCGTATAAAATTGTTGCTAGCATCAGATATGCTTCAGTAAAAGACTAACAAAGCAATGTTATTTAATTCATATGTATATTGTACTAAGAAAGCAATGATAAGTTGGTTGATTGGAAGACAATGCACTCCAATACAGTGCTACTCCTAGATCATAGTTCTAGAATACTGAAGAAATTAGTTTTATTTTTCTGTTCAAAAATGGCAGTGGATCAGCTTACACTTAGTTGAGTGGGGTTTGAGACATGGCATGCCTAATAATGGTGTTAATATTTGAGCTGAAATATCTTCAACTGAGTTTAAAAGGAGGCGGCGATATGATTGAGTTATAATTTTGTGTGAATCTGAAAAATATACCTAATTACAATCAGGTTTTTTGTGGGGTGAATTGAACAACCAGCAATGGTAAAAGCCCCTTTACATTACTTTCAAAAAGTGCCTTAGCCTCCAAACATAGAATAGCTCCATCTATTGTGTGACATTTCTTGGTCACCTCTACATCATTTTTAATCCTGCAGTTCGTATTCTTAAATGGAAGCCACTTACCTGAAGTCGGAGACGATCTCCTGACAGCCCACGGTGGCCCTCACCACAACCGTATGCACATCCCAGTGACTTCACTATTTTAATGAGCATTGTTAATGTAAGTTTATGAATGCTCCCTGGGGTGTCTTCATCCTAAGTAAACATAAATACAATGTAGTGGCTCACAGTATGAGACTAGTTGCAAACACTTGCACAAAAAGCTGGATTGAGGAATGATCTGCTCCTGCAAGAGATATGTTTGTGTTTATGGAGGGAAGGACTAGGGCTCATATAGTAACAGGAATTTTGTAAAAATGCCGATTTCCTGAATAATTTAATATATATATCATATAGGCTGAAAAATTTTCAAAACTTTCAAATAATTTTAATTGTTTAAAAGTTTGAAACAGATTTTTTTTCCCCTTTTTCTCACTCCCGCTTGGAAGGTAGTGGCTTGTACTGGGATATGGTTCCATAGATGTTGAATGCCCTCTGGTACCTCATCCAAGGGGGGATTCTTCATGTATGAACCTAGGCAGTGGTCTATTTTACTGTAGAGGACATTATAGCTGAGCCTGATCCAGTCTTCACCCTTCATTCACATTTCATAATTCCTACTTGATAGTGTGTATAAGTGGTCAACAGTGGCAATATTGACTGTTCCCCACCCTGGGCTAGGGACACAAGTCAATTTCAGTGCCCCACTACTGAAGGACAAATTTGTATCACATTCTTAAAATCTGTATTCTGGAGATTTTTAAAACTATGACAATTCTGATTAAATTGGATCAGTTGACAACCATGGCAATAGGCATTGTAAAACTCCCTCAGAATGTTCTCTTAACACATTCTCGCACATAGTTATAAAGCAACATTGGTTGAATCAAAGTTAATGCTAACAGTTGTGTATTTATTGTATTTCATCAATGCTCCATTTTTTTAAGCTGACTGATTAACATATTTGCATTAACAAGTGTCCTTAAAATAATGCATAGAAGAACTTAACCCATATGTATTTATATTGGAAACATTTTACAGAGGGATTGTAAAATCTATCTCGCATATAGAAATAAAGCAAAATTGAGAGAAGAATTGGTGTAGGTCATCTGCCTCTCCAGCCTTTTGGCTGAACAGCAATATGCAGCAATATTGAACTACCACTATGTAGGGAAACCTAACAAAAAGAGAAGAGGAGAAAAACACAATAACATTTATAATATCCAAGAAACAGATTCTACAAACCCTCTGTGAAACATTTCCAATATAAATAAATGGGTTAAATTCCTCTATGCACTATTTTTAAATTTCAGAAGATTATCTAACTTAGACTGTGCAAAAACACTAGCGAATAGGAGCATAAAATTAACCAGCCTCAAGCAAGACTTGAGATTCGAAGAATTTCTCTTTCCTACTGAGCTAGGGATGCATGAAACAGACTCCCAAATAAAGCTGTCATTGTATGTCAATTAATACATTTAATGAAAGAGCTGAATAAATATCTGGTGATGGTTATAAGGATGGGTAACACCAGAGAAAATCAATGTTGTTATGAACCATGGTGCCTGTGCTGCTAGGACCATGGAAGTATCACGCCAAAGAAAACAACAGGTCTAGAATGTAGAATGCAAGATTACATAGGTACTCTGGATTTTAGTTGGAGGGAAAGGCAAAATTTTGAGGTACTTTTCCTCAGGAGATTAAATAGGTTGGATGAAGTACATGATGGAGCAGATTGAACATGGTTTGTGGAAGGAATGGGATTTATGAAACAAGGTGGTCTTTCCTCTTTAGATGCAGTCATGTTTTTTGAGGATGGTTGGGGCGGAGTGAGAGACTGCCAACATGTTTCAGGATTTTTTAATCTTGCTGACAGTACTCCCTCAAGAATGGCTGTCACGTAGCTGTAAATATTTTGAATTAAAAGCAGGGCATTATTTATAGAACAGAGGAGGGTGCATCAATTCGATCTGTGAAATGGTGACATTATCATGTCTTTAGCCACTTTAAATTTTTTGCTTTTTCACTTTTTTTGTATGATTTTAGTTTTAATAAATACTAAGTAAATTGTTTCTAAATATTGGAGGAAAAATCATGCCAGTGGTCCAACATGGTAATGCAACAGGAGAATTTTTCAATAGGTTGTTCCATGAATGTAATTTCATTGCTGCTGTAACTTTCCAAATAACGTGATGGTGCTGCTTTAATTAGCAGGTGCACTGGACTGTGTCCCTTCGGTGTAATTTCTTCAAAATAAGCTCTTTAAACGGGACAATTTTCCAAACAAAACATTTACTTCTTCACTTTGCATATTCTTTTTACTTATCGAGACACACTTAAAAAAATTAAAACCCTAACCATTCTCTATTTTAATGTGAATCCAGAATATTTGCGCTGCAATCCTCAATTACTGCTCTTTTTATCAATAACTACAAACTTGACAATTAAAAGGACCTAACCCCTGATTAATTTATCGATAAGAAATGCTATATTTCACACTTTGCAATTCTTGAATTCTAAAAGGTAGGAAATAACAAACCTGCTCTTGATTTTTGCTCTTTTTATCTCCATCATCTCCTCCGCCTCCTCCTCCGTCACCATTTCCACCACCACCATCTCCGCCACCGCCTCCGCCACCGCCACTTCCACTTCCTTCCTCTGGTGCAGCTCCAAATGCACTGGATGATCCTCGCTGACTGGCTGATTCTTTCTGCCATTTCTCACCTATATTATTCTCCTTATTTTCTTCAATTTTGTAATTCTTATCTACCGATGGAACCACCTCCAGCTGCAGCAGGCAGTCAATAATGTTTAACCCCACATCACAAATACGAGAACTGATATCATGGTTAAGCACCACAAACAAAGCTTTTAGAATGACCTAAAAGTGTAAACAAAAAAGTCCATTTACAAATACAATACCAAGAATTGTCACAGTACACATATTTGAATAGTTAAAATTATGTACAGATCCTCATTTCAAAGTAAAGGAAGCAGCATAACTGTTGATGATGATCCTTTGATGAATCTAAACAAATATATTTTGCCATCTCAAGATAGCTCTGCATTAAAAACAAACCAAAGTAAACATCTGAGATTTTTTTCAAACCAATACAAATGAAGGCATTTCTTAATCATCAATAATGGTCAAGCATCTGTATTGTATCAGAGAACTAAGGATAGGTAGCTTGATCTGAAGAACAATCAGCTTACTGCCCTTAAATCTATGGTACATTGCAGGGAGAGTAAAGTCCTACTATTTGATCCCCTGCTGTTTCAGCTTCCACCTTATTTTCATATCCTATGCAGCTTGAAAAATTACTACACAAACTTAAGTCAAACGGCTCTCCATTACTGCTGTCATACACAACACATTACATCACATACTGGAAGGTTTCATAAGATACCTGCCGATTGTCCTAAATCATTTTTAATCCATATCATTTCGTTAATCAGGATAATGATTGACTTGCAAATAAACCATACTACACAGTATACTAATAACAGAGGTCAAACATTTTGTGTGTTTAAATATACTGCAGGGAATGCCCCATAGCACGAAGTGTAACGAGATAGTCAGAAGTCAAGTCAAGGTAGCCTTGACAGAGAATGTGTTACAACAGGATACGCAAAGCACCAATGAATAAATGTGGGGTCGCATTTTGCTGTGAGCGGTGAACCATTCGTTAGGCTTGCACTTGTCCATAGACTTTCTATGAACTTCTGCATGGCAAATTCCAGGGAATTAGAAATCCAAACAGCACAGCGCCCTCTACAGGGCATCTGGGACCTGTGTGAACAGGGCAAGCAACTGTGCATTTTCTTAACCAATCAGGTTGAAGCATCACTAATAACAGCACAGAATCTGAACCAGGAAGTGTAAGTTAGAATAGTGAATTCAATGTCAAGTCAGGTACAGAAAGCGAAATAAAGAGAGGGTAAGAAAGATTAAATTAAGAGTCAGAGATAAAAGGGGCAGAAAGAAAAAAGTAAAAAAATGTATTTACATTTTTTTTAAATTGTCCAAAAATAATTAAAATTTGAAGGAATGAGACTATAAACTTGTAAAAATTAATTTTCAGTGCCAGAGAGGTTGTTTGACAGTAATTAAGACTTGACACACCGTTAAAATGGTACTTAGATTTGAAATGACTTGACTTAACTTTTATTGGCGAGTTTAGTCCGTATCTGTGACATTAGTACAGGTGGTACTTGTCGTTCAATACATTTGAACGGGGAGCCAGGCTGCGAGATGCCGTTTTCGCACAGCTTTTGGAGGAGCATCGCATCTCAGAGAGCAACTTCCAGATTTTCACATTTAACTGCACGTGTGCAGTCGCCACAAGTTGCTTTCCGATTTGCACATAAATAACGATGAACGCTGTTAGCCTCATCGTTGTTTTTACAGCAAAATCTGGCCCCATTAATAATGTATTTTTGCAATTAAAAATAATTAGGAAGGGTTGGACTATTTAGGGGCTGAACGATTACTTGGGATGCAGTGAAGAAAAATTAAGATGGGTGAGATTTCATTATTTTTTGTAAGGGTATGAATCTCTCTATTTTTGTCCCAATTCCCTTGTCCTTCCATGAGACATACAGGCCTCCACCAACAGAGCTCAAAACTGCCTGCTGACATGTGTACTAAAGTAATTCAGTGGTCACTCTACTTCCAATTTTAATTCCCACAACAGTGCAGTTGTAACTATGAACTCAGCAGTATGGGAAATCGAACCAGTACCTTCCACTAATGTGATATGCACAATGCTGCTCAAATGCATGGTATCACTGCACCACTCAAGAATAATTTAAATCATCACACCTGCTATATTGGCCATCATTGGCAACATACAGCTGCATGCTTGTAAAAGGAAATATTTTGCTCCATTTTACTTTTAGCAGCTGCTGTTTGTGTGTACATAAACTAAGTCTTACTGTGCTCCATGTCATTGATTTGTGGTGATGGTCACATTGCAGTATTAATGATCGCTGTTTCATTACAGAATGTTTATCAACAAATAATCTGTAACTGATTACAAAGTATAACATAATCTATAACCTGTAATCAGTGACTGTGTTCAATTTTTGCATAAAATAAACTATACAAATCTTGCACCTAGAATTTTCCTGTACCATATAGAAATTGATGCATAGCAGAAAAACAAATATTTGGCTTCATAATAGCAATACTTTTTACCCCTCTATAAAATTTTCTGTTATGTACTTTGAAGCCTGCTTTTAATTTACCTTAACTGTACAGTGACCGCTGGCTGGTTGATTTTGAGTGTAAAAATGCAATTTAGAATGTAGTTGCAGTTTGCTGCTGTTAGTTCAAAGTCAATTATCCAGTAGTTCAAATTAAGCAATTTTAATAAAACAGCACAGGAGGCACTTTCTAAACGATTTCAATTCGAATTAACAAAGAATTTGAAGTAAGCAACTTCAAATTAAGAGTAGATTGTAGATAATCAGAAAATAGATACCATTGCTTTAAATATCACTTTGGTTGTCCTGAATGATTGACACTTTGAATCATTGAAATCTTAATTCTTCAGGCCTCCCTACACTTCCCATAGCCACATTACATTCTATTTCATTATGACAAAAAATTACCCCTAGATCAAGCATCCCATTTTTCTTGATAAAATTGTTGGTTCCTTCCATGTTTTCTGTTTCCTCAAGGCTGCTGTAGTTTATACAGGAATCAGTCAGACTGCGTGGCAGGTTGGCACATGCCAGAGGCTCATGGGGCAATTCGGGTATAGCCACTTGGTTACATAGTTTTCGCATGTGCTCACTGAAGAAATCGGAATATCCCACATTGAAGGAGGCTACTGTGGTATTGAAAGTGGCTACAGTGATTGTGGAAATCTGTGATCTCACTGTAAAACATAAAATTAGTTTAAGATTTCTTTTCATAATTTTAAATTCAATTGCTAATATTTCAGACTTAAACATAATGATATAACGACTCGGAATTTCCTGGAACAGCACGAAAGATAATGTATGCTACTAATTACGCCATTTCGTGCACCAATCTCTTTATTGCAAACTTACTCCAAAATTTCCTGGAAAACTAATTTGAATGTGCCACAGCGAGCATTATGGCGAATTAGGGACCTTAGAAGCGGCACAGCCAAAGGCTTATCCCATCTGCATCAATTAAGCAGATCAATATTGGCATGACTTGAGTCATTAAATTCTGAATTTCAAATCCTTTCAGTATGCTGAACTTGATCACTTGCAGAAAATTGTTTGAGTTATGAGCACACTCAGCTGCTGTATTCAGTTGTCAAGATTACAGATAACGACTCAAGTTACAGATTTTTAAAAATTTTTTAACCATTTATTTAGAAGATGGCATTACTAATTTAAACTACCTACAAAGTTTTAGATTGAACAAACCGGGGCAAAATTGGACCTAATTTCTCAGGCACGAAAAGGGGGCAAAAGGTCCAAATAGACAAGACTACGTCCCACAGCTGGCCCAAACTGGTCCAGAGGAAGTGGGCGAGCTGCCTCAGGAGGCACGAATGGTGCCCGCAACTTGACGTAATTATTAAGATAAGGCACGAGGCTCAATTTCGGACGAGCCTCGGGCCTCTGGCTTCTGCCGCACGCTATCAGTGCACCAAAAAAGGGCCTAGACTAATGTTTCCTTCACGCTCACTTTCATCATTGGCATCTGTAGGCACTCCAGTGCCCTACAACATGCACACAGTATACACTAAACCTAACACAGAATGAAGAAGTGGTGTTTTGATGGGTTTCAGATAAGAATGAAATGTATCAAGAGCAGAGATTTTATTTTACTTAAAGCAATTATTTTGAACTCATGAATTCAAATACACTCATCTGCATATTATTTTTCAGCCTAAGTGGCTGCAGCTAGAAAACTAGCGTAAATCCAGGAAATTTGCGATCGCCATTGACTTGACTGGGGATGGTGCTATGATAATCAACTTTTCACGGCTTTGGTAAGGGTATTGGTGGAGCGGCGCAAAAGTCCCAAGTAATTATGGTGAAACTCACATATGCCAAAATTTCCTGGGACTTTTGACTGGAAAGTGAACCCATTGCTGTAGATGAGGCAATAAAACCACGCAAGTCTCCAGGAAATTCTGGTCCCTTTAATATATTAGGATTATGTAATGAATAACAATTTATCATTTTCCAGTTAAATTCGTGATGTTTTGTCTATTTTGCTCACTTATTAGCTCCCACTAGACCATGCAACATTCCCTAACAAAGAGGCAGGCATGTGACCTACTTAAAGTTCTCTGCCATCGTCACTTTTGAGGTGACTGCTAGGAAGTGCGGAGAGAACAGCCTGGGTTCACTCTGCCCTGTGGTTCCCACAAATGACACAGCTACGGTTAGCATGCATCACTTAAGCTCACTAATGCACAGAGTTGAGTTTCACCATTGCATGGTGCAGCATGTTAGTACATCAATGTGGTATTCAATGAGGACAGTCGGACATTTTGAATTTTGATTCACTCAAGTTAATTTTCTCATTTTCATTTATAAAGGGCTTTATTGCAAGAAGTATTTCAGTATATTTCCTAGTGGAACCATTTTGCACAATAAATTAAAAAAGGGTGTCTACAGCTCCACCCACCATACATCTTACCTTCTTTAACTGTGTTATCTCCGTGACTGTTGGAGTGATCAGGTATGTCACTCAGCAAGGTGTGATGGGAATGGGAATGCTTAGCACTCATGCTTTCCATTTCTGTTGCTGTATCGGAACTCCCTCGTCGGGTGAATTTTCCTGTGAAAGAAGAATTTTGTCTTAAAAATCCTCTGGTAAGTTTACCAGACCTCATTTTAAGAAACACAAATTCAAATGCCAGTGAAAATAAAAATATAACATATATAAAACTATATGCCACAGAGGGTTAACACCGGGTTCAACCCTGTGATTCCACATGTGGTGAATTCCTAATCAGAATTAAGTCTTGAAATTACACAGTGCAAAGATTATTGTATGGGCACTTAATGAGTTTGTAATACATTCATTAGTTCGCTATTAAATTACTTTTTTAAAAACAAGTTAACGCCTCTGTTAAATTCGCAGATTAAGCAATTTAACATGAGCACGTTAAGCATTATTATACTAATATTTGCAGAGTGTAATTTCAAGGCTTTAGTATATTGAGGGGAGACACCAGGCACAAGTCTGGAAAGGGAAATTGAAGGGTTAATTAATTAGCGTTTTTACGCACCACCTGGTATTGGTGGCGGACGATCTGGGAGCAAGTTATTCAACTCTCTTCTCAGTCAACCATTCCATCACCCAGGTAAAAAGTCAAATGGTGCATAGTATGGAGGAGGAGAAATAGCAAAAAAATTGCTCGTAAGGCAAGTAAAACACCCAATATGACCATTAAAAAACATTTTATGGGAGAAATTAAGTTAACTTAAGCAACTACATTTAATATTCTTGGCTCACCCAGTATTGTAGCTTGCCATCCACCTCTCTCCAAACCACGCCTTTCTTCCCCAGTTCCAGAAAAGCTCCCAAATGAGAATGTGCTTCGAGTCGGTGACACATCTAAATGATCCTCATGGAGAAGAAATGGCATTCCCATACGTCGCTGCCTCTTTTTACCTGGGTGATGGAACGGGATTGAGCCTTTGCGTTCACGTTCCTCTTTGCGACTCTTGAACTTGTAGACCAGTAAATTAATGATATTAATATTTGATGTAGGTCACAAACCAATTTTGCATATTAACATTTAGGCAGCAGCAGCTTAAGTTTCTGGGCTTATGATGTAGGTTTTCCGATTTACATTACTTTAACACCAGCATTAACTTATTTATTTATTTTAGTTACTGCCAGAATTACAATAACTATCACCAAAAAATCTAGGCTTATGACTCCATAAACAAATATTAAACCAATAAAGAAATGAACTATGTAACAAATTCCAATACTCCAGTAATTTAAATTAATGCCGACTTGAGCCCAATTGGTGTAGCAACCGCATTCAGCAGTACTGAAAATTATTTGTTCTACAATTATTTGTCCCTGTTCTAAAGTGTAAAATGGAGACTGGAAACACAAGAGTAAATACCAATGATATGTGTAAGTGGAATATTGATTAAACCAGTAATATTGCTTTTAAAATTAAATTTTTGTCTGGCCTAATAAATATTTATCAAAGTTTTTGTCACCTTTTTGAAGATGTTCATTCCTAGATCAGTAGAAAGGTCTGGAACAGCCTGTCGTCTCAGGTTTGTCATGGACACCTTAGAAAATGTTTCAGAACTAAGGGATTTTTCCTCTTCATTGCACTTCATAGTAAGATCCTTGCAAAGACATTGTAAACATTAAATGGATCAAAATAAAATACTTCAGAAAAAAAGCTTTTCCATCTTTTTAATTATATATTTATTCACACACACAGCAAAATTGGTCTTGGACGGTAGCACAAAACAGGCTATAGTGAATCGACAGTCCGTTTTGCACCACGCCCAATTTTCCATTGATTTTAAGGGAAAAGAAAAATCGGGCGGGCTGTAAAAACGACTGCCGATTTACTATCGCTCGTTTAGCGGTACTGCCCAAGACCAATTTCACCCCCTCTGTATTTATTCATGGGCCCACACAACATTCAATAAGCTAATGTGCATGAAGATATTACAATGCACCTCAACACTGCTACTTATACCTACCTGCCAGTACAACACCAACCTTATACGTCAACAGACAATGAGCTGGTAGATAACTGTACTATATAAGTGCCAGTCAGGTTATGCTGGCTACACACACTGGGCATGGCGTTTTTCTCCAAACTTTGCCGCATGATTGAACGTACACCCATGTATGACAAGGTAGGTGCATGTGTAAGGTAGGGTTCCAGGTTTCAGAGGAAGCTAAAATGTTCACTATGTGCATTAAATAATTTCAACTCAAGGGTATAGGTCATTCACTGGCCAGCAAAGCAGTTCACAAAGGAAACTTTCAAGTCACAGTGAAGAGCACTGATCAAAAAGGTCACCAGCAATGATAAGGATTCCTATATCCACACTAATTTTCTTTTTGTGTATCCAGACACTAATCTATAGGCGAAGTCACAACATATCTATGAAAATCATAATTTTCCACCCTTTGCTTTTTATTTATCTAGCTCCTTCTGCAGCAAGCATGTAAATGGAGACAGCAGAGATGGAATATCTGCAAAACATGCATGCATTTTATGTTCCTTTTCTATTTTATTTTTTAAAAATGAACAAATCCATTTCTGGTTGAACATTTTGTTCACATTGTTCTTAGAGTTGTAAAAGGAAAAATGGAAGCTCTCCTGATGGCCCAAGATTCCAGGTCTGCTAAGCTCTGCTAAGTCAGGTAACATCTGCTGGGGTAGCAGTGGTACATTACAATTGGCCTTAGCATCTCCGGGTCAGGTGTGAGGCAAAAAAGAAAAATATCAGCCAGGGCTACCACACCAGGTTGCTATCCAGGAACCTCTTCTGAAAATACCATGTATGGACCTGGGTGAGGACTGAATCCAGCTCAGTTGTGATGGCCCCCATGCTTAAATAGCCTTCTGACACTCAAAGAGCCCTCCACTGAAGGTACACAGGCTCCCCAGTGTAACTCAAGAGGACATGTACAGGAAATCATTCCAGGAGCTGCTCCACCATCTGGCCACTCAGCCCTGCCACTTCCAGGATTTTTCATCGGAAGCGATGCCAGGAATAAATATGTTCACCCAAATGTGGGCCGACAAATTCAAGCAATATGCAAATGACGGGAATGCAACATCTGACATACCTCTGGTCATTGAGCACAGATCTAGACTGACACTCCAGTGCAGTGCTGAAGGAGCGCTGCACTGTCGGAGGTGCCGTCTTTCGGATAAGACATTTAACTGAGGCCCCATCTGCCCCCTCAGGTGGATGCAAAATATCCCACGGCACTATTCGAGGAAGAGCAGGGGACCTCTCCCCGGAGTCATGGCCAATATTGATCCCTCAACCAACACCTAAAAAGAGATTGTCTGGTCATTATTACATTGCTGTTTGTGGGACTTTGCTGTGTGCAAATTGGCTGTCGCATTTTCTAAATTCCAACAGTGACTACACTTCAAATGTACTTCATTCGCTGTAAAGCGCTTTGGAACGTGCCGAAGTCGTGAAAGAAGCTATATAAATGCAAGTTCTTTCTTTCTTTTATTTGCACTCTGGCAACACTGGGCGTAAGGAATGCCAGTGCACTGCTGGTATTCTGCACTGCTTTGGCATACGGAGAGGGGATTTAAATTTTAAATGGCTGCATGGAGTTGAATTCTTTGCAGAATGATGAATTCAACTCCTCAGTCCTGCGAAATTAAAAATTTTAAACAAAATTTAAAACATCCTTTTATGCTGTCCACGGAAGCTGTCCTGCCTCCATGAACTGTAGAAGGTACCCGAGGCCCGCTACAGTCATCTTTCATCCAACCCCCTCACCTAGACAGGCTCCCTGATGGAGATGGGAATCCTGTCAGCAGCCTGCCTAAAAAAACATGGTAGTTACTCTTACCCCAGAAAAATGGTTGTAGTCAGGGGTGGGCCACTGGAGTGAATGGAACTCCTGGCCGCTGATTGTGTGCCAAGATTCTGTCAAAGCAGAAAATCCTGGCTTCAATTTGTAGACTTAATCATGAAATAAGGCTATAGTACTGATGGATTGTCAGTTCCTATAGAACCATGCTCCAACCACACTATTATGAGTTGCTGCCTTCAGGTGAGCAGAGGACTGAAAGGTGGACAACATTTTGGGGAAAATGTTTTTAAATCAATCACTGCTCACATATATGACCTTTTAGGAATGGGACCTGTGCACAATATACCCATCATGGTGCAATTGCCAAAAAAGGGGACAATAGGTTTATTGTACACCTACTGTAATAGGTTTACTACACAGTGTGGGGTGCTCTACCCAATCCAGCAAGCCTTCTTCCAAGATCAGTCATAGATGTCATTGGGCTCAAAGAAGGAAAAGAAATACTAATTTGGATGCTATGGAATTTTAACGTGTGCTGTATGTCACTTCTTGCATGAATACTACATGCATGTTGCACAAGAGATGAATTGTAACTAAGTTGCCTGTGGTAAACCAACATGTGTGTATGTGCTATGGTTATCCTTGTAAATATTTAATTCAACATCATTCAGACATGTTAACTATTTTGCCAACATCTAACAACTTGAAATGTTCATCTGTCTTTTTAACTCAGTAATGTTAACTTTTTGTGTCATTTTATTTTACAATTTAGTTTTTGTAGTTTTAATGTAAAAATACATTTTAAAACTAAACCACTTTGACATAGAAGTGAATAATTAGAAAGCATAGATCTGAATATGATCTTTTCATACCTGTGTTTTATGGGTGTTAACCAGAGAAGGAGCTGCTGCTACCATGGAACTACTGCGTGGTCTGGGTAAGTGACTTATCTCAGGTTCAGAGGGTCTGTCAGGCTTCTCCTCCAGAATCTGTCGAAGTCTTTGTAAATAATACATCAGTGCCCAGTGGATACCTTCTTCAGACCAGTGGGGCTGCAGCAGACAGCGCAATACTGCAACATCAAAATAAGTGGCATACCGAGACTTTTGACTCAGTGGTATGGTTATTGAAGTTCTGTAACAGATATAGTTTGTATTTAAACAAAGAATAGGAGAGCAAAAAATGAATAGCATGTTAATGTATAAATCTCTGGAACTTTCATCTGAGTTCAAGGACTAGAACAATTATTTTAGAATATTCTGAACCTCCAGCTGCCCTTTCTACATTCATTTTTTATATTGGTCTTTTTTATTTTTATTCTTGACTTCTAGAAGGTATCGTTTAGTCTTTGAAAGAATGTTTTCAAAAAAAGTGATTATAACATAAAATATGACCAAGAACACGTACAATTTTTCAATTGAGAAACCTCTTTTTCTTAGAATCATAGAATGATACAGCACAGAAGGAGGCCATTCGGCCGGCTCTGTGAAAGAGCTATCCAATTAATAACACTGCCCTGTTCTTTCCCCATGCAGATTTTCCCCCTTCAAGTATTTATCCAATTCCCTTTTGAAAGTTATTATTGAATCTGCTTCCAGCACCCTTTCACGCAGTGCATTCCAGATCATTACAGCTTGCTGTGTAAAAAATTGTTTCCTCATGTCGCCTCTGGCTCTTTTGACAATTACCTTAAATTTGTGTCCTCTGGTTACCGACCCTTCTGCCACTGGAAACAGTTTCTCCTTATTTACTCTATCAAAATCCGTTATGATTTTTAACACCTCTACCAAATCTCCCCTTAACCTTCCCTGCTACAAGGAGAACGACCCCAGTTTCTCTAGGCTGTCCACATAACTGAAGTCTTTCATCGCTGGTAATATTCTAGTTAATCTCCTCTGCACCCTCATCCTTCCTAAAGTGTGGCACCCAGAATTGGCCACAAATCTCTAGCTGGGTCCTAACTAGTGTTTTATAAAGGTTTAACATAACTTCCTTGCTTTTGTACTCTATGCTTCTAATTATAAAGCCAAGGATCCCATATGCCTTTTTAACAGTCTTGTCAACATGTCCTGCTACCTTCAAAGACTTGTGTACGTATACCCCAGGTCTCTGTTCTTGCACCCTCATTAAAATTGTACCATTTAGTTTATATTGCCTCTTCTCAATCTTCCTACCAAAATGAATCACTTCACACTTCTCTGCGTTAAATTTCATCTGCCATGTGTTTGCCCATTTCATCAGTCTGTCTATGTCCTTCTGGAATTTGTTACTATCCTCCTCACTGTTTACTACATTTCCGAGTTTCGTGTCATCTGCAAACTTTGAAATTATGTCCTGTATACCCAAGTCCATGTCAATAATACATATCAAAAAGAGCAGTGGTCCCAACACCGATCCTTGGGGGACAACACTGTATACTTCCCTCCAGTCTAAAAAACAACCATTTACCACTACTCTCTGCTTTCTGTCCCTTAGCCAATTACGCATCCACGCAGCCACTGCCCCTTAAAACCCATGTGCTTCAATTTTGCTAACAAGTCCATTATGTGGTACTTTATCAAACGCCTTTTGGAAGTCCATATACACATCAACCGCACTACCCTCATCAACCTTCTCCGTTACTTCATCAAAGAACACTTTCAAGTTAGTCAAACACGATTTGCCTTGAACAAACCTGTGCTGGCTTTCATTTATTAACCTGTTCATATTTTATTTTTGCCTCTTTTTTTCTTGTTTGGAAGCAGTGGATGTCACAATGGACAACAAGGGCCAATACACAAAGTGAGGTCTATGTGTGATGAAGTTGTTGTGATTAACAATTGTGATGAATTCACTGAAAACTTATCAAACAATAATAAAGACATAAGAAAATATGGAACAAAACCAGATTGTTCTTTCAGCTCTGGAATCTGAGTAAAAAAAAACAACCAGACAGATGGGAAGAAAATCTCCTTTCCCTGTCTGATTAAAATGAATTGATGGACAGTCTCTATGCAGTTTCTAGTGGTTACAAACTCACATCATGAAGGACCATAACTCAATATAAATTAGCAATATCACTGAGAGTGGCAATAAGGATGCTTGGTGGAAACTTAAAAATAGGTTTACAGTGCCGCACTATGGTGTGCTCTTCTAATATTGGCTTCAAAGCATATTGTTGACGCACAGTTGAGAGAGTTTTACTCCAGGAGTACTGGATACTTACTTTGGCTGCCTTAAATGGAAATGTTTATCAGTTCTGACATCGCTTGTCACAATGAGCAAAAATAAATAAAAGAATAGGCTATTTGGCCTATTGAACATGCTCATTCCAACAAATCATATAGAATTTGCATTGCTGTGAACTCCTCAGCTTACTTAATTTACCAAGAATACTACAGGTAAAATTTCTAAGGCAAAACAGTGAAATTTCTGCCTGTTTTCTAAAGGTAAAGCAAGGAAAATTGCAAAATATTAATAAAACACTGCAACCTACATTGTTCATTCACCTGGTCTGGCCTATATGTGACTCCAGACCTACAGCAATGTGGTTGATTCTTAATCGCCCTCTGAAATGGCCTAGCAAGCCACTCAGTTGTAAAATCTCACTAAAAAAAAGTCATAAGAAGAATAAAACCGGACGGGCCACCCGGCATCGGACCACTAGGCACCGGACACGACAAAGGCAAACCAAGCCCAGTCAACCCTGCAAAGTCCTCCTCACTCACATCTGGGGACTTGTGCCAAAATTGGGAGAGCTGTCCCACAGACTAGTCAAGCAACAGCCTGACATAGCCATGCTCACAGAATCATACTTTTCAGCCAACGTCCCAGACTCTTCCATCACCATCCCTGGGTATGTCCTGTCCCACCGGCAGGACAGACCCACCAGGGGTGGCGGTACAGTGATATTCAGTCTGGAGGGAGTGGCCCTGGGAGTCCTCAACATCGACTCTGGACCCCATGAAGTCTCATGGCATCAGGTCAAACATGGGCAAGGAAACCTCCTGCTGATTACCACCTACCGCCCTCCCTCAGCTAATAAATCAGTCCTCTTCCATGTTGAACACCAATTGGAGGAAGCACTGAGGGTAGCAAGGGCACAGAATGTACTCTGGGTGGGGGACTTCAATGTCCATCACCAAGAGTGGCTCAGTAGCACCACTACTGACCGAGCTGGCCGAGTCCTGAGGGACACTGCTGCCAGACTGGACCTGCGGCAGGTAGTGAGCGAACCAACATGAGGGAAAAACTTACTTGACCTCGTCCTCACCAATCTACCTGTCGCAAATGCATCTGTCCATGACAGTATTGGTAGGAGTGACCACCGCACAGTCCTCGTGGAGACAAAGGCCCATCTTCGCACTGAGGATACCATCCAACGTGTTGTGTGGCACTACTACCGTGCTAAATGGGATAGATTCAGAACAGATCTAGCAGCTCAAAACTTGGCATCCATGACGTGCTGTGGGCCATCAGCAGCAGCAGAATTGTATTCCAGCACAATCTGTAACCTCATGGCCCGGCATATTCCTCACTCTACCATTACCAACAAGCCAGGGAATCAACCCTGGTTCAATGAGGAGTGTAGAAGAGCATGCCAGAAGCAGCATCAGGACCAGCACAATGGACAACAAGGGCCAAAAAATGAGGTGCCAACCTGGTGAAGCTACAACTCAGGACTACATGCATGCTAAACAGTGGAAGCAACATGCTATAGATAGAGCTAAGCGATTCCACAACCAACAGATCAGATCAAAGCTCTGCAGTCCTGCCACATCCAGTCGTGAATGGTGGTGGTCAATTAAACAACTAATGGGAGGAGGAGGCTCTGTAAACATCCCCATCCTCAATGATGGCGGAATCCAGCACGTGAGTGCAAAAGACAGGGCTGAAGCATTTGCAACCATCTTCAGCCAGAAGTGCCGAGTGGATGATCCATCTCGGCCTCCTCCCGATATCCCCACCATCACAGAAGCCAGTCTTCAGCCAATTCGATTCACTCCATGTGATATCAAGAAAAAGCTGAGTGCACTGGATACAGCAAAGGCTATGGGCCCCGACAACATCCCGGCTGTAGTGCTGAAGACTTGTGCTCCAGAACTAGCTGCGCCTCTAGCCAAGCTGTTCCAGTACAGCTACAACACTGGCATCTACCCGACAATGTGGAAAATTGCCCAGGTATGTCCTGTCCACAAAAAGCAGGACAAATCCAATCCGGCCAATTACTGCCCCATCAGTCTACTCTCAATCATCAGCAAATTGATGGAAGGTGTCGTCGACAGTGCTATCAAGCGGCACTTACTCACCAATAACCTGATCACCAATGCTCAGTTTGGGTTCCACCAAGACCACTCGGCTCCAGACCTCATTACAGCCTTGGTCCAAACATGGACAAAAGAGCTGAATTCCAGAGGTGAGGTGAGAGTGACTGCCCTTGATATCAAGGCAGCATTTGACCGAGTGTGGCACCAAGGAGCCCTAGTAAAATTGAAGTCAATGGGAATCAGGGGGAAAACTCTCCAGTGGCTGGAGTCATACCTAGCACAAAGGAAGATGGTAGTGGTTGTTGGAGGCCAATCATCTCAGCCCCAGGGCATTGCTGCAGGAGTTCATCAGGGCAGTGTCCCAGGCCCAACCATCTTCAGCTGCTTCATCAATGACCTTCCCTCCATCATAAGGTCAGAAATGGGGATGTTCGCTGAGGATTGCACAGTGTTCAGTTCCATTCACAACCTCTCAAATAATGAAACAGTCCGAGTCCGCATGCAGCAAGACCTGGACAACATCCAAGCTTGGGCTGATAAGTGGCAAGTAACATTCGCGCCAGATAAGTGCCAGGCAATGACCATCTCCAACAAGAGAGTGTCTAACCACCTCCCCTTGACATTCAACGGCATTACCATCCCCGAATCCCCCACCATCAACATCCTGAGGGTCACCATTGACTAGAAACTTAACTGGACCAGCCATATAAATACTGTGGCTACAAGAGCAGGTCAGAGGCTGGGTATTCTGCGGCGAGTGACTCACCTCCTGACTCCCCGAAGCCTTTCCACCATCTACAAGGCACAAGTCAGGAGTGTGATGGAATACTCTCCACTTGCCTGGATGAGTGCAGCTCCAACAACACTCAAGAAGCTCGACACCATGCAGGACAAAGCAGCTCACTTGATTGGCATCCCATCCACCACCCTAAACATTCACTCCCTTCACCACCGGCGCTCTGTGGCTGCAGTGTGTACCATCCACAGGATGCACTGCAGCAATTCGCCAAGGCTTCTTTGACAGCACCTCCCAAACCCTCTACCACCTCCCAAACCCTCTACCACCTAGAAGGACAAGAGCAGCTGGTACATGGGAACACCACCACCTGCACGTTCCCCTTCAAGTCACACACCATTCCGACTTGGAAATATATTGCCGTTCCTTCATCGTCGCTGGGTCAAAATCCTGGATCTCCCTTCCTAACAGCACATTGGGAAAACCTTCACCATACGGACTGCAGCGGTTCAAAGCGGCGGCTCACCACCACCTTCTCAAGGGCAATTAGGGATGGGCAATAAATGCCGGCCTCGCCAGCGGCGCCCACATCCCATGAATGAATGAGAAAAAACGAAAATTTGTGTTTCACAAAATGACATTTCCATTGCTTCATCAAGAGTATTTGATCATTTATGTCCATATTTATCCTTATAACCTTCAACAATGTGAAATTGATCACATTATTAGTATTAATTATAAAAACGACCTCATTACAAGAAGGCCTGCCTTCCATTTTAGTTTTTTTGGCAATGGCTGTCAGGATAATAAATGATTCTGCTGCCAAGGATGGATTTACAAAGAAATTGCAGCTCCCTGCTATACAGTATTTGGTAAGGCATACACTCAAGGATCCGACTGGCTCACCACAGAAACCATGGCAACTAAAGAAAGAAAGTCAGATTCAGCTTGCAGTCACTGCACCTTTACATATAATTTATTACTGAATTCACATAATTATTGCCAGGCTATCACGGTTGCCATAATTATCAGCTCCTTCTCAGAGCACATTATACGATTTTCTTTCTTACACATAATATAATATAATTTTAAATTTATATTGTATCATCACCAGTTTTATAATTATTATTAGTCTTTGTCTCTGCACATTAGATATGGGGGTGGTGCCAGAGGACTGGAGAAATGCAAATGTTACACCCATGTTCGAAAAAGGGTGTAACGATAAACCCGGCAACTACAAGCCAGTCAGTTTACCCTTGCCAGTTGGGAAGCTTTTAGAAATGATAATCCGGGACAAAATTAATAGTCACTTGAACAAGTGTGAATTAATAAAAGGAAAGCCAGCAAGGATTTGTTAAAGGCAAATCGTGTTTAACTAACTTGATTTGAGTTTTTTGATGAGGTAACAGAGAGGGTTGATAAGGGCAATGCGGTTGATGTTGTGTATATGGACTTTCAAAAGGCCTTTGATAAAGAGCCACATAATAGGCTTGTCAGCAAAATTGAAGCCCATGGAATATGGGCAGGCACATGGCAGATGAAATTAAACGTAGAAAAGTGCAATGTGATATATTTTGGCAGGAAGAACGAGGAGGAGCAATATAAATTACATGGTACAATTTTAAAGGGGGTGCAAGAACAGAGAGACCTGAGGATATAGATGCACAAATCTTTGAAGGTGGCAGGACAGGTTGAGAAAGCAGTTAAAAAAAGCATATGGGATCCTGGGCTTTATAAATAGAGGCATAGAGTACAAAAGCAAGGAAGAATAAAACACTGTTTCGGCTACAATTGGAATATTGTGTCCAGTTTTGGTACTGCATTTTGGGAAGGATGTGGAGGCCTTAGCAAGGGTGCAGAAAAGATTTACTGGAATGGTTCCAGGGATGAGGGACTTCAATTACGTGGATAAACCAGAGAAGCTGGGGTTGCTCTCCTTAGAGCATAGAAGGTTAAAAGGAGATTTGATAGAAGTAGTCAAAACCATGAAGAGTTCAGATAAAGTAAATAAGGAGGAACGGTTCCAACTGGCGGTAGGGTCCAGAACCAGAGGACACGGATTTAAGGTGATTGTCAAAAGAACCAAAGGTGACATGAGGGAAAAAATTTTAACACAGCGAGTAGGTATGATCTGGAATGCGCTGCCTGAAAGGATGGCGGAAGCAGATTCAATTGTGGCTTTTAAAAAGTAATTGGATAAATACTTGAAGGGAAAAAATTTGCAGGGCTATGGGGAAAGAGCGGGGGAATGGGACTAACTGGATTGCTCTTACAAAGAGCTGGCACAGGCTCGATGGGCCGAATGGCCTCCTTCTGTGCTGTAACCATTCCATGATTCTATGGCATTGCAATCATATTTAACATGAAGCTTAGCAAGGATAGAAAGGTTGTTAAATTACAACTGAAAATTTCCCCACACACATTTGGCACTTATGAAACAGGTTCACAAAATGCCCTAATTTGTGGATTAAGTCTCTTACCCTGTTTAGAACCCTTTCCAACAAAAATCAATTCCTGGTTGATACTTTCACTCAGTAAACTGAATTCTATTGTATATTTATTCACCTTGTTCAGTCAAAGCTATGGAGTAAAATGTCATATAGATTTTGCATTAGAATGTGAAGCACTATTCAGAAATGTAACCAGAGAGACAATTTTCCAAACAGGAGTAATGGTGATGCATCCCAAAGACTGCATGCAAATCTTGCACTGCCAGCATCTGGGGTGAAACTTGGGAGATTTTCTGAAGTCCAATTATTTTACTAATGATTCAGTGCTCTGAGTGCAGATTAGAATACGTCCCATAAAAATGGACACCGAGCCAAAGGAGGAATGACGAGAAGCATGGTCAGAGGTGAGCATCTTGGAAGAGAGGGAGGAGGAAAAAGAGAAAATTAAGGAGGGAATTTAAGAGCATGGTGCCTACATGGCTGAAGGCATGACCATCAACGGTGAGGCAAAGGAGGGGGGTTGCACAAAAGGCCTGAGTCAGTAGAAGAAAGTTCAGCGGTGAGGGGGGTTGTAGGATTAGAGGCGGTTACAGAGATAGGGACGAGCAAGGGTATGAAGGGATTTAAACACAAGGTTGTGAATTTTTAATTGGAGGTGGGGGACCGGGAGCCAATGTAGGTCAGCAAGGACAAGGGTGACAGGTGAGCGGAACCTGGTGCGGATAGGATATGGACACCAGAGTTTTCGATGAGCTGAAGAGGGTAGGGATGGGACACCAGCCAGGAGAACGTTAGTAAAGTCAAGCATGGAGGTGACAAAGGCATAGATGATGGTTTCAGCGGCAGATAGGATGTGGCAGGGACAGAGGCGAGTGATATTATGGGTCAGAAGCTCAGTTCGAGATTGAATAGGACACCGAGATTACAAACTGTCTGGTTCAGTCAGAGACAATGTCTAGGGAAGAGGATAGAATCAGAGGTGAGGGTATGGATTTTGTGGCGGGGGCAAAGACAATGGCTTCGAACTTCCAAGGTTTAACTGGAGGAAATTGTGGCTCATCCATGACTGGATATTGGACAAGCAGTGTGACAACACAGAGGTAGTGGAGTGTTCAAGAGAGGTGGTGGACAGGTAGAGCTGGGTGTCGTTAGTGTACATGTGAAAGCTGACCCAATATCGGTGGATGACAGCACCAAGAGAACAGCATATGGATGAGGAAGAGGATGGGGCCAAAGACAGATCCTTAGGGGACTCCAAAGGTAAAATGTGGTGGGGGGGGGGGACGAAAAGTTATTGCTGGAGATGCTCTGGCTATGATCTAATAGGTAAGAGTGGAACCAAACGAGGGCAATCCCACTAAGTTGGACAAAAGAGGAAAGACGTTGGAGGAGGATGGTTTGGTCCAACGTGTCAAAAACTGCGGAGAGGTCGAGGAAGAAGAGAAGGGATAATGCTCCATGGTCACAGTCACAGAAGATGTAATTTGTGACTGGTTTGGACTATATGAGTGCTGTGGCAGGGACAGAAACCTGATTGGAGAGATTCAAACATGGAGTTGCAAGAAAGATGGGTACAGATTTGGGAGGTTACAACACATTTAAGAACTTGGGAAAGTAAAGGGTGGTAGTTTGCAAGGATGAAATGTTTTTTTGAGGAGGGGATGATGACAGAGGTTTTAAAAGGAAGGAGGACAGTATCTGAGGAGAGGGAACCATTTACAATGCCAGCTAACATGGGGCCAGGAAGAGAAGTTGGATGGTCAGCAGTTTATTGGGAATGGGTGAAGAGAGCAGAAGGTGGGTCTCATGGCATGATGAGATTCAAGGGGATATGAGGGGAAAAAGGAGAGAAACTAGAGAGAGATTAGGACGAGGGCAGGAGGGAGCCTGCAGGGAGGTTGATTGGCTGAGCAAGGGGAAGGGGGAACCAGGAGAAGCAGCTGAATGGATGATATCAATGATAGTGACAAAGAAGTCCATGAGTTCTGCACTTGTCCAATAGATTCGAGGTTCTTGCAGCCCTTGTGGACAAGTGCGGGGACTGCGGGGAGGATGAGCAAACTGACTCCAGCACCGTGGTACTGGAAGCCATTCAAGTGGGGGGAGTAAATAGTAAGGTGGTTGTAGTAAGCAACAGTTTAGTCACTGTTCTCTGCAGCCAGGAGCATGAGTCCCAAAGGCTACGTTGCCTACCCGGTGCCAGGGTTAAGGCCATCTCCTCCGGGCTGGAGAAGAACTTGGAGTGGGAGGGGGAGGATCCAGTTGTCGTGGTCCACGTAGGAATCAACGACATAGGTAGGACTAAGAAAAAGATTCTGCTGAGAGAGTTTGAGCAGCTAGGGACTAAATTGAAAAGCAGAACCACAAAGGTAATAATCTCTGGATTATCACCTGAGCCACGAGCAAATTAGCATACGGGCAATAGGATCAGGGAGATGAATGCATGGTTCAAAGATTGGTGTGGGAGAAGAGGGTTTCGATTCATGGGGCACTGGCATCAGTACTGGGGAAAGAGAGCGCCGTTCCGTTGGGACGGACTATACCTGAACCGTGCTAGAACCAGAGTTCTAGCAAATCGAATAACTAGGGAGGTAGATGCGGCTTTAAACGAAATAAGAGGGGGGGGGGTCCCAGTGGGGAGAAATCTAGAATGCTAAAGAGAAAAGACAAGGAAGCAGTGCAGGAAAGTGATTGGGGTAAGGATAACCAGATTGTGTCAGGAAGGGACAGAGCATACAAACAAAAAAGAGTGCACTAACAAATAGGGTTCGGGTAAGAAAAAATGGCAATAAGACAAATAGGGCCATAGCACAAAAAAATGTTAAGATGTCTAAAAATGTTAAAAAGACAAATCTAAAGGCACTGTATTTGAATGCACAAAGTATTCGTAATAAGGTAGACGAATTAACAGCGCAAATAGATGTAAACGGATACGATATAATTGCGATTAGGGAGACATTGCTGCAGGGTGACCAAGGCTGGGAGCTAAATATCCAAGGGTATTCGATATTTAGGAAGGACAGGCAAAAAGGAAAAGGAGGTGGGGTGGCATTGTTAGTAAAGGATGAGATCAGAGCAACAGTGAGAAAGGATAATGGCTCAGAAAATCAAGATGTAGAATCAGTCTGGGTGGAATTGAGAAGCACCAAAGGACAGAAAACACTGGTGGGAGTTGTCTATAGGCCTCCAAACAGTAGTGGTAATGTCGGGGACGGCATCAAACAGGAAATTGGAGATGCATGTAACAAGGGTACTATAGTAATCATGGATGACTTCAATCTACATATAGACTGGCCAAACCAAATTAGCAATAATACTGTGGAAGATGAATTCCTGGAGTGTGTAAGAGATGGATTTTTAGACCAGTATGTTGAGGAACCAAATAGGGAACAGGCTATCCTAGATTGGGTATTGTGCAATGAGAAGGGGCTAATTAATAATCTTGTTGTGCGGGGTCCTTTAGGGAAGGGTGACCTTAACATGATAGAATTCTTCATTAAGATGGAAGGTGAAGTAGTCCAATCGGAAACTAGGATCCTAAATCTAAACAAAGGAAACTATGAAGGTATGAGGAGTGAGTTGGCCATGATAGATTGGGGAGCTTCATTAAAAGGCATAACGGTGGATATGCAATGGCTAATATTTAAGGAACGAATGCATGAATTGCAACAGTTGTATATTCCTTTCTGGCACAAAAACACAAAAGGAAAAGCGGCCCAACCATGGCTAACAAAAGAAATTAAGAGTAGTATTAGATCTAAAGAGGAGTCATATAACGTTGCCAGAAAAAGTAGCAGGCCTGAGGATTGGGAGCAGTTTAGAATTCAGCAAAAAAGGACCAAGAGATTGGTTAAGAGGGAAAAAAGAGAGTATGAGTAAACTTGCAAGGAACATAAAAGCAAACTGTAAAAGCTTCTACAAGTATGTAAAAAGAAAAAGATTAGTAAAGACAAATGCAAATCCCTTACAGTCAGAAATGGGAGAATTTATAATGGGGAACAAGGAAATGGTAGAGCAACTAAACAAATTACTTTGCTTCTGTCTTCACAGAAAAGGACACAAATAACTTCACAGAAATTCTAGGCAACCAAGGGTCTAGTGAGAAGGAAGAATTAAAGGAAATTAGTATTTGTAAAAAAATTGTGCTGGAGAAATTAATGGGACTGAAAGCCAATTAATCCCCAGGGCCTGATAATCTGCATCCCAGAGTACTAAAAGAAGTAGCCATACAAATAGTGGGTGCATTGGTTGTCATCTTCCAAAATTCTATCGATTATGGAACAGTTCCTGCAGATTGGCGGGTGGCAAATGTAACCCCACTTTTTAAAAAAGGAGGGAGAAAACAGGGAACTACAGACCAGTTAGCCTAACATCAATAGTAGGGAAAACGCTTGAGTCTATTATAAAGAATGTGATAACAGGACACTTAGAAAATATCAATGGGATTAGACAAAGTCAACATAGATTTATGAAAGGGAAATCATGTTTGACAAATCTACTGGAGTTTTTTGAGGATGTAACCAGTAGAATAGATAAGGGAGAACCAGTGGATATGATGTATTTGGATTTTCAGAAGGCCTTTGATAAAGTCCCACATAAGAGGTTAGTGTGCAAAATTAAAGCACATGGGATTGGGGGGGGAATATACTGGCATGGATTGAAAATTGGTTAACAGACAGGAAACAGCGAGTAGGAGTAAATGGGTCTTTTTCG
The DNA here is from genome assembly GCF_035084215.1 of Heptranchias perlo. NCBI lineage: Eukaryota > Metazoa > Chordata > Chondrichthyes > Hexanchiformes > Hexanchidae > Heptranchias > Heptranchias perlo. Next base: position 73,914,803 of record NC_090331.1, on the reverse strand, counting down.
GGGTGGCAGGCGGTGACAAGTGGGGTACCACAGGGATCAGCGCTTGGGCCCCAGCTATTCACAATATATATCAATGATTTGGATGAGGGTACCAACTGTCATATTTCCAAGTTTGCCGATGATACAAAACTAGGTGGGATCGTGAGTTGTGAGGAGGATGCAAAGAGGCTTCAAGGCAATTTGGACAAGTTGAGTGAGTGAGCAAATACATGGCAGATGCAGTATAACGTGGATAAATGTGAAGTTATCCACTTCGGAAGGAAAAACAGAAAGGCAGAGTATTATTTCAATGGTGATAGATTGGGAAATGTTGATGTACAAAGGGACCTGGGTGTCCTTGTACACCAGTCACTGAAAGCAAACATGCAGGTGCAGCAAGCAGTTAGGAAGGCAAATGGCATGTTGGCCTTCATTGCAAGAGGATTTGAGTTTGGAGCAAGGATGTCTTACTGCAGTTATACAGGGCCTTGGTGAGACCACACCTGGAGTATTGTGTGCAGTTTTGGTCTCCTTACCTATGAAAGGATATACTTGCCATAGAGGGAGTGCAGCAAAGGTTCACCAGACTGATTCCTGGGATGGCAGGACTGTCGTATGAGGAGAGATTGGGTCGACTAGGCCTGTATTCTCTTGAGTTTAGAAGAATGAGAGGGGATCTCATTGAAATGTATAAAATTCCGACAGGGCTAGGCAGACTGGATGCAGGGAGGATGTTTCCCCTGGCTGGGTTTCTAGAATGAGGGTCGCAGTCTCAGGATACGGGGTAAGACATTTAGGACTGAGGTGAGGGGAAATTTCTTCACTCAAGAGGGTGGTGAACCTGTGGAATTCTCTACCACAGAAGGCTGTGGAGGCCACGTCACTGAATATATTTAAGATGGAGCTAGATAGATTTCTAGACACAAAAGGCATCAAGGGGTATGGGGAGAGACCGGAAATATGGTATTGAGATAGAGGATCAGCCATGATCATACTGAATGGCGAAGCAGGCATGAAGGGCCAAACGGCCTACGCCTGCTCCTATTTTCTATGTTTCTATGAGTTCCTTGCACTTGTTGTTGGAGGGGGCAGGAGTTTCGGGAGATGGCTGGTAGTGGAGAAAAGAAGCCAAGGGGTTAGCTGTGGGCAAAGGACAGTGAGGCCCGATTAATGATTCATATGGTCCAGCCAGATCTGGTGACGGAGGCTAAACCAGTTGTGCATCGGATGCATTCAAGTCTGCACACCTTGGACTTGAGGGAGCAAAGAGTGCAGAGTTCATTTGTAGTGGGACAAATTCCTACAGCACTAGATGAATGGACGTGCATAGATGGCGATTGAGGTCGCCAAAAGGACAATGATGTGTATGATCTAATAGGTAAGAGTGGAACCAAGTGAGGGTAATCCCACTGAGTTGGACAGCAGAGGAAAGATGTTGGAGGAGGATGTTTTGGTCTACTGTGTCAACGACTGCAGAGACGTCGAGGAAGCCGAAGAGGAAAAATGCACCATGGTCACATTCACTGTGCTAGTTCATTGGAAACATTTATTTAGCAATGCTTGAGCTGGAGCAATTTTAACTTCAATGGAAATGGTTGTTTGTTAGATGTTGCCAAAATTATCGTCTTTACTCCAGATTTGCAATTGTAAAATAGCAAGAAACAGAAAATTAAAACTGCAAGAAAAAAAAATGGAGGAAAAGGGAAAGGTGAAAGTGAAGTGAGAGCGAAATAAATATGGCTTCATTGTGTATAGGAGGCGGGCAGGTTCAGAAGCCAGTTGCAAGTCATGGGACCATAGGGGAAAGTAGAAAGGACAAAATCAGGCTTGAAAGGTCAGAAAACAAATTGCCAATACAGACTACACCTGAACTAGCATTCCAGGCTGCTGCACCAGATCAAGGTCTGCCAGAAGACCATGTCGTTCCACCATCACAGTTGCCCAGCTACATACTGTTGAGTGACAGGGGGAGTAACCAAGACCGTAACTTAGAATACCAATTGTATATTCATCAGCAGAGGTAGGAGCTGAGCTCTTGGACAATTTATTAATGGCACAGCTAGAAGTACAGAGATGCAACATGTTTCAAAACATGTGATCGACCTAAACATCGTAGTTCAACATTCCTATTAATGTCACACAGATGAGAGGGACACCAGGCCTCGTAACTTGGCAGTGTGGCCAGGCACAACGTGAGCCAATGGAGAACGGGGGTCAACAGAAACAGTGCAGTAAAAGTTGCTTCAACTCCGAGTACTAAACCTTTACTATTTATCCTGTGAGCAATGCCATAGGACATCAACTAGTTTTCACAAGAAAAGACAATACACTGACTTACTAACATTAAATAGAAAAGCAGCAATACCTGGAGTTAGAGGTTCCTTTGTCCTGGGAGGCACCTGCTGCTTCAAATGAATTTTTTTGATGGCAGCTCTGCATTCTGATTTCTGGAGGTAGAGAGTCTAGCTGAACAGTTTCACAAACCACCTGGAAACCCTTTGAATCATTACAGTAAATGAATTAACTTTTGGATGAATCTGCTGGCATTTTCACACTCCAATTCAAAGTAATGAGATTAGATGGAATTCTTATTTTCAAGATATCTCACAATAACAATAAACGATAATGAATAATTTGCACTTATATAGCCAGCCAAAAGTGAAATGTATGAACTACAAACAATTTTTAAAAAGTACAATGGCACAGGGTACCGGAGCTCCAACACATTGTGCAGAATTAGTAAGATATGGGTTTTCAGATTTATATTGATTTCTTGAACTGAGTCGTGCTGTTGAGGGGGTGCTGAGTTGAAGCAAGGTGTTTGAGAGCACCCCTTAGTGTATTGTACTTTTCCCTTCCACAAAAAATATTGGTACAGAACTCTGTGATGGGGAACTACTTCCAGTAATGAACGCATCCTGCCAGTGATTCACTTTGTTTTTCCCAAAGGAATCCTATATGGTGTAGCCATCAAGAATGTGTTCCACACTCATTCTACTCAAGCTGAAGTGCCATCTATCAAGTCTTTATAACCTTTCTACAGCCCATTGTTGATATCAAGGATAAATAAAAATATCAAATGGGGTGAATTTCCTCAGGGTTTCTCCCGTTTCAGCGCTGTGACACAGCTTATGTAGTAATGCATCATAGTCAAGCAGATTAATAAATTATCCAGAAAACTATAGGATACACAATTAAATACATTAGGATCCTTGTTTTGCCCTTAATTCTAATGGGTAGCCAGTCACTTCATAAGATTTTTAAATAATAATCACTGAAATAATCATTCACTGAACATGTCTGAAATATATAGCTCTCTGTGAATATCAATGCCTACACTAAAACAGCAAAAGAATTTCACACGAGACGTTGTTTTCATATGCTAATATTGCACGGCATGATTTCAAGGATAGTGATGGTGGGGAATGCAGAACAATGAAGCATAACCTTGAAATTAGAGCTATGCTGTTCGGGGGTGATGTGAGGATGCATTTCTTCACACAGAGCGTAGTGGAAATCTGGAACTCTCTCCCCCAAAAAGCTGTTGAGGCTGGGGGGTCAATTGAAAATTTCAAAACTGAGATTGATAGATTTTGGTTAGGTAAGGTTATTAAGCGATATTGAACCAAGGCATGTAAATGGATTTAAGATACAGATTAGCTGTGATCTAATTGAATGGCAGAACTGGCTCAAGGGGCTGAATGGCCTACTTCTGTTCCTATGTGATTATAAATATTGAAAAAAGTGTACAGAAATTAGTTAGATAACTAAATACTCACTGTTGTTCCAGCTTTATCAGAATCACAAGGTGTTCCTCTGTTGTTTAAGGGTGAAGTTCTCTTAGCTAAAAAGAAAAAGTCATAAGTCACCAGCAGACAAGAGTTTAGATTTTCCACTGTTGGCTGCCCATTGTCGCAGTGTAAATTGGGCAGGTGGCAGTGGGCATTGGGCAGGAATTCTGTCGTACTCGAACTCTGGCCATTTTACTTCACTTGTGGGTGAGGTCTAGTGTGGTAGCAATTTCCACCTCAAACAGATGGATGCTTCATTTAAAATACTGATTTGGGGTCGGGCTTCCAGCACACAATTTTCTGAAGTTCGGACATTCCTTTAAAACGAGCATCTAGCATTGCTAGGAAATCAGTTGCAACAATAGCCGATGTAAAATCCACAGGTAAATACGTTGAATGTGCAACATTTCAGTCATTTTTGGCCCTTTATACTAATTAAAAGGTTGTGTGTTTTTTTTCTGCTGGTACTTGAGACCGCATCAACCTTTATGCCAATTTGTTCATTTTTTTTTTAAGCTGAAGTTTGGCAACACCTCCTTGCAATGCTGATAGAATCATGGTGTATCACACAGGGCCACCTCCCTCACAAGCTCTCAAACAGCATCACCTCTACTTCAGCAGCTATTAAACAGGGATCAGGTACTGGCTGCCCCATCACTTGCTTGCAGACTTGTGACTGCACCTTGGGATTTCTTTCCCTCCATTTTTGTCTTCTCCCTTCAACTGTGCCAAAATCTGCCTCCTAAACCTTTCCAAAGCTTTCAGAATCTTTGTCCCCCTATTCTGACACTCCCCTTCAATTGAAACCTTCCCATTTAAATTTCAACTCACACAAAATTTTCATTTCCCACCAGCTGTCCAATTTTGCACCTGAAACTATGCAAATATGTTAGCCTTGGAAAACTGAGTGCAAACAGCACATTTCTATTTGACTCTAAAACTCATCACCATGGGTCTAAATTGCATCCATAGCTGAAAATATAAGGTAGGATGTGAGGGAAATATCAAACTGTGCAATTATAGGGCACCACATTTTAGGAAGGATGTTCAGGCCTTAGAGAGGGTACGGAAGAGATTTACTGGACTGGTACCTGGGATAAAGGTCTTCAGTTATGTGGAGAGACTGGAGAAGCTTGGGTTCTCCTTAGAGCAGAGAAGGTTAAGAGGAGATTTGACAGAGGAGGTCAAAATCATGAACGGTTTTGATAGAGTAAATAAGGAGAAACAGTTTCAAGTGGCAAACGGGTCAGTAACCAGAAGACACAGATTTAAGGTGATTGGCAATAGAAGCAGAGACAACATGGGGAAAACATTTTTTACACAGCGAGTTGTTATGATCTGGAATGCGCTGTCTGAAAGGGTGGTGGAAGCAGATTCAATAATAACTTTCAAAAGGGAATTGGATAAATACTTGAAGGGAAAACATTTACAGGGCTATGGAGAAAGAGCAGGGTAGTGGGACTAATTGGATAGCTCTACGAAAGAGCTGGCACAGGCACGATGGGCCGAATGGCCTCTTTCTGTGCTGTTTCATTCTATGGTAAAGATATCACAAACAGCAGATACTAGTACTTTTGTTTTTAAAAAGGCCTTGAAGTTGCACCATAAATATTAGCACACAAATGCTTTATGCATTCGTATGAAATTCCTTTGTCTGTTATTTTAATGGAGGTAAAAATTTGTTTATTTTAAATGGGATCTCCCTTAAAGCAGTGGATAAAGGAATTTTACGCAAATATATTATGCATTCGCACAGTAATATTTGCATGGTACAATTTCAAGACCAGAAGGTCCTATTAACTAACACCATGTAAAGAGCTGTCAAAATGTTCTCACCTGTAACAATGTTTCTGATCGGTTTTACGAGAGCAGTAAATGCTGGAGCTTCAGGATGCTTGTGCTCCCACATTGGCTGCCAAATCACAAGGCCACTGGCCAGACGAAAGGTGAGGTCCGATTCCTAAGAAAAAGCAGTAAAGGGAAAACATCATGCAGTTTGAAATTGTGAATAAATTATTTTCATTTAACGAATTCTGACCAGGCTAATGAACTGGAAATTATCAATAAACTTAAAGTCGTTAAATCACAATTGTTAATACTGGCCAAATACATCATTTTTCTTTTAATTTTGTAACTTTATTTTGAACTTTAGTGTTATTTTAGTTATAGAAATGTAGCTTTTGTCTTTGTTAATGAAAATAGAATAATTTTCACCAATGACTATTTTCATTCCAATTTTCAGTGATGAAAACAGTGAATACTTCCTTTCGATACTATCTTGCATCACAAGATGGCATATACTGAACCCATGCATCAGGTGACTGCTATCAGTAAATAACTGATTAGTAGCTGATTAAAAACAACTATGAATTTTCCCATTTTACAAGTTAACAATCAATGATTCCTCTTTGTGGATCATCTTTCTTTTAACCGTTTAGGTGTGATCCATTAATTTTAATTTTTTTTTGTCCAAAAAGGAATGGTGGAATGTGTATCACAGTTCAATAGAAGTCAATGTACCCAGTCATAAAGTATTTAATCCCTGTTTGCATATGAACAGAAGCTACATTTCAATATTCAATCTGAATCTCTGTGTACAGTGGTGCAAATTTGTTGGAAAAATCTTAGTGTAGTTTTTGAGTCTCATGATTTGGCTGCACGGTGCTCCAGTTTCCTCAAACTCAGAATGCTACTGTTCTTACGCAGGCACGTACATGTGTATATGCCTGCACATACACATCGTGCTCCAAATTTCAGAGCAAATGGACGGCTTACAAAAATGAGTACGTTACCTGACTGGCACGAGTGAAGTAGTGCTGTTTGTTGTGTCTCACGCCTGCTAGGCAAATTAAATGGGCACTAATGCTTTTTAAAAGAGCTTATTTCTACGCAATTACAGGAAAAAAAAGTTAACATTACAATTCTTTTTGGGACGTATTTAGTAAGTTGCAGATTAGGTGACATAATTCATGTTGAATATCTGCCCAAAGCAGTGCAAATTTGATATAAAAATCTTAGTATATAGTTTCTGAATCTCAGTGTGATTTGACTGGTGCTCCAGTTTCTTCTGAATTTCAAGAATTCTACCGTGCTTGTGGAGGCATTTATCAAAAGCAAAATACTGCGGGTGCTGGAAATCGGAAATAAAAACAGAAAATGCTGCAGAAGCTCAGCAAGTCAGACAGCATCTGTGGAGAAAGAAACAGAGTTAACGTTTCAGGTTGAAGGCCTTTTGTCAGAACCGGAACTTTTAACATCTTCCAGTTCTGACGAAAGGTCTTCGACCTGAAACATTAACTCCGTTTCTTTCTCCACAGATGCTGCCTGACCTGCTGAGCTTCTGGGGGCATATATGCCTGGTCACTGAGATTGCAGCTCCTTTGAGAATTCTTGAAACTATTTTTGAATAAAGTAAATTCATATTAATCTGTTCTAATCATTCCAGGTTATCTCCTACTTGGTAATATGTGTATGCATAAAATGTCACTATGGAGTGCAATATATTGCTGCAAAACCTCTAAGATGGCAATGTGCTAAAGTTTAAGGTTACCACAAAAAGTCAAAGTACTACATGATAAGAAGCCTGCACCATTCCAATCATAGAATCATACAGTACAGAAGGAGGCCATTCTGCCCATCATGCCTTTGTCGGCTGTTTGAAAAAGCTATCCAATTAGTCCTACTCCCCTGCTCTTTCCCCATACTCTGGCAAATTTTTCCTTTTCAAGCATATATCCAATTCCCTTTTGAAAGGGACTATTGAATCTGTTTCTACAACCCTTTGTGTGGAGATGCCGGTGATGGACTGGGGTTGACAATTGTAAACAATTTTACAACACCAAGTTATAGTGCAACAATTTTATTTTAAAATTCACAAGCTTTCGGAGGCTTCCTCCTTCCTCAGGTGAATGTCAAGAAATCCTCGAACCTCTCGCATTTATAAATCACAGAACAATACCTGGTGATTACAGATAGTCTTTTCAACTGCCCGTTGCCAAGGCAACCAAAGTGTTCAGACAGATAGGTGTTACCTACAGGGCCACCGAATATACAAACGGCCAGAACAAAAAAAAAGAGAGAGAGAGAGAGGCAGAAACATAGAAACATCCGGAAGGAAAAGACAGCAATTGACCCGTTATATTAAAAACAGTTAACTTTTGTTCACTGGTGGGGTAACGTGTAGCGTGACATGAACCCAAGATCCCGGCCGAGGCCGTCCCCATGGGCGCGGAACCTGGCCATCAATTTCTGCTTGACGATTTTGCATTGTCGTGTGTCTCAAAGGCCGCCTTGGAGTATGCTTACCTGGAGGTCGGTGGCTGAATGTCCTTGACTGCTGAAGTGCTCCCCGACTGGGAGGGAACCCTCCTGTCTGGCGATTGTTGCGCGGTGTCCGTTCATCCGTTGTCGCAGCGTCTGCATGGTCTTGCCAATGTACTATGCTTTGGGGCATCCTTTCCTGCAACGTGTGAGGTAGACAACGTTGGCTGAGTCACAGGAGCATGAACCATGCACCTGGTGGGTGGTGTCCTCTCATGTGATGGTGGTATCTGTGTCGATGATCTGGCATGTCTTGCAGAGGCCACCGTGGCAGGGTTGTGTGGTGTCGTGGATGCTGTTCTCCTGAAAGCTGGGTAATTTGTTGCGAACGATGGTCTGTTTGAGGTTGGGTGGCTGTTTAAAGGCAAGTAGTGGAGGTGTGGGGATGGCCATAGCGAGGTGTTCGTCGTCATTGATGACATGTTGAAGGCTGCGGAGAACATGGCGTAGTTTCTCCGCTCCGGGGAAGTACTGGACCACGAAGGATACTCTGTTGGTTGCGTCCCATGTTAGTCTTCTGAGGAGGTCTATGCGATTTTTCGCTGTGGCCCGTTGGAACTGTCGATCGATGAGTTGAGCGTCATATCCCGTTCTTACTAGGGCGTCTTTCAGTGTCTGTAGGTGTCCATCGCGTTCCTCCTCGTCTGAGCAGACCCTGTGTATTCGCAGGGCCTGTCCATAGGGGATGGCCTCTTTGACATGGTTAGGGTGGAAGCTGGAAAAGTGGAGCATCGTGAGGTTGTCCGTGGGCTTGCGGTAGAGTGAGGTGCCCGTCTTTGATGGAGATTCGTGTGTCCAAGAAAGAAACTGATTATGAGGAGTAGTCCATGGTGAGCTTGATGGTGGGATGGAACTTGTTAATGTTATCGTGTAGTCTCTTCAGTGATTCTTCGCCGTGGGTCCATAGAAAGAAAATGCCGTCGATGTATCTGGTGTATAGCGTTCATTGGAGGTCCTGTGCAGTGAAGAAGTCGTGCTCGAACTTGTGCATGAAAATGTTGGCGTATTGAGGTGCAAATTTGGTCCCCATGGCTGTTCCGTGTGTTTGGGTAAAGAACTGGTTATCGAAGGTGAAGACATTGTGATCCAGGATGAAGCGGATGAGTTGTAGGATGGCGTCTGGAGATTGGCTGTTGTTGGTGTTGAGTATTGATGCTGTCGCAGCGATGCCGTCATCGTGGGGGATACTGGTGTAGAGTGCCGAGACGTCCATCGTGGTGAGAAGTGTTCCCGGCCCAACCGGTCCGCAGGTACTGAGCCTTTGTAGGAAGTCTGCAGTGTCGCGACAGAGGCCGGGGGCCCCCTGCACGATGGGTCTCAGGATGCCCTCGATGTATCCAGAGAGGTTCTCACACAGGGCTCCGCTGCCTGATACGATAGCAATGTCCGGGTGCGCCGGCCCCGTGTATCTTTGGGAGGCAGCAGAAGTCTCCCACGCGGGGAGAATGTGGGATGAGAGCGCGCAGGATGCTCCGAAGGTCTGGATCGAAGGTCTTGATCAGCTTGTTGAGCTGGTGGGTGTGTTCTTTGGTCGGATCTGCGGGCAACCGCCTGCAGCGCCCTCGGCCGTCCAGCCGTCGGTTCCCTCCCAGTCGGGGAGCACTTCAGCAGTCAAGGACATTCAGCCACCGACCTTCGGGTAAGTGTACTCCAGGGCGGCCTTCGAGACACACAACGCAAAATCGTCGAGCAGAAATTGATAGCCAGGTTCCGCGCCCATGGGGACGGCCTCGGCCGGGATCTTGGGTTCGTGTCACGCTACACGTAACCCCACCAGCGAACAAAAGTTAACTGTTTTTAATATAACGGGTCAATTGCTGTCTTTTCCTTCCGGATGTTTCTATGTTTCTGCCCCTCTCTCTCTCTCTGTTTTTTTTTGTTCTGGCCGTTTGTATATTCGGTGGCCCTGTAGGTAACACCTATCTGTCTGAACACTTTGGTTGCCTTGGCAACGGGCAGTTGAAAAGACTATCTGTAATCACCAGGTATTGTTCTGTGATTTATAAATGCGAGAGGTTCGAGGATTTCTTGACATTCACCTGAGGAAGGAGGAAGCCTCCGAAAGCTTGTGAATTTTAAAATAAAATTGTTGGACTATAACTTGGTGTTGTAAAATTGTTTACAATTTACAACCCTTTGTGGCAGCGCATTCCAGATCAGAACAATCCATTACGCAAAAAAATTTCTCCTCTTCCCCCCTTTGGTTCTTTTCCCAATTACCTTATATCTGTGCCCTCTGCTTATCGACCCTTCTGCCAGTGGAAACAGTTTCTCCTTATTTACTCGATCAAATCCCCTCATAATTTTGAGCACCTCTATTAAATCTCCCCATAATCTTCTCTGCTCTAAGGAGGACAACTGCAGCTTCTCTAGTCTCTTCACTTAACTGAATTCCCTCATCCCTGGTACTATTCTAGTAAATCTCCTCTGCACACTCTCCAAGGCCTTGACATCCTTCCTAAAGTGTGGTGCCCAGAATTGGACATAATACTCCAGGTGAGGCCTAACCCATGATTCATAAAAATTTAGCATAAAAGGCCTAACCAGTGATTTATAAAGGTTTAACAATAATGGAAGACTAAAACACACTGCACAGTTTGCACATTGTTAAATGGCACTAGCACCATGAAGTGAGCTGCTAACTCAACTTATCAATGCAGCAACACTAAGACGGTTTGGCTCACTGTTTATGCTGAATTTCAAAATATCCAGAAAGTGTAAGGTTTAAGAAATTTATGAAATCCATTTAATAATATACCTTAATTCTGTTGACAAGAGGTGCAAACAAGAAGACAAACAGCTCTACAGTGGCCATTGAATTTGTGAATAGCTTGGGTCTGGCATGCTCCTCCTCCTCTGTGGCACTACCCTGCCTGGGCTGGCATGGGGATCCCTGATTCTCCACCTGGTGAACAAAAGCACTGCTACTTCCAGACCAGCTGGACCCTCCTCCCCCTCCAGTACTGAAGCCAGCTGTAGTCTCATTACTGCATTCATAAGGAGCATCCAGCAGCATCCAGTGCAGTGTGTGAAGAAGCTTGGTCTCTGCAACGCCAAGTTTGTCTTGATGACCTGTAACATAATAATACACAATGTATGTTAAAGGTTGGGATGATATACCACGCTTCCAAAAAAAGATTTTAGAGCAAAGTAATCACACAACCCTCTGATGCTAGGGTCAATGAGTGGGCTATCAAGTGGTAGCAGTTGTTAAAGGACTGCTGCTCACTCTCCTAAAGCTGGCTTATATATTGTTGAGGAAGATATTTTCTGCACTAAAGTCGACCACGGCAGCAGGGAAGTTGTGGAACAGAATTGCTCCAATTGAAGGCAATTGTTACATCTTTGGGTTTTATGCTAAATATTCTGCCCTGGTTCGGTATCATGGACTTCTCCTTTAAGCATTGCTTATAAGTTGAGTGAAATCTTAACTGTCCAATATCTAGATAGGGAGATCCAGGGTCAAACAGAGAACCACTGATAAACAGTACTCCAGATTATTGGAACGTACCACGTGCCCTCCACATGATTCCCTTGATCTTCGGTAGGCAGACTGAGTATATACTCTATCAGACCGTGGCTCAGGTTATAAATCAACAGATAATTTATTTAACAAAAATGGTATATGTTAGTCATTGCAAAATCTCAAAACAATAAAGAAGCTTTACCCTGAGCTATTTCTCAACATACATTGAACCTTGATGACTGATGTTCACTTCTTAAATAGCAAAACACTGCAACAGAGTCAAACTAGCCCAGTTTCTCTGTTAGCTGCAGACTGACTGTTGATCTCAGCCACAGATAAAAGTGCACACTAGAAACCTCCAGCCACAAAGCTGTTCATCAAAGGACTACAGTCAGTCATTGACCTTGCCCCTTCTCACAGTTCTCAAACACAGCTGTCATTCAAAAACACAAACCAAGGCAGGCCAGTATTTTGATCTGTGCTAGATAGCTTGGACCTGTACAGACAAGTCTATACAAAAGAGAATAGAAAACTAAAAAAAACAGAAAGTGTTGGGAATACTCAGCCTCTATGGAGAGTTGATGTTTTGCGTTTAAACCCATCCTCAGAATTGGAAGATATTACATATGAACTGCATTTAAAAAGGAATAGAACAAGGGAAAGGGTAAAGAGGAAAGAAAACACAATGCCCGCACAGCTCTCTCCACAGATGCTGTTTGACCTACTGAGTGCTTCCATCGTGTTCTGTTTGTTTCAGATTTGCAGCATCTGCAGTATTTTGCTTTTTGTTCACAATAGAAGACTATCTTCTTTTAATTAAATAGATTGGATGCCATTCTTAGTTATTTACAAAGGATGTTTGGATTTGAATGAGAAAGCTTGGACCAATTAACATAATAATCTCTCCATTATCTGACCGGAATCAAAATGTAGACACATTTGAATTAACTTTTGGCCTGTTCCAAACAAAAACAGTCAACAGAAACCAAAATTAATTCTATGACTAACAATAAAGAAACCAATCAATAATTTAACAGACACAAAAATGCTGTTGTGACAACAGGACACTAGAGATCTAGTTTTGTGAAGCCCTTCAAAAGGTGGTGAACCTCTTCAGAGCTCAAGGGCAGCTCCGCTAACTTGGAATGTATGCAAAGCTTGGGTGATGATGGTTGAGCTGCAAATATAATACAAACCTGTGAATAGGTTGTAGCAGCATGTGAGTGAAATTTTCAGGGCTCAAGAATGTTATCATGGTAAATGTATTCAGATGTAGCCTACTTTTAGTATATAGTTTTACAATGAATGCCAACATCAGTTCTCTCTCATTTTGGTACTGTTTCATAGAAACAACATACACAGCATTCAGGAAACCATTCACCTAGCTGTCAAAACCACATTGCATACCTATCTTGCTGGGCACACTTTATTGCTGGTATGGAAATGCCTTCCGAATGGTATACGCAAGCCTTGCAAGGGCAGACTACTGCTGCCAGCAGAAACTACTTGCACGTTAATGGATTTAATGGTTGGTAGGATGGGCACTTTTGTGACACTCTAACCGCTGTTCTTAGTAGCAACATGTCCCTTTTGTGCCTACTGACAAGAGAAGGTCCAGATATGCCCGATTTCCACCAGTCTCTCGTCAAAGTTATGACACGTGACTGGAAGAACCCTTGCAGAATTTCAGGGCCTTAAATGAGCTCATATTGTGTGTGCTTTCCATTTGCTCCCATGTCAATGCCTGATCATGTGATAGCACACACAACGCCTAGAACAACCAATATGCTGAAGGTCTGTGGGGATCCTATGTGTCCAATAGTATGGATCCTATGTGCCCAACAGTATGGATCCTATGTGCCCAACAGATGTCACTAGTGCTACACTTTGGGGGAAATAGCCCCCATAACCCTCAGCTGTCTAAATTTAAAGAGGGTGCCCCAACTTGGTGTAGAAATTTCAACCCTGTCCTAATTTAGATATCAGCCTTGGGTCAGTGGTAGCACTCTCTCCTCTGAGTCAAAAGGTTGTGGGCTCAATCAGACATTTCAGCACATAATCTAGGTTGCAGCACTGTCAGAAGCGCCTTCTTTTAGATGAGACTTTAAACCGAGGCCATGTCTGCCCTCTCAGGTGGACATAAAAGATCCTACGGCACCATTTGAAGAAGAGCAGGTGAACTCTCCCAGTGTCCCAACTAATATTTATCCCTCAAACAACACCACCCAAAACAGACTGTCTGGTCATTTATCTAATTTTTGCTTGTGGGATCTTGCTGTGTGCAAATTGGCTGCTGCATTTCTCTACATTACAATACTTACTACATTTTAAAAGTAACTCATTAGCTGTTAAGCACTATGGGACTTTCGGAGATCATGAAAGGCACTACATAAATGCAAGTTCTTTTTTTTTTATTTCTTGCATTACCAAATATCAAGCTTAAAGCTGTTGGTCCTAGGGCTGTTTTTTTGCAGCCACAAGAGTTGGGAGAGAAATCAAGTCTGAAACATTTAATTTGTTTTATCACACTACTCATTCAGAGAGATAACACTGTTTTGCTTTTTGATGGTACTTAGTCTACGGATTAAGGTACGTACTGGAGTACTTGGAGTAAGTACCGTCTCCTATTTTAGTTACTGTACATAAAAACAATGTAGAAACAGAAGGAAAGATTCATAAAAGGGTCATAAAAATGGTTCCAGGTTTTACATTATTACTGTGGAAAAGCATTTTGTGAACTCAATTAGTCTTCACTGAGAAATATAAAGAATAAAGAGTGAGCTTTTAAAACGTGAAAAGAGTTAACAAAATATTGTATACTTTGGATGGTTCAGGGAGAAATGCAGTGTTTGATGACAAATATAGAAAAACTAATATTTGAAGTCTTAGTCTGACCTTAGGCAGATCCTTCACTTATCTCAGACTGAAATCACCCCCTGGTGCTTTGATGTTAGTGGAACATGCCGAGAACAGAGGAAGCCAGAAGATGAATTAATTTGATGTGCTTTTTTGGAGAATATGTACGGCAATGATAGACTTTTTTTTTTAAAAGCATAAAATAATGTAAATGGGCTAAAAGATGTAACTGCTATGAATTAAAATGAATGATGTAAAGCAATGTTATAAGCAAGGATCTGGAGCTCTCTTTAATTGAAAACTGTCAGCCGGCAATTAAACTGAAGACTGGACTCCTGCTGCATACCCAACTGAATCTAATCCAACGCACTTGTAAAACTGGCTAACATCCTCTCTTGTTTATGTAGAATTGAGCAATTGCAATGTCATAGGATAATATCACAGATGAGATCTATATTTGTCAGAATAAAGTGAAGAGTGCGAATATTTCCACTGGAGCAGAGAAGGTTAAGAGGAGATTTAATAGAGGTTTTTGAAATTATGAAGGGTTTTTGTGGGATTAATAGGAAAAGGTAATTTCTTCTCGTTGGGAGTCAGTGCCAAGGAGTCTTCAATTTGAAATTGTGAGAAAAGATGTTAAAAAAAATTCTTTATGCAGAGAGTTGTTGGAGCATGGAATGCTTTACCATCAGCAGCAGAATTGTATTCCAGCACAATCTGTAAATTCATGGCCCGGCATATTCCTCACTCTACCAACAAGCCAGGGGATCAACCCTGGTTCAATGAGGGGTGTAGAAGAGCATGCCAGAAGCAGCACCAGGCGTACCTAAAAAGGAGGTGCCAACCTGATGAAGCTACAACACAGGACTACATGCATGCTAAACAGCGGAAGCGACATGCTATAGACAGAGCTAAGCGATTCCACAACCAACGGATCAGATCAAAGCTCTGCAGTCCTGCCACATCCAGTCGTGAATGGTGGTGGACAATTAAACAACTAACGGGAGGAGGAGGCTCTATGCCATCATTGAGGATGGGGTTGTTCAGAGTGCAGCACGTGAGTGCAAAAGACAAGGCTGAAGCATTTGCAACCATCTTCAGCCAGAAATGCCAAGTGAATGATCCAACTCGGCCTCCAGCCGACATCCCCACCAACACAGAAGCCAGTCTTCAGCCAATTTGATTCATTCCACGTGATATCAAGAAACGGCTGAGTGCACTGGATACAACAAAGGCTATGGACCCCAAAAACATCCTGGCTGTAGTGCTGAAGACTTGTGCTCCAGTACTAGCCGCGCCTCTAGCCAAACTGTTCCAGTACAGCTACAACACTGGCATCTACCCGACAATGTGGAAAATTGCCCAGGTATGTCCTGTCCACAAAAAGCAGGACAAATCCAATCCGGCCAATTACTGCCCCATCAGTCTACTCTCAATCATCAGCAAAGTGATTGAAGGTGTCGTCGACAGTGCTATCAAGCGGCACTTACTCACCAATAATCTGCTCACTGATGCTCAGTTTGGGTTCCACCAGGACCACTTGGCTCCAGACCTCATTACAGCCTTGGTCCAAACGTGGACAAAAGAGCTGATTCCATAGATGCGGTGAGAGTGACTGCCCTTGACATCAAGGTAGCATTTGACAGAGTGTGGCACAAAGGAGCCCTAGTAAAATTAAAGTCAATGGGAATCAGAGGGAAAACTCTCCAGTAGCTGGTAGACAAAGGAAGATGGTAGTGGTTGTTGGAGGCCAATCATCTCAGCCCCAGGGCATTGCTGCAGGAGTTCCTCAGGGCAGTGTCCCAGGCCCAACCATCTTCAGCTGCTTCATCAATGACCTTCCCTCCATCATAAGGTCAGAAATGGGGATGTTCGCTGATGATTGCAGTGTTCAGTCCCATTCACAACCCCTCAGATAATGAAGCAGTCCATGTCTGCATGCAACAAGACCTGGACAACATCCAGGCTTGGGCTAATAAGTGGCAAGTAACATTCGTGCCAGACAAATGCCAGACAATGACCATCCCCAACAAGGGAGAGTCTAACCACCTCCCCTTGACATTCAACGGCATTACCATCGCTGAATCCCCCACCATCAACATCCTGGGGGGTCACCATTGACCAGAAACTTAACTGGATCAGCCACGTAAATACTGTGGCTACAAGAGCAGGTCAAAGGCTGGGTATTCTGCAGCGAGTGACTCACCTCCTGACTCCCCAAAGCCTTTCCACAATCGACAAGGCACAAGTCAGGAGTGTGATGGAATACACTTGCCTGGGTGAGTGCAGCTCCAACAACACTCAAGAAGCTCGACATCATCCAGGACAAAGCAGCCCGCTTGACTGGCACCCCATCCACCACCCTAAACATTCACTCCCTTTACCACCGGCGCACCGTGGCTGCAGTGTGTACCATCTACAGGATGCACTGCAGCAACTTGCCAAGGCTTCTTCAACAGCATCTCCCAAACCCGCGACCTCTACCACCTACAAGGACACGGGCAGCAGGCACACGGGAACATCACCACCTGCACGTTCCCCTCCAAGTCACACACCATCCCGACTTGGAAATATATCGCCGTTCCTTCATCATCGCTGGGTCAAAATCCTGGAACTCCCTACCTGTGAGAACCTTCACCACACAGACTGCAGCGGTTCAAGAAGATGGCTCACCACCTGCTTCTCAAGGGCAATTAGGGATGGGCAATAAATGCTGGCCTTGCCAGTGACGCCCACATCCCATGAACGAATAAAAAAAACCACAGAGAGTAGTTGAGGCAAATACCATAACATCTTTAAGGGGGAAAATGGATAAATATTTAAAGCAGAGGAACATGCAAAGCAAATGGTCACCAGACATAAAGGGGAGAATGGACTCCTTCTGTGTCATAAACATCTGCCGTTCTAAGAGAAGCTTTCATTTTTGGAACAAATATAAAAATATTAATAATGCATCCACTTTCTTCCTCACCCCCTGCCCACCCGTCTAAAGTAATAAGCACATTCCGTGTATGTTTCCCATGCTCTACTATGCTATTTCTATTTGTTATATAAATAGCACCAGAAACAGTTGGGATGCATGGGCTATTCAGGAGAGAAGTTAGGAAACATTTCTTCACACAAAGGGTGATAGAAGTGTGGAACTCTCTCCCACAAAAAGCATAGATGCTAGCTCAATTAATAACTTTAAATCTAAGATCGATAGATTTTTGCTAGCCAAGGGTATTAAGGGATATGGAACCAAGACGGGTAAATGGAGTTAGGATACAGATCAGCCATGATCTCATTGAATGGCGGAACAGGCTTGAAGGGCTGAATGGCCTACTCCTGTTCCTATTTTTATTTATTTTTGGAAGTGTGACATTTCAAAATTTATACTCAAAAAAGTTAAGATCAAGTTTCAAAAATGAGATAGTCTGTCAAGTAACAGCCATTAAATGTGCTTAATGACAAAAATTGTGGTTGAGGTAAAGAAACAAGATAGAAGTCCCATAACTTCTGTGTATTGTTCCAGTGTTCTGTCTTATTTCAAGAGGCAAAATTCAAACTGTTGCAGTAGGGAATTATGCATTTGTGGGGACAAATGTTCCATTCCCCAGCAATGGCACTTTTCACCTGATGAACTGAAAGCCCAACCATTTCTTTTTTTTAAATGTATCTTTCTTGCTCAGGAATTATTTTAAGTCTTACCCTACCTCCACAAAAGAAAGTTAACAGAAACATAGAAAAACATTTTTTACAGAAATTAAAATGGATATACTATTAACTGAGATGAGGTATTTAGGACCTTGTTGTACTTTGTTCATAATCTCCACCATCTGTCATCAGTCCCTCAGCTAAGCTTGGCAATGCTTTCAGCAGTAGGTACTGCTTGTCATTCCTCCCTTCTTGGCTACAGTACAGAAATACCTGAATTATCACAAAGTTGGTACTTCTATATGATCTGTTAGTAATGAATGCTGATACAGTTATGGTCTATATATATTTATTTATAGAAAAAGTGAGTATTAAATGACACCTTTTATTTTAGTCCTTGAGAATGTCAATATATTTACTGATATGTGCACAGTACAATTCTGTATGTTTGAAATTTTAGCTACTGGGCAATGCATGTATCCTGAAAATATCTTGATTCCTCACAACAAAATACTTCTATATGTGCAAAATACAACTAATGTTTATCTTTTGGAAAAGTTAATATGCAGAGGGGAAAGCATGAGAGCTCACCAAGCTTGTTCCGGTTTGACAGTAGGGTGGCTGTGCAGTGGAGTACATGTGGTAAGGCAGCCTGTATTAGTTCCCAGCGTGTAATACTCTGGATGGCCTCGGAGAGTGCAGGCGAGAGACCATGTAATTTGCTCTCCACCAGTACGCGCTCAAAGGACTAGAAACCAACAAAACACAGTTAAAATAAATTAATGGATTCTTTCTACAAGTAATACACTACTATTGGTGCTAAGTTCAATTCACTGTACATGGGTTAGTTATTTATTAAGAAAATTATAGTCAGAAAAAAGATTTGAATTACAACATTTTATTAAACATTTACAATGTTATTAAACATTTACAATGTACATGATTAGACTAATGCTGGTGGGTCCTGTGGTTAAGATCTCAGGATATGTTTCAGTAATGCTGTTCAAAGAAAGGATTATTGTCGTGTTGGCCAGTTAAGCTTTGTGAACAAAGTAACATGCATGTTCTTTTACTGGTATAATAGTTTATTTATTATATGGGTGATTGTTGAAATGTTCTGGAACACCGCATGCGATGCCAGGAGTTACATGTAAACTAAATGTAGTTAATCATCATATTACTGGCCATCAAAACCACCATCGTTTGATTAAGGATCAGTAGTCCTTTATGCACACTGGTGTTGATGGTAGGAAATTCCAGGAATTTAGCCCAGCAACAATGAAGGAATGGTGCTTTATGTCCAAGTCAGGACAGCATGTGACTTGGATGGGAACTTGTAGGTGATGGTGTTCCCATGATATTGCTGCTTTTATCGTTCATGGTGTTAGAGATTATGGGGCTGGGAGATGCTATAAAAGTAATCTTGCAGAGTTGCTGCAGTGCATCCTGTAGGTAGTACTTACTGCAACCACCGCAGACTGGCGGTGGAGGGGGTGGATATTGAGTTCAGTGGCAAGGATGCCAATCATGGTGGTAATGATATTTAGTTGCATCATACAGAAAACAGGTGCTCACCTACATTTGTGTCATGTTTCAGAACTGAACTGAAATTCTTCATTATTACCTTAGTAACCACAGAATACATGCATTGTTAAAATAAGATGACATACCACACAGGAGGCTTCATACTGTTTGCCCAGCTTTGGTCTCAGAAATGCACTGCAAGATAAAAACGAAAAGGTATTGGGGCAGAAATTGCTCCCAAAATAACAGCACTCTCCGTTTTTAGTGGCGAGTTCAAGAAGCAAGTTCCAGCGTTTGCACACGCGCAGGGAAACGCGGAAATCGGGAACTTGCTCCAAGTGGTTCGCCGGCGATAATGACAGCTTTGAATTAAAGGGACATTGCACGGTGCAATCAGGAAAATCAGTGAAAAAGTGCAAACTTGCTTATCTGCCCAGCTGGAAAGTAACTAATTACCCCACCAAACAGATATGCTTAAAAATACAGGTGTAAACTAAGTTAACAGTGTGGTAAGTCTTAATGACTGCCAAAGAACTAAAAATTAACTTTTAAAAATGTGGAGTTTCATATTACTCCTTATTTTAATAGTTTTTGGTCATTAAAAATACATTTTTAAATTATTTTTTTTTTACTTTTCCCTTCTACATAAGAACACAAGAAATAGGAGCAGGAGTAGGCCAATCGGCCCCTCGAGCCTGCTCCACCATTCAATAAGATCATGGCTGATCTGATCCTAACCTCAAATTTAAATTCATGTTCAATTTCCTGCCCGCTCCCCGTAACCCCTAATTCCCTTTACTTCTAGGAAACTGTCTATTTCTGTTTTAAATTTATTTAATGATGTAGCTTCAACAGCTTCCTGGGGCAGCAAATTCCACAGACCTACCACCCTCTGAGTGAAGAAGTTTCTCCTCATCTCAGTTTTGAAAGAGCAGCCCCTTATTCTAAGATTATGCCCCCTAGTTCTAGTTTCACCCATCCTTGGGAACATCCTTACCGCATCCACCCGATCAAGCCCCTTCACAATCTTATATGTTTCAATAAGATCGCCTCTCATTCTTCTGAACTCCAATGAGTAGAGTCCCAATCTACTCAACCTCTCCTCATATGTCCGCCCCCTCATCCCCGGGATTAGCCGAGTGAACCTTCTTTGTACTGCCTCGAGAGCAAGTATGTCTTTTCTTAAGTATGGAGACCAAAACTGTATGCAGTATTCCAGGTGCGGTCTCACCAATACTTTATATAACTGCAGCAATACCTCCCTGTTTTTATATTCTATCCCCCTAGCAATAAAAGCCAACATTCCGTTGGCCTTCTTGATCACCTGCTGCACCTGCATACTAACTTTTTGATTTTCTTGCACTAGGACCCCCAGATCCCTTTGTACTGCAGTACTTTCCAGTTTCACGCCATTAAGATAATAACTTGCTCTCTGATTTTTCCTGCCAAAGTGCATAACCTCACATTTTCCAATATTGTATTGCATCTGCCAAATCTCCACCCACTCACCCAGCCTGTCTATATCCCCTTGTAGGTTTTTTATGACCTCCTCACTCTCTACTTTCCCTCCCATCTTTGTATCATCTGCAAACTTTGATATGTTACACTCGGTCCCCTCCTCCAAATCGTTAATATAGATTGTAAAGAGTTGGGGACCCAGCACCGACCCCTGCAGAACACCACTGGCTACTGGTTGCCAGTCCAAGAATGAACCATTTATCCCAACTCTCTGCTTCCTGTTAGATAACCAATCCTCCACCCATGCCAGAATATTGCCCCCAATCCAGTGATTCTTTATCTTGAGCAATAATCTTTTATGTGGCACCTTGTCGAATGCCTTCTGTAAGTCTAAATACACTACGTCCACTGGTTCCCCTTTATCCACCCTAATTCTGTCTCAATTATTTCTTTGGCTTTTTATTAAAAAAAATTAAAATGTTTATTTGCATCCAGAATACTAACTATCAACGAATGAATTCTGCTTGCCTGTTTGAGCAATGCAGGCTGAATCTGTGGGCGTGATTTCTCTTCCTGACAGGTTTTGTGGGCGTGTCTTCTTCTCCTCTCAGACTTTTCCAGCCACGGCAACTCATGCTGCTCAGAGGCTGGGGTGATAGTGCACAATTTTTTAAAGTTCAAATTCAAGCAATGCAACACCACAGAACCCACAGTAATTTTGGTACTTTAATGCATAGGAGCAGCAGTGACCGTTGCCTCGCTGCTCTGAGCGATTTCTAGCCCACTGTTTCAACTGCAGTGCAATTTGATTTGAAAAATTTATGGATTGAGGACATGAACAGTATAATATAAAATTATATTTTTGCTTATCACACTGCTTGCAAAATAACAGAAAATATTTTTGATTTAAAGGGGAAGAGTACTACATTAAGAAATAAAATTTCAAAGAACTACAATTAAGTTTAATATGCTTTTATTTTCAATCTTTCTAATATTTTTGAAATGTTTTTGTTTAAAAATGAACTGACTGCTAATTACATGATCAAGGGGACTGGCTTGAATGAGTGATTCCATAAAGGAGGAAGCTGATTTAACTAAAACATACAACTGAATTGCCACAAAATAACCTTGTGTAAATGACTATCACTGTAGATGTTAATTTTGATCTCTCACAACGACAGGGTAAATAACTCTTCCCAACCAGTTCCCCAGTGTTTAAACAAAGACATATTCAACAAAGATCAGCAGAAAAGGACAGAAAAACAAAGAGGATAAAATTAATCATCATTTTTATAGTTATTTAAAAGAGTACTATTGCCGATGCTTTCTCGGATCACAAACTCCCAAGTCTGGGACCTGCTGTTATTTTTTAATTAATTACTTTGTGATCCGCCAGGCCAGTAGACACACAGATGGTGAGTCAAACTAGCAAAACAGATCTGCTGACCATTTCTTTTGTTTAGTTTTCTGATTACACCCAGTTATCAACAAGTGACTAAAAATATTGAATAATAATTTAGATTATGAAGTAAAATTAGGAAAATGTGTACACTGACTGAATATTTCCTACAATAAAACCTGGTATGTCACACTTATAAGCAGATTTTTACAAACCACAAATGCATGCTATCTATGCACCAGTGAGACTGCCAGTTTTCTAACAGGCTACCAGCAACAAAGCCCCAAGTGCAACTTTTAGTCTGGTGCAACCAATACAGTAATTCTTAGCCTGTTCAGAATATATTTTAATTTTGTATATTTTAGTTTTGAGATATTGTTGGAGCCTTCAAATCAGTGGCATGTTGAAAATGCACATCAGCCAGACAAGGTCAAATAAAGGAAATTGCTTTCAAGGAGCAATCCACATCCCTAGTAATAATAAGTGCATTAAAGAAACTTTCATAGAGATTTGAATGAATTATCCAATAGTTTTACCCAAATATAATTCCATCAAAAGGAGATTACACAGTTTTAAATCCCAATCAAAGAAATCAGACATTGGAGGCCAATTCCTAAATCGATACATGAGATGCTGTGTAAATGCAAGAATAGTGTTAATCAGATGCCAAGAATTTCACACTATATATGTAGCAAATCCAATTAAAATGTTTAAATCCAGAACAGTGAGACTAAACCATTAGATTAACCTAGAGCCATCGATTCTCCCTCGTTGATCCATACAAATATATACATGCAAGTTTAATTTTGAAATAGGGCTAGATCAAAGGCAATGTCCTTTCAATCTACTTTAGATTCAGCTAATGATTATTTTAATGCTCTTATAGGCTGCTGCACTAAATGGGCAGGGTGAGGGGGTTGAGGCAGAGTTACTCTAATGAAATGGGCTTCCAAAGTCTGTGAGTTCACCACAAATGTCTAATCACTTTAACCTTTGCAATATTGGTGATACTTCAACTTATACAGCCATGTTGTTTTGACATGGAGTGCTAGATAGCACATCTAGATAGATAGATAGATTGCCATGGAGAGAGGGAAAAGGGTGTAAGTCATTATCAAACCCATCGGGCTCGAATTTAGCAGGCCTGCGGGTTCCCAGCGGGTGGTCCTCCGGGAGCGTGGTCAACACGCTCGGCGAAATTAGTGGGTTGCCCGCGCGATCGTAGCAGGCAACACACTAATAGGAATCAATTACCTGCTCCTCCGGGGTCCACGGCGCTGGTCTGCGCGTCGGGCGGGCTGCGCATGCGCAGTACGATCGGTCAGCTGGAGGCTCTCTAGTTAAAGGGGCAGTCCTCCACTGACAGATGCTGCAACCAATGGGACAAATTGCAGCATGGAGCAGCCCAGGGGGAAGGCTGCTCCCAGTTTAATGATGCCTCACCCCAGGTATCATCAGATGGGGTGAGGAGGAGGGGGAGGACACAGATCATCCCCCCGGCGGGCGGGAGGAAGCGGCCTGCCTCGAGGTGGCAGAGGGAGTCACCTGCGCCACCAACATATCGCCCACCTGCATACAGTGAAGGAGGCGCTGCAATGACCGCAGTAGGTCAGCCACAGTGAGAACACGAAGTCTTTCCCCTACACTCCGTCTGCCACAACACTGCCCCCATCCCACATCTCCTTCGGCACCGCCAACACTACTCTGTCACATCACCCTTCATACCCACTCAAACCCCATCCTCATCTTACCTCCACCTACTCACCTCGCCAGTACTCATCCTGCCACTAACACGCGATCCAATCCTCATACAATCTCATTGCTCCATCCCATACTCAACCTCTCGTGCATCTCCCTCACGGCCAGCCTCACTCAACCTGCCACCACCTGTGCTGCAGCCACAGGGCATGCATCACATATGTGCAGTAGGCAGCGTAAGGCAAACGTGTCGTGAGCATGAAGGGGGTGCACAAGGGTGTCTGAGGGTTTGTCCTGGGTGTTACCTATATTGAATTTCAGAGCAACAAACAGCACACATTATATTGACACCACCACTGCCATGTCTCCGCGAATCCTGTCCGTTGTGTCCAATAATGCCCGCTCCTGGGTATCACTATGAGGACCCACCACTGATGCCACCCATCGTGTTACTGCAGAGTAGGTGCAGGTGTATTTGCAGGGCTCTTCCGCGCAGACGACTGAGAGACATCGGCGGTGTAGCCGGCTGCACCCTGGAAGGATGCGGAGGAGAAGTTGTGGAGGGCAGTGGTGACTTTGACAGCGACAGGTAAGCAGTTGGTGCTGGGGCCAGCCAGGAGCAGCTCGGCATGAAAGAGCCTGCAGATCTCCACGACTACATGTCGAGCGAATCTGCGCCTCCCTGTGTACTGCTCCTCGGAGAGGTCCGGGGAGCTGCGCCTCGGTCTGTGGACCCTGCGGCGAGGGTAGTGCCCTCTGCAATGCGTATCTCCCAGCGGTAGCCCTCCCTCCTGCTGTGCAGGTGGGCGTGCAACAACACCGTGTTGGGGGGCTCCACGTCTCTGCGGCGGACGGCGTGGACTACGAGGCTGCTGGGGCTGGTCATGCTGTTCGTCCTCCGAGGGTGTCCACGCACCACCCATCTGGCAGGTGTTGGTCTGAGGGGTTGTGCAGGGTAGGTGGGTGGTTCCTCGCACTAGGGCTGCGGTTTCGTGTCGGTCTGTCCTCTGGCTTGGCGGGGGGTGGTGGAGGGCAGGGGTTGCCCTATGTGACGCGGTGGCCTCCTGCGTGGGTGAGGGCTCTCCCCCGTGGAGTGCACCTTGGCACCTGCCACAGGCTGCTGGCTGCAACACGCCTAGTTGGAGAGAGACTGTTTCCCCTAGTGTGGGAAACTCACTGCCTTGAACCCAAAATCCCACACTTCCTCTTTTGACAGCTGATTCAGCTCATTAACTGACCTCAACAAGCAAGGTAAGTACTCTCAAATGGAACCCCGCTGGCTTTAATTGCCTGCGGGATTCCCACCAGCGGGGCTTGCGCGCGCAGCCCCGCACGTCAGCGCGGTACCCGGAAGTGGGCGGGATTTTGGCGCGATCCGGTCACGTGACCGGATATCGGGATTTTCGGGGCCCCCCCGCTGGAAACCCGCAGGTAACCCGACGCGAAAATCGAGCCCATCATGTTTGCTTCCTAGCAGCCAACTGAGAATGGCATTGGAGGAAGCATGTCAGCATGTCAGCAGGTTGCCCCCCCCCCAATGCCCCCGCCGCTGCATTGTCTAGGCAAACTCGGAGAAAATGGACACCTCATGGTCAGTAATTACTAAGATTCAAACAACAGGCTCATGATTATCAGACCCATTGGTTTGAAAAAAGTGGCCCAGACCTAGGGTGAAGCTACAAACTACTGAAGTATATATTACCTGAATTTTTGACTGGATTGCAGCCTTATAATTCACTACAAAGCATCCATTCTTTTCATATTCCATACCTTCTGTCAAAAAATCACTTGTCTATCCTATGCCCAACAATCTACAAATGTTATGGCTATACATTCGTTCTTATCCCCTAAATATCTCCTGCACAATTTGTAATTATGGTACATCAGGGATATCAGTAAATTGAAATGATGGAGAGGGGAGAAAATTAAGAGAGAAAGCAGGAAACACCATATGAAAGGAGAGCAAATGGTGCAATTTTTAATTATCATTTTCATGTTGCAACCAGTCCACAACTTAAACACAATTCTTCAAAACAATTCTTCATTGCTTCTTTCTTACTTTCTACCTAAAGCGATCTGTTGCAGGAATCACTTTACGATATTGCGAGAAAACTGATAACTCAAAGTGATACTAATATGTTTGCTTCAGGTTTATTTGTGAAGATCATTTTGAGTTTATGGTGTCTGTCCCTTTAAAATAAAATCAGTAAACTGGATGAGTGGAAGGGTAAAATTATTTTCCGCACATATAAACCATTTTCTTATTTCTCGTTATCTTAATAGTTGGGTTTGCGGTAAATGGCTAATATCCCTGGAGTCTAGCGTGGAGTATGCGATGGATCTCTACAACTCTAGTGGAAAGTTGTCTAAACTCTGGTACTTTGTGATCCTTGTTGCATACACATCAGTATTCCCTTTTGTACAAGGATGGTAAAAGGCACACACTTACTCCCTTCAGTCTTAAATTGAGAAGAGGGGACGTTTTGACAGTGCTGGTAAGTATACAATGGTTATACATATGTATTCTTTGCCAGTTGACATGTGTACAGACCCTGGCAGTCTGGAATTAAAAATTTTCCCTTATTCCCTGCCAATCTTGTGCATCTGCAAAGTTTTTATCAAAATAGGGAACAGCTTTGCAAATATGCAAAGATTCTGGTTAGGAAGCTACTTTTTGTATCTACAAGAACTAAATGATCATTCCCAGGTTATACTGACTTTCAAATCATGGCCTGCAGATACTAGAGGGGGTCTGTAAGAGAATCCCAAAGGTCAATGGATCTCTGTATTTATTAACTTATTGGCACATTATTTCTATTACAGTGTATGCTAACCAAGAATGTGTAATAGCATTGTTTTCCTTTGGGTAGCTGAGGCTGTCTTTCTGAAGTTGGTGGGGGGAACACAGGGTATCTCCAACAAGCAAAAGTTTGAAAACCACAGGTCTATTAGCACATTTAGTCATTGGTTAAATAAACACCTGTGGTTATTAAATACCACAACAACCCAAACTAGGCAATTAGGGCTTTTCCCAGGAATGAAACAGACAATAGCTTCAGTGGTTAGGCCCCAGCTGGACTACTGTGTCCAATTCTGGGTACCACACTTTAGGAAGGACATCAAGGCTTTGGAGAGGATTAAAAGGAGATTTACTAGAATGGTACCAGGGATGAGGGATTTCAGTTACATTGAGATACTAGTGAAGCTGGCATTGTTCTCCTTAGAGCAGAGAAGGTTAAGTGAGGTTTAATTGAGGTGTTCAAAATTTTGATAAGAGTAAATAAGGAGAAACTGTTTCCACTGGCAGGAGGGTCAGTAACCTGCAGACATAGATTTAAGATAATTGGCAAAAGAACCAGAGGGAAGATGAGGATTTTTTTTTAAAACACAGTGAGTTGTTATGATCTGGAAATGCACTACCTGAAAGGGTGGTGGAAGCAGATTCAATAGTAACTTTCAAAAGGAAATTGGTTATATCCTTAAAAAGGAAACTTTTGCAGAGCTATGGGGAAAGAGCAGGGGAATGGTACTAATTGGATAGCTCTTTCAAAGAGCCGACACAGACACGATGGGCCGAATGGCCTCCTTCTACGCTGCATCATTCTATGATAATCTGGAGTGAAGCGTCTCCCACTCCTACCCCACCCGACCTGAGTATCAGCGTTTAATATTCGGGCTCCGCCACCTAACCGGGAGGGGAGGGGAGGGGAAGGCCCGGGCTCCCCGGCGGCCCCGGGTTTTATTTGCCGTCGGTAGCCGGGGCTGCTCTCTCACCTGGTCTGTCTCCACAGGAAGGTCTGGATGGGTAGAGGGATGCCCCGGCCGCACTCCTGCTCCGCATCCTCCGAGCTCTTCCGCTTCACCATGCCGCCGGCCGCGCTCCTCCAGCCCCGCCGTTACCGCTTCGACTCCCGGACCAGGCTCGCGCCTCCGGCTTCAGCACCTGCGCGTGCGGACAGCGCCCGCCCAACCGACCGACCGCTCGCCCATCAATCAACCAGCGCCCGCCCGACCGACCGACCGCCCATCAATCAACCAGCGCCCGCCCAACCGACCGCTCGCCCATCAATCAACCAGCGCCCGCCCAACCGACCGCTCGCCCATCAATCAACCAGCGCCCGCCCGACCGACCGACCGCCCATCAATCAACCAGCGCCCGCCCGACCGACCGCTCGCCCATCAATCAACCAGCGCCCGCCCGACCGACCGACCGCCCATCAATCAACCAGCGCCCGCCCGACCGACCGCTCGCCCATCAATCAACCAGCGCCCAACCGACCGACCGCTCGCCCATCAATCAACCAGCGCCCGCCCGACCGACCGCTCGCCCATCAATCAACCAGCGCCCGCCCGACCGACCGCTCGCCCATCAATCAACCAGCGCCCGCCCGACCGACCGCTCGCCCATCAATCAACCAGCGCCCGCCCGACCGACCGCCCATCAATCAACCAGCGCCCGCCCAACCGACCGACCGCTCATCAATCAACCAGCGCCCGCCCGACCGACCGCTCGCCCATCAATCAACCAGCGCCCGCCCAACCGACCGCTCGCCCATCAATCAACCAGCGCCCGCCCGACCGACCGCTCGCCCATCAATCAACCAGCGCCCGCCCGACCGACCGCTCGCCCATCAATCAACCAGCGCCCGCCCAACCGACCGCTCGCCCATCAATCAACCAGCGCCCGCCCGACCGACCGCCCATCAATCAACCAGCGCCCGCCCGACCGCTCGCCCATCAATCAACCAGCGCCCGCCCGACCGACCGCCCATCAATCAACCAGCGCCCGCCCGACCGCTCGCCCATCAATCAACCAGCGCCCGCCCGACCGACCGCTCGCCCATCAATCAACCAGCGCCCGCCCGACCGACCGCTCGCCCATCAATCAACCAGCGCCCGCCCGACCGACCGACCGCCCATCAATCAACCAGCGCCCGCCCAACCGACCGCTCGCCCATCAATCAACCACCGACCGACCGACCGCCCATCAATCAACCAGCGCCCGACCGACCATCAATCAACCAGCGCCCGCCCAACCGACCGCTCGCCCATCAATCAACCAGCGCCCGCCCGACCGACCGCTCGCCCATCAATCAACCAGCACCCGACCGCTCGCCCGCCCATCAATCACAATCCATCAATCAATCAATCAACCAGCGCGGCTGCAACCCACAGGGCAGTGGTGCACATGTGATCTCAAATACCATATCGTGCAGGCATAGAATGAGATATGGTGAGGAAAAAACGTCGTTGTGCTCTGCATAACACGCCTTACGGGCTATATGATACCGTGCAAATACATCGCACTGTGTGTATAAAACGCTGTGGAAGGATACGACACCATGCAAAAAAAAACTTCACTCACTGCGCATAATACGCCATGCACGGATATACTCTTCAAATGCGCCATATAGTGCGAAACGAACCATGCGGGAATATTAGATACTATGCAATGATGTCATATCTCTGTAGTTTTGACTTACTGGTGCATTATTTCTATTGCTGTATGCTAACCAAGAATGGTCTCTGCAGTGATAGCACTGTTTTCCTTTGGGTAGCTGAGGGTGTCTTTCCGAAGTTGGGGTAGGCGGGAGTGTGTCATTATTTAAAGAGCAGCCCTAACAAGATAAAGTTTGAAAGCCACTGTTCTATTAACATTCAGTCGTCTATTAGGTAAACACCGGTGGTGATTAAATACCACAACAACCCAAAACACGTAATTAGGGCTTTTCCCAGGAGTACTATTCCTACAGGAGCAGATGTACAACCACATATAAAGAGTTGGTAGGGAGATCAGGGACAATGTCAGGATTTGGAATAATGTAAAGAATCTTACAACACCAGGTTATAGGTCACCTGACGAAGAAGAAAGCATCCGAAAGCGTGTGATTTTCAAATAAAACTGTTGGACTATAACCTGGTGTTGTAAGATTCCTTACATTTGTCCACCCCAGTCCATCACCGGCATCTCCACATCACAGGATTTGGAATGGAAGAGGGGGTACATAAACCATGACAAAGGAATTTCGGGGGACACATCCCTCTCATTCCCATAATGGTTGAGGCTATGATTCGAACTGATATACAACAACAATATCACACACTGGATAACATCTAAAGCAAGGATATAACAGATGTGCAGTAATACAAAAGATGTAACTTACAGTCCAGGATATCACAGGGATGTAACATATAGTGCAGGAATATCACAGGGTTGAAATAAAACATGCAATTATCATACAGATATAATGTAGTTGTTGCATTTTAGGACTTTTCACAATTTTTCCCAAGACAGGATTTGGGAATAAGTTACATTTAAGTGCATTTCAAATTAAAGTGAGTTTGCACATGTTTTAAAACCTCCATACAGCCATATGCTGTCGCTGCTGAATCAGAGGGGAGAGTTGATACGTTAATGGCTCAGACATTGAAGATGTTATCCAGAATCACTGGGAACAATAAGTAATTCAAAAAACAAAACACTGCAGATGCTGGAACTCTGAAAACAAAAATGGAAAAAGCTAGATATACTCAGCAGGTCAGGCAGCATCTGTGGAGAAACAAAGGCTGTCGACATTTCCTCATCTAGAAGATATAGATAAACAGCATTTTAAAAGGAACAGAATAAGGAAAAGGAGGTGTGGAGGGGAAAGAAAAACACACAGACATACATACAGGAAAATAAATAGAAAGACCTGTGAAGTGCTTGGGTGGAGAACAGAAGATGGTTAAATGGCAAAAGAGATATTAGCAGGAGACAAAAGCAGGCATAATGAGATAAATCAAAGAAATAAAAAACTTGTACAAGACACGCTGAATGTGAATAGCTCAAGAAGACTAGGTAGAAAGGGAAGCATGAAAAGCCAGCAAGGCGGAGCAGGCTTCAGTGGCTCAAGAGCCTAGTTGAAGAAAGAAAGCAGGTTGACACCAAGGTTGCTGATCACTTTCCCAGTATTATTCCAACCCGTTCCTACCACCCAGCCCCGTAAATGCTAGCATGTCCTACTGGCAAAGAGAAAATGGGAGCTGTAGTTAAGGTCTGAAGTTGTTAAAGCCAGAGGACTGCGAAATGCCTAGTAGAAAGATGAGGTGCTGTTCCATGAGTTTACAATGGGCTTCATTGGAACAGTGTCAAAGACAAAGATCAGAGTGGAAGCAGAATGGAGAATTGAAATGGCAAACATTAGGGAGTTCGAGATCACACTTGTGGACATAAGGGACATGTTCAGCAAAGCGATCAGCTAATCTGTGTTTGATTTCCCTGATGTAGAGGAGACTACAGCATGAGCAATGAGTACAGTATACTAGGTTGGAGGAAGAACATGTAAATACCTGTTTGGTCAGGTATTGCATCTCCTGTGTTTGCATGGGAAGGTGTAGGGAAAGGAAAGCAGGTGGTAGAGGTGATGGAAGACAAAAGAGTGAACCAGGATGTCACGGAGAGAATGGTCCCTTCAGACTGACTGACTAACCCTTGCTTCCAATATGATTCTGTAAGAAGAGATCTTATTGAACTGGCTGTCAATAGGACTCCAGTCAATTAGTTATCCTGAACCGTGTTCAAAGGTCAAAGCAGAGCTCTCAAAGCCACTACTCCAGAGTGGAGCCTATCTTTTGTGATGTGTCCAGGTGGCATGGGATCATCCCACTGCAATCCAGAATAAAAACAGTAGATGGTGTCTCCTTTCATTGTTATATTAGAATAATGAGCCCTTCATCAATATTGAATGTAGACAATCATTGACAATGTCACGTGGTGTTGAGTTAGAGGAGTATCCACTCGATGATTCACTAAGCACATGAGCAGCAGCAGTGCAGATAGAAAGGTAAGAATTACATGGGCCAGACTCTCCCTTGTCATAGGCCTACCCCCTTGCATCTCTGTCCTCTTCAGCAGAACTAGGATGCTAGCTTGGTGTGCTGTTTCATTGGCTGTCCTTGCACTGCTCCTGCTCATGTGCTCAGTGAATTATGCAGTGGAGACCCCTCTAACTCAGCACCATGAGGGGTGCTAATTTCTGTGATGGTGCTTGGAAGGATGCGTGGGTGACAGTGCATCTTCAGGAGGGTTCTCTCCTCATTCTGTATGGCCGTGGGGCCTGAGTTGTCTGAAGAACCTAGAAAAGCAGCTAAGGGCTAAGCGTCAGCAAGTAATGGCAAGGGTAAGCAATAGCAGATAAATAGCAATGTAATGCTGAATGTGTATGTTTCTGTTTGAGGGATTTTGAAGAAGTGTGAGGCAGCTTCGAATAATGCACATGATGTGAGGAAGAAGCTGCAAGTGTGGCCAAGAGTGATGGCAGTAGCAGGTGTTGACCGAGAGTGCAAACAGATGGGACTGTAGTGAAGTGTCCCATTCTGATTGAACGAGGGGCATGGGAAGTGACAACGGTAGGGCTAAAGTAGAATTGTGCAGAGCTGTGCACAGAATAAGAGATGTGAAGGTGTGTCTTACTTTGGTAGTCCTCGTCAGGTCATTAAATTTCTTCCTGCACTGCAGCCAGGTCCCTGAAACAGTGCAGCTGGCATTGACTTGCTAAGCCATCTCTCTCCATTGCTGCTGTGTAATTTGATGAGGCACCTCATTCCTGTTCTGCACTTGTTGAAGAGCATCTCCATGGCTGCATCAGAGAATTGAGGGGCTCTGGACAATGTTATCATGCTGCCTGCTATTTCAGTTATTTACTTTCCATTACTACCATTTGAAAGTGCACATTCCCTTTTAGGGGCTGCAAGCTGCCTTTACAAAAAGGGCACTCTGCTGGATTTCCTGCCTTCCCAATTGGCAACGTGCCTGTAAGAAGTGCTGCCAGCTTACTAACATTGAATAGGTATTAAAATGTTAATCTCAATGTTAATGAGACCTGATCACAAAGTACCACCAAAAATTGATTGGGCCGACTGAATCACCCAGAGAGTCAATAATTGCAAACAATAAAATATTGAATTACAAAATGGTAACAGAATAAGCTTGAATTCACTTGCACCTCCTAAAATAGTAAGTGTTGTATTCATATGATGGATTTCTAATTGTAAATGTGTGTCCTGAAAATTTGTATATTGCACCTTCATATTTCACTTATTGTATTCATGAATTCTTTCAATTCAGTGGCCTTAATCCACTTATTAAGTTGTCACCATTTTTCCTTTTTATTTGTCAGTTTTTGGTAGGTACATCTTTTTGAGATACCAGTAGATATCTAATGGTGTGTTGATAAGTTCCAGGATATGCTGTTTCAACAATTATAATATGTAGAACGAAACAATGTATTATTATATAATACCAGGTGATCTCTCGGGCATTACTTATAGCAAGTTGGAGGTGGCAGTGTTTTATACATCCAATGGTTTGCAACATAGTGATTATCAGACCCTCCCCCCATTATTCCTACTGCCAAGCATGGAGATGAGAAACATGTTTCCCATTTTGTAAAGCATTCTACAGTATAAGCATGAAAAGAGTTAGTATCAGATTCTCAGCTCAGTGCCGGGAAAGATGTAGAGAACCTGGACAAAATAGGAAAGACGTCAAATGGCCAAGGAAGGGAGGAGGGGTAGGGGATGGATGAATTATTTTTCAAAAAGAATTTTGAGTGATTTGATTGGTTCCCCCTATTTAAATTATTGGTAGATTCCCCGTACAGGTCATTCAGGATTGTTTTCATCAATTGTTGGTACTTTCTCAATGGCAGTTTTGCAGCTGCTCACTTTGCTTTTGATTTGTATGTTCCTTAGGAACATAGAAACAGGAATAGGCCATTCAGCCCCTCGAGCCTGTTCTGCCATTCAATTAGATCATGACTGATTTGTATCTTGACTCCATCTAGCCGCCTTGGTTCCGTAACCCTTAATACCCTTGCCCAACAAAAATCTATTAATCTCAGTTTTGAAATTTTCAATTGTCCTAGCCTCAACAGCTTTTAGGGGAAGAGAGTTCCAGATTTCTACTACCCCTTGTGTGAAGAAGTGCTTTCTGACATCAGCCCTGAATGGCCTAGCTCTAATTTTAAAGTTATGCCCCCTTCTGGAATTTCCCTCCAGAGGAGATAGTTTCTATCTATTCTATAATATCCTTTAATCATCTTAAACACCTCAAATTAGATCAGCCCTTAATCTTCTATACTCAAGGAATACATTCATGGTCTATGCAACCTGTCCTCATAATTTAACCTTTTAGCCCCAGTATCTGGTGAATCTGTGCTGCACCCCCTCCAATGCCAATATATCTGATCAGCTCATATTTGTCCAAATGCTCAGTCACTCTTTCCCTAATATATTCTAGTAACTACTTCAGTTCTGAATTGCTGCTATTCTCTTTAAGCCTATCAATAAAGCATGATGGCAAACATTGACATCTTAGAAATGTAGAAATATAAAGAATTACTCAAAAAAAGTGTGACACAGGAAGGTTAATGTATACAAGGGATGCGTGACCTATGCAAGACTTTTAACATATTAGAGATAGGCACTTGATCTTTTCTGACACTGTCAATTTAAAAAAATCTTCGTAAAACTGTCTATAAAAAAATCCTCATACAATTGTCTTATGTAGAATAATTCCTTGGGTTATTGTATACTCAATGGATAAATAAGTATAAATATCTAGTAGTAGAATTAGTATAAAATTACATTACGTGAACATAAAATTGAGGAAGAACTATTAAAAATTACACATTGGTCTAAGTATTAATTTGCCTGTATTTTAGCATGAAAGAATGTACTTACCTTGCATAGTTAAAACTGATATTATTCATTGTTTATTGCACAGAAAACTTTGGTGCAGTGTACAGGTCTTTGAAATGTGCTGGAAGAGTACAAAAATTAACAGCATCATACTGATGACTGCCGACAACTTATGAAGGTTAGTATATTCTTTCATGCTAAAATATAGACAAATTAATACTTAGACCAATGAGTACTTTATAATAGTTCTTCCTCAATTTGATGTTTACTTAACATAATTTTACACTAATTCTACATGACAATGCTTCCACCTCCCATATCTTCTCTGGCCACGTACTCTAATATATCACAACAGTGATAACCACCATTAGATCCACTGCTGCCTGAAATAGCTGATGCATTTAAGGTATTATAAGTGGCATCTTTGCAATTGACTCCTATGGTAATGGTAATTGGTTAGTGCCAGTTACCTGATATAGGTGGCTGCCCATGATAAGCATGGACGGTATAAGTGGTGGGGACTGTAACTATATAAAGAAGTTTCTTGATTTTTTTCTTCAGAAGGTGTTTTTTTTTGTCCTCAATGTTAGAAACCTCACTTTCAATATTATGTTCCTGATTTAGTGAGAAAGAAACACATGGAAGAATTGTCAAAAAATTTAGATCAATTTGACTTGTTTGTTTACTACTTGCTGATTGACATGTTGTCTGTTTGTTCAGTTGTGATTTGTTGTTTTTTAAGGAATAAGAAATTTCAGCCAAAATCTGACAGAAAAAAATTTAAATGAGGTATAGTGTACTGCAAAATGTAACACAGGAAGTGGAACAGACAACAGGAAATGTGTGCATCCATACTATTTCTATTACATTACTAGCAGATCTCGTGTCATTACTTATGGTAAGTCACGATGTCTTATTGTGCCAAGGTGGAAATGGGTCCCTTTAAGGCTTGTGTGATTGTTCTGTATTTCACAAGGAGAATGCAGGAAAGAGGATAAACTTTTTCTTGTATTCTGTCCAGAAATGTGAAAGAAGTGTTAGGAAAGTCTCTCCAGATATAGGACCAGTATTCAAGTCTTGAATGGATTTGGCTTGATAGTTAAAATTTTGCTGAGAAAAGTAGTTTGGCATAAAAGAGAAAACTGACCTGCTTGTGGTACTTTCATCAATGCAGATTTGAGAGTTTTGTTATTGGGTCTGGGGAGAATATCAATAAATGGAGGAATAAGGGTGAAGTTATCAAATGTAAGAGGTGGTACCTGTTGGTATGACTTAAGAGACATGAAGAAACAAAAGCCTTGAAATTATGCTATGGAATATTACCATACAAATGCTTAAATGCATTTATCTGAAATTCCACTCTATTTTAGCAGAGACTTTATTTAAAATGATTTTCAAATTCAGCCCCATTATTTTAAAGGGGTTAATGTCTCTGTTAAAATAGCAGAAGGATATTAAAATGTAGCGACTTAGCCACTACACTGCAAGAGAAAAGAAAGTTGTATGCACTGAAGGCATACAATATGAAGGACATTAATGAATTATGAATGAATTATTGAGAATCATTAGCATACCAGTGGCGAAGGAAAGGTGGAAAGGGAACAAGAGAGATTGAAGAATTTGCAAAGGCCAGGGAAAGTTCGGAGGCACACATCTAAAGGACAAAGAAAAGGAGACGATGAAGATCAGAGGTCTTATTGGAGTTCAGACAGCAGAAGATCCAATTAGACCTGGTACTGAGAGAATTCAATGTTGGTCATAATGGTAGATCAGAATGGAACAATAGAGGAAGGTTCTTTATCGAGATAATTGAGAATTGGAGGAGAAAAATGAGCCAAAAGGATCAACCTTCTCTTTAGGAGGGTTAGTAACTGTACCATCAGGGTGGAAGAGAGCTGGAAAAGAAGTTTCAGAGAAATTATAACTGTTTACTTTAACAGGAAGATAGCAGGTTTTTCCTTCCCTTCAGTAAAGCTGCATTCAGCACCTCTAAAAGTGGATTCACTGTGTGTAAGGATAGAGTTGGCTCAACTCCACAGGACTCTACACTGGACACAATTAAAAGGACAGTGCCAAGTTAGATCTTTCTCCTCTCTAATAGAAATGCTATATCCTATTTTTAAATGGGAAAAGAATGTTAGAAAATGCAAATGAATTCAATCCAATACCTGGAAGGAGTGGAAGACTAGAATGCAAATGTGAAGTGAATGATGAAATCTCATCACAAAGTCACCAAGTTCAATTATGTGTATAGTGCATAATGTAAGCAATTCCGGCTTACTGTTTTAAATAAACTTTTACTTCAATAATCCCTCAGAAAAAAAGTAATATTTTGTTAATTGTATCATGAAAGCAAACCATAATCTTTGTGTCATAGCTTTTTTCTGGGTGAGATGTTCTTTGCCAAACTGAACTCTATTGAACTGCTGGATGCTAGGCTAGAGATCAACCTGTGACAGGCTGCCTGATATCAGGCAATGTCTACAAATTGCCCAGTTTCTTCAAAATAAGCAACACAGAATTTTATTAGTGTCAGATGAGAAGCAATTTATTCTGCAAATCACTCTACAGCAACAAACACAAGTGCAAATTTGACTTAAAACATGAACAAGCTAACACTGGCCAATCCCAAAATATCATTCTGTTTTAACAGATTCCAGAATGACAGGACATGAAACACATTCTCTAAAGCACATTAAAATCCCGCAGCCTATACCAGGACATAGCATCTTATTTTGCCCCATTTTTCTCTCTTCTAAAAAGTTGAAGTATTACTTTTTTCAAAATTTTGTTGGAGTAATATGGCAGGAAATTAAAATCATAAACCTCAGACCTTTGCTTAAAATGCAATCCGACTTTCACAAAGTTACCACCACTTCCTGTTAGACAGTATCCTGTATTGTTCAATACAAGCTGTATTTTTTTAAATGAAAAATATGCAGCACTGTTATCAACATATTGAGCTAATCTTAAAATACATCATTGTTTTCTTCTACAAAAGATTAATTTACTTTCCAAAGCATTTTTACAGGCTCATGAAAAAAGGTGAAGTCTTAATTTGTTTAATATTTGTTAAAGACACTGTCCAGTTTGATTACATTAATGAACATCTGCATGAAACCTTGGCAGCAGGCTGCAGCATTTACAAAACTTACTTTCAGATTCAATTTTTTATTAGTTTTGATATACAGTCTATCCACCTCTGCGAAACAGATACTGCCTCTCTACAATGTCTGAGAATGCATTATAAACTTCTGCTGTCATCTTCTTCAGTTAAAAATTAATTTCTAGATCTTCATTTTAACAAAAAACTGAGAAAAAAATCCGTTGAGACTGATTTGTAGGTTCGGAGGAAAGTCCTGTAAGTATGACTTCAGTAATTCTGAGTTGAAACCAACAAGTCTGAACAAAAAAATACCCCAACATCCTGATTCTGTGGTGAATATGTATATTTTAAAAAGCACCTTCTTTCATATGCCCCCACTACTTATACTGGCTTGCCAAGTGAAATAAGCAGAAAACAGCACACGCCAAATGCTATGTGACCCCCTCAGTACATCGAAACTCTACAAAGCGATTGTTTGAAATCTTTTAGCTAGCAATACATCAACAAACTTGCATCTGGCACTAAAACAAGGTCACAGCTTTTGGTTGTTACAGTAAGCTCTTCATGCTAATTTTTTTTTGAGAGATAAATCTAACAAGTATAACTGCTAACAGCTACCTTATCCTAAACAGTAACACCAAAAGGTGCAGAAACACAGATACTGTGAATAAAAGCATAACTTCAAGTATATAAGGGATAACACAACTGGCCACAGAGGATATCTATTATACTGTATCAAACAGCTGATCAAACAGAATATGAAAAGTCAGCATATATAGAAATCTAGCACTGAACTGACATTCTAATCAGATACAAATCCCCAGCATAGGAAATGCATCCTATTTAAAGTAGCTGCATGATATTTCTGAACAACTTCATTCCCATTTTTTGTTCCACTTACACTGTAAAAATGCCAAACACCACCACCTTGTGAACGGGCACAATAACATTGTGTTCATGTCATGTTTTGATATTAATACTTTTGTTGCTTAACTTACCAGACTGCTTTTCTTACCTGAACTAAAGGAAGTCCAGGGATTCTTTACATATCATATTACTAGTTTCTAGACTTACACCTTATTCCCATGTAACACAAGTATGCATTAATTTATTTATCTTGCAATAAATATTCCGAATAGGTGCCTTCCCTCATCTACAAGGAAGAACTCGTTCAATATTGAATGAGTAGCTGGGAATAAAGCATGTCAGCTGCTTTTAGAGTACTGATCCATTTCAACAGTGCCTTTAGGCATTAAACATTGTAAATGCATTTGTCATCAGTCCATGCAAGTAGAGCTGAGAAACAACAGTGCTATGTGTGATATACAGCAGTTGTACCCATCTAAAGCCAGAGACACCTGGCATGAATGGAAACGAGATTTTGTTTTTATTCACTATAGTCTTAGGACATGATCAATATTTGATTGAAAGGAATAAACGCAATCCCACTTTGAGCTAGTGAAGACTCAAAGCACATGCTACAAACAAACAATTACATTTTGGAGAGCAAAATCACAATCCTTGCTTGGCTAGTGCAGCAGTAACATCTTCAGCAAGTGTGGCAAGCTGTGGCGATTCCATTAAATTGATGCTTCCAGAAGATGAGACATTGCTGAGCCTGTGAGGAGTTGTGGCACCAGATCGTCCTGGAGACTGAGTGACAATATCTGCTCCATGGTCCACACGAGCCCTGGCATTCTCACGGAAGCTAAGCTTGTGACTTTCAATCTGTTCAGAAAATAAAGGGAATATACAGTTCACTAGTGAACACAACAGTAGACAATAGGGAAGAAATTATAACCGATGGTATTTCATGATACAATACAGAGTTTTTCATTTTTGCACAATGTAATACCACCGCAGGATAAATGTTCTTATCCAGCTCTCCTGTCACAGAGCATCACATGTTGGGAGTGCAATTGAATCACTGATACACACCCCTAGCATGAAACACGGAGTGCTGGAGATTAAAATGTATGCCTATTTAAATATCAAAGATGTCTGCCAAGGAATTACAAGGAACAGTTGTCCAGTTAGAGGGTTTAGATGTTGCCATGCTCATCTTGTGGACCCTAAGATTCAAATGCTGTGTTAATTTAAGTGACAGCCAACCAGTGTTACCAATAATATTTAGAGGACCATGATCTATTGATCATGTCAGCTGCTTATTTGATGTTGCATATGCCTTTATTAAAAGGCATGTACCCAGAGGTTGGCTAGAGCATGTTCTGATGGATGTAAAGTAGTAGAAGAAATGGGTTGCCTCATGTACCATGAGACACAGAACAGGAAGACGACATGAGTTTGGACCTGACAGTATTAGGCTTTTGTATTGCAGCAATTTCACAAAATACCAGTTTAATCAAACAATAACTGAACTAGGTCATTAGTCATAACCTTTGTTGCCTATTTCCATTCCTACCTTTATATTTCCACCTCCTGGAGTATGACGCGTATTATCAAGGGAGCCAACCTTGGATTGAGCTTTATCCTTAAAATCCAGTTTCTGACTTTCAATTCTAATGTGTCCTCCACCTACACAAAGTGAATGGATCATATTTTGAAACACGTTGTAAATAAACAATATAGCAATGCTCGTTTCCAAAATCAGACAAATAATAACGGACAAGAACACAGTACCTGGTCTATAGTGTATGTTGCTGAAAGAGCCACACTTTGATGTGATGTGACTCACATCTATTTTCTTGGTAACTATTTGAACCTGAAGAACACGAGAACAACTTTTTAGCATCAACAGAAAGTCACTAATTAATACTTTGAGAACTGCAGTAAAAATTTTGAAGTATAGGATTGCAATACTTTTGGTTTATTGAAAAAATACTTAAGAAATATTCTAATTCTGCTTGATAGAAAATTTGCATCATTTATTAGTCCTGTATTTTGAAAGGCACGGGAGCTTTCAGTACTCAAAGGGTTAATGCATGATCAAAGCATAACATATCTGTTTGGTTAAAAAATGAACTTTAAGAGAATGTTTTTGCCATATTGTTAATTATTTAGATATTTCTAGTTCCGGTAACACTGCTGGAGAATGCTTCACATTCTCTGCAGAGTTGCAATGCCAAACCCTCCAAAGATGGTCATTGTTAATAGCAATGCTGGGCCTTCGCTACATTGCTTCAACAAGAATTTTCTGTCATTGAACCAAGCGATACATTATCCGCACTCAATTTGCGGCTTCTTGACGCTGTCAAATTCAAGAAAATTATGTGCTTAAGGACCACACTTAGCTCACTTTTTAGCAACCTGTGATCAATAGCAGGGAAGGGAGACCTCTGTCACCTTTCCCTTAGATGGATTTTAGTTCAGCTGTCCAAATGAAAGGGACAGTAACTAAGCCCAATATCTAGGGAAAATATGCTAATTAATGGCCATTAACACTTCAATCAGAAATAAATTGGCTTGTCATGATGCTACATACAGTTAAAAGACAAGTAGAAAAAGAGTTAAGAATTAAATGGTATTAACAAGACAAGGTAATAGTGTGGTTTAGTTATTTATCTTGTGTACAAGTTGTCAATGGTGATGGTGTGGAAAGAGGGCAAGAAAGATGCAGCTCATGTTTTGTGGATGCTGGATGGTGGCTCAGATTGGCAGCCAACCTTGCTGGCAATCAATACGTAAAATATTGTTTTAATATGGTGAAATGCTACAGCAATGCCTGGAAAATATTAATTTTTTTGGTGTATAGCATTAAATAAACAAGTCCAAATTTTCCAACTGCTCATTTCAGAGATGGGCTAAAATAAAAACCAGTATGCTTTAGAAGCCCCAACTCCATTTCTGAATAGAGAGATGGTAAAAAAAAAATGCCTCATCTAAATGCACTGCTATACCCCATTCAAAGTAGAATTTTAGAAAGCCAACTGAATTCCCCTATCAGTATGTCCTAGGAAGGTTTACTGCATTAAATAGATATATAGTTGTAAGTATTACAAATACCTGAAAGCAATCAAAGGGTTCATAAATGATGGAAACAAACTTCAAATGCTTTGTAACTGCTAAACAAACTGCAAGGGTAGATACTGCCTTTCATTTTCTCCCATGTACCTGTTTTAATACATATAATGTGGCATTGACATGCCAGTGTTTCATTTTCACTCTTTTTGTGGGCAAGTAGTGGGCATTAGTTGTCAGATTACTCAGTGCATTCATTGAGTTTTGATGTCCTTACTGAAAGAACACAGGGACAGGAGCAGGCCATTCAGCCCCTCGA
The DNA here is from genome assembly GCF_035084215.1 of Heptranchias perlo. Taxonomy (NCBI): domain Eukaryota; kingdom Metazoa; phylum Chordata; class Chondrichthyes; order Hexanchiformes; family Hexanchidae; genus Heptranchias; species Heptranchias perlo. The sequence continues at coordinate 73,872,650 of NC_090331.1, read as the reverse complement.
GCCTGTTCCACCATTCAACAAGATCATGGCTGATCTGTATCCTAACTCTATCCACCACGTTGGCTCCATATCCCTTAATACCCTTGGCTGGCAAAAAATCTATCGATCTCAGATTTAAAATTATTAATTGAGCTAGCATCTACTACTTTTTGTGGGAGACTGTTCCACCCTTTGCATGAAGCAGTGTTTCCTAGCTTCTCTGCTGAATGGCCTGGCTCTGATTTTAAGGTTATGTCCCCTTGTCCTATACACTCCCATGAGCGTAAAATGTTTCTCTCTATTTATCCTATCAGTTCCTTTCAAAATTCTAAAAATCTCAATCGAATCATCCCTTAACCGTCTTTATTCTTGGGAATACAAGCCTAGTTTATGCAATCTCTCCTCATAATCTAACCCTTGGAGCCCTGTTAACATTCTGGTGAATCTGAACTGCACTTCTTCTAAGACCACTATATCCTTTCTAAGGTGCGGTGCTCAGAACTGTACACAGTACTCCAGATGTGGTCTGCTCAGGGCTTTGTATAGCTCTAGCAAAACTTCCTCCCCTTTATATTCTAGCCCTCTAGTTATCAAGCCTAATATTCATTAGCCTTTTTGATTATTTTTGTACCTGACTACTACATTTTAGTGATCTGTGTACATGGACCCCTAAATCTTTTTGGACTTCCACTGTTCCTAGTTTTTCACCATTCAAAAAAATACTCGGATCTATCCTTTTTTGGTCCAAAATGGATGACCTCATACTTAGCTGTGTTGAAATCCATCTGCCACAGTTTTGCCCACTCACTTAATCTATCAATGTCTCTTTGTAATTTTATGCTCCTGTCTACACTACTTACCATGCCACCAATCTTTATGTCATCTGCAAACTTGAATATTGTGTTATCTAAGTCATTAATATAGTGAAGGATAGCAATTCTGACATAATTACTCAAAGTCTGAGCTACAATTGGCTATCTTCTGGTATTCAAGTGCAATCAATGCAAGTTCTATATATTTGATTTTATTTCAGGGCAAATGGAAGAGCAAGTTCCGGCGAGCACGCATGTGCAGTCAAACGCGGAAATCTGGAACTTGACTGCCAAACGACCACTCTGACTCTGAAAATTAACTTTTAAAAATGTGGAATCTCATTACTCCCAATTTTAATAGCTATTGGACATTTAAAAAAAATTAAAACCTTTTAATTTTTTTAACTTTTTCTTTCTGTCCCTTTTACTCAGTCTTTTAATCTTAACCTTTCTTTATTTCGCTTTCTCTATCTGATTTTATAGTACATTTACTAATCTTATCTGACACCTCCTGGGTCTTAGTCTGCGTGGTTTGTGAATGAGCTTCACTTCCTGGTTCTCACAGCGTGGTTTGCTTCAAGCTGATTGGTGAAGGGGACAGAGCGATCCTTTCCCACTCTCACAGCTTGAGAAAGAACGCTGCAGTTTTTTGAACTCGCATTTGAAGTAAGTTGCCACCAAAAAGTGGGCGAGTTCAAATCTAAGCAGCAGCGGGCACCGTCAGTTCACCGCTCAGAGCCATTGTGCATAATTTGTTGGTGCAAAGACCAGTGTGATCCCAGTTACTTGTTGTACAGAGGCAGTAGATGATATGGGGATTTAGCCATATTATGTAATGCTGGGGCATCAAGAATAAAAAAGACAGAATCTAACCACCGTGGTTTTATTTTCATTATGTTAATATTTTTGTCATTTACTGACCAGATTTAATCTAACTATGAAAAACAAAGTCAGCATTCTTGACTCATTAGATGTAGTCGATATTTTGTTGACTAGTTTTCGGTTGACTGACAATTGACATGCAACAAAGAGAGAAAAACTATCACCTCTCTGCTATAAACAAAATTTATTAGTTTAAAGGCTTTGCTTGTTGATACCATAGAAACACAACCAGCCTTTCTTTTTTCTTGACAGATTATAGATCTAACATTCGTCATCTGGCTTTTATAGTTGTTCAACAAAACCCTTAATCTTTTCAGCAAAACTCATTAAATGACTGTGATGTTGCATTGACTAATTCAGTGAAATAGTAGTTAAATACCAAAGTCAGTTGATGAGCTTGTTCAGTGGGAATTTGTAGCTGCATAATAACTTTACAAGAATAGGGACCAGCGGAGGAAGTGCTGCCACTGATTGGAAGATTACTTGTTAAGACGAGCAACTACTAGCATCTTCAGGAAGAGGACGTGCTACTGCTGCAAAGCACGATTTCATATGTCACTATGCTAAATGCAGTTAAAAGCCAGAAGAGAGTTAAAGATGAAATGGTAGAAATAGAAACATACAACAGTAACAGTGCGATTTAGTTGTTTAATTTTGGTGTATGCAATCAGGCAAAGTGGTGAAGATTTGAGACAGCACTTCATGTTTTGTGTGGATATTGCTTCATTACAACCATTCCTAATGATTATATCAATTTATTTTAAAGGATAAACAAATAGGTTTTTGTAACACCTTCTACACCACATGCCAGCCCTGTCAAGGAGGAAAAGCAGGCTGCTCTGTCAATGCTACTGGAAACCAAACCATTTCTCTCACCCTGGGGATGGGGTGGGGTGACAAGTGCCCGAGATCAGGAATGAAGCATGTGAAAAATTGTGACATACCCCTGTCCTACCACTAGATATCACAGGAGATTTCAGCTACAATGTGCTGCACTATTACATGACCCAAATTCATAATCTGCACTAGGAACAGTGCCTAGTAGAAATTGACAAATTAATGGATTGATAATTCGCTCCCATTGAACTGAACAACGAGCAGAGGATCTGGTGTATTTTTCTTCCCCTGTCCTCTTTATGATGATACCAATGATCATGATGCATCATTCTTCAGTTTATGGAAAGGGTGATGAGCTCTCCAAAGCCAATGTTAATAATATTTTATTACTGGTCACTGGGAGGCACGATTCAAGAAAAGTGGATATGCTAGCTTTTCTCTGTCTCCAACATGCAAAAAGTAGACTTTGTGACAAGTGCCAACAAAAGTGTGACTAAGCACTGACTAGATTAATTCAATTGACATGAGAATAATATGCAGTAGTGGGGCCTTAACTTGTGACTTTCTGACTGAGAGTAACCACTTGAGCTGTCAGACTGTTGTTCATAATGCTGAAGGAGATGTCTTGGATTTATAACACATCTTAAGTACTATTAGATCTTTTGTGGCATTGCTCACTTTGAATCGCAGGATATGCTGTTTTGTAACATTAGCCTACTAAACCCAACAGTCTTCTATTCCTAGCATAGTTAGAGATACCCCTACAACAAAGTTTCTCTCCCTCCTTGTTTCCCCATCTCCATTACTCAACAGGTGGTCTCTCTTTTTGTACCTCAACAGGACCTTCTCTTCCCCTTTCTTTCAATAAGCTGCTCCCCTTGTCCAAGTTCTCTCTTATCACACTCCCTCCTCAACAGAGTCTCACTCTGTCCCTTCCACCCACCCCAACAGGGTGTATCTGTCTGTTAGACATCTCTATCCTTCCACTCAATGGGGTCATCACAAGAAACCAACTGCACTCTTCCCAACAGTGTTTGTCTCTCTCTTCTCTACTCATTTCCCAACGCTGGTGAAAGTAGTGCTGCCTGATTTTCAGGATGTTTGTAATCCTGTGTTCATTATAAAGCCGCCAAACGTAGTTCAGTCATTCATTTTATTAATCAATATGGGATATAAGACAGTGTATGCCATTTGGTATAAAATAACTTAATCTAAGTGTTCTAGTCAGTGAAAAGCAAAACATTTCTGTGTTTTCCTTCTCTAGTTACTTCATATTCTAATTTTTGTAATAGTTTCTCTCTGATTGCTGTATCCGATCTGTGGTTTCTATATTTTCTTTCCCTTGCTCTTTCTCCATTTCCACCCCATTTTATAATATTTTCTCTATTTTTCTCCCAATGTGTCTGAGATTTTCTTTCTCTCTGAAGAGTTTCTTTTTTTTTTCTTTCCATCCCCTCTCTGCATCTTTTTGTAATATTTTCTTCCTCTTTCTTTGAGTCTTGATCTCTCTTTCTGCAGCTTCTGTTAAAATTCCTGTCCCTCCTTTCTCTGCTTTTACTATTCTGTAATGCCATACATCCTTAATCTTTAATCTCTGGCGCCACATCTCCCCTTACCCTCTGTCTGTCTAACTTTCAGCTGCTGTCCCACTGACTCCAATGCTTGGGTGCAATTAAATTAAGAAAATAGGAAAGCCTCGTGGTGTCACTAGTGCCCAGCCGTCATTATTTCGTGCCTGGTGAATGAATGCATTTTCAGTCAACTGTTCAAAGCTCTCTGCCTCCTACCAGTACCGCTCCAACTGAAGTAAAACAGGCAAGTTTTTCACCGGAGATGAGAGAGTTGATCTTCCTCTCCTGATGCTGTCCGGCAGCATTTAATGCGGAGCGCACTCTGTCAGGACCAGGAGCTCAGTGCTAAAACTTGCTCTGAGGCCTCATTTAGAGGAGGCGCCATATGGGTGCAGTTGGGGCACACTTTTAGTCGCAGCGATAAAGGCATAAGAGGAAGCCTGGGCACATTAAAGGCACAAGCACCATTGAAGGGGCAAACACAGTTAAAGCCCCATGGGAGAGCCAGAAGGATTTTTTTCTTTTTTTTTGCAGGTAATGGGGCTGGATTATTATTCAGAAACAGTCCGATGAAGTTACAATTTTTCATGTTGGTGGCATTTACGTTTATTTAATGTTACTTCTCTGTGAATGAGTGTGCACTGTTGTGTCGTGGGTGGGATGGCAATAGCACCCAAACGAGCAGGCCAGAAGCCCCTACACTTTGCCTCTGAGGGAGCTGGTGAGAAGGTGACACAATGTTGCCAAACAGTAGTTGAAGGAACAGGGACATCAAGTCTGAGTATGAAGAATGATGGTGCTGGAATAGGAGGAAGGTTCTGGTTTGACACTGAGGTTTCCAATGTTATTCCAAGCGAGATGGAGCAGTTGTACGGTCAGGGAGAGGTGGGTACCCTACTCTCTGATATTGAAACAGGTGTTTCTAGCTCAGGAAATGGCTAAGTGAAAGAATTTAGCAGCTGTGAAGAGGGTTGTGGTTATTTCTCTCATCTGCCTTCAAATATGCCATATGGCAAAAAAGGGGCAGGCGGCACAGTACTGAAGATGGTCTCCATCACTATGTGCAAAATTCTAACAACATTCTGCAACAAGTACAGAAGCAGCAACATTTTTTGTTTATTTAAAAAGTCAAAAATAAAGATCTTTCTTGGCAATATGAGACTGTCCCTTAAGAAAGGTAGTGCCTCATTGGCAGTTCTGGAATCAGTAATACCAGGTTTTTCTGGGAGCAGTTTACCCCGAACTGCACCTCGTGCTATTAGAGGACGTTTAAGTGACGAGGTCTTTCATATTTATTTGCATTAAATTTACTGCTGAGTCCTACTCAGATGCAGACACCAGAAAACCCATAAAGGAAGTTTGTGTGCAATGCTGTTCAGGAATAAAATTGGATCAAAGGATTTGCACCCATTAATCCTCTGCATTGTACCCATTTTGGGCACTATTTAGAAGCAGAGCAGAGGAGTATAAGACCTGAGGTCCTTTGCATGTGCTTAGCTAATAATGTATCTGTAAGTCTGCAAATATAAAGTCTCCCCCTCCTTCACTTGGTTCCTTCTCATTTTCCTCCTGTTTCTCACTCAATCTTCTGCTCCTCCTTCACTTCTGATCCTCTAGCACTCTCCTCCTCCAAGGTTTCTTACTCTTCTGCTCAGTCATTCTCTCATTCCAACTTCATATCTATTTCTCTCCTCTTGACCTCTAAATTCTTTTCCCTACTTTTTCACACCAGTGAATAGATCGTTGAATAACCATCTCAGTGAGGGGGCAGGGTGCCTTAATAATGATTCCAGAGTATGGGAGCAGGTGCCATGCTGTAACCCTGTGATTTCCATTTTTTTTTACACTGCAGATGGACTCCTGTGCATGTGCATTTTACTTAGAGCAGGGTCTTGGATCAGGTCTCTGAGCATGGGGAAATAAGGAAGCTGGATGGGGATTATGAAGTATGAAAGAGAGGGGAGGCTCAGTGGGGTGTGTTTCATTGCTTGTGGAAGGCCATCGGTGGAAGAAAGTTGTTGTTATAAGTTATTTTTAAGGGTATATAGTGGATGGGTGAGGAACTATCTGGGGGGTTGCACCATGGGGAATTTTGTTTGGTGGAATGTGACCAGCTAGAATTTGATATTGTCGCAAGGTGATTGGGGAGAAAATTGAACTGACAAGAAAAAAATTACATAAAATGGCTGATGAATGACAAAAGTAGAAAAAAACTAATTAGAAAGGAGAAAATAGACAGGCTTAAGATTGCAAACAATGAGTAAGAATAAAATTGACACAACAGATGCAAGACATTATATTCTAAAAACTGTGGTGCAAATGCTTTAGAATTTTTTTTAGGTTACTAGCAGATGTCGCACTTAATTGCTCAAGCTGAGACAGGAAAATGCAGTCTTGGAACAATAAGGGCATTATCAACAGAGTGTGATGGGGAAGTGTATGATATAGCAAGACTATTAATATATTGAGCAGATCTCCATTGTTCACGGTGAGTCAGGGGATATATCTTAAAGCAATAAGGGTGTCTGCTCTATGTAGGACATAACATTAGAGCCACTGATTAACTGAACAGGTTAAATTCCATTTTATTAGACGGTATTCTGGGATTTCTTTCTACAAAACTGTCCTTTATTTTATGAAAATCAGAAATGAATGGCATTTATCTTCTATATATATATATCCCCTTACCTGGTGTAATGAATTATTACCCTTTGCCATTTTGCGTTGAGGATAAACAGGAAGATGATAAGCAAGATGTACCAGTTGGAGGTAAGTATCTGGTATTTATTAGTACTGGGCTGGGGAAATGGGGTTCATTTGTTTTGGGGAGGGATGGTGATCCAGGGCTTTGTTCGTACCAGGGGAGATGATTCTGGGCTTTGGCGCAGCAAGGCCCTCAGCGAAGCCCCTCCTCTCCCACCCTGTCCTGCTCAGGCAGGTCCACCCAAAATATTTAAATGATCCTGACCTTGGGATTTCAGATAAGGTCAGGGTATTAGGGTCAGGAGCTCCATCCTATATCTGCCACCCCAAGGCCTTTCCAGGAATTTCAGAAACTTTAGGTGGAGTATCCCAGGGGGTCAAGCTTAGCCAATTGCTATTTTTAAGTTATGTAGACTGAATGGAGGTATAATAAGCAAAGTCTCAAGCCAGGGAGAAGATCGGAGGCGGGGGGCTGATGAAGAGATAGGCGGGGGGCTGATGAAGAGATCGGGGGGATCGGGGGGGGCGGGGGGACGGCGGCCTGATGAAGAGATCGGAGGTCACTGGAGATCGGGTGAAGAGCCGGAGGTAGGTGGGGTCCACCATCGTGGGGGAGTGGGTCAGCTGATCCCGGGGGGGGGGGGGGGGGGGTCCTGTCGGCCAGGTGAGCTTTTTGGGCCTGGAAGAAGCACTCCTGCTCCTCTAGGCCCACGAGTAGTGCAATAAAGGCACTCATCTCATGGATTCAGCCATTCCCACCTGCATTCACCTGACGTGAATGGGAAGCGATGGGCAACCCGAACAAGTAAGGTTAAATTCATTTTATTATTCCAATACAAAAAATATTAAGTACCTCAAGTATCTCAATGAGGAACATTGCCCTTTTAAGTATCAGCCCGCCGGATTTAAGTGGGGGCGGGACTTCCTGGTGTCAGACAAACCTGCCTGGGTTAGACCTAGAAGCAGGTGTGTTGGAACTGGGATGTTGTCCCACTCTGAAAACAGAGTATTTTTACTCCCCACCTGCCCCAATCCACCCGTTTTTGAGGGTTAAAATTTACTCCTAGGAGTTTAGGAATAAGAAGTGCTCAGGCAGAACTTTTTCATCCAGAGGGCAATAGGTTTATGGAATAGGTTAACATGGGATACCACTGAATCAGAATTTGAAATGGGTTCTAGAGAGAATTACATGCGTTTCTATAGAGAAGAGGGAATCAAGCGAAATGATATGCAGATGGACTCATCTGTAAAAAAAAATGTTTTTTTCCTCTTTCTAAAATTTTTATCCTACCATTTATATTTTCATTTCTGCAAGAATCAGTAAAGAAACTGGTAATAAGAATTCACGCTACCAAACTATACAATTATACACTGTATAAAACACTTCGAATCCATCTTCCTAATCAAACTGTTCAATCTGAGATATCTGGATCATAAATACAATTCAATGCAAATATTCAAACATTGTCAGCATTTACAACATCTGATCTACTGATAGTGAAATGAATAAAGATTATTCATTGAACAGATAGCGGGATCTGAGTGACGAGAGGAGAATACAATTAAATCAGATAGAAGTTGTTAATTATTGCTGAAAAATAAAACCTCCCTTTCCCACTATTGCTTCTATAAGTATTGACTGCACAATAAATCTTTGCTACTGCCTCTTAAAACAGTCCTAATGTGATTTAAACATAGCTACATTTAACGTGGACAATATAAAAGACATAAGACCCATATTTTTTTTAAGCCAAATAATAATAATTCACACTAACATTTCATCGTATGAAATGATGCAAAACAAACAAGCATTTTTTTTTAATTGAAAAAGCAAGCAAGCAAGATCATCCCTCTGTTCTTGTTAAGCATTTTATACAGTAATTACCCAAATTTGTCTGTCACATAAATTGTCAGTTTTAAAAATAAGGAAGTGACTCACGTTTCCAACCAAGGGAGAATAACGTACGTTGTCCAGTGAGCCACATTTTGGCTGAATATGGCTAAAATCAGGTTTTACATTTGCTATATGTACCTGGAAATGATAGGGACTTTACTGATCAATATCTACACAATAGTCATTCAGTGAGAAAATGCCCACTGTATGTAATATTAGAAACATTCTGTCACATATTTCTGCTTTTAAAAAGGAATTTTATTTCCAATTTTCTGGTAAATGCTTTGATCCCAATTGGGCTGAGAAAATGTTCCACCATATTAAAAAGTCATCAGTAAATGGTAAGTGGCTTCGATTGATGGTTCCTGCAGTTTAAACTCAAACTTTTATTGGATAAAATTATTCCGAGAAGGCAAAATCACGATTCTTCCGATATGGTTTGGGTTAAAATTCCTGTTTAAAGAGCACTACACATAAAATAATTTTGTTAATCACATCTCTTCACACTTATACTGCAATGAATTGTCTCACAAATGACATACTAAATTAATAGTACAGATTTTAAAACTTATCACACCTTGATTTCAAATATACATTTCTGCACATAATTGGTTTTAGCCATGAAGCCTGCATAAACAGCTTGTTCAATGATGTTGTAGAAAAATTAACCAAAAACTATAAAATAAAAGAATATGCAGCATAAAAAGCTTCATGTGCAAATACAATAGGGCAATTAAGCTATCAAATAAATATATATATAAATAAATAAAAATAAGCCAAATTGTGTTTCTTAGGCATCCTGTGCTATACCTACTATTGCTACCATGATCACTTAATTGACATCAGGCATGATTGGGTTTTTATTTTGCATTGACAAATTAGACTCGAAAGGATGACAAGTCTACACACACTGACTTCTGGTTATAAAAATGACCAATGCTGTTTTATAATACAGCAGTTCATTATATGGGGACACAGATATTGATTTTGTATTGTAATTTATCTTCCCATTTTCTTCTCCTCCTCCTCCTCCTCCTCCCCACCCCCCCCCCCCCCCCATCCCACTCACCCATACTAGTAGAGTGTAAACATTTTCTCAAATGTCAATATTGCCCATTGTTTGACCCAACAGAAGGTTCTGGGTAAGGACCCAATGCCTGGCCATTTCTTCTTCTCACCCTAACCTCTATCAACAACCTAAGAGAGACTGACAAATGCACTAAGGGAAACTGAAGTTTTGCATTAAGAAATTTAAAAACATTAATTTCATTAACTTGATTTGTTTGTTGTTTTTTTCTAAGTTCACAATCTTGCATTAAGAAGTGGAACTGGAATGTTATTTCTCGTAGCAAGGAAGATCCAGTTAGTATACACAAAATCATCACAATTGTGAAATAAAAGACATCCTATTATTCATTATGACATATCTACAGGCATAAGTGAAAGCAGTCATGAATGCCACAAAAATTTCCTTGCATCATTCTTCTTCCTATCACATGATATTTACTTTACTTACAGGCCAGTCACTTCGAAAGTTATCAATTGCAATAAACTAAAAAATTTTATGGAGCCAATCATTTAAAACCCCTTGATCATAATAGGTTGGCATTACCAGAAAATATTTTTCACAATTAAATTTACAGTATTCAAGAAATTTCAAAATATAATATCTAATAGGCATACTGTTCTCATTTTGCTCAACAGACCTGGGTAACTTTTCTTGCATAACAGTTAAATTATGATGGCTTGAACCATTATAGAATCATTACCATCAAATAGTTACACTTTTTTTTCTCTTATTTTACAATATAATCATGGCATTAACAACTTTGTATCCATGAGGCCAGTTTGTTAAAATTATCATAGTCCCACAATTTTCACCCAGTGGTTTGTCATAAAAAACAAACATACTTCATAGTTGTCATGAGGTTGACACAAATTGACAGTACAGTGAAAAAGGAATAAAAAAAGCATGGTTATGATTGTAAGAAATATAGCACTTAAAAAGAGCAGATAAGTGCTCACACTAGTCTCTCTGAAATAGAAACAATTAGTTTTCAACTAATGCTTATAGAAGCTCATTTATAGATAAGAACGTATCTGCTTTAGCATGCCATATACAGAAAACAGAGGTCATGCAATCAACAACAGGGCTATTAAGCCAATTAGAGATCTGTTGATGGCAAAACCAACTCTATCTCAACCTCCATTCCTTAGCAATAGGCTTTGGGAGAAGGAGCTGGATGTGGGGAACCCATCTGAACAGGAACTGTCCTTTACAGTTTGATTGCCAACTTGCTGGTCAGCACACTTGGTGTAATTGGACTATAGTTGGAACATCTGTCTATCTTATTTCTGCCTCAGGGCTCAGTCGTATTCAAAGTCTCTTATTTCTAAGTCATGTCTCAATTGTTCCCACTCTAGCTCTTAGCAATTTGTAAGAGAATGTAATTTTTGGGGGGCTGAACATAATTTCAGGCCAGATGGTGTGTTGTCATGCCAAGTTCAATGACAAGTAACTTCTGTAACATGTAGAATGAGGGTAAGTTAAAATTTTTACTGTGCCTGAAAGAGAAATATTCACTTGATTCAAGTTGTCTTGCTCAGCTTGTACGCAAAGTACAGCACGCTGCAACAGGCCTAGTTATGTATATTGTTGAGTTTGATTCCAGCGTGGCATGTGGCCTGCTGCAAGGTCACAAAGAAAGGAACAACAAAAGGCCATTCCGACAATCAAGTCGGCCACTTCCATAGACCATTTACAGCCTGTCTCATTATGGAATCTAAACTACTTATTTAATCTCCTGAGGGAAGTTCTCTGCATAAATATTCTCCAACTGCTAAAAGCAATCAATTAAATAAAACTCTAGAATAGTCATTCAAAACTATTGGGTATCAGCTTTGGCTCAGTGGTAGCACTCTTGCCTTTGAGTCATAATAGTGATGAAGCATACGTAAGAATTCACCATCGATTAATACAGAAACAACGGTCCTTTTAGAATACCTTGAAAGACGACGTCATGTAAATTTAATTAAAAAGCTCTTCTGCTAAAACATACATCAAAATATTGCTGGAGTACTGCTTTCTTTTAATTCAAAGTCGCTTCTTTCAAATTATCTGATGGTTTAATTTTTAGCACTAATTTCCCATTTACAGTGTTATATATTTTGCTTAATTTGAATATTTGGATAATTTGATTTTCTTCGTGAAAAGTGATTTTGTATGATCAAGGTAGAGCGTATTAACACATTATCTCCCTCCTACCTTAAAACTATAACACATCAGCGTTGGATATTATTTAGTGAATTTCTTTGTAAATAGGGGAATTACAACAATAAACAGCCCAATTGTAAATTGTGTAACTGGAATACCAAAGCTAAGTCTTGGATAGTTATTTATGCATTAATTACTACAGACTATTTAAAAAAAACACTTTCCTGAAGTAAAACATAATTCACTGTGTGGTATTAGTCATTTTTTTCTAAACGGATGAAGTAGTGATTATTGTCACATACACAGCTGATTGGATTTCTAAACCTGTGTCAGATGGATTATGAAAAGGCATTAGGCAAAAAAATATGAAGTCGCTTATCAGGAATGAAGTAAGCAGGCCGAGCTTGTGATACCATGATGATTAGGAGAGCCCCATGTCTGGTGCAAAACCAAAAGAGCTCAAACCACTGTTTTGAATTTCAATGTATCAGATTTGATGTGACCTGAATATCTTGCACTGATTTTCTGAGATACTCTGGCTGACCTATTTTGCAAGAAAGATACAACAGTTCTTCTGTTAATTAAAAATTGCTGCGAGTGTGAAAATGAATGCAAGGAAAGGCATTTGTATATGAAATGGCAGATATGCTCCCAACAGTTATAAAATTGCGATCTGTTGCCAAGTTAATATGAACATTAATCTCAACCATAAGAAATCTGCACTGTACCAGTGGGCAAGGAAATTAATTTTACAGTTACTATGATAAAACTAGGCCAACCTAGAAGTTGATGCAAGATATGCCACAATTTATCTCTAAAGCAAAGTGGTTAAATTTGGGCGCACTGTGTTTGCCTCCCCACACCCCGCATAGTGTTAACAAGCCCGCGCTCAAATGATGAGCCCGGAATTTGGGCCTCGGTCTTCATCATAATGAAGATGGTGCTGCAGTAGGAAGCAGCAAAGGTAAGTTTGAATATAAGAAAGAGGAGCAGGAGTAGGCCACAAGGCCCCTCAAGCTGCTCCACCGTTCAATAAGATCATGGCTGATCTTTGACCGTGACTCCACTTTTCAGCCCGATCCCCATATTCCTTGATTCGCCTAGAGTCCAAAAATCTATCTATCTCAGCCTTGAATATACTCAACAACTCAGCATATACAACCATCCAGGGTAGAGAATTCCAAAGATTCACAACCCTCTGAGTGAAGAAATTCCTCCTCATCTAAGCTCTAAATGACCGACCCCTAATCCTGAGGCTATGCCCCCAAGTTCTAGGCTCTCCAGCCAGGGGAAACAACTGCTCAGCATCTACCTTGTCAAGCCCCCTCAGAATCTTACGTTTCAATTAGATCATCTCTCATTCTTCTAAACTCCGGACAGTATAGGCCCATTCTACTCAACCTCACCTCATAGGACAATCCTCTCATCCCAGGAATCAATCTAGTGAACTTCGATGTACAGCCTCTAAGGCAAGTATATCCTTCCTTAGATAAGGAGACCAAAACTGTACACAGTATTCTAGGTGAGGTCTCACCAAAGCCCTTTACAATTGTAGTTAGACTTCCTTACTCTTATACTCCAACCCCTTGCAATAAAGGCCAACATGCTATTTGCCTTCCAAATTGCTTACTGTACCTGCACGCTAACTTTGTGTTTCTTGCATAAGGACACCCAAATCTCTCTGAACACCAACATTTAATAGTTTGTCACCATTTAAAAAAATATTCTGTTTTTCTATTCTTCCTACCAAAGTGAATAATCTCACAGTTCCCCACATTATATTCCATCTGCCACCTTCTTGCCCACTCATTTAACCTGTCTATATCCCTTTGCAGGCTGTGTGTCCTCCTCACAGCTTACTTTCCCACCAAGCTTTGTATCGTCAGCAAACTTGGATACATGACACTCGGTCCCTTCATCTAAGTCATTAATATAAACTGTAAATAGCTGAGGCCCAAGCATTGATCCTTGTGGCACCCCACTAGTTACAACCTGCCAACCTGAAAATGACTTGTTTATCCCTACTGTCTGTTTTCTGTCTATTAACCAATCGTCTATCCATACTATTATATTATCCCCAACCTCATGAGCTCTTATCTTGCGTAACAACCTTTTACGTGGCACCTTATCGAATGCCTTTTGAAAATCCAAATATACTACATCCACTGGTTCCCCTTTATCTACCCTGCTAGTTACATCCTCAAAAAATTCTAATAAATTTGTCAAACACTATTTCCCTTTCATAAAACCATGTTGACTCTGCCTAATCATATTATGATGTTCTAAGTGCCCTGTTACCACTTCCTTAATAATAGATTCCAGCATTTTCCCAATGACTGATGTCAGGCTAACTGGCCTGTAATTCCCTGTTTTCTCTCTCCCTCCTTTCTTGAATAGCAGGGTCACATTTGCAACCTTCCAATCCGTTGGGACCGTTCTAGAACCTAGGGAATTTTGGAAAATCACAGCCAATGCATCCACTAACTCTGCAACCACCTCTTTTAGAACCTGTAGGCCCTCAGATCCAGGGGCTTTATCAGCTTTTAGATCCATTAATTTCTCAAGTACTTTTTCTCTACTGATATTAATTACTTTAAGTTCCTCACTCTCATTAACCCCTTGGTTCCCCACTATTTCTGGTATGCTTTTTGTGTCTTCTACTGTGAAGAGAGATACAAAATATTTGTTTAAAGTCTCTGCTATTTCCTTATGCCCCATTATAATTTCTCCCGTCTCAGACTCTAAGGGACCAATATTTACTTTTGCTACTCTCTTCCTTTTTACATACTTGTAGAAGCTCTTACAATCGTTTATGTATTTCTTGCTAGTTTACTCTCATATGCTATGTTCTTTCTTTTTATCGATTTTTTGGTCATCCTTTGTTGGTTTCTTAAACTCTCTCAGGCTTACTACTCTTCTTTGCAACATTATAGGCCTCTTCTTTTAATCTAGAACTATCCTTAACTTCTTTAGTTAGCCTCGGATGAATCACTTTTCCCGTGGAGTTTTTATTTCTCAATGGAATGTACATTCGTTGAGAATACTGAAATATTTCTTTAATTGTTTGCCATTGCTTATCTACCATCATACCTTTTAATCTAATTTCCCAATCTACCTTATCCAACTGGCTTTATTTAAGATTAAAACTCTAGTTTTGGACTTAAGTATGTCACTCTCAAACTCAATATGAAACTCTATCATATTACGATCACTCTTCATCACAGGCGGCTGCAATTCCGGTCAGAAGTATGCGCATGCTTCTTGCCTGCCATTTTGGTGCCTTACGAGGCCATATAGCACCTAAAAAGCACAGAGTGGAACAACAGAGGAAGCGACATCACAGGAGGCACTATCCTCGTCAGAGGGTCTACAGACTGAGGCTCAGCTTCCTGGACCTCTCTGAGGAGCAGTCCATACGGAGGCTCAGAGTGAGTCGGCAGGAGGTCGCAGACATCTGCAGCCTCCTTCACGCCGAGCTGCTCCCAGCTGGGCTTGGTGGTATCTCATTACCCGTCGCAATTAAAGTGACCACTGCCCTCAACTTCTTTGCCTCCGGATCATTCCAGGGTGCCACAGGTGACATAGCCTTGGTCTCAGTTGTCTGCACACGAGTGCACAAGGCAGGTCACTGACAGCTTGTTTTGCAGGGCCTTGCAGTATGTCAACTTCCCCATGGATGACCTCAGCCAGACGGAGAGGGCAGTGGGATTCCACTCTGTGCAGGGTGCAATCGATTGCATTCATATAGCAATCCGAGCATGTCCACATGAGTCAGGACTGTTCATCAAAAGAAAGGGGTATCACTCTATCAACTCTCAGCCCGTTTGTGACCACCGCAAAAGATTTCTTCACGTGTGTGCCAGATTTCCTGGCAGTTGCCACGATTTGTTCATTCTAAGGGAATCCAACATCCCGGGCCTTTTCCACGCACCGAACATCCTTAAGGGCTGGCTCCTCAGGGACAAGGGATACCCCCCACACATGTGGCTCATGACATCTCTGAGGAACTCCATCAGCGAGCAACAGCATCGATACAACGACAGGCACAACGCCACCAGGTCTATAATTGAACATGCTATAGGGCTGCTCAAGATGCGATTTCGGTGCCTCAATTGTTCTGGGGGAGCGCTTCAATACGCACCAGCAAGAGTGGGTCGCATTACAGTAGTGTGTTGTGTCCTGCACAACATGGTGCAACAGAGAGGGGTACCGGTTGAGGAGGCCTCATCCCCTCATCCACCATCTACAACTGCCATCCACATTGAGGAGGAGGAGGATGAACCCATGGGCAGAGCAGCAGCTCACCTGGCTGCTCGTGAGGCCAGGCAGTCACTCGTATGTGAATGGTTCTCATCAGATCAGAAAGTGAGAAGAGTCCAGTCCTCATACCACCTGGAAAGACCAGCACCAACACCAGCACCCACCCCCACTTCCCTGCACAAAACAGTCCTGCAACTACACATACACCCAATGTAAAGTCACTCACTGGGTGGCATCAAATGTCGTTGTTCATGATGAAGCACATGTAAGGGCGCTATCACAAAAGGCAGTCAAGAATGGGCAAGACATGGCAGTAGTGGTGAGAATGATAACATTTAATGTGGCATTAACAGAACCAAATATAAATGAAAAACACGACAGTCTGTCAGACACCTTTGTGCATACCCTTCGTGATCACAAATCCTTAGCCTTTCTCTTCCTACCGCTTCTACGTGGTGCATCCCCTGTGGCTGCAGCAGAGGTAGTGGCAGGTTGCTCATGTCCGTGGCCAGACTGCTTAGATGCTTTTGGCCTACGCCCTCTGGGTTTTGGAGCCAGTGAGGGCCCCTCCAAAGGCTGCTCCACCTGCACCTGTGCAGGGGCAAACTCGGCCACCCGGAGAGGAGGCAGCATTGCAGGTACTGGTTGAGAGGGGGACAACGGGTGAGACGTGGGAGTGCTTTGAGTGGTGCCCCCACTTCCATGTCCTCTTTCGCAATCATCCGTCTCCTGGGCCAGGCCCACATCACTCCTACCAACCAGTTGGAGAAAAGTTTGGAGGACGTGTATGATAGCTTGGAAGCCCAGTTGTAAAGTTTCTGTCAGCCTGTTTAAGGCGGCAGAAGGTTGTTCACCATGAGTCCGATAGGCCGTTGTCAGGGCCTGAATGGACTGATTTGTGAGCCATGCTTGCAGCTCAACGGAGGCTAGCCTTCTCTCCGTTGCAGACATTCCCGCACTTACCTACGACACCATCTCAGACATTTCAGCAGTTACATGCGACACTATCTCAGACAGTTGCTCAAGTCCCTGCGACACTATCTCAGAGATTCCCTCACGTGCCTGTGCCACCATTCCACTAATGCAGGAGTTGGTCTCCTCCACCTCTGTGCTATTGTGGAGAGTCCACGTGGCACCTGTTCCAGTACCTCGCAAATATGCGGCAGTCCCTCGATCATTCTCCTTTTAAAGGATGGCCCCCGGGGTTCAGCATCTGCATCCACCTGAGCAGAGTCTGGAGAGGAGTACGCCCACCGACGTGGACTCTCCACAGCTGCCCCTGCCACCAGTGTCTGCTCGTGCTCACTTGGGGGTGGTGACTCACCACAAACTGACTACTAGGACCCACCGACGTGAGTGTAAATGCGCTGGTGGATGGATCGCTAAGATGTGATGGCAGGTCCTCTGATGAATCACCCTCTGCTGTCACTGTGGTCGTTGAAGGGCCTGTAAGAGAACAGAA
The DNA here is from genome assembly GCF_035084215.1 of Heptranchias perlo. Taxonomy (NCBI): domain Eukaryota; kingdom Metazoa; phylum Chordata; class Chondrichthyes; order Hexanchiformes; family Hexanchidae; genus Heptranchias; species Heptranchias perlo. The sequence continues at coordinate 73,855,036 of NC_090331.1, read as the reverse complement.
GGCAATATTAAGCATAATAACAGATGTGTCTTGTTGCAATGAGCATAGTGAGGTGTTCAACATGCCAAGCATTGTTAACATCAATTCATGTTGTGTGTGATGAATGTTAAAGTTGTATCACCAGACTTTGAGGGTGCAGCTGATCTGCAGGGCCTCCTCCTCCACATCTGTGAGGACCACTATTTGTTGTGGCTCCCCTCCAGTCCTCGCCCTCTCGCATTCATTTTGCACTCACTTCTCCTAGAAGAGGAGAAAGTACAAACATGCAAGTGAGTGATGGCGAAGTTGCCAACCGATGAATGTATTGCTTTGGGTGAGGCTGACTGTGAAAGAGGTGCATCAGAGGGTGAATGTGAGACGGAGGTATCACATTGGATCTGGATTGGGGTGAGTGGTAGTGGTGGGGTCACCAATGGGGAGGTGAGGAACTGCTGAGGAAGAGCAGGTAAGTTGAGGATGAGCCTTAAGTGGGTGTGAGGAGTGATGTAATGGAGTAGTCTTGGCAGTGCAGAATGAATTGGGGGGGGGGGGATTGATGTGCACCACGGAATGCAGGAGAATCAGTAAGTGTACTCACTTTTGGCTGACCTAGTTAGGTCACTGAAACGCTTCCTGCAGTGGACCAAGGTGCGGGATATGTTGTTGCTGCTGGTAACCTCCTCTGCCATCTCGAGCCAGGCCTTCTTGGTGCTAGAGGCAGGGCACTTCATCCTGTCAGCTGGGTAAAATAGTTCCCTCCTCCTCCTCACACGGCCAGTAGCAGCTGAAGTGAGGCATTAAATTTTGGAGCAGTCTTGCCCCTCTGCTGCTCCATTGTCTCTTCTTGCTCTTTGCTCCAGCAAAATCCATTGGAGCAATGGCCCTTTAAATACAGATGCTCCAGCTGACAGCCTGTCATGCCGGTGCGCAGTCCGCCCACTGCGCAGCTTTCGGGCGGCAAACCCGGAAACAAGGTTAAGGAGCACCAATTAAGTCGCGATCGCATGGGAAACAGTAAGTTTTTATTATTCGGGTTTGCCGCGCGTCCATTGACCTCCCCCCTCACCCACCCCGCTGCCATCCCGCCATCCTTTTAAAATGGAGCCCATTCAGCCCATATTTCTGTTTCAGTGGGTGTTTCAACAGTGTGAACAGAAAAGCAATTCACATTTGCAGCTTTGAGTCTTCACCTAGTAAATATCAAGAGATATTTTCCTATGGATAAACATACTTCAAGATAATTACAAATAGCTGTCAACTTCAGTCAGTTGGTAGAACTCTTGGGGGAAATTTTAACCTCTCAGGATGGGCAGGAGAGGGTTGGTTAAAATTTTAAAAATCAGAAGTCCAACCCCAGCCAGTTTTAACGGAGGTGGGTTGGGGGCGGGCAACTAACCTGCTCTCCAGAGGTGAGTCCGTAATTGAAATATTTTAATGAGGCTGCGTGCCTCAAATTTTAGCAGGCTTTTAGATTTAATGCCAGCAGGCTGGGTTTCCTGGGGCTTGGGAAGGAGGCAAGAACAGCTGGATCCAGCGTATAAGTGCCTTTCCAGGACTGCTTGTGTACCAGGAGTGCTTCCTCTCAGCCTCTCAAGCAAAGCTGCTCCCCCCACCTCCAAACACAACCCCCATGATCTGATCTGCCCCTCCCGGCCTCCACGGTCTCCCTCGGCCTTTCCGATCTCCCTCTGAACCCCGCCCCCAGCCTTTCCGGCCCCCGGCCCTTCTCAATCTGGCTGGCTGCCGGCCAGGAAATAGAAACAAAAAATTTAGATGAGGTGCTGCCGTTAAATTCAGCAGGATCTCTGGGTTACCCGCATTTCCGGTTTCCTGGCCGCCACACCTCTCCTTCCCCCCGCCCCCCAATAAATATCAGGGCTCTTGTCTCAGTTGGAGAATTGTAGGCTCAAGCCCCACTCCTGAATTTAGGCATATAATCTATGCTGACACTTCATTACAGTACAGAGGAAGTGTTGCATTGTTGGAGGCGTGGTTTTTCAAATGAGATATTAAACTGAGGTTTTGTGTGCCTGTTCAGGTTGATGTAAAAGATCCTTTAGCATTATATGTAGAGAGGCAGGGAGTTCTCCTGGTGAACACCTCAATGATCACTAAAAACAGATCTGATCATACATTCGTTTGTGGGACTTTGTTGTCTTCAAATTGGGTGCTGTGTTTGCCGACACAACAACAGTGACTGCACTTCAAAAGGTAATCCATTAGTTGTAAAGCACTTTGAGTTGTCCTGAGGATAAGAAAAGAAGCTGTGAAAATCCAAGTTTTTTTTCCTTGACTTTTACAGAACAAAGACTGAGGTTGAATATTTTGCCCAATCTTTGTCTTTTTGATGTACATAAGCTTTCAAATCAAAATTCTGATCAAGTAATTATTTGTGTTTTGGAAGCTATAATTTCATATCCTGAATGCTTTGCTTTGGAATTTCCACTGCCATTCTATCTCCTGTCCGATCTCAGTGATGGACACACATGTCGATCAATGCTAAAATGGGTTCCATTCCTTCACCCACAATTAATTGTGAACTATCTAACGTAATTACATATGCAGCGATTACATAATGAACATCGTGGCATAGGTTTTACGTCCCATAGAGTGGGCTGCCCTGAAAGCAGATGAGGAATGACGCAATTTATTTTCAACACTATGGGGGTAACTTTCAATTTCAATGGGGGCCCGTTATACACACCACCTGGTTTTCCATTCTATTGACTTAAACGGAAAGGAGAATCGTCAGGGTGCATAATGGGGGGCCAATCCAACAGTGCCAACTTTACGCTACCACCAAAATAAATCCCTATGATTTATTGCAATATTTGACATTTTATTCATTAAGGATCAACAAGGTCATCTATGTGCAGAACTACAAGAGATGGGTGAGATCCTAAATGAATATTTCACATCGATATTTACAGTTGAGAAAGGCATGGATGTTAGGGAACTTGGGGAAATAAATAGTGATGTCTTGAGGAGTGTACATATTACAGAGAGGGAGGTGCTGGAAGTCTTAACGCGCATCAAGGTCGATAAATCTCCGGGACCTGATAAAATTTATCCCAGGACACTATGGGAGGTTAGGGAGGAAATTGCGGGTCCCCTAGCAGGGATATTTGAATCATCGACAACTACAGGTGAGGTGCCTGAAGATTGAAGGGTAGCAAATGTTGTGCCTTTGTTTAAGAAGGGCGGCAGGGAAAAGCCTGGGAACTACAGACCGGTGAGCCTGACATCTGTAGTGGGTAAGTTGTTAGAGGGTATTCTGAGGGACAGGATCTACAGGCATTTGGAGAGGCAGGGACTGATTAGGAACAGTCAGCATGGTTTTGTGAGAGGAAAATCATGTCTCACGAATTTGATTGAGTTTTTTGAAGGGGTAACCAAGAAGATAGATGAGGGCTGTGCAGTAGACGTGGTCTAGATGGACTTTAGCAAAGCCTTTGACAAGGTACCACATGGTAGGTTGTTACATAAGGTTAAATCTCACGGGATCCAAGGTGAGGTAGCCAATTGAATACAAAATTGGATTGACGACAGAAGACAGAGGGTGGTTGTAGAGGGTTGTTTTTCAAACTGGAGGCCTGTGACCAGCGGTGTGCCTCAGGGATCGGTGCTGGGTCCGCTGTTATTTGTTATTTATATTAATCATTTGGATGAGAATTTAGGAGGCATGGTTAGTAAGTTTGCAGATGACACCAAGATTGGTGGCATTGTGGACAGTGAAGAAGGTTATCTAGGATTGCAACGGGATCTTGATAAATTGGGCCAGTGGGCCGATGAATGGCAGATGGAGTTTAATTTAGATAAATGTGAGGTGATGCATTTTGGTAGATCGAATCGGGCCAGGACCTACTCCATTAATGGTAGGGCGTTGGGGAGAGTTATAGAACAAAGAGATCTAGGAGTACAGGTTCATAGCTCCTTGAAAGTGGAGTCACAGGTGGATAGGATGGTGAAGAAGGCATTCGGCATGCTTGGTTTCATTGGTCAGAACATTGAATACAGGAGTTGGGATGTCTTGTTGAAGTTGTACAAGACATTAGTAAGGCCACACTTGGAATACTGTGTACAGTTCTGGTCACCCTATTATAGAAAGGATATTATTAAACTAGAAAGAGTGTAGAAAAGATTTACTAGGATGCTACCGGGACTTGATGGTTTGACTTATAGGGAGAGGTTGGATAGACTGAGACTTTTTTCCCTGGAGAGTAGGAGGTTTAGGGGTGATCTTATAGAAGTCTATAAAATAATGAGGGGCATAGATAAGGTAGATAGTCAAAATCTTTTCCCAAAGGTAGGGGAGTCTATAACGAGGGGGCATAGATTTAAGGTGAGAGGGGAGAGATACAGAAGGGTCCAGAGGGGCAATTTTTTCACTCAAAGGGTGATGAGTGTCTGGAACGAGCTGCCAGAGGCAGTAGTGGAGGCAGGTACAATTTTGTCTTTTAAAAAGCATTTGGACAGTTACATGGGTAAGATGGGTATAGAGGGATATGGGCCAAGTGCAGGCAATTGGGACTAGCTTAGTGGTATAAACTGGGCGACATGGACATGTTGGGCCGAAGGGCCTGTTTCCATGTTGTAAACTTCTATGATTCTATACACATATATGTATATTTTTGGAATTTTTTGGGGGAGGGGACAAGTTTTACCTATTACAGTGTGTTTGCTTTCTCATACCTCCAAAATAAAAAAAAAATCCATTATTGCCTCGGTCACTGAAAAGCAGATTGTAAGTGATGCATTTATATGGGACTCCAGCATAACAAGAACAAAGGGACATAAAGAACGTGTGAAAAAGAGTTCTTCCAATACCAACTTTGATGGTAGCTCAGGGAGTCACAAGGCATCTAGGTGCAAGTTGTGGAGTCCTATGACAGGCAGCAAGTGAAGGTAGAGTTAATGAGAGAGGTTGGTTTGGATCCACTCCAAATACAGTATTTTACACCTCAAGTGGAACAAGATGAAAGAAGATAGGGAGATCAGCAGGCACCCGAGCCACACCAGAAATTATGTTAAACATATCTGCAGACTTTGGCACACCCACCTCCCTACGACCATGGTTCTCTGTCTTTCTGGACTACAGGTCAGCAGCGAGCCATTTGCAGAGCTTTGCTAGTTGCTGCAAGATAAACTGCAATATAGAGACTGCAAGGTCACCACCGCTCTCAGCTTTTCTGCCTCATTCCAGACTAACACTGCTGTATCAGATAACATGCTGGCTAAATATATATCAAGCAGACCATGGATTGATCAGTACTTTCATCTCCTTTCCTACTGAAAAGCAACAGGCACATGGCATACAACCCGAATTCACTGCAATGTTTCATTTGAGAAAATACATTGATGGCAGCCAGAAGGTTCCTACTCATCCTCATCATGACTTACCGAATGATACCTCCTAAAGTTCACATCCTCTGGGATCTGTGTAGCCATGCTGTTCCTTGCAAACATCAATAAGAGATATGCAGCATGCTGTTTTGTTAACTGGCAGGTTATGCTTCCAGGCAGGCCTACAATGCTAGAAAAGTTTGGGGGGACAAGACATTAGAGCAGAAAGGGACTGGCCATGAGCTTGGGGTTCACCTTTCCCTACTCCCTCCATGGTCCTATATGCAAGGATATCCAGGGTGATCTCTTCCAAGGTGGCCAAGAGCTTATGATTTCTGAACTTTCTCCTCCATGGGTCTGTTCCTATGTATTACATGCCACTTTGTCATACAAGCAGAGAAGTATTCTTGAAATGTTGTAAGTTGAACAAGCACATGCAAAGATCAGACATGTATCAACCTGCAGCCTATCCCAAGTATCAGTAAGTGACCATGCATGATGCAGCTAGTTGTGTTCCAATGATTTGCTGTGTGAAGCCATTGGAAGATGTCAGCCTTGATACCTACATTACAACAGTGACTACACTTCAAAAGTACATTGGCTGTAAAGCGCTTTGAGATGTCCTGAGGTTGTGAAAGGCGCTTTATAAATGCAAGTCTTTCTTTTTTCTTTTTAGTAGTATAATGCACAATGATCTACAATCAAAGGATACAGTTATTAGGGATTAAAAACTCAGTGCAGTGTTGTTGATTTAAAGTTCATGCTTTCATATAATTTTTGTTCAAATGAAGCTTTGCATGGATACTATTATGATTGACATCAAATCTCACAGCTTACTTATTGGAAGTATAAATATTCTAGTCTCATACCTGCCCTTGTCTGGGTTGATGTTTCAGGTTGTCAATTGATCCAATTTTGGATTTGATATTTTTCAGATCTGGCATTGGTTGGTTGATCACACGGAGCTGTTTTGGAGCAAGGGGAGATTTTGGAGGAGTGCGGATAATTGCCACCTTCCGTTCTGTGGGCACAAGAATGGGAGATTTATGTGTACCAGGAGTGCCAGGAGTGCGAGGGGTCCTGGTACCTGGAGTGCGGGAATAGCTGGGTGGTGTGCCTGGTGTGACTGCAGTTGATCCAGGAGTGGTTGGCGTGGCAGTGCCGCTTCTTGCTGACCTGGAACGAGCTGATTCAGATCCTTGAAAATATATATGAAACACGTTTTAAATAAAAAATCTTCATGACAATAGTATAGCCTTTATATGTACCTATAAATGTAAATATTATCCACTGTATATAAAAGGATTTGACAGATATGGTATTAACTAATATAATAATACATCTTTCAACAGTATTTATTATGGAAAATTGACAAATTGGTTAAATAAGCATTTTCCGCCTCTAATATATAGTTTGATAATAACATTAAAACAGAAAAAACACGTTTAAAATTGGATTTTTAGCATTATTTCTTGGTCCACAAGATAGTTATGGATCAAATTTTGGAGGGTCACTTCACGCCTGTTCGTGCTCTGCACAATTTTAAAGCAATTTATCCATCTAGCCATGGTTCTGAATACTCCACTTGAGCTACACCAAGTTTATCATGCAGAAAATAGTTGATAATTTTTTACAAAGTGTTCAGTAGGAGCAGAGCCACCACTGACTACAAGCTACCTGCACTAGCATGTGCTCTCGATCTGGTCATCGCATGGCCCCTTTGATCATTTCTTGGTTCAGTCCTTATAGCTACAAGGGAGTAGAGGAGACATACATAGAGTGTGGATAAGGTCATTCATTCAAATATTTGAAAGGTAAGTAAATCAGTAGAGAAAAAAATTGTTATATTTTCAAAATATTGTGATGTAACAATGATCATTATGCTTGCAATTTGTGTACCATGTGCTATTTTCAGTTCATTTTTTCAGACTGAATTAAAAAAACACAAAAACATGGTTGTGTTAAAAGTATACCTTTTCAGTTATATCAAATTAAATATTTAATTAGCTGGAAATTGCACCATAATTTTAAAAAAAAACTTGGAGGGTCACAATAAATCTTAGTACACTGCAACAAAGATGTGTTGAATCATGTCTTTGAACTGTGTTGTGCATTGTTTTGCCCCGACAGAAGCAAGTACCTACATTACCTCAATACAAATTTTAAGTGAGACATATTTTCCACCTATTGATTATGAATGAGTGTAAATCACTTTAATATGTTACGGCCCTATGATGATGCAGGACTAAAGAGTAAGTATAAGTTATCGCTACAACTGTTAAGTTTAGCACTATTTTGGGCCTAATCTGGCTTCATGAATGCAATTACTCCACAGTATAATTCAAAGCAATTTAATTAATTGATGAAACACACATTATATATGACAAACTAACATTTATTACTGTGTTTTAATAAAGCCTTATCAAATAGACTATCTTATGGGGGTCTGCATGATGCAATATTTCTTTACCTCATGAACTGATTATATATAACACACTCTAGACAATAACAACTTGCATTTATATAGTCTTTAGACGTTGTATTATGTGGTTGGATCTATTCATTGTAGAACTTTAACTGTTGCTTCTGTGAAGCATCCTATATTAAATAAAACTATACCGTTAAAAAAAAATAAGTTTGTGTTAACTGTAAAAATGCTTTTGTACACATTTATGTGACCTGAAGTGATGTGCTTCATATGATTATTTGTTCCCGTATAATCCAGTTTATTTACCTTGAGTTGCTTAAAATAAAAATAAACATCCAGAACAATAATAGGAATTAACATTTTAAAAGTAGGACAGCCTCTGCCTCAGTGCAAAAGTTATGAATCTGGGCCATGAAGTCAACAAGACAACACTCTTGTAGCAATTAGAATAATAAATCATGCTTGCATTCTAGCCTGCAGGAACTCCTGAAAGTCCTTTGCATGTACGTGTTTCTCTAATTGAGATCACTAAAGGCCCAAGTAGTTCATGTATGTGAGTTGAACACATTGAAAGTTATATGCCTGAATAATTGGCGGCTTAGTGCTCAAATGCACAGGATTCTCCCAAGACTGAGCACCACATCAGCCCAGATAGGGGTCACTGGGTGGGAGGGATGGCTTTCTTACACTGCGCAAATATAACTCCAGCTAAATTAACAAACGAAGCGTCTGCAGCTCAGAAGGTGGGTCACAGCAAATTTTGCAAAAGGGATTCCTTCCCCTCACTTGAATAAGCTACTGGCACATGCAAAGCTTGCCCAAAGAGTTTGGCTGAAGACCATAAAATCCAGTGAGGCAACAGTTCTTAAAGGGTTGCAGATTGCTGTTAAAGTGAATATTGACGAAGTAGCAGAAAAATGAACTAATTGTTCACCACAGCACAGCAGAGACATGCGGGCAACTCTACTCCCTTTAATGCTGAAGAGTTGGAGGTCTCGCTGCAGAAAGTGCACCAGAAGAGAGTGGTCATATTCTGGTGCTAAAGGCCACCATCCAGTAAAAGCAAAAGTGCTGTAGGGATGGAGGTTACTGACCGAGTCAATGCAGTCACTCAGAATGTTCTTACCTGGCCGCAAATGAGGAAGAAGCTCGTCATTAGAAGGAACAAGACAAAGGTAACTGTGCTCCAAACTGTTGTGCACATTTTCTGTGGGGCCATCAAGCATGGCACAAACCTTAGATGGGAACTTCTGCATCCTCTGTACATAATCACTGTCCTTCTGCGCGCACTCTCATTATGCTACAGCTGGACAGCAAACTGGAGATGGTGACTGAGGAAAGCAAACAGATGTTCAGACTTCCAGGTTGATGCACTCCTGTGCTGTTAGGCGGTTTCTCAGTGGGGTGAGCAACTATCATTGCAGAGGTTAGGCCTGGTCTCCTAATGGCCATCTCACTCAGTATTTCGTCTCCTTCAAAATTGTAGACACCGTGGACTGTTGGATAATGAAAGCATCATAGCTGCTTCCTAGATAATGGACACTAATGTGGATAATAACATTGCTGTGGTCAGATACCACCTGAATGTTAATGTAGTGAAAGGCCTTTCTATTCATGTAGGCTATGGGATTGATACAAGGGGTTAGAACCATAGAAAAGATACAGCATAGAAGGGGGCCATTCGGCCCATTGTGTCCGCGCCGGCTCGAAGAACAACCAGGTGCCCATTCTAATCCCACCTTCCAGCACTTGGTTCTGATGCTTAGACAGCTGCTGGCTTTGACATCTTACATTCAAAGAAGGGGTTGCCCAGGCATCCCACATATGCAGTCATGGTCCAGATTTACTAATTTTTAAAAAATAATTCTTCAGGACAAAATCTATTTGGTTAGAGGTAAGAAACAATAGAGGTGCCACTACACTACAGGGTGTATTCTATAGGCCACTAAATAGTGGAAAGGATATAGAGGAGCAAATTTGCAGGGAAATTACAGAGAGGTGAAAGAACTATAGAGTAGTGATAATGGCGGAATTCAACTATCCTAATATAGACTAGGATAGTAATAGTGTGAAGGGCAAAGAGGGGGAGGAATTTCTGAAGTGTGTTCAGGAGAACTTTCTTGATTAGTAAGTTTCCAGCCTAATGAGGAAGGAGGCATTGCTGGATCTAGTTCTGGGGAATGAAGTGGGTCAAGTGGAGCAAGTGTCAGTGGGGGAACATTTAGGGAACAGTGATCATAGTATCATAAGGATTAGGTTAGTTTTGGAAAAGGACAAGGAGCAATCTAGAGTAAAATACTTGATTGGAGGAGGGCCAATTTCAGTGTGTTGAGAATGGATCTGGCCCAGGTAAATTGGAATCAAAGATTGGCAGCAAAACTGTAATCGAACAATGGGCAGCCTTTAAAGGGGAGATGGTTCAGGTACAGTTTAGGTACATTCCCTCGAGGCGGAAAGGTAAGGCAACAAAAGCCAGAGGTCCCTGGATGACAAAACAGATAGAGCGCAAGATGAAGCAGAAAAAAGGGGCGTATGACAGATGTCAGGTTGATAATGCAAGTGAGAACCAGACTGTATATAGAAAGTACAGAGAAGTGAAAAAGGAAATAAAAGGGGCAAAGAGAGAGTGAGGGAATAGACTGGCGGCTAACATAAAAGGGAATCCAAAAGTCTTCGTTAGGCATATAAATAGTAAATGGGTAGTAAGAGGAGGGGTGGGGCCAATTAGGAACCAAAAGGGAAATCTACGCATGGAGGCAGAGGGCATGGCTGAGGTACTAAATGAGTACTTTGCATCTGTCTTTACCAAGGAAGAAGATGCTGCCAAAGTCAGAGTAAAAGAGGTGGTAGTTGAGATACTGGATGGGCTAAAAATTGATAAAGAGGAGATACTAGAAAGGCTGGCTGTACTTAAAGTAGATAAGTCACCTGGTCTCGACGGGATGCATCATAGATTGCTGAGGGAAGTACGAGTGGAAATTGTAGCGGTGCTGGCCATAATCTTCCAATCCTCCTTAGATATGGGGGTGGTGCCAGAGGACTGGAGAATTGCAAATGTTCAAAAAAAGATTTAAGGATAAACCTGGCAACTACAGGGGTTTGGAGTACAAGAGTAAAGAAGTCTTGCTGCAATTGTACAGGGCTTTGGTGAGACCACACCTGGAGTACTGTGTACACTTTTGGTCTCCTTACCTAAGGAAGGATATACTTGCCTTAGAGGCGGTGCAACAAATGTTCACTAGATTGATTCCTGGGATGAGAGGGTTGTCCTATGAGGAGACATTGAGTAGAATGGGCCTTTACTCTCTGGAGTTTAAAAGAATGAAAGATGATCTAATTGAAACATATAAGATTCTGAGAGGCTGTTTCCTCTGGCTGGAAAGTCTAGAACTAAAGGGCATAGTCTCAGGATAAGGGGTTGGCCATTTAGGTCTGAAATGAGGAGAAATTTCTTCACTCAGAGGGTTGTGAATCTTTGGAATTCTCTACCCCAGAAGGCTGTGGATGCTAAGTTGTTGAGTATATTCAAGACTGAGATCGATAGATTTTTGGACTCTAAGGCAATCAAGGGATATGGGGATCGGGGGTGAAAGTGGAGTTGAGGTCAAAGATCAGCCGTGATCTTATTGAACGGTGGAGCAGGCTCAAGGGGCCGTATGGCCTACTTCTGCTCCTATTTCTTATGCTCTTATTGCAGGCCAGTCAGTTTAACCTCGATGGTGGGGAAGTCTTTAGAAACAATAATCTGGGACAGAATTAATAGTCACTTGGACAAGTGTGGATTAGCAAAAGGAAAGCCAGAATGGATTTGTTAAAGGCAAATAGTGTCTACCTAACTTAATTGAGTTTTTTGATGAGGTAACAGAGAGGGTCGAAGAGGGCAATGCAGTTGATGTTGTGCATACGGACTTTCAAAAGGCGTTTGATAAAGTACCACATAATAGGCTTGTCAGCAAAATTGAAGCCCATGGAATAAAAGGGGCGGTGGCAGCATGGATACAAAATTGGCTAAGTGACAGGAAACAGTAGTGGTGAACGGTTGTTTTTGGAACTGGAGGAAGGTATACAGCGGTGTTCCCTAGGGGTCGGTACTAGGACTACTGCTTTTTTGATATATATTAATGATTTGAACTTGGGTGTACAGGGTAGAAATTCAAAATTTGCAGATTGCATAGAACTTGGAATTTTGGTAAACAGTGAGGAGGATAGTAATAGACTTCAAGAGGACACAGACAGGCTGGTGGAATGGGCAGACACATGGCAGATGAAATTTAACACAGAAGTGCAAAGTGATACCTTTCGGCAGGGAGAATGACGAGAGGCAATATAAACTAAATGGTGCAGGAAGAGAGATACCTGGGGGTGTATGTACACAAATCTTTGAAGGTGGCAGAACAGGTTGAGAAAGCGATTAAAAACGCATACAGGATCCTGGACTTTATAAATAAAGGCATGGAGTACAAAAGCAAGGAAGTTATGTTGAACCTCTGGTTCGGCCACAACTGGAATATTGTGTCCAATTCTGGGCACCACACTTTGGGAAGGTTGTGAAGGCCTTAGAGAGGGTGCTGAAAAGATTTACTGGAACGGTTCCAGGGATGAGGGACTTCAGTTATGTGGATAGACTGGAGAAGCTGGGGTTGTTTCTCTGCTCTAAGGAGATTTGATAGAAGTGTTCAAAATAATGAAGGGTTTAGATAAAAATAGAGAAACTGTTCCCATTGGTGGAAGGGTCGAGAACCAAAGGACACAGGCTTCAATTAATTGGTAAAAGAGCCAAAGGCGACATGAGGAAAAACTTTTTTCCGCAGCGAGTAGTTATGATCTGGAATGCGCTGCCTGAAAGGGTGGTGGAAGCAGATTCAATCGTGGCTTTCAAAAAAGAATTAGATAAATACTTGAAGGGAAAAAATTTGCACGGCTACAGGGAAAGAGCGGGGGAATGTGACTAACTGGATTGCTCTTACAAAGAGCTGGCATGGACTCGGTGGGCCAAATGGCCTCCTTCTGTGCTGTAACCATTCTATGACCCAGTTCGCTTACCTGGCGTGGACTCAACCGGTGGGGTTCACATCCACCTTTGTGTCGGCTGGCTGGCATGCCTCATCTCTCTCCTGGATCCATCCCTTTGCCATCTTTTGCCTCATAAGGGGTGGATAGAGGTTCTGCCCCTTACAAGGCAACCAGGAACTGCTGGAAACAGCACTGCTTGGTCTCTGTTGTTTTCCTGGGGTGGGGTGTCTGCCTGCTTGCTACCATAGTTACGATGGAGGACTGGTGGGACCTCTGAAGAATTTCAGGGCCATTGTCTTATGATTACCACCGCTGCTTCACGACAGGTTATGACTGGTCTCCTCTGACATATCCAGGTACTTATGGAGGGGTTCCATAAACATGAGGTCTGGGGCAGTGACAGGTCCGGTGTCATTGCTTCTATATTTGTTGACCTTTAATAAACTAGTCTTTCTTACCTAAATCATGCAGCAAATGGGAATTTCCATCTTCACCACTTCTTGGGGGAGGGGGGAGGGAAGGGAACTGAAAGTGCAAAAGCAACAGGCTACCCAGTAAAACCAACTAATGCATGCTGTAAAATGCAGCAAAATGTAATTACAAGTACAATCAAGACAAACACTTTTACCAAGAACTCAAACTGTGATCGCTCTTTAAGAATCCTACATGGGTAGGCCCAGTTCCAGGGTTCCCAAACGTGCCTATGTTTTACCAGCAAGTTGCGTGATGTGGGCGGAGCTTCACTGAAGTCAAAATAGTCATCGTATAATTATTGAAATAAAATCCAATGTTAATGAGGCTTACACATACCTGGAGCGTAGCCTCATTGTGTGTTTTGAATCCCATCACACAATGTGGCTTGCAGCAAAAATTCTAACATATTTGTTGTTGTTAAGCCATAGTAACCAAGATTTTATAACTGTTTAAGTTGGCTATGGCAAGTAGAAGCTGACAAGCTTGTTGTTGACAATGATCGAATACAATGACAGCTAAAGTGAAGTTTAGGGCATTACACTGATGAAAATACATTAATATGAAAACCCAAATTTTTAAACATTCAGCAAACAGTAATATTTTATAATTTTGTAGTTGTTGTCATTTGGTCAATTTGAAGTAAAGACCATTAAAAGATGTCCTGGGCAGTTTTTATTAAAAGCTGAAAAAACCACAATTAATCATCCTAGAAGGGAGGTGAAAATTATATTTGTATTTTTGGTCTATACTGGTTAGATCTTGAAAACTGAATACCACTAATTTTGGTTCTCCTCTACATTAGTTATCTACATATAATTGTATTAAAAAAATATTGAACATGTTGCCTATCCAGAAAAATATTGACATTGCTAAATTAGGGCACAGAACACACACTGTAAAAGCAATATCTCATGTGATCGAAAAGTCAATATTATGAGGCATGTTTTTCAAAATGCGTTATCCCCAAGATTTCAAAAAGAAATACAAAAACTAACTTGTTGGTCGTCTTGGTGCAGAATAAACTGGGCTTGTGGCTGGAATGAAATGCGCATCTTTATCTGCTGGTGGAGCCCGGCGAGTAGACAGGATTGAAGGTCTGGGCAGGGCGGAACGCTTCTCTGGGCTCCTCATTGCAGCATCCTGCAGAGAGAAAATTGTGTCATTATCTCAAAACCCTGTGCAAGCTTCTTGATTGCTTTCAATAATAGTAAACTAACCAAATACACAGCTGAAACAGGGGCAAATGTCCATGCACTTGGAAATTAAATTTAGAATTACTCATTTGAAGAGAAATTTTAAATTGTGAGCCTAATCCCCAAGAATAAACAATTCCCCCCCCCCATCCTCCGCAATGGAAGCATTTTGAGGTTAAGATGCTATGAGCCCTCTAAGGTCTAGCAGAGCAAACAGTTACCATGAAGCAAGGCTTTAAAACTAACTAGTAAGCTGCAACTAGAAAAACTTCACAGTACAGCAAATTTCTCAAACACACGCACACACACGCAGGTATCTGGATCTACAATTACAAAGGGAGCAGATTACTATTCAGTTCCATGCAGTGCTGCTAAAACTCTAAGTGAATTTACAGACGGTTCTCTGTCGGTTCAGCATGAATTACAGGTACTAGTATAATATACATAAGGCAATGTATTTTGCTGCAATTCCTGAAACACATTCTTGAAAATTCCGCTTTAAACAAAAAATATACTTTAGTGAAATTTCAAAGACACAATTAAAAAGAAAATAGAACTCACTTTACAGCTTTTTGTCCAAGTATCATCATTGTGGTATAATGGTTGTCATGGTGTCTTTAAAACATGGTCAAATCTTTATGCCCTCCTTCTTGTCACAGAGATCCATGGGAATAATATATTTTCTAGCGTCTGCTACTATTGGCTATTAATTATTTCATTAAAAATTGCCTCCTTAAAAAATTTGATTCAAGGTATCACTGGTCTTATCTATTTTAGGACTTTCAAAATCCAATAGTTATCCCTTCAATATCTTTCCATGCCCCCAAAATACGTGTGCTCGCTACTACCAATAATGTCATCATCACCTGATGGCCAAATCCACAGAAAAATGAATTGACTCCATATATATGATCAACTCATTATTCTGTGGATTTGGACATCAGATGATGGTATTACTGATAGCCACCGAAGCTGAATTTTACCCCAGTGTTCTTACACAGCAGCCAGATTTAAGAAGTTTTAGCATTAAACTAATGCATTAGTCCATGTGACTATTCTGAACTCTTCTTCGCACGTGATATCTTGGTAAAGATACATAAACATACAAAAAATTATTGCTCCTCAACATTGTTCAGAGCCTCTGGGCTTTGTGATGAATTAATTTTCACCATTCTTACTTTACGGGTTCCTGAGATACAACTGGGCACGAAATGACTCCCTACTGTAACATGTATTCAGACTGTATATGGAGAATTAAGTGTAATGGTTTACACAGAAATCTGCATTCCAGCAGTAAACTGTAAGCCTGTATACTGTACTGAAAAACGTATTGATAAAAGAGCACAGTTATGTGTTTCATTTTCTTGAAGTAGTTCTCATTTTCCTTTCACATTTCACTAATATATTGTTGCAAGAATAATGTTATTGGTATCACCAAAGTTATACCATAGGGGACAATGAGACTTTTCTCCGAAAAAAAAATGACCTAGATTGCAAAACCACTGAAATAGATTTACCGTTTTTTTTAAACTTACATGGAAATAAAGAGGTTATATCTTTTACAACAGAAAAGACAGGAGCTCAGAAATTACTGTTGCCGATATTAGTGAACAAACACTTAATGAATTTCTTTGTCCATCATTTTATCAGGGGTATTAGCCCATTTAAAATAAATTGGTTAATATCTGCATTAACACAGTGGACAAAAGAATGTAATTTGAATTCATTAAGTGCTCATTGCTAATATTACCAACTGCAACCTCTGACTAGTAAAACCACTGGAAATAGGCCAGACTTGGCAGATATTTATGATTTGGTTTGAGAACATACAGCAGCATTTGGAAGACAGTAAATTAATTTGTTCCCCAAATTTCTTCTACCTTTCCACTGCTATTACATTGTTTTTGTTTATCATATTGATGAGATGTCATCAATGGGCCTATCCATCACTGTCCACTTGATGCAATGATTTTCCCCCTCTATCTAAATAAGAGCCAGGGAATCTGTCCTCTTAAGGGCAAGCCTGAGTGCAAATGTCAGGCAAGACTGCAATGCAAACGTTGTATCTTAGTTGAGTGGTCAACACTTCAACAACATAAGTTTAAAGGTTAGCAAAAATAATGAATGTAGGTGTAACAACTGGCTGAATACTGAACATATTTAATGGCTAACAACCTAAATATTTCCCCATAATTTTAACAGTGGCAAATAATTACAAAAACACTCAATGAACTAGCATTAACCTATTTCCATTCCATGTAGAAAGACCAAAGAGTAAGAAGCAAGACCACTATCATGGACCATTTCTTCATCTTACCTTTCTTAAAGGCTGCTCATTCAATGAGTCTCTAGGGTCAGCAGACGAGGATCGTGTGGGATAATAATCTAGGTCAATAAAGGCTTTTCTAGCAGCACAACAAGTAGAATTGGGTCTTTCAGGGAGGAGGGAAGGTAATTTTGAGGTAGGAATCTTTGTTAGTGTAGATGAATTCTTGTCATGAAAAAATATAAAGCAAATTAAAAAAAAGACAATGAATATAAAAATGGACCAAAATACTAAAACACAAAAAATAAAATTAACATGTATGTCCTAATATTCTAATGAATATAACTAGAAACTACATGATACAGCACCAGTAATAGCCATGTTAAAGGTACTATGATTGTCTGCCCAACCCCAGCTACTCGTTGTTAGTGATAATTGAAGAGCACATTTTTTTTTCCCAAAGCTTTCGTATTCTATATAGTGTATTAAATTATATGATGCAATTTTTCTGCAATCAGTAATTGAAATGATTGGTTTTAAACACTATTGTCCATTTCTAAACTCTAATAGCCAAGGCCTGCGAGATTCCTGGACAATTATGTTTAATTTTACAAGCTGTCATAGCAATGATGGTGATTTTATGATTTATCTTCAAAAGCACTTTTGTTCTGGATAAGCTGCTCAAAAAAAACTACACAGTACCAGTGTGACAAAGCACTTATAATAATCATTTTTTTTAGGGAAGTTAATAAAATTTTTATCTCAGTTGTAACAGAACTCTCTCCATTTTGCAGCTTGTGCTCATGCTGTGTGTGTGTTTTAAGTTCCAATTGTGTTATGAATGGATGCTTTACAACTATAATTCAGAGTAACAATGCAAGTAGCACAGTTTATTACTATCACTATGATGAAAAGTGCTTGGATTTGCTTTAAGTGATGCACCATATAGTGGGCTCCACTATATGTTAAATTTTGTTTCATAACACTCCTGTGAAGCACTTGGGGTGTTTTACTACATTAAAGGCACTATATAAATGCAAGTTGTGGTTGTAATATCCTGCTGCTGGCATCTTATCTTAGTGAACAAACAATGTGAACAAAACAGAACATTAATACAATCACCCTTTGCAATTATTTTTTCAACAATAATTTTATTAAAATCTCAGTTTACTAATTTTGGGTGTTTATTTAACTTTACAGGCTACTATGGATTTGAACAGGTTTTGGCAATTCCAATAAATAATTAATAACACATGGCCTTACTTATAGTGACGTCAGTCTTCATGAAGTTAGAAACCAGAATCATTTTGCTCATATTAATGGTCTAAAAAAACCACAGTATTTAAAGGTAAAAATTTATCTTCTTTAAGTACAGCTCTTACCACAGTGTGTTAACTGTTAGGAAAACTAAGTTTTCTCTTACAGTTGTTAAAAGAAACTAAAATGCTTATGAAATCTATACATGGCTACTCAGAAAAACAAAATAAAAAAATTATAATTTTGCACTAGGATGTTAAATGTGTGTTGTCATTTCCTTTAATTCCTCAGTGTAATGGAACAGAACACAAGAATTATGATTTTGGAAGTCTTGACAATCCCAAATATAATTTACAATTCAAAAAGCAACTAAACTTGCTATGTCTATTAGTTTACATTAAAGTGCTTCAAAAGCACTATTTTTGTTTTGATTACATTGTCATTCATCATGAGGGATGGCATGATAAATGGTTTTCATGCATGTTCAACATCTTTAAAAGAAAAGTCTCTATATTATTGGATTACCAAGTCTACTACCTTGGTTGATTTGGTTCCAAACTTCCATCAACTGGCTTATCATCATGGAGCCACCTGACCCAAAGGTGATACCACTTACCTGCTCTTCCCTCCCCTGGATAGTCACTAGTTGGTTATTAGACAACTCACAAGATTTGAGCCCTCACTGGGTGAACAGCAGGTACCTGGAGCGCCTTATGAGCAGCATGGTCAACATTGTAACTCACCATAAAACGTGCTGGTTTATTGCCATCATCTTCCTGATCACTGCATGTACACATTCCATAACCCATCAAATGGCAATTCCACCATTTGGAGGTTCAGAACTTCAGCATTGGTGCTTGCCTCTCTGTAACCTAAGCATGGCAGGCATCGAGCCCTGGATATATGGGCACAAATTCTTATACTAGCCTCCAAATAACACTTTATGGCAGCTGTCTTCCCAAGTCTCAGAGTTTCCTCATCAGCTATACAACGGGCATCTGCCTTCAGCATGGTGGATGGACTTGCACAGGTTGTGCAAGTGTCATGCCAGCCATCTTGATTTTCTAGAAGTCCAAATCCCGTTTCACATATCAGGCTTACTCATCACCAACTGCTTAATCCACAATCTTGTGTGAAGAGCTTTAGTAAAGAGGTATGCCTATGATAAGACAGATTCCCTATCCAGGCTATTCAGCAACAGGTCCCCACAAAAACACATAAGGCTATAATTTGCGATGTAGGGCACCTAATGGCGCCCTAGACTTGTCCTTGCATGTTTAGGTTTTTAAAATGTTTGCGTGGCAAGTTGCTGAAAGTGCAAGCTAATAATGTTGCAGCGAAGGAAAGCGGGCATCTGGGATTTGAGTGAACAGGGCAAACAACCAATGAGATTGAAGGATTATGAAATTAACAGCACAAGGTCTGAGAAAGAAGTATAAATTAGAGTGGGTGAAATCAATATCAAATCAGGTGCAGAAAGAGAAATAAAGAGAGAGAAAGAAAGATTGGATTAAGAGAGAAAGAAAAAATAGACAGAAAGGAAAAGTAAAAAAAACTTAATTTAAAATTTGACATTTTTAAAATCTCCAACATTTAAAAACTGAAGGAATGGGACGCCATACTTGTAATAGTTAATTTTCAGTGCCAGAGGGGTTGACTGGCAGTAGTTAACACTTCTCACATCGTTAAAAGGGTACTTAGACTGAAATAGACAAGAGTTAACTTTCTGCACTGAATTTAGTTCATATCTACTGCGCAAATACAGGAACTTCATGCCATTCAATGCATTTCAATGGTGAGGCAAAAAGCGAGATGCAGTTTTCGCAAAGCTAATGGAGGAATGGTGTATCTCAGACAGCAACTTATGGATTTCTGCATTTAACCGCGCATCTGCCCTCGCCCGAAGTTGCTGTAGCATTTGCGCATAATTAATGCCGAGTGCTATTAGCCTCACCGTTATTTTGACAGCAAATTATGGCCCAATCGGTAGATTTATTTTAACTTTTTTCATCCTTCTTAATTTTGTTTGCCCTGCTGCACAGCCAAATCTCAATTAAGACCCAGCCTCTCTGCCTGGCCTGACACTGACCTAAGTCTTCTTGTCTATCTGACTCCAAAAGGCATGCACTTTAGTGACCAGCCTCCCTGCTATCGTTCCTCTGCCTTCCTCTTATTTTTTCTTGCCGCTTGTTCCCTCCCTTCCCAGTGCCAAGGAATGAGAGTCTCAGCAGTTTGCAGTTTCTGCTGCAGGTCCTTTGTGACTTGAGTTTAATTCCTGTGCAATTGGGTATGAGGAAGAACATAAAGAATGGTGATTGCCTAAAGGGAATTGCTGAAATGAACTAAATTGATTTCTTTTAACTTACAAAAGATTGAATATTTCTGTGCAGAAAAATGCTATTTAATAAAACGTGTAAATATGAGTGTGAACATGTTTTGAATGCCTGATTGTGAATGCATGTCTTCGCATTTAAGTGAATGTTCGTGTTTTAGAGAGAGAGAGAGAGAGAGCGCGCAGTGGTTCAGTTTGAGTTTGAGAGAATCGGAACCTTCTGCTGCTCCCAGTCAAGGCCCTGTAATAACACCACGACCGTCTCAGTTCCACTCCCTCCTTCATACCCAGGGAGATAAGAGATTGTTCACACAATCATAGGAACAGGAATAAGCCATTCAGCCCCTCGAGCCTGTTTCGCCATTGAATTAGATCATGGCTAATTGTTATCTTTCCTGAGGTGCAGTGGCCAGAACTGAACACAGTACTCCAGATGGGGTCTAACCTGAGCTTTATATAACTGTTACATAACTTCTACCCCTTTGTATTCTAGCCCCCTTAGATAAAGGCCAACATTTAAATATGATGTGGAGATGCCGGTGATGGACTGGGGTTGACAATTGTAAACAATTTTACAACACCAAGTTATAGTCCAGCAATTTTATTTTAAATTCACAAGCTTTCGGAGGCTTCCTCCTTCGTCAGGTAAATGTTCAGGAGCTCCTTGAAGCCTACGCATTTATACATCACAGAACAATACATGGTGTTTACAGACTGCCCCTGCAACTGCCCGTTGCCAAGGCAATCACCGTGTTCAGACTCTGTCTGAACACGGTGATTGCCTTGGCAACGGGCAGTTGCAGGGGCAGTCTGTAAACACCATGTATTGTTCTGTGATGTATAAATACGTAGGCTTCAAGGAGCTCCTGAACATTTACCTGACGAAGGAGGAAGCCTCCGAAAGCTTGTGAATTTAAAATAAAATTGCTGGACTATAACTTGGTGTTGTAAAATTGTTTACAACATTTAAATAGCCTTTTAAATTATTTTTAGCATCCGTCCACTAGCTTTTAGTGATTTTTGTACACGGACCCCTAAATCTCTCTGCTCCTCTGCAGTTCCTAGCTTCTCACCATTTAGAAAATACTCTGCTCGATCTTTCTTAGGTCCAAAGTGGATGACCTCACACTTCCCCACATTAAACTCCAACTGCCACCGTTTTTCCCACTCAGGTAATCTATCAATATCCTTTTGCAACTTCCTACTCCCATCAACACTATTTACTGTGCCACCTAACTTAGTGTCATCAGCAAACTTGGATACATTGCTCTCTATTCCTTTGTCTAAGTCATTTATAAATATAGTGAAAAGCTGAGACCCCAGTATAGATCCCTGAGGGACATTAGTCACATCTTGCCAATTCGAGTACATACCCATTATCCCCACTCTCAGTCTCCTATCTCCGAACCAATTCCCTGCCCATGTCAATAAGTTACCTCCAATTCCATGCTTTCTCATTTTTGTTAACAGTCTCTTGTGTGGAACTTTATTGAATGCCTTCTGGAAGTCCATATAAATAACATCCTTAGACACTCCCATATCTACCACTTTAGTTACCACTTCAAAAAATTCAACTAGGTTCATTAGATATGACTTACCCTTTACAAATCCATATTTTCACTCTCTGGTCAGTTCATATTTGTCCACGTGCTCAGTCACTTCGTCCCTAATAACAGGTTCTAGTAACTTACCCACAACAGACCTTAGACTAACAGGCCAATAATTTCATAGTTTATCTCTCCCACCCTTCTTAAATAATGGAGTGACATTTGCATTAGGGGACAATTCCTGAATCAAGAGAGTTTTCGAAGATCATGACTAGAGGATGTACAATTTCCTCACCTACTTCTTTTAATACCCTGGGGTGGATACCAGGTCCTGAGGATTTATCTATCTTTAGTCTCATTATCTTCTCCATTACCATTTTTTAAAAAACTGATATTAAATATAGTAAGTTCCTCCCCTTGATTTAGTTTTAGTTTTCCTCGTAGCTACTATCACAGCAACTATCACAGAGTTGGAGCCCCTCATCTCAATTGGTGAAGAAAGAGAGAGAAATGTACAGGAAGAGAGTGAGACATAGAGAAAACGGTGAGAGGCATAGAGAGAGTGAACTCATACAGGAGAAAGAGAAAGGAGACAGAGTGAAGTAGAGACTGACACAAAGAAGGGGAATTATAAAAATTGACTAGGTGATAGAGACAACGAAGGTAGGTGAGCATCATACTGAGAGAGACAGATAGAAACAGAGAAACAAACAGTGAATGATAAACAGAAAGCAAGAAGAAAACAAATAATTAGGAGGAAGCAGAGATAGATGCAGGGAAGAGAAAGATTTTTTTTGACTGTGAGCAACACCACAGAAGATTAACTAACAATATATTATTAAGGATTTCAATGCTCAAATTCCAACAACCCCTACCACATTGCAGCAAATATAATTCTATCTTCGGAAAGAAAGATCTGTTACAGTTTTCTTAGGTTTCCCTGATGGTTTATGCTTATTGTAAATAATCAGGGGGGAAGAGAATAGATTTCCATGGTTTTTACTTCTCATTATATTTTGGTAAATCCTGATATCAAAATCAATACTCATTTTTTTCTGAAGTGAATATTTGCTATGTAAATTTTACTGCAAATGGCAAAACATTATTTACTTCACAGTGAGAGGGGTGCAAGTATTCACAGTGAGTTAGGAACATAGGAAGATAGGAACAGGAATAGGCCATAGCACTATTTTGATTGATATATATTATGCAGTAACCCTTAGCTTGGCAACAGCAGCAAGATCCATGCAGCAGAGTTCATTAGTTTGAACAGAATGTTTCTGTTTGTCAAGTATTCGTCCTGTGTATAACATACCACAGGGCTACTATAGCTGCGAACTAAAAATAACTGAAATCAACCTGAAAACTAGAATAAAAGACAAAACACATACAAAAATAAAGTTATTTTAAGAATATAGATCATACTGAACATTTTACGAAATATCTGTAGCTTTGACATATGCATTTTTTTTAAAAGTGATTTTTTTATTTAAAAAAAATGAATACTTCAAATGCTGCAAAAGTTGTCCCACCTTCCATACCACACACAGGATTTATTTATTGGGTAATTTACTTACTGTGATTCTCTCCTTGGGTTGCTTAGCAACAGAAAATTTCTGGTCTATAATATATGCACCTTCAACACTTCCAGGAGCTAGGCAAAAGGAATATTAATATTAGAATATAGCACAATAGACCACAAAAAATGTGTCATTATGATCAGGACATAAATCAAGATGGACATGAAAGCAAAAGACATTTATAATCAGTGTTGTTTTATAAGGTGGGAAGCAAAGTAATGAAGTATAAATTATCCAAACTAATAAATAAAAAAGGTCTGTGGGGAGGAAAACTTAGTATATAAATGTTTTTTTTTATAAATTAAAACACTTCTTAAATAACATAAATGGAAAACATATATTGCATGTAATGCAAGTTATACCTGAATACCTCTAACCACAAGAGAAATTAATGTGAATGGATACCATGATGCAGGCTGCAACACTTTCCCACCAGCACACAGCAATCTATACAAATTCCCACAATAAGAATTACGTCACCACTTCAAGGTTAAGACCACTGTACTTGCAAGCTTGTGCAAGACAAGCATGTGTGATCATGACTGCTGTAGAAAAAAAAATGGAAAGTGCTGAATACATATAAACTAGCGACAGCCCAGCGGCTGAAAAAAAAAGTAACGTAGGAAAAAAGCCAGTCTAGCAATGAAGTAAAGTCCATGTTTGCCAGCCACATTGCAGTGTTTACACAGTCACCTGTCTGCTTCCGTTTAGTACAAGGAACGTGAGCTGGTCTATGATATCTTACAGCTGGTTTTAAAATGATTTTCCTGGAAGGAGACCGGGTCTGAATTTCTGATTTTTTAGCAAGTTCAGACTTCTTATATGCTGTTAGAGAGGAAAGACAAGAGCAAAGATGAGGACAGGAACAACGTGGTAGTCAGGTGGAATGTACAACATCCACTTTTCATTAAAGAAAACAATAGAGAACAATTTAGAAAATTAGATATTACTACTTCTTGTTATTGTTTATTCTCTAAAATTTCTACAGCCAAATCTCACGGAGAACATAATATTGTTACATAGGCACAGTACAAACACCTCACATCACAAAAATGCAACAAGAAAAAACAAAAATTGCTTCCATTGTATGAACCTTTTCTCTTCTTTTTGTCATCTTTGGAGACTGCACTGATTTCTTTTTTAATTATTTTTCTCTCGGGCGTGGATACTCTGTTTTTTCCAGTTTTTAACACCTTCCCTTTCCTATGTTTATCCAAAGATGGGCTGCTGAATTCCTTCTCTGCTTTCTCCTGTTTAGTAACAGCAGCTGGTTGTGTTACTATGATACTCTCTTCATCTGCAGAATTAGAGTGCAAGAAATCACTTTAATAGCATTAGAGATATCATAAGAGAAAAAAAAGCATAAACTGAATTCATGTTACTTTTTAAAAACCCAGTAACATTTAAGAATACAGTGTACTGAAGCACAGTACTTATTTTTTTTAAAAAGAGGCTGCTAGCTATTAAGGCTTTACATGCACCTTGTGTATCCATCCAGAGGCTGTCCGTGTCCATTACTGATTCATCAATACTCTCGTCTTCTTTCAAGTCTGTAGGGATCTCTATCTTCTCCGGGATAAGTGCAATTTGGGCAATTTTTACAAGTGGCTCATGAATTTGTTCTTCTGTTAACTGGGTTTGTTCGCTAGGGGTAAAAACATCCTCAACATCACCGCCATCAGACATGACAAATCTCACATTGTGGCCTATGTCCTCTCCTCCTTCTAACGTAGTCTGAACAACTGTAATAATGTCATCTTCCACCGTAATGACAGATTCTACAATTCCTCTCGCTTCATCAGTTTCTTCTACAGGAACAACATTCTCAGATCCTTCATAGTCGGCAGGGTCCGTTTGTAAAACTATTTCTGGCACAGTAACCTCAATCACCAAACTGGATTTAGCTTCCTCTTTCATGGTTTCCTCAGCTTCAGCTGGTTCTTTCAAAGAGATTCTGTGATCAACAGATTCCGTTTTTAAAACTTCCAATACAATAATTTCACTGGGAGTAGTCCGAGTTTCAACTTTTGTGATTTTCTTAGGTTGAGCGATTTCGTGCTCAGTAACCTCACTGGGTAAACTAGGCATAGTTGCATCTTTCATCGTTTTCTCAGTTTGAATCATTTGCACAGGAGCAGATTTCTCAATTATTTTGTGATCAAAATGCATGGTTTCTAAATCATCTTTTGGTGCAATAATCTTACTGGGCAAACCAGGCCTATTGTCATCCTCCCTAGTTTTATTAGGTTGAGCAGATTCTTGAGCAGGGACAACTTTCTCAGAAACTTTATGATCAATTTGCTCCGTTTTTAAACCTACTTCAGGTACAATAACCTCACTGGGCAAATTAGGCCCAGCGGCATCTTCCCTAATTTTCTCAAGAGGAGTGGTTTCTTGTACAGGAGCAATTTTCTCAGATATTTTGAGATCAACAGTTTCAGTTTTTACATCTGCTTCTGATAAGATAGCTTCACTAGGTGAACTAGACTTAGTTTCCACAATCATCTGAGGAAGAGGTGCCTCTTGAATAGAAGAAGCTTTCTCGGATACTTTATGATCAACGGATTCTGGCACAGTAACCTCACTGGGCAAACTGGGCCTAGATTCATCTTCCAAGGCTTTCTTAGGTTGAACTGGTTCTTGAATAGGAGCAGCTTTCTCGCAAAATGCGAGATCCATAGTCTCTATTTCTAAATCTTCATCTAGCACAGTATCCTGCCTGGGCAAACTAGGCCTAGGCTTATCTTCCAAGGTTTTCTTGGGTTGAGCCGGTTCTTGAACAGAAGCATCTTTCTCGGATAGTTTGTGATCCGCAGCCTCTATTTCTAAACCTACTTCTGGCCCAGTAACTTTGCTGGGCAAACTAGGCCTAGGTTCATCTTCCAAAGTTTTTTTGGCTTGAGCTGGTTCTTGAACAGAAGCTTCTTTCTCGGACAGTTTGTGATCAACAGACTCTGTTTTCAAAGATATTTCTGACACTGTAACCTCACTAGACAAATTGTTATTTTTACTGGCTTTTTCATGGGTTTCATAATCCTGAGACTTCTTAGGAGAAAATTTCTGTGTGTCAATGGTCATGGCTTTATTTTGATTATTAAGGTCTTTTAGTTCAGGGTCATCAGATAAATGCACTGGTACAGACTCTGTCTTAGTAACCTGGATTGGAACACTTATCGAAACTGATTTATCAGTTTTGATTTCTGACTGTGCTTCCAAAATAGTTGATATTTTTAATTCCCCGTCTTCTGACACGGTAGTAATTCTAAAATGTGAATCTTCTTTATGCTTATTTACATCTATTTGCCTCCTGATACTATCCTCATCTATAGTCTGAGTAGCAGTGCGGAGTTGGTGAAGGAAAATGCTGCCATCCTCTAAAGGACTTTTAACTTCCTCAGGAGTTGGTAAGGGAGCAGAGTATTCAAAAACACAATAGCCCATTTCCTCTGCTTGACTAATATTTTTAATACTTAGTTTGATTCTTTCAGTTATAACCTCCGAGCCAGAAGCGATATTTTCCGTGGCAGATTCTCCAGGTATGGATGTTCTTCTAACCACTTCTGTTTCCGTGCCCTCAGAGCTCAATCTAGTTCTTGTAACTCCTAAATCCAACATTTCAGGCAAGTCAGGAACTACGACAGTGCCATTTTTGTAATCATCTTTCAAAGTATGGGGGTAAGCATATTGTGGATCTAAATGTAGGCTTTCGTCAGCTGATTTCTCTTCATAGCTAGACACCATTTCATCTTTTTCCACTTCAACAGGAAAACAAATATGCTGCTCCTCAGCTGGTGTAGTGACTGGAAAAAAGTCTGCCGACTCATCCAAACTCATTCCTCTGGTACAGGCAAGAATGTCAGAGGCCAGCGGAGACAACGATTCTGGGGGACCTTGGCTCTCTGTTTCCACTTCCAGTGCTACTGAATCTAAAGATGTCGTTGGTAAATTCAGCATTAGCTTTTGTAGTTCTTTATCGATTTTCACATCAGCACTGGAATCAGGTTGTTGAGATATGGCTGTGAGGAGGTCTTTTTTCTCCAGATGGCTCTGTTGAGCAGGAAAAAGAATTTCATTTTCTGTACTGGATTTAGCCTGTGCATCAGCTGGCAGAGATGTCTGTGCAAGTGTGCTATAATGAATTCTTTCTGCTGAAATATTATTTTCCATTTTGTGTGCATCCACTTTTGATTTTTCATGTGGGACTTCAAAGAACTCGGATACTACGTGAGGAAATCTTGAATTGTTTTCATTTGTAATGGTCATTTCATAATAACCATCTTCAGGTTGTTTGCTACTTTTTGCACCATCGTCTTTTGAAACAAACGTTTCAAAATACTTTGACATTTCTGGTTGATCCACTTCTGTCCCATCTTTCAAACTCACATTAAAAGAGTCAGTTTTTTTGTCTTGCACTATTGGACCACTTGAACTTTCTGCATTTTTATCAGAACCAACATTTGAATCAATCAATGGGCACACACTTTGTGCTTCAGATTCTTTGTCCTTAGCAAGTACCTGTTGAGTGCTTTTGTCTTCAGTTTTTACAGGTGTATCATGAATCTTTTCTGTATTTTGGTCCACATCACATGGCTCTTGTTTAATCATCTCAAGCGTATAGTCATTACTTAAAATGTCAACCGCATTGCTTGTGGTGGGTTGTATGCCATGCTGGACATTTATATTAGCTTCTTCCACATCTGACTGAGCAGAGGTAATATCAGTTAACTGCTGAACTTCTGCTTTCTTAAGACCCGCCTTGTCCTTTTCCTTAAATGGAAGCTTGGGTGTTAGTTGTTCAAACATATGTTTAGAGGATTCAGTTTGTAATAAGTCTATCGTACTGGAAATGGTTTCTTCTACTGCTGGTTTCCCCTTCGAATGCTCCAAATGATGTTCTGCACTTTCTGTGGAGCTGTATTCAACAGGTTCTGATCTGTCTTCTGGAACTGAAAATACATCTTCTATATGTTCAACCAGTTTTATTGTATCTGGTACATCTTTTCTTTTACTAGTCGAGTCTTCTGAAGTTATAGTTTTGTCTTCAACTGCACTGTAAGCAACTGCAGGTATTTTGTCTAAATGCAATTCCTCAAGCACTCCTGGCTTTTCCTGAGGAATGTGCTGTTCTGCCTCTTCAGTGACAGAAGTGGTGGTTGCAACTGAATCTATTTTTATTTCTTGCTGATGTAACACATATTTGTCTTCAGTAGCTAAGGTTCCAGCAACTGATTGCTCTTTTCGCAAAGCTCCTTCACTATCCTTTAATGAATCTTTTGCAGGAGCTATTGTGACACTTGGGGAAACATCCTTTTCTTTACAATAACTTTTCTCTGAAATCGCTGTACTGGATTGTTTTGATGAATCTTGAATGTTAGAACTTTCAGGAATTTTTTTACTTTCATCTAAAACTGGTTTGCTGGACAGTGTTTCTGTCAGAACGTACTGGGGTTTCATGATTTCATCTGTTTTCTTGCCCGAGCTTGGTTGCATATGGACAACTATATTCTCTGCTGCCACCACAGAGATGCATTCATCTTCATGAACACTGGATAGTAATGAACTCTCGTGGTGGCTAGTTATGGTTTCAACATTAGAAGCAGCTAAGTCTTTTAGGCATGGTTCATTCTTGAGTGATGGAGGAACAGATTTGATCTGCAAAGCATCTATAGAAAACGAATGCTGTTTCTTGGCAGCGTCCTCTGGTGCTCCTTTGACGGCGTCATTATCTTTACCCAATGTGGAAGGAGGTGACAGGTCAGATTTTTGCTGTTCAGTATGTTCAATAGTCTTATCTTTCAACTCTGTCACTGACACTTCATGCAACGATGGTCTTCCCCCACTAGCAACAGAGGATTCTGTTGACAGCATGTCCATCTTCGTGGCTGTAAGCAGATCTAAAGTAGTTTGGTTGCATGCATAAAGTTAACTGTTATTGATAGGCAAAACTACTCCACTCCACATAATATCATTGCCAAAAAGGCATTTGTGTTGAATAAAAATGAAATGTTGCGCAAATTTTCCTAATTCTATAGCATAATATTTAGGGTTGGTGAAAACATTTTTGTTAATATGTTGGACCAAAAAGGTATTAATAGACTGGGAACTGTTAGTGACTCTCAGACATAGTAGTTATAAAAAAAAATCCAATACCACTTTTTACATAAGTGCATTAATAATACTCTAATTCTAGAGAAGTTGAACAAACCAAACCCTAAACTTTAAAAAACATGAATTTCTGCATTTATTTTACTCCAAAAGATGCTAACAAAGCTTCAATGGATATACTAGCTGATCTCTTGTGATTTAACTCAAGGACAAAAAAAATTGGTTTTCTCTCCTTATCTTTCTCAATCCCTCTCTCTGCTTGCATGGAAAATGAACTAGTATGTCCAATGAAGCTTTGGTTGTCTCTTCCTCCTTCTGTCTCTCTCTCTCACTATATATGTATGTGGCTGTCACACACTTTCCAGTGTTGTCATCTTTGTATCTTCAACTAATTACTTTTCTCAGTCTTTGTAAATATCTCCTTGCCTTTGTTTCCTCTCTCTTCCATGCATCTCCTACTGTATACACCTCTCACATAATTTCGCTCTGGATGTCTTTCACTTTCTGTTTCTCTTCTCCTATGGAGAAGTGGATGAAGACACAGGGCTCTAAGCCTCTAATAGCCAGAGAAATAATCTGGCCTCTTCCTGGATACGAAGGAGGACGTGGGGTGTTACGGGGTGGGGGAGGGAGGGAGGGATGGCCTGGTGCGGGGATGCACCTATCCTAGGCAGGATAGTCTTTCTATCACTGTCTTGCTGGACACAATCTTCTTTATATAGATACATATATTGTCCTAGCGATAATTGACAAAATCCTAATTATGTCTCAAACCGTGCATTTAAATAGAAAAAATAATTTCTCACTAGAACAGTTTTTATCCTTACCTACCATCTGCCCATCTTTGAAAATGGAAAATGATTTTTAATGATAAGCACTTGCCATAGCCCGAATAAAACAATAAATGCAAGATGCCAGCACTAAAACATGAAGCAAAACAATCCCTTTTTAAAATAAACCCTGATACAAGCTGAAAATACAGAAATGCAACTTAAAAAATCTTTTGATCACTAGTAAGTCTACTAAATAGAAAGCAGGTGAATCAGCTTTAAAAGAATTGATACTTATCGGCAATGTAACTGGCAAACATTTAGGCAATGAAAAGCCTCATGTGCGTTTAAAAAAATATCAGCTCAGCTGCAAAGCATGTGACATCATGGAAACAAAATAAGTCAAGTGTCAGCAGCAGTGGTGGGAAATCATTGTTGCTTCTGTAGCCAGCATCAGATCAGCCAAAAGCAACTTATGCACAATAATTAAATTATCCATCAAGCAAAATGTCTACCAGGAATATACAAACAAAGAATTGGAGGTAAGAGGATTCTCAAAAGGCATTTGTCATTATGTGGAAGCCAACAGGAAGACACACCTTCTACAGAAGGTGGCATTTCTTCCAGGGATCCAACCTCCCTAAGAATCATGCCCTTTCCATTGGGAATCTCAGCTGGCACACTGTCTTCATTTGATGATGTGACCTCCACACATTTGGTATCCTGGGGCTGGACTACTGCTTCTGCTTGCACTAAGGGCACAGCAGACCAACTCTCTTGAACATGCTCTTGCTTAAGAGCTACTGCTGGCTCCTCTTCGTCAGACGCTGGACTCTCAACAACCTCTACTCAAAAGGAAGAAGTGGACATGTCAGGACAAAAGACAACACAGATGCTATAACACAACAGTTTTAATGGGACACTTTCAGCTCTGCTTTGCATAAGTAACAGTTTAAAAAAAGTAATGAATTGTGGGCAAACACTGGGGAATGGGCATCAATGTTCTGCTGCAACTTGGTGCAGAGCATTATTACACTATTGTGGTCCTCTGCTGGCTGCCTCAACTTGTGAATACTAATGCACTTTGTGTAATGTAAATGCAGAATAAATTCAAACATCTGCTATAATGGGCCAGAAAGTACTGTAGTAAGCAAACAAACGCACCCGCCGTTCATTAGATTTGGCTTTGCCCGTTTAATTTCCATGAGCTTTTGCATGGCAAGTTGCTGTTAGTGGGAGATCGAAATGGGGAGGCGCCCTCTACAATGCATTTGGGATCTGTGTGAACAGGGCAAGCAACAGTGTGTCCCCTTAATCAATCAAATTGAAGAATTGTTAATGAGCAGCGCAGACTCTGAACCAGGAAGTGTAAGTTAGAATATTGAATTCAATGTCAAATCAAGTGCAGAAAATGAAATAAAGTGAGGGAAAGAAAGGTTGGATTAAGAGTGAGAGACAGAAAGAAAAAGAAAAAAAATGTAATTTACATTTTTATTTAAAAATCTCCAACAACAATTAAAAGCTGAAGGAATGAGACTCCACACTTGTAAAAGTTAATTTTCAGTGCCAGATAGGTGGCTTGGCAGTAATTAAGACTTACCACGCCATTAAAAAGGGTACTTTAGACTGAAATGGACAAGCCCTAACGTTTATGGCGAGTTTAGTTCGTGTCTACCATGCAAGTACAGGATCTTCAAGCCGTTCGATGCATTTGAATGGCGAGTCAATATAACTGCCTGGCTCTTTCTTTAATCTTGAAGCTCAATATTAGCAAGTACTTCATTATTTAAATAAAAACAAAATGCTGGAACTGCACAGCAGCTCAATCAGCATTTGAACTAGAAAGTCAGGTGAATATTTTAAATAGCCCTTGATCAGAACAGATGCTCTGATTAAGTGTTACACAATATTTTTCCCTTTCAAACGCTTTTTAACCTATTGTACAATCTTTATTTTTATTTCAACATTCACAGTTTCCTTTTCATCTCAACTTCATTATTTGACTTCATTTTGGTCAAAACTAACGTGTACAAAGCAAAGTGTTTCATATGGTGACGGACTCCCACAATCTTGTTTCCAGAAAGGTAGCCATTTAAATTAAATATTATATATTGGATAACAATTAGGTTGAAGTGCGATGCATCAGTGAAACTCTTTTTGGTATCATCTCACCCACTTTGTCTGTTACTGTTTTGAAGTGCATTCCGACCTTTATAATTCTTTATAATATATACTGCCAGGGCTTGTAAAGGAAGGTACAGTTTTTGGAAAGATTTTTGCCACCCGTGGGTGTTGCAGTGTACAATGATCTTATGATTTAAATGGAAGTGATATTGTATAAAATTATTTAAATTGAAGCGATATTGGGTTTAGTTCACTGTATTTTTCAGGGAAATAGCATACACGAGCAAAAGAACTAGAGAGGAGATGAGGAGAATTTTTTTTAAGCAGCGAGTTGCTGTGATATGGAATGCACTGCCTGAAAGGGTGATGGAAGTAGATTCAATAGTAACTTTCAAAAGGAAACTGGATACATACTTGAAGGGGAAAAATCTGCAGGGCTATGGAGTAAGAGCAGGGGAGTAGGACTAATTAGATAGCTCTTTCAAAGAGCTGGCACAGGCACAATAGACTGAATGGCCTCCTTCTGTGCTGTAACATTCTATGATAAGATTGTACAGGACCAGAAAGGATCACTGTGGTCCATCTGGACAGCCGCACCATAAACAAAAAATTGAGTTTATTAAACTTGAAGCTAAAATTTAATTTTTTCATAACCTGTCCCATCTGAATATTTCTAAATATTTAACAATGGTGGGCCAAATGGCCTCCATCTGTGGGATGAGATTCTATGCATGTATTTTAATTATAGTGAGAATTATATTTGGCACCTTTGCTAGTTTAGGTGGTCGTGGGGGGAGGAATAGTAAGTAACTTCTGACCAAATATAATCCATCTCGGGATTTCTTTTTGTTTTTAATTTGTTTTGTGAGAGAATGATCATGTCAAAATTCTCCACTGTACTGTAATGGCTTATCATTGCGATACTTAGTTACCTTTTAATTACTAAATGATGGGCAAGGCCCTCCAGTTTCAGATTTATGGATATATAATTTTGGTAATTTTCAGTGACTTATAAATTTCTACATACATTAGGGTAAAATATTAACAGACCACAGCAACATATTTTATACAGTTTGTGATCAGATTTTACATGTCACAATATCACATTCAGCTTGCTAGTATCAATGATGCAAAAACATACATAACAAGATACATTCACAAGAAAGGGCTCTTACAAAATAGTTTTTCAGGTTTGCAAGCAGTTGGTCAACATTAACAATGCAAAGTGTGATGTTTTTCTCAACTGAGACATGTACATATCCCCAACATGTTGGACTTCACATGCAAAATCTCAGCCCTGTACTGCACTGGACATACTGACAAGTGCACACAGTACAGAGCAGAACATATGGCCATGGTTTGCTGTCACAATACTGCAACATCCATCATGTTACAGTGCCTGAAACAAACTTTATTTGTAATTGTGAAGGGGACATTTCGATCAACGATTAATTTTTGTATGTTTTAGCTGCATGTTGCAATCTTCTTTTGTACAGATTTTGATCAGAATCAAGCTAAAAATCATGAAATTTGAATCAAGGTAGGGTGCGGGGGTCCTAATTATGTGCATTTTGAAAGGAAGAAATGCAAGAACTGTATCTTCAGGTTTACTGTGCAGTAATGCTGATACTGTAGTTTCACCTACTATGTAAATCAAATTTAAAGCATCTTTCATAACCTTTTTAGAAATACTTAGTGTATTTAGTAATTATAATACCTTTCTTAAAAAAAAGTGCAAATAGATTTGCAACTAAACTGCATAACAATACTTAGTTTTAATATTCCTGCTTTTCACCATCAAAGGAGCATATACAAATGAAAAAATGTACATTAGATGTGCAGTTTCTGATTTCATAGTGAACTAGTACATGAGCTAACACTTTCTTTGGTAACACAGTACTCAGACAGCTAAATACTACAAATAAATTAGTGTCACAGGCCAAGAGCTGAAAGTGTTTCAGTGATTTACATCATTACTGGAGTGAATATAAATTAGCATGCCAGAACTGAAAGCTATGTGGAACACTCATACATTTAGTGCAGTATTAGGTGAAAAACATTGTGAATAAAAGCAACAACAGCTAAGTGCACTGAATTCGTGATTCATGCACTGTTTTATCCAATGTAGGAAGTCCCCAGCTTAGTTCTAGTCACATGTACCATTTTGTTAAAGCCAGAATGCTTTTTCTCTAAATAATTGTTTTAAATAAATTAGCTTTTCTCAGATACGATAGACGTATGACGTCAAATTCAGCATCATTCATACTTCTCAATTAAGTAGTCATAATAATGTATACATGTTTTGCTTTTTATTTGTTTGAATAATATTGGGGGGGGGGGGTTGCACTCATCAAAATGAGGGATGTCACTGCAAGAGAATGGAACATGTTTCTGCATTGTTTCACCCAGTTTTAGCATCAAGACAGGTGCAGCACAGGATAGATGCAGAGTTAAACTACCTTCTACACTGCTCTCATATTTGTCTTAATTCTCAACTCCATTTCCCACACCGGTGCTAAATTAGAGCCAGCTTTGTGTTGTCGGTCACCACTCACTATGAACTGGGGTGAGACTGCCCAAAGTCATTTCATGCAAATCGCCATACAGCCGGGAAAGGAGACATTTATTCTATCAATTTTGATGCAGTAATATAACGGTAGGCTTAAGACCAGAAACTTCCAGTTTCCCAAACTTGATTGCCCTGTCAATCAATATTAGTGGATTTTTTCCCCAATAGGCAATTATGTGGAGCAGTCTACAATGGATTATTTATGGTATTGCCTGTAGATTAATTGGATAGTCCTTACCCATATGTTATCACTGACTCATGCCTTCATTTATAACTATTTAAAAAAAAATAATAAACTAGCATGTGTACTTTGCAAAACCTGCAAATCTCCATTTTATGGACAAACACATTACATTTTATAAAAGATGTGAAAAGGTTCATCAAGAAGTTTTATTTACTTATAGATGGTAAGTTTAAAAACATTAAGATCCATTATTAAGATCTTTTATAAAATGTAATATTTTTGTCTATAAAATGGAGATGTGCAGGTTTTACAAAGTGCACATACTAGTTTATTTATTTTTAAATACAAGCCATTTCTATCTCATCTTGATATTTAGGTGAAGGTTTTCTGCTTCTGCACTCACCAGCCTGAGATTTTCCTGTCCATTAAAATGAATGGGGGTAATCACAGGCTGACGAGCAGAAAAGTAGAAGATGGCCTTAAAGTTTAACTGTTTTAATATTAACAAAAACCTTACAATCTACATTTTAAGGTGAAAATCTTAATATAGATATACTTATGTATTTGATTTCTGATTTTGCACATTATATTAGATTTTTTTTTAAATCAGACATTCTCCACACTAGATACAAAGGTGAATCCAAATTCAATCTAGTTTTATGGGTATCTATAAAATGGCTGATGTGCCTGCATGGCATCTTTCATATGTGATGATTCAGAACTCTGCCAGCTGCTGTCTGGAAACGATCATTTTTTAAATGTTATATGAATAAGTGCACAAGGGACTTCACTTCCATGTGGAAAAAACAACAGGACTGGTGAATACATGCAAGACAAAAACAAAGGGAGGGGGAATAAGAAAAAAGGAACCATGCTTGGTTCACCTTTGTCCTGACTATACAACTCATCTGCCTGTTGAACTGTGGCACTGGGGAGTGTACTAGTGGCAGTCCATTGTGAACTGAATAAAGGATGCTCATAGTACTCCTCATCAGAATTGTAAGGCTCTTCGTCGTGAACAGAAACAGAAATGGAGGGGGCTAGGAGTTTGCGCTTCTCCTGAGTGGTGGCAGGCTGATAGCTTGAGCACCTTTGGAAAGGTTTTGCCTCAACCTCAATCCCTAAATCTACAAATAGACACAGGAAAAAGCTGCAGGGATAATTCGACAAACAGGCACAGGTCCACACAAATAAATCAGCTACTCAAGTGTAATGAAACCAGCCATGAAGCCCATACTTTAGTCCACATGAAATAAATATGCCAAGCACCCTCGGTGCTGCTGTCCCTACTAGATAGTTAACAATGTCAATTTTGCATTAAAAAAAAAATCAAGCTAACTGGTTATAAATAAACAGTGGCCTTAACAACGAAGCTTCAACAGTTTCTAAAGTCACTTGAACTACAAGCCTGTGTTACAGCCATTTCATACATAAAGAATAGTGAACATCTCAGTAAACTGCAATGTATTATTTTCCAATAGCACTGTTTATTTTGTAGCACAATTGTACGTTCTTATTGCATGTTTTACAGCAAAAACTGGTCACTAGAATGCGGGTTGTGATGAAACTTAAAAATTCCATGTGAATACTGACATTTTGATCTAAGGTTTAGATTGGAAGAACATGGATGCCTATGTTAAGGATCTACATGTGAAACATTAACTTGGCTGTTCTCTTCACAAATGCTGACTGACCTGCTGATTGTTTCCAGCCTTTTTCTGTTTTTGTTACAGAATTCAAACTCCTGTTTAATTGTATATCCGAAGTACAAATTGTCACAGAACTACTTTATAATTGCTGCCTTTCTGTTTTGAACAGTGAACAGATTTAACAGCATTGCAGACAAATCCAACCGAAAATCAGAAACAGATGGTCTGAAACGCTGCCCCCACAGTTTGACCTTTTTCATTAAAACCCATTTACTTTAATTGACTTTTTCTTCCAGTGAATTAAGTTAAGCAAGGTAATTGCTTAAAATGTAAAGGAAACAAAAGAAATCACCATTCTATCAGTATTTGAAATAACTTTCATAGTCTCCCTCCCCCCCAACGAAGAACAAAACCTGCAACTTGCACTACTCCCACTTAAACTAATTATATGTTCTCCATGATAGAATTTGGCTTAAGGTTAAACAAATCTCCAAATTATACTAAAGGAGCTACATTACTGAATATATTGAGTATTTTGCACGCACGTTTTATTGAAATGTTAATCTCACTGCAAAGAAAGGTTTTCAGATCATTAAAAAAAGTAGACTCCATTGGTCGGGACAGCTTTTAAATTAAGTGGTAGCACTGAATATCATCATTTTGACTTATAGACCCCAGGTACTGTCTTATTGTAAATATTCCATGGCCAGTTTCATCCACTGATGTAATTCAAACACCAACAATCTGTTCAATTTCACAAATCATCCAAACACGTCAATGAAAACAAGGAAGCATTAAACAATTCAGTATGGTTAAACAGGCACATACAAATTTTATTTTAAAATTGGATTAGAATTCCTTCTAATCAACAATTTATATGCATTCACACCTAAATACTGCAATATTTATGTATAGTCAAGCAGAATTATTAATTTCACCAGTGCCTAGAGGTATAACCATATTATTTTCTTACCTTTCTCTGCTGGTCCAAAGTATTCTGATGCTGGAGATGGTGGTGGGGAAGGTGGCAAGTTGGCTGAGTCCTCAACTGCATGTTTTAAAAAAGAACAAAATGAGATACAGCAATATTTATTAGGGACCCAACAATAATTTGAACTTCCCTAAATTTTTATCCACGTGACAGAAGTCTTCAAACACCAAGTGGGGTTTGCCAGAACCAGCATGAAGTGAGGTAGTTTGGAATCAATTATGGCCTCTATTTCGCTATTTGCAGGCAGGATGGGATTAAAATTGGTAAACCTTGCTATTCTGTTCATCGGTTAATAGGTTCACTACTATGATATTTAATTGTTTTCCAGCAACGTCTGAAATAGGGAATACCATGACAGCGAAAACAATACCAGGCCGATCAGCAAACAATTGGCTAGAAGGGGAGTGAAACAACATTCTGTCCGTGAACAAACACAGCAGGACATTCTATTGAAGACAGAGTTCAGGCACTTTCATCATGAAAAGAAATGAAGCAGGGCTATGCACAGATCAGAGTTATTCCTCCTACATCACTACACCGGCCTTCAATGGGGAAAATCAAAAGGTGATAATTACACCTCCCTGTCCTGGTTAATACAATGTGCAAAAAATATAATAAGGCAGTGCAAAATGGGCTCAACAGAGGCCAGTAAAGCCTGTTGTAAAATAGGGTGGTAACACAAATGCCCATTTAAAAAATTCAAATGTAAAGTCTATCCATTAATCCACATATTTTATGCCCAAATACACACACATATTTCATTTAATAACAATCCTTATATTTTGGTTAAAAAGAAAATAACAGAAGGATGTGATACCAGTAAAGGGGAGGTCTGGTTATCAAAATGGAGAACGGGGGAAGGGGAGGTAATGCTATATGACAGAAACATTGTCACTTCCCCCATTTGAGTTTACAATTACCTTAAAATTTAATTCAGGAAAGAACAAATCTAATTGTTATCCTCATCTTTTTTGCTGATATTTTCCTTTTCTTTTCTCCTGAAGTCATTGAATTCTCACTAGGTTACAGCACCACAAATGCTGGTTTCCTTCAGTATCTCAATTAAATGATCTTGTACGAGAGAACATTTCTTAATGGAAATTATCACTCCAGATTTATTTAGCATGCGCTTTGATATGAATAGGAGTCAAATTCATTATAAAAAAATCCATAAGCCCTAGGTGTAGCTTCATTCCCAATTCAACAATTGAGTTAAGGAATAAGCCACTAAAACTATGAACAATCTATTACATTACTCTTCACTAAGTACCAAATCATAAATGTTTAAACTGCCATCCCATTTGTAATTTGAACGTGCTGCCAACACAATTGTTAAAGTGGCAAGTTCACGCATTGTACTAGTGGCTTTGAGGGTGTTGAATGCTTCTATCACCACTTGACCTGGTGGTTTCTGGATGTACATCAGAAGGCACCATTAGCTGTTCCTTCACACTAATGATCGAAGCCCATTCTCCTAGCTCTATCTCTGTTTTCTCAACAAAACACACAATGCCCATTACTCAACAGCTTGCTTTACTATATTACCAATACTAGATCTTGTGTATAATCAGGGTAAGCATTGATAGCCAAAAGCAATCGAAATTTTCCTTGTCAAACAAAATATGGCCCCCAAATCAAGCACTAACACCACATTGCCCATTTTATAGTTTTTAGCAATTGATATACAGACCAGATTTTTAGGCACTGTTTTAAATTTGTAGGCCCTAGGTGTCCTTTGAGGAGCACACAATTATTGAAGGCACACAGGGCAATAATTAGCTAAAGAAATATGCAAAGTTCAATAGCAAATTTGATTGAAGAGCACAGAAAGAGGGGAAAATGGCTGTAGATTGCATGAGGAACATCAAACTGCATAGCTAATGTTATGTTTTTGTGTCTTTTCTGGTCTTCTATCCTACATTATTTCATCTCTTGTATCTTAGATCACTCTTATGAGTAAGTCCAATTTCTCATTTAAAGTGCCTATCCCTGCCTTGAGATCCAGGTAAGTTTTCAGAAGTGCACCTGGGAAACAAATGGAAATCCCAGTCTGGTAATTCTTTTTAAGCTACTGGACTTATTCCACAAGATCTCACTTTAGTCTTCAAAAGTAAAACAGCATCACATCAGATCTCATTTTAATTTTAAAATATTAAGCAAGTTTATTTTACTGATGATGAATAAGCACATAAGAATGTATAGTCAGACATACAATATAGTTATATATCTACATCCACCTAACTCAAGTGCACAAAATAATAAACAAAGAACACAATTTGAAGGATTAAGCTAATCCTTGGCAAATAGCTTTCTAAATACACGCAGTCTTTCCCCTTTCTTTCAGGAACATTAAACTGGCCTGTACTAACTGATTACTTCTCAGATTTCAAGTTGCTTTTTCTCAAACTCTTTATGTATTATGACTGGGATCAAAGGGGCAGCCACCAAACCAAAAACCAGACAAAAATACATCATTTTTGTTATGCCTACATAAAAAATCAAGAGATATTTAGAAGTATGCTAAAGACAAGCCTTTTAGAGGCCATATATTTTCAGATAATTATTTGTCCCCTAGCTTTCAATTTTGCACCTGCACTTTCAGTATCATTTTGCTAGCTGTGCCTGATACAATAAAGGTGCCTAGGATTTTTTTTTCTAAAAATTATACACGCAAGTGAGTGGTTCCATAACACTTCATTTTTGTTTCTCATGTGAAAACACCTCAAAGACTGAGCCATTAAAATTACATTTAGTTTTAGATTTAACCATTCCATAATCTCCGCATTAATAGATTGAATCGATGGAGTCCATCAGTCACTTGTTAAAGGTCACTTTGCTGGAACTGCATTTTTAGATAAAAAGAAAACCTTTTGATACTATCTTAAGAGCTACAATGTTTAATAACATAACAATGCAGATGTCCCCCTCACACCAAACTGGACAGCGTCAGATAAATAGATTAATCAGCTTAATACAATCGTCTTCATTTTTTGAATAAAAGCATTCTCCACACATTGTAGTGATTTGGCCCTGTTCCAGTTTGTTCCTGAGAGAAACATACTCGTTACACAAAAAATTCACCCCATCTGTACTGATGCTGATATATGATCTGCAGGTTGCTGCTCCTTATAAAGACTGTGCCTGCCTGTTAGCTTGT
This sequence comes from Heptranchias perlo, assembly GCF_035084215.1. NCBI lineage: Eukaryota > Metazoa > Chordata > Chondrichthyes > Hexanchiformes > Hexanchidae > Heptranchias > Heptranchias perlo. The sequence continues at coordinate 73,814,075 of NC_090331.1, read as the reverse complement.
TTTGCAGCAACTAACTGGTTGATATTCCCCTAACCCTAGATGACCTAACATTCAGCAGAACCTGTGATAATGGATGAGTGGGGATTATAGAACGCTTTGGTTCGAAGAATAAAAACATTTCTAATTTCTTTTGCTTCTTCATCCCATATTCTCCCCACCATAGCAGCATACCAAACTTGGGAGGAGAGGCCATCAAATACATTACCTTATGCGGTTAACAAGTCCAATGAGTAACGTTTAGTGAAAATGTGCAAGTTATTCCATATGGTAACCTTGCAAATATTATCAAACTGATTGAAAAATATCCAAGTAGTAGCCATGAAACAGGTCAAATGACCTTTTACCTGCTCACAGGGCTCACTATCTATAACATGGTAACAATGTAAAATGCTATTCTGTATAGTCACTTGTTTACTTTGTTTTCTATGGTACTATTGCAAATTGTGAATCTGCTCTATTATGTTTAACATTAAATTACAGAGCTCTGTGAGCATTCATACAATGAAATTGATACTGCAATTCTGACTTATTGGGCAGCTGATAAAATAATGGAACAATTTCTTGTCTCAAAGAAAAATCAGATGGACAACATAATGGTGGTCTGTTACTGAAACGAGCAGGGGAGGACTTGCTCATGACCCCTCTGCCTTGAGGCAGTCTGTCTACTCACTAGTATTTGAGCAAGGAAGCATTATGCTGAGTTCAACAGCTGGTGGGAACAGACAAGAGCTGCCCTCTTTATTTCCTCTTGTTGGAAGGCATGCTGAAAAAGATACTCTAAGCAGAACTTACTTTAAAACTCAACAATCTAACTAAGGGAGAAAGCCTATATTACCGATATCTTGCAGCCAGGTCCAAGAATTTAAGTGAATGATGCTAGGAGCAACAAACTGAATATTGCCTTTGAATGAGATGGGAACAGCAGGTTGTGTATTGGCTCTGGTATGGATGGCAATCATGATTTTATTTTTTGCATGCTGAAAACATGCTCCCCAGGAACCAATAGGAAGAGGACCTGTCATCGAAGTGATGTGGAAAATAGGGAACGATGAAAAATCAAGGGTGCCAGTTTCTAGTTTGTAAACATTAAGATTGGAGCATCCAAGCATCATTCTTCATTTGTCTCTGTTAATTTTACATATTTGTTTCAGATCTGTCACACTCTTCATGTGGGCTGTGGATTCAGGCATGTTCGACAAATACATCAACTGACTCAGTATCAATATGTGGGCAACTATGCGCTGTAGATGTTTTCGCGCACCCACCCCCCAACTGTAATTAAGTTGAACTGTTCCAAACTTATTTTGTGCAGGATCTATATGGCTATCAGAGTAAGTTCTCATCAATCTGGACCAAATCAAACCAAAAGTAAAAAGATAGCATCATAACCCAATCCCTCTGGATAATAATAAATAAAAACAGAAAACACTGGAAATACTCAGCAGGTCAGGCAGCAACTGTGGAGAAAGAAATAGAGTTAACATTTCAGGTCGATGACCCTTTGTCAGAACTAGAAGAAGTTGAAAATTAAACAGATTTAAGCAAGTACAGAGCCAAGCAAAGGAGGGGAGGAAAGGAAAGAACAAAAGGGAAGGTCTCTGATAGGGTGGAGGGCAGGAGCGATTAAACAACAAAAGGGATGATGGTGCAAGGCAAGGAGGGTGGTAATGGGACAAGTCAAGCGAGTTTTAATAGAAACCCGATCAAACACGAGAAGGGAAACAGAAAGCAATGAAGGAGAACAAGGTAATAGATAATAGATATTCTGCACATTGGGGAAATGCATTTCAGTTTTAAAGTGCAGGAGGTGGCTTCAAATGGCATTCCCAACAAGTCAACATCTCTGTGTACCATTGTAAACAATACCATCATGTACATGGCTTCTTTACCTGCGGAAGGCTGCTTTGGCTGCTCCCTCGGTACAGTATCTTTTACTTGTTCTCCTTTGAGTACTGCCACTGCCTCAGCTGTGACCTCCTGTACAATCCTGGCAGAGATCTCTTCTGCTGAACAGATATGAGGAAGGTCAGTCAGTTTCTGAATGTGATCAAATTTGCTTTTGACAAAAAAAATGAATAAATGAATAAATAAAGGAAAGTAACATAGACAAGTCAAAGAGAATGCATTGTGATCAACAGAGAAAGAGGTTTTATGTCTTGTTATACTCCAAGTTTAATGTTTGAAACTTAAATGTCCTATTGTATAGACAGTGATATGGTTTGAGGAAAAAAATATTATTCCACTTATTTTAGTGAATCAGCTGCTCTCCCATTTAGTAGTGTGGAGTACAGTTGTGATGTTTAGCTGCTAAGATGGAGCTGTATTTAACCTATCCTTCCCTTTAAGGTTACTGTTCAAGTATTCACTGTGTGGAAAAGGGGTAAATAGGCATATCTTGGTCAATTAGAGGATAACTGTTGCTTGTAAATCTCCAGCTCCTGTCCTTGGGAAGAAGCCAGGCTACCAACACTAGAACAAATTTCTTTTTTTGTATTTTTGACACTTTAGCATATGTCATATGTCATGTGACATATAATCAATTATAATATAGTTTCTCTCACAGCATAATTCACAGACAATTAAACATTGTGTTTCTCTTTTAATTTCAAACTCCGTTCCCTAGCCATCAACTCCATCCCTCTCCCTGGCAACTGTCTGAGGCTGAACCAGGCCATTTACAACCTTGGCATCCTATTTGACCCTGAGGTGAGCTTCCGACCACATATCTTCTCCATCACCAAGACCGCCTACTTCCACCTCCATAATATCGTCTGTCTCCAACCCTGCCTTAGCTCATCTGCTGCTGAAACCCTCATCCATGCCTTTGTTACCTCTAGACCTGACTATTCCAATGCTGTCCTGGCCAGCCTTCCATCTTCAACCCTTCATAAACTTGAGCCCATTCAAAACTCTGCTGCCCGTATCCTAACTCGCACCAAATCCCATTCACCCATCACCCCTGTGCTCACTGACCTACATTGGTTCCCGGTCCAGGAACGCCTCAATTTTAAAATTCTCATGCTTGTTTTTAAATCCCTCCATGGCCTCACCCCTCCCAATCTCTGTAATCTCCTCCAGCCCGACAACCCTCCAATTCTTGCCTCTTGCGCATCCCCTATTTTAATCGTTCCACCACTGGCGGCCATGCCTTCAGCTGCTTAGGTCCTAAGCGCTGGAATTCCCTCCCTGAGACTTAAAAAAGCACATGTTAACTAGGGTTAATAATGCAAAAGAAAATCAAGTCAAACATAAAATATAGAGGGTAAGTTAAAACGATTCGAAAAACTAAGGGTCTGAAAAAAGACTGGGGGAATAGAAATGAAAATAGTTAAGAATTTTATAAACATATTAAAAAGTAAAATAGTTAAAAAGGATAGGGCAGATTAAAGAAGAAGGAAAATCTTATGGATGATGAAGGAATGACAAATACTAAATGAGTACTTTGCCTCAGTTTTCACAGAAAAGTGTGGTTGTAGGAATAAAAGGGTACAAGAGGAGGTGGAGGAGGAGGTGAAGCAATTAGATAAATTTTTATAAAATAGCCCTGCCTGACCTCAGCCTATTCCTGTTCAAATCATGGGCAGGATTTTGCTGTAACAGTGAAGCTAACAGCGCTCACCGTTACCGCAAACCGTAAATGCCAGCGACCGCACATGCGCAGTTAAACTCAGAAATCGGGAAGTTGCTGTTCGAGATGCAATGCTCGAAATGTAATTTCTAAAAACTTTTTCTTTCAGTCTCTTTTATCTCTGTCTCTTAATTCAATCCTTTTTACTTTCTTTTTTCGCTTTCTGTACCTGATTTAACATTGAATTCACTATTCTAACTTACGCTTCCTGGTTCTGACTCGCACTGTTATTAACGATTCTTCAATCTGATTGGTCTTGGAAATACATATTTGCTTGCCCTGTTCATAAAGGTCCCAGATGCACTGCAAAGGGCACCATGTTGTTTGTGTGTCCCGTTAACAGTAACTTGCCGTGCAAAAGCTCATAGAAATTCTATGGGCAAGTGCAAGTCTAACGAACAGCTGGCACTATTCGTTCGCTGCTCACAGCGAAATCCGGCCCCTTGTACCAAGAAGAATGTCTGAGTTTCCAGATAGCTGTGGAAGTTTCAGACAAATTCAAAAGTAATGTCAGCCATGAGCACAAGAATTAAGTAAGATCTTTCATAATTTCACATAGGAATTTGGTGCAAATTTGCATGGGCCAGAAATTTCTGGGATTAAAATGATGCATTAACTGCACTTGCCATTATTAAGCTGTAAAAAAAAATCCAGCAATTTGCAGCATAAAAGAAATACGTTAGGAGTTCCAATTCTCTGCAAACTGCTGGATGATTTGCATCGCTCCGCCGTTAGCCTCGCCAAAGCCAATAAATTACTTTCTCATCGTGAGGCTCCTCATTGAAGTTAGTGCCAATCATGAAATTGCTAGATTTATAATGTTAATATGAATCATTCCTGCCCCAGCCATTTAGGCCTGGTAATTAATGTTGCAGAGTGCCCTGTTAATGATGTGATTTATGGTCCCGACATGACATTCAACCTCAGAGGCCCAGAAAGGGAACAATGAAGCTGTGGAGTCTCAGTCCAACCGATAGTGAATTGTTCTTAGATTTTTAAAAACATTTTATCTGTCTTGGCAGCATTTCTGGGCCGGTCTTGCCATTCAGACTCCTGTTCATGTCGAAAGGCAATAATTTTCAGGATGCAAAATTGTTTTGACACTGAGAAATGCAAAATGAGAGATTTTTTTCAGACAATAACATTTTGGGATACAGTATATGAGCAATTTAAGACATGACACAGCAAGTGTAGCATGCTTGGGAGGAAAAAGATGACTTTAGACCTATGGTTACCAAAGCTCCCCACCGCTGGGGTTTTCCTCAAGTCATTTCTGGGTCTGTTGTAGACTAATTGATGGGGATTGATTGCTATGATTAGTCAACAACTCCATTATCATTGTATCATGTGACTACCAAGATGGTAGAAGGTGAACTAGATGGACCTTGGTCTTTTTTTCATCTAGCAATTCCTATGTTCCAAGTGCTAGATTAAACTGTAATGTGGAGATGCCGGTGATGGACTGGGGTGGACAAATGTAAGGAGTCGCACAACACCTGGTTATAGTCCAACAGCTTTATTTGAAATCACAAGCTTTCGGAGCTTTGCTCCTTCGTCAGGTGAAGTGAAGAGATGCATATAGGCACAGCATATATAGTCAGAGAACAATGCCTGATGATTACAGATAATCTTTCTAACTGCCCTTTATCACACCTCGGCAGAGAGATAATCACAGCAATCAAAGGAGGGAATGGTGTTCAAACAGGTTAGTCAGGGAAACATTACATCCAAGAATACTGAGGTGGGGTCACAAGGGGTCAAATGTAGCAGATGCTGGGGTTTGTATTAAAAATAGATAACTTTTTTTTGCTGGAAATCGCAGCAGGTCCGGCCGCATCTGTGTATGGAGAACAAGCCAACTTCGACTTGAGTCTGGATGCCTCTACGTCAGGTGGGGTTACATGTAGCGTGACATGAACCCAAGATCCCGGTTCAGGCCATCCTCAAGGGTGCAGAACTTGGCTATCAATTTCTGCTCGACGATTTTGCGTTGTTGTGTGTCTCGAAGGCCGCCTTGGAGAACGCTTACCCGAAGATCGGAGGCTGAATGTCCTTGACTGCTGAAGTGTTCCCCGACTGGGAGGGAACCCTCCTGCCTGGCGATTGTTGTGGCAGTGTCCGTTCATCCGTTGTCGCAGTGTCTGCATGGTCTCGCCGATGTACCATGCTCCGGGGCATCCTTTCCTGCGACGTATGAGGTAGACAACGTTGGCCGAGTCACAGGAGTATGAGCCATGTACCTGGTGGGTGGTGTCCTTTCGTGTGATGGTGGTATCTGTGTCGATGATCTGGCATGTCTTGCAGAGGTTGCCGTGGCAGGGTTGTGTGGTGTCGTGGTCGCTGTTCTCCTGAAAGCTGGTTAATTTGCTGCGAACGATGGTCTATTTGAGGTTAGGTGGCTGTTTGAAGGCGAATAGTGGAGGCGTGGGGATGGCCTTAGCGAGGTGTTCGTCGTCATCGATGACATGTTGAAGGCTGCGGAGAATATGGCGTAGTTTCTCCGCTCCGGGGAAGTACTGGACGACGAAGGGTACTCTGTTGGTTGTGTCCCGTGTTTGTCTTCTGAGGAGGTCTATGCGACTTGTCGATCGACGAGTCGAGCGATATATCCCGTTCTTACGAGGGGGTCTTTCAGCGTCTGTAGGTGTCCATCGCGTTCCTCCTCGTCTGAGCAGATCCTGTGTATTCGTAGGGCCTGTCCATAGGGGATGGCCTCTTTGACGTGGTTAGAGTGGAACATCGTGAGGTTGTCCGTGGGCTTGCGGTAGAGTGAAGTGCTGAGGTGCCCGTCTTTGATGGAGATTCGTGTGTCCAAGAATGAAACCGATTCTGAGGAGTAGTCCATGGTGAGTTTGATGGTGGGATGGAACTTGTTGATGTTAGCGTGTAGTCTCTTCAGTGATTCTTTGCCGTGGGTCCATAGGAAGAAAATGTCGTCGATGTATCTGGTGTTGGAGGTCCTGTGCAGTGAAGAAGTTGTGCTCGAACTTGTGCATGAAAATGTTGGCGTATTGGGGTGCGAATTTGTTCCCCATGGCTGTTCCGTGTGTTTGGGTAAAGAACTGGTTGTCGAAGGTGAAGACATTGTGATCCAGGATGAAGCAGATGAGTTGTAGGATGGCGTCTGGAGATTGGCTCTTGTTGGTGTTGAGTACTGAGGCTGTCGCAGCGATGCAGTCATCGTGGGGGATACTGGTGTAGAGTGCCGAGACGTCCATCGTGGTGAGGGAGTGTTCCTGGTTCAACTGGTCCGTGGGTGCTGAGTTTTTGTAGGAAGTCTGTAGTGTCGCGACAGAAGCTGGGGGTTCCCTGTACGACGGATTTCAGGATGCCCTCGACGTATCCAGAGAGGTTCTCACACAGGGTTCTGTTGCCTGATACGATAGGACGTCCGGGTGTGTTGGCTTTGTGTATCTTTGGGAGGCAGTAGAAGTCTCCCATGTGGGGAGTACGTGGGATGAGAGCGCGTAGGATGCTTTGAAGGTCTGGATCGAAGGCCTTGATCAGTTTGTTGAGCTGGCAGGTGTGTTCTTTGGTCGGATCTGCGGGTAACCGTCTGTAGTTATCCTGGTTGTCCAGTTGTCAGTATGCGTCTTTGCAATAGTCCGTTCTGTTCTGTATGACGATGGCTCCTCCTTTGTCCGCTGGTTTGATGACTATGTTCGACGCTCTCAAGACCAACCGCAACATCGTGATAAAGGGCAGTTAGAAAGATTATCTGTAATCACCAGGCATTGTTCTCTGACTATATATGCTGTGCCTATATGCATCTCTTCACTTCACCTGACGAAGGAGCAAAGCTCCAAAAGCTTGTGATTTCAAATAAAGCTGTTGGACTATAACCAGGTGTTGTGCGACTCCTTACATTAGATTAAACTGGTTCCTGAAACAGTAGCAGAGCAGTGCTGACTCATCTGAGTAAGAAACAGTAGAAATACAGGGGCCTGTGAGTGCAACCGGCACACAGCGAGCAACTTGAGAGTTTGGTAAGTGTGGGAGTCCGGTGAATTGGGGAAGGAGGTTCTGCATTTCCTAACTTTTTCCGCAGAGCAGTGGCGGATCTGAGCAGCAGCAGACCGAGATCGGGGATAAAAGCAGCAGCAGGTCTGCAACAAGAGAAAATTGCAGTGACGTCACAGGTGAGGCAGGTAAGTGATTGGTAGTGAGGTCAGAGGCTGGGAATTCTGCGGCGAGTGGCTGACCTCCTGACTCCTCAAAGCCTTTCCCCCAGCTACAAGGCACAAGTCAGGAGTGTGATGGAATGCTCTCCACTTGCTTGGATGAGTGCAGTTCCAACAACACTCAAGAAGCTCGACACCATCCAAGATAAAGCAGCCCGCTTGATTTAGTCCCTAGCTGCTCAAACTCTCTCAGCAGAATCTTTTTCTTAGTCCTAACTGTGTCGTTGGCACCTACGTGGACCACGACAACTGGATCCTCCCCCTCCCACTCCAAGTTCTTCTCCAAAACGGAGGAGATGTCCTTAACTCTGGCACTGGGTAGGCAATAAAGCCTTCGGGAATCTCACTCTTGGCTGCAGAGAACCAGCATCTATCCCCATCCACCACCCTAAACATTCACTCCCTTCACCACCGACGCACAGTGGCTGCAGTGTGTACCATCCACAGGATGCACTGCAGCAACTCGCCAAGGCTTCTTCGACAGCACCTCCCAAACCCACGACCTCTACCACCTAGAAGGACAAGAGCAGCAGGCACATGGGAACAACACCACCTGCACATTCCCCTCCAAGTCACACACCATCCCGACTTGGAAATATATCGCCGTTCCTTCATCGTCGCTGGGTCAAAATCCTGGAACTCCCTTCCTAACAGCACTGTGGGAGAACAGTCACCACACGGACTGCAGCGGTTCAAGAAGGCGGCTCACCACCACCTTCTGAAGGGCAATTAGGGATGGGCAATAAATGCCGGCCTCGCCAGCGACGCCCACATCCCATGAACGAATAAAAAAAAACTGTGGGTTAAGTTTTAAATTAACATATAGCATATAACTAAATTTTAAAAACTAAACTTAATTTAATTAATCTAATAAATTAAACAAGGTAAATAATTTGATTAACACTAAATTAATTAATTAAATGAATAAATTGATGGGAGAACAGGAGATGTGTTGCTGCTGCAATATGTGGGAGCTTGTGGACATTTTTGTACAGGGCGACTACATCTGCAGTAAGTGTCTGCAGCTCGAGGAACTTTGGCTCCGAGTTGAAGAGCTGGAGTTCGAGCTGTGGATGTTGCGAGACATCAGGGAGGGAGAAAGCTACCTGGACCTTTTGCTCCAAGTGGCAGTCACACCCCTTAGATTAAATACTTTAGAATTGACACATGGTCAGGGACAGGAGGGTGTGACTGCGAGTGAGGCAGGTACAGGGATCCAGGAGATAATATTGCAGGAACCTCAGTCCCTGCGCTTTTCCAATAGATTTGAGGTTCTTGCATCCCTTGTGGACAATTGCGGGGATTGCGGGGTGGACGAGCAAACTGACAACAGCACCGTGATACAGGAAGCCGTTCAAGTGGGGGGAGTAAAAAGGAAGGTGGTTGTAGTAGGCAACAGTATAGTTAAGGGGATAGACGCTGTTCTCTGCAGCCAAGAGTGAGAGTCCCGAAGGCTGTGTTGCCTACCCGGTGCCAGAGTTAAGGACATCTCCACCGGGTTGGAGAAGAACTTGGAGTGGGAGGGGGAGGATCCAGTTGTCGTGGTCCACGTAGGTGCCAACGACACAGTTAGGACTAGGAAAAAGATTCTGCTGAGAGTGTTTGAGCAGCTAGGGACTAAATTACAAAGCAGAACCACAAAGGTAATAATCTCTGAATTATTACCTGAGCCATGAGCAAATTTGCATAGGGTCAATAGGATCAGGGAGATGAATGCATGGCTCCAAGATTGATGTGGAAGAAGTGGGTTTCGATTCATGGGGCACTGGCACCAGTACTGGGAAAGTAGAGAGCTGTTCCGTTGGGACGGACTACACTTGAACCGTGCCGGGACCAGTATTCTAGTGAATTTAAACTAAATAAGGTTGGGGGGGGGGGGGGGGGTTCCCGGTGGAGAGAAATCTAGAATGTTAAAGAGAAAAGACAAGGAAGCAGTGCAGGAAAGTGATTGGGGTAAGGATAACCAGATTGTGTCAGGAAGGGACAGAGCGTACAAACAAAAGAGTGCACTAACAAATAGGATCCGGGTAAGAAAAAAATGGTAATAAGACAAATAGGGCCATAATACAAAAAAATATTATGATGTCTAAAAATGTTAAGACAAATCTAAAGGCACTGTATCTGAATGCATGAAGCATTCGTAATAAGGTAGTCGAATTAACAGCTCAAATAGATGTAAACGGATACAATATAATTACAATTACCGAGACATGGCTGCAGGGTGACCAAGGCTGGAAGCTGAATATCCAAGGGTATTCAATATTTAGGAAGGACAAGCAAAAAGGAAAAGGAGGTGGGGTGGCGTTGCTAGTAAAGGATGAGATCAGAGTAATAGTGAGAAAGGATATTGGCTCAGAAAATCAAGATGTAGAATCAGTCTAGGTGGAGTTAAGAAGCACCAAAGGGCAGAAAACACTGGTGGGTATTGTCTATAGGTCTCCAAACAGTAGTGGTAATGTAGGGGATGGGATCAAACAGGAAATTAGAGATGCATATAACAAGGGTACTATAGTAATCATGGGTGTCTTTAATCAACATATCGACTGGCCAAACCAAATTAGCAATAATACTGTGGAGGAGGAATTCCTGGAGAGTGTACAAGATGGTTTTTTAGACCAGTACGCTGAGGAGCCAACTAGGGAACAGGCTATCCTAGATTGCGTATTGTGCAATGAGAAGGGGTTAATTAATAATCTTGTTGTGCAGGGTCCTTTAGGGAAGAGTGACCATAACATGATAGAATTCTTCATTAAGATGGAAAGTGAAGTTGTTCAATCCGAAATTAGGGTCCTAAATCTAAACAAAGGAAACTACGAAGGTATGAGGAGTCAGTTGGCCATGATAGATTGGGAAGCTTCATTAAAAGGCATGACGGTGGATAGACAATGACTAACATTTAAGGAACAAATGCATGAATTGCAAGTTATACATTCCTTTCTGGTGCAAAAACACAAAAGGAAAAGCAGCCCAACCGTGGCTAACAAAAGAAATTAAGGATAGTGTTAGATCCAAAGAGGAGTCATATAAATTTGCCAGAAAAAGTAACAAGCCTGAGGACTGGAAGCAGTTTAGAATTCAGCAAAAAAGGACCAAGAGATTGATTTAGAGGGGAAAAATAGAGTATGAGAGTAAACTTGCAAGGAACATAAAAGTGGACTGTAAAAGCTTCTACAAGTATGTAAAAAGAAAAAGATTAGTGAAGACAAATGTAGGTCCCTTACAGTCAGAAATGGGAGAATTTATAATGGGGAACAAGGAAATGGCAGAGCAAATAAACAAATACTTTGGTTCTGTCTTCACGGAAGAGGACACAAACAACTTCCCAGAAATGCTAGGGAACCAAGGGACTAGTGAGAAGGAGGAATTAAAGGAAATTAGTATTAGTAAAAAAATAGTGCTGGAGAAATTAATGAGACTGAAAGCTGATAAATCCCCAGAGCCTGATAAACTGCATTCCAGAATACTAAAGGAGGTAGCCATGGAAATAGTGGCTGCATTGGTTGTCATCTTCTATAGATTATGGAACAGTTCCTGCAGATTGGAGGATGGCAAATGTAACCCCACTATTTAAAAAAGGGAGAGAGAAAACAGGGAACGACAGACCAGTTAGCCTAACATCAGTAGTAGGGAAAATGCTAGAGTCTATTATAAAGGATGTGGTAACAGGACACTTAGAAAATATCAACGGGATTAGACAAAGTCAACATGTATTTGTGAAAGGGAAATAGTGTTTGACAAGCCTACTGGAGTTTTTTGAGGATGTAATTGGTAGAATAGATAAGGGAGAACCATAGCATGTGGTTCATTTGGATTTTCAGAAGGTCTTTGATAAAGTCCCACATAAGAGGTTAGTGTGCAAAATTAAAGCACATGGGATTGGCGGTAATATACTGGCATGGACTGAAAATTGATTAACAGACAGGAAACAGAGAGTAGGAATAAATGTGTCTTTTTCGGGGTGGCAGTTGGTGACTAGTGGGGTACTGCAGGGATCAGTGCTTGGGCCCCAGCTATTCACTATATATCAATGATTTGGATGAGGGAACCAAATGTAATATTTTCAAGTTTGCTGACGACACAAAACTAGGTGGGATCGTGAGTTGTGAAGAGGATGCAAAGAGGATTCAAGGCAATTTAGACAAGTTGAGTGAATGGGCAAATACATGGCAGATGCAGCATAACGTGGATAAATGTGAAGTTATCCACTTTGGAAGGAAAAACAGAAAGGCAGAGTATTATTTCAATGGTGATAGATTGGGAAATGTTGATGTACAAAGGGACCTGGATGTCCTTGTACACCAGTCACTGAAAGCAAACATGCAGGTGCAGTAAGCAGTTAGGAAGGCAAATGGTATGTTGGCCTTCATTGCAAGAGGATTTGAGTACAGGAGCAAGGATGTCTTACTGCAGTTATACAGGGCCTTAGTGAGACCACACCTGGAATATTGTGTGCAGTTTTGCTTTCCTTACCCAAGATATACTTGCTATAGAGGGAGTGCAGTGAAGGTTCACCAGACTGATACCTGGGATGGCAGGACTGTCGTATGAGGAGAGATTGGGTCAACTCAGCCTGTATTCTCTTGAGTTTAGAAGAATGAGAGGGGATCTCATTGAAACGTATAAAATTCCGACAGGGCTAGACAGACTGGATGCAGGGAGGATGTTTCCCCTGACTAGGAGGTCCAGAACGAGGGGTCACAGTCTCGGGATACGGGGTAGGACATTTAGGACTGAGATGAGGAGAAATTTCTTCACTCAGAGGGTGGTGAACCTGTGGAATTCTCTACCATAGGAGGCTGTGGAAGCCAAGTCACTGAATATATTTAAGAAGGAGCTAGATAGATTTCTTGACACAAAAGGCATCAAGGGGTATGGGGAGAGAGCGGGAATATGGTATTGAGATAGAGGATCAGCCATGATCATACTGAATGGCGGAGCAGGCTCGAAGGGCTGAATGGCCTACTCCTGCTCCTATTTTCTTTGTTTCCATACATACTGAGTGTTCCACTGTTCCTGACAGTGATGGATGGGGCTGCTGGTTCTATACTCCATAGGTCAAGAATGTTTGTTCATTTTGCATACCTACCCCACCTTTCAGTCATTAACTTCTCAAGAACCAATACAACAATTCTCAAACAGTACTGGGTTACAATGACTTTTTCTTGTGCTTGTTCTTTTAATTTTTCTTACTTTGTCTTTCGGTCTCTTTTTATTCTCTCTCACTTAATCCATTCTCTTTCATTCCTTCTCTTTATTTCTCTGTATCTCTAATTAACCTTATTTCTTTCTCTGCTCTTCGCTCTGGTTCTTTCTCTATCCTTTTCTTTCACTGGTCAAGGAGATAAGCCATTGGGACCGACTTTCATGAGGTCTCAGATGCGACATTGACATTGCTGCGCCATTATCCAATTGATGTTCCAGCAATTTACAATGAAGGGTGAGGTTAAAAAGTCCAATTAATATCGTTCACCTTGAGTTGTGCCATTCCGGCAATTTCTGGCCCCACGTGTTTCTTTTTATCGTCCATGCATTTCAGTGATCCCCTACATTCTCAGCATGGAGTTAGGGAATAACTGAAAAGTCAATAAAAAGGGAGAAGTAGAACAAAAGGAGAAAAGAGGCAAGCGATCAGAAGAGACTGAAAAGCAAAATGAAAAATTAGACAAAAGAAACCCAAAGAAAAATCAATTTTGAAAATAATTTTAAAAATGAAAGATTGTATTACACTGCATTCTCCAGCATTACACCGATTGTATTACACTGCATAATCAAAATATAAGAATCCAATAGATTACAGCAGAATTAACTACTTCAAAAAGGTTTATTCCACTTTGTTGCAAAGAGGCAATATTAGAAATTGAAGGACTACTAAATACATACAAATATAAAACTGACTTTCCGCAACATCAGCTCTTTATTATAATAGTCAAATTGATAAGAGTTTTTATAAATCAGCAAAATACAAATTGCTTCATTGTAATTTTATTCACATTCTATTGCAATAATTAAGCCAACTATTTTATTGGAATAGCTAATGCTTTTTAATGCACAGCCTAATTTTTGATCAAGGCTTTCTAATAATTACTATATACTGTAAGATATGAATAGTTATTTATTCTCTTTCAAACTCAAAGCTACTAAAAGCAACGTTTTAACCATAATCCAAGCTTACCATAGAATTCATCTCTATCTAATGTGAAAAAGGTCACTTCTGGTCTGTGATGTCATCTTGCTGTACAATCAGTTATGATGTAAATTTGCCTTTTGGCTTTTGTGAAAAATATTTTTTTGTTGTTGAAGGGGGAAGACTTTTTAAAAAAAAATCAAAAGGCATTTGTTCCCTCTGCCATGTAAAATCCACACCCAGGCTTTGCCCATGCTTTCACTCATGCACTCAATCTGATTGCTGGGGATGCATGAATGCAGGTTGGGACAATTTTCTCTCTAACTTTCCCTCTCTCTTCCTTGTTGGCAAGTATCTGATTTTCACTCAGCACCTGCTCACAGTGTAAGGGCCAATCCTACAAAGACATAGTGCAGAGGATCATGGATACTCACAATCATACTGGTATTAGCTACAACCAGGAATATTTTTAAATATCAGAGAGCAGAGAATACCATGAAAAAGTTAAAACAGAGTTGTACAGAATAATTTAGTTAACATGTTTTCACCAACATTAATCTTGATTGAGCCTGATCAAACAGACTACTTTACATACACGGGTTAACGACTATAGAGTCACCGTCAGCATTTCTGCTCTATTGTGAGATCATATCGCTCATTAGCAGAAGATTTTACTAAATCAAATATGCACTGGTTTGTATTATGCACACGATTCTTGATTTATAACTGCATATCTCAAGTATCAAAGGCACATACTGGAGTGCAGTGTTTTAACTGGAAGTGTCCAAGCTTTCTGTCTTCATGTGTCACAACAGATGTGTACAATAGAGGGACCAAATCTAAAGTTTAAATCCATATTCCCAAGTTGCTAATACTAACAGACCTTGGTGTTCGGATTTAGGATTTATCCGCTAATGGAGCGATGCTAAAAATGGTCCTTTTCAAGCCATCACAAAATTCAAACAGGATAAACCAGCAAATAAAAAAATAATGCCTGGACTTTGAGATGAAAGGTTAGTGTCTCACTCACTGTACCATCCAGTTCCCACCCCCCTTTTTCTCAATTACATGTTGTTCCTTGGAGACATTATCCACGTGTCTGCTGACAACACCCAACATCACTTCTCCTCCACCACATTTGACTTGATTACTACCTCTGTAACGTGATGATTGCATGTCCAACAGTAAGTCATTGATAAGCCAGAATGTCTTTCAATTGAACACCAAGACCGATACCATCCAACTTGGCTCCAGCCAAACGTGGATTCCATTCTGGCTGTTCGTTGAAGCTGGACTAGATAGTTCACAACCTCAGTGTCCCTAATTAACCCTGAGTTCAGAATCATAACTCATATATCATATCCTATCCATTGCAAAGATCTCTACTGCTGCCTCTGCAATATCGCCTGCCTCCATCTTTACCTCACCTTCACTGCTGTAAAGACTCTTATCTTCACTTTTATAACCTCCAGACTTGATTTCTCCAACTTCCTCCTTGCTAGATTCCTGAGATTTATCCTTCATAAAGTCCTTTCATGCAAAACTCTGCTCACCACATTGGTGTTCTTAATATGCATCAGAGACAATTACATACTTTTTTGGCATACAAAAAAAAAATCAGCCTGTTCTGAAGGCAACAGCAATACATTAGAAAATGATTTGTGGATGTAGCATGAAACAATGTGAATCTGAATGTTTTTTTAAAAACTTGAGCAATGTATCAATGCTTTTGATAATGGACATAATGCAAGCCAGATATTGTACCTTCTGGTGCAGGAACTGGTTTAATGTCAGTACTTCTTCCAGATGCTGCAAGGAAAGAATTGGAAAAGGAAACAAAGGGATAAAAGAAAAAAGGTTGAGTTTAAGGCACATAGACATCACCTTGAGAATAAAACTAAATGCTACACATGCAATACTGGTTTTAACAACTTCTCTTTTGGTAAGGTGAAAGGCAAGCAATCTGCCCGGCAAAAATACACAGAGCTCTGAAGTATATCGTACAACATAGTTGCATTAAACAAACAACAACTTGCATTTATATAGCGCCTTTAAAGTAGTGAAATGTTCGCAGGAACGTTATCAAACAAAATTTGACACCAAGCCACATAAGGAGATATTAGGACAGGTGACCAAAAGCTTGGTCAAAGAGGTATGTTTTAAGGAGCATCTTAAGGAGGAGAGAGGGGGGAGGAGGTCAAGAGGTTTAGGGTGAGAATTCCAGAGTTTAGGGCCTAGGCAGCTGAAGGCAAGGCCACCAATCATGGAGTGATTAAAATCAGGGATGCGCAAGAAGCCAGAATTGGAGGAGCGCAGAGATCTCGAAGGGTTGTAGGGCCAGAGGAGGTTACAGCGATAGCAAGGGACGAGGCCATGGAAGGATTTGAAAACAAGGATGAGAATTTTAAAATCAAGGTGCTACCGGACCGGGAGTCAATGCAGGTCTGCGAGCACAGGGGTGATGGGTGAATGGGACTTGGTGCGAGAGGCACCTGTTTTTTTTTTATTCGTTCACGGGATGTGGGCGTCGCTGGCGAGACCAGCATTTATTGCCCATCCCTAATTGCCCTCGAGAAGGTGGGCCGCCGCCTTGAACCGCTGCAGTCCGTGTGGTGACGGTTCTCCCACAGTGCTGTTAGGAAGGGAGTTCCAGGATTTTGACCCAGCGACAATGAAGGAACGGCGATATATTTCCAAGTCGGGATGGTGTGTGACTTGGAGGGGAACGTGCAGGTGGTGTTGTTCCCATGTGCCTGCTGCTCTTGTTCTTCTAGGTGGTAGAGGTCGCGGGTTTGGGAGGTGCTGTCGAAGAAGCCTTGGTGAGTTGCTGCAGTGCATCTCATAGATGGTACACACTGCAGCCACAGTGCGCCGGTGGTGAAGGGAGTGAATGTTTAGGGTGGTGGATGGAGTGCCAATCAAGCGGGCTGCTTTATCTTGGATGGTGTCGAGCTTCTTGAGTGTTGTTGGAGCTGCACTCATCCAAGCAAGTGGAGAGTATTCCATCACACTCCTGACTTGTGCCTTGTAGATGGTGGAAAGGCTTTGGGGAGTCAGGAGGTGAGTCACTCGCCGCAGAATACCCAGCCTCTGACCTGCTCTCGTAGCCACAGTATTTATATGGCTGGTCCAGTTAAGTTTCTGGTCAATGGTGACCCCCAGGATGTTGATGGTGGGGGATTCGGCGATGGTAATGCCGTTGAATGTCAAGGGGAGGTGGTTAGACTCTCTCTTGTTGGAGATGGTCATTGCCTGGCATTTATCTGGCGCGAATGTTACTTGCCACTTATCAGCCCAAGCCTGGATGTTGTCCAGGTCTTGCTGCATGCGGGCTCGGACTGCTTCATTATCTGAGGGGTTGCGAATGGAACTGAACACTGTGCAATCATCAGCGAACATCCCTATTTCTGACCTTATGATGGAGGGAAGGTCATTGATGAAGCAGCTGAAGATGGTTGGGCCTAGGACACTGCCCTGAGGAACTCCTGCAGCAATGTCCTGGGGCTGATATGATTGGCCTCCAACAACCACTACCATCTTCCTTTGTGCTAGGTATGACTCCAGCCACTGGAGAGTTTTCCCCCTGATTCCCATTGACTTCAATTTTACTAGGGCTCCTTGGTGCCACACTCGGTCAAATGCTGCCTTGATGTCAAGGGCAGTCACTCTCACCTCATCTCTGGAATTCAGCTCTTTTGTCCATGTTTGGACCAAGGCTGTAATGAGGTCTGGAGCCGAGTGGTCCTGGCGGAACCCAAACTGAGCACAATCATATTCTGGTTATTATGGTTATTATTTTCTGCTCCCCCAAACTAAGGGGCAAGAATATTAGTAGCACATTTGGATCCAAAGGTTACAACACATACCTGCACTGGGTTGTAAGTCAAATCAGGAGGACCAGCTAATCTTTACACTTTAGCATATCCTCTGACTCACTGTAAGCAATGCCATGGAAGATCTGCTAGTATCATAAACAAAGACAGGCGAGCAATATTCCAGTTTACCTCATTATACCAAGTATCTAACATATATAATGTATGTATGTTAGTGCTCCCTTCAGTAAATTCACCAGGAATCCCATGGACTACCACCAGTACGTACCCATTGCTAGGCTAGTTCCTTTGATATTTCCCAGTGTGAATTTATGCCAGCTTCTATCCCTCCATCCCAGTATTAATCCTTCCTCAATTCCGGGCACACTACACTCCAAGATCATAACCTCCAGCGACCATTCTGCTTGTCCCCATGTTAAAGTTGCCATATGTTGATTAACTGACTCATGCAGAGTTCCAGTCTGCACGCACTCAACAGGAACAGAAATGTTATGGCAATGTAGTGATTCCTGATAATAACCCACAGGTCGATGTGGTTCAGCAGTCATAAACAAAATGCCACAAATGGAAGAAAGATGTTCTATTTATATTCAGACAAGATAAAGAAAGATCAACGTAGATGACGAAGGCCAATTGGCCCATCTGCATTCTTCCATCCACAAAGACCCTATGCTTCCACCATCCCATTGTCATTTCTTAAATTACACCAAGGCTTTCACCTCCATTACTCTACCTAGAAATCCCATCAAAGGTAACTAAGAAAATAAAAGGTCTTTTGCTTCCAGGCCTCAGAGAGTAAAATCTCAATTAATCTCCTACAAAGGCACACTGTCAAGGCCTTTATACATTGATCCAATATACAACAGGAAAAGTTCCTTAAAACTGCCAATAACTTTATTAAAGAAGTTCCAGAATTTAAGACAATAAATAGTGATACTAATGAGGAGCAGGAAGTTCAATTCAAATAAAACAGAAGTTGTTAGTGGCTTAGACAGGTCAGTTTTCTTAATAACTGCCTTTGTATTTTTGTCAACATTATCTTAATTGGATAAGTCCTGTGATACCATTATCTATAAATACAAAGAATGTATAGGAAATGAAGGAATGACAGTGGCCATTAGCCACCGCATTGAAGAGTAAACCCATAATCTTTTGAGAGTTTCATCCAAAGATAAGACATAGGATTTGTTTACTAAAGGTTGGTCCAAAGAAGGCTTTATAAACATAACAAAAAGAAATGGAATTGAAAAAAATTCAACTGATAGAAAACCTGCATTAAGAGTGCTCACAACAATAAATCAGATTTACTGGTGACTCTAATATATGTACAAAAGTCGTCTTTTGGAGACATTGAGTAGAATTTATGAAATATGAGCAGAAATATACATGTGCCATTGATCTAGATGTCTAATCATTTCCAAAATTCATGGATGTATTTGTGAACTACAAACTCATGCCAGTCTGCAAGGCCTCTGCTCTTTAGTTGCTGTTAATCAATAAATATTAATCAGAGACTAGTATCTGTATAATGCAATGCTCAGCCAGCTACTCAGACACGAGTAATACTACCAATACTCAACCAAGGAGAGGTCCACTTACCTGGATGCTTACATCACATACGATAAACCGAACATGGCAGAGTGAGAGCTCCACGACGCCACTGGTAACTAGAGCTTGCAGCTGCATGCAGACTTAATCCAGGCTTTTCCAATGCTAAATCCACAGAGTGTCACAGGGTCTTGTGAAATCCTGTGCAGCCGTTACTCACCTAATTTTTCCATTAAATTCTGTAAGTTTGTATTAGTGTGTGTGTATATATATATATATAAATATATATACACACACACTATATATATATATATATATATCTCAATATATTAAAACCAATGTGTCTGTACTTGCAGACATTAAATTTTGTCACATATACAAATATAATATCGTGTGCTTCTGAACTGGAGCCAGAAACTGACAAGAATATTCCAATTTGCGAAGTTCCCTACCAAAACAATTAAACTCTGAAAGGCCTGAAGGTCTGTTTAGTTAACAGTTGGACTTTATGTACTTAGAGACACAGCTTCACCTTTCTAGCAGAATAATACATGTGCATTGCATAATATAACACTTCTGTCCTTATAAAACAGCCTATCATATAATTTACTGCAAGCCAAGCCAGATGAGATCTTCTCCCGCCTATTAATATATTAAAAGTATTGAGTTTAGCATGCACTTCCTAGAAGTGTAACACTTACTTTCTGTAACATTTTCCCTTCAAATTTTGGCCAAAAATAAAACAGGAGCAATTCAGGATTAAAAAGGTAAAAAAACATACAAATCAAAGGTAAAGAATGGGGCTGGAAAACGATTAATGACAAACCATCACAGATTTATGAAAACAATTGATCCTGAACTTAAGTCAGGAAAACCCACCAAAAAATAAACCAATAAAATAACTTCTTGAAAAGAAAAATTCTTAGTAACTGAAATCACAAATTTCTAAAGTAAAGCTTGTACCATATGACAAAAAACTACATATTTTTCAATAATAACATTAAATGAACTAAAAAAATGACTTTTTGTGTATTTGAATATATTCATTAATGTTTTTACTTGAAGCCTCACCCTCACTCCAAAGCCTGGCTTTGGACTTGATACTTTTGCCCAGAACTATCAATCGATTAACTGAAGGGAGATCCCAAAGTCTGAACATAAGCAGCAAACCCAATTTTCCAGGATGCATCAGTAGGGTTTTGTCAGCTCTACCAAAATAATGTTTCTCTTCCACCTCTACCGGTATGTGTGTGTTTGATTGTTTTTCCAAATTATTTGAAGGAAAAACTAGGGGACACATGTCAAAAGGTTTATTCAGGCAAATTTAATGATTTTATTTTTAAAATAGAATGCATGAATGAGAGCGAAAGAGTGAGCGAGACAGTGAAAAAAATCAAATTTTACTAAAATATGCATGTGTTTATTTACTGGTCCAGACAGGCAGAAGCATAGATATAGAACGGAATCTTTACATTTATTTATTTATGTAGCTACTTATTTAACAAAGGAAAACAGAATTTAGTTACCAGGAACAAATTTAAAAACACGATTCCATGACTGCAAAGATCTCTTACAAACAACTGATGCCAGACCTGGACCTTCTCCCCAATGCTGACAGAACCTGGGAATCCATCAGTGAGTTAAATCCTACATTTCACCCAAGTTCACCTGTCCATAGTGCTGCCAAACCAAAGGAGGCCCCATGCTGCTAAACTCCAGCACCTACTGTAGTGCTACTAAATCCCAGCACACCCATCCAGTAATGCCAAACCCACACCCTAAATTGATGGAACAATGTCTGTTTTTGAAATCCTAAATGGCTTCTTACTCATATGACATGGACAAATTAATTATTTAGGTGGCTGTGGTGCTTTAGCCTCTGACCAAATTTCTTTACAAATCCTCTCGGTGGAGAAGTGCATCTCTCCTCCACTCCCGCACCCCACCCTCCATCCAACTCACCGTGATCAATAGTGCAGGAAATCTGCTAGTTTAGAAATAAAAAGATACACAAAAGATGTGACTTTTGCACCAGAATTTGTTGTACTTCATTTCATTGAACATTATTCACAAAACTGTGCTTGGTCATCAAGAGAAGTGAGAGATAGTATAAAACTAAAAGAAAGGGCTTATACAAAGGCAAGGAACAGTAGAGGTCCCGCAGACTGGGAGAGATTTAAATTACAGCAAAGAATCATAGAATGGTGACAGCATGGAAGGAGGCCATTCGGCCTGTCGAGTCCGTGCCAGCTCTCTGCAAGAGCAATCCAGCTAGTCCCACTCCCCCACTCTTTCCCCATAGCCCTGCAAATTTTTTGCCTTCAAGTACTTATCCAATTCTCTTTTGAAAGCCACGATTGAATCTGCCTCCACCACCCCCTCAGGCAGTGCATTCCAGATCATAACCACTCGCTGTGCAAAAAAGTTTTCCCTCATGTCACCTTTGGTCCTCTTGCCAATCACCTTAAATCTATGTCCTCTGGTTCTTAACCCTTCCGCCAATGGGAACAGTTTCTCTGTATTTACTCTGTCTAGAACCTTCATGATTTTGAATATCTCTATCAAATCTGCTCTCAACCTTCTCTGCTCTGAGAACAACCCCAGCTTCTCCAGTCTATCCATGTAACTGAAGTCCTTCATCCCAGGAACCATTCTAGTAAACCTCTTCTGCACCTTCTCTAAGACCGTCACAACCTTCCTAAAGTGCGGTGCCCAGAATTGGACACAATACTCCAGTTGTGGTCAAACTAGTGTTTCATAATGGTTCATCATGACTTCCTTGCTTTTGTACTTTATGCCTCTATTTATAAAGCCCAGGGTCCTGTATGCTTTTTTAAAACGCTTCCTCAACCTGCCCTGCCAACTTCTAAGATTTGTGCACATAAATCCCCAGATCTCTCTGTTCCTAAACCCCTTTCAGAATTGTACCATTTAGTTTATATTGCCTCTCCTCATTCTTTCTACCAAAATGTATCACTTTGCACTTTTCTAAGTTAAATTTCATATGCCACATGTCAGCCTATTCCACCAGCCTGTCTATGTCCTCTTGAGGTCTATCACTATCCTCCTCACTGTTCACTACACTTCCAAGTTTTGTTTCATCTGCAAATTTTGAAATTGTGCCCTGTACGCCCAAGTCCAAGTCATTAATATATATCAAAAAAAGCAGTGGTTCTAGTACTGACACCTGGGGAACACCACTGTACACCTCCCTCCAGTCTGAAAAACAACCATTCACCATTACTCTCTATTTCCTGTCATTTAGCCAATTTTGTATCTATGCTGCCACTGCCCCTTTTATTCTATGGGCTTCAACTTGATGACAAGCCTATTACGTGGCACTTTATCAAACACCTTTTGGAAGTCCATATACACCAGATCAACTGCATTGCCCTTATTGGCCCTCTCTGTTACCTCATCAAAAAACTCAATCAAGTTAGTTGAACATGATTTGCCTTTAACAAATCCATGCTGGCTTTCCTTAATTAATCCACACTTGTCCAAGTGATGGTTAATTTTGACCCGGATTATCGTTTCTAAAAGTTTCCACACCACTGAGGTTAAATTGATTGGCCTGTAGTTGCTGGGTTTGTCCTTGCACCCTTTTTTGAATAACGGTGTAACATTTGCAATTGTCCAACCCTCTGGCACCACCCCCCGTATCCAAGGATGATCCTTCTGATTTGTCACAGTTTGTTAATTCATTCATCTAATAGCCCCTAAAAGGAATACAAAGTACAGAGGAGATTAAAAAAGGATTAAGAGGGGCAAAGAGAGAGTTTTTGAATAGATTAGCAGCTAACATAAAAGGGAACCCAAAAGTCTTTTGTAAATATATTAATAGTAAAAGGGTAGTCAAAGGAAGGGGGAGGGGCGATTGAGGACAAAAACGATCTTCTTTTGGAGGCAGAGGGCACAGCTGAGGTACTAAATGAATACCTTGCATTTGTCTTCACTAAAGAGGATACTGCCAATGTAGCAGTAAAGGAGGAGGTAGAAGCAACATTGGATAGGATAAAAATAGATAATGAGGAGGTACTTAAAAGATTGGCAGTACTCAAAGTAGAAAAGTCACCCGGTCCAGATGGGATACATCCTAGGTTACTGAGGGAAGGGTAGAAATTGTGGAGGCTCTGGCCACAATCTTCCAATCCTGCTTAGATATGGGGGCAGTGCCAGAGGACTGGAGGATTGCAAATGTTACACCCCTGTTCAAAAAAGGGGAGAGGAATAAAACCAGCAATTATAGGCCAGTCAGCCTAACGTCGGTGATGGGGAAACATTTAGAGACAATAATCCAGGATAAAATTAATTGGCACTTGGAAAAGTATGGACTAATAAATGAAAGTCAGCAAGGATTTCCTAAAGAAAAATTGATTGAGTTCTTTGATGAAGTAACGGGGAGGATCGATGAGGGTAGTGCGGTTGATGTTGTGTATGTGGACTTTCAAAAGGCATTTGATAAAGTACCACATAATAGACTTCTAAGCAAAATTAAAGCCCTTGGGATTAAAGGGACAGTGGCAGCATGAATTCAAAATTGGCTAAGGGGCAGAAAGCAGAAAGCAGTGGTGAACAGTTGTTTTTCGGACTGAAGGGAAGTATACAGTGGTGTTCCTCAAGGGTTGGTATTAGGACCATTGCTCTTTTTGATATATATTAATGACCTGGACTTGGGTATACAGGGTATAATTTGAAAGCTTGCATATGGTACAAAACTCAGGATTGTAGTAAACAATGTGGAGGATAGTAACAGACTTCAGGAGGATATGACATGCATAGACAGCTGGGATCAAGTGGATCCCTTGAAGAGTATAGAGATTGCCGGAGTAGAGTTAAGAGAGAAATCAGGAGGGCAAAAAGGGGACATGAGATTGCTTTGGCAGATAAGGCAAAGGAGAATCCAAAGAGCTTCTACAAATACATAAAGGGCAAAAGGGTAACTAGGGAGAGAGTAGGGCCTCTTAAGGATCAACAAGGTCATCTATATGCGGAACCACAAGAGATGGGTGAAATCCTAAATGAATATTTCACATCGGTATTTACAGTTGAGAAAGGCATGGATGTTAGAGAACTTGGGGAAATAAATAGTGATGTCTTGAGGAGTGTACATATTACAGAGAGGGAGGTGCTGGAAGTCTTAACGCGCATCAAGGTAGATAAATCTCCGGGACCTGATGAAATGTATCCCAGGATGTTATGGGAGGTTAGGGAGGAAATTGCGGGTCCCCTAGCAGAGATATTTGAATCATCGACAGCTACAGGTGAGGTGCCTGAAGATTGGAGGGTAGCAAATGTTGTGCCTTTGTTTAAGAAGGGCGGCAGGGAAAAGCCTGGGAACTACAGACCGGTGAGCCTGACATCTGTAGTGGGTAAGTTGTTAGAGGGTATTCTGAGAGACAGGATCTACAGGCATTTGGAGAGGCAGGGACTGATTAGGAACAGTCAGCATGGTTTTGTGAGAGGAAAATCATGTCTCACGAATTTGATTGAGTTTTTTGAAGGGGTAACCAAGAAGATAGATGAGGGCTGTGCACTAGACGTGGTCTACATGGACTTTAGCAAAGCCTTTGACAAGGTACCGCATGGTAGGTTGTTACATAAGGTTAAATCTCACGGGATCCAAGGTGAGGTAGCCAATTGAATACAAAATTGGATTGACGACAGAAGACAGAGGGTGGTTGTGGAGGGTTGTTTTTCAAACTGGAGGCCTGTGACCAGCGGTGTGCCTCAGGGATCGGTGCTGGGTCCGCTGTTATTTGTTATTTATATTAATCATTTGGATGAGAATTTAGGAGGCATGGTTAGTAAGTTTGCAGATGACACCAAGATTGGTGGCATTGTGGACAGTGAAGAAGGTTATCTAGGATTGCAACGGGATCTTGATAAATTGGGCCAGTGGGCCGATGAATGGCAGATGGAGTTTACTTTAGATAAATGTGAGGTTATGCATTTCGGTAGATCGAATCGGGCCAAGACCTACTCCGTTAATGGTAGGGCGTTGGGGAGAGTTATAGAACAAAGAGATCTAGGAGTACAGGTTCATAGCTCCTTGAAAGTGGAGTCACAGGTGGATAGGGTGGTGAAGAAGGCATTCAGCATGCTTGGTTTCATTGGTCAGAACATTGAATACAGGAGTTGGGATGTCTTGTTGAAGTTGTACAAGACATTAGTAAAGCCACACTTGGAATACTGTGTACAGTTCTGGTCACCCTATTATAGAAAGGATATTATTAAACTAGAAAGAGTGCAGAAAAGATTTACTAGGATGCTACTGGGACTTGGTGGTTTGACTTATAGGGAGAGGTTGGATAGACTGAGACTTTTTTCCCTGAAGAGTAGGAAGTTTAGGGGTGATCTTATAGAAGTCTATAAAATAATGAGGGGCATAGATAAGGTAGATAGTCAAAATCTTTTCCCAAAGGTAGGGGAGTCTATAATGAGGGGGCATAGATTTAAGGTGAGAGGGGAGAGATACAAAAAGGTCCAGAGGGGCAAGTTTTTCACTCAAAGGGTGGTGAGTGTTTGGAACGAGCTGCCAGAGGCAGTAGTAGAGGCGGGTACAATTTTGTCTTTTAAAAAGCATTTGGACAGTTACATGGGTAAGATGGGTATAGAGGGATATGGGCCAAGTGCAGGCAATTGGGACTAGCTTAGTGGTATAAACTGGGCGACATGGACATGTTGGGCCGAAGGGCCTGTTTCCACGTTGTAAACTTCTATGATTCTATAGACAGAGTGGTGAAATGGGCAGACACATGGCAGATCAAATTTAATGCAGAGAAGTGTGAAGTGATACATTTTGGTAGGAAGAATGAGGAGAGACAATCTAAACGAAATGGTACAATTTTAAAGGGGGTACAGGAACAGAGAGCCCTGGGGGTGTATTTATACACAAACCTTTGAAAGTGGCAGGACAATTTGAGAAGGTTGTTAAAAAAGCATATGGGATCCTGGGCTTTATTAATAGAGGCATCGAGTACAAAAGCAAGGAAGTTATGCTAAACCTTTACAAAACACTGGTTAGGCCTCAGCTGGAGTACTGTTTTCAATTCTGGGCACCACACTTTAGGAAGGATGTCAAGCCTTGGAGAGGGTGCAGAAGAGATTTACGAGAATAGTATCAGGGATGAGGAACTTCAGTTACGTGGAGAGACTGGAGAAGCTGGGATTCTTCTCCTTAGAGCAGAGAAGGTTAAGAGATTTGATAGGGGTGTTCAAAATCATGAACGGTTTTGATAGAGTAAATAAGGAGGAACTGTTTCCAGTGACAGAAGGGTCGATAACCAAATGACACAGATTTAAGGTAATTGGAAAAAGAACCAGAGGCGACAAGAGGAAAAGATTTTTTATGCAGAGAGTTGTTATGATCTGGAACGGTGGTAGAATCAGATTCAATAATAACTTTCAAAAGGGAATTGGTAAATACTTGATGGGAAAAAAATTACAGGGCTATGGGGAAAGAGCAGGAGAGTGAGACTAATTGGATAGCTCTTTCAAAGAGCCGGCACAAGCATGATGGGCCAAATAGTATCATAGCCTCCTGCTGTGCTGAAACCTAAGTAGTAGGAGCTGCAATAAGGGAATACGAGAAAAAACTTGGGGGATATCAAGACACTAAAGGTTTTTACAAGTATATGAAGAAAAAGACGGTGGCTAAGCTTAACCTGGGTCCTTTAAAGACAGGCGCAGGTGATGTTATAATTGAAAATCAGGAAATGGCAGACTTGCTCAATACTTACTTACTATCAGTCTTCACAGTCGAGGTTGAGGATGAAGTACCAGAGATATGAGGAAAAATAAAATCAAAGGGAGGAACTTATTAGCTTTAATATGAGTAAAAAAAGGATAATGAAGAAAATAATGAGACTAAAGATAGACAAATCGCCAGGACCTGATGGTTTCCACCCGAGGGTATTAAAAGAAGTAGATGAGGAAATTGTCGATGTTCTCATCATGATCTTCCAAAACTCTCTTGATTCAGGAATTGTCGCCTTGGATTGGAAAATTGTCAATGTCATTCCATTATTTAAGAAGGGTAGGAGAGATAAAGTAAGAAATTATAGGCCTATTAGTTTAATGTCTGTGTGGGGAAGTTACTAGAATCTGTTATTAGGGACAGAGTGACTGAGTACTTGGACAAATATGAACTGATCAGAGAGAGCCTGCATGGATTTGTAAAGGGTAAGTCATGTCTAACAAATGTAGTTTAATTTTTGAGGAGGTAACAAATATGGTAGATAAAGGAGTGCCTATGGATGTTATTTATATGGACTTCCAGAAAGCTTTCGATAAGGTTTCATATCAGAGACATAAGAACATAAGAACATAAGAAATTGGAGCAGGAGTAGGCCAAT
The DNA here is from genome assembly GCF_035084215.1 of Heptranchias perlo. NCBI lineage: Eukaryota > Metazoa > Chordata > Chondrichthyes > Hexanchiformes > Hexanchidae > Heptranchias > Heptranchias perlo. The sequence continues at coordinate 73,786,404 of NC_090331.1, read as the reverse complement.
CAGCCCCTCGAGCCTGCTCCGCCATTCAATAAGATCATGGCTGATCTGATCCCAACCACAAATCTAAAGAACACAAGAAGTCGGAGCAGGACCCGGCCACACAGCCCCTGGGCCCTCTCCGCCACCCACAGGGCATTGACCGATCCGAACTCAGCTTCATGTCCAATTTCCTGCCCGCTCCCCATAACCCCTAATTCCCTTTACTTCTAGGAAACTGTCTATTTCTGTTTTAAATTTATCTAATGATGTAGCTTCCACAGCTTCCTGGGGCAGCAAATTCCACAGACCTACCACCCTCTGAGTGAAGAAGTTTCTCCTCATCTCAATTTTGAAAGAGCAGCCCCTTATTCTAAGATTATGCCCCCTAGTTCTAGTTTCACCCATCTTTGGGAACATCCTTACTGCATCCACCCGATCAAGACCCTTCACAATCTTATATGTTTCAATAAGATCGCCTCTCATTCTTCTGAACTCCAATGAGTAGAGTCCCAATCTACTCAACCTCTCCTCATATGTCCGCCCCCTCATCCCCGGGATTAACCGAGTGAACCTTCTTTGTACTGCCTCGAGAGCAAGTATGTCTTTTCTTAAGTATGGAGACCAAAACTGTATGCAGTATTCCAGGTGCGGTCTCACCAATACCTTATATAACTGCAGCAATACCTCCTTGTTTTTATATTCTATCCCCCTAGCAATAAAAGCCAACATTCCGTTGGCTTTCTTGATCACCTGCTGCACCTGCATACCAACTTTTTGATTATCTTGCACTAGGACCCCCAGATCCCTTTGTACTGCAGTACTTTCCAGTCTCTCGCCATTAAGAAAATAACTTGCTCTCTGATTTTTCCTGCCAAAGTGCATAACCTCACATTTTCCAATATTATATTGCATCTGCCAAATCTCCGCCCACTCACCCAGCCTGTCTATATCCCCTTGCAGGTTTTTTATGTCCTCCTCACTCTCTACTTTCCCTCCCATCTTTGTATCATCTGCAAATTTTGATATGTTGCACTCGGTCCCCTCCTCCAAATCGTTAATATAGATTGTAAAGAGTTGGGGACCCAGCACCGACCCCTGTGGAACACCACTGGTTACTGGTTGCCAGTCCGAAAATGAACCATTTATCCCAACTCTCTGCTTCCTGTTCGATAACCAATCCTCCACCCATGCCAGAATATTACCCCCAATCCCATGATTTTTTATCTTAAGTAATAATCTTTTATGTGGCACCTTGTCGAATGCCTTCTGGAAGTCTAAATACACTATGTCCACTGGTTCCCCTTTATCCACCCTATACGTTATATCCTCGAAGAACTCAAGCAAATTTGTCAGACATGACTTCCCCTTCATAAAGCCATGCTGACTTTGTCCTATTAAATTATGCTTATCTAAATGTTCCGTTACTGTCTCCTTAATAATAGACTCCAAAATTTTACCCACCACAGATGTTAAGCTAACTGGCCTATAATTTCCAGCCTTCTGCCTACTACCCTTTTTAAATAACGGTGTTACATTAGCAGTTTTCCAATCTGCCGGGACCGGTTAACAAAGAATGAGAGCTCATGGAATTGGAGACAACCTGTTGTTAATGGGTAGGGAATTGGTTAGTTAAGATGGCTAAAGGAGTTTTTTGCAAACTTTTCACCTCATTTTATTGCAACATTTAAACCAGATTCCTCTGGTGGGGGAGGAAAGAACAAGGAGGCATAACCTTAAAATTAGAACTAGGCCATTCAGGAGTAATGTCAGAAAGCACTTCTTCACACAAAGGGTAGTGGAAATCTGGAACTCCCTCCACCAAAAAGCTGTTGAGGCTAGGTCAATTGAAAATTTCAAAACCGAGATTGATAGATTTTTGTTAGGCAAGGGTATTAAGGGTTACGGAAACAAGGCAGGTAGATGGAGTTGAGGTACAGATCAGCCATGATCTAACTGAATGGCAGAACAGGCTTGAGGGGCTGAATGGCCTTCTCCTGTTCCTTTGTTACTTTCCTATGTTCCATTGATTAGTTGTTATCTGAAGCAATTTTTTTCCCCCACTGACAAGGTGGTGAAAGTGCCGGGTTAATGGGTCCAAGAGAAGGCCATATCTATGACTTTACACACCCCTGTGAAAAGCTGTAACATGGTGCCCATAATGGAAGGCAATGACTTCAGCAAAATGACATTTCATTCACAAGTTAATGCTGCATTTTTAGAACATTTGAAATACACAAGTGGATTGGATCACTTTTACATGAAAGTGAAACTTTAAACATAGCTGTTGGCCTTACTAGAACTTTAATATAGTGAATGGTTATAGGTGCAAGCAGATTATTGTTCTAAACAGCTTAATTTGAACCAGCTTTTAAATGTTTTAATATTGTGATTACATTACTGCAAAGGCTTCTTACTTTGGAATGCTTTAAACAAGGACATAGTCACATAAGTTAGCATCTGTGACAATTGATGTGTATGCCAAATTTTATATTATCCTTTGTCTTAATTGAAGAATATGCAATAATGTTAGTCTGCATCACTGCAAGTCTTTCTACATTCTTTAAAGCTAGATTATTATAGGAACCTGGTTAATTTTTTTGTACTCAACTTGAGTCTATAAAATTATATGTAACAAATGGCTGCGGAAATACTAATACTAATGAACTGTGCACTCTCATAAATCTAAGAGAATTTCTTTGGCAACCAATGTTTGCATGCCCAATTATTCGAGGATCTTCGGCAAGCTACTACAAAGTCATCCTTGGCTCGCTTTCTATACAAAATTAAATGTCACAATTAACTCCTCTGAAGGAAGGAAAAATTGGTTCTCAATTAATTTGATTTATGAATGTCAATTTTGTCTGGTACAGAACAACAGCTGTTTGAGATAAACATTTTTGCTTTGTGCTGTTAACTACAACCTGTGGGAAATTTCTAGAATTTTGATCATCTTAGATCACTTCTACAGCAGCTCCATTACACGGACAAAAGTAAGCTTCACGTTTAAATTTTGTGCGTCTGTGAGCTACCATTGTAAAGAATAGGATGCTAAATAAAGATTGACTTTGATGTCAAGTTTGAAAAGCTATACAGAAGGATAACCTTGAAAATCAAAACTTATTGTTGGGAAAATTCTGTGAGGGAAAATGAATTCCTGAATATGTCATTTGCAAAATTTATGACATCAAGCAAAATTTTCATCTAGAAAGAATCTAATAGGTTTCCCTTTATTTTAAACATAATTTTCTTAGAATGCAAGTGAACTTTGTACTATGCTACCAAATATTAACTCTTTATAGCAGTATTTCTGTACCAAAATGAATCTATAAAAAGGGCAATTTCAGTTTATTAGAAAACAGTGTCAATTAAGCTGAATGTTTCTTTAAAATTATCTCACTCTACATAAAATTACAAACATTTCTCTTTATGTATTAACACTACCAATGTAACAAATCTTTCTACCAGCTACATTTAGAGCTCTATTCTTTTATTTAAGAGGGAATTTGATAAACGCTTGCAGAAGAAAAATATTGACGGGTACGGGGAAAGTGTGAGGAGATGGGATTAGAGTAGATAGTTCTCATCTGCAGCTGGCACCAGAACAGCCATGATGGATCACATGGCCTGCCTGTGTGCTGAAATGTCTGATTTATTTTCATTATCTTTACTAATCCTTCATTTAACTTATGGTGTATTTTCTTCACACAAAATGTATCTTAACAATTTTCCACTAAGCAAAACATTCTGTCATCAAGAATATAGATTCATTTTAAAAAGGTTATGGCTGAAGAATGATTGTTTTTCAGAAAAAGTAGGCAGTACAAATTTGAAATGATTAAAGCTTAAGAAAAAAAATCCAGTGATTTTCTTTAGAATAGACAATGTATGTCAGACTAAGTGACCTTGTACTACAGATGTTAAATTAAAAGGATTATTTTCTCACCAGTCATGAGACACCTTTTTGAAAAACTAGCAGTATGTTTATATCTACTCCTAAAATAACCTTACAGCAATAGTGACACAATTAAGCAACAATATGTGCACAAAGTTCTCGAACAAGGCAGAGAAACGTCTTTTACTTACGTTGCACAGTACGGCTAAAATGCAGTGAATGGAGAGAAATCAACAGCTGCATAGGCAGATGTAGCAGCTGATGATACTCACAAGGATGCCACTGTAATGGATGATCTCACAAAAGGCAGAGCCTGGGTTGCTTTGTACACACAATATCCTGAATATTAATGAGTCTGCCCGAGTATGCTTTCTTCCCCTTCGCCCTACTGTAGCTGTGCCAAGAATTTGCAATATATGCAATATGCTGTTGTCATGGAAACAACGAGGCAGAACTGAATAAAAAATGCTGCAGCACCAAGTGTGCTAGGAGTATATCAAATAGTTTATTTATTCCTAGTTAGCAAATTTGCAATGACTGTTCAAAGAATCATACAGCACAGAAGGAGGCCATTGGGCCCAACATGCCATCAGTGGTGGAACGTAGGAAATTGGGGATGCGCAAGAGGCCAGAAACCTTGGTGGGGTAGGGCTGGAGGAGGTTACAGTCCAGGGAGGGATTTGAACACAAAAGCAGGAAAGAAACTGATGGAAACCAAAAGCAAAGTTCTGACGAAAGGTCTTCAACCTGAAACGTTAACTGTTTCTTCTTCACAGATGCTGCCTCATTTGCTAAGCTTCTCCAGCATTTTCTGTTTTTATTTCAGTTTTCCAGCATCTGCAGTATTTTGCTTTTGAATTAGAGTTGTGTATTCTCCACCTTCCCCCCCAATCCAGAAAAACAAAGCCAGCATAAGATCTCTTCCAGGGCTTTTATTTAAGAAACTGATGGAGCTCATCTAAGCGACAGATAGTCATTGGGTTTGAACTCAAGGTCTTGGTAGATGTAATATGTTTGGATTTTCAAAAGGCCTTCCGTAAGATACTGCATTGTAGACTCATGACTAAGGCCAGAGCATGAGCAGTCAGGGGACAGGTAGCAGAATGGATAGCAAGCTGGCTACAAAACAGAAAACAGAGAGTAGGGGTTAAAGGTAGCTACTCAGACTGGAAAAAGGTGGGAAGTGGTGTTCCACAGGGATTGGATCTATTATTCACAATTTACATTAACGATTTGGACTCGGGAATCAGAAGTACAATTTCAAAATTTGCGGACGACACCAAATTGGGGGGTGTAGTTAATACAAGGGAAGAATGCGTCAAAATGCTAGAACACATGGGCGCGTAATTGGCAAATGAATTTCAATATAGGTAAATGAGAGGTTGGGCATTTTGGTAGGAAGCATAAGGAGGCCACATACTGCTTGGATAATAAGAGTCTAAACGAAGTAGAGGAGCAAAGGCATCTCGGGGTACAGATACAGAAATCACAAAGTAGCGACGCAGATTAATAAGACCATAAAAAAGGCAAACCAAGCACTGGGGTGCATTTCTAGAGGGATAAAATTGAAAAGCAGAGAAGTTATGTTAAACTTGTATAGAACCTTGGTTACACCACACATGGAGTACTGTGAACAGTTCTGGTCTCCATATTATAGAAAGGATATAGAGGCATTGGAGAAGGTGCAAGATTCACAAGGATGACACCAGAACTGAGCGGATATACTTATCAGGAAAGGTTGAACCGGCTGGGGCTCTTTTCACTAGAAAAGAGAAGGCTGAGGGGTGAACTGATAGAGGTCTTTAAGGTAAGGAAAGGGTTTGATAGGGTAGATGTAGAGAAAATGTTTCCACTTGTGTGGGAGTCCAAAACTAGAGGTCATCAATATAAGCCAGTCACTAATAAATCCAATAGGGAATTCAGGAGAAACTTCTTTACCCAAAGAGTGGTAAGAATGTGGAATGCGCTACCACAAGGAGTAGTTGAGGCAAATAGCATAGATGCATTTAAAGAGAAGCTAGATAATTATGAGGGTGAAAGGAATGGAAGGGTATAAGAACATAAGAGCATAAGAAATAGGAGCAGGAGTAGGCCAATCGGCCCCTCGAGCCTGCTCCGCCATTCAATAAGATCATGGCTGATCTGATCCTAACCTCAAATCTAAATTCATGTCCAATTTCCTGCCCGCTCCCCGTAACCCCTAATTCCCTTTACTTCTAGGAAACTGTCTATTTCTGTTTTAAATTTATCTAATGATGTAGCTTCCTTGGGAACATCCTTACCGCATCCACCCGATCAAGACCCTTCACAATCTTATATGTTTCAATAAGATCGCCTCTCATTCTTCTGAACTCCAATGAGTAGAGTCCCAATCTACTCAACCTCTCCTCATATGTCCGCCCCCTCATCCCTGGGATTAACCGAGTGAACCTTCTTTGTACTGCCTCGAGAGCAAGTATGTCTTTTCTTAAGTATGGAGACCAAAACTGTATGCAGTATTCCAGGTGCGGTCTCACCAATACCTTATATAACTGCAGCAATACCTCCCTGTTTTTATATTCTATCCCCCTAGCAATAAAAGCCAACATTCCATTGGCCTTCTTGATCACCTGCTGCACCTGCAAACTAACTTTTTGATTTTCTTGCACTAGGACCCCCAGATCTCTTTGTACTGCAGTACTTTCCAGTTTCTCGCCATTAAAATAATAACTTGCTCTCCGATTTCTCCTGCCAAAGTGCATAACCTCACATTTTCCAATATTGTATTGCATCTGCCAAATCTCCGCCCACTCACCCAGCCTGTCTATATCCCCTTTTAGGTTTTTTATGTCCTCCTCACTCTCTACTTTCCCTCCCATCTTTGTATCATCTGCAAACTTTGATATGTTACACTCGGTCCCCTCCTCCAAATCTTTAATATAGATTGTAAAGAGTTGGGGACCCAGCACCGACCCCTGCGGAACACCACTGGCTACAGGTTGCCAGTCCGAGAATGTACCATTTATCCCAACTCTCTGCTTCCTGTTAGATAACCAATCCTCCACCCATGCCAGAATATTACCCCCAATCCAGTGATTCTTTATCTTGAGCAATAATCTTTTATGTAGCACCTTGTCGAATGCCTTCTGGAAGTCCAAATACACTACGTCCACTGGTTCCCCTTTATCCACCCTGTATGTTATATCCTCAAAGAACTCAAGCAAATTTGTCAGACATGACTTCCCCTTCGTAAAGCCATGCTGACTTTGTCCTATTAAATTATGTTTATATGCTGATAGGATTAGATGAAGTAGGGATGGAGGAGGCTCGAGTGGAGCATAAATGCCGGCATAGGCCAGATGGGCCAAATGGCCTGTTTCTGTGCTGTGGACTCGATGTAATTCTTGGGAGGGAAAATATACCTCCTGATGGACATTTGTATTGTGCACACTTACCAATAAAGCCTAATGGAACATGCTCCATTTTCAGTAAATCCAGGACTTACGTTCCCAGATCCAGTGAACATCATGGTGAATGAGCAAAAATTGCCAAATTAACAAACACTCTGAAGAGATGGACGAGACTTGGTAGAAAACATGAGAAAGTTTTCAAAGAACAAGACTATCTTCGGTGGCAATCTCAATGTACGGGAGACCACCATCTCAAAAAGCATTAGCCAATGCAGAGGAGAAAGTTGAGGCCACAGAGGAAGAGGAGGAAACTTCGGTTGAACTACATCATTCCAGTAGTTTAAATTCAGGCAAGACTTTTATGTTAATGCTATATTTTACATGTCACCAATTAGTACATGGAAAAATATATTATGTCACACATGGATTTATAATTAAAATGTGACGCATTTTCTCTCTTATACAATCATTAATGTATGGTACTTCTTCTCAAAGACATCATGTGAATAATTTTTTTCACATGGAGTATAGCAAGGATTCACAGAGTTCACTTTTCTTTTAAAGCACATTGTCACATCTCAAAGCGTTTCACACAATTAATAATTTTTTGAAACACAGCAGCTGATGTGTACCACCACCTTCTCAAGGGCAATTAGGGATGGGTAATAAATGCTGGCCTTGTCAGCAACGCCCACATCCCATGAATGAATTAAAAAACTGCAAAAAAGGTGTCTTTCAGGATCAATGCAGATTTGCTGCTAGGCAAATAGATATTGTGATAGCTCATGAATGCCTTTTTGCCAGTAGCATCTAAACACACCCAAAAAGTATGATTTTATAAGACGTGGAAATTGCTCCCCTTCTCCATATGTCGGCTCCACCAATTTAAAAAAAAAGTGCACCTGGAAGATCTAGATCCAAGTGAAACCTTCAGTGATTTTTGCAACATCAGAATCTGCAGATACCAATAAAGAACTTAACACTATTATTTCAGATGGGAATGAGGACAAGCAACAGACTAATCAATGACAGCCCAATGACATAATTGAAAACAATGTCCCAATAAAACAGGTGTGCCTCAATAAAACAAATGTGCCAAACAGGTAACGGTAGGAAGAAGTAGCATCCTACTCAGGGGTTGTTACCAACAGGCGTCTTGAGGCTGCAAGAGGCAAACAGATCTTATATATCTGTACGTAGGAGAAATACAGACAGCTACTCTAACTAAATCAGTTCAAGCTGCTCAACAGGCTGGCCCATTAACTTAAATATTCTCCATCGTCAACCAACTGGTACTGGCAAAGGCTTCAAAAACTAAGACATAGTTAACTATTAAGAACAAACAGAGTTCAGGCAGTTTTTTTCACACACATACAAACTAAGCAGGAAAGGTAACTGAAGCAAATTGGATCAATAAACAACTAGCTATTTTATTGGAGAAAGGGGAATAAATAAGCATCATAGTAGCAATCTGGGACCATTTTGGGCAGAAGCTTGTGTTGGGTTGGCCATCTACAGACAGATAAGAGGTGATTCAAATGTAGGATGTTGTTTTGCACAGATCTCAAATAATGGCCCATTCATTAGCAATGTCTGATCTTTCAGGAGACATAAGCATCTTGCGTTCATAAATTTCTTTGACCTCTAATGGTCTTTGAAGGGAGGCTTTTTAAGAATCAACAGAGACACAAGGGTCTCGATTTTCCCGGGAAATTACGGGTGCGTTGGAGGCAAGGGGACTTCATAAATCATGGAAATCCCGTTCGGGTTCGGAAGCCGGCTCCAACCTGCCAACTTCCGAGTTCCCCATGGACGCACCTGTGCTTGCAGGCGTCCCGAGTCTGGAAGTCCCGTCGGCAATTAAAGCCAGTGGGATGATAGTTAAAGAGCCAAGTGTACCTCATTGAGGTACTTAAGGCAATTTACTTATGACATATTAGGTAGTCAGAACGATTTTTAACTTACGGGAGGCTTTCCCATGGCTTCTGATTACACGCCTGGTGAAACCAGGTGTGAAGGGCCGGATCAGGCAAAAAGAAATGAAATAAATTTTTAAAAAACCATTGCACGAAGTTAAAACACAAAGTCAACCTACCTTTCCACCCTGCTCTGATGTCTCCCTCCCCAATCTCCCCCCTTCATCCCCCAGATGTCACCCCAATCTCCCCTTCTTCACCCCCCCCGAGCTTCCCCTCCTCGCCGATCTTCCACTCTTCCCCCCCCCGCCGATCTTCCACTCTTCCCCCCCGATCTTCCACTCTCCCCCCCCCCGATCTTCCACTCTCCCCCCCCCCGATCTTCCACTCTCCCCCCCCCGATCTTCCACTCTCCCCCCCCCCGATCTTCCACTCTTCCCCCCCCGATCTTCCACTCTCCCCCCCCCGATCTTCCACTCTTCCCCCCCCGATCTTCCACTCTCCCACCCCCGCCGATCTTCCACTCTTCCCTCCCCCCACCGATCTTCCACTCTTCCCTCCCCCCCCCCGCCGATCTTCCACTCTTCCCTCCCCCCCCGCCGATCTTCCACTCTTCCCCCCCCCGCCGATCTTCCACTCTTACCCCCCCACCGATCTTCCACTCTTCCCCCCCCCCCGCCGATCTTCCACTCTTCCCCCCCCCGCCGATCTTCCACTCTTCCCCCCCCCGCCGATCTTCCACTCTTCCCCCCCCCACCGATCTTCCACTCTTCCCCCCCCCGCCGATCTTCCACTCTTCCCCCCCCGCCGATCTTCCACTCTTCCCCCCCCCCGCCGATCTTCCACTCTTCCCCCCCCCGCCGATCTTCCACTCTTCCCCCCCCGCCGATCTTCCACTCTTCCCCCCCCGCCGATCTTCCACTCTTCCCCCCCCGCCGATCTTCCACTCTACCCCCCCCCCCGCCTATCTTCTATCTTCCACTCTTCCCCCCCCCGCCGATCTTCCACTCTTCCCCCCCCGCCGATCTTCCACTCTTCCCCCCCCGCCGATCTTCCACTCTTCCCCCCCCGCCGATCTTCCACTCTTCCCCCCCCCGCCGATCATCCACTCTCCCCCCCCCCCCCGCCGATCTTCCACTCTTCTCCCCCCGCCGATATTCCACTCTCCCCCCCCCCCCGCCGATCTTCCACTCTTCTCCCCCCCCACACAGATCTTCCACTCTTCCCCCCCCCTCCGATCTTCCACTCTACCCCCCCCCCACCGATCTACCACTCTTCCCCCCCCACCGATCTTCCACTCTTCCCCCACCCACCGATCTTCCACTCTACCCCCCCCACCGATCTACCACTCTTCCCCCCCCCCCACGATCTTCCACTCTACCCCCCCCCACCGATCTACCACTCTTCCCCCCCCACGATCTTCCACTCTACCCCCCCCCCACCGATCTTCCACTCTTCCCCCCCCCACGATCTTCCACTCTACCCCCCCCCACCGATCTACCACTCTTCCCCCCCCACGATCTTCCACTCTTCCCCCCCCCACCGATCTTCCACTCTACCCCCCACCACTGATCTACCACTCTTCCCCCCCCACCACGATCTTCCACTCTTCCCCCCCCCACCGATCTTCCACTCTTCCCCCCCCACCGATCTTCCACTCTACCCCCCCCCACCGATCTACCACTCTTTCCCCCCCCCACGATCTTCCACTCTACCCCTCCCCCACCGATCTACCACTCTTCCCCCCCCCCACGATCTTCCACTCTTTCCCCCCCCCACCGATCTTCCACTCTACCCCCCACCACTGATCTACCACTCTTCCCCCCACCCCCCACCACGATCTTCCACTCTTCCCCCCCCGATCTTCCACTCTTCCCCCCCCGCCGATTATCCACCTTCCCCCCCCCCCCCGCCGATCTTCCACTCTACCCCCCCCCCCCCCCACGATCTTCCACTCTTCCCCCCCCCACGATCTTCCGTTCCAGCGCCGGATGACGTCTCGCTCTCTCTCCCCCCACCCCCATCGCGTTGCAGCGCCTGCCGGGCGTGAAACCCAGAGAGCACGTTAATCACCACCAATTACGATGCGATCGCGTCAGAAACGGTAAGTTTTGTTCATGTGGGTTTGCCATGCGCACCTTCACCACCCCCCCCCCCCCCCCCAAACCACTGCCAACCTGCCACCATTTCAAAATTGAGCCCAAGAGGTCGGTCAGGAAAGCAGCAAGAAGACTATGCAGAAGAAATAATAACCTCTGCTCGATCGACGAGATAGATAACAGAACAAATCTATATTTCTACTTTAAACAAGAATCCCTCCTAGTGGGCTTGTGTACATGTGTTCTTTATTTTTGTAATGACATGCAAACAGAAGTTGAACCGATTGTACCAAATGGCCTTCATTGTACTCAGTGTGCTGTAGATCTTGTCAATCGTAGAATAGGCAGCTTATGAACCAACCAAATAGCACCTCACCTCATGTTAACCTGGTCTGCCTTCAGAGAGATTAAAGGAGTACATGTGCTTAAAACATGGAAATCTGGTCCACAGCACAAAGGTGTTTCATTAATACAGTCCCAGGTCCCACGACTGTGGTAGTAGATACAGGCAGCAGGAGATAACTTCCGTAAAAAAGCAGGCAACCAGATTGTTTAAGGGAGTGACCGACACCACTGAGCCTGAGTAGATAACTGCGGCAGATCCAAATCCGTAATAAGGGGTAGAGATACAGGGTAGGAATGCAGGCTTCCAGTCAACTTGAGAGAGAGAGGCAGGTTTGGTGGCCAAAACGGCTTTTTTCTGTTCCTAAAATTTCTTGCTTCTTGTGTTGTCAGTCAAGCAAGCCTCTTATGAAGCAGTCAGCCTGGAAGCAATAAATATTAAGGCAGCCTCTTGTTCCTATGGCTGACATACCACACAATTCTGAGGCAGATCTTACACAGCTACCCAGTTTTGTTAGGTCACAGTTCTCCAACTAAAACTGAAAGCATTTGGCACCTTGGAGCAAGCTACAGTGATATTATCACTCACCGTGCAACTCCTGAAGCCTCCATTGAGGGAAAAATAATAACGTATTTGCTGAAAGTATTGAGCTGTGACTTGAGAGCAGAGTATCTCTTGCTAGCAATCCAGCTGTTGTCCAAGAGCCTAGAGATACCCATTTCTGATGGACCCTGGATTTGCAGATATGTTCAAGCTAACTATAAACCTAGCACATCCCTTTATTTTTAGTTCTTATTAGCTGTCAATGTAATTTGGTGGGGGGAGGGTGGGGTTAAGAGAAGAGAATGAAATTAGCAGTTGGAGCCATTGCAATAGAGCTGGAGTCCTCAACGTCTTATATTTTTAGTATGAGAAAGAACAAAATAACTATAAAAAAAACATGTGGGGAAAGTGTACCAATGGCCAATCATGTATGACAAGATTGAAATTCAAATTTCTGAACATGTCCCTGCTTGTGATAAAGTATATGGAAACTGTGGTCATTTCAGTGGGAATGGGGGAGGGAGGGGTGATGAAATAACACAATCCATAAATAGTTGGATTTAGGTATAATGATCCGATAATGCATTTATAGAATTACTTTCACACTCAAACAGTGAAGGTAATCGAGCTCAATTAATTATGGCAAAATGAACAAATGGGTATTACCTACTCCTCAGAGTGCTGCTTGTAAGTTCATTACGACAGACTATACATGAATGTGGTAAGAGTGCTTATAGGCCAACCAGAAGGATTGAGGTTTCAGCCCAAGAGCTCCCGATGCTTGAACTCATCTGTTATGATGAGTACTTTGTTAGCTCTTTGGCTTGGCCATTGGATGCACTACTATGTACAGAGGTGAGCTTATTCATCTTCAAGGGGAAAGGAAAGTTAACAGGCAGCTACTTATTTTGTCTGGGTGATTCAATATGGTACAGTATTGTCTGAGGCAATTGAGAAATCTGCAGTCCAGGCACCATCCTGCATTCCTAGCCAACTGGAGGCTTTACTGTGTGGTTGGTTAACAGCATTGATTGGCAAAAATGAAATGCTTTTATGATATTAAATCCTAAAAGCTTATCAGGTTTCACAATGTAGTACACTTGACAATAGTTTCAAGACAGCTCTTGGATCTAAGCTGGGCATCTTCAGATCAATTCAGATTTTTCTCAGAACTTTGTCCACTTGAGCTCCATTTGGATTTTGGGTACCTCATCTTTGGAGTTCAGGTAAGTGCATTTACTTAATTGCAACAGATAATGCCTGAAATAGTCCCTAAAAAGGATTCAACCACATGAACTAAAATGAGGATTCAAAGCTCTGAATATCAACACTTTCAGATCTGAACTTTGTTTTCAGAATTCGTTGTTGAGTCTGAAATTATCCATATGCACTATACAGTAGGACATATTAAATTGTTAATCACTGGTGAGGTGATGTTGGAAATTTAACAGAACTTAATTGGAACAGGATATTAGCAGTATATGTAGATCTAATAATCCTTAATCATTTACATTGAACATGTAATTTTCTTGGAATAAACTGCAGACTACTTCTTCATAAACCAGCAGCAATCATTTCACCAGCATGTTTAACACCAGCCTATGGATGTCGTATTCCACTGTTCTCAGCTACCAGTTAGCTACGACAACTGATCAGGTATTAAAACAACAGCTGCTGAACAAGAACAGCAACAAAGTAAAACTCCTTCTTTGCTGAATTGTCATTTTTTTCTCCAACAGCAGAAAAACTGCTCAATACCAAAATATTTTTGTTATTAAAACTTGTTACTGATATGAAGCTTGTCTGTCACTTTTTCCCCCATACACAAAACATGGAATAACATAAACTACAAAGATCCAGTAAGTATTTTTGTATTATTACTAAGTAAAACGGGAGTAATTCCTAGCTGAAGCCTAATATTGAAGTTGAGCTGAAGTTCATAACCAGGTTCTGGTATCCATAATTCCATAACATCTATAAGAGTCTTGATTTAAGAGCAATAGAAGTGTTAAGAAGAACCGTTATAAATTCAGATAAAAGGATAAAGGAATGAAGGATACATTGACCTTGGAGGGGGTGTTGTCTGATTTGTGGCATACTTTTTGATTCAAATTTTTTCCAATACAAATTCCTATGCCCACATTTATAATGGGTTTTGCGTAAGTAAAGTCATCACTCAGATTGTGAAACTTTCCCACTGGATTCCAACAAATCGCTCAAAATGATTTCTGAAATTTTTTTCCGATGCCATTTTGTGTTTCTCAGGAACTTATGAAAGCATTAGTAAAAGAATAGTGCTAAGAAAATTAATGGGGCTAAAGGCTGACAAATCCCCAGGGCCTGATAATCTACATCCCAGAGCACTAAAGGAAGCGGGCCTGGAAATAGTGGATGCATTGGTGATCATCTTCCAAAATTCTATAGACTCTGGAACAGTTCCTACAGATTGGAGGGTGGCAAATGTAACCCCACTATTTAAAAAAGGAGGGAGAGAAAAAACAGGGAATTACAGACCAGTTAGTCTAACATTAGGAGTGGGGAAAATGCTAGAGTCTATTATAAAAGATGTGATAACAGAACACTTGGAAGGCATCAACTGGATTGGACAAAGTCAGCATGGGTTTATGAAAGGGAAATCATGATTAACAAATCTACTGGAGTTTTTTTGAGGATGTAACTAGTAGAATAGATAGGGGAGAACCAGTGGATATGGTGTATTTGGATTTTCAGAAGGCTTTTGATAAGGTCCCACATAAGAGGTTAGTGTGCAAAATTAAAGCACATGGGATTGGGGGGGAATATACTGGCATGGATTGAGAATTGGTTGACAGACAGGAAACAGACAGTAGGAATAAACAGGTCTTTTTCCGGGTGGCAGGCGGTGACTAGTGGGGTACCACAGGGATCAGTGCTTGGGCCCCAGCTATTCACAATATAGATCAATGATTTGGATGAAGGAACTAAATGTAACATTTCCAAGTGTGCAGACGACATAAAGCTGGGTGGAATGTGAGCTGTGAGGAGAATGCAAAGAGGCTCCAATATGATTTAGACAAGTTGGGTGAGTGGGCAAGAACATGGCAGATGCAGTATAACGTGGATAAATGTGAGGTTATCCACTTTGGTTGTAAAAACAGAAAGGCAGATTATCTGAATGGTGATAGATTGGGAAAAGGGGAGATGCAAGCGAGCATTCAGGTGCAGCAAGCAGTTAGGAAGGCGAATGGTATGTTGGCCTTCATTGCAAGAGGATTTGAGTACAGGAGCAGGGATGTCTTACTGCAGTTATACAGGGCCTTGGTGAGACCACATCTGGAGTACTGTGTGCAGTTTTGGTCTCCTTATCTGAGGAAGGATGTCCTTGCCATGGAGGGAGTGCAACAAAGGTTTACCAGACCGATTCCTGGGATGGCAGGACTGACTTATGAATAGAGATTGGGTCAACTAGGCCTATATTCACTAGAGTTTAGAAGAATGAGAGATGATCTCATCGAAACATATAAAATTCTAACAGGACTAGACAGACTAGATGCAGGGATGTTCCCGATGGCTGGGGAGTCCAGAACCAGGGGTCACAGTCTCAGGATACGGGGTATGCCATTTAGAACCGAGATGAGGAGAAATTTCTTCACTCAGAGGATGGTGAACCTGTGGAATTCTCTACCACAGAAGGCAGTGGAGGCCAAGTCATTAGATGTATTCAAGAAGGAGATAGATATGTTTCTTAATGCTAAAGGGATCAAGGGATATGGGGAAAAAGCGGGAACAGGGTACTGAGTTAGACGATCAGCCATGATCATTTTGAATGGCGGAGCAGGCCCGGAGGACCGAATGGTCTACTCTTGGTCCTATTTTCTATGTTTCTATGTAGAGAAAGATTAAAGGCTGGGGTGGGGGTGGGGGAGGGAGAAGGTGGAGCAGAGTTAGAAGGCAGGGAGGAGAGTAAAGGGAGGTACAAGTGAGTTAGAGCAGGTTCAGAGGTTAGGGATGACAGAAAAGGGGAGGGGAGGAAGTGGGATGTGGAGCAGAGAAAGGGGAAGGGAAGGACACAGGAGGAAAAGGGAAGGGTGGAGGGGGACACATACTCCAATCAGCATATACAATAATCACTATTAAAATGTTGCCCAGGACAAAAATTGCTGTTTTAACATTTTCTCAGTAAAGATGCTTTTAAAAAACATAAGCAAAATAATTTGATTAGCAACTTTAGACTAGGGCAGTTGGACCTGCCCAGAAATGCCGGGGTGTGTTGGGGGGGGTGGGTAGGGGGGATCAACCAATCGCAGGGATCCTGTCGGCCAGGTGAGCTTGTTGGGCCAGGAAGAAGCAGTGCCCACAAGCAGTGCAATAAAGGCACTCACCTCATGCATCCGACCCTTCCCGTCTACTTTCACCTGACATGAATGGGAAGCGATGGGAAACCCGAACAGGTAAGGTTGAATTTGTTTTATTATTCCAATACACAAAATATTAAGTACCTCAAGTATCTCAATGAAGTAGATTGACCTTTTATGTATTGGCCTGTCACTTTAAGTGGGGGCAGGACTTCTTGGTGTCTGCTCTCCACACTCAGACATACCTGCCTGGGTTAAACCCAGAAGCAGGCGTGTTGGAGCCGGGATGCAGTCCCGCTCTGAAAACAGAGTATTTTTAATCCCCACCTGCCCCCAACCCACTCGTTCTTGGGTGTTAAAATTTACCCTGATATTTTTGCCCAGAGCTATGATTCTGTGTGTTGTTGGTGTTTGAGCATGTGCAGTGTACTTCATGTCCCAGGATGCACCAGTGCTATTCAGTAGATGTTCTAGCAATTTTTGCTTAAAAGTTTTTCAAAATTATTTGAAATAACTCTTTATTCAAGTAAAATTTATATTGAGTGTTTCTTTAAACAGAGACACTGTGGGTATGAATATGCCATGAGAAAAATGGCAAACTGCAATTCACACACCTATTGTCGCTTTTGTTTTGTGTTCGATAAACTTCAGAAAGTGCATCGAGCTCAAAGAGCGAGTACTTTCCTTACTAGTTCATTTTTGAAAAAACACTGAATTTGGAAGCAGTCTCCAACTTTCTCACCTGTTATGTTGACAGTTAGAAACCATTAACTTTCTAAGTACTTACAGCTGTCAGACAGAGACACAGAGGGGATGATTTTCGGAGGCAATTGTGGGTGCGTTGGGGGCGGGGGCTCTGAAAATCGCAGAAATCCAGTTCGGGTTTGGAAGCCGGCTCCAACCCGCCGACTTCCAAGTTTCCCAGGGACCCACCTGTATGTGCGCGGGCGACCCGAAAATAGAAGTCCCACCGGCAATTGAAGCCGGCGGGATGACAGTTAAACAGCCAAATATACCTCACTGAGGTACTTAAGGCACTTTACCTGTGACAGAGCAAGTCATTAGAACGATTTTTTTAAAACTTAGCTGGGTGGCTTGCCCACCGCCTCTGAATTAAGCCTGGTGAAACCAGGAGTGAAGGGCCGGATCAGGGAACAAGAAACTAAATAAATTAAATAAAAAACCACAGAAGGAAGAGAAAACACTAAATGAACCCACCTTTGCACCCTGCTCTGATGTCCAATGTCTCCTGCTCCAATGTCCCCCTCTTCACCCCCCCAATGTCCCCCTCTTCACCTTCCCCAATGTCCCCCTCTTCACCCCCCCCAATGTCCCCTCTTCGTCCCCCTGATCTTCCCTTTTTCACCCCCCTGATCTTCTCCCGATGTCCCCCTCTCCTACCCCGATCTTCCAGACCAGCGCCGGATCTTCCATTTTCCCACCAGCACCCCCCACCCCCCCACCCCCCGACCGTCTTCCATTCCAGAACCAGATGACGTCTCGCTCTCTCTCTTTCTCCCCACCCCCCCCCGTTGCAGCTCCTAACGGCAGCCAGGCGCGAAACCCGGAGAGGATGTTAATCATCATCAATCAACATGTGATCGCGTTGGAAACGGTAAGTTTTGTTCATGCAGGTTTGCCATGCGCAACTTCACCCTTCCCCCCCCCGCTGCCAACCTACCACCATTATAAAATCGAGCCCAGAGTCTCCTCTTATTTTTTTTTCAAACGATTGTGGAAGGTTAAATCACACCAGTTGTGTTTTTCTGATAATAATTGGAATTTTTACATTTTCTTCTTGGGGCGTGTAGGAGTGGGGAGGGGGAAGAGAGAGATGGAGAGAGAAAGAAAAATAATTTTGCAATTAAAAGCATAAAACAAAAGGTAACATTTAAAACTATAACTTACCTAAAGAAAAACCAAGATGGCAGACAGAATCTCTGACAATTTTCAGAAATCTAGGATTCTGGAGCTTTTGAAGCTCCGTCTAATGGTAGAAATGTACCACTTCAGGCATAATTTGGGGCCTGTGATAACTAATAACTGTTCACTTAATAAATCAGAAATACTATTGAGGTGCCACCTAGAAGCATGACAGAAGTGGAGACACTCAAATAAAGAGTGTACAACTTACATACTAAAGTTAATATATTATATAGGTATCTTCCAATAGTATTGCAATAATTTGTGACAGATTTCATACTCCAACAATCTGATGCTCATGCACAGTGTTGGTTAGGTAATGCTTGTAGTTCATAACTAAGAACTCTACCAAAGAAATATACACACATTTTCATGGTTTCTGCATAACAGATTATAGGGCACAGTAATGCCTGTTATATACTACAGACGATAAAAGGAGCAGAATTTATTTTACCTGTTGTTGCTCCGTCTCTAGCAGTCAATTTCCCATTGATCCCATTTGCCTTTGTCACTGTGTAGGCTGTTTGACTTCCATCCTGTTGGTGTGCCTCTGCTGGGTGCTCTCTGAATGTGTAGCCGTTCTCAGTCCTGGATATACATTCACCTGAAGCACTCTGCTCTTTAAAATCTGCAGCAAACTGATGTGAAGAAGTCTCGAGGAGAGTGTTTGAGACCCGCTGCGGTGCATTCGCCTCAGACTTCCTGTCATCTGCCATTCTTCTTTGTTAAACTCTCAGCTGTAATTAGAATAAATGTACCTGTTATTAAGGCTGACTGCGAACCACACACTCCTTCTCACTTAATTTCACTTTCAGATAATTTACAGTAACTACTTTAACGACTAACATCAAACGATTAATAGGAGAAAGCCTTTTGTGACAATTTAGTCACCAGCATCACGTTACTTTTCCCTACACTGGAAACACATTGGTCTGAGATTTCACTGTCAAGAGTGTGCCATGATTTTATATATCATAGCTTGCAGAAGTTGTTTTTGCAGATTTTAGATATGGTATTGTCTACCCAAAATGATACTTTGCTAGGAGATAAATCATTCAATTCAAATGTCACTTTGTGTGGTTTTTATTTCAAGCAATAACTCATCTCATTTTCTGCTCCTCATCACTGGTACATTTCCTCTTGGTAAGCTAAAGTATTAGAACTGTGCACTTGCACATCCAGACCCACATCCATTGCAGTGCAGCATAAATCGAATATTCGTTGAACAAGTAAATGGCTGCTCAATGGATTTTTGCCCATTTCTCTCGTCATTTCCTATATTAGCATGCATAGAACCATAGAAAAGATACAGCACAGAAGGGGGCCATTCAGCCCATTGTGTCTGCGCCGGCTTGAAGAACAACCAGGTTCCCACTCTAATCCCACCTTCCAGCACCCGGTCCGTAGCCCTGCAGCTTACAGCACTTTAGGTGCAGGACCAGGTACTTGTTAGAAAAGAGTTGAGGGTCCCTGCCTCTACCACCAATTCGGGCAGCAAATTCCATACACCCACCACCCTCTGGGTAAAAAAGTTTTTCCTCATGTCCCCTCTAATCCTTCCGCCAACAGCTTAAATCTATGTCCTCTAGTTCCTGAACTCTCCGCTAGGGGAAACAAGTACTTCCTGACTACTCTATCTGGCCCCTCATAATTTTGTACACCTCAATCAAGTCACTCCTCAGCCTCCTCTGCTCCAAGGAAAACAACCCCGGCCTATCCAATCTCTCCTCGTAGCTGCAATTTTCAAGCCCTGGCAACATTCTTGTAAATCTTCTCTGCACTCTCTCCAGAGCTATTATGTCCTTCCTGTAATGTGGTGACCAGAACTGCGCACAATACTCTAGCTGTGGCCTTACCAGTGTTTTATACAGTTCCATCATTACATCCCTGCTTTTGTATTCTATACCTCGGCTAATAACAGAAAGCATTCCGTATGCCTTCTTCACAACCTTATCTACCTGTACTGCCACCTTCAGGGACCTGTGCACATGCACTCCAAGGTCTCTCACTTCCTCTACCACTCTCAATATATTCCCATTTACTGCGTATTCCCTTTTACTGTTTGCCCTCCCTAAGTGCAGTCCAATATTTACCTTATCTAATATTTCATACCTCTCCTCTTTAACTACTACGTCCGGATCATCCCTTTCCTTTGTGAATACGGAGACAAAATATTCATTTAAAACCCTACCCACATCCTCTGCTTCGACACACAAGTTACCCTTATCATCCCTGATAGGTCCCACCTTTTCCTTAGCTATCCTCTTGTTCTTAATGTACTGATAAAACATCTTTGGGTTTTCTTTAATCTTACTAGCTAATAATCGCAGTACGAGTAAAAGAGACAACAAGGTTATAACAGAAATCTCTTTAGAGAATATATTAGCTCAGAGTCAGAGTATTTTCAGTAACAATGAAATAAAAACAGAAAATATGGGGAATAATCAGGTCAGTCTGCATCTGTTTTTATTTCAGATTTCCAGCATCCACAATATTTTGCTTTTATTTTTAGCAACATACTGATGCAGTCACTATACCTAATGTTTGTAGTAAATTGCTGCACAACATGGAGATCATTCGATTGGAAACTGTACAATTCCCAACTACATTGGTGGCATTCCCACTGTGATACCAGCAAGAAATCCTACCCTTTGAAATATACTTTTTTTCTGACATTTTGTTTTTCAAGAAATGGTTTCAGAAGACTCCATGTAAATTCCAATTATTATTTTTCCCAACAAAATTTACAAGATTATTTCTCCTTTATTTCAGATAATCTAAGGCTGAATTCCTTCATGGAATCGTGTCTTGGTAAAAGCAGGAAGCTGCTTCTTGCTATGCATTTTTTTCCCATAATTGGTTTTGGAGGAGAAATAAGCCCAGTTTTGTTTTTTTTCCCCTCTAGTGTGGTGTGCACATAAAAGTGAGAGCAAAAACTCATCATCACCTTTTCACTCCTCTATAAGAGGCTGGAGAGAAGCCACAGGAGATGGTGCTGAACAGACAGATTTTGCCCCAGGTGCCCCCGTTAGTTAAACGGGTTTATGTATGTTTAGGTTTTAACATTTTTTGCCCACAAAGTTGCTGGAAGTGCGAAGGTAACAGGGCATTTAGGACCTTGGTGAACATGGCATAAAAAGCGTATCGCCTTAACCAGAGATTTAAGGATTGAGAAACAAACAGAGGAAGGACTGAGAAGGAGGGTTAATTAGAGTGGGTGAATTCAATGTCAAATTAGGCACAGAAAGAGAAATAGAGAGGGAAAAATATTTGAATTGAGAGAAAAAGAGCCAGAAAGGAAAAGTAAGAAAAAAATTTAAATTTTAAATTTAACATTTTTAAAATCTCCGAAAACAATTCACAGCCTGAAGGAATGAGACTCCACACTTATAATTGTTCACTTTCTGGGCAAGAGATTGGCAGCCATCACTGGTATTAATTACTAGACTTAACATTCTGTGGTGAGTTATGGGGCCATTTAATGTGCAAATGCAGTAACTTCATGAAAATCACGGGGAGGTTAAGTGCAGGATGCCGTTTTCGCGAAGCTAACGGCGGAGCGGCGCAAATCGGCCAGCAACTTGTGGCGATTCCCAATTCATGGGGTATCTCTTCCTCACCGCAAGTTGCTGGCTGATTTGTGCATTAATAACAGCATGCGTTGTTCAGATGCTGTTATTTTTTCAGCAATGTCTGGGCCATGGTGTGTAAAATAATTTTTAAAACCATTGTGTATAACATATCACCATCTGCTGGTGGAAAACATCACTGCAGTAATAGTTTAATTCAATGCAAGAATGGAAAACGATAATGAAAAGTCAAAGATAAGGGTGTTGGACTGGAAAAAAGGCAATTTCAGCAAGAAAGGACCTGGCCCAAATTTACTGGGCAGAAAAGTTAGCAGACAGATTTGCAGTAGGAAATTTTCAAATATGGATAGAGTACAAATTAAATACATTCCTGTAAGGCAAAGAGAGGTGCATCAAAGAAGAGAATTCTGTGGATAAATAGAAAGATTAAAAGGCAGCATATGATAAAGTTAGGGCTAACAATACTAAACAAAATTATGAGGAATATAGTAAGTGTTGTAAAGAGGTGAAAGGGATATTAGAAGGACTAAAATTGAATATGAAAGATGACTAATAGATAACGTAAAAGGAAATAGTTAGTGCTTTTATAAGCATATAAAAAATAAAATAATAGTTAAAAATATGGTAGCACTACTCAGGGATGAAGGAATGGGTTAACATGTGAAGGACGATGGTATGGTGGAGATATTAAATAAATATTTTGGGTTTTTTTACAACTTATGGTGGAAGTGTATGGAAGTGAATGTAGGTGTACCAGAAGAGGATAGGAACAATTGTTAGAGAATATTATAGAAAGGGAATTGGTTCTTAAAAAATAAATTAGCAGGACTCAAGATGGATGAGTCACCAGGCCCTGATACCATGTGTGCTAGACCATTGAAATCAGTTAGAGAGGAGGTAAAGACTGGACACAATTTTTCAATTCTCCTTAAATACATAAATTGTGCCAGTGGACTGGAGAGTATCCAAGGTAACAACTTGGTTCAAGAAAGGAGAGAAGGAAAAACCGGGTAACTGTAGATCAGTTACTTTAACGTAAGTTGTGGGCATGCTATTAGAAGCCATAATTTGAGATAAAATTAGTGGGCATTTAGAAACGCATGGGTTAATCAAGGACTGCCATCATGAATTTGTTAAAGGCAAGTTTTGTTTGACAAATTTTTTTTTGAAGATGTGGCTGATTGAACAGGTAAAGTGAATGCAGTAGATGGAGTGTATATGAATTTTTAGAGGGCATTGAACAAAGTGTCCTACAAGAGGCTTGTTGGAAAAAATATCTAGGTGTGTGGTACAAGAGGAAATGTAGCAGTATGAATGGAAAGTTGGTTGATGGGCAGGAAACTAAGAGTTAGGGTAAACAAAAAGCAAAAATACCGCAGATGCTGGAAATCTGAAGCAAAAACAAAAATGCTGTAAGCACTCAGCAGGTCAGCATTTGCAGAGAGAACAGACAAATTAATACTTCAGGTGTAGTCCCTTCACCAGAACTGAAAAAAATTACAGCTTCCATACCTGTGTGCATGTGTGCTCTGTGTGTGAGAGATAGAGAGAAGGACAGTTTTTTCCTCCCTCTTTCCTTTTGTTCTATTCCTTTTTAAATGCTGTTCATCTGTAATTTTTTCAGTTCTGATGGAGGGTCTACACCTGAAATGTTAAAAGCCTAGGGCAAATGGGTGTTGCTTGAATTAGAGAAGGGTTGGAAGTAGAGCACTCATAGATTCAGTGCTGGGTCCACTTCTGTTCTCAGCATATATAGCTGATTTGGACTTGGGCGGTTGGTTAATCACACTAAAGAATTGTGAATGAGGTGCAGGTCCATTATAATAATTTGAAAAGGAAGAGATTTTATAACCCATTTATACTGGGCTTGCTGCTGAAGGTTCTGTTGCCATTACTAACAAACTCCCAATATAATACAGCAGTGCTGCTGCCATTGGAAGTGTGAGCATTTCAGCCCTGACACCGATGGCAGAGATTCTCTATGTTCCACGTATATGACCTATGGCATACAGAGACAGCCAAAAGAGCTGAAGGGCTCTGCCTCCATACAGACAGTGAAGTAATTTGACTTTTCTCAATCACTGGATGCACCAGTAATCACATACAACATTTCTACAGCTGTCTCAAAGTCCATTTGGCTCCTGTAGATCCCCACCCTGCAATATAAAAAGCAGAATTGGAAGCTGATATTAGACAGCCCGTCTTGAAGCAGTTCTCCAAAATAAATGTGCCATTAGTCATCATCAAATCCAGCGCACAAGATACGCTTTCATGAATGTCCTTGTGACTTTAGGGTATAACTTATACAAGAATACAAGTGATACATTCAGCGCAAATGTCACAAAATCATTTTCATTTGAAAACTTTGAAGATTGCACTTTTAAAACACTGTAAAAACTGCTGTGGGCCCGGGTTCCCATATTTGTCTTTTATGTTAGTGATCTGCAATAGTAGCCAAGTTTGTTTTTCCCCTACATTCCCCATAATCTAGCTCACTGTTAAATGCCATTTGGTTACAAAACCTCAATGTCTCAGCCAACAACCATGTTAAAATAATACACAAGAACCACAAAGTCAGAATATTTACTTTGTGTCAGGGCCTGGAAGCATTGGCCACAAATGTATTTAAAAACATTTAGTAAATATTTTCATTCCATACCAGCTAATGCGCACCATCATACAGGTAGGTCAGCTTTTGATGCTTAATTTAGGCATTAAAAGATACTTGGTCAGATTCAAACCAGCAATGCAGTGGTGCACCTCCAGTAATTTTGAATGCACGACACTGGTGATGGTGAAACCTGCTGTGCCGGTCTGCTGGTATAAGGGAGAGATAATGTGAAACAATTGACCTTGTAGGAAGAAGGGGAAAACATTAGTTGCTGTCCTTTTTTAAAATCAACTACCAGTTTTGTAAAGAAATGTCATAACGATCAATGATAATAAGTGTTTTCATTCACAAAAAAAAACAAATTTAAAGCATAAAGCTCTTTCAAATAAATAACTCACCCTGGCTATGCTGCTTCAACTATGACTAGCCAGGGATGAGAATGGGCTGAACACATCAACTAAGACATACATGTGTCCTTTGGGACAAGACCTGCCTCAGATGCTGGTTCAATGCTCATTTTAAACAGCTGCTACGCCCTGGGAGAAAAGAGGTGTTTCAGAAGACTTAGTGTATAATTTAAATAGCCCTTATTTCCAAATGCAAGAAGTGGCTGGCCAAATGAGTGCTTGTCAATCTAGGGAACAAAGAGCAATTACAACCTCGGACCAGCTGCATCCAGTGCAATTAATTGTTTGCACAGCTCCAGTGATGACAACTATACACCGTCCCTTCAATTCAATTTTATTTAGTAAAAGTGAAATGGCTTCAATACCCTTTCCCATATGTACTCACGTATAACTGAGAAATTCATGTTACTGTTAGGCGAGTTCAAAGTGGGGAGGCCATCTTATACACAAGAATAAAACCCAGATGAGGCAGGCCATTTGATTTTTAAATTTTTTTTTGTATTCGTTCATGGGATGTGGGCGTCGCTGGCAAGGCCAGCATTTATTGCCCATCCCTAACTCCCCTTGAGAAGGTGGTGGTGAGCCGCCTTCTTGAACCGCTGCAGTCCATGTGGTGAAGGTTCTCCCACAGTGCAGATAGGAAGGGAGTTACAGGATTTTGACCCAGCGACGATGAAGGAACGGCGATATATTTCCGAGTCAGGATGGTGTGTGACTTGGAGGGGAACGTGTAGGTGGTGTTGTTCCCATGTGCCTGCTGCTCTTGTCCTTCTAGGTGGTAGAGGTCGCGGGTTTGGGAGGTGCTGTCGAAGAAGCCTTGGCGAGTTGCTGCAGTGCATCCTGTAGATGGTACACACTGCAGCCACTGTGCGCCAGTGGTGAAGGGAGTGAATGTTTAGGATGGTGGATGGGGTGCCAATCAAGCAGGCTGCTTTGTCCTGGATGGTGTCGAGCTTCTTGAGTGTTGTTGGGGCTGCACTCATCCAGGCAAGTGGAAAGTATTCCATCACACTCCTGACTTGTGCCTTGTAGGTGGTGTAAAGGCTTTGGGGAGTCAGGAGGTGAGTCACTCGCCACAGAATACCCAGCCTCTGACCTGCTCTTGTAGCCACCGTATTTATATGGCTGGTCCAGTTAAGTTTCTGGTCAATGGTGACCCCCAGGATGTTGACGGTGGGGGATTCGGCGATAGTAATGCCGTTGAATGTCAAGGGGAGGTGGTTATACTCTCTCTCGTTGGAGATGGTCATTGCCTGGCACGAATGTTACTTGCCACTTATCAGCCCAAGCCTGGATGTTGACCAGGGCACGGACTACTTCATTATCTGAGGGGTTGTGAATGGAACTGAACACAGTGCAGTCATCAGTGAACATCCCCATTTCTGACCTTATGATGGAGGGAAGGTCATTGATGAAGCAGCTGAAGATGGTTGGGCCAAGGACACTGCCCTGAGGAACTCCTGCAGCAATGTCCTGGGGCTGAGATGACTGGTCTCCAACAACCACTACCATCTTCCTTTGTGCTAGGTATGACTCCAGCCACTGGAGAGTTTTCCCCCTGATTCCCATTGACTTCAATTTTATTAGGGATCCTTGGTGCCACTCTCGGTCAAATGCTGCCTTGATGTCAAGGGCAGTCACTCTCACCTCACCTCTGGAATTCAGCTCTTTTGTCCATGTTTGGATCAAGGCTGTAACGAGGTCTGGGGCCGAGTGGTCCTGGCGGAACCCAAACTGAGCATCGGTGAGCAGTTTATTGGTGAGTAAGTGCCGCTTGATAGCACTGTCGACGACACCTTCCATCACTTTGCTGATGATTGAGAATAGGCTGATGGGGCGGTAATTGGCCGGATTGGATTTGCCCTGCTTTTTGTGGACAGGACATACCTGGGCAATTTTCCACATTGTCGGGTAGATGCCAGTGTTGTAGGTGTACTGGAACAGTTTTGCTAAAGGCACGGCTAGTTCTGGAGCACAAGACTTCAGCACTACAGCCGGGATGTTGTCGGGGCCCATAGCCTTTGCTGTATCCAGTGCACTCAGCCTTTTCTTGATATCACGTGGAGTGAATCGAATTCACTTTATGCCCTAAACCACCTATGCTTGTGTTTTCCACTTTACACTTGATCCACCTTAATTAATCCATACAGAAAGACCCTACTCATTCCCCATTAAATTGAGTTGAGTTTTGTTGTACTGAGTTTTCACCCCACCACTCTACCCAAAAGTCTATTCCATGTATTGAATGTGTGAAGAAGAATGTCCTTGACATCAGTCCTAAATTTACTAGTTTGAACCAGTGTCCCTTTGTTCTGCAGTCACAATTTAGTTTGAATTAATATTCCAGATTTACCTTTTCCATCCTGTTTAATATCTTATATACCACTATAAAATCATCTTTCAGTTTCCTCCTTTGAAGGCTGAAAAGTCTAAGTTTTTCCAAAGTATTTCCTCACAACGAAGACCTCTGACACTAGAGACCAACCTCACAGCTCTTCTCTGAATTGCCTCTAACATTTGAATATCTATCTCCTTTGTGTCGCAATGACCAGAAGTGGGCACGGTACTCAATGTGTGACCTGGCTAGTATGCTATATGGTTTGATCACAACTTCCTCTGATTTGTACTCCACTGTTTTGGCTATATAGCTAATATTCTATTTGCTTTGTTGATTGCTGCTCTGCAGTAGTTGGGCAAGTTGAGTGTCAAGTCTACTAGGATTCCTATATCTCTTTCGATTTGATCCTTAGTTATTCCAACACCGTTCACAGGAAATTGCGCCCAAAATGTGTGTGAAATTGTGCTGGTTAGGCTACGCTTCAAGTTCCCGCTAAAATTAATTTGCATCATTACAAACATCAAATATTCCATGAACCAGTGCAATTGGGCAATGTAATAGAATGTAATCGTATCTTTTTTGTTCTTTCCATTATAAAGTATTCCTTGGTATATTTAAGAGTGGTAACCTGGTGCAGTTTCATTAATACAGCTGAAAATGAGTTTATCACCAAAAATAAGCATTTTTAATAAGGGTGTACAGTCCTGTGCCTGTGCGTAACCTGATTTAAAATCACTGAAAATGACTTTAAAAAACTATACTAAACCATTTAATAGCTTCATTGGTGTACACTACTCAGTTTCTTGGTAAATTAAATATTTCTTGATATGAAAAAACTTTTAAAACATGCCCACTAGTGCCTGTGCGTCTAAGAAAATGAGCGCAATTTGAAGAGCTTCCCGAACCAGTGCAATCTCGACCTGGGGGCATGGGCAGTTTTATGGGCAGGGCCTGATTCGGGCAAATTGAATCTAGAACCAGCATAAAATATCGTGGTTTAGGGCATGACTCACCTACGTTTGAAATTCCTTAATCTTTTGCATTGTTTCGGCCGATTCTGCCCGGATTGCACTGGAATCTGGGCGGAAACTTACTCCCAACATCTCTAACAAGTACCTAGTGCTTCCTATCCGTCAGTCAATTTCTGGATCCATTCCCAAGGTTCACCCTGATTGCCTGCCGCTCTGAGATAAACTAATAGGCTTACGTGTGGAATTCAAAATAATTACTGAAGTCCAGGTACACCACATTATAGGGATTTCCACAAACCACTTGGGATGTCACCCTCAAAAAAGTCAAAGAGGTTCATCAGGCAGGATTTCCTTCTTCTGAATCCATGTTGATTGTTTATTATGTCATTGCACAGACTATCCCCATGTTTATACCTAATGACCAATTACATTACTTTGCATGGTAATGAAGTTGTTTCCTGCACCTGTTTTTTGATCCTCCATGAAAATAAGCAACACATTAGTCTGTTTCCACTCTGCATAGAATCCCTTTTATTGATCAATGGCTCACAAATATCCTCCAATATTTCTTAGTATTCTGGGATTAAAAACCAACTATCCCTGGGGATTTTTTTGAGCTCTTTTAGACCGTCTATGACTTCCATCTCATTTATATCCATTATTAAATCTATTTGAACTATCGCAACTTAGGGAGCATGTTGCTCATGTCTTCCTTTGTGAATACTTGGAGGAAGTAATTGTTCAGAATAATGGCCCAGAATTTGCTGGAGCGGGCCATCTCGTGGCATGCCCTGTTTGTTGGATTTTATTCCTCACCCTACAGCTCGAAAATTTTTTGCACTGCAAATTGCTGGAAGTGTGAGCTGCTAACGAGATCAACAGAGCATCTGGGACCTTGGTGAATGATGGGACAAACATTCTATCTCCTTAACTAATGGGATTTAAGGATCGAGAAAGAAACAGAGGAACGATGGAGAAGGAAATAGGGTGAAACGGAGTCATATTAGATACAGAAAGAGCAATAAAGAGTGGGAAAGAAAGATCAAATTAAAGGAGAGAGAAAAAAAGAGACAAAGGAAAAGTAAGGAAAAAAATGTAAAAATTTTAAATTTTAAAAAACTCTAGGAACAATTTACTACCTGCAGGAATTAGACTCCACGGATTCAATTGTTTCCTTTCTTGGCCAGAGAGGTTGAGTTGCTTTGCAGGAACATAAATCTCATTATTAAAAGGGTCCTTGCATCATTAAATACCAACCCTAACTTTCTGCAGAGTTTAATTCATTTTAACAGTGCAAATGCAACAATTTCTTGACATTCATGGGGAGTCGATGGCAAGATCCCGTTTTCGCGAGGCTAACGGCAGGGCAGCGCAAATTGCCCAGCAATTTGTGGCGATTCACAACTCTCAGCGTATCTTTTCCTTACCACTAATAACGGGGCGGGCGCATTAAACTCGCCGTTATTTTCCCTGCAAATTCTGGGCCATTAACTATCTTGTGATCTTTCTCTATTTCAGCCCTGTGTGCATCCCTGTCCTATTACTGTTGAAATATCCTTTTTGAAAAAACATTCTTACTGTTTTGTATCTGCAGCTGTGTTTTTTCATGTGTCTCTTTGCACCTCTAACTACCCTTTTACCTTTTAACATATCTCTGCAAGTTCCTACGTTCATCCCAGTGAGCCCTTTCATAATTCGTAGAGACTGATAGAAACATAAGAGCAGTAGGCCATTTAGCCCCTCAATCCTGTTCCACCAGTCAGTGAGATCATGGCTGATCTGTGACCTAACTCCATATACCCACCTTAGCCCCCATATCCCTTAATACCTTTGGTTAACAAAAATCTATCAATCTCAGATTAATTGATAAGATCTTCCTTATTTCACTTCTGATTTTCTTGTTCCTCCATTTAGAGTCACATTTGTTTAATCTATGTTTGCTGATTCTGGGCATATATAGAAGTAGGCCATTCAGCCCATCGAGCCTGTTCCACCAATCAGATCATGGCTGATCTGTATCTTAACTTCATTTACCCACCTTGGTTCTGTAACCTTTAATACCCTTGCCTAACAAAAATTTATCAATCTCAGTTTTGAAATTTTCAACTGACCCCTAACTTCAACAGTTTTTTGGGGGAGAGTTTTCCAGATTTCCACTACCCTTTGTGTGAAGAAGTGCTTCCTGACATCATCCCTGAAAAGCCTAGCTCTAATTTTAAGGTTATGCCCCCTTGTTCTGGAGTCTCCCACCAAAGAAAATAGTTTCTCTCTATTTAGCCTATCAAATCCTTTAATCATCTTAAACAACTCAATTAGATCACCCCTTAATCTTCTATATTCAAGGGAATACAAGCCTAGTCTATGCAACCTGTCCTCATAATTTAACCTTTTTAGCCCCGGTATCAAACTGGTGAATCTGCACGGTCCGCCCTCTAAGGCCAATATATCCTTCCTGAGGTGCAGTGCCCAGAACTGAATGCAGTACTCCAGATGGGGTCACACCAGAGCTCTGTACAGCTGTAACATAACTTCCAGTCCTTTGTATTCCAGCCCTCTTGAAATAAAAGCCAACATTCCATTAGCCTTTTAAATTATTTTTTGTACCTGTCTACTAGGTTTACAGGTGTTCTATTTGTCCTGTGCTTAAGTATTGTTAAACAAACCCCAATTCATTTGCTTACGCTGTTGCCTCATTTCTTTGAAGTAAGCCCTTTTAAAATTATATATTTTAGCTGTACCTTGGCTCCCGCTCACAGTCAGGGATCAGAAGTACAATCCACCAGCTGTAACCTTTACCCTGAATTTCTAGCTTAAAATGATGCAATGAAATTAACACACAAAAGGACTAATAAAATCTCTTCAAGCAGTTCAGGTGGCTTTAGGATTACATATGTACAAGATACTTTCTGAAGCTGATTTTGGAGACTTGTTGCAAAGAGACTTGTACCTTCATAACATGCATTATAAAATCGAAGTGGTGCAGGGGTTTTGTTTTTGAAATTCTACCCATGGGAAATAAATATTTAGTCCTGACTTATTTGTATTGTACAACTGAATAAAGTATTTTCACAGTATACACTCAGTATTAAGTTATAAACAAGCCAAGGTGAATTCCTTATGATGCTTTGATTGGTTGCCAAACTTCTGGCAAATTCCAGGGCTGAATTCAAATTCATGAATAAGCACAGTACTGTTGCAATGTTGACCTCATCTTACAATTTGAGCTCTCTCCACGTACCTTTTATTTCTGCTCAACACAAAATTCAGCTGCCATAGGCAGTCACATGCTCCCTACGATCTGAAATACAAGCTTTGTAAGGTACCTCGGGTACTGAGGCATAGGGCAAACAATGAACCCTTTTACCATTGAAGTATGTACTAGAAATAATACTGCCATACAGTCCCGATCTTTCTGACTGATCAAAAAGAAACTGACAGACTGTTAGAGCGAACTAAAACTACTAATTTAGGTTTGGGAGATTAAACAGAAGCAAAAAAAAATTGTAGTTTTAGATAGATTACAGAACTTCATTAACTTTACTCGATTTCTAAGAACAATGAAAGTTTCAAATACAGTCATTTGGACTATGCATCTGCGATGGATAATTTTCATAAGAGTGAACCTGCGTGGAGTACCATACTAGCTCAGGTCCATTGTGAAAAACACTGAAGAACGCAGGCAACCAGTCTGCTCATATATTTCTCTTCCGTTTGCTGTCCAAGTAAGCACAAAGGATGATTAAAAAAGATACCAATTAATTAAAACTGTCAAACAAGAGACTTCAAAGGCACAAGGGCAGCTTTTCAGAAACTGAACACAGATAATTCACAGATCCTCAAGGCAAAGCAAAACTATGATAATCTGGATCTCAGGACCACCTGCTGGGATAGCCATTAGTAGCCAATAATAATTGCAAATGAATTCTTAATTATTTCTATTACCTGGCTGGGCTGTGTGTCTTCTAATATTTGTTAAGCAATCAACATAAACAGAGATGAGTCATCACTTTTTAAGTAGGTATCTCATGTTAGATAGGGTTGTGCCAATGTGACATCAGCCATCTCAATTTCTCTACTCCACTCACACAACCTAATCTACCTCCCTCTGAACTTGCAGCACTCCCTTCTCTCAGATCCCACCCTGACATTGTCATTAACAAGGACAGCGCTGTTGTTGTGTGGCGAACAGATCTGTACTTTGCGGAGGCTGAATGCCAACTCTCCCACACCTACTCCTACCTCCCCCTGGACCATGGCCGCACCACTGAACATTAAGCCATAGTTTCCTAGATTGTCACTGACCTCATCTCCTCTGGAGATCTTCCTCCCACTGCCTCCAACTTCATAATCCCCCAACCCCACACAGCCCACTTCTACCTCCTTCCCAAGATCAACACAGGTCTGCCCCAGGAGACCTATCATTTCAGCCTGTTCTTGCCCCACTGAACTTATTTCCTCTTACCTTGACTCTACTTTTTCTCTCCCTGTCCAGTCTCCTCCGACCTACATCCGCGACTCTTCCGACGCCCTCCGCCACTTTAACAGTTTCCTGTTCCCCGGCCATAACCATCTCCTTTTCACCATGGACGTCCTCCTTCAACAGAAGCCCAACCAGTCCCCATCCACCACCACCCTCTTCCGCCTGGCGGAACTTGTTCTTACGTTGAACAACTTCCCTTTTGACTCCACTCACTTCCTCCAAATAAAAGGCTTCGCTATGGGAACACAAATGGCTCCCAGCTATGCCTGCCTTTTTTGTGGAATGTGTGGAACATTCCTTGTTCCAGTTCTACTCAGGTCCCCTCCCTCACCTCTTTTTCCGGTACATTGATGACTGTATCGGAGCCACTTCCTGCTCTCGCCCCGAACTGGAAATTTTTTGTTTGATCAACTTTGCTTCCAATTTCCACCCTTCCCTCATCTTCACATGGTCCATCTCCAACTCTTCCCTTCCCTTCCTCGACTTCTCTATCTCAATTTCTGGGGATAGACTGTCAACCAATATCTATTATAAGCCCACCAGCTCCCACAGCTACATTGATTACACCTCCTCCCACCCCGCTTCTGTAAGGACTCTAATCCCTTCACCCAGTTCTGTTCTGACGACACCACCTTCCACACCAGTGCTTCTGACATGTCTTCCTTTTCCCTCAACCGAGGATTTCCCCTCACTGTAGTTGACAGGGCCCTCGACCGTGTCCATCCTATTTCCTGTACTTCTGCCCTCACCCTTTTCCCCCTCCCTCCCAAAACCACGATAGGGTCCCGCTTGTCCTCACCTTCCACCCCACCAACCTCCACATTCAACGTATCATCCTCCACCATTTCTGCCACCTCCAACGCGATCCCACCACCAAACACTTCTTCTCCTCTCCTCCCCTCCCCTTTTAGCATTCCGAACGGACCACTCCCTCCGTAACACCCTGGTCCACTCTTCCATCACCCCCAACACCCGCTCTCCTCCCCATGGCACCTTCCCATGCGAGCGCAGGAGATGCAACACCTGCCCTTTCACCTCCTCCCTTCCCACTGTCCAGGGCTCCAAACACACCTTCCAGATGAAACAGTGGTTTACTTGCACTTCTTTCAATTTAGTACACTGTATTCGCTGCTCACAATGCAGTCCTCTTCTACACTGGGGAGACCAAACGTAGATTGGGTGATCGCTTTGCTGAATAGCTCTGCTTAGTCCACAAGCGTGACCCTGACCTTCTGGTTGCTTGCCAGTTTAATTTCCCATCCCACTCCCACTCTGACCTCGGCCTCTTACACTGTTCCAATGAAACTCAATGGAAGCTCAAGGAACAACACCTCATCTTTTGTTTAGACACTTTACAATCTTCCGGACTCAACATTGATTTCAAAAACCCCAGACCATAACCACTGCTCCCACTATTTTTTTGTGGGACAGCAGCTGCTGGTTGTGGTTCTGCCGTTGCTATTTACAGCCCCTCCAGACTCATCTTTTGATTCTTTACTTGTCCCATTACCACCCTCCTTGCCTTGCACCATCATCCCTTTTGTCATTTAATCACTCTTGCCCTCCACCCTATCACAGACCTTCCCTTTTATTCTTTCTTCCCCTACCCCCCCCACCTTTACCTGACTCTATACTTGCTTAAAAGCTGTTAACTCCAACATCTTCCCGATCTGACGAAAGGTCTTCAACCTGAAACGTTAAGTCTGTTTCTTTCTCCACAGATGTTGCCTCACTTGCTAAGCTTCTCCAGCATTTTCTGTTTTTATTTCAGATTTCCAGCATCCGCAGTATTTTGCTTTTGATTTCGGGTTGAGTATTCTTCACCTTCCCCCCCCCCCCACCCCGCCAATCCAGAAAAACAAAGCCATAAGATCTCTTCCAGGGTGCAGTCACAGAAACCATTTTAAAGTTGTTACAATACTGGCATAGCTGCAAATTCCTATAATATGTAATACAGAAACTCTTATGATGTGAAACAGGATGCATAGTCTGGGTTAGTCACAAGTGGGTCTTGGATTTTCTTCTTAGAGTTTATTTTTGTTTTAAATTGGGGAGAGCATCTATCACATTTTTGGAATTTACTCCAGATGTTTTTCTTGGGTTCAGCAGCTCAGCTCAGACCATCCCCACAGGCAAATCCTAGCGCCCTACAAACCAGCATGTGCTTTTACCTGTATAATATCCAGGTAATTTGTAGTCAGCCCAGGGGTTCAACTGAAAACCCATGTCACTGTATTTTGGTTTATTGGTTATAACCATTACACTAGATTTATTAAACGGAAAATGGATAAGTGAACAGTAGCAATGACACTAGAATTACAGTAGTTACAGGCTTAACTACCCTTGCTCAAAAGATTGAAAATCACAGTCATGTTAGCTGTGCTAAATTGAGAGAGCTGGACCTGGCTATAGGTCCCTGACTTAACCTTATATGGCAACCTCTCTGGCTCATCTATAGCTATATAATGGCTTCAGATGGACTAATCAGTTGTGAAATACATCTTCATTTTCAAAATTTTGATAGGATAAAGGAAATTTAAATTTGTACCTCAAGCCAATCAAAACATATATTCAAACAAAGCCCACACGGATGCTTGTATTTGAATTGAATGATTCAGCCCCCATCAAGGGTTCCCACATCCTGGGCCCACCTAACTGAGTGTACTTAAGTGCAGCCTACCTGGGGGCTTAAGTTTGGGATCATGACCTGAACCCCTGAGGAAAAGGGCCATTTAAAAAAATTAAATAAAGCAGCAGCCCCCTTACCAAGGGAGCCTCTCTGTTAGTTTCTAAGGGGAACTCAATACCTGCCTGCCCCCTTTCCCTGCAAGGCAATCTGTAGCTGAATTTCCCAGCCGCTTTGACAGGCTGGTTCCCTAGATGTATGCCTAGTGATGGTGGCGCTGGCCAGTGGCAGCCAAATTAGGGGACAGAGATATTTCCCATTGTAGATCTTTAGGGTCATTGTATCCTTATTAAGCTAATTTTAATAATGGCACAGATCAAACTACACTGCTTGCTTACCATTGGACTCTCACAATGACATTGTTGAACACATTTATTCCCTTTACTCCCATTACTGTATGAAAATGGTAAAAATGTGAAATTAATTCAGAAACTGATTAAATTATAACAAGCAGCTCAATACGACAAACCAGTCTGTGCAGACGGTTGATAGAGCAATGATTCCTTCTGCAATTACTCTTATTCCTAATTTATAGAGCAATATTATTGATGTGACATTTACAAGTATAGAAAACAATGTGTCACCTTCAATCCAAAATGGATTTTCTTCTATTGCGATGCTAGGGGGAATAAAAGGGCACATATTTTGGGTTTTTCTAGCCTGGGCCAACATTCCTCCATCAACCATCTCCACTAAATCAGATTAACTGCTCATACATCTCGTGTATGAGCATTTAATCTGTTAGTGGGACATTGCTGTGCACAAATTAGCTGCCGTCTTTCTCTATAAAACAATAATGACTAAACTTCAAAAGTAATTAATTGTTTGTGAAGCACTTTGGGATATTCTGAGAACAAAAAATGTGCTTTAAAGATGCAAACTCTTTCTTTAGAAAGTAGGTTCTTCTGACTCCCTTTTCATAGAAAGTATCCTCTTTCCGAATTCTTGACTCTTTCTATTGCCGCATTTTATTCTTGTGTAACTATGAAATAGCTGCTTGATTTGTCACAATTTTCTAAACAGTGTCAAGCCTGTAAACATAACATAAGAGGTGAATAACATGCGCCTGGATAAACTGTCTATTTTGTGCAGTGTAGCTTCTGTCTCATTTACTTCAACAGGCTCTGACTTAAAGCAAAAGAATCTGAACTTGGATCATTCCACAGGGATACTTGTTGCTATTTACATTCTCTCTCACTTTCTCTATAACTCTTATGATCACATTTCCATACACTTTCTTTGCATGTGATTTCAAATGAGCCCTTTCGCATTGCCAGAAACAAACTCTCATCTTACACTGACTGCTACCCGAGGTGCATGTGTACTAACTGAAATCAGTACCATTACTGGCATCCCCTCATCAGCCATTCCTACTATTCTGGATTCATACGGAATGAATATGGTAATTTTTATTCAAATAGTTGGCTGTGAACAGTCAAGATAAAAACCAAGATTTTATTTTGCATTATTTACACAAAACATCATTTATTTTTCACGTCAGCTCTTTATTAAGATTTTTTCAATAATATTTGAGATTCAAATATCTATTAGTTTGTTTTCAGGCATCCAACCTTTGCAGGAAATATTGTCTATTTCTCCAGAGCTCACAGAGAGAGAGGTGCACGGGAGCAAATGAGCAAAAATCAAGTTAAATCTATTTTATGGAGTTAATGTTGACCAGTTGACCTGGAAGTATTGCCCTTAACCTTGTAGCAAATAAATCTAATTTGGTTAGATTATAACAATGCTGGGTTTAAAATGGTTGGCATTGCTAATAGAAACTGTATTTGTCATCCATTAACTCTGTCCTAATCATGACCGTCTGTATAATTCAAGATGTGGAGATGCCGGTGATGGACTGGGGTTGACAAATGTAAACAATCTTACAACACCAAATTATAGTCCAACAATTTTATTTGAAAATCACAAGCTTTCGGAGGCTTCCTCCTTCGTCACATTCACCTGACGAAGGAGGAAGCCTCCGAAAGCTTGTGATTTTCAAATAAAACTGTTGGACTATAACCTGGTGTTGTAAGATTACTTACATTTGTATAATTCAAGTACAGTTAAGACTTGAAAAGGAACATTAATGGGTAGCACTAAGAACCTATTCCTAAAAGATCCATTGCTAGTTACTGGAGGGCTTAGAATGTCTCCAGGTTTCTCCGATCTCCTGCCGTAACTTCAGCAGTGACCCTGGAGAAACATTTATGCCTTTCCTGAAGGGTTCCAGCTGAAGTTATGGTGGGAGATTGGGAGAGCCTCTGCAGATATTACTACCATGGAACTTGTACACCATCCAAGTGACAACATATTTTGTGAGTCTGCAAGCACAATTTGTACTGGAACACAAAAAATATATTTTTGTAATTTGATACAGAATCAAGCAGCAGGAATTGAGTATTTAAATCATTGTGGAATGTGGTTTGCAAAGAATCAACACACCATGCATTGACTATTAACGAATCCCAAGAAGGAATGAGGTAAGTCCCCTCAGGTAGTTACTATACTTATTTCTTAACAAGAAACTAAACCAGACACAATGGACTCTGTCCTATTTGGGGATAAGTCCTTTGTAAGCTTCACATATATTTTCTTTAATAGATGAATGATCGAAAAAAAAATGCCATCAGGCCACTATACTTTGCAGGCTATTACGAAAAGTTGATGTGAACATTTGTGATTAATTAAAATCCCAAGAGATCCTGCCAAGTCTGATGTGGCTAAGATTAAAACAGCCATTTGCAAAGTACTAAAAATAATGCATCAGCACATGTGGTACAAACACTACTCAATTTTTTTTTAACAAAAGTTAGTATCTCTGTAGGATAACACCATCTCTGTACATTACTGTATCCCATACAAGATGGGAAATGTATGTCCTTATTTGGTGGTCAAAGTAGGAGGCTGTCTTATGTGTGAGTACAGACCGATGCTGTAAGTGAAAATTTATTTGCATTGGGATCTGGGTGCAGTGTTATATTTGCCAGCTGTCCATGTAATATTGTGTCCAGCCACAGATGATCTTTTGTTCTGGTTTTTTGACTCGAGAGAGAGTTGTCTTAAATACGGGCCACCTTATGTGCCATAGAACCATTGACATTTACAGCACAGAAAGAGGCCATTCAGCTCATCGTGTCGGCCACCTAAAACTGCACACAGTACCTTAACTGTCGCCTCACCGTTGCCTGGTACAAATTTGTAACTTCTTTGCTTTTGTACACTATGCTTCTATTTATAAAACCCAAATTTCTATTTGCCTTTTTCAGGGCTTTATTTACTTGCAGTCGCACTTTAACCCCTAAGTCTCTCTGTTCATTCACATCCTTCAGCATTGTTTCAATGATGTATATGCCTATTCCTTGCTTTCCCTCCCACAAAATGCATCACCTCATACTTCACTGCACTGAATTCCTATAGGAATGGTTCCATTCCTATCTATCCACGCTTAGCCACAGACTCACCTGCAATGGCTTCTCTTCCTGCTCCCGCAGTTTCCTCTGGAGTCCCCCAAAGATCTATCTTTGGCCCCCTCCTATGTCTCATCTACATGCTGCCCCTCGGCGACATCATCCGAAAACACAAGATTAGGTTCCAGATGGCCTCGCCCTTCCCTATCTCTGTAACCTCCTCCAGCCCTACAACCCTCTGAGATCTCTGTGCACATTGAATTCTGGCCTCTTGCCCAGCCCTGATTTTCTTCCCCATTGGCAGCCGTGCCTTCAACTACCTAGGCCCTAAGCTCTGGAATTCCCTCCCTGAACACCTCTGCCTCTCTACCTCTCTCTCCTCCTTTTAGACATTCCTTTAAACCTACCTCTTCGACCAACCTTTTGGTCACCTGTCCTAATATCCCTTTATGTGGCTCAGCGTCAAATTTTGTTTGATAAATTGCTCCTGTGAAGCACCTTGGGATATTTCACTAAGTTAAAGGCTCTATATAAATACAAGTTGTTGTTGTTTTTGTTGAACTGCATCTGCCACCTGTCTGCCCATTCCAGTACCTGTCTACATCCTCCTGAAATCTTCTACAGTTCAGCTTGTTATTTGCTAAACCATCTACTTTTATGTAATCAGGTAATTTCAATATTGTGTTCTCTATGCCCTAGTCTAAATCGTCTATGTGCAAGACTGACCAAGTGTCAGTTTTTGTAAATTAAGATAACTCTGCAAGTTTATAAAGGGCATCCTCTTTATCAAAAAATGGCAAACTTTTGTTCACTCAAAGTAATATCACATCAAAACCTGTCCCTGCTCCACATATGCTTCATTGCATTGTTTGTCCATGTATTATATAATTATTACATGCAGCAATTTTCTCTCTCTGCATGGAAAAAGATAGTGTCCCTCTATTTCATCAGAACAATAAATAAAATATTGTCAGCAGTAATGATCAAGACTGGGAATACCTAGCAGTATGCATCAAGTATTTTTATAAACACATTTGCTGCTGAAAATGTTCATGAACGTTAGGTGAGGACAAGATTAGGCACAGCAGTAATGCTGGATAGAACCATAGAAATTTATAGCACAGAAGGAGGCCATTCAGCCCAACGTGTCTGTGCCAGCCGAAAAAGAGCCATCCAGCCTAATTCCACTTTCAGCTCTTGGTCTGTAGACTTGTAGGTTACGGCACTTCAAGTGCACATTCAAGTACTTTTTAAATGCGTTGAGGGTTTCTGCCTCTACCACCCTTTCAGGCAGTGAGTTCCAGACCCCCATTGCCCTCTGGGTGAAAGCATTTCTCAACTCCCCTCTAATCCTTCTACCAATTACTTTAAATCTATGCCCTCTGGTTATTGATCTCTCTGCTAAGGGAAATAGATAGAGTGGATAGGAAAGACCTATTTCCCTCACGATATTATACACCTCAATTAAATCTCCCCTCAGCCTCCTCTGTTCCAAAGAGAACAACCCCAGCCTATCCAACCTCTCCTCATAGCTAAAATTCTCCAGCCAAGCAACATCCTCATAAATCTCTTCTGTACCCTCTCTAGTGCAATCACACCTTTCTTGTAATGTGGTGACCAGAACTGTACACAGTACTCTAGCTGTGGCCTAACTGGTGTTTTATACAGTTCTAGCATAACCTTCCTGCTCTTATATTCTATGCCTCGGCTAATAAAGGAAAGTATCCCGTATCCACCTTATCTACCTATCCTGCTACCTTCAGGGGTCTGTGGACATGCACTTAAGGTTCCTCTGTTCCTCTACACTTCTCAGTATTGTTAGATGCTGTTATGTTATGTATATATGTTATAATGCTGTTATGTATAATGGATGTTAGAATAGCCTCCAAAGTTCACTGTGCCTATGAACAATAGACATTTTGGCAAGATGCTGTCCATTAAATCATACAAGATAAGAATCATCACCTTTTGCAGAGGAGTAAAAAAAAATTAATTCTTTTTTTCGCATCTATTTCTACAAACATTTTGAGGGTCTGTCACATTCCAATGCTGAAAATTTACATTAATCTGGCAGTCTGCAAACATCCCTCAATATACAGCGATTAAACTCTGATTGGCCTAAAGACATATTTAGACTACTTTTTTTTCCCCTTCAGAAAGTGGCTTAAATTGACAGGCTAGGTTAGCAGCTAAACATTACGATATACTCCAGACTCCAGATTACCCATGAGCAATGCTGATGGGGATCAGCTAGTATTGTAAAAAAAAATGATGTCCAAACCACTAGATGATATTTTCAAAGTTTAATTACAGTGCGCTATTTCAGCTTTGAAAGTAGAAGTGAGCCTAAATTATTTTTTAATAATAGACCTTATGCAACTATTTTGGTGGAAAAATTCCCAAGCTCTTCATTAATGATTGAAGCAATTTCAATGCATTATATCTGACTCACACTCTAGAAGGCTTTTACCTTACACCCACTTTACATTTTACAGTTTTAAAAGAATATTCATCAGATGTCCTGGTGCTTTGTTCTCTCACAAGGGTGATGAATTACCAGGGCAATGTTTAATTCAGTTCAGCTCACTGGTAAAAAAAAATTGCTAAGAATATTTGAAGAGCAAACAGAATTAACTTGCCTTTTCATAACATTTTTGAAGAGATTAGGTCAACTACCAGCATTATTTTTAATGGTGTGTTTTACTGTAAAAAGAAACCATCCTTGTAAGACCTCCTGAATATTTTTCTGTGCACAATTGTACCTAAAAGTTCAATTCAGTTATGTTGTAAATATAAGTAAAGACATTCAACACTAATTTCCACAGGGTTTTCTCCCAATCACTCACTGTAACTTCAGCGGAAACCCCAGAGAAATGGTGTAAACAGGCATTTCTCCAGGGTTTCCAACAATCTTCCATGTAAGTTATGGTGGTAAATTGGGAGAACCCCCACAGACATTGTACCCTATTAAAGTGAAGTTTACAATAAAGAGAATTTGGCACGTGAAAAAATTATTTGATGTTGATAAGATTTGTGCTCTTACTGTGGCAATTTGAATTATCTATACCATGCTTAATTGGGCAAAACATTTTTCTGTACAATGTCAAAATCTGCCAATTTAACCAATTATTAGAGGACAAACCAATTTAAATCCAAAGTCAGCTGGATCAGCCTTCACAACTAAATCATAGGCTGAATTTAAATCTACTTGGAATTGATTTAAAACAACACAGTATTCCTGCCAGTATGTCCTTGCTACCTCATGGCATGTCCTTGATTGCAATAGCTTCACAGGTTGCTTGCTCTGAGGAGCACGAGATACCATATATATCCAAACTGAGGAATTAACTTGGCTTTGGGGCTTCTGAAGATCAATGTATAAGGAGGGTCAAAGTAACCTGGGAGACCATTACAAAGGTCTGTTTTCAGTCAATCCCCATAGCTTTGTTAGTGAAAGTTACAGCTGCTTTGAATTTCTGTTCCTGCCACAGGATCCTTCCAAACTACTTCCACAAATTATACTGGCATGTTCAGAGCATATTGTCCAGTTATATTAACACAACAGTCAAGGCAGCTAAATGATCTACACTATTGCAGGACCTCTAAATCTGCAGAGTGTGCACAAATGCACACATCAAGAAATGGGCACCATGTGAAAGCTATCTGGCATACATCAACTGTAAAGGACTTCACTTCCTAAATATAAGTTGGCAAAATTCCCGGGATCAATTTTCAAGGAGGATAACCGTATACAAGGATGGCTCTTGGGTGACCATAATTACAGTCTGAAACCTTGTAATGGCATTGAACTAAATTCAGTTCATAGGCAAAACATGTATACAATGTAAAACAGAGGATGAAGAGTTTCAACAGCTTGCCCCAGAAGGCAATGCCCTGGCAGTGGCGAAGCAGTGACATAATGGAAAATTTCTTCATGCCAATAAATTGAACTTTTGACAAACTATTTTTCTTGTGCTGTTTTCTAAACTTACACTGTTCACAGTGATAGTAAATGTGGGGAATGTGATAAAAATAAAGCATTTTTGTGTCTTATATTTCTCAGATTCTTTCGTGCTGAATACAGCACACTCAAGGTTAAGATCAGTCACTGCTCACTGTTTCTGAAAGTTATGTGAATAAATATTAATGTTTGGCTAATTTTCATACTTCATAGAGACATGCATATTTCAGCAAGGCATTGTTCTGTGTGGTTTTGAATTATCATTAGACTTGGATGGGGGCCCATCTAACAGTAGCGGCTTGATTATGTTAATATTTTAAAACTACTTCATTCAAATCTACCCAAGATCATCTCCTGGGAATTGCCTAATAGAGGACAATTGTAAGTTTGCTGTATCCCTTGTCATAATACCATTTGAAGGAGTTATAGGGTAGGTAGTTGCATAGGCACTGCTTATATTCCTGCATCAAACAGGGCAATGCATATCTTTCACACAAGATCCAATATACCCATTGGCTTCTGTGGCTGTAACACGAGATAGAATCACCAAAAGACAAATCAATAGCACATGTCCAATCATCCTGCCGTAGACTTTCCACGGTTTGTGTATGCTCAAGGCAGCCAACGATCTGGCTGAGCCCAGTCCAATTTCTTTGCAATTTTCTCTAATAGCCAACTGTATTTTGAGATGTACCAGACATTCCCTTAGAATGGATGCCATGGGGCCAATAATGCAATCCAGGCTCAGTGCCACTGGTACTGCTGCTCCTTAGGCACTAGGAACATAGGAACAGGATTAGGCCATTGAGCCCCTCGAGCCTGTTCCGCCATTTAATTAGATCATGGCTGATCTGTATTTCAACTTCATTTATCCGCCTTTGATCCATATCCCTCGACAC
Organism: Heptranchias perlo; assembly: GCF_035084215.1. Taxonomy (NCBI): domain Eukaryota; kingdom Metazoa; phylum Chordata; class Chondrichthyes; order Hexanchiformes; family Hexanchidae; genus Heptranchias; species Heptranchias perlo. The sequence goes on along the minus strand of NC_090331.1, from coordinate 73,742,633 downwards.
CCTTACCTAATTAAAATCTGTCCATCTCAAGTCTTGAAAATTTCAATTGACCCAACATCTACAGTCTTTTCGGGGAGGGAATTCCACATTTCTGCTATTCTTTGTGTGGAAAAAGTGCTTCCTGATTTCACTCCTGAATGGCCTAGTTCTAATTTTAAGGTTTGCCCCCTTGCACCTGTACACAAATAAGCTGAGCTCGCATGAATGCATACAGGATCATCAGGAGTTTTTTTTTGGGGGGGGGGGGGGGGGGGAAGGAGGGAAGGGGAATGATGTCTGAGAAAAATTGGCCTTGAGGCTCAACAGTGCAGTTGAAGGTAGGCTAGATGGCCCTCGTATAATGTCAGGACCACTCAGGAATAAAAGCAAATAATCGTGTAGTACCCCTTTGTGACAGGCACTGAACGATAGGTTCATTTTGCAAGCACATGAGCCACACTATGAGAAGGCTGCCTCGTGCCCACTGCAAATGTGGCCTTGCCTTGTGCACAGTTAGTTTGCAGGCTTCTACTATTCCAAGAGTTTCCCTCAGAGTAGCCCTCAGGCTTCAATGCCCAATAACACATGACCCTCCACCCAAAGTGCTGCAACGCTTTGGATGCTGCATTATCAGCTCTCGTACATCTTCCTACAAAGGTCATAGGGGTTGTACAGCAGCCACAATGGTAACTTAAGTATTCACCATAGTGATCTGCATTGTACCCACTCTCAAATACAATAAGAATGAATCTTGAAAAGTATTCAATCTTTTATTCATGGACTTCTGCAAGTGTTCAACTTCCTAGTTGATGCACTAATATTCTTAGCTTGAAAGCTTTTCCACCAACTTCTTCCTGCCCCGGTGACTGCCATTTCCAATGCCTTTCACCTGCAAGTCATTCCAATTCACCTGTATAATGAAAGTACATGATGAAGATAAAATAACAGTTGTGTTGGGAGTGTAATTTGAGTTGTGCACTTAAGTTGTCGGTGGTGGTGGCAATTTCTGACTGGTGACTGTGCCAGAAAATCTAAATATATCTAAGGACAGAGGAAAACAAAATTAGGAGGGTGTTAATAGCGTTGAAATATTTTCGGGTCACCTGCCAGGATCTTTGAATGGTAGATATAGTTAGAATTTAACTTCCTGGTATTGCCACGTATGGATCCATTCTGCAGTTCGGATTAGGTGGTTCTTGATTGGTGTCAAATATTCCTGACCTCTGAGTTACGTTCTCTGCCATTTTGCTTTCTTTATTGTTGCACAACTCTCTGACCAGATGGCTCTTGAAAGAATTGTGTTAAGCTTTATAGGAGTCAGGAGTACAATTTGAAGCTTGTTGTGATGATTAACCAGGATTGTTGGGGCTATATGATTCAATGTCTTAATTTCCCATGAGCATAAATCATTTTCCTTCACTGGAAGTTCTAAGTGCAGAATTTGATTCTCAAGATCAGTGGAAACTCCAGGAGAATTGCCCTTCAGACTACAACCGAGAAACTTTTCTTTAAAATTCGTTCATGGGATGTGGGTGTCGCAGGCAAGGCCAGCATTTATTGCCCATCCCTAATTGCCCTTGAGAAGGTGGTGGTGAGCCGCCTTTTTGAACTGCTGCAGTCTGTGTGGTGAAGGTTCGCCAACAGTGCTGTTAGGTAGGGAGTTCCACAATTTTGACCCAGTGACGATGAAGGAATAGCAATATATTTCCAAGTCAGGGTGGTATGTGACTTGGAGGGGAACGTGCAGGGGTGTTGTTCCTATGTGCCTGCTGCCCTTGTCCTTCTAGGTGGTAGAGGTTACGGGTTTGGGAGGTGCTGTTGAAGGAGCCTTGGCGAGTTGCTGCAGTGCATCCTGCAGATGGTACGCACTGCAGCCACAGTGCGCCGGTGGTGAAGGGAATGAATGTTTAGGGTGGTGGATGGGGTGCAAATCAAGCAGGCTGCTTTGTCCTGGATGGTGTCGAGCTTCTTGAGTGTTGTTGGAGCTGCACTCATCCAGGCAAGTGGAGAGTATTCCATCACACTCCTGATTTGTGCCTTGTAGATGGTGGATAGGCTTTGGGGAGTTAGGAAGTGAGTCACTCGCCGCAGAATACCCAGCCTCTGACCTGCTCTTGTAGCCACAGTATTTATATGGCTGGTCCAGTTAAGTTTCTGGTCAATGGTGACCCCCAGGATGTTTATGGTGGGGGATTTGGCGATGGTAATGCCGTTGAATGTCAAGGGGAGGTGGTTAGACTCTCTCTTGTTGGAGATGGTCATTGCCTGGCACTTGTTTCTTGATATCACGTGGAGTGAATCGAATTGGCTGAAGACTGGCTTCTGTGATGGTAGTGATATCGGGAGGAGGCCGACATGGATCATCCACTCGGCACTTCTGGCTGAAGATGGTTGCAAACGCTTCAGCTTCGCCCCCTTTTTGGTATATTTTCCTCTGGATGCAAAGTTAAACAATAATATTTTCATTTAACGGTCATTAGTTTATAAATGAAAGTTTAGTGAAATAATTTTTCTTTAATTTTGTGCACATAGGAAAATACACCCTTTTGCTGGTATCTTGCTAGTTTCAGAGGGTGGAGATCAATTACAAAGAAATTAAGACAGCTTCTAATATGCTTTGGCGATTGGATGTTATTTGTTCTCAACCTCACTTTTTCCTAAAACAATCTTTGTACATATGGACAATCATCTGCCATCCCTCTCTCGCCATGTAGTTGCATAAAGATTCATTTTTTAAAATATTGAAAAATGGTCACAGTTCTTAATTCCCCACATTAAATGAGGGGGAAATATAGGGGCTGATTTTAAACCACAAGAACGGGTGGGTTGGGGGCGGGTGGGAGTTGAAAATAGTTGTTTTTATGGATCACAACCGCAAAGATTTTCGGACTTTGCATTCCCAATGCAAAGTCTGTACTTTTCCACGTTAAACCCGGAAATAAAACCCGGTTGCGGTCTCGACCCAAAAAATAACTATTTTCACCTCCCACCCAACCAAACCCACCCATTCTTGGAGTTTAAAATCATCCCATAGAGTCTTGTACAGAGAAATCTTGGATTTGCAATGTATATTTCAACAATTCCAATTTTTTTCCCATTATTTGAGTGGGTATTTTCAGTATAAAAACCCCTCAGATAATGAAGCAGTCCGTACCCACATGCAGCAAGATCTGGACAACATCCAGGCTTGGGCTGATAAGTGGCAAGTAACATATGCGCCAGACAAGTGCCAGGCAATGACCATCTCCAACAAGAGAGTGTCTAACCACCTCTCCTTGACATTCAACAGCATTACCATTGATGAATCCTCCACCATCAACATCCTGGGGGTCACCATTGACCAGAAACTTAACTGGACCTTCCACATAAATACTGTGGCTACAAGCGCAGGTCAGAGGCTGGGTATTCTGCGGCGAATGACTCATCCCCTGACTCCCCAAAGCCTTTCCACCATCTACAAGGCACAAGTCAGGAGTGTGATGGAATACTCTCCACTTGCCTGGATGATTGCAACTCCAACAACACTCAAGAAGCTCGACACCATCCAGGACAAAGCAGCCTGCTTGATTGGCGCCCCATCCACCACCCTAAACGTTCACTCCTTTCACCACCGGCGCACTGTGGCTGCAGTGTGTACCATCTACAGGATGCACTGCAGCAACTCACCAAGGCTCCTTCGACAGCATCTCCCAAACCTGCGACCTCTACCACCTAGAAGGACAAGAGCAGCAGGTACATGGGAACAACACCACCTGCACGTTCCCCTCCAAGTCACACACCATCCCGACTTGGAAATATATCGCCGTTCCTTCATCGTCGCTGGGTCAAAATCCTGGAACTCCCGACCTAACAGCACTGTGGGAGAACCTTCACCACACGGACTACAGCGGTTCAAGGCGGCGGCTCACCACCACCTTCTCAAGGGCAATTTGGGATGTGCAATAAATTCTGGCCACATCCCATGAACGAATTTTTAAAAATCTACAGTAGATAATTGGTTATAGCACAGTTCTCAACAAATGAAGTGTCATTTGCATTAACAATAACTGAATGTTATAGAAGCGACCTCTTACCTCATAAGGACCAAAGAATTTTAGGAAGTAAAGCAGTTATCATGTATCCAATGTTATTGTGACAGAAATAGTTTTTTTTTGTTGCATGGGAGGAGGTACCAGTTGTTCTAAATTGAAGGCGAAGACTATAAGATGGTCCAGAAATTAGAGACAATTTATTGTTCCCAATAAAGACAAGATCAAGAACATGGAGAGATGGTGAGCTATGTTTTTAACCTTGGTAATGAAATTCCACGCTTCAATCATGGTCTGGATTAAATGCAGAGATCGCAGATAGTGACAAACCGCGAGCTGCTGAATCAAAATTCCTGATACTGTGCCAATTTTACTGGTATCACTGAAGGCAATAAATTGCCAAATCATCTTCAACCTATCAATTCCCTGATTTTAGCTCATAACCATGTACAGTCAGAGTGAAGTTGTCAATTAGAAACAAAAATTTCACCTTTTAAAAAGTAAAATTTTCAAATCAGAATTTACAGCAATCATTCTTCAAGTGGCCTACACAATCCAATTATTTACCATCTCCTGTTCATTGTCATTTTCAACTGTATATAGGTTTCTGGGGTTTTAACTTCCTCCCTAACCACCTCGATTTCAAATGGTTCTGGTGTTCTATCTAATTTTAGTCTTTGCCCTTTAACCTCCTTGTCTGGGCTTGCTGTCCAGTTACCATACTATCCTTGTGATGATGTATTCTTGGCCCTGTCCCATCACTTTTATTGTCTTGTATGTTCTTACACATGGTCCCAACCTGCCCTCATCTAATTTTAATGGTATCCAGTAGCTACTTCTATAAAATACATTTCATTTGAAAAATCACAAGCAATGGAAATCTATCCTTTGCAACTTTGGTCAATGAGAATAGCACCACAAATCCGATAATAATAAGTTGTAAACATTAGCCAATCCATTCCTATCAGTTCAGTCTAGTAAATAGCTATTTCTAACCCCAAACAGAACACTAAGCTAAATTCACAAAGGTTGGGTTTCACTGCTAATTTTTTTGCTGCTGTTAGAACCCATATTGCCTTGTTGCAATTAAGTCGGCAACACAAACAGAATGGCTAACTATAATGCAGTCCTAATCAGCTGCACTGCTGATTTTAATATTGAAATTAGAGAAAAGCACAGAGGGCATGAGGCATCTGCAGCTATGTCCCAGTTGCACTCCACCTGTCTGCATTCTATTTGCCTCACTGTTGAACCACAAATTTTAAACTGTGAAGTTGAATCACCAATTATGAATAAATGAATTTACAAGCCAAATTTAAAAAGAAAATGAAGGAGGAAGAAAACCAAACTTAAACATTAAGAACTCCAAGGGAAGAAAGTGGAGTGTCTTAAAAATACCAAAAACTATTGCAACTCTAAGATACTAAGGTAAAATCCACAATTTGGAATTCCTTCAGCAACTCAAATTATTAGGCAAATACTTTGTACTTTTGTTTCACTAAGCTTGGCTAAGTCTGAATGTGGTCAATAGATATTTGCAGCAATCTGTAATGAAGCTTCATATTGCAAGTGAACCATGCAGTGGCATACAACCAAATGCACCAGTTTTCAGAATTGTGGAGATAAAATAAAATTTTGAACCCATTCATAGTCAATGGTCAGAAAGTTTACGGCACAATCTATAGAAGTATTGAGAACTGAGTGTTGGGTTGGGTGTTTTCAAATGGTGCTTACCTGTTTCAGAAGTGAGTTATCTTTATTTAAATCACATGAAGCACTGTTTTAAAAAGTTTGACTTCAGGTTACCATTGACCAACTGGGATTTCAGGAGCCACATAAGGCTCTTCTGTGGCTAAGGGCCACTTTCACATGCTTTGTTTAGCTGCCTTCCCACAGTTCTGATGTGTCGGGTATAGAAGAAAAAAAGATGCAATCACAACCAAACAGGCAGCCTTCCTTTCCTTCCAATGTGTCTAACAATATATTTTGAATGAACTGCAATCTACTAAGTATTTATTGTTAAACTCAGTTTTCACCTTCCTGAAAAATGGATCCTTTCCTTATAAGACAAATTAGTTTTTTAGAAAATAACTGTAATGCCTCTGAATGGCGAGAGGAGGGAATGTGCAAGACAGAGAGAGGGACTGTGGGAGGGTGAATGAGACACAGGTTATACGAGAGGGATATGAGGAGCAGGAGGATATAAGGGAGATACAGATATGGGAGGGGGATTGAGGCAGAGGATACGAGAAAAGGGATTGAGGTGGTGGATGGAGTTGTTGAGAGGGAATTTAGAAAGTGGAAATGAGTACAATCCAAATTTCAAGCAAATTGTTTGAAACGAGAGTCCCATATACACACATCTGAACATTTCTTGCATAATATACTTTGTTACAATTAACATATTAGCACATTACATTTAAAACTTGTGGCTTTTTGTTAGTATTCAATTTGTTTCTCCAGCACCAAAGCATACAAAAGGTGGCCACCCATGATTTATAGACTGACCGGGCTGCCTGCAAACCACATATAATCCATTTTGAAAATCTACATAGTTTTCACGATATAGAAGAGTATTTAGAATGTTAACTTGAGTCATAAATTGATTTTGCACATGTACGACCCAACGATTCATCCATATGCACACTGCTACAGGAAACGCCAGCACACGCACATCCGCTGTAGTTTCCTGAAGCACGCTTTGCGAAAACAGCATCCAGCAAGAAAGGAAAAGTTGAAGTTACTGTGGGACCATTCACATTAATTGAGGCGGATAGTACTTTTTTGGCAACTCTCATGTCATTCCAATTTGTTTCATGTTAAAATAAATTGTTGCTTTACTGAAAGAAGTCAGCCTCAAGAGACGTTGAGAAACACATGGTAAAAAAGTATGACCAGATGGAAGGAAAGCTACATGAGCAGAAGCTACAACATCTATTGAGGGCCTTTTGCTTCAGAAGAGCATTTTCAGAAATGTGGAAAGACTGCTCCAAAACAAAAGCTGTGAATGTCAGCAAAATAACGTCCCCGCAAGTTACCCAGTTATCGAGCCAGTTCAGCAGAAACATAGGGCTCGATATTACCAGGGCGGCGGGTTCGTGGCGGGGGGTCTATTGGGCGCGTGGGTAACGCGCCTGGTGATATCAGTCTGTCCCGCGCGCAATCGCAGGCTAATTGGAGCCACTTACCTGGTCTTCCGGGTTCCCCGCTGCTGAGCTGCGCGTCGGGCGGACTGCGCATGCGCAGTAAGGTCTGTCAGCTGGGGGAGCTCTATTTAAAGGGGCAGTCCTCCACTGACTGATGCTGCAAGAAATAGGAAAAATTACAGCATGGAGCAGCCCAGGGGGAAGGCTGCTCCCAGGTTTAATGATGCCTCACTCCAGGTATCATTGGATGGGGTGAGGAGGAGGGGGAGGACAGAGATCTTCCCCCCGGCGGGTGGGAGGAAACGGCCTGCCTCTGCCACCAAGAAGGCCTGGCTTAAGGTGGCAGAGGAGGTCACCTGCACCACCAACATATCGCCCACCTGCATACAGTGCAGGAGGCGTTGCAATGACCTAAGTAGGTCAGCCAAAATGAGTACACTTACTCATTCCCCTATACTCCATCTGCCACATCACCGCCCCCACCCCACACCTCCTTCTGCACTGCCAACACTACTCTGTCACATCACCCCTCACACCCACTCAAACCTCATCCTCATCTTACCTGCACTTACTCACCTCGCCAGTACTCATCCCGCCACTACCACTCAACCCAATCCTCATACAATCTCATGGATCTATCTCATACTCACCCTCTCATGCATCTCTTTCACAGTCAGCCTCACTCAACCTGCCACTACCTGTGCTGCAGCCACAGGGCATGCATCACATATGTGCAGTAGGCAGCGTAAGGCAAACGTGTCGTGAGCATGAACGGGATGCACAAGGGTGTTTGAGGGTTTGTCATGGTTTTTACTTATATTTAATTTCTGACCAACTCACATCACATATTATATTGGCACCACCACTGCCACGTCTTTGCGAATCTTGTCTGGTTTGTGCAATAATGCCCTTTCCTGAGGATCACAATGAAGACCCACACCTGATGCCACCCATTGGTCACTGCAGAGTGCGTGTAGGTGTATTTGCAGGGCTCTTTTGTGCAGACGACTGAGAGACGTCGGCGATGTCCCCGGTGGCATCCTGGAAGGATGCGGAGGAGAAGTTGTTGAGGGCAGTGGTGACTTTGACAGCGACAGGTAAGAAGATGGTGCTTGGGCCAGCCGGGAGCAGCGCGGCATGAAGGAGGCTGCAGATGTCCACGACTACATGTCGAGTGACTCTGAGCCTCCGTGTGCACTGCTGCTCAGAGAGGTCCAGGAAGCTGAGCCTCGGTTTGTGGACCCTGTGACAAGGGTCATGCCCTCTGCGACGCATCTCTCTCTGCGGTTGCCCTCCCTCCTGCTGTGCAGGTGGATGTGTCACAGCACTGTGTTGTGGAGCTCCACGTGTCAGAGGTAGACGGCGTGGCTGGCGAGGCTGGTGATGCTGTTCGCCCTCCGAGGAGGTCATGACTGCAGTTACGGCGGCCCCCATCCGGAAGATGCACATCTGAGGGGGTCCGCAAGGTCGGTACATGTGTCTGGACACCGGGGTAAGTGTGCAAGTTGGTGAATTTTGTTAGGAGGAGGGTGGTGGAGGCCAAACTTTGTCCCAAGTGACAGAGTGGCCTCCTGCAATGAGTGAGGGTCTCCCCCCCTCACCTGTCAAATGGACCTTTGCAGCTGCCACAGGCTGATGGCTGCAACATGTCCATTTGAATTGGGAGTGTTTCCCCCAGTAGGGGAAACAGTCCCAGTTGTTTGCAAAATCCCACCCCATGTGAAATATCGCCTTAATCAGGTCTCTAAACGACCTGAAATACCTAAATAAATAGCTTAAGTGGCACCCCGCCGGCTTTAATTGCCTGCGGAAGTCCCACATGCAGGGGCTGCGCGCGCACGTCAGCACGTCTATGGGAAACCCGGAAGTGGGCGGGTTGGAGCTGGGCTCCCGACCCGCCCCAGGAATCCCCGATTTTCGGAGCCCCCCCGCCAGGAACGCACCCTATCGCGGGTGCTAAAATCAACTCCATAATGTCAAAGTAGCTGATATTGTACCTTAAAAGAAGCAGGTCATTATGAATGGAAAGATGAAGAAATACCATAGCTGAAAAAGAACGAATTGAAACTGAATTCAGAAGCTTCCACAAAGGCACGAGTTTTGTTTTTATTGCTTCTTGATGACCACACATGATATTTATGAAACAATAGTTTGTCATTTTTATTCTTGGGTGTCATGCAGATCTAGGTGGCACTAAGAGATTGGTTGAAGTGGAACTTAGACAGAGTGCTGTGACAGTTAAATATATCTTTGAACCTGTAAATGACACACCTCACATAAATGGTGAGGTGCATAGAACAAAGACTGAAGTTGAGCTCTGCAATGGTTTGGGATTCTTTTTCACCAAATGGACTTGGACATGAGCCATGTTAAGATGTGTTTTTTTTTCGCAAAAGCTTGCCTAAAAGTGTTGCTTCCCAACAGAGCCTCACGGTGGGTTGTGGATCAGTAAGTAGGCGAATGTTAATTGCAATGCAAGATGGTGGCCCAGATTTTGCTGTAACAGAGCATCTAACGGCATCTGCTGTTAGTTAGGCTTGCCCTTGCACATTTAAGTTTTTTAATTTTTTGCATGGCAAGTTGCTAATGTCTCAGTGAAGGAAACAGGGCAACCAACTATTTATCTCCTTAACCAATCAGATTGAAGGATTGAGAAATAAATAGCACGAGGACTGAGAAGGAAATGTAAATTAGAGTAGATGAATTTAATGTCAAATCAGGTACAGAAGGAGAAATAAGGAGGGAAAGAAAGATTGGATGAAGAGACAGAGGAAAAAAGAGACAGAAAGGAAAAGTTAAAAAAAATGTAAAAATTTTAAATTTGCCATTTTTAAAATCTCCAACAAAGGAATGAGACTCCATACTTGTACGAGTTAATTTTCAGTGCCGAGGCTGATTGGCAGTAATTAACACTTATTACATCATTAAAAGGGTACTTACACTTGAATGACTAAACTTAATTTTCTATGGCGGGTTTAGTTTGTATTTACAGTGCAAATACAACAATTTCACGCTATTCAATACATAGGAACATAGGAACAGGAGTAGGCCATTCAGCCCCTCGTGCCTGCTCCGCCATTTGATAAGGTCATAGCTGATCTGTGATCTAACTCCATATACCCGCCTTTGGCCCATATCCCTTAATACCTTTGAATGCCAAAAAGCTATTTATCTCAGATTTAAATTTAGCAATTGAGCTGGTATCAATTGCCGTTTGCGGAAGAGAGTTCCAAACTTCTACCACCCTTTGTGTGTAGAAATGTTTTCTAATCTCACTACTGAAAGGTCTGGCTCTAATTTTTAGACTATGCCCCCTACTCCTAAAATCCCCAACCAGCAGAAATAGTTTCTCTCTATCCACCCTATCCGTTCCCCTTAATATCTTATAAACTTCAATCATAAGGAGTCTTACAACACCAGGTTATAGTCCAACAGCTTTATTTGGAATCACAAGCTTTCGGAGCTTTCCTCCTTCGTCAGGTGACACTCACCTGACAAAGGAGGAAAGCTCCGAAAGCTTGTGATTCCAAATAAAGCTGTTGGACTATAACCTGGTGTTGTAAGACTCCTTACATTTGTCCACCCCAGTCCATCACCGGTATTTCCACATCAAAACTTCAATCATATCACCCCTTAACCTTCTAAACTCTAGAGAATACAAACCCAATATATGTAATCTCTCCTCGTAACTTAACCCTTGAAGTCCGGGTATCATTCTAGTAAACCTACGATGCACTCCCTCCAAAGCCAATTTGTCCTTCCGAAGGTGCGGTGCCCAGAACTGCTCACAGTACTCCAGGTGCGGTCTAACCAGGGTTTTGTATAGCTGCAGCATAACTTCTGCCCCCTTGTACTCTAGTCCTCTAGATATAAAGTTATAGTCCAGCAATTTTATTTTAAATTCACAAGCTTTCGGAGGCTACCTCCTTCGTCAGGTGAACGAAAGCTTGTGAATTTAAAATAAAATTGCTGGACTATAACTTGGTGTTGTAAAATTGTTTACAATTGTCAACCCCAGTCCATCACCGGCATCTCCACATCTAGATATAAAGGCCAGCATTCCATTAGCTTTATTGATTATTTTCTGCACCTGTTCATGACACTTCAATGATCTATGTACCTGAACCCCTAGGTCCCTTTGGACATCCACTGTTTTTAACTTCTTACCATTTAGAAAGTACGCTGTTCTATCCTTTTTTGATCCAAAGTGGATGACCTCACATTTGTCTACAATGAATTCCATTTGCCACAGTTTTGCCCATTCACCTAATCATCGGCAAACTTAAGATATGAGACTTTCTATGCCTTCATCTAAGTCGTTAATAAATATTGTGAATAACTGAGGCCCCAAGACAATCCCTGCGGGACTCCACTAGTCACATCCTGCCAATGTGAGTACCTACCCATTATCCCTACTCTCTGTCGCCTTTCGCTCAGCCAACTTCCTAACCAAGTCCGTACTTTTCCCTCGATTCCATGGGTTTCTATTTTAGCTAACAGTCTCTTATGTGGGACCTTATCAAATGCCTTCTGGAAGTCCATATAAATAACATCCATTGACATTCCCCTGTCCATTACTTTAGTCACCTCTTCAAAAAATTCAATCAGGTTTGTCAGGCACGACCTACCTTACACAAATCCATGCTGGCTCTCTCTGATTAACTGAAAATTCTCGAGGTGTTCAGTCACCCTATCCTTAATTATAGTCTCCAGCATTTTCCCCACAACAGATGTTAGGCTAACTGGTCTATAATTCCCCGGTTTCCCTTTCTCTCCTTTCTTAAAAAGCGGAGTGACATGTGCAATTTTCCAATCCAGAGGGACAGTTCCTGAATCTAGGGAATACATTTCATTGGTGAGGCAGACAGTGAAATGATGTTGTCACGAAGCTAACGACAGAGCGGCGCAACTTGGACAGCAACTTTTGGATATTGGCATTTAAACGCGCATCTGCTCCTTGCCTGAAGTTGCTGTACCATTTGCACATAAATAACAGCGAGCAGCATTAACCTCACCATTCTTTTGGGAGCAAAATCTGGCCTTATAAGTTGTTTCTCTGAGACCCAAACAATGGTCAGTTCATTAACCACATCTAGTTATTCAGTAGGACACTTTTCACCTTACTGTTGGGAACCCTATTTGACAGGCTGCAGAGACATTGTGCTTTTAAGTGGAGTTAGACGCTCCATCGGAGTTCTCTGGCACTCGAGTGTTCTTTATTTTTGTAATAGTATGCAGTCTGAAGCTTACTAATTGTATCAAGAGACTCTTCTCAATTTGAATAAAGTTTTGAATAAAGTAGCTTGCAATTCAAACCAAACTTTGCTTCACCCAGTCCACTTAACTTGGTCCACCTTCACAGACGTTGAAAGAATACACGTGCGTAAGATACGGGAATCTGGCCCAGATGACAGGGATCTTTCTCAGTTACACTCCTGGGTTCTACGAGCGCATAATTAGAAATAGGGCTGTGGGAGTCAACTGCCATAAAAAGTAGGCACTCAGACCACTTAAAGGAGCAACTACTGTGCCCAAGAAGTCCCGAATTCATAACAAGCTCCCTTCTGTTCCTTTCTCAACTATTCACTGTGTTAAATATCAGTGTATGGAAAGAAAATGAAAATAAACCATATGATGACTGCTGTAATCCTATCGTTTAAGACACCATTTGTCTCAAACTATCACACCTGAAAAAAATTGCAGCTGAATATGGGGAAATGAGCTACCACATAAAGAGATGGGTAGCCATGCAATATGAAAATCTCAAGTTGACTTTTTGCGCTTAGGGAGGAAATTGACTTTCATACATTCAAAATCAATATAACTCAATGAGTTGTCTGATTTGCAGTGGCATTTTGACCTAGTGCTTCTGGTTGGCCTTATGGGACACTTCAATTAGCTGAATGTCAAGCTGCAAGGGCACAGCCAAGTAGTCACAGTGCTTGCCTTTGTGCAGGAGATTCTGAACTGAAACTTCTCCAAGAGGAACAGCTTCATGATCACCAACTTCCAAACCTGAAATGCTTTCTTAAAGCAAGTACATTTCAACGAAAGTGTTACTTTCAATGTTTACGCTGAGAAAACTGCATCGCTGCAGGAAGAATGAAATTGGCCCTGTTCTCATTTCCATGCCAACTAATAAAATTTAAGTATATATAATTACATAGAATTTTACAGCACAGAAACAGACCATTCGGCTCAACTGGTCTATGCCGGTGTTTATGCTCCGCACGAGTCTCTTCCCACCTTATCATCTAACCCTATCAACATATCCTTCTGTTCCTTTCTCCCTCATGTACTTATCTAGCTTCCCCTTAAATGCATCTTATGCTATTCGCCTCAACCACCCTGTATGTTGGCGATTTCCACATATGCTTCACTATTCAGTGTGGATATAAACCACCTACAGATATCTAGATGGAGATGCATGAATTGCAGTTTGAGTTTACTCTGAAACAAGTTCAGAGATATGGGCCTCAATTTTAACTCCCCGCCCGGTGGGAACAATGCAGGCAGGGAGGTGGGTTAAGATGGTAGAGGGGGGTGCCGCACTGTGTTCATGAAATCGGGCGCAGGGAGGTTACCCATCCTGGCAGACGGGGGCCTACTTTATATTGAAAAGCTGCGGCTCCATGGAGTCATTGGCGCTGTGACGGCATTTTAACCTCTGGATTCCAGAGGTCCGCATGGAGCCAACCCTGACAGTAGAACCATGGCAGGAGTCGCAAAGTGGCCAGAAGAGGATAAGTTATTTCTTCTAAAAATCACTTTTCTCTGGCATCCTTGTGGGCCAGGAGAAGCAGGAGTGCTTCCTCGAGCCTTGCAAGGAGTCCTTGGGCCTCCCCAGTCCTGGCCTAGCCTCTCCCTCTCAACATTGGCATTGGCTGTCATAGCCCCTGCCCAGTGCTAACTTTATGCCGAGGATGGTTCCCTTGAGCTCCCGCCTCAATTTTTGCTCCCACCCACCGGCCCGGCCATCATTACCGCTGGTTTCGGGTGGGAGACTGTCCTGGATCATTTAAATGAACCCCAGCAGTTAAAATGGCCCCATCCTAGCAGCCAAGTTTTACAAGAACTTGCCTCCTGCTCATCCAAAGCTACGATTCAATATTAAGTTAATTTTTTCTGCATTTGGGGTAATCCATTTATGTGAACGTGTCCTGTTATGAAAGTGAATAAATCCTGAAGCAGATTGTACTGCTGAACTCCATGCTAAAATGTACTTTCTGCACAAACTTTCCAGCTTGATATGTATTCATTGACAGCAGCAAAAATAACTCAACTGTCTGGTTTTGCTTAAAATGTATTAGGCATTATTGAGCATCAAATTTATTTACCACTTTCAATTGCATTCCTTCATTTCATTTGTCTTGCTACTTCGCTTTCTTAGGCAGCCAATGTGGTCTCTTACCAGAAATAAATGACAAACCTGCTTTATAATAGAGAAGGAAGCACAGGTATAACTATCTTAAAAACAGATGCTTCTAACACATCACTTCTATTCAGTAACTGTATATCTTACCAGTGAAAAGCTATCACATTAATTAAGTAAAATAGCAATATAAAAACATCATGAATTTTGCATGCTACACAGATAGTTGGTGACTTTTATAGCAAACTCACAAAAAAACAGCTACTCTTACCACTGCTGAGTGTTCTTTAGAAAAGTAATTCAAGTAATTTATGAAATCCCACCCATATCCTTCAGTGGGCAGATTACTGCACTGGCAATGCCGCATCCAAAACCTTAATCAGAAGAAGAGCTGGATAAACCTTAAGTTTTTGGAAGCACGATTAGGAAAGTATTTTAGTACTACGTACACTGATATGCAGTTCCACAGAAGCACAGAAATCAGCTCCACGGCTAAGAATTCAACTTCACCCAAATGAAAATAATCAAGGGATGATTAATGAGGCTGAAGATTCATTAGATACTTGCTTAATCCCTAATTTTTCATCAAAATAATCCACACTACTACTAAAATAAAATCACAGAAAAGAACAATTGTCTCTAGTTGGAGCAGAACGGTGAACTCCTTAAGGCCATAAGTTTTTTAACTGGGTTCTCCAAACCATAGGCAGCTCATGGAGATCATCACATTTCTAACGGTCAGATTTCTGTATTTTTAAGTGACACACTAGCGCATTATTTTTGTTGCTTCATAGTAATAAAAATCACTTCCTGCAATGATAGTCCTGTTTCCTTTGGCTAGCTGACAGTCTTTCAGAAGCTAGAACTCATACATATTGAGCATGCAAGTATCTGAGGAGATCTCCCACCCAGAAAAATTGACTGCCCATTTAACCACTGGGTCGCATCCTATCTCTTGTGATGTTCTTGTTCACTGCTTTATTGTGTTATCATCATCTAACACTGGTAAACAAGTCAAAATTGGAACTAAAATCAGCTACTTCTGCCAGGTAATATTTTAGAACCAAATATTTGCCATGAACATTTCAGTTCGCCATCTTCAAGAATCTAATCTCCCTTGAAATACCTGTGTGAACTAGACAATTCTTCAAAGGTTGGCCTTTGTTGGAACTGACCCTGAACATGCGTTTCACCCTTCTTTAGTTCTCTGTATCCACAGGAAGTGGGTGAGGAGCTTGACTTCTGGCTCATCCCCAGTACAAGATAACAAATCCCCTAGTGGTCCAGATCATTATGGGTAACAAGTTTCAATGGTTGCTTGTTACCTCTCGGGGGAGCTTATTACCATACTAATCTCCTTTGTCCCAGAATACAGTATGGTGGATTTTAAACCTTTGTGAGCTCACTTTAGCTTAAAAACAACACTACAATATAAATCATACTCAAATCCTTTCCAAGGAAAAATGGTAGAAAATTCCAAAACATGACACACATTGCCAAAACTTTTATGTGAAATAGATAACTAAATGGCTGAGCGACTACTAACTGTTAAGTTCAGTTTTTAATGTTAGTGTAGTTTGTCATAATTGGTATAGCAGTGAAAATATCATGTGCTTAATCAGAACCCATACACCGAAAATTTTTACTACTGATTGACTTACTAAATATTCATCATGTCCTGTTTAGAAATCTTATTTGTGTTGTTATAATTTGATGTAACAGTTCATTGTTGCAGAATTATTTCTTATCCATTACTATGAGATCTTGCAAGAGAGGGTGTAATTTGTATATGCTATTTAGCAATGGCATGTATTAATGTTTCAATATCTAAATTTTTTAAGTTACTGCACGATAGGAGTCTAAAATTCAATGTACAGCTTCAGTTATAATAACCATGTTGCTTCCTAATAACTGTTTGTAATCACAATCATTCATATTTTAAACTTTACATACTTATACTTGCATACAATGTTATGAGTTTTTATACAATCCCTATTTTGTTGCACGTTAATTTCGCCCACTTCTCCCCATTTTAAAGGGCGAACAACCGCCCTGCTCTCGGCTCTCAATGCTATTCTATAATTGCTTTCAGGAAAGTATTCATTAAGTGCTTTGGTTGCCTGCTTCCCTTGCCTTGTTGTGGGGAAATATGTAGCCACTGCTGAAAGCATCAAGTCTCTGAGACAGCACATGGACACCATTTTATATTTCTTGTGGCACAAAGATCTTTCTGCCTTGAGTGCAAGTATGAACATATGCATACATCAAAAAAGCTGGACATTGTTGGGAAAGCTAGCCATAGTCATCCTACTTAAATTGCAAAGCTATGACATACAAGACCTGAGTCACATCCTTTATTATAAATATCAATGTGCCAAATTTGTTCTGCTAAGTCACTAACATTTCAGCTTCTGATAATCAGGAGCAGGAACCCTGGCTAACATTTCTTCTCCCCGTGCCAAGGGCTCAGAGGCAATTATAGCAACACCTCTACTGCTGATCCCTACTCAAAGCAGCTAACTCAGGCAGGACATCAAACCTGGGGCTTTCCTGGTTATTCACTGGCACAGTTACTCACTGGGTAAACCGTCAAAAAAGCCGTAAATGCTTGGTCCAGTCCTCTTCCGTTTCTACATGCTACCTGGTCTGAATGGAAATTATTTTATAAGATAAAATGACTATTATTATATACACATATTATTTAGAATACCCGAGGGAATTTAAGATCAAAAATCAAACTCAGATTTCAACGGACAAAAGTTAATCACCTTACTTTCATTTATGTTGTCATCTAAACCTCCTTGAATGGAATTACTGCTTGTTAAGTCACTGAGAGCTATCCAATATCCTCAACTTAGCCACATCATGAAAACGTTAATGTTAGAATGAAGGCTAGGAACACACGATATTTATTTAGTTCTCTGAACAAATAAAAATGTACATTTTGCAGACACAACATTGCCATACATCTCAGAAGCTCAATAATTTAAGGTGCATTATATCCTTAGAGGAATCCGCGTCAAAGCAATTCTCTGAATAGAGATAGAAAAGCTATTGCCTGAATCATCATGCCATTAATATTTCACATCTATTTACCTAATGCAATTTCATGTAGGTATCCAAATAATTTCTTCAGACACCACTGATTCTATAACTCAGTTATACATATAATTAGAACATAGCATATGATTCATTACTGTATCCAATAGATGAAAAAGAAGTCTTGCCTATAAATTAAAGACCATTTTCAGAAACCTACTTTAGTATAAAATTGAAGCAGTTCATGTACATAAGCTGTCTCACATTCCAATAAATGGAAGTGTCATGCATCCAAAAATCAATTTTACAAAATCCCTCTTCTATTACATTCCCATGAAACATGAAATCACAAACAATGACCGTAGCAACTTTCTAAAGTCATTAAATGTCCTTCAGAAAAATGACTTGCATTTATATAGCTCCTTACACGACTTCAGGATGTTCCAATGCGCTTGTTATACGTGTTGGTTGAGGGATAAATATTGGCCAGGACACCAAGAGAAACTCCCCTGCACTTCTTCGAATAGTGCCCTGGATCTTTTAAGTCCACTTAAGAGGGCAGACGTCTCATCTGAAAGACGACACCTCCAACAGTGCAGTACTCCCTCAGTACTGCACTGGAGTGTCAGCCTAGATTTTGTGCTCAAGTCTCTGGACTGGGGCTTGAACCCACAACATTCTGACTCAGCTCCTGTCCCACATTATTTGTTGAAAATAATGCATAAATTTTGTGCTTGACTATAACCAGAATTGCTCTTAATATCCAGTACATAATACATGTATTGTATGTGACACGGGATTTAACCCATAAGTTGATCTCATATGTTTATGCTAAAAACACTCCACATATACACAAGCTGATCTCTCTCTTCCTGCCAAAAAAAACCTCTCAGAATTGGAATGAAAATCTACTACTTTTGAGCATTATGAACTAATAGATTAATGATATGTCTACAAACTTTACAGAAAATTCCAGGAAACTTGAGCTAAGAGGCGTCAATATACAGTCACTGTGTTTGTCAAGGCCTTGAAGCGTGTAGTTGATGTACCATTTTCCTAAGTCTATAAATCCCATTTCTTCAAAAATGTGTCTTCACAATCTCAAAAAAAAGTTGATCCAGTAGCAAATAACAGTAATGCTTTCATAGTATCATAGTAGTTTTAGCACAGGAGGAGGCCATTCCGCCCATCGTGCTTGTGTCGGCTCTTTGACAGGGCTATCCAATTAGTCCCATTCCCCTGCTCTTACCCCATAGCCCTGTAAATTTTTTCCCTTCAAGTATTTATCCAATTCCCTTTTGAAAGTTATGATTGAATCTGCTTCCACGACCCTTTCAGGCAATGCATTCCAGACCATTACAACGCGCTGCATAAAAAAATGTTTCCTCCTGTCGCCGTTGGCTCTTTTGCCAATCACCTTAAATCCGTGTCCTCTGGTTACCGACCCTTCTGTCACTGGAAAATAGTTTCTCCTTGTTTGATCTCTCAAAACCGTTCATGATTTTGAATACTTCTATCAAATCTCCGCTTAACCTTCTCTGTTCTAAGGAGAACAACCCCAGCTTCTCCACATAACTGAAGTCCCTCATCCCTGGCATCATTCTAGTAAATCTCTTCTGCACCCTCTCTAAGGCCTTGACATCCTTCCTAAAGTGTGGTGCCCAGAATTGAACACAATACTCCAGCTGAGGCCTAACCAGTGTTTTATAAAGGTCTAGCATAACTTCCTTGTTTTTGCACTCAATGCCCAATAAAGCCCAGGATCCCATATGCTTTTTTAACAGCCTTCTCAACTTGTCCTGCCACCCTGAAAGATTTGTGTACATACATCCCCGCAGTGGTCTCTGTTCCTGTTCCTCCTTTAAAATTGTACCATTTAGTTTATACTGCCTCTCCTCATCCTTCCTACCAAAATGCATCACTTCACACTTCTCTGCGATAAATTTCATCTGCCACGTGTTTGCCCATTTCACCACTCTATGTCCTCCTGAAGTTGTTACTATCCTTTATATTGTTTACCACATTTCAGAGTTTTGTGTCATCTGCAAACTTTGAATACCCTGTATACCAAAGTCCACATCAATATATATCAAAAAGAGCAGTGGTCCTAATACTGACCCCTGAGGACCACCACTGTATACTTCCCTCCAGTCTGAAAAACAACCGTTCACCACTACTCTCTGCTTTCTGTCCCTTTGCCAATTTTGGATCCACACTGCCACAGTCCCTTTAATCACATGGGCTTTAATTTTGCTAACAAGTCTATTATGTGGCACTTTATCAAATGCCTCTTGAAAGTCCAGATACACATCAACCACATTACCCTCATCAACCCTCTCCTTTACTTCATCAAAGAACTCAATCAAGTCAGTCAAAAACGATTTTCTTTTCACAAGTCCATGCTGACTTTCATTTATTAGCCCATACTTTTCCAAGTGCCAATTAATTTTGTCCCAGATTATTATCTCAAAGTTTCCCCACCACTGACGTTAGGCTGACTGGCCTTCAATAGTTGGATTTTTCCCTCTCCCCTTTTTTGAACAGGGATGTAACATTTGCAATCCTCCAGCACCATCCCCATATCTAAGGAGGATTGGAAGATTGTGGCCAGAGATTCTGCAATTTCCACCCTTACTTCCCTCAGTAACCTAGGACCGGGTGACTTTTCTACTTTGAGTATTGCCAGCCTTTAAGTACCTCCTCTTTATCTATTTTTATCCTATCCTAATATCACTACTACCTCCCCCTTTATTGCTACATTGGCAGCATCCTCTTCTCCAGTGAAGACTGATGCAAAATATTCATTTAGTGCCTCAGCCATTTCCTCTGCCTCCACAAGATCATCTTTTTTGTCCCTAATCGGTCCTACGCTTTCTTTCACTATTTATGTGTTTATGTTAGACGCTAATCTATTCTCATACTCTCTTGCCCCACTTATTCCCTTTGTTAGATTTCCTCTGTACTTTCTGTATTCAGCTTGATTCTTTACTGTATTATGAACCTTACATTCCTCATAAGCCTCCTTTTCTGTTTCATTTTAATCTCTATATCTTTAGTTATCCTGGGAGCTTTGGATGCCCTTCCTTCCCCCATCGTAGGGATGTGTCTACTCTGTACCCGAACCAACTCATCCTTGAAGGCCTCCCATGGTTCAATTACAGTTCTGCCTACCAATTTTTGATTCCAATCCACCGTTTTTTATTTGTTCATGGGATCTGGGCGTCGCTGGCGAGGCCGGCGTTTATTCCCCATCCCTAATCGCCCTTGAGAAGGTAGTGATGAGCCGCCTTGTTGAACCGCTGCAGTCCGTGTGGTGAGGGTTCTCCCACAGTGCTGTTAGGAAGGGAGTTCCAGGATTTTGACCCAGCGACAATGAAGGAACGGCGATATATTTCCAAGTCGGGATGGTGTGTGACTTGGAGGGGAACGTGCAGGTGTTGTTGTTCCCATGTATCTGCTGCTCTTATCCTTCTAGGTGGTATAGGTTGTGGGTTTGGGAGGTGCTGTCGAAGAAGCCTTGGCGAGTTGCTGCAGTGCATCCTGTGGATGGTACACACTGCAGCCACGGTGCGCCGGTGGTGAAGGGAGTGAATGTTTAGGGAGGTGGATGGGGTGCCAATCAAGCGGGCGGCTTTGTCCTGGATGGTGTCGAGCTTCTTGAGTGTTGTTGGAGCTGTACTCATCCAGGCAAGTGGAGAGTATTCCATCACACTCCTGACTTGTGCCTTGTAGCTGGTGGAAAGGCTTTGGGGAGTCAGGAGGTGAGTCACTCGCCACAGAATACCCAGCCTCTGACCTGCTCTTGTAGCCACCGTATTTATATGGCTGGTCCAGTTAAGTTTCTGGTCAATGGTGACCCCCAGGATGTTGGTGGTGGGGGATTCGGCGATGGTAATGCCGTTGAATGTCAAGGGGAGGTGGTTAGACTCTCTCTTGTTGGAGATGGTCATTGCCTGGCACTTGCCAGGCGCGAATGTTACTTGCCACTTATCAGCCCAAGCCTGGATGTTGTCCAGGTCTTGCTGCATGTGGGCACGGACTGCTTCATTATCTGAGGGGTTGTGAATGGAACTGAATGCTGTGCAATCATCAGCGAACATCCCCATTTCTGACCTTATGATGGAGGGAAGGTCATTGATGAAGCAGCTGAAGATGGTTGGGCCTTGGACACTGCCTTGAGGAACTCCTGCAGCAATGTCCTGGGCCGAGATGATTGGCCTCCAACAACCACTATCATCTTCCTTTGTGCTAGGTATGACTCCAGCCACTGGAGAGTTTTCCCCGATTCCCATTGACTTCAATTTTACAAGGGCTCCTTGGTGCCACACTCGGTCAAATGCTGCCTTGATGTCAAGGGCAGTCACTCTCACCTCACTTCTGGAATTCAGCTCTTTTGTCCATGTTTGGACCAAGGCTGTAATGAGGTCTGGAGCCAAGTGGTCCTGGCGGAACCCAAACTGAGCATCGGTGAGCAGGTTATTGGTGAGTAAGTGCCGCTTGATAGCACTGTCGACGACACCTTCCATCACTTTGCTGATGATTGAGAGTAGAATGATGGGGCGGTAATTGGCCGGATTGGATTTGTCCTGCTTTTTGTGGACAGGACGTACCTGGGCAATTTTCCACATTGTCGGGTAGATGCCAGTGTTGTAGCTGTACTGGAACAGCTTGGCTAGAGGCGCGGCTAGTTCTGGAGCACAAGTCTTCAGCACTACAGCCGGGATGTTGTTGGGGCCCAAAGCCGTTGCTGTATCCAGTGCACTCAGCTGTTTCTTGATATCACATGGAGTGAATCGAATTGACTGAAGACTGGCTTCTGTGATGGTGGGGATATTGGATACCTGGGCAAGATCCCTTTTTAACTCAATGAAATTGGCCCTCCTCTTTTTAAGCATTTTCACATTTAATTGTTCCTTGTCCTTCTCCATAACTACTCTAAACCTAATGATATTATGATCACTGTTCCCCAAATGCTCCCTCGCTCAAACATGCTTCACCTGCCCCACTTCATTCGCCAGAACTAAGTCCAGTACTGTTTCCTTCCTGGTTGGGCTGGAAACATACTGTTCCAGAAAGTTCTCTTGAACACATTTCAGGAATTCCTCCCCCTCTTTGCCCTTTACACTGTTGCTATCCCAATCCATATTGGAATAATTGAAGTCACCCATTATCACTACTCTATAGTTCTTGCATCTTTCTGTAATTTGCCTGCAAATTTGCTCGTCTATCTCCTTCCCACTATTTGGTGGCCTATAGTATACACACAGTAGCGTAATAGCTCCTGTATTGTTCCTTAATTCTAACCAAATCGATTCAGTCTTTGACCCCTCAACTACATCATCTCTTTCCAGTGCTATAATAGTTTCTTTGATCAATACTGCCACCACCCCCTCCTTTCTTTCCTTCCCTATCTTTCCTGAATTCCTTGTAGCCAGGAATATTAAGTACCCAATCCTCCTCTTCTTTGAGCCTGTTCACTATTATTGCCACTATATCATAGTCCCATTTGGCAACTTGAGCCTGCAGCACACCAACCTTATTTACCAGGCTACGTGCATTTACGCACATGCACTCCAATCTCATAGGCTGCCTCACATTTGCCCCTGTCTGTTCCCTATTTCTGAACTATTCTTTACTCTAGTGCTACTTGTCCCTCCCAGTCCTCTGTGCACCTTGTTTCTCCTCTCTAATATTTCATCCTGGTGCCCAGCCCCCTACCAAATTAGTATAAACCCTCCCCCACAGCACTAATTAACCTCCCCACGAGGAAATTAGTCCCAGCTCTGGTGAGGTGAAACCCGTCCATCTTGAACAGGCTCCTCCTGCCCCAGAATTGGTCCCAATATCCCAGGAATCTGAGGCCCTCCTCCAGCACCATTGCTCCAGCCACACATTATCCTGTCTTATCCTACTATTCCTATATTCACTAAAGCATGGCACTGGGAGTAATCCACAAATTACTACCTTTGAGGTTCTGCTTTTTAACTTCCTCTCTAGCTCCAGAAACTCTGACTGCAGGACCTCGACCCTTCTCCTTCCTAGGTTATTGGTTCCCACATGGACCACGACTTCTGGATGTTCCCCTTCCCATCCTCAAAATGTTCTGCACCCACTCAGTGATGTCCTTTACCCTGGCACCAGGGAGGCAACACACCATGCGGGACTCACGTCGGCAGTTGCCCCCTGACTATCAAATCCCCTATAACAAACTGCATTTCTTTTGCCCCCCCTGTGCAGCCGAATCTCCCATGGATTTGCTCCTGACTGCATTCCCTCAAGGTGTCAACACCCTCACTGGTAATCAACACTGAATACCAGTTTGTGAGTGCCACACTCCCAGGGGACTCCTGCACTGCCTGCTTGTTCCTCCAAGTCTGTCTGGTGGTCACCCACTTCCTCTCCGCCTGAACTCTCTGTAGCTGCGGGGTGACCACCTCCTGAAACTCTCGGTTTCCCGTTTGCACTCTAGTAACGCCAGCCGCCCCTCAAGCTCAGAAACCCTGAGCACGAGCAGTTGGCGGCAATTCTTGCACGTGGTTTTCCAGGTCACACAAAGTGTTCTAGAGTTCCCTCATGGCACAGGATGTGCATGCGATGGGCCCCAGCTGTCCTGCCATGTTCGCTAACTGCTATTTAAACTTTGTTTAACTTTAAGGCACTTTACTGTTTATCTGACACTAAAGCACTAACCACTGAACTTAATACTTACTGACTTACCCTCGACGCTCTTCCTTGCCTTGTTTTGATTCCTCGTGCGGCTCCCTTTATGGTCCACAGAGTCTCATAATATATTTAATCATTAATTTGTAATGTGATATTGGCATTAATGTTCCCTGTTCCTTCCACTGTTTACATTTGCTTGTCAATTCAGGCTAAGTCTTCCAAGCCATTTAGAGCATTGGGCTGATTCCACATAAAAGCCCAGTTCCATTTGCACCATTGTCTCCCAACAACATCCTTCCTGGGCCCGTCAAAACAGAATATGACGTTATATTTTAACTGCAAACTACAAACGCTTTAAAAACCAATGACTGAATTGCCAGAAATTGGAGAACTGGAAGGATTATGAGTTGCAAAGGGGCTTGTGGTCAGCAGGTTGGATGGATGGGAAGGCGCTAGGCCCGACGCCAGATAGGTGAACAGTGCAAAGTCGAGCAGGGCGGGAGGCCGCAATTTTCAATGAGGCATGGTGGGGGAAGCAGGATAGGTAAGTAGGATTTTAGGATGAGGCTGGTGGCGGGGAAGACAGTGGAGATAAGATTATGGAAGTGGGCTCTTTGGATCATTCTAGACGGGGGAAGGGGAATAGGGTTGAGCGGGATACATTGCTCACAATGAGGGACACGGAGGGGGTATCAGCTCTTTGTGGAATCTGTACGAGTCACAGCCTACAGATGATGGAAATTCCTCAGGTCTCCCCAGTGAAAGTGCTTCCCCACTTCTAAGCGTTGACAAAAAAAAAATAACTTTACCATATTTATACCACTCAAAAGGAAAATTCTTTTGATAGTATAACCAGAACACTATTATAAAGCATATTATTTCATATTTTTTTCCATAACTTAATGGTTTCCATCAGGACGAATGTATATTCCTACACAGGAAAATTAAAGGCTGCAGTTAAAATTAGATAAGCTTACAAAAAACAGTTATCTTGTATATCCAAGGCAGTGGCTCAACCAATTCCATAGCTCTTCTGAACTTCAAATAAAATAGCTATTTGGAGAAAAGAAAAATCACTGTTGTAACTGCTTCAATGAACATTGGGGCCGAAACTTGCTGGAAATATAATGGCGTGTTAACGCTGTTATTAATGCGGAAATCGGTCGGCAAGTTCAGGGGATTAAGAGATACGCCACGAGTTGTGAATCCCCAGAACTTGCTGGTCGATTTACACTGGTCCACTGTTTGCTTCACCTTTAGCCTCTGTTATTTTTAGGAACTTGTTGGATTGGCACACTAATTGCCCTTTAAACCCACCGCAGAAAGTTAAGGCTGGAACTTAACAGCATAAGTACCTTTTTAACGACGTGATAATTGTTAATGCAATGCCAATCAACCTCTCTGGCTCAGACAGGCAACAATTTAAACTGTCCAATTTCATTCCTGTATGTAGTAAATTATTGTTAAGAGATTTTAAAAATGTCAAATTTAACATTTTTAATTTTCCTGAAATTTTCTTTGTTTTTTTCTCTCTCTCTTAATCCAATCTTTCTTTCCTTTTCTATTTCTCCTTCTGTATCTGATTTGACTTTGAATTCATCCACTCTAATTTACCCTTCTTCTTCGTCGTTCCTGTTTCTTTCTCAATCCTTAAATCTCTTTGTTTAAGGAGATGCACTGTTAGTCCCACCGCTCACTAAGATCCTAATTGCCCCGTTCCCCTTCCAGGAAGTTATGGCATAAAAAAATTTTGAGCTGAAGGGTGCAGGGAAAAGTCTAATTAACGGCATACGCCACGAAATGCAAGATCTGATCCATTAAGTTTTTTTTCTTTTTATGTCCCATTTAATAGAAAATCTGTGCATAATATACCAATACAGATGGTCAAATGCAATGTATGTTTTCACTAGAGAAAGATGAACGCATTCAAATGTTTCAACTGGAAAAATTCCCCCCAAAGGACTGAGATATTCATATTCTATGAATAGCATTCTGCCTTTATGTTGAGTCCAAAGAGTCATTTATTCAGCAGATTTATCTGCTAGTTTTCGGCTGGTAATTTATTATTTGCTAGCAATCTTCTGCACAGTGTTAAACATGAATATTTTTTAAGAATCACTTGTGTAACATTACTTATATTATAATTTACACTTAAATAAGGTTACCCAGGATTAAAATGTCCTTATTGTATTCCTTTAAAAAATGTTTTTAAATAAAGATGTCTATGGCATTCACAGACCCTGATGAGTTGAAACAGGGGATGGGGTGCTGCGTATTAACAACAGCATAGAAGAGATGACCGAATGCACGGTTGAAGAGATAGGTTTTGAGGAGGTTTCGAAAGGCAGTAAGAGAATTAGCAGCTTTTAAAGAGGGAAGTTCATCATCAGAAGTCCATTAAAATGTCAACAGCAGCAAAGAATTATGATTAAAAAGAAAAAAAAACTTGCATTTATACAGCTCCTTTCATCACCAAAGCATTTCACATCCAATGAAGGACTTTGTGAAGTATAATCGCTGTTATAATGTAGGGAAATGTGGCAGTCAATTTGTGCACAGCAAGATTAATAGCAATATAATTTTGTTCAATCTCAGACATTTCTCGCAATTTTTTTTGTTTGAAAATGAAGTAATGACATCATTGAGGTTGCTCAGAGTGTGAGCCTGCCTCTGAGGGAGCATAATTATTATAAGAGATATAGTCATAAATCCAGGAATGATTCAGCACCCTTTTGCTCCGTTTCAATATATTAATGTTTAATTAAGCCTCTTTCAACCCCGCATTCCCAACGATTACCGAATTCCCTCAGCTGTTCGGCCAAATTACTGCCATAATTCCGGCGGGAGTTCAGAAGAATGGCTTAGAAAAAGGTTGGGACACAGATACGCTTTAGTTGGGAATTCCCACTTGGCCTTGTAAATGGCAGAGCATCCAACCATCTCTTACAAGACTAAATACACAGAGGAGACCAATAAGACACCCGGTGTAACACTGGAGGTCCGTACGTCCAAATGAGATGAGTAGTGCCTGCCTCCAGAAAGGGCAGAATTGGCCCCACCAAGAAAGTGGAGTGGAACCATAACAACATTTTAGCTATTGACCCCTTTACACAGAAGGTTTAGGGGGGCCAATGGGCAGGGCCTTGGGGATGGAGTTGAGCAAGCCTCCTAGGTGGCGGCCAGGTAGCAGAGTTTCCAGCAGCAAGCCCTCATGGTGGCACAGGCATCCGGTGGCACCAAGTAAATGAGGTGCCCTCCCACTGACCCTCATCAACTCTGATGTCGTCAGCACAGGAGGAAATCAGCAGGAGTGATCATGGCATAACGTGCTTTTTCGTGCTCCAGTGTTTGAAGGGATATTAAATGTCAGGGAAACCATTTATGTTTGGCTGAAATCCACAGAACAAAAGCATATTAATAATAATCATAATTCTTTGAAATCAACAAAGTTATTAAATGAGACTCCCTCTTGAATTATTTTGGTTCATCTCTTTACAATGATCAAACTGAATAGAAGATTTTTTTTTTTAAAAAGGAAATGCAAAGACATTTTCATCCATCATGCAAAAGCAAATTACAATATTTTAATTATGGTGAATAAACATGGAACAAAACAATTTAGTCATATCCATAAATCTATATTTTGTACTGTGGAGAGAACTGCTTATTTGTACACAATATAATTGACTTTAGATCATAGAACTAAGCAGGCTGACAGCTCTGAACAGCTCATGTTCTTACCAGTACTGACAAAATGTCAAACATGCACTTGGGGAATTAGGTCATGGTTCTATAAAAGAACCGTCACAAAACCATGGTTAAATTCTGCTTTTCACACTAAAACATTTGGACTGCACAACTGGACTGAGGGCTGACTGATCACTTCTGACAAATGCTGTTTTTAATTAAGCCTAAGAGATCTCCTGTGGCATTGCTCATACTAAGATATTATGCTGTGTCAATATCCTAGAATTCTCTACCTAACATCATTGTGGGAGCAATTTTTTATTTGTTCTCAGGATATGGGCAATGCTGGCAAGACCATATTTATTGCCTAGCCCTAGTTGCCTGAAAAGGTGGAGGTGGGCCTTCTTCTTGAACTGTTGTACTCCTTATGTTGATTATGCTTCCAGGATATTGACCCAGCAACAATGAAGGAATAGTGATATAAGATCAAGTCAGGATGGTGAGAGACTAGGAGACAAACTTGGAGGTGCTAATGTTCCCATGACATTGCTGCTCGTGACTTTCTCAATGACAGAGGTTGTAGAGGAGGGAAACGGGGTCGAAGTAACCTTAGAAAGTTGTTGCAGTTCATCCTGTAGATTGTACATGCTGCAGCCACAGTGCACCTGGGATGGAGGGGTTGGATATTGGCGCGAGTGGCGAGGGCGCCAATCAAGAAAACTGTTCTGTCCTGGATGGTATTAAGCTTCTCTAGTATCATTACAGTGGCACCCATCCAGGCAAATGGTGATTATTCCATCACACTCCTAACTTAACCCTTGTAGATAGTGGAGTGGCATTGACAGGTCAGGAGATGAGCCATTCATTGCTGGGGTATGAAAAAAATCTCCAAAAGAATTTGGAATGAAGTTTGGAAGAGAACCTCAAATATGGTGCTTTAGATGTTCTTTTGAGTGATTTCTAGAAAAGGAAGCGTTTCCTTTACCACTGCAGATAGATAATGGATTGATGGACAAAGTAAAAAGCAGAGTTGCACAAATGAATAAACTCCTGCATGTAATATGAGCCACTCTTTGCCTTATTGTCCATCTGTTTAGGGCATGGGCTTTTATAGCAATGACGAAGAAATATATAAAAGGGAAGACAAAATTAATCTGCATCTTTCCTTCTTTACCAAATATCTGCAGTAATTCGTGCTACCAGAAGGTTTCACTTAAATATGCATATCTGAATTCAGGATTTGCATTCAGAATCCTCTCCAAATTTGAATAATGACCCAAATGTAACAAAAATAAAGCTTTTTTTCCCCCACTTAGTTTTGACTTGGTGGTTGCCCCTTTAAATTCTGTCACAGTCCATAAAGAGTTTAAAAGCAGGTAAAATCTTGTACCAGGCTTTGATATAAATGTTTCAAGTTTTGTCTGGTTTTCTGCAAAGCTTGTCCTGTTACATGTATGACAGTCAGTTATTTTTGACTGTGGTCAACAGATATTCAAATCCAGAAATTCCCCCGGAACTGTTTTCAGTGATACTGAATAAAAAAATCATTAATGAATAGGAAGAGTGTTAGAAACAATTGGGTCGGGCCTCAGTGTCCTGGTCATGATCTAAGCACTAACAAATAAAAGTATAGCAACTAGCCTTCTCAAATTAATTGATATCTGGCAGACATAGTTTCTGACACAGGCCTGTCCAGTTGAATGATAGCTTGGAAAGCATTCATGTGACACAGTTAATCCTCTTCACTGGTTATTAGTGTTCCTGTCCTGTAAGTGGGATTGTCCTGGTAAAAATTGAGAAATATAGAGCCATGCATTGCCCCATTCTTAATTTAGAAAAGGTTTCTAAGAAAGTGTAAAAGGTTTCCAGAAACGCTTATAGGTGGTTGTTAGAAAGTTTCTGGAAAGGACACAAAGTTGAAAGAAGTTTTAAAGAAGTTTGAAGCAGTTCTGCAAAAAAAAGCAGAGAGAATATGAACAGTAAAAGTAGAAAGATTAAGAAATTCTGAATTTAACTGAACAGAAGTAAAATTTGTAAATAAGTATCTTAACTATCAGTTAATAGCTTTACTATCTGAACCCGCAGAGTAAAGGAACAGTATGCACTAGATAGAGATAATATACAAGCAGGGTTAGTTAAGCTGGAATGAGAAATGATGACTGAAGAAGGAAAATGACAGCCACAGACAGTGAATGTCCACAGACATCCCCAGAGGAGAAGCCAGAGGAAGGCAGAATCATTCAACTCCATTGCGGTCAACCTACTAAAAAGAATATGTTTTACATTCTTATTTCAGAGTACTTTCAGAATGCTGGAAATTTGTCAGTAACATGTTGAATAAATCTAACTTGCTAAGGAGTACTGTAACCTTGGTCCTTGATCATTGGTCTAATATTGTTATTAAGCAAAACCTAGCTAAGGCTCAGATATTGTGATGCACTTAAGTTATGATCTACTCTATGATTATTATACGTCAAAATACTTACCCTAATTTTCAAGCATAACCAGGTATTCGTTGAGTTATCACTGATGTTAAATAAAGTAGTGTTAGGTAATGCAAATGTTGTGACCGACTTAACTATGATGACTGATAATACATAACTGGGTAAAGTGCAATGACTTAAGTTAGAGTTGTGATAGGATTGGCTACTGTCCAATAATATAATTTGGACCTGGTAATGAAATGGTTCAAAGGAAAGCTAATTTAGGCATCATATAAACCTTAGCAATTAATAGCAGATTGTAGTCCAGTTTTATTACATACGCATGTTGGAAATTATATCCTTTAATGCACACCGGCTAAATACTGGAAGTTCAAATAAAATATTCTTTACATATTGAATGGGATTCAGTGTTCAACTATTTTATAATATCAAAACTAGTGGAGATGCTCTTGAAGTCACAGAGAATTAAGACTCACCTATGAGAAGTTTCTAAAGTATGGAAGCCAAGAAAAATCTAGACTAAGAAAGGTAGAAAATTCCCAAAAGCGCAACACAGTCCTTCCAGAACTTACCACTATTTAGACGAATCATGGTTGTTTGAATTGTGAACTGGATAAACATAAATAAAAGAAATACATATGGTGCAAAAATTTAGAATACATTTCAAAATGTAAAGACTTGCTCTTCCCACCCAAATCTTTCCCCACTCACTGCTTTTCTGCTCAGCTGCATCTATGCTCAGCTCTTTGATTATACATGCTAACTGTAGTTATTGATCAGCTTTCAAAGATACCTCAGAAAAAGTTTAAGTGTTTGTTTATAGTAATGTTGCTGCCAAAGGGGCTGGAATACATAGGGGTGGAGGTTATGCTACAGTTCTATAAAGCTCTGGTTAGACAGCATCTGGAGTACTGCGTTCAGTTCTGGGCACCGCACCTCAGGAAGGATCTGGAGGGGGTGCAGCACAGAGTCACCAGAATGATACTGGGGCATAGAGCGTTAAATTATGAGGACAGGTTGCATAGACTAGGCTTTGTTTTCCCTCGAGTATAGAAGATCAAGGGGTGATCTAATTGAGGTGTTTAAGATAATTAAAGGATTTGATACAGGTAGATAGAGAGAAACTGTTGCTTCTGGTGAGGGAGTCCAGAACTTGGGGGCATAACTTTAAAATTAGAGCAAGGCTGTTCAGGGGTGATTGCAGGAAGCACTTCTTCACACAAAGGATAGTGGAAATCTGGAACACTCCCCCAAAAAGCTGTTGAGGCTAGGTCAATTGAAAACATAAAAACTTAGATTGATAGATTTGTTGTTAGGTAAAGGTATTAAGGGATATAGGACCAAGGCAGGTAAATGGAGTTATGATACAGATCAACCATGATCTAACTGAATGGCGGAGCAGGCTCAAGGGGTTGAATGGCCTACTTCTGTTCCCATGTCTTACACAAAAAAATGCTGTAGTTACTTTCACCTCCTGAAAATGTTTTCTCTGGGGGTTTTGGCTATAGTAATTTTCTATCATTACACAGCAGTGCAGGCATAAGCGGCCCTTATAAACAGCAAGTTCTGGCAAGCTGTGCAAATGGCCAGTCTTGCTGCCAATCATCATCCAAAAAAAAGATTACTGCAGGCTTTTGTCAAATATATACAGGGATGGGGGGGGGGGTAGAATTACCCTGCAATTTGTTGAGTCTATAGATGAGAGTGATGGCTCTGGGAACATCCATAAACTCCAGCCTGAGGCTTCTAATGTGGGCACAGGCCTTGAATAGAAAACATTGTTATAAAACAAGTATTTCAAACAAAGACAATACTATTGTATGCTTGATAATTTTCTTCTAAGTGTTTCAATTTTTACATCCATTATGTTACAAATCTAATTTGTAGATGTAAGTCCTCAGTTAAGTGGAGAACCCATGATGGCAGCTGAAGTGATTTCAAAACATATTTTGAGTAATTTGATTTGTTTATCTTTTTGTTTTATGGATAGCTGTTGCTGACTGCCTATTTCTAATGCAAAGTTTTTTTTTGATGGTTTTCATTCCTGCTTGCCGATTGGTACCTATTTGTTCAGTTGTAGTTTGTTGCTGATTTATGATTATGTAATTTGAGCTCATCAGGTGCAAGCATTACAAAAATCTGCATCTCGACAATCATATGGTCTGAAGTGCAAGACCCAAGATGTGCACCAGACTATCTATAATATACATAAAAACATATTAAAAAACAATTGCCCAAGTAGCTTTATTGTGAATTTCAATACTGCACCTAAAAAGAAAATAATTTCAAAATTCACATAAATAGGCATAAAATAGGAACATAGGAACAGGAGTAGGCCATTTAGCCCCTTGAGCCTGATCCACCATTCAATGAAATCATGGCTGATCTGACACCTAATTCTATATACCTGCCGTAGCCACATATCCCTTAATACCTTTGGTTAACAAAAATCTATCAATCACAGGTTTAAAATAAATTGAGCTAGCACCAGCTGCCGTTTGCGGAAGAGAGTTTCAAACTTTCACCACCTTTTCTGTGTAGAAGTGTTTCTTAACTTCACTCCTGAAAGTCATGGCTCTAAAGTTTAGGCTACGTCCTTTAGTCCTAGTCTCCCCAACCAGCGGAAATAGTGTCTCTCTATCTACCCTCTCAGTTCCCCTTAAGATCATGAAAACTTCAATCAAATCACCCCTTAATCTTCTCAATTCCAGGGAATCCAATAGGTTGCAGTTTATTGCTACAGAACATGATTCAATTGTTATCCTGTATCCATACCAGTTGTTTTGCCTTTTTTGTAAAGTGCAGCAAGTCTTTTTTTTTTATTACTAGTGTTGTCATTTTTTTTTCCTTTTAGCAGGACAATTCTTCTGCTGAAAAGCATAAACATTTACAGATGATGTAGGTAATTGGAAAATATAGGTAATTGACATTAGACCTGATGGTATAGAATACCCATTAGCTGATGGTGCATTTTGGTAGGAAGAATAAGTAGGCTACATACTGTTGGATAATAAGAGTCTAAATGGGATAGAGGAGCAAAGGGATCTAGGGGTACAGATACACCAATCACAAAGTAGCGACGCAGGTTAATAAGGCCATAAAAAAGGCAATTCAAGCACTGGGGTTCATCTCTAGACAGATAGAATTGAAAAGCAGAGAACAACTTATATTTATATACCGCCTTTAACACAGTAAAATGTCCCAAGGCTTGGCACTGGAGCGTTATCAAACAAAATTTGACACCAAGCCACATAAAGAGATATTAGAACTGGTGATCAAAAGCATGGTCAAAGAGATAGGTTTTAAAGAGCATCTTAAAGGAGGAGAAAGACGGAGAGAGAGAGAGGTTTAGGGAGGGAATTCCAGAGCTCAGATCCTAGGCAGCTGAAGGCAAAGCCATCAGTGGTGGAGCAATTAAAATCGGGGATGCCCAAGAAGCCAGAATTGGAGGAGCGCAGAGATCTCAGGGGGCTGTAGGAGGTTACAGAGATAGGGAGGTTTGAGGCCATGAAGGGATTTGTAAACAAGCGTGAGAATTTTTTTAAATCGAGGCGTTCCTGGACCAGGAGCCAATGTAGGTCAGGGATGATGATGAACGGGACTCGGTGTGAGTTAGGATACGGACAGCAGAGTTTTTGATAAGCTCAAGTTTACGGAGGGTCGAAGATGGGAGGCCGGCCAGGACAACATTGTAATAGGCACAGCTGAGGGTTTCAGCAGCAGATTAGCTGAGGCAGGGGCAGAGACAGGCGGTATTACAGAGGTGGAAGTAGGTGGTCTTGGTGATAGAGCGGATATGTGGTCAGAAGCTCATCTGCGGGTCAAATAGGACGTCAAGGTTGCAAAAGGTCTGGTTCAGCCTCAGGCAGTGGCCAGGGAGAGGGATGGAGTCGGTGCCTGGGGAATGGACTTTGTGGCGGGAACCGAAGATAATGGCTTCGGTCTTCCCAATATTTAGTTGGAGGAAATCTTTGCTCATCAAGAACTGGATGTCGGACAAGCAGTTGATAAATCAGAGTCAGTGAAGGGGTTGAGGGCGGTGGGGGTGAGGTAGAGCTGGGTGCCGTCAGCATACATGAGGAACCTGATGTGTTTTCAAATGATGTCGCCAACGGGCAGCATGTAGATGAGAAATAGGACGGGGCCAAGGATAGGTCCTTGGGGGGACTCCAGAGATAATAGGCCCGATGTTAGCAGGGTTGTGGGTCCTTGACGGGGGGGCTATCGGGCGCGTGGGTAACGCGCCCGGCGAAATGAGTCAGCCACCCGCGCGATCGTAGCATTATTGGATCCACTTACCTGCTCCTCCGGGTTCCCCACTGCTGATCTGCGCGTCAGGCGGGCTGCGCATGCGCAGTAAGATCTGTCAGCTGGAGGAGCTCTGTTTAAAGGGGCAGTCCTCCACTGACACATGCTGCAACAAACAGAAAACATTACAGCATGGAGCAGCCCAGGGGGAAGGCTGCTCCCAGTCTAATGATGCCTCACTCCAGCTATCAATACATGGAGTGAGGAGGAGGGGGAGGACAGAGATCTTCCCCCCGGCGGGCGGGAGGAAGCTGCCTGCCTCTGCCACCAGGAAGGCCTGGCTCGAGGTGGCAGAGGAGGTCACCTGCACCACCAACATATCGCTCACCTGCATACAGTGCAGGAGGCGCTCCAATAACCTCAGCAGGTCAGCCAAAGTGAGTACACTTACTCTTTCCCCTACACTCCGTCTGCCACATCACCGCCACCACCCCACATCTCCTTCTGCACTGCCAACACTACTCTGTCACATCACCCCTCATACCCACGCAAACCTCATCCTCATCTTACCTGCACCTACTCACCTCGCCAGTACTCATCCCGCCACTACCACTTAACCCAATCCTCATACAATCTCAAGGCTCTATCTCATACTCACCCTCTCGTGCATCTCTTTCACAGCTAGCCTCACTCAACCTGCCACCACCTGTGCTGCAGCCACAGGGCATGCATCACATATGTGCAGTAGGCAGCGTAAGGCAAACGTGTCGTGAGCATGAATGGGATGCACAAAGGTGTTTGAGGGTTTGTCATGGTTGTTACTTATATTGAATTTCTGACCAACTCACATTACATATTATATTGGCACCACTACTGCCTTGTCTTTGCGAATCTTGTCTGGTTTGTGCAATAATGCCCTCTCCTGAGAATCACTATGAAGACCCACAACTAATGCCACCCATTGTGTCACTGCAAAGTGGGTATAGGTGTATTTGCAGGGCTCTTTTGCGCAGACGACTGAGAGACGTCGGCGATGACCCGGTTGCACCCTGGAAGGATGCGGATGAGAAGTTGTTGAGGGCAGTGATGACTTTGACAGCGACAGGTAAGATGATGGTGCTCGGGCCAGCCAGGAGCAGCTCGGCATGAAGGAGGCTGCAGATGTCGATGACTACATGTCGAGTGACTCTGAGCCTCCGTGTGCACTGCTGCTCAGAGAGGTCCAGGAAGCTGAGCCTCGGTCTGTAGACCCTGTGGCGAGGGTAGTGCCCTCTGCGACGCATCTCTCTCTGCGGTAGCCCTCCCTCCTGCTGTACAGGTGGATGTGTCACAGCACTCTGTTGTGCAGCTCCACGT
Organism: Heptranchias perlo; assembly: GCF_035084215.1. Taxonomy (NCBI): domain Eukaryota; kingdom Metazoa; phylum Chordata; class Chondrichthyes; order Hexanchiformes; family Hexanchidae; genus Heptranchias; species Heptranchias perlo. Next base: position 73,706,671 of record NC_090331.1, on the reverse strand, counting down.
GTCAGAGGTGGAAGGCGTGGATGGCGAGGCTGTTCGCCCTCCGAGGAGGTCATGACTGCAGCTACGGCGGCCCCATCCGGAAGATGTACATCTGAGGGGGTCCGCAAGGTAGGTACATGTCTCTGGACACCGGGGTAAGTGTGCAAGTTGGTGCATTTGATTGTCAGGAGGAGGGTGGTAGAGGCCAAACTTTGTCCCAAGTGACAGAGTGGCCTCCTGCAATGGATGAGGGTCTCCCCCCCCCCCCACCTGTCAAATGGACCTTTGCAGCTGCCACAGGCTGACAGCTGCAACAGGTCCATTTGAACTGCGAGTGTTTCCCCCAGTGTGGGAAACAGTCCCAGTTTGCTCTAAAATCCCACCCCTCCGCACATAATCCCTTAATCAGGTCAGTTAATGACCTGAACAAGCAAAATAAATAGCGTCAAGTGGAACCCCGCTGGCTTTAATTGCCTGCGGGATTCCCACCAGCGGGGGCTGCGCGCGCACGCCGGCACGTCAGCGGGGAACCCGGAAGTGCGCGGGTTCGAGGCGGGCTCCGGTCCCGCTCCGGGATTTCCCAATTTTCGGGGCCCCCCCGCCAGGAACACACCCGCTGGCGGGTGCTAAAATGCTGCCCAATGATGTGATAATGGGAATGGGAAGAGAAGCCACTGCAGGTGATTCTCTGGCTATGACTGGATAGATAAGAATGGAACCAGACGAGCACAATCCCACCCAGCTGGATGACAGAGGAGTGGCGCTGGTGGAGGATGGTGTGGTCAACCATGTCAAAGGCTGCAGACAGGTCAAGAAGATATAGTTTACCACAGTCGCAGACACACAGGATGTCATTTGTTACTGTGATGATGGCTGTTTCAGTGTTGTGCGAAGTGTGGAAACCTGATTGGAGGGATTCAAATATGGTGTTGCAGGAAAGATGGGCATGGATTTGGAAGGCAACAACACGTCCAAGGACTTTGGAGCGGAAAGGGAGGTTGGAGATGGGACCGTAGTTTGCAAGGACAGAGGGGTCAATGGTGTTTTTTTTTGAGGGTGGGGTGATGATGGCAGATTTGAAGAGGAGGGGGACAGTACCTGAGGAGAGGGAATTGTTAACAATATCAGCTAACTTGGGAGCCAGGAAGGGAAGTTGGGTGGTCAGCGGTTTGGTAGGAATAGGGTCGAGGGAGCAGGAGGTGGGGCTCATGGGTAAGGTGAGCTTGGAGAGGGCATGAGGAGAGATAGGAGAGAAACTAGAGAAAAATGTGAGTTCAGGGCTAGGACAGGAGAAAACCTTAGGGGAACTTTAGCTTGGTGGGCTAGGAGAAGGGAGGTAAGCAGCAGAGGCAGCCGAACAGATGGTCTCAATCTTAGTGACAAAGTAGTCTATGAGCTCCTTGCACTTCTTGTTGGAGGTGAGGGAGGAGGAGGCAGGAGCAGGGGTTTAAAAATATGATTTGTAGTGAATAAGAGAAGCCAGGGGTCATCTTTGCATTCCAGGATGATCCTGAAATAATCAACAGTTTTGACAGAGGAGAGCAGGGCCCGATAGTGCTTTATGTAGTCCAGCCAGGTCTATGGCTAAACCAGTTGTCCACCATAAACGTTAAGTCTGGGTCCGTTGGACTTAAGGGAGCAGAGATAAGGGCCATACAAGGGGGAATGACTAGAGTGAGCGTAATGGTTTTAATAGGGACAAGTGCATTAAAGGTGGAGGTAAGGGTGTGATTGATGAGATCGGTAGCTGCAAAAATGTTGTGGTGAATGGAGGGCCAAAGCTAGTCAGTTGGGAATTTGAAAGTGCCGTTGTAAGTGACAGGGGGGGGGGGGGTCGGGGAGAAGAGTTTTTTCCTGAGGCGAATACAGAAGGAAGTGGGATTGGGAGGGGGAAGAGGGATATGGGTGGGGAGGGTTACGAGGAAGTGATCAGAGATGGCCTTATCCGTGATTGACACAATGGGAGAGGCCACGTGAGATGGCAAGGTTGAGGGGATGGCCATGAATATAGGTTGGGGTGTTTATATGGAGGGAGTGATTAAGGTTAAGGGAGCATAAGAGGACAGTGAACTCAGAGGAGAGGGAGCATGATGAATTATGTTAAACTTGTACAGAACCTTTGTTAGACCACACTTGGAGTACTGTGCACAGTTCTGGTCTCCATATTATAGAAAGGATATAGAGGCATTGGAGAGAGTGCAAAAAAGATTCACGAGGATGATACCAGAACTGAGAGGATATAGTTATCAGGGAAGGCTGAATAGTCTGGGGTTCTTTTCTCTAGAAAAGTGAAGGCTGAGGGATGACCTGATAGATGTCTAAGATAATGAAAGGGTTTGATAGGGTAGACATGGAGAAAATGTTTCCACCTGTGGGGGAGTCCAAAATTAGGAGGCCATAAATATAAAATAGTCACTAATAAGTCCAATAGGGAATTCAGGAGAAACTTCTTTACTCAAAGAGTGGTAAGAATGTGGAATGTGCCACCACAAGGAGTAGTTGAGGCAAATAGTATAGATGCATTTAAGGGGAAGCTAGATAAGCACATGGAGGAGAAAGGAATAGAAGCGTACACTGGTAGGGTTAGATGAAGTAGGAGGAGGCTCGTGTGGAGCATAAACGCCAACACAGACCAGTTGGGCCGAATGACCTGCTTCTGTGCTGTAGTTTCGATGTAATTCAATGTAATACACACAAAATATTTCATGTATATTTTATTCTCTCTGGTTCAGGAGTCTGCATGGGCAATCCCAGTTCAGAAAGATCCAAGCAAGCTTTCAAATATAAGAAGTTAATCTAAAGTCAATGGCCAATAATAAGCCTGAAGTTTCATGTTTTTTCAAGACAAAAAAGCACACCTTTATGTAGCTGCATAACGGATTGAAAGAGGCAGAGTCTGTGGAAAGGTTTTGAGAAACATGCTACTGCATTCAGATTCTAACTATTAATTTCAAATACTTTGGGACAACCAAATTATTTTCCACACATTTTAAAAATATTTCTCCAGGTGATTATTTGTTTGATGTGCACAATGATTGCTTTGCTTCATCCAGTCAAATTGCACAATCTTCTCACTACTATCACAATTCCCACTGCTAGTTTAATTTAAAGGTGTCATCCTTAGCTCAGTGGTAGCACTCTCACCTTTGAGTCAAGCACCACTCCAGAGAGACTTGAACACATAATCCAGCTGACACTTCTGTGTAGTATTGAGGGTGTGCTGCATTGTCTTTTGCATGAGACACTAAACCGAGGCCCCGTTTGCCCTTTCGTGTGGACATAAAAGATCCCACAGTGGTATTTGAAGAGCAGGGGAAATCTCCTGGTGTCCTGGCCAATACTTGTCCCTCTAACAATATCAGTAAAATAGATTAAGTGGTCATTTATCACATTGCTGTTTATGGGACCTTGCTGTTTGCAAATTGGAAGCCACATTTCCGTACTTTACAACAGTGACAATGTAAAAGTACTTAATTGGCTGAAATGCGCTTTGGGACGTGCTGAGTTCATGAAAGACACTATATTAATGCAAGTTCATTTTTTCTTCTTAATTTAGTACAACTATTTTTGCTACAGAGTATCATATTTTAAAAAGCCAACCCTGTTTTTACATGAAATCAATTCTAGCTTAAAAGCTTGGTTGAGTGCATTCTAGTTACAATCAATCACTTGAACCTTCACTGATGCCCTTTATTTTCTGCATTGCTGCACAAGAACTTGACTTTAATGTTGCAAGTCTTTCCGCCAGAGACTAGTTTGAATCCCAGGGCTACTTTCAAAAAGATGCAGGTGCGGCGTACTAATTGAAATGTCATTGTGATTTTTGAAAATTAAATTTTTGCATTTTGGTCTGGGAGCATGGTGTTGACTGAAAAAAACTAAAGAGGGAGGGTATGAAAAACGGGACCAGAATGTCACAAGGTCTGTACGACCATTTGGAAGGTTATTCCTGGGCAATTTGTTTAATCATAGACATAGCCATTCAAGGTCCAGCTTTGGCTGAAATTTAGACTCCAGAGCAAAATTCTAGACTGAACTTTACCTTCTTTAATTTGATTTGCTTTCTAATGTCAACATCTGTGTAAGATTGTACCCTTGCTCATAGTACAGTGGGGCAAGTGAAACAGCTATAATGGTGTCTGTATGGGCTTCCCCTGACTCCTTCAGATCCCAAGCCAGGTGTCATAGATCAGCCTTGTAAGGCTCCATTGTTTACAGCTATCCAATATTTGATAAGGGTCCCAGCCCTAACTAGGTCAAGAATGTTGTTTGTTTCATCTTTTCATTCATTCGCATAAACAAGCCAGAAAAAGGAATGCTGAGGCTGCCTTTCTTACAAGTTAATGTGATCTAAGAGCTCCCTTCTCTGATATTAGTCCCCAGCGGTTCACACATCCAGCATCAAAGTACTTAGTCATTCAAAATCAATCATATAAAAAAAACAAATACAGACACCATTATAGCTGTTTCACTTGCCCACTGTACTATGAACAAGGGTACAATCTTACATCTGGATCATCAGAAACACACAGTTTTTAACACCAATATCCTGGGGGGTCACACTCCAAGTTACAAAAGCTCATCCTTAGTTCATTTAGCCTTATAATGAAGATACACCATGACATAATTTAAACTTCTCATCATGCTTTTATTCCTACTGCTAGCATCAGTGTGGATCTTCCAGCTTCGTCCTTCACGAGTCTCTAAGCAGTGATCAGACTGGAAGGGTTGTAAACAGCCTACTTTCTTTCCATGCTTTTATTTCCCAATAGCTCCTTCTCTTGTTAAAGCCACTTTCCTACTTTGTCCTTTATATTCTTCGTATGTTTGTGCCTTCCATTGCTCTCATTGGCTATAACTGATTTTCTCTGAAGTTTTGTACACTTTGATTAACTCAACTATTATTTCATTCTAACTCTATTCATCTCTCTTCCCTTTGTGATTCAATCCCATCCTCCCAATTCTGTACTTGTGCTGGGTGCTAAATAGGTGGAAAACCCAAGTTAAAGATTTAGCACTAAAATTTATTTAAGGATTTACATAACTTACAGCACTAAAAAAAATTACAGCACAGGCATGAGCTTAACCTATGAATGAAGCTAGGAGCCAAACAAATGGACATTTTTCTTCATACAACTCAAGTACTGAATAAAATGAGAAAAGTCTAGCCTAACCTCTTATCCGAGAAACATGTTTAAAAATTATATAATCCCTCTGAATTCCATAGACTGTCATTATGATGTATGTTCGGAAGAGTCCACAGGTCCAGATCTCTGCTCTGGTGCAGGGTTCACACACTGTATATCTAAACAAATTAAAGCAACAGCCAAATTTGTCATTTTTCAGCTTACAATGAAACCTCATTTGATGCAAAGTCCAGAATGTTAGCCGCCTGATGGATTTTGAGTATTTTTTCATCTGCATGGGCTTTCAGGGATTAAAATGCGAAAACATTGTATCATAGCACAGACCATTGCTGTATTTTCTGTTTCGTAAAAAAAAATTTAAATGATTTGTGGATATTGTTTTTAATGTGTGACTTTTATTAACCTTTAATGATTATGAGTAACTACTTTCTTCAGAAATTATTTCATGCTTGAAAGATATCATAACAACTACTTAAAAGAAAACAGTTTCGACTTTTTTTTAAAAATTAATAAGTTTTCACTGCCTTTTGACACCTCGCTTCAACCCACTGGCCTCTAAATTATTTACTCTGCCACATCAATCTCCCTACCGACTGAACATTTTTGGTGAACCTACAGGGTGCTAGGGGGATAGAATATAAAAACAAGGAGGTATTGCTGCAGTTATATAAGGTATTGGTGAGACCGCACCTGGAATACTGCATACAGTTTTGGTCTCCATACTTAAGAAAAGACATACTTGCTCTCGAGGCAGTACAAAGAAGGTTCACTCGGTTAATCCCGGGGATGAGGGGGCGGACATATGAGGAGAGGTTGAGTAGATTGGGACTCTACTCATTGGAGTTCAGAAGAATGAGAGGCGATCTTATTGAAACATATAAGATTGTGAAGGGGCTTGATCGGGTGGATGCAGTAAGGATGTTCCCAAGGATGGGTGAAACTAGAACTCGGGGCATAATCTTAGAATAAGGGGCTGCTCTTTCAAAACTGAGATGAGGAGAAACTTCTTCACTCAGAGGGTGGTCGGTCTGTGGAATTTGCTGCCCCAGGAAGCTGTGGAAGCTACATCATTAAATAAATTTAAAACAGAAATAGACAGTTTCCTAGAAGTAAAGGGAATTAGGGGTTATGGGGAGCGGGCAGGAAATTGGACATAAAGCTGAGTTCGGATCGGTCAATGCCCTGTGGGTGGCGGAGAGGGCCCAGGGGCTATGTGGCCGGGTCCTGCTCCGACTTCTTGTGTTCTTTAGATTTGTGGTTGGGATCAGATCAGCCATGATCTTATTGAATGGCGGAGCAGGCTCGAGGGGCCGATTGGCCTACTCCTGCTCCAATTTCTTATGTTCTTATGTTCTTATATAACTGGACCCAGTTAGGGAAGGGTGAATGGTGGTAGAGGTGGTGGGGAGGAAGAGTGGAGAAAGAAGGGTAAGGGGGAGAGAGAGAGAGAGAGAGAGAGAGAGACAAGGGAACTATCTCAGTTGGCAATCTCTCTCACTCAGAGCTTGGTGACAACAAAGCCCTCCAAACTGTTTTATTCTGGCTATTCCAGGATTCTTCCTGACTAAATAGCAGAATCGCAAACCCACATTTATTTGGAGAACAGTTACCATAGTATGGGACAAATATTAGTTTTTTGCTTTTGTTATAGGAAGTGAGAATTTTTTTTCCCCTATGCTATAATTTTTTAATTTAATGTAAAGAGTTCTGGGATACGTAATTAGAAGATGCTTGTTACAGAATCCACTGACCGAACAATTCATGAGTGCCAATGTCTGTGGTGTTTATACAGCCTGATTTGATATTTTTAAACAATCTTTATTCAGCTTAGAGTTTTCTTCAGGACGACGTACTAGTCAGTGTACATATAGCTAGACACTGCTACATTTTACACATTGTGACATTATGTGCTTCACTCCTGTGCTGGGAGCTTGAACCAAATGAGGTCATATCTGGAAACTTTAAATAAAACTCTGCTAGGCAATTAATTCATTTTGTGTTCTTTATCGGAGTTTGTGCATTTGAAGTGAACATAAATGCAAAAATGAAATAAGTTGCTCAGGCTAAAGAACTGCTGATCTTGGGTTTTTAGGCAACTTTGTGCTTACAAACCAGTTCACACAATTCTTCAGTGGTAGCTTAGTAAAGGCATTAAACGTGTGTTGTAGGAACATAGGAACAGGAGTAGGCCATTCAGCCCCTCGTGCCTGCTCCGCCATTTGATAAGATCATGGCTGATCTGTGATCGAGCTCCATATACCTGCCTTTGGCCCATATCCCTTAATACCTTTGGTTGCCAAAAAGCTATCTCTCTCAGATTTAAATTTAGCAATTGAGCTAGTATCAATTGCCGTTTGCAGAAGAGTTCCAAACTTCTACCAACCTTTGTGTGTAGAAATGTTTTCTAATCTCACTCCTGAAAGGTCTGGCTCTAATTTTTAGACTGTACCCCTTACTCCTAGAATCCCCAACCAGCGGAAATAGTTTCTCTCTATCCACCCTATCCGTTCCCCTTAATATCTAAAAACTTCGATCAGATCATCCCTTAACCTTCTGAACTCCAGAGAATACAACCCCAATTTGTGTAATCTCTCCTCGTAACTTAGCCCTTGAAGTCCGCGTAACATTCTAGTAAACCTACGATGCACTCCCTCCAAGGCCAATATGTCCTTCCGAAGGTGCGGTGCCCAGAACTGCTCACAGTACTCCAGGTGCGGTCTAACCAGGGTTTTGTATAGCTGCAGCATAACTTCTGCCCCCTTGTACTCTAGTCCTCTAGATATAAAGGCCAGCATTCCATTAGCTTTATTGATTATTTTCTGCACCTGTACATGACACTTCAATGATCTATGTACCTGAACCCCTAGGTCCCTTTGGACATCCACTGTTTTTAACTTTTTACCATTTAGAAAGTACCCTGTTCTATCCTTTTTTGATCCAAAGTGGATGACCTCACATTTGTCTACAATGAATTCCATTTGCCACAGTTTTGCCCATTCGCTAATCTATCAATATCGCTTTGTAATTTTATGTTTACATCTACACTGCTCACAATGCCACCAATCTTTGTGTCATCGGCAAACTTAGATATGAGACTTTCTATGCCTTCATCTAAGTCGTTAATAAATAGTGAATAATTGAGGCCCCAAGACAGATCCCTGCAGGACGCCACTAGTCACATCCTGCCAACATGAATACTTCCCCATTATCCCTACTCTCTGTCGCCTTTCGCTCAGCCAATTTCCTAACCAAGTCCGTACTTTTCCCTCGATTCCATGGGCTTCTAATTTAGCTAATAGTCTCTTAAGTGGGACCTTATCAAATGCCTTCTGGAAGTCCATATAAATAACATCCATTGACATTCCCTTGTCCATTACTTTAGTCACCTCTCCAAAAAATTCAATCAGATTTGTCAGGCACGACCTACCTTTCACAAATCCATGCTGGCTCTCTCTGATTAACTGAAAATTCTCAAGGTGTTCAGTCACCCTATCCTTAATTATAGACTCCAGCAATTTCCCCACAACAGATGTTAGGCTAACTGGTCTATAATTCCCCGGTTTCCCTCTCTCTCCTTTCTTAAAAAGCAGAGTGACATGTGCAATTTTCCAATCTAGAGGGACAGTTCCTGAATCTAGAGAACTTTGAAAGATTATAGTTAGGGCATCTGCAATCTGCTCACCTACTTCCTTTAAAACCCTGGGATGGAAACCATCTGGTCCTGGGGATTTATCACTCATTAGTGTTATTATTTTCTTCATTACTGTTGCTTTACTTATGTCAATTTTATCGAGTCCCTGTCCCCAATTCAATATTAGTTTTCTTGGGATTTCCGGCATGCTATCCTCTTTATCTACTGTAAATACTGACGCAAAGTAATTGTTCAACATGTCCGCCATTTCCCCATTGTCAATGACAATATCCCCACTTTCAGTTTTTAAGGGGCCAACACTGCTCCTGACCACCCTCTTTTTCCTAATGTAACTATAAAAGTTCTTTGTATTGGTTTTGATATCCCTTGCAAGTTTCTTTTCATACTCTCTTTTTTGTAGCGCAACAAATTTGTACTGAAGCATCAATACTAGTTTGAGGCTTCAGCAATGTATGTTTAAAGGAAGAAGAAAAGATACAACTATTTTGTATTCTTGCGAAATTGATAATTATGGATGATTCCTTAATATCACAGTCAAACAAAAATTGAGGTTTTACACCAACCTGTTCAAAATACAAATTTACTTTCTTGTAATCATCTTCTTTATAGCTTATTTTTGATGCATTTGCTTACAATTTTTTTCTTGTACAGGGAGTATGTGAACATCAGCATTTATAAAACTATAATGATTAAAATCAAGGCTAAAAGAGAAAGGCAAAAGGCTGGAATTGTATATTGGGGATTACTTTGGGGATCCCCCCACCGTCAGTTCTAGTGGCTTCATTCTTGTTAACTCAACAATTACTTTGTACTGAGGTTGTGGTCTCCTCCGACCCCCACGGTTTATTGCAAGAACACAAACAGCAAGGAATGAGAAAAGGCCATTTGGATGATCAAACTTGTTCCTTTCACAATCTGCCCCATTACAGACTCAACCCAGCCATTTTAATGTTCCACAGTTAGGTTCTGCAAAGTTGCTTCCTTCCTCAAAAGCAAACCAAGCCAAAAAAACAAAATCTCGATCTAATCTTAAACTATTCACCCTTGACTAGTTACTTTCCTTTCCACAATATTATCATCAGTTCAGGAGCCATCATATTATGTGCCTGTTCAGAATATGCCATAATGAAGCACTACCATGGATAACTTCTGGTGAAAGAAACCCTGCTAGAAACATCAGAGCTCAAAAACACATGTCTAATTACACTATTGGCAAACACTACTGACATTAAAGTTCAATGGCTCAATGAGCCCCAAGAATAATATGCTTTACATAAGAACATTCACTGCACTTCAAAACCAATTCATTTTGTGAAGCACTTTGAGACTTTTATTAATAATAAAACCTCAATAACCTAAGTTTCATTGACAGTGCTCACCAGTTACATTTCACTAGAGAGAAAGACAGGGAGTGGCATCACTTCTAAACAATGAGGTAATTGTTGCATTTTGTTTGACAGGCAAGAAACAAACTATGGCACCTCTGAAGATTGTAGCAGTAGTAATAATAAAACTATTATAAGATAGTAATAATAATAGCCACCCAACTTCCTGGTTCCCATGCTACTTAACATTGTAAATGGTTTCTTCTCCTCAGGTACTGCTTCCTCCCTTAAAGAATCGCTGTCGTCAACACCCTCCACACCAAAAAAAACCTTCTCTTCCTCATCCACATGCTATCTCTTGACGGCATCACCTGAAGGTATGGGATCAGCTTCCATATGGACAACAACGACACCCAGCTCTCCTCTCCACCATCTCTCTCCATTCCCTTCACTGCCTATGCATTGCCGGACTGCTTGTACGATATCCAGTTTTGGATAAGGTACAATTTCCTTCACTGGGAAGAATTATGTAATTGTCTTCGGCCCCCACCACAAACTCTATACCCTCGCCACTGTCTCAGGTTGAACCAGACTGTTCGCAGTCTCAGCATCCTATTTGACACAGAGCTGAGCTTTCGACCCCATAGCCTCACGATCACAAAGACTGGATGAGCAGGAGAATAAGAGGACAAGGATGAGGATGAAGAGTCAGCCTTTCCACCAGAGTAATTTGATACTATCTATTATTATGAGCATTTGATTTGAACCATAGAAGTTTGCAGCACAGCAGGAAGCCAATCAGCCCATCATGTCTATGCTGGCTGCTTGCTAGTGCAATCCAAAACTAATCCCATTGTCCTGCTGTCGCCCCATAGCCCTGTATCTTTCTCTGCTTCAAATATTTATCCAAATTCCCCTTAAAAAATGCAATGGTCTCTGTCTTAACCACCGCCTGTGGCAAAGTATTCCATGCCCTAATAATCCTGCAAAGTCTTGTTTTTCCTAACTCTCCTCACTCTGACAATTTTACATTGATGACCGCACATCAGTGACTCTCCAAATAGTCTTTCTTTATTCACCCTATCAAAGCCCTCTACTAAATCTCATTATAGCCTTGCTGCTCCATTGGAAATAGTCCCAATATCTCAAATCTCTCCTCACAACTACAGTTCCCCATCCTTGGCATCATATTGGTGAATCTGCACTGTAAACTCTCTGTGGCAATTGCTTAACCAATACATTAGGTTAAAGCATTAAATTGCTTTATCATTTAGTACTTCTTGAAACCCACAGTCTTGCTTCAATCAAAAAATGGCCATGCTCACAACTCTTCTGCCCTGCAATAAGTTTAACCCTTACATTACTGGCAGTTCAGGGAAATTCCTTTTGTTTCAGCTCATGTACTGAGATGTTAAGAATACTATTACAGTAATAATGTTGCTTAAACAAGAATGGCAGTATATTATCTAACACGTGTGCAATTTTATAGGTAAAATGCAATTTTACCTGTGCTCAATGTGTCATCTCATTTTATCCTATTTGCTCTTCTCTATTATCACTGTCCCTTTCACCTTAGTTTTACTCCTCCTACCTAGCCTTGTCCTATTTTCTGTACTTCAATTTTAAATCTTTTACTTACCTTTCCTCCACTGTCTTTATGCCCACCATTCTTTTCCTAAAAGCATTCAGAATATCTGAAAACCAGCTTTAAAGGCCTATATATCAGACAAAGAAAAAAGCGAGATTTGATAGATTGGTAACGGTTCTATCATAGTTGTAACCAATTCAATTGTTGCAAAACTTGTGTCAAAAGCTGGAAGTGCTCACTGCCAATGAGCAAACTTACCTGCAAAATTATCTCAAACAAATCTTCTATAATACTGTGCCTTCATGCTGCTAAACAATAACAGTGCTTACATGAAGTCACAAATGTAACTGATGTTTGGACACTATTTTTTTGTTCTCAAAAGATTTGGTCCACAAATCTCAGAATATTGACCATAATTCTGAAAATTTCTGTTTATCTGCCACAGACACAATCTTTCAATGGTACCAAGAATGAGAGACTTCAGTTATGTGGAGAGATTAGAGAAGCTGGAATTGCTCTCTTTATAGCAGAGAAAGATAAGCGGCGATTTAATAGAGGTGTTCAAAATTGAGGGGTTTTGACAGAGTACACAGGGAGAAACCGTTTCCACTGGCAGGAGAGTCGGAACCAAAGGACACAGATTTAAGGTAATTGGCAAAAGAGCCAGAGGGCAGATGAGGAGAAATGTTTTTATGCAGCGAGTTATGATCTGGAATACAGTGCCTGAAAGGGTGGTGGAAGCAGATATTTTTTTCAAATTCATTCACGGCAAGGCCAGCATTTATTGCCCATCCCAATTGCCCTTGAGAAGGTGGGTGGTGAACTGTACTTTGTTGGAGCTGTACTCATCCAAGCAAGTGGAGAGTATTCCATCACACTCCTGACTTGTGCCTTGCAGATGGTGGAAAGGCTTTGGGGAATCAGGAGGTGAGTCACGCGCTGCAGAATATGCAGCCTCTGACCTGCTCGTGTAGCCACAGTATTTATGTGGCTGGTCCAGTTAAGTTTCTGGTCAATGGTGACCCCCAGGATGTTGATGGTGGGGGATTCGGTGATGGTAATGCCGTTGAATGTCAAGGGGAGGTGGTTAGACTCTCTCTTGTTGGAGATGGTCATTGCCTGACCCTTGTCTGGCACGAATGTTACTTGCCACTCATCAGCCCAAGCCTGGATTTTATCCAGGTCTTGCTGCATGTGGGCACAGACTGCTTCATTGTCTGAGGGGTTGCGAATGGAACTGAACACTGTGCAATCAGCAGCGAACATCCCCACTTCTGATGATGGCGGAAAGATCATTGATAAAGCAGCTAAAGATGGTTGGGCCGAGGGTACTGCCCTGAGGAACTCCTGCAGCGATGTCCTGGGGCTGAGATGATTGGCCTCCAACAACCACTACCATCTTCCTTTGTGCTAAGTATTACTCCAGCCACTGGAGAGTTTTCCCCGATTCCCATTGACTTCAATTTTACTAGGGCTCCGTCATGCCACGCTCAGTCAAATGCTGGCTTGATGTCAAGGGCAGTCACTCTCAACTCACCTCTGGAGTTCAGCTCTTTTGTCCATGTTTGGACCAAGGCTGTTACGAGGTCTGGAGCCAAGTGGTCCTGGCGGAACCCAAACTGAGCATCAGTGAGCAGGTTATTGGTGAGTAAGTGCCGCTTGACAGCACTGTTGATGACACCTTCCATCACTTTGCTGATGATTGAGTGTAGACTGATGGGGCAGTAATTGACCAGATTGGATTTGTCCTGCTTTTTGTGGACAGGACATACCTGGGCAATTTTCCACATTATTGGGTAGATGCCAGTGTTGTAGCTGTACTGGAACAGATTGGCTAGAGGCGCGGCTAGTTCTGGAGCACTACAGCTGGGACCCATAGCCTTTGCCGTATCCAGTGCATTCGGCCATTTCTTGATATCACGTGGAGTGAATCGAATTGGCTGAAGATTGGTTTCTGTGATGGTGGGGATATCGGGAGGAGGCCGAGATGGATCATCCACGCGGCACTTCTGGCTGAAGATGGTTGCAAATGCTTCAGCCTTGTCTTTTGCACTCACGTGCTGGGCTCTGCCATCGTTGAGGATGGGTATGTTCAGGGAGCCTCCTCCTCCTGTTAGTTGTTTAATTGTCCACCACCATTCATGACGATTTTGGCAGGACTGCAGAGCTTTGATCTGATCCGTTGGTTGTGGGATCGCTTAGCTCTCTCTATCGCATGCTGCTTCCGCTGTTTAGCGTGCATGTAGTCTTGTGTTGTAGCTTCACAAGGTTGGCACCTCATTTTTAGGTACACCTGGTGCTGCTCCTGGCATACTCTTCTACGCTCCTCATTGAACCAGGGTTGATCCCCTGGCTTGTTGGTAATGGTAGGGTGAGGGATATGCCAGGCAATGAGGTTACAGATTGTGGTGGAATACAATTCTGCTGCTGCTGATGACCCACAGCACCCCATGGATACCCAGTTTTGAGCTGCTAGATCTGTTCTGAATCTATACCATTTAGCACAGTGGTAATGCCACACAACACGATGGACGGTGTCCTCAGTGTGAAGACTGGACTTTGTCTCCACAAGGAATGAGTAGCGATCACTCCTACCAATACTGTCATGGACAGATGTATCTGCGACAGGTAGATTGGTAAACACGAGGTCAAGTAGGTTTTTCCCTCGTGTTGGCTTGCTGACTACCTGCCGCAGGCCAAGTCTGGCAGCTATGTCTTTCAGGACTCGGCCAATTCGTGGTGCTACCAAGCCACTCTTGGTGATGGACATTGAAGTTCCCCACCCAGAGTACATTCTGTGCCCTTGCTACCCTCAGTGCTTCCTCCAAGTGGTGCTCAAAATGGAGGAGTACTGATTCACCAGCTGAGGGAGGACGGTAGGTGGTAATCAGCAGGAGGTTCCCTTGCCCATGTTTGACCTAATGCCATGAGATTTCATGGGGTCCAGAGTCAATGTTGAGGACTCCCAGGGCCACTCCCTCCTGACTGTATACCACTGTATCGCCACCTCTGGTGGGTCTGTTCTGTCGGTGGGACAGGGCGTACCAAGGGATGATAATGGAGGAGTCTGGGACGTTGGCTGAAAGGTATGATTCTGTGAGTACGGCTATGTCAGGCTGTTACTTAACTAGTCTGTGGTTCAGCTCTCCCAATTTTGGCACAAGTCCCCAGATGTTAGTGAAGAGGACTTTGCAGGGCTTGGTTTGCCTTTGTCGTGTCCTTTACCTAGTGATCCGTCCGGTTTTATTCTTATTATCTTTTTGTAGCAGGATTGTACAACTGAGTAGCTTGCTAGGCCATTTCAGAGGGCAGTTAAGAATCAACCACATTGCTGTGGGTTTGGAGTCACATATAGGCCAGACCGGGTAAGGATGGCAGGTTTCCTTCCCTAAAGGACATTAGTGAACATTACGTCAATCTGGTAGTTTCCAGATTTTTTATTTTAATTAACTGACATGCCGTGGTGGGATTTGAACTCATGTCTCCGGATTATTCAAAAGCAACTTTCAAAAAGGGAATTGGATAAATACTTGAAAAGGAAAAATTTGTATGGCTATGGGGAAAGAGCAGGGAAGTGGGAAATTGGATAGCTCTAGGCATGATGGGCCAAATGGCCTCCTTCTCTGCTGTATGATTCTAATTAGGTTGGTAAGTATTGTCCGTGATTTGACACCACCAAGAAAACACTCGCCGCCATTCTTGGCAATAAACTTTTAGCTATTAGTTTAAGAATTTCATAAACTCCTCATCCTAAAGAAAGAAGTTGCATTTATATAGCATTTTTGATGTCCCAAAGCATTTGAGGGTCAATTAGTTACTTTCAAATTGTAGAATGCAGCAGCTGATTCGCATTCAGCATGGTCCCACAAACAGCAATGACACAAATTACCAGATAATCTGTTTTAGTGATATTGTTTGAGGGATAAATATTGGCCAGGACACTGGAAGAACTCCCTGTTCTGCTGTAAATAGTGTCATGGGATCTTTTATGTTCCCATGAGGACAAACAGGACCTTGGTTTAAGTTCTCACTCCAGATGATCACCCTCTGTGTACAGAGGAACAGGAATAGGACATTCAGCCCCTCGACCATGTTCCGTCATTCAATCAGATCATGGCTGATCTGTATCTTAACTCCATCCATCCGCCTTGGTTCCGTAACCCTTAGATTTTTGTTAGGCAAGGGTAATCTCAGTTTTGAAATTTTCAATTGATCTAGCCTCAACAACTTTTTGGGGGAAGAGAATTCCAGATTTCCACTACCCTTTGTGTGAAGAAGTGCTTCCTGACATCACCCCTGAATGGCCTAGCTCTAATTTTAAGGTTATGCACCCTCGTTCTGGACTCCCCCACCAGAGAAAATAGTTTCTCTCTATCTACCCTATCAAGTCCTTTAAACAACTTAAACACCTCAATTAGATCACCCCTTAATCTTCTACACTCAAGAGAACACAAGCCTAGACTATGCAACCTGGCCTCATAATTTAACACTTTTAGCCCAGGTATCATTCTGGTGAATCTGTGCTACACCCCATCCAAGGCCAATATATCCTTCCTGTTTTGTGGTGCCCAGAACTGAACACAGTACTCTAAATGGGGTCTAACCAGAGCTTTATATAACAGTAACATAATTTCCACTCCTTTGTACTCCAGCCCCCTTGAGACAAAATCCAACATTCCTTTTAAATTATTTTTTGTACCTGTACACTAGCTTTTAGTGATTCCTGCACTAGGAACCCTAAATGTCTCTGCTCCTCTACAGTTCCTAGCTTCTTACCATTTAGAAAATATTCTGATCTATCTTTCTTCGGTTCAAAGTAGATGATATCACATTTCCCCACATTGAACTCCATCTGCCACAGTTTTGCCCACTCACTTAGTCTATCAATGTCCCTTTGCAACTTTTTGCTCCCATCTACACTATTTACTGTGCCATCTAACTTGGTGTCATCTGCAACCTTGGATATTCCTTCATCTAACTTATTTATAAATATAGTGAAAAGCTAATGCTCTAGTATAGATTGAGGGGGGGGGGGGGAGGGGGAAACACACCACTAGTCACATCCTGCCAATTTGAGTACATGCCCATTATCCACACTCTCTGTCTCCCACCTCCTAACCAATTCCCTCTTCATGTCAATAGATTGCCTCCAATTCCATGCGCACTCATTTTTGTTAACAGTCTCTTATGTGAAACCTTACTGAACGCCTTCTGGAAGTCCATATAAATAACATCCATAAACTCCCTTATCTACCACATTAGTTACATCTTCAAAAATTCAACTAGGTTCATTAGACACGACTTACCCTTTACAAATCCATGCTGGCTCTCGCTGATCAGTTCATATTTGTCCAAGTGCTTAGTCACTCTGTCCCTAATAGCAGATTCTAGTAACTTCCCCACAACAGTCGTTAGACTAATAGGCCTATAATTCCCGAGTTTATCTCTCCTACCCTTCTTAAATAATGGAGTGACATTGGCAATTTTCCAATCCAGGGGGACAATTCCTGAATCAAAAGAGTTTTGGAAGATCATGACGAAAGCATTTAAAATTTCCTCTAGGTTCTGGATAGCAATTTTCCAGTCAACATAGGCATCCCAAGGACAGAGATACTTTGATACTGCCTTTTTTGTTCTATTTCATACTTTATATTTCCATAATTCAATGGCTGCATACATCATTGATTTGTCTTGTTCACAGTCACATTACACTAAATGTATTAATGCAGTATTTGAGCATATAGAATTAACTATATTCCTTTAGATTTCTTTCATCAATGTGCCTGATCCACATGATTTTGTTTATAGTAGGGTAGTGATAGGCACTTCGAATGGTAGACATGTTGGGAGAGATAGACCTGCCTACACTTACTCGTGCGATTCTTTCTCTTCCCCCACCCTGCGTGCAGCATGATTATTTATCAAAATGAATATATATCAAATTTCATCCAAGGAAAGACAGCTGACGAATCTGTGTTAGGCAGGAGGGTTCAAACTGAGGAGCTAAAAGTCTTTTATCGTAAAGTGAAAAAACTTTTAAATTATGCATCTAAAATGTTTTATTTAAATATTCCATTCCAAAATTGAAGATTTTTTTCAATTAAAAAAAAATAGATTTCTTTCTGTAGGAAACATCAAGCAGAGTTACTGGCAAGGTTAAATGAATAATTGATGATTAACTGTCTCAACCCGTAGTCTCCAGGCAAACTTGACAAGATAATATTCTGTGAATAAAGACCATCTTCTCTTTTTCAAATTGTGTTTAGAACGAGACACAGTGTAAGCTAAACATTCCCCAATACTTTTGTATGATTATGTGATATGTTTTCTTGATACCTCAATATCAAATACATGTGTCAAGTTTACTAAAATTTGCATTTCTATAATATTCTGTGTGTGCAAGACAGCAGCTCAAGGATGAAGGATATCAAACAAGTGGGAAAAGAAATAGGGTTGGAGGAGGGGCGGAGAAAAGGTTTTCGGTGCCAGGGAGGAAAGTGGCAAGGCAAATTGAACTAGGTAGGGAGTTGCAGAGGATAAGAATGTACTGGCTGAACAGGCAGCCACCAATTGTGTAGCAGGGAACAAGGAATTGCCCAGTGTCAGATGAGCAGGAGGTGTGCACAGAGTGCAAGGTTGGAGGAGATCAGTGAAGTAGGTTATGTGGTTGACTTCTGGAGAGTTGAGGTGGGAGGTCAGCTAGTAGAGCATCCAACTAAAAAAAAGGAGCCTCAAGGTGAAAAAAGCATGATCTAGAGTTTTGGTACAGATGGAGGAGAGGTAAGGGTGGAAGGCAAGCAATATTAGAGGTAGAGAAAAAAGTGGCCTTGGTAATAGAGTGGATGCAGGGGAGGAAGCTGAGCTCAAGATCAAGTAGTATGCCAAGGATCCCAGCTCTTGACCCAGCCTGACTTTGGCTCAGAGGCGTATGGTGGGAGAATAGGATGGCTTTGCCAACTTTAGGCTGGGGGAAATTTGGACTCAACTAGGTCTTGACGTCCAACAGGCAGTTGGATAGTGTAGCAACAGCTTTTGGAGCGAAGAGATAGAGCTGGGTGTTGTCATGCATACATGTGGAAGCTGGCTTAATGTTTTCAAATGATATCACAAAGGAGTAGTAAGTAAATGATGATTAGGACAGGACCAAGGATGTATCCCCTGGGGTCCATCAGAGGTGACCAATTGAGCAGAGGAACTGAAGCCTTTGGACATGAAACAACCGCTATCATACAATGTGAAAGCACAAAGTGAGAAGCGAATACAAAGGATAATGAAATATTTAATTTAAAAATAATTCACAGGCTCATGAATGAACAAGTAATCAAAACTAAAAACCGGGACAATATGGAATTCTTTTTTCTACATCAAGTTGGGTCTCTTGAAGCTCATTACATTTGGGGTGAATCTTCTCACCCGTATCTTGGGGATGGTATAATACCCAAGTAGTACACAAACTAGCTGTAATTCCAATTTGGTGTAGAACAACATCTAACCCCCATTTTCTCTGAAGGGCTTGAAATGAACCCTCTAGAGAACTAAAATTGCAAGGGTATGGTTTATGGTGTAGTCTGTAAAGTACGAGTGTCAGGGGTTTCTGTTGTATAAACCAGGAGCTACAATTCATTATGTTCAGATGTTGCTGTTCACAGAACAACCAGTTAAGTTATTGCAGACATAGCAGAAGGGGATGCGGGGGGGGAATAGTATGCAGTCTGTTCTAATCTTTAGATTAATTCTCTCCTTGGCCCGTTTTAAAAATATAATTTTTACATTTATAATCAAAATCCTGGCTTAAAAATTGCAAATTGTGATCCGGACGATTACGTTGGAATTGCACCTGTTGAAGCCCTCCAGTATTGATCCCAGCAGATCTTGTAGGATCATTGGGCTGGCACCTAAATACCATGGTAGCAGTGGGCACCCGCACCATTACTGGAGCATCTCCAGTACCCACTTACCCCATGCTGCTGGGAAATATGGTGTCTGGCTACCATCAGGAGGGGGTGGGGAATGCTCAGGCATCCCCTCCCTCGGAAGACCTCATGAAGCACCCCTTGGGCCCCTGTGTAAGGGAACCAATCAAGAATTTAAAAAAATATCCTGTCTTATCATCGGGTTCCAGACTGGATTGGGAAAGTGCAACTCCCAGCACAGGGAGTCCCCGTTCCACCTCTTGGTGTCACTGACCTTGTAAGGGGTGACGTAAGGGATTGAATCTTCCAAGGCCAACTGGGAACTGCCAGAGTTAAAAGGGACCCAGCGTATCTGGGTCCTTTTCTGTTTCAGACTCGTCTCCTGAGTTACAGTGGGAGCCTGGCAGAACACACAAGGATATATGGGGCCCCTATTTGTAAAGTTGAGCAAAATTCGGTAGTTTTTAAAAATGCTTGTAGTGGAGGATTAAGCTCCCATAGTGGGCCTATGATGGAATGCAATTAAACTATCCCTGATGATTGAATTTCATCAGCTCCTCCCAAGAGCATTTGCAGTGAGCTGGTGGTGGCAGAAATAGAACATCATGCCATTTTGTAAAATGTACTAAATATCCTGTTAGCTGAAATGAGAGGTATCGCCAGGAACATCATCGAAAGGTCCTGTTGTCCTGGCCTTCCTGCTCAAAGAAAACACTGAGAAAGCAGAAAGTTGACAGATATAAGAGCATGAAAAGGAAGATGATTTAAAAAAAAGTTAATTTAAAAGTAAGAGCAAATTGGTCCACTGCACAGGATTTGATCTAAACACCCTTATCATTGATATGCTACACTTGGGAGCAACATTTATTTTTTGCAAGCACATGTTTCTTTAAAACAAGTTGGAAAATCCTAACAATTCAAATAGTAACATGAATGGCAGGGCTGTTAAGCAAATAGAATGAGAGGGAAAATCAAACAAATAACAGCTTTCAATGTAGGAAAAATTCTCCTTTATCCTTCTGTCTTTCCAATGACATGAAACATGATTGTCGTCAGAAGTCTCTTTCGTATGTTAGCATGTAAAAAAAAAAGTAGATAGGACTAAATGTCAAACACAAATTAACACTCAAGAGATTCTCTTTGAAATTATATAAACTCTTTTCTTGTTTTTTTTACTCTAACTAAATCCAATATAAGGAGAAATTTCCTATTAACACGAACTACTGAGTTCTCACCAAGTGAAGTGAAATAAATTTTTTATGCAGTGGAGCTTCTGCGAGTGGGACAACAAAATCTTTATTCAATTCACAACAGTTCTTGCTAATGGCAGAAGCAAAGTTCAATATCTCACTTAGTTCCATTGAGAATAGCTGAATCCTCAACTGCTGCACATGATAGTCTTTCAAATTACAATGTAAAGAAACCTGAGAGAGAAATGTTTCCTATACTAGGAAACAAAATGCATTACTACACCAATCATTTTGCAAAAGTGTGATAACAATGTCATACTACACTTATACAGAACTACCACTAAAGAATCAATACTAATCAAGCAATGTGTTTATGTGCCATATTTAAATTTCCAGTGCTAAACATTATAAACCTGAGTTCACCACCTCTGCAACATTCACACAACCCAAGATCAGCTACCAATTGACCACATCACTGCATGGAACCACAGCATTTCCCCAATCTGCACAGAAATTTTTGCTAAATCTTGAATTTATTTATTTTTTGTTCTTTTATAGAAATATATTTAATCTCAACT
Source organism: Heptranchias perlo (assembly GCF_035084215.1). Taxonomy (NCBI): domain Eukaryota; kingdom Metazoa; phylum Chordata; class Chondrichthyes; order Hexanchiformes; family Hexanchidae; genus Heptranchias; species Heptranchias perlo. The sequence continues at coordinate 73,685,299 of NC_090331.1, read as the reverse complement.
ACTGATGTGTGGTGTCTAAATTATGGACCACCATACAGAACTCTCAATTACTCGAGCATTACGCGATTCATTTATACCTTGTATGATTGGTTCATTGTGTAGCTGGCACAATGCACCAGACCCATGTAGAGTCTTTTTTTAAAATATAAAACTAGCCCTTGTTCTAAGCAATGAAATGCTAAGCATAGAACAGATGACCAGCACTAGATTACCATGACAATACAATATCAGGATTGTGCATTCTTATTCACCAGCTGTTATCTCCATTCCCTGCTCTTCGGCAGGTTCGTGCTAGACCTCTCCAATCTGAATCGGAAAGCAGTTTTAATCAGGGAAATCACTGCAATCTCATTCCTTATCTTCATAACCTTATTCATCCAGTGGTTCAAATGTAAAAGGCCTAGGATCCAGTCACAATTAGGATCATTAAGTGAATGGTTGATTTAAATGTATTACTTCTCATTTTATGTTGTTAAACCATCAAATGAAAAAGTCATAGAAGCTGCACTACGTCTTTGAAGTTCTTAATATGATGCTATCTGTTAATCTTGGCAGAAAAGTCATGTTACTTTGGCCCAGTAAACTAAATAAGTGGCTGCAGATTGTATTACCCACAGATATATGTGACAGTAGTCTAGCACAAAGATGTTACAGTTCTTGCTCTGAGCAATTAGAAGTACAGTACTAATGACCAACAATAGGTTACCACAACATCCATTACCAACATTATACTCTGTTCTTCACCAAATTCTAGCTCCATTCCCAGCTGTTTCCTGATTTTCATTAAGTTCTTACTCGAAATTCCCTATACGTTGATTTCATAAGCTTGGCAGTGGCATCGGGAGTAAGTATTGTATGAAGACCATGATGTCACCATTTGTCAACTTCAAAACAGAAAAAACGGCAGGATAGGTGTAAGGCAGGGGTGGTATCATAACTAGAGGTGATATTTTCTTTGCTGCTGATTAAAATTCATGTGAAAATATTAACTGAAAAAAATAAACTTCTTTGAAAAGCTGGACTTAACGTTTACCTTTTAGAAGTTTCCAGACTGTCCACTTAAAAACTAGATTGTTGGGTCCAAAACCAGATAGGTGGTATTATTAGTGGAGGCCATGAGCTTCCTCATGGACTCAAGATGGGAAAAATCAAGAGGTAGGTCACTCTGGGTTATTGCTCTAAAACTCCCAGCAGCAGTCATATCGAAAGAATCAAAGGCCTAGGAGCAGGTCTGCCCACCTCAGTCAGGTAATTGTGCACAGAGTCTGATCATCTTTAGAGGTAGGAAAAAATAAATAACTTAGAGGAAAGTATTTTTTTTTCCAAAGTTGCAGTGAAAAGTAATAAGGATAAAAAGGAGGGAGAAATCTAAGGAATAGATTTTTCCAACACTTGCTATCAGTTCCTTTTAAACCACAAAGAAAGCCTTGCCTTAAATGTGTCCACCCCAGTCCATCACCGGCATCTCCACATCTTGCCTTAAATGGGCCTTCTTTACTACAGCAAACTTGTTTCAATTTCAGCTTAAAAAATTGCACTGAGAAAGTTTACAGTTCACAGATTTACTGTTCGCTGAAGCACGAATGTGCCACAGCTGCTAAGCCATCAGAGCTTTGAAATCAACTATTCGAAGAACTGATTCTCACTGAAAACCAAAAGCAAGAAGGTGCTAAGGTCTTCATTTCAACCCTCTGAAATTCCAATTGCACACAAGTAGATTCAATGCAGCTGCCCTGTTTAGGTGGCTTTTTTCAATACTTAAACTTTTTTTAAAAACCTGCGTGTGTACAAATTGCAATTTGCAACTGTCTGATTGTTAAGACATTACATGGATAAGTAACATGGATGTGTGAACAGATTTTAAATTTGTAAATACAAAATTATATGTATTAAGTACAGGAAGGAAGAGTGTCAACAACAATTTGCATCATTATAGTGCCTTTAATGTAGAAACCAAGATGTTTCACAATGGCGTAGGTTTTAAGGCGAGTCTTAATGGAGAAGAGGGAAGTAGTGGAAGCAGTATTCTGATGCAACCCAACCAGCACCAGAATACGGTCTCATTGATTCTGGCACCCATTCAAACCTGTGTGTTTTTTGCAGCAAACAGTTTGGATTGAATCCAAACCCCCTTTTACCATTGTAAGGGAACCTTAAATTTTCAAAATATGCTTGCAACATCTTCTGACGCTACCTACTACACTTCTACCTACTACAGTGGCAGAGTAAATGTGTAAAATTAAGTAAAAATATGAAATTCAACATTTAATAAATTGTTTTACACACAAACACATGCACACAGATATTTTAATTACTCTGGATTATTCCAATTATAATCTTGGCATCGTAAAAGCTTCAATTAGCATTAAGGGATCAAATCCACCCCTGGGTCTGGCTGTTAAGTTTAATTTGTTAGCAATTTTGTTGCAATAACATCTAATATATGATTATTTTTTAAAATAAATTATGTATTTTTCTTTAATGGCAAAAAGATGTGCATTCCTTGTTTTCTGCCAGACTTCCCACCTTGGAAATTATATCATTTTGGTAACACTGCAGCTTATCCCTGCAAACTAACCAGCTTTCCAAACACATGGTGCAGCAACAAAGATAACGAGCTCCCGACTGCATGTATCTCTGAATTTCTACAGCTATTGCAGAATGCTCTTGGTTCACCAGGGAATTTATGTAATGGAGGATGCAAGGTTTTATTTCCTTAAAACTTTTTTTTTTCCTTAAGTTGGTTTAAATAATTTTTTTTTTTAAATCCTAATTTCAAATAAGGAAAAGGAGACATATATTTAAAATAATGTGTTTTTTTTTAAGGATGCTTTATTTCTACTGGACTCAATTACTGGAATATTGAGGAATAGTCTGTGTTGAATAACTAAAATTCTGAAAGTTAGCATGGTATACATTTGGACGCACGTCATTGCATATATCCATATTTACAAACTGGTGAAGCATATTACATGATGATATTTTATCTGGACAGTGATGCTTTTTTTTTATTGTATTGGAGAGTAAGCTTCCTCTCCATTCCCCGGTTTCTCCAGGCTAACTTTGGTTGTGAGGCTGATTTAATTACAAGCCTCTGGCAATGCTGCTCTGAACTAGTTGCTAGGATGTGGGTGAGGTTGGCCCAGAATTAACTTTCCCTTTCCTTGTGAAGAAACTGCCTGCCTTGCAATCTATACTTTCCCACAGCGATATGTTGAAGAAAATAAAGTGAAACAATAGCGCTCCTTAAACATTAACACTTTCTAAACCAGTTTCAATACTGAGCTATAGCAACAGGATAGATACCTCTAACAGCTTGGTGTTGCTACAGTCAGCGAAAAGCAGTTCAAAGAAACCAACAAACTATATGCATTTTTAATGTGACTAAACCTCTTTCATATTCTCCAGAGGTAGTAAGCTGCCAGAAAGCAGTATAGTCCATCTAATAGAAATGTCAGCTCCATAGTAATCTTATTCTAGAAAATTCCACAGTACCTTTTTATGAGCACAATTAATTTACTACTGAAGCTTCAATTAAACAGAAAAAGCATAGTTAGAGAAATCGTTTGATGGCATATGGTAACCAAATGCTTATTCATATCAAGCTGACAAATTTACAATGCTTAAGGTACTAACACTCAGATTTTGGTTTCCATTTCTTACAGTTTCAGTATCCTGTGTGTTCTTAGTGAAATACCCCTGTACAAATAAGCATGCCTTGGTCTAGTTGAATCACTTTATGCTACATTCACATTGCCTGTTTTCAACCCTGAGGATTGTCCGATGAGGAGAGATTGAGTAGAATGGGCCTATACTCTTTGGAGTCCAGAAGAATGAGAGGTGATCTCATTGAAACATATATGATTGTGAGTGGGCTTGACAGGATAGATGCTGTTTCCCCTGGCTGGAGAGTCGAGAACTAGGGGTCACAGGCCTCCATTTTAGCACCCGCTATTGGGTGCGTTCCTGGCGGGGGGGCTCCGAAAATCGGGGAATCCCAGAACGGGTCGGGAGCCCGGCTCCAACCCGCCCACTTCCGGGTTCCCCACAGACGCGCCGACGTGCGCACGCAGCCCCATGTGGGACTCCCGCAGGCAATTAAAGCCGGCGGGGTGCCACTTAAGACTATTTACATTGCTATTTCAGGTCATTAACAGACCTGATTAAGGGAATATGTCTGGAGGGGTGGGATTTTAGAAACAACTGGGACTGTTTCCCGGACTGGGGGAAACACTCCCAGTTGAAATGGACATGATGCAGCTATCAGCCTGTGGCAGCTGCAAAGGTCTATTTGACAGGTGGGGTGGGGGGGGGGACCCTCACTCATTGCAGGAGGCCACTCTGTCACTTGGGACAAAGTTTGGCCTCCACCACCCTCCTCCTGACAATCAAATGCACCAACTTGCACACTTACCCCGGGGTCCAGAGACATGTACCTACCTTGCAGACCCCCTCAGATGTACATCTTCCGGATGGGGGCTGCCGTAGCTGCAGTCATGACCTCCTCGGAGGGCGAACAGCATCACCAGCCTCGCCGGCCAAGCCGTCCACCGCTGACACGTGGAGCTCCACAACACAGTGCTATGACACATCCACCTGCACAGCAGGAGGGAGGGCAACCGCAGAGAGAGATGCATCGCAGGGGGCACGACACTCGCCACAGGGTCCACAGACCGAGGCTCAGCTTCCTGGACCTCTTTGAGCAGCAGTGCACACGGAGGCTCAGAGTCACTCGACATGTAGTCGTGGACATCTGCAGCCTCCTTCATGCCGAGCTGCTCCTGGTTGGCCCAAGCACCATCTTCTTACCTGTCGCTGTCAAAGTCACCACTGCCCTCAACAACTTCTCCTCCGCATCCTTCCAGGGTGCCACCGGGGACATCGCCAACGTCTCTCAGTCGTCTGCACAAAAGAGCCCTGCAAATACACCTACACCCACTCTGCAGTGACACAATGGGTGGCATCAGGTGTGGGTCTTCATTGTGATCCTCAGGAAAGGGCATTATTGCACAAACCAGATAAGATTCGCAAAGACGTGGCAATAGTGATGCCAATATAATGTGTGATGTGAGTTGGTCAGAAATTAAATACAAGTAAAAACCATGACAAACCCTCAAACACCCTTGTGCATTCCCTTCATGCTCACGACACGTTTGCCTTACGCTTCCTACTGCACATATGTGATGCATGCCCTGTGGCTGCAGCACAGGTAGTGATAGGTTGAGTGAGGCTGACCGTGAAAGAGATGCATGAGAGGGTGAGTATGAGATAGAGCCATGAGATTGTATGAGGATTGGGTTGAGTGGTAGTGGCGGGATGAGTACTGGCGAGGTGAGTAAGTGCAGGTAAGATGAGGATGAGGTTTGAGTGGGTATGAGGGGTGATGTGACACAGTAGTGTTGGCAGTGCAGAAGGAGATGTGGGGTGGGGGCGGTGATGTGGCAGACGGAGTGCAGGGGAATGAGTAAGTGTACTCACTTTGGCTGACCTACTTAGGTCATTGCAGCGCCTCCTGCACTGTATGCAGGTGGGCGATATGTTGGTGGTGCAGGTGGCCTCCTCTGCCACCTCGAGCCAGGCCTTCCTGGTGGCAGAGGCAGGCCGCTTCCTCCCGCCCGCAGGGGGGAAGATCTCTGTCCTCCCCCTCACCCCATCTAATGATACCTGGAGTGAGGCATCATTAAACTGGGAGCAGCCTTCCCCCTGGGCTGCTCCATGCTGTAATTTTTCCTATTTGTTGCAGCATCTGTCAGTGGAGGACTGCCCCTTTAAATAGAGCTCCTCCAGCTGACAGACCTTACTGCGCATGCGCAGTCTGCCCGACGCACAGATCAGCAGTGGGGAACCTGGAAGACCAGGTAAGTGGATCCAATTAGGCTGCGATCGCACGCGGGGCAGACTGATTTCACCGGCCGCAATAGCCCCCCCGCCGCGAACCTGCAGCCCTGGCAATATCGAGCCCATAGTCTCAAGATAAGGGGGCAGTCATTTAGGACCAAGATGAGGAAAAATTTCTTCACTCAGAGGGCTGTGAATCTTTGGAATTCTCTACCCCAGAGGGCTGTGGCTGCTCAGTCATTGAGTATATTTGAGATTGATGGATATTTGGACACTAAGGGAATCAAGGGATATGGGGATAGGGGGGGAAAATGGAGTTGAGGTAGAAGATCAGCCATGATCTTATTGAATGGCAGAGCGGGATCGAGGCGGCCGCATGGCCTACTCCTGCTCCTATTTCTTATGTTCCCTGCTAATGGATACACCGGTGGCATGGTGGCACCAGTGCTGGCAAACCAGCACCATAAACATGGATGCATTGCCTCCAAAGGTTGTGTGCACCCCTAAAGTGCTGGTTTCTGTGACCACAGTGGCAATAAAACTGCCAACGCACAAGTTTGAGCAGTTGATTTTGGGTTGTTCTGGCTGCTGTGGAAACTTCCACGCAATATAAAGGGGACCTGACCCAGTATTGCTGAGCCATTTCTTAAAACTGTAATTTAAATGCATTATTTGAGAAATAATGATGCATTTAAATTACAGTTTTAAGCAGTGCATTTAGAAAGTTGATTAAGTTTTAAAACATATTATAGAAAGGATATTATTAAACTAGAAAGAGTGCAGAAAAGATTTACTAGGATGCTACCGGGACTTGATGGTTTGACTTATAGGGAGAGGTTGGATAGACTGAGACTTTTTTCCCTGGAGAGTAGGAGGTTTAGGGGTGATCTTATAGAAGTCTATAAAATAATGAGGGGCATAGATAAGGTAGATAGTCAAAATCTTTTCCCAAAGGTAGGGGAGTCTATAACGAGGGGGCATAGATTTAAGGTGAGAGGGGAGAGATACAAAAGGGTCCAGAGGGGCAATTTTTTCACTCAAAGGGTGGTGAGTGTCTGGAACGAGCTGCCAGAGGCAGTAGTAGAGGCGGGTACAATTTTGTCTTTTAAAAAGCATTTGGACGGTTACATGGGTAAGATGGGTATAGAGGGATATGGGCCAAGTGCAGGCAATTGGGACTAGCTTCGTGGTATAAACTGGGCGACATGGACATGTTGGGCCGAAGGGCCTGTTTCCATGTTGTAAACTTCTATATAGGAATTTCTCCAGTTTCAGATAATTGCTTCTGGAGCCCCAAGACACTGTTAATTTGAATCATATTTTTCAAGTTTAAAATATTAATGCAAAAAAATAAATTTAAATATCTTTTGTAACACCAATCCTAACTATATAAAAAAACAAGTAGCCCAATATCAAGCAAGGCAACCAGCAGCAAAAATATGTGCTCCTCGTCCTATATTACCTGGTCCCATCCTTCGTTTGGTTTCTTTCACTTGATTCTCGCTACACCATTTTTTCTTCTCCAGTTCAGTTTCTATTTGCTCATCCAGGTGAGGACTGTTGGACTATAACCTGGTGTTGTAAGATTCTTTACATCTGTTAGTACTAAGGAATGGAACAGTTTCCACTTCGGGATGAATGTTAGCATCAAATACTCCCAAGTTAGACATAACATCATAACGTCAAGCTCCCCCTACTCTGACTTGAACCATTCAGAACAGCTCCACCAACAACAATCTTCCATGCACGCTGAAGAACACCAGGAACTGGATTAAGACTAGCTGCACAACATCCTTTCAATCACCACAAAAAGCAGACTTACATTCCTGCAGCCTGGTTTAGATTCTGCCTAGATTGAGAAAGAACAGTGTTCATCCATTGTATCACCCAGTTTTTTTTCCTCCCCCTCCAGTTATTTATTTTAAATCTGTTTTCTCAGTTACCTCACACTTTCCTGTGCTCCAGCATGGCACGTCCACTTGGTTCAGTGGGATTTTCCGCAGGTCACTGATCAGTCCTTTAGCATTTGTGATAATCTTAATTCTCCCTTTTGTTTTCTACCTGGTTACAGAGCAGATAAATACTGTAACATTCTCCTTTGATTCAAAGCAATGACGAGCACGAAAATCACTTAAAGGTGGCGGTAGTGAAACATCTTGTTTCAATGTGAAGTCAATAAGCCCTATTCTCAGAATATGGATTTTCCCCTAACCACAATTCAATTTTCAACATGGAGACTGATAGGCACTTGAAGCACAAGCCTCCTTTGAAGCATCGTAAAGAAGGACAGCAGTATTTCACAGTGCTTTAGAGCTGCAAAGCATTATAGAGTAGCACGGCATGGGTCCCCCACTCCATGAGTTTCCAATTTGAGCCAAGGAGGGAGTGAAAAACAATCTGGGAGCCACTCATGTATGGCTATTCCTGTACAGAGCTTTGCACCCATTAGAGGCGCCTAGGAGCCATTTAACTGCCTCCCTTCTTAGCCAGCGAATATTGCATAGAACAGGGAGATGTAAGAAAAGGATCAAGAGAAAATATAAATTACATAATGACTAGGAATTTGTGCAACATGAATTTTGAAGGAGCTACTCAACACACTATTGATTGCTACTCATTCTTAGTCAAGATGACAGCACGGGACTGGATTGTTGGGCTGCTATTCATGCTTTCTAGGTCCGATTTTCAAAAACAAATACACCAATCCTTATAAGTGTCCGATATAATAAATATATATTTATTTATATTTAAACATATAGACTACTGAGACTCAGGCCTATCAAGCCATTAACTGACTTTCTGCAATTTTTACACAATTATCCAGCTTGATGATGACATAGTATAAAAACTTGTTTACTTAGAAAAAAATGTTTTATATTGACAATATTAGGCCCGTTTTGGACTGCTTAAAAATTTCAGCTCAATATTTCCACTGGGCAGACTTTAATAGATGCCGAACAGTATTGCAGTGACCCAATTTGATGAACAGATGACCATATATTGACTATGAACTGCAAATCTATGCATAAAATGAAAACTTTCCTCCTTTGTAAATACGTATTGGAATATACTTTCATGAAATATGAGGTGAAAGATTATATTTTGTATGTAAAAAGGATTACAGATAAATAAACACCGTAAATGCACAGTGGGTCAATCAGCACCTGGAATAGAAAAAATAGGTTAGAATGTTGGGTCAAACCCTGCCAATGTAACACCAGAAATGCAGCGTTTGCAGTATTCCTTATTACAGGAACTTGGTGCAATTTTGAACATTGAAATGGACAATTCAAATGGGTTCCTGAAGAGAGAAGAGGTTGAGAAACATCACAAGATGGGTAGATGGGACTGAACTATCAAAAGGTCAAATTTATTGGGCCTGGAGGCTTTTCCCTGTTTCTAATGCTATGTCTTTAATAGGCTCACTACGTGAAGGGATTCGCAAAATTTCACATGTTCCCCCCACCCCGAAGATTTATTGGAGTTATTAAAGAAACCCTGGTGTGACTGTTTTAAAAAATCCAAGGTCTCTCAAAATGACTGCAGTCAGACAAATGGCCGAGGACCGGCAGATTTGAAATTGCATTCTCAACAACTTGGCAGTTTTCGTGTCTCAGACAGGTTTCTTTAAACAATGCAGCTGCATTCTAGCCCTGAGGCAAGCTATCAACATGGCCGGCCAACACATCAAAATTCGAGCAGGAAGTGATCGCAGGACAAAAGGTGAACCATCAAGGTACATTCGGAACAATGGTAAAGCAGTTAGCAAACAGATCGATACAGGAACCGGCCATTAATGTAAATGGGCCAGAGTTGGGGTCCTTTGTCTTACGTTTCGTGCTTAAATCAAACAATGAAGCAAGCTGATAAGGTATGAAAAAACCTGTTACCAAGAGGGTATAACTGAAGCCGCCCAGTATATTTCTGGGAGTAGCTGCTCTCTTGGCCTCTTGGCCCTGTCCTGTCTGTCTGCTAGCAACTAAGAAGGAAGCCATCCAGTAAACCTCGCAACCACATGTCGACGGCAACAGCAGGCACAGGGGCCAGGCCTTTTCATCTGTTTTCACCGGTGAGCATTAATTTTCTGGCCGCCACAAGACAACCTAGCATAAGTGTAAGGTTGGGGGTTAAGGGATATTGCTAAACTTGTGATTTTAGAATTTTCCCTCGATGTGTCCGTTTCTTTCAACCCGATAAGTGTAAGACTGTATTACATCCATAGCGATTTCTTTATCTTCTGTATTATACTGTTTACCTTGTAGTTTTAGTTTTCTTATTAATAAACATTGGTTTTCCTTGTACCAATCCACTGGTCTGTTTGTCTGTCTTTGTTACCACTCGATAAGTCCTCAGCTCAGAATCAGGAAGGGGTAAGCGACTCGCAACCGCACTGCGGGCAGGGCAGCTCAGGAAAACATAACTGGCTGACCTATTATAAGCCCGAGAAACAGTAAAAAAAGAAACCCCTTACAACGGTGTCAGTAACTTTAGCCATCTTACAAATGGTCCCACCCAAATTTTGAAACAGTCTTTTCTCTTTTCATGAGTTATTAGATCTGCTGTGCATTTCAAGTATTTTTATTTCAGGTTTCCCGGTTTCCAGCACTCTTTTTTTATTTCCAGGGAAGTTCAAGATCAACAATTAAAAAATAATTAAAATCATACAGTAATTTTAAATAAAAACAGTGCACTTTAGGAGGAGTGCATATTATAGCAAATACAATGGCGAGGTTATAGTATTCATTTTGTTCTGAAGGACGCCTACTGAAATTACATTGTACTTTCATTTAAAATCAAATCAAGCATACCATTTCACTTATATGGACAGGTAGGAACAACGAGTGAGGTCTTGTCATGTTAATACTGTCATTGTTTTAGGTTTTCTTGTTTTAAGGATTGAATAGTAACTTTCTGAATGCTTTGATGCAAATGCCAGTTGGCACAAGTATACAGTCAAACTAACCTATTTGCAAATGTGATACTTGAAGCATAAACACTGGAGAAAACAAAACACAATTTACTTCACGATTGAGAAACAGCTAAGAATTCGAGAGCGGGTTGAGTGGGTTGTCTACTGTCCCTCGTTCAGTGATGTACTTATATTAACTGGGCTGCAGATAATTTTGTTATCCATAAAATAAATTTGCATTAGATACTAGTGCGTGTTGCTTATGGTGAGTCAGAGAATATGCTGTTTTATAACAACAGGGGTATTATGCCATGTAATCTGTTATCAGGGTCACTGATTTATGGGGACTGTGTAAGTCAAATTCTGCTTTTATTATATGATCCAGGGATTTTTACTGGTGCTTTGAAGATTAAATTCCACCACTCTGTCCATGTTTGCATGAAAACCGTAAGTGAGTGGCCGTTATTATTATTACTAGCCGATCTCCCTTGGCATTGCACATGGGGAGTCAACACCCAGTGTGATATTCAGGTCAAGCAGGGTTATTTGGTGGAGAACCAACTGGACCCAGGCAGGTAAAGAGGGGAAAGAGGTTGAGGGGAGGAGAGGAAGAAAAGGTGGGGAGCAGAGAGGTGGGGAAGAAGGGCAGGGATGAGGGAGGGAAATGGAGGGGGAGAGGGATGAAGGATGGGTGCAGGAGGTAAGAGGCAGAGTATGAAGAGGGAAGAGGAAAGGAAACAGAGGGATCAGGAGGCGGTAGACGATTTAGGGAACAAGGAGAATGGGGATGAGTGTAGGAAAGATGGTGCAGATGGCAAACTCTTTCAGCAAGGGTGGCAAAAGGAGATGCTGCGAGCTCTCCTTCTCTTCTGCAAGCTCAGAATTTTGTTCTGCTGGGGGGTGGGGGGGGTTTGTGAGGAAGTATCCTGTCGTCAGCCCTAGGTAGGAAAACCTTCCTCTACTAATAGAGTCCAAAAAGGAATAATCAATTGGTGGAAGGCCCGTTTTAAGCATTACTTATTACCTAGAGGGGAAAATAGGAAGTTAATACAGGTCACACCACTTACACCGTCCACACTAAGCACGAGCAATTGCTTATAGAATCATAGAAGTTTACAACATGGAAACAGGCCCTTCGGCCCAACATGTCCATGTCGCCCAGTTTATATCGGGCAAATAGCACTAAACATTTGTCATAGGAGTCAATTACAAAGGCGCTGCTTATAACGTATTAAGCAAATCGACTATGTATTTACCTTGTAACGATTTTAAAAGCTGTGCTGATTTTAGATCATATATTCCTTAACGTGGGTATTTAATTTTTATCTTTTATCTCTTTTAAAGCCCAGGATACACAGAAAACTGCTAGACATCATGTAGCAGATTGGAGGTGGATGTGTGGTAATATGGGGGAAGGGGGGGGGCAGTAGGTAGTCCAGGAAAATGTAACCCAACCTACAGCTGTTTTTTTTAGTGTAAATTTCAGTGTTTGTATATTTGCCAACTGTTTGTGCATAGAAAGCAATTTAAAAAACTTAAGAGTCACTTGTCTTGGAAATGGAGCTGCGCGAACTCAATCAGAAACAGCATGACAGAAAAGTTACACGAACAGGAAGTGCACACTATATGCAAGACTGGATAGATTACTATGGATCTCCTGTGACATTGCTTAGATAAGTCAGAGGATATGCTCCATCTCCTACCAGTATTGCATTTTCGTATTCTGCTTCTATCTTTCTTCCTTTTTCTACTTTTCCCTCTCTCTCTCCACTTTTCTTCTATCCTTTTGGGTGGGAGATGGTGGGTGAGCCATGGTAGAGAAGGGAGCCACTGGGAGCTCAGGCAGCAGTTTCTAGTGGTGAGTGCAGAGAACCAGCCAGAGTCACAGGTCAGCGGCTGAATTTTGGGCTGCAGGTGATATTTGGAGGACAGTGCGATAGCATAAAAGCCTTCTTTGATTTAAACGGCAACTACTGCATCCATTAGTAGGCAGGACCTCCACCTGTCCCCCAGCAGGACTAACTAATCCCTGGAAATCAAAACTAAACAAGCTGCCCAACCCCTTGAACTGCATTGCTCCCAATGCAAGTATAGTCATGTCAAGATACCTGAGTGTTATCAAGAAAAGCCTCCTGCAAGCATCATGCAATCAAAGCGTGCAACGACATATATGTGACACACTTCTCAAAGAATTTAAAAAAAGACTTCTTCAGGAAGTAAAGTTAATGCATACAGAAAGTGGGTGCGCCATATGCAAGATTTTTGATGAGATTGATAGATAGTGTTAATGGATGGGCAGATTAGTGGTACAATTTGTTGCAGCACCAATGTATGGCGTCACATACAATGTAAACTTAATCCCCAATTGCTCTAAAATGTTGTTTCTTTGAGAGTTCTGAATGAGGACCAGGCATCTCTCCATTGGGAGAAGGAAACATTAGATGGGGAGATTCCACCAGACTACTCTTATGAGCCTTCGAGTAACTGGCAAAGAACAAAGGGACCACTGAGCATCTGCTTGCCCAATGCCCAAAGCAGACCAATGAGCGAAGAAACTTAAGTGCAGGATACATACCAGCAAAACCTAAATAACAAATGATTGACAAAGTCATGAGTGCATTATAATATTGTATCTATTCTATGGATAAATATTTAATCCAATTATTTCCCGTTTGTAATATTAGTATAAAAGAGAAATATAAATAGATTAGTGATCTGTAAAGAAAAAAGTAGAATTACTATGAGTTAGTGATGTATGATAACATTTTGATGTCAAATCAGCAAAAGCATTGCTTCTGTCCTTGTTGCTCTGAGTGCAGACATCATTTTAACTGGTTAACTTAAGTCTTCTGCTCGGAAAATGTTGGCTACTTAGCACAAGATTTTGTAGTGCACTGATGAAAGGAAAATAGCTGTTGAAATTTAACCATTAATGCATTCTTTACTCATAAGGAATAGAGACAATTAAAAACATTAAGGTCCAGAATTTGCTGGTGAAATAATAGCGAGTTTAATACGCATGCCGCGTAAATCGTCCAGCAATTTGTGGCGAAGAAAAGATACCCCATGAGTTGCGAATCGCCACAAATTGCTGGACGAGTCCGCCGCTCTGCCGTTAGCCTCGCGAAAATGGCAGCTCGCCGTCAATCTCCCAGTGAGTTTCACGAAATTGCTGCATTTGCGCATTAACTACCAAATAAACTTGCCGCAGAAAGTTAGAGCTAGTACTTAACAGCGTAAGGTCCAGATATTAAAAGGGTACTTAACAGCGTAAGTACCCTTTTAATATCGAGATTTATGTTCCAGCAATGCCACTCAACCTCTCCGGCCCAGAAAGGTAATAATTGAAACTCTGGAGTCTCATTCCTGCAGGTAGTAAATTGTTCTTAGAGATTTTAAAAAGTTTAAACTAACTTTTCTTCTTACTTTTTCTTTGTCTCATTTTTCTCTCTCAATTCAATCTTTCTTTCCCTCTCTTTATTTCTCTTTCTGTACCTAATTTGACTGTAATTCACCAGATTTCCTTCTCTATCGTTCCACGGTTTCTTTCTCGATCCTTAAATCTCATTGGTTAAGGACATACACTGTTGGTCCCATCATTCACCAGGCCACAGATGCCCCGTTGACCTCACTGCGCCGTTATCAGCTCACACTTCCAGCAATGTGCGGCACAAAAATTTGAGCTGAAGGGTGAGGGAAAAAGTCTAACCAACAGGGCATGCCATGAGATGCCCCGCTCCAACAAATTCTAGGCCTTTATACACTTTGAGGTCAAAGTCACACAGTGTGATAGTAGTTACCCATTCGTCCGCTATTTTGTCACTAGAAATGGGTTCATGCTTTTTTTAAATAACGGACAGAAATTTCATTCAACGTCATAAATGTATTTGCTTTGGATATATCACACAGTGCAGTGTTATTCCATTACCAATGGCAAAGGAAAATTCACCAAAAATGTCATATGGAAAATCTCAACTTTCTCACTCTGACATTCTTCAATCCTGAAGTACAAAGCTATTCTGTTCTCTGCCAGTATTCTTCAGAATCAGGAACTTGGAAGCACACAGCTAGTTTATTTATCCTCAAATATTTTTTTCACCCTTCTCAGGCTTAGTGCCTCAGCCTCACCCAGTACCTTCCTGAATAGATCCAAAAATTAGGAACTCGCCAATAGAGCAGAACCAGTGTCCAACCACTCCTTGACACACGTCACTGACCTAACACGTGGTGCCACCAGCTCCAGGAATTTCACTACAAATTGTGGTAAAAATTAAAATAAACATTTCACAAGGTTTTATGGAAATTCATCCACTGGCAACCACTCTTTAAAAAGTGGTTAAAGCAACTTTAATTTCACATGAAATGAAAGGGCAAAAGAAGTGGAGCACATCCAGGCAGTCTATGGTAAGGAGGAAGTAGCAAGCATCTGCTCATGGTGACCTTAATAGTATTTAAATTGCAGCATTAAGAATTAAGAGTCAAAAATAAGTGCTGGCTGATTATAGAGAAAATGGTGCAGCAATGTTGATAAATGTTCATACACAGAATAAATGGCAGGTAAGCACCCTCAAGAGGATTGAATGATATAAACCACAAGATCAAAACTAAAGTGGTTGACACACTCCTCTAAATGTTAGAGCTATTACAGCCTTGAATGAACTCCCAAACCTTTTCTCAAAAAAACTCCATGCCATGTAATGCAAACAAAGTTATACAATCTTTTGACACATGGCTGGAACGGGACGAGTTGATGAGAAATGAACAATTTTACACGGAAATTACATGGTATTTACATTTCACCTGTGTCTGGGATAATAGGGGAGAAAATGCATACTTTGAGATGAATGAATTTGTTTAATGTAAGAAAATAATTTGGAGGTAACTACACATCAAAAGCATAACACAGTAAAGTGCCAATTGTAACCAGCTGTTCTCAGAGTCACACCAATCTACAAGTCTTTAAAAACCTTTAACAAAGGCTTCCCTGATAGTTTATCTGTTACTGCCGTGAGTAGCTGAGCTATATGGAACAGGAAAATCACAGGTTCTAATTCTATTCTGTGCTGAGTGAGCTCATCTCAGCTGAGGGTGTGTAAAGCCACTACAGCTGGCTACAGTGCCCGAGTTAGGGAACACACTATTAACCATAGGTCCTGTTACCCATCCCTATGCAATCATCCATGCTGGAAAGTTCATGGCCCCGATATTACCAGGGAGGCGGGATGGCAGCAGGGGTGGGGGGCGACTGGGCGCATGGATCCGTCCATTCCCCACGCGATCGCGGGTAAATTGAAGCCACTTACCGTTGCTTCCGGGTTTCCCGTCGTCAACCTGCGCAGCGGGCAAATTGCGCACACACATCACAGGCTGTCAGCTGGAGAAGCCCTTTTTAAGGGGCAGTCCTCCAATGCTGCTCATGGAGCAAACAACCAAAATTATAGAATGGAGACTTGGAAATATATCGCCATTCCTTCATCGTCGCTGAGTCAAAATCCTGGAACTCCCTTCCTAACAGCACTGTGGGAGAACCTTCACCACACGGACTGCAGCGGTTCAAGAAGGCGGCTCACCACCACCTTCTCAAGGGCAATTAGGGATGGGCAATAAATGCCAGCCTCGCCAGCGACACCCACATCCCATGAGCGAATAGGAAAAAAGCCCAGGGGAAAGGCTGCTCCCAGAATTACTGATGCCTCACTCCAGGTCCTACAGGATGGGGTGAGGAGGGGGAGGGATATTTTCTACCGGCGGACGGGAGGAAGTGGTCTGCCTCTGCCACCAAGAAGGCCTGGCTCGAGGTGGCAGAGGAGGTCACCAGCAGCAGCAAAGTCTCCCGCACCTGGATATAGTGCAGGAAGCGCTTCAATGACCTAACCAGGTCAGCCAAAGTGAGCACACTTACTCATTCTCCTACACTCCGTCTTCCACATCACCGCTCCCACCCCACTACTCCTTCTGCTCTGCCAACACTACTCTATCATATCAATCCTCACAACCACTCAAACCTCATGCTCAAATTACCTACACTTACTCACCTCCTCAGTACTCATCCTGCCACTCAACCCAATCCTCATACAATGTCATGGCTCTGTCTCATACTCACCCTCTGATGCATCTCTTTCATGATCAGCTGCACCTAAACCAATGCATTCAGCGGTTGGCCACATAACCATCACTCACTTGCGCCTCTCTACTTTCTCCCCTTATAGGAGAAGACAGCCCAGAATGCACGGGAGAGGGCGAGGACCGGAGGGGGGCCGCAACATCTGGTCGTCCTCACAGACGCGGAAGCAGGAGGCTCTGGAACTGAGCCGCACCCTAGAGTGCCTGTCCGTCGGGGATGCGGAGACTGCCACCCGACAAACGGCTAGTGACAGAACATTAACATTCAGCACTCACAATGGCAATTGATGTTAGTATGCCTTGCCATCTTCAGCACCTCAACATCTGTCATCATGCTTAATATTGCCTTCTGTTCTCTTACAGGGCCTTCAGTGACCGCCGTGATGGCGGAGGGTGATTCCTCAGAGGACCTGCTGGCCTTTGAAGGGGCACCGTCACTTCTGAGCAAGCCATCCACCAGCGCGGATACACAAACCTCGGTGGGTCCCCGTCCTCACTTAGTTGGGGTCGCAAATGGTGAGTCACCACACATGTGAGCACGAGCAGACACTGGTGGCAGGGGCAACTGTGAAGAGTATGAGTCGGTGGGAGCACTCTTCTCCAGGATCTGTTCAGCTGCACACAGATGCTGAACCCTGGGGGCCATCTATGAAAACGAGAATGATTGAGGGGCAGCAGCACATTTGCAAGATGCTGGAACAGGTACCACACGCACTCTCCACAATTGCGCAGAGGATGGACGAGTCCAACTCCTGCATGAATGGAATGGTGGCACAGGTACAGGAGGGAATCTCAGATACCGTCACAGGGATGTGAGGGCATCTCTGAGATAGTGTCGCGGATAAGTGCGGGAATGTCTGCGATCGAGGGAAGGCTAGCCTCCATCAAGCTTCGAGCACGGCTCAACAATGAGTCCATTGAGGCCCTGACAATGGCCTTCGGACTCAGGGTGAGCAACATTCTGCCGCCTTAAATAGGCAGGCAGATGCTCTGGCACTGGCCTTACAAGGCTTCACACATGTCCTCCAAATTGTCATCCAGCAGAGTGGTAGGAATGGTGTGGGCCTAGCCCAGGGGAGGGATGATGGCAAAAGGGGACATGGAAGTGGGGACGCCACTCAAAGCACCCCCACGTCTCATCCGTTGCCCCCCTCTCAACCAGTACCCGCAATGCTGCCTCCTCTCCAGGTGGCCGAGTCTGCCCCTGCACAGGTGCAGGTGAAGCAGTCTTTGGAGGGGCCCTCACGGGCACCGAAACCCAGAGGGCATAGGCCCAAAGCATCTAATCGGTCAGGGCATGAACAATGAGCAACCTGCCACTACCTCTGCTGCAGCCACAAGGGAGGCACCACGTAGGAGTAGTCGTATGCGCAAGGCAAAGGTTTTGTGAGTACAAAGGGGATGCACAAGGGTGTTTGATGGTTTGTCATGTTTTTTATTTATATTTGATTTTTGTTAATGGCACTTAAATATTATTATTGTCACCACTACTGCCATTCTTGACTGGCTTGTGTAATATGTCCCTTTCATGAGGTTCACCATGAACACCCACACTTGATGCTGCCTCAATATGGGTGGCAGATGTGGATGGTGCCTCCTTCAGTGGCACCCCTCTCTGTTGTGCCATGTTGTGCAGGGCACATCAGATGACTATACTGCGTCCCACTCTGACTGGTGCGTATTGCAGCGCTCCCCCAGAACGATCAAGGCACCTGAAGCGCATCTTGAGCAGCCCTATAGCATGCTCCATTGTAGATCTGGTAGCAATGTGGCTGTCGTTATATTGCTTGGTGGTGGGGTTCCTCAGACGAGTCATGAGCCACATGTGCAGGGGGTATCCCTAGTCCCCGAGGAGCCAGCCCTAGCGGGTGTTCGGTGCGTGGAAGAGGGGCGGGATGTTGGACTCCCGGAGGATGAAGGAATCGTGGCAGCTGCCAGGGTATCTGGGGCACACGTGAAGGAATCTCTTGCAGTGGTCACAGATGAGCTGAGTGTTGGAGTGATAGCCCTTCCTGTTGATGAACAGTCCTAGCTCGTGTGGAGGTGCTCATATTGTTATATGGGTGCAATCGTTTACACCCTGCACCCATGGGAAGCCAGCCACAGCGTGGAATCCCAATGGCCTCTCCATCTGCCTGAGGTCATCCATGGGGAAGTTGACATAGCGCGAGGCCCTGCGAAACAAGCCGTCGGTGACCTGCCTTATGCACTTGTGTGCAGACGACTGAGAGACCCCGGCGATGTCCCCAGTGGAACGAGCCGGAGGTGAAGAAGTTGAGGGCAGTGGTGACTTTGATAACGACAGGTAAGATGATGTTGCTCGGGCCAGCCGGGAGCAGCTCGGCATGAAGGAGGCTGCAGATGTCCGTGACTACCTGGCGACTGACTCTGAGCCTCCGAATGCACTGCTCCTCAGAGAGGTCCAGGAAGCTGAGCCTCAGTCTGTAGATCCTGTGGCGAGGGTAGTGCCTCCTGCGACATCGCTCTCTCTGTTGTTGCCCTCCATGCTGTTGTGCAGATGCCTGTGGCGCAGCTCGTGAGGCCAGGGAGTCACTGATATGTGAACGGTTCTTGCCACAGGAGCTCCACGTGGCGGAGGTGGATGGCATGCCTGGCGAGGCTGGCGATGTTACTCGCCCTTGGACGAAGTGATGAATGCAGCTATGGCGCCCCCCCATCCTGACGGTGTGAGTTTGAGCGGGTCCGCAAAGTAGGTAAACGTGTTTGCACAGCAAAGTTTAGAGTATAAATTTAAAATTTTGAGTGGAAAGACAAAAGGTGTTGCAGCCAAAACTTTGTCTGAAGTGACAGAGTGCCTGCTGCAATAAATGAGGTTTTCTCCCCACCTGTCAAATAATCCTTTGCGTCTCCCACTGGCTGCTGGCTGAAACACGTCTGCTCCAAAGGGAGTGTTTCCCACAGCACGGGAAACACGCTGAGGATCCTTCAAAATTGCACCCCTGCCAAAATCTTCACTCAATGAGGTTTCTCATGTACCTCAACTATCTAAAGCAGCACCCTGTCGGCTTTAATTGCCAGCGGGAGTCCCGCATTCAGGAGCTGCGCGCGCACCCCAACGCGTCACTGGGGAACCTGGAAGTCAGCAGGTTGGAGCCGGGTTCCAAAGTCGCTCTGGGATTCCGCCATTTTAGGAGCCCGGCCCACCCCCAATGCACCCGCAAGGCCATCCGAAAATCAGCCCCCATGTGTCCGAATATTAAGTTAGGGAAGGACAAATTCTGGCTTGGGTACGATGTGCTTAGTTGCAAAAAAGCCTGTAGATACTCACTACATAGGCTCATAGATGAAGAATGACTGAGATAATGTAGAGTAACCTGTAGAGGAGCTGGAGTGAAAATAGACCAAACACAAAAAAAACCTCTCTGCCCTTCCATAGAACAGAATTATAGCATTTATAACACAGAAACAGGTCATTCAGCCCAACAGGTCTAGGCTGGTGATTATGCTCCATATGGCACCCCATCCACCACCCTAAACATTCACTCCCTCCACCGCCGGCGCACAGTGGCTGCAGTACCATCCACAGGATGCACTGCAGCAACTCGCCAAGGCTTCTTCAACAGCACCTCCCAAACCCGCGGCCTCTATCACCTAGAAGGACAAGGGCAGTAGGCACATGCGAACATCACCACCTGCACGTTCCCCTCCAAGTCACACACCATCCCGACTTGGAAATATATCGCGGTTCCTTCATCGTCGCTGGGTCAAAATCCTGGCACTCCCTACCTAACAGCACTGTGGGAGAACCTTCACCACACGGACTGCAGCGGTTCAAGAAGGCAGCTCACCACCACCTTCTCAAGGGCAATAAATGCTGGCCTTGCCAGCGACGCCCATATCTCATGAACGAATAAAAAAATGAACCTCTTTCCACCTTATTTCATCTAAACCTATCAGCATACCCTTCTATTCCTTTCTCCCTCATATGCTTATCTAGCTTCCCCTTAAATGCATCTACGCTAGTCGCCTGAGCTACTCCATGTGGTAACACGTTCCACATTCTAACCACTCTCTGGGTAAAGAAGCTTTTCATGAATTCCTTATTGGATTTATTAGTAACTATCTTATATTATGATCTCCAGTTTTGAACTCCCCCACAAGTGGAAACATCTTCTCCACGTCTAGCTTATTGAACCTTTTAATAATTTTGAAGACCTCTTTTAGGTCACCCCTCAGCCTTCTCTTGAGCCCCAGGCTCATCTGTCTTTCTTGATAGGTTATAACCTTTCAGTTCTGGTATCATTCTTGTAAATTTTTTTTGCACCTTCTCCAGTGCCTCTATATCCCTTTTAAGCCCTAGATTATAACAGTACAGGATTTTAGCTACTCAATAGCATTATCCCCATTATTGAGATTTTCATTCATTCCCATAAAGGCAGCTTCTGTTTTTTGTAAAGTTATAATTTTAGTGTAAAATATTCAAATGTAAAGTAGCACAATCAATCTATATCTGTATTATGCACAATTACATTGTCATGACACCTACAGTGGGCAATAATTTGTTATGGCAGGGCATCTAACGGCATCTGCCATTAGTTAGGCTTGTCCTTGCACATTTAGGTTTTTAAAAACGTGCATGGCAAATTGCTGAAAGTGCGAGGTGATAATGTCACAGTGCGTCAAACCAAGCATTTGGGACCTGAGTGAACAGGGCAAGCAACTGTGTATCTCCTTAACGAATCAGATTGAAGGATTGTGAAATTAACAGCACAGGGACTGAGAAGGAAGTGTAAATTAGAGTGGGTGAATTCAATGTCAAATCAGGTACTGAAAAAGAAATGGAGAGGGAAAGAAAGATTGGATTAAGAGAGAGAGGGAAAAAAGAAAGGAAAAGTAAAAAAAAATTAATTTAAAATTTTACATTTTTAATATCTCCAACAATTAAAACCTGACTCCATACTTGTAATAGTTCATCTTCCATGCCAGAGAGGTTGATTGGCAGTAACTAACACTTAACATGTTGTTAAAAGGGTACTGAGACTGAAATGGACAAGACTTAACTTTCTGTGGCGAGTTTAGTTCATATCTACTGCGCAAATACGGCAACTTCACGACATTCAATGATGTGGAGATGCCGGTGATGGACTGGGGTGGACAAATGTATTTGAGACATACTTATATGAAACTCATAAAAAGTTATAAGGGACTGTCTGATTGTTAGAATCACCCAGCTTTGGGACACCTCATCTAAATTGTTCCCAGACTGTCAGATCAGGAGAGAGACTCAAATTAAAGAAACTTTATAAGAAAGATAAGTCTGTGAATTTCCCCCAATCCTTATTCTTGGGACAGGCTCCAGCCTTCAGGGATCAATAAATAGTTTATATAAAACTGCCATCGGGCAGTGTTTGTGCTCCTCTTACCCATTAATTCTAAGCTACAATCAGTTTATAATCTCGGGACAGGTTTCAGATGTCAAACAGCAGGGATCAGACGCTGCCCACTGATATTCAGGGTAGAGCAGGGTCAGTGTTAACGTTTGACAGACTTTATGGCAGGTGAGCACCACTTTTAATAAGAGGTTATTGCCTGAAGGATTTTCAAAGTCTCCAACTGAATGTTGCTACAACCGCCACAGCTTTCTTCTTTGACTCGAAAGCCACTATTAAGTGCTTGTAGCAGACAATATAATTAAAGAAACAGCACAATATAATTAAAGAAACTGATGCATTGTGCTAATTATGCCAGCTACAATTTGCAGAGTATAATGTAAATTAACAAAAGCTGAACGTAATTGGTGAAAGAATTGCTTTTTGCTTTTCTTGGAAGATATCAGGTTGAATAAAAAAAAATACATTTAGACTGGCAAAAAAAAACAGCATTTCTGTTTCTACCTGAAATAAAGAGAGCACTTAACACACTATAGGGATGAAATTGGGCAATGTAGCACCAGTTTTTTTTTTAGGCGCTATGCAGACACCTAAGTCCCGAAAATGGGGTCCGAGATGCACACGCACACTTCCAACGGGAAGTGTGCAAGACGTCATCTTGGTAAAGGGGCTTGTGCGCGTGCCTAACGACCACCGGCAACATGCAGAGTAGGGAGAATATGACACGGATCAGTGTGCAACATTGATTTGAATGCAATGCTGCTATTTTGGAACCCCACACTCTAGCCTGCCTTAACCTCACACAGCTGAAGAGGACTTAAAGGGCATGAAGGACCTCTCAACAGCGTTATTTAAAGGGATCATTAAGTACTTACAGGTTAGTTGCTGGATTATTTCTTCTGTCTGCTGGTGCAATTGTACGTGTTTTTGGAGGTTTCCTCTACTGGAATAAAGTTTCAATACTCTACAGGGGGTAGTCTGGCTGGTTTTGCTGAACTCTGTGTCCTTTAAAATACTGCGCCGAAAAAAGTTGCTTCCTGACCTGAGTAACACACGATCCAATTTCAGCCCCAGAGTATTAAGTGCTTCACTTTTTTCGGGCAGAATCAGAAATGCTGTTTTTTTTGCCAGTCTAAATTTTTTTTATTCAATCTGATACCCACAAAGAAAAGCAAAAAGCAATTCTTTCACCAATTAAGTTCACCCCTGGTAAGGCTTTCTCTGGGAATTGAACATGACAGTGAGAATGAAGAGAGGCCATGCAGAGCAGGACAAGCTGCTAGGAGAGGGAGGAGGAGGAGGAGGAGGAGGGCACTCAGCAGGAGGCCATATCCGCGCAGGGTCTTCAGGGAGCAATTCTCTTACCTCAACATCAGCGATGACCAGTGCATCAGACGTCTTCGATTTACTGAAGAGGTTGTGACTGAAATTTGTCAACTGCTGCAGCCACAAAGCAGAGCAAGGACAGTGTTGCCTGTGGCTATCAAGGTGACCGTGGCTCTTAATTTTTATGGCTCTGGCTCCTTTCAGACTGCTGCTGGAGATATAAGCAACATCTCGCAGTTTGCAGTGCACTGCAGTATAAGGGAGGTCACTGAGGCTCTTGATACAATGAGAAACACATTCATCTCATTCCCTCTTGCCAGAGACAAGCAGCATGAGCGAGCATAAGGTTTTGCCCGCATTACAGGTTTCCCCTTGGTGCAGGGTGCCATTGACTGCACGCATATTGCCATGCGTGCTCCTCATCTGAACTCTGGCATATTCATGAACAGAAAGGGATTCCACTCCCTCATAGTGCAACTGGTGTGTGACCACAGGCAGCGCATCATGCAGGTGAATGCCCACTATCCTGGCAGCAGTCATGATTGGTTCATTCTGTAGCAGTCCTCTGTTCCGCTAGTCTTTGAACCAGCACAGCAAGTCAAAGGCTGGCTACTGGGTGACAAGGGTTATCCCCTCATGACATGGCTAATGACACTGGTCAGGAACCCACGCACATGTGCACAGCTAGCCTACAACGAGAGCCATTCAGCCAGAAGGAACATCACAGAGGACCGCATAGGTGTCCTCAAGCATCGCTTCCACTGCCTGGACCGCTCTGGAGGAGCCCTGCAGTACTCAACTGAGCGGGTATCAAGATTTGTCATTGTATGCTGCATGCTGCACAACCTCGCCATTATGAGGGAACAGCCCTTGCCACCGCCTATCAGGCAAGAACCTGAGCAGCATGAGCAAGAGGAGGAGCAGGAGGAGGAGGAGGAGGAGCAGGAGGAAGTGCAACAGGAAGTGGAAGAAGAGGAAGGGAGGCTACAACATAGACAGGCCCTTTCTGCCAGGGCTCTGCGTGATCAGATTATTAATGAGCTATACCAGTAACCTCAACTACACCTCCCCATTCACCAACAGTCCCACATTCCTTACCTCTCATGATCAGCAATCGTCTACCTTATAATTACTCATTGGGTCCTCCCTCAGCCTATCGCAGAAATAAAAACCACCACCAAATGCAAATTCAAATGCACATTTATAAATTAACCCTTGAAATGATGCAAACAATTCACCCTTACTGCTTATCTTTCATGTGCCTTTAACCTTTCCTAGTGCTGCTACAAGGTGCATCCCCAGTGGCTGGAGCATGGGTAGTGGCAGGCTGCTGACCTTTAATTGAGGAGCGTGCAGTTGGCTGTGGAGGCCGACCTCCAGCAGCTCTGGGCTGAGAGGGTCCGTCTTTAGACTGTACCATCTCGGCCTGGGCTGCAACAGTCTGGGCTGGCTGGCTGACAGGCAACAGCAAGGGCACTGGCAGAGTGGCAGGGGTGGGAGCAGGTTTGTCTTCTTTGGAGCCACTGCCACTCTCCCGGGGTGGCGCCTCAGCAATCCTAGTTGCTAGACTGCTCTGATGCCCTGGAAGCCCCATTCCACAGTGGTACTCAGAGCCACGATGGCAGCAGTCGGAGCTTCCAAGGCAGCAGTCTGAGATTCCAATGCAGCAATCATAACTTTGATGGAATCTGTTTATGCTGCAATGCAAGCTGTGACATCGGTCATCAGACACTGCATCATGGTGGGTTCCACAGGTGTGCTATGGAGGTGAACATCATTCCATGTGGGAAAGAATTGGCTCCAAGCTCTGTGCAAAAGCCTGTGTCAAGTTGGAGCTGGACTCCTCCATGCCGCTTGACATTGTGTGCAGGCTTTCTGGCAGGCTTTCTAGTGCACCAAGCATTTGGTTGTGTACGCCTATCAGCCTTCTTCTGTAGCTTGGCCCATCGAAGTCCTCATCTGAATCCTCTGCAGCAGAACTAGTGTGCGACCTCGCCCTCCGGTGAGCTGGCACTGCGGTATCCGTTCTCCCCCCAACCCTGGCTCCTGCGCACTTGTGCCCGGTGTCTCACCACATGCAGATCCCTCCTCTATCCTAGTCTCTAAAGTACACGGAGTGTCAATATTTGAGCTGGTGGCTGCGAATATATGCTCAAGTGATGGTGTCTCTTCATCACCACTGTCTTCATCCTCTGCCTGGGAAGGTTCCAGTTCTTCGGTATCTGAAATGACAAAGGGACAAGGGTTGAGTTGTGGTAAGGGGAGAGGAGAAAGTAAAAAGTGCATGCTTACTCCATCTGCAGCTTGTGAAATAAGGGAGAAGTGGGAAGATAGGAGGAGGATTAGGTATGCAGAGACCCTCATAATCAATCCCTCCAGCACCGCCAGTACCCATGGCCACAACGATACCCCTTCCCACGATGGCCAGCACCGTCTCCTCCATGGGGGTTAAAACATGTAGGCGCACTTGTCCTCCTCCAGTTGTACATTGCTGCCTCCTATTACGCGCCCACCTTCTCTTGCAAGAAAGAGGGAAGTGTGTCAGTGAGTGACATGCAAGATGTTTGGGTGATGTGGCCGTCATGGTTGAATAGCTGCCAGTGTGTATAAACCGTGAGTTGTGGGTGGGAGGCTTGCAACAGTTCCTCAGGGCAGTGTCCTAGGCCCAACCATCTTCAGCTGCTTCATCAATGACCTTACCGCCATCATAAGGTCAGAAATGGGGATGTTCACTGATGATTGCACAGTGTTCAGTTCCATTCGCAACCCCTCAAATAGTGGCGAGTAACATTCACGCCAG
This sequence comes from Heptranchias perlo, assembly GCF_035084215.1. NCBI lineage: Eukaryota > Metazoa > Chordata > Chondrichthyes > Hexanchiformes > Hexanchidae > Heptranchias > Heptranchias perlo. The sequence goes on along the minus strand of NC_090331.1, from coordinate 73,658,952 downwards.
ACAAGTGCCAGGCAATTACCATCTCCAACAAGAGAGAGTCTAACCACCTCCCCTTGACATTCAATGGCATTACCATCACCAAATCCCCCACCATCAACATCCTGGGGGTCACCATTGACCAGAAACTTAACTGGACCAGCCATATAAATACCGTGGCTACAAGAGCAGGTCAGAGGCTGGGTATTCTGTGGCGAGTGACTCACCTCCTGACTCCCCAAAGCCTTTCCACCATCTACAAGGCACATGTCAGGAGTGTGATGGAATACTCTCCACTTGCCTGGATGAGTGCAGCTCCAACAACACTCAAGAAGCTCGACATCATCCAGGACAAAGCAGCCCATTTGATTGGCACCCCATCCACCACCCTAAACATTCATTCCCTTCACCACCGGCGCACCATGGCTGCAGTGTGTACCATCCACTGGATGCACTGCAGCAACTCGCCAAGGCTTCTTCGACAGCACCTCCCAAACCCGCGACATCTACCACCTAGAAGGACAAGAGCAGCAGGCACATGGGAACAACACCACCTGCACGTTCCCCTCCAAGTCACACACCATCCCGACTTGGAAATATATCGCCGTTCCTTCATCGTCGCTGAGTCAAAATCCTGGAACTCCCTTCCTAACGGCACTGTGGGAGAACCTTCACCACACGGAATGCAGCGGTTCAAGAAGGCGGCTCACCACCACCTTCTCAAGGGCAATTAGGGATGGGCAATAAATGCTGGCTTCGCCAGCGACGCCCACATCCCATGAACAAATTTTTAAAAAACAGTGCTAAGTGTGTGAGATAAAGTATATGATTTGAACGGTTGAGTACTGATTGAAATTTTTGATAGGTGGGTGATGGGGGTGTAGTGAGTGGATGACACTAGTGGCGCAGGTGGTAGGATATACCATTTGAAACTTGAATTTACTCACCGTGACAACTTGTGTTAAATCATTGAACTTCTTCCTGCACTGCATCCATGTTTTTGGAGCTATGCTTCTGGCATTTACCTCCTCCACTAGTCCCTCCCACTGCCTCTTCAGCATATGTCTGGAGGGCCGCCCGCACCCCCCCCAATGGATACAGGATGCCCCTCCTCCTCTTGCACCAAGGCCTCCAGCGCATCATCAGAGAACCTTGGTGCACGCTCTCTCGCAGGCGCAGCCATTCTTCAAAGTATTAGAGGATTGAATCACTTCACAAATGACTCTCACCACTTCTTGCAGCCACAATGCACCTCCCCTTTAAGAGGTGCAGGCTGCCTTTAAGAAGCACGAGCCACTTACGATATCAGGGCCCCCTGCTGATATGTGCAACCAATCAACAGCGTAGGTAGCACTGATTGCACACCGCAATCATTTAAAATAGCACAAATGTAATGTGATGCCTGCACTGTAACGACCGAGTACAGGTTAATCACTTACCGCACTCCCCGTACCCATTTTCAGGGGTTATCCAATTTAGCCCCCATTAACAGGCAACTTTGAAATTGACGTTAATGCAAATGGTTAACGTTTATTGGTTTATATAAGCGACTGCCCGTTTTAAACCTGAACATTTTAAGTGGTGGGGACTGTACTGCAAACCTATCAAACTGTGTTCATTTCTAAAAAGAACGGCTAAGCAAAACAGGTCACTCCTTCATAGCAAAACTATTGAATCTCCTGTGGCATTGCTCGTATTGTAGTCTGGTACCTGGAGTGCAGTTTCAGATCTTTCCAGTGGTTCACCGATCACTAGTACAGTAAATTTACTTAAGCAATATATCACATGACTGATAGGTAAAAATATTACATTTTATATTGCAAATATAAGCTTTAAAATGATATTTGTAACACTATTTAACTACCACTTCCTAACACTTGCTTAAGATGCAAGCCCCAGGACCCAGACAAGGTTACAATCTCTGCAGGGGAAACTTCCTGCAGGCATTTCTAGCATTTAGCAACCAATCTTATACTTCATTTTTTTAAAGAATTTTTTTTGTGTTATGCCATATAAATGTCATTTTTTTTTCTGTATACAATAACCTGAGTGAAGAAGGAAATGGCTACCAAAAACAGCGTGAAGAAATTAGTTGAGCAATTTAACTTGTTCATTTTGTGGTAGCTGCTGGTTGTACATTACTGGGCTTGAACAAAAATTAATAATTTGATTGGGTTGATTCGATGAATTCAAATCTAGTGAGATATTTGAGTTTTGTCAATGGAATACTTGAGCCAATCAGCATGGTTAAGTTGACAGACAGTGGCGATTACAGCCAATCATTATTTTTTTTGCCCACTTTTCCACTGAACCAGTAAGGGATTTCATTAAAATTATTGTTGTTCTTACATTCTAAACAAGGGTTTTTTTTTTACTTTCCCAATGCATTGGAACGCATTGCTCTGTTTATGACTCCTTAACCAGTATGATTTCTCTGACATCTTAATTATTATTCCCACATTTAGTACATTCTTGAGGGAGAAAACAGATTTAAAACAAGACAAAAGGTGAATAATATTCTACATACATTGTGAATCAGAACCTAAAAAATGTTTGTACAGTAATAGTTCAGTCAATGTTCAGTGTTACAATGTATACAGTACACTTTAATTTAAATCTACAAAAAAGGGGTCAAAATGCAAAATCAGCTAGTCATTCATTTTAACTGCATTCTCTAATTAAAGAAAGTGTGGTCTCATTTACTGTTATTTCAGCCGTTGTATAATTTCTAGAATATTCTGCATACAGTGGTTCCTTTAGAAACTGGAAAGCAGAAAGTGCTGTCTTTTGGTGACAAGAGTGGTAACCACAGCCTGCCACTCCCTGCAGGATCAGATATATATTTTCAACTGATTGCAAGGTAAAAAAAATAAGCAGCTAGGGATAGAGTTTGGCATCTGGTAACTTTCAACATCTCCTCAGTAAGGCCTACAATTCTAGAGTATGTTCTCATTGATTTAGTCTACAAATATGGAAATTTGTCGTGATATTTTTCTGGCCATTCTAACACACCATATTAGGCAATAATTTTGCAATCAATTAAACCCACTTTCCGCAATTACAGCATTGGAATATTTTAGGAATTGCTAGATGAAAAAAGACCAAGCTCCATCTAGTTCTCTACTTAGTCTCTTTGTATGCCACACCCAGTGCCCCATACCATCTCCTGGCTCAGAGCACGTGCGTGTAACCAGCTTCTAGGCCTCCGTCTACAGTCAAACTAAACAACGTCAAAGAATTACACCAGACTAAATGATAAAGAAACCGCATAATCAATAAGTTTCAATTTACTTCTGCCAAAAAGAGTGATTGAGGCTTTATAGAGATATTTAACAAAGCTGCTTGTTTTTTTTTACTGTCAAGGAAGGAAAACAGTGTTCCCTAAATAGGGGATCGATAGGCAGTGTGGGAGGAAAGTTCATGACTGGTAAAAGTGGATTTGATGGGCTAATTGTCCTTTTCTTATTCCACATTTTCTTATGTTCTTACATAAGTTAGGCAAGTTTCAAAATACAACCAAGAAAGAAGAAGAACTTGCATTTATATAGCACCTTTCTTGACCTCAGGACGTCCCAAAATGCATTACAGCTAATGAAGGACTTTTATAAGGGGCCAGATTTTGCTATCAAAATAATGATAAGGCTAATAGCACCCGCTGTAATTTATGCACAAATGATACAGCAACTTCAAGCGAGAGGCAGATGTGCAGTTAAACGCGGATATCCAAAAGTTGCTGTCCAAGTTGCACCCCTTCGCTCTTAGCTTCACGAGAAAGGCATCTCACTGTCTGCCTCAACATTGAAATGCATTGAATAGCGAAGTATGTGGAAGATACGAACTAAATTCGCCACAGAAAGTTACTTCTTGCCATTTCAAGTTTAAGTACCCTTTTAATGATGCGATAAGTGTTAATTACTGCCAACAACTTCTGGCATTGAAAATTAACCATTACAGGTATGGAGTCTCATTCCTTCAGGTTTTAATTATTGTTGGAAATTTTAAAAATATTACATTTAAATTTTTAACTTTTCCTTTGTCTTTTTTTTTCTCTCTCACTTAATCCAATCATTCTTTCCCGCTGTATTTCTCTTTCTGTACCTGATTTGACATTGAATTCACCCATTCTAACTTACACTTCCTTCTCAGTCCTTGTGCTGTTAATTTCACAATCCTTCAATCTGATTGGTTAGAGATACACAGTTGCACGCCCTGTTCACTCAGGTCCCAGATGCCCTGTTTCCCGCACTGTGATGTTATCAGCGTGCACTTCCAGCAACTTGCCACGCAAAAAAATTAAAAACCTAAGCATGCAAGGGCAAGTCTAAGTAACGGCACATGCTGTTAGATGCCCTGCTACAGCAAATTATGGTCCATTATGGTTTCTTGATGATATTGAAATAAAAAAACAGAAGATTTGCAAAATATCGCAGGTCACAAATGGTCAATGCAGCATTGGGATATTCTGAAATTGATGCTTGATGATGTTCCCTCCTCCTTCCAGATGCAAAACTTATCAAACTGGGTGATTTAGATTATGCAGTACTACATAGCCAATTAAATATATCAAATGCAGGTGTTGAAATAGAATTGACACAGTAAAAAAAAACTTGCATTTATATAGCATCTTTCAGCATCTCAGGATGTCCCAAAGCGCTTTACAGCCAATGAAGTACATTTGAAGTGTAGTCACTGTTGTAATGTAGGAAAGGAGGCAGCCAATTTGCATAGAGCAAGGTCCCACAAACAGCATGAAATAAATGACCTGCTCAACTGTTTTAGGCATTGGTTGAAAGACAAACGTTGGCCAGGACACCTAGAGATCTCCCCTGCTCTTCTTCGAATAGTGCCGTGAGATCTTTTACACCCACCTGAGGGGGCAAACGTTAATTTAATGTCTCATCCAAAAGATGACACCTCCAGCAGTGCGGCACTCTCTCAGTACTGCACAGAAGTGCCAGCCTAGATTTTACGCGCTCACGTCTCTGGAGTAGGACTTGAGCCCTTGACTTTCTGACTCAGAGGCAAGATTGCTACCACGGAGCCAAGCCTGAGACCTACAATAAATCCTCTTTCAGTCAAGGGAAAATCTTTATTCATGTGTCTTTTACAGAAGTAATCTGAAGGCTGTGCTGCAAACTACAAAATCCCTAATCAACTAAGAATGGAAGTTAAGATTATTGCAGCTGGGCATATTTTCCTATAAAAAAAGGTTTTCTTGAACACTAATTTTGCACCAAACCCTAGGTGAAATCATTTGCCATGAGACAAAGCTTGACTGCTGGGATAACCTTGGCTAGGAGTTAATGGATGGGACTGGAAGCACAGGCAGGCAGCATTTGAAGGTGTTGCAATGAGGTTCATATTACATATTTTTGAAGGCCTGATTTTCAGCAGTTTGCCTTACAAGAGATCTACAAGAGCTATTGCTTTTTAGCCCTTGGGCTCCCTTTCATTCCCAGCTTCTCAAACTGCAATTAAAATTCAATACTGCAGAGATTTTGCTTTAGTTAACTGAACAGTACTATAGCAAAACTGATTTCAAATTACTTGGTTTTGTTCTTCTGGGTAATGCTGGCCCTGAAAATCTGCAGTGTTTGGGGTGGGGGGGGGGGAGGGGGAGTTGGGGAGAAGGGGGAGAGAGAAATTTCTGGCTGTAGTGCTGGGATACACTCATCCGGGACGTCTGCTATTGGCCCTATCGAAGTGCAGGAAATCAGAGGCAATTCCTTTAATTATCATGCCCAAGGGACAGGCGCAGGCGCGGGTCAGTGCCCCTCCTGAAACAAGTTATAAGTGTCTCTGCGGCCCACGTTGCAAAACTGGGCTGCTTTGAAAATTATTGAAGAAAAGCTTGCTGCCAAAACTTCAGGGGTTCAGTCCATAATCGTAGCTTGGATCACATTCTGGCACCACAACAGTCAGTGCTTCAAGAAGTCTGACTACGCATGCCTCTGCTGATCACACCCTTAAGACCTAGGGACAGAAATTCATTCAAGGAGTCTCCATCCCCCTCCCCCACGTAACCATGGGTATTTTACACAGTTGTATGCTCGGCCCCACAAGATCATCTGTATTCTTTGGTGCGAGGCCAGGATCTGCACTATCAGCTTCCCAGTCTTTCAAATATATTTCCTCAACAAACAAAACAGACCTGTCATTACAAAGTACTGATAACCTAGATCAAAGAACAGAAGAAAAGTTAGCAACTAGATATTTTCACATCGTTCACCTGACGAAGGAGGAAGCCTCCGAAAGCTTGTGAATTTAAAATAAAATTGCTGGACTATAACTTGGTGTTGTAAAATTGTTTACAACTAGATATTATAAGAGATGTTATCTGAAAAGTAATTAATGTAGTTAGTTAAATTTCAAACAATGACCAGGATAGTGACACCTCTGATTGTTCAATTAAACTCAAACAAATTAATCAAGCACTCAACATTATCCAAATGGTAAAGTTTTCTCAATTGGACAGGGTCTCAGCCAGTGAAGCCTGCAACTTGTGTGTGAACTCACACTAGAAAGGTGGGCAGAGAGAATGTGGAAAGGGCATCATCATTCTACGTCTCAAGCGCCATTTTTTTGGTGGCTGCACTAGTGCTTAAGAGTCTTAAAGCATTTGTAAGTAACATTGCTAATGATCACTAGGCACAAAAAACTTCTCTCAATTTAATGCAGTAAATTTTGCTATCTTTTCTCAGCACTGCTTTTGAAAATTTATGATTGATTAAGCATCCCAAGCACAATGTCATTTGAGCATTTTATGCTAATTTTACAAGCTGCTTTTTGTCTCTGAAATGTCACACTGATGGTTCATACAATATCAATTCCGATAATTTGAAATGATGCATTTTTTAATCTCAGCTGTCAGAGGTGGGCACTTTCAATGCAAGTACCTGGGCATCCATAGTATTGAGGCGCTAAGGCATCTCTACAAATATAGTTTCATCACACCATACACACTCTGGCACAACACATTTAGTTTATAACTGCCTCATCCACACAAAGTTGACAGAAAATAATTTCTTCAGAACATATTACTCACTGCATTGTGCTTTTTCTACTGTTTCCAAAGATGGCAGTGTAGAAGTGCTGTTGCATACCCAATTCAAACAAAGGTCACTAAAGAAATTACAAAGTCTGAACTTCCCCAATGGTATAGTGATTAAAGATTCTATTTAGTGCAGTATTGATCCCTACAAATCCAGTTCAATCCCCAGACTTTGCTGATCTCAGCTGGAGCAGCAGTAAGGGCACTAGAAAAGGCCACAGCTCCCCAACAGACCAGGGAGGGTTAAAAAAAGTCAACCAATGTTCCTGTGACCCACCTTCTGGAAGTGCGGATTGGATTCAGCGATGAAGTTTCCCGCACCCCATAATGGAATAGCCACATGAAAGCTGACTCTTGGGTGAGGTACCAGAGGGCATTTAGTGGCCATGGAATCATATTCCAGCACAAGTCCGTACATTCAGGAAAGGAGAAACAGTATAAAGAGAAAAAAATCTAAATCATTTTAACAGGCAACTAATCCAAAAAAAAAAGTGAAGGAAATTCTTTGTTAGATTTCTCCATAATTCACTGCTATACCATCACTGAAAAATAAAGAAAAAATATGACTATGCCATGATCATTGGACGGTAAGGTGAACTGCATGGAATTTGACCAATTGCAGTAAACAGTCTTTCAGCTTAAGCACAATCATAATTAAAAGTTACCACTGTCCTTAAACTGCAGAGTGGAATATTTATCCTATCTCAGCAAATCAGAGTCACTGCAAATTGTGTAGCATCCATTATGCTTACATCAACATTAATATGTACAGGGACACTGCACAATAAATGTGCTAATATAATGATGCACAGATGTTTAAGGTTAACTTTTTGGTAAAATAGGGTCATAAAATCCAACTTTTGTGAAACATTTTTAAAAGATTTTAGGACTGAATGATGGACTAGCACAGATTAACACTTTGGCCATTTCAATTCTCACAAGAACCCACTTAGTGACAGACACAGTGCTTGCTGTTGCCTGAAATCCAATGTCAGCAAACCACCAGGAACACCACACAACTTCAAGAATTCTCAGTTAAGAAACAAGCAAGTACTTATTGCACAGGAAGCCACTACATTCAGTAATTTCTCTTGCTTGTTTCCTGAATGAACTCCAGGGAGTTTATACAGCCAGATGAAAGGGGGAGGGGGGTAGAAGTACAACAGCCATGAGTGAACTTCCCATATACCACCAAAAACAATAGGAAGAATTCCACTGATTGTGATATTGCTGATATACTTGATTGCTGCTATTCTCATTAAAACAGACTCATTATTCTTTCAGAGCCTGTGCATGGAAAAATCAGCCCAATGTTGCCCTAAGTGGATAAGACTCTGATGGATCTAGATAACTGATCTTAGTCTCTTATATGGATTTGTGAAAAGTCACATAAATCTCTTTTTGGTTGGGATAAAGAGAGATACATAGGAATTCACTTCACTTTTTTGTTTGTAACGTATCTTCATTTTCATTAGCTAAACCAAGTTACCTCTATAAAACTATAGCACTCATATTTCTAGAATTTTTAACAAATGTCAAAAATGGCTAATTAACTGCTTAAAAAAAATGGGAATGTCAGAGCACATTGTTTCTTATATATATTCTTTTGATAAATTAATCCGTTGAAATAAAAAAAACATTTCACTGCAATACAAAGCATTTGAGCTGCATGCTTTAAAAATCCTGAGGAGTTTTCAATTTTTAAAAAAATGGTTTGCTTGCAGATTATGCTTCTGAAGTAAATAAATGCAGATAAAATATCTATGAGACCTCAGCAAGTGAAGACTTCCCATCAGATTTACCGTACAATCACATCTGTGGCAGAGCTGCCGATTGGGTCAATTTGTAACCTTAAAAATTACGGTCGCCAATATTAGCAAATGAATACTTAACATGCTTGTGTGACATTCCCATGCCCTCCATTTTAATGCAAGTCTTCAGCCATTTATTTTATATGGGTTAATGCCTTCACTAAAATAGCAAATAGAAGAAAGCCATAAGTGTGTGTTAACTATTCGTCCGCTGATATCGCTAACAATAACTTCTAAGCAATAGTTTATTACATGCAGCTAAATCAATCAATACAAATGTCCATTTCCACCTCTGTAATTTTCTACACCCCTCTCCTAAATGTTGACTCAGTCAGTGGTACACTTTCAAGGACACAAGCAATCCTCTTACCTCATCCAACTGGTTATTCTTCAAACGCGAGTCTAGCCAGCGGGTGCTGGCAGGCTCAACGATTATGGGATCACCACAACTGAGTTCAATCCTGTACTCACCTGTTGTCCTTGCACGTGCATAATCCCACAAGGCAAAGGCGTAACTACATTTGAAAAGTCAGAGGACATCTGGAATTTGGAGTGGGTGGAGGGCAAAGGGTACTTAAGCCACATCAAAAATATTGGGGGAGAGGCAGAAGATCACAGCCGTCAATATTTGGCACAAACAAGCAAAGACCATACGGCATTTATAAAAATGACATAGGATAACGTCACCATCAAATTTCAGAAGAGTCAACCGATCTATGAAAATGAATGGCGAACTAAAGGTTTGCATTTAGGAAAAGCAAGACCCTTCTAACCCAGGCAATCTGATACGAGTCAGCTTAATGTTTTAGTACTTCACATAGATAAAAATTACACAAAACAAATTGAAAACGCTCACTGTATTGCAATCTAACATCTTAACTGAATTATGGTGGTAACATTATGGTTTACAATGATGTTTAAAATGTCCATGAGGCAGAAAAATAAAGTAACTTTGTAATCAGCCCACATGATATCTGTTCATCTATGCAATGCCCCATTTTGATTGCTCAGTATTCAGTCTCTCTGTGCTGTCTGATAGGGCATGTGTGAAACTGACAAAATAAAATAATGAAGATTAGATTCATTCCTCCCAAACAAAAGATAATCTTCCAGATTTAAAAATGCAATCACAGAAATATTCACCAAACTGCTGTACAATGAACAACCAAATGCAAGGTACCTTATTTTTAAAGGCAATAAATGTTTTAACAATTGCTCGCCATTATTATTGTAGAGAAAGAATTAAGGTCCATACCTTTCAAGCAGATCTTTCACGTTTTCTAATTTGAAAAATCAGCCGTATTCTGAAAAACAAAACATCATTCCAGTCAGTTACAGACTAAAAATGCAATTCATCATAATCTCTGGAGACCATTTTTAAAAAAATTACTTATGTTCTCAATGGTCTTCCCGATTCAGAAATGGTCTTTTCCGAACAATCTTACCAGTTAATATACTGCACTGCATAATTCTTACTCTCAAATTACTACATAATGATTCTGTTGCAGACTGATTCAGCCCTCTCACACAAAAAATAATAGACCCAATTGCCTCTGCCGAGTCAGAAGTTACTGCAAGTGAAAGATGTTCTTGCAGTAGTGTTAGCAGCTCAGCAGCCATAGAAATATCTAGAAGGCTGAGGGGGGAGGGGAAGACAGTGGTTAGTCAGCCATGACTGTTATAAAGGATGCTGCTGCATTCTCATCTGTTTAAGGGGCTTGTCAGGAGTTAGCGACACATCCTCCCTGACGAGGATTTTAATTGCAACCAGTGAAGCACGTCCCTTGGATCGAAGCCTTAATCCTTTACAATATCATGCCATGAGACCAAGGAATACAAGCTCAGCAATTCAGGCTAACAAACTGTTTAAGATCTGAATAGATTTTTTTTCTGCTTATTGTATATTTCTGCAAAAAATTTAAAGAACATAGTCTGAGACATACAAGAATAATCATCAGTTTTTTATGTAGTGTTTGGCAATTAGGAAATCATTTCACTGCTTGCCATGAAGGAATTGCAAACAGAAGAAGAACTATTTGGCTGCACATTTGGCACATTATTAAAAAAGGCTATATGATATGAATAGATGGTTTTGATTAAAGATTAAAAATCACAATGAGTGGTCAGTGCAGCATTTCAAATTCCGCCCATAGTCAGTAAAGTAGGTCATCAATTTTCAGAGGTTTCAGATTACTAAGGGGATTTAAAACAATTTGATGTAATTTTTTATTAGAGAATGATGCATGTAATTCCACTAAATATATTCACATTCATTGTTTATGCAACTAAATTCTAAGGACAGTGAAATGAATGGATATTTGAAGGAACTCTATTCACGCCTGCATGTGTATGACAATAAGGTAATAATCAACGTGCCATTTTAACCAGAGGTATGTTAAAATAGATCAAAAAAATCATAGTATTATGTAATATCAGTGACCTTTTTTTCTGGCAATGTAATGACCTTTCTTAAAGTGATATGTTAAATTAGGGTAAAATAAGTTTAATTAGGCCAAAAAGAACATTTTCTATTAACTATCATGGTTATTAAGACTATTAGGGATTATGATAACTAAAATTTTGATAATTAGTTTTTGCCCTTTGGGAACATCTAATACATATATTAAAAAAAATTTAAAATTGATTTTTTTTAAAAAACAGGAGGTACAAATTGTGACAGGGATGGCACAGGCATATTTTATCACACTAGTGGCTGTTTTGGCACAAAATGAAGCCAAGCACTAAAGCACTTGTTAGTGAGGGAAGAACTCTAACTAACTTATAACTTGGAGCTTATTATTGTCATTAGACGGCCCCAAGCCACCTCCTCATATTTCTACTTAATTGTTCTTTTCTAATAAATTAAATAAACACTGTTTGAAACTGAAAATAACAGTCAGTTCCAGCAGCAGGAACAGGAGAAGCATGTGAAGAACATCTGCAATTTGGGATTACCATTCTTACTGTAGTCTTTTAGTATTATAACAGTACCATATGCCAGTCATAGTATTAGTATTATTTCAACACTGATCTATCTAATCATAATTTATGACATCTGTGAACCAAACAAATACTGAATTGTGCTTCTCTTCTCCCTGAAAAAGAATTCATCCTCATATTTATATACAATTAATAAGTATTGGTCCAAAAATAATGCATCTCTCCTAGAAACACTTTTCTGACTTCTTTTAAGAATCTGTTCCCACTATTTTGTGTTATGTAGAGACCTTAGTTAAAGTAATAAGTTAAAATGGTGTAAAATAAGCTAAAAGATTGCATTTTCTGTTACCTATCATGGTTATCAAGATTCTTAGGATATAGGATTATCACTGTGCAAATAATTAAAATTTTGTTAATTATGGTTTTTGCCTTTTGGGTAATTCCAATATATATCACCACAGATTATTTTTTTAAACAGGAGGTAGATAATACTGTCAAAAGATATTGTGCAAAAATCTTGTTGATGCACAAACATGGGGTGCGAAGATCAAATGGAAAGCCCATCCCCTGAAATTTGTTACTTCTGGGATTTTTCCTTCCTCAGCTAATATTAAAACAACTGGCCAACTGCCCATGTCTAAATTAGCAGCACAGGTCTCATTTTCATGCAAGTAGTTAAATTTTATCTAGTTTATTTTATGTGAACTGAAAATAAAAGTAGCTTTTTATTTATGCTGGTGGCTCAACCTCCTGGAATGCGACTCATATTTTTAAAAGCAAAATGAGTAATTTACGTTGATATATGATCGCCTCCTATTCCTCGCATACATATGCCTATTGGCATTTGTATAGGATCACCTTCCATATGTACAATGACGATACCCAGCTCTTAACGTCTGCCGCGCCATTCTGCTTTTGCTGTGCTGTCCGACTGCCTGTTCAACAGCAAGTCATTGGTAACCGAAACTTTCTCCAGCTGAATGTTGGCAAGACAAAAGCCCTAGTTACAAACTTTGCACCCAAGCCTCCAATTCCATCCGCTTTCTCAGCCATTTGCCTTAACGCAGAGCTCAGCTTCAAACCTCACATTCCAATCTATCACCAAGAATGCTTACGTCCACCTCTGCAATATTGACCCCTTTAGCTCCTAGTTCACCCCCAGCACAAAATTTTCAAACGCCTTTGATTCCTCCCAAATTTCTTTGAACACAAACTTCAACTCATCCAGAACTCCACCACCCACACCTTATGTTTCACTATGTCCAGTTCATTTATCACCCCTGACATTGTTAACCTCCATTGGCTCTGTTGATAAATCCCTCTGTGGTCTTGCCTCACTCTACCTCTGCTACCTTTTCCAGCCTTATGGCCCAATCAGTACCTATCACTCGGATTTTGGCCTTCAGTGCTTCCCCACCCACTCTACTCCACCTGTGAACCTTCATTCATCACGCCCCTAAACTCTGGAATTGACTTCCCAATGCACTCTACCATGCCACATCTCTCCCTACTTTCAAAACCCTCCTCAAAACATATCTTTTCAACCACACTTTTGGTCACCTCCCCGAGACTTCTTTTCAAATTTGATCTGTCACATTTTTTTTGGACTATAAAATCCACTCCTAAAATTTTCTTGACATTGATGATTCTGTACTTAATGCAGTCAATGTTTCCTTTAGTAAAACCACCTTTGCCGCAACGATTATCATGGAAAAGACCAAAGACTGAATGACTCATTACTGACAACACAAACTTTCACATTCATTCAAGTTAGAAAAATGGATATCACATGGACCAAGCCATAGATACTCAAATGCCACGATCCAGTATATTAGTGTCTTAAAATTAGGTCGTAAGACTACCATCATCACTCCCCCACCTCAAAAAACCCACTCTTGACTCTTCTGTTCTCGCTAACTATCATCCCAACTGGAACCTTTCTTTCTTCTCCAAGGTCCTTGACTGTGTTGTCATTTCTCAGCTCCATGCCCACCTATTTTGCAACTTCCTGTTTGAAATCTTATCAGATTTCCGCTCCTCCCATAGCACCGAAACAACCCTTACCAAAGTTAAGAACACCACTTTCTGTGACCGTGGCATATTATCCTTCTTTATCCTCCTTGACTTCTCTGCAGCCTTTGACATAGGCCACAATCCTCCTCCAACACCTTTCCTCTGTTGTCCTGCTCTGAGGGACTGCCCTCACTTGGTTCCATCCTTACCGATGCAATCATATCCAAATGATCTCCACCAATGGCTTATCTTTCCACTCTTACACCATCACTTCTTTAGTCCCCCAAGGATCCATCCTCTTCCTCATCTACATGCAGTGCCTTGGTGACATCATTTGACGCATCCACACATATACCAATGGCACTCAGCTCTATCCCTCCTCTCAACCTCTAACTGCCTCTGTGCTGTTAGACTGATTATCCAACAACCAATCTTGGATGACCCATTAATTCCTACAGCTGAACAATGGTTAGACCAAAAACATTATTGAGCCCCACCACTGGCTCTAAACTCTTGCCACCACCTCGATCCCCTTTACTAGCTATTTTCTCAGTCTGAACCTGCCAATTTGCAATCTTGGCATATTAAATGACAATGAACTGAGCTTCCAGCCTCGTATCTTCTCCATCAAAAAGACAGCCTACTTTCACCTCCAAAACATCGCCAAATCCATTGAAACCCTCCTTCCTCCTTTATTGTCTCCAGAATCGATTACTCCAATGCTCCCCTGGCTGAACTCCCATCCCCCACCCTCCATAAGCTTTAGCTCATTTAAAAATCTGCTGCCCTTTTCCTACCTTTCACCATGTCACGCTCACTCATCACGTCATCGCTGACCGATATTGGCTCAAAAAAAACTAGGATCAGTAATGGTGGCCATGAAACTACCAGATTGTTGTAAAAAACCATCTGGTTCACTAATGTCCTTTCGGGAAGGAAACCTGCCGTCCTTACCCGGTCTGGCCGATATGTGTCTCCAGTCCCACAGCAATATGGTTGATTCTTAATCGCCTTCTGAAATGGCCTAGCAAGCCACTCAGTTGTACAAACTTGCTACGAAAAGTCATAAGAATAAAACCAGAGGGACCACCTGGCATTGGACCACTAGGCACAGGTCACGACAAAGGCAAACCAAGCCCAGTCGACCCTGCAAAGTCCTCCTCACTAACATCTGGGGACTTGTGCCAAAATTGGGAGAGCTGTCCCGCAGACTAGTCAAGCAACAGCCTGACATAGCCATACTCTCAGAATCATACCTTTCAGCCAACGTCCCAGACACTTCCATCGCCATCCCTGGATATGTCCTGTCCCACCGGCAGGACAGACCCACCAGAGGTGGCGGTACAGTGATATACAGTCAGGAGGGAGTGGCCCTGGGAGTCCTCAACATTGACTCCGGACCCCATGAAATCGCATGGCATCAGGTCAAACATGGGCAAGGAAACCTTCTGCTGATTACCACCTACCGCCCCTCCCTCAGCTGATGAATCAGTCCTCCTCCATGTTGAGCACCACTTGGAGGAAGCACTGAGGGTAGCAAGGGCACAGAATGTACTCTGGGCGGGGGACTTCAATGTCCATCACCAAGAGTGGCTCGGCAGCACCACTACTGACCGAGTTGGCCAAGTCCTGAAGGACATAGCTGCCAGACTGGGCCTGCGGCAGGCGGTGAACGAACCAACACGAGGGAAAAACATACTTGACCTCGTCCGCACCAATCTACGTGTCGCAGATGCATCTGTCCATGACAGTATTGACAGGAGTGACCACCGCACAGTCCTTGTGGAGACAAACTCCCGTCTTCACACTGAGGACACCATCCAACGTGTTGTGTGGCACTACCACCGTGCTAAATGGGATAGATTCAGAACAGATCGAGCAGCTCAAAACTGGGCATCCATGAGGTGCAGTGGGCGATCAGCAGCAGCAGAAATGTATTCCAGCACAATCTGTAACCTCATGGCCCAGCATATCCCTCACTCTACCCATCACCAAGCCAGGGGATCAACCCTGGTTCAATGAGGAGAGCAGAAGAGCATGCCAGGAGCAGCACCAGGCACACCTAAAAATGAGGTGCCAACCTGGTGAAGCTACAACACAGGACTACATGCATGCTAAACAGCAGAAGCAACATGCGATAGACAGAGCTAAGCGATTCCACGACCAACGGATCAGATCAAAGCTCTGCAGTCCTGTCACATTCAGTCGTGAATGGTGTTGGACAATTAAACAACTAACAGGAGGAGGAGGACTCTGTAAACATTCCCATCCTCAATAATGGCAGAGTCCAGCACGTGAGTGCAAAAGACAAGGCTGAAACCTTTGCAACCACCTTAAGCCAGAAGTGCCGAGTGGATGATCCATCTCGGCCTCCTCCCGATATCCCCACCATCACAGAAGCCAGTCTTCAGTCAATTCGATTCACTCCACGTGATATCAACAAACGGCTGAGTGCACTGGATACAACAAAGGCTATGAGCCCCGACAACATCCCGGCTGTAGTACTGAAGGCTTGTGCTTCAGAACTAGCCAAGCCTCTAGCAAAACTGTTCCAGTACACCTACAACACTGGCATCTACCCGACAATGTGGAAAATTGCCCAGGTATGTCCTGTCCACAAAAAGCAGGACAAATCTAATCCGGCCATTTACCGCCCCGTCAGTCTACTCTCAATCATCAGCAAATTGATGGAAGGTGTCGTCGACAGTGCTATCAAGCGGCACTTACTCACCAATAACCTGCTCATCGATGCTCAGTTTGGGTTCCACCAGGACCACTCGGCACCAGACCTCATTACAGCCTTGGTCCAAACATGGACAAAAGAGCTGAATTCCAGAGGTGAGGTGAGAGTGACTGCCCTTGATATCAAGGCAGCATTTGACCGAGTGTGGCACTAAGAAGCCCTAGTAAAATTGAACTCAATGGGAATCAGGGGGAAAACGCTCCAGTGTCTGGAGTCATACCTAGCACAAAGGAAGATGGTAGTGGTTGTTGGAGGCCAATCATGTCAGCACCAGGAGTTCCTCAGGGCAGTGTCCGAGGACCAAACCATCTTCAGCTGCTTCATCAATGACCTTCCCTCCATCATAAGGTCAGAAACGGGGATGTTCGCTGATGTTTGCACAGTGTTCAGTTCCATACGCAACCCCTCAGATAATGAGAGCAGTCCATGCCCGCTTGCAACAAGACCTAGACAACATCCAGGCTTGGGCTGATAAGTGGCGAGTAACATTCACGCCAGACAAGTGCCAGGCAATGACCATCTCCAACAAGAGAGAGTCTAACCACCTCCCCTCGACATTCAATGGCATTACCATCGCCAAATCCCCCACCATCAACATCCTGGGGGTCACCATTGACCAGAAACTTAACTGGACCAGCCACATAAATACTGTGGCTACAAGATCAGGTCAGAGGCTGGGTATTCTGCAGCGAGTGACTCACCTCCTGACTCCCCAAAGCCTTTCCACCATCGACAAGGCACAAGGCAGAGTGTGATGCAATACTCTCTACTTGCCTAGATGAGTGCAGCTCCAACATCACTCAAGAAGCTCGACACCATCCAGGACAAAGCAGCCCACCTGATTGGCACCCCATCCTTCACCCTAAACATCCACTCCCTTCACCACCGGCGCAATGTGAATGCAGTGTGTACCATCCACAGGATGCACTGCAGCAACTCGCCAAGGCTTCTTCGACAGCACCTCCCAAACCCACAACCTCTACCACCTAGAAGGACAAGGGCAGCAGGCACATGGGAACAACACCACCTGCACGTTCCCCTCCAAGTCACACACCATCCCAATTCGGAAAAATATCGCCATTTCTTCATCGTCGCTGGGTCAAAATCCTGGAACTCCCTTCCTAACAGCACTGTGGAAGAACCTTCACCACAGGGACTGCAGCGGTTCAAGAAGGCAGTTCACCACCACCTTCTCAAGGGCAATTGAGAATGGGCAATAAATGCTGGCCTTGTCAGCGATGCCCACATCCCATGAACAAATAAAAAAATTTAAAAATATAAAATTCTTATCCCAGTGTTTAAATCCCTCCAGGGCCTCACCACTTCCCATCTCTGTAACGTCCTCCAGCCCTAAAGACAGGAATAGCATTTTGAATAACTCAATTTTTCTCCAGCTTTTGAAACCAATAGGATTGAGCTCTACCATCTTCTTGGGGACTACAAAATATTGTTTATTCGAAAGTGGTGGTGGGGGTGGGGGGGGGGGGCGGTGGCGTGAATGGTGCTGAGCAAAACCTCTGATGTTGAACAAATTACAATGTCCAATAACAGTTGTTCAGTGAATAAATGTGGTAGCCATTTGCCTACAGTGAGATCTCGCAAACAGTAAAATAAAATGTTTATGCTTGTATTGATTGAGGGAGGAATGTTGGGCACAATGCTGGGAAAACTCCCCGCTCCTCTTGGAATGGTGTACTCTCTGTTCCTTTGACTCTGGCTTCATGTGCATCCCACCGCCCTTTGGTCCAGCACCGGCAGCTCTGCCTTCAGCTGCCTTGGTCCCACTCTGGAATTCCCTCTGCCTCTCCAACTCCTTCTCCTCAAAACCTACCACTTTGACCAAGTTTTTGATTATCCCTCTTAATCACTCCTTCTTGGGCTCTGCATCTGCTTTCCTTGCATCTCTGAAGTGCCTTGGGGCATTTTCTATGTTAAAGGCATCATACAAATGCAAGTTGTTGTCAGATTTTACATCTAAATCTTATACATATGCACGCACAATTTCTGCTGGTTGCAATTTTTCTGGCAATTCCTATGAAGAAGAACTCTCAGACTACAATACAAGGGAGTATCTCTCCAAATCAGTTGGTTGTGGCTCCCACTCCCCATAATCTTGACTGACTCTTCAGTACTGTACTGAGGCACTATTGGAGGCTCTCTCTTTCAGATGAGATATTAAACTGAAGCCACGGCAACCCATGGTTCATGTGGACATAAAGATCTTACGGCACCATTCCAAGAGGAGCGGGGAGTTTTCCCAGCATTATGCCCAACATTCCTCCCTCAATCAATACAAGCATAAACATTTTATTTTACTGTTTGCGAGATCTCACTGTAGGCAAATGGCTACCACATTTATTCACTTAACAACTGTTATTGGACATTGTAATTTGTTCAACATCAGAGATTTTGCTCAGCACCATTCACACCCCCACCCCCACCACCACCCCGCCACTTTCAAATAAACAAGATTTTCTGGTCCCCAAGAAGATGGTAGAGTTCAATCCTATTGGTTTCAAAAGCTGGGGGAAAATTGAGTTATTCAAAATGCTCATCCTGTCTTCATTTGTGTAGGGATTGTGTGACTCAAATAGCCAACTCTTCAAGGATCTCTACTTTTATGCAGCAATCAGGAGATGCCACAGAAATGTCTTTCACTTTAACTGATACAGCCTCACATAGCCAGAGGAGGTGCATTATGGAATGATCTCAGCACAACATGGGATGTTTGGAGTCCTGACGATTTCTAGACGTGGATATTGGACCAACCAGAGCTTCTTCTTGTAAGAAGAGGTGTACTAGGTTGAACAGCCATCTATTTCTTTAATATAAAATATATATCCACATACTAGTACTTATTCTTCAACAGCTTTGCAAGGCCAGACCTGACGCAGTGGAGACATTACCTCATTAACCATCCATTAGAAGCTATAATAAATCAGTCAAATAACTGTAGGGTGATGATGTCGGATGAATAGGCTTGTGTTACGAATATACTGGGAAAAGATAGCAGCAAAGCCATAAATGTTACCCATGGTTTCTCATTAGTGAGTAAACAGATCTTGTTGCGTAGGCTTGTTGAAGGGAAAGTAACGCAACGTAGTAAGAACGTGTTGACATAATGCATTACATTAGGAGGATGTATCTTTTATATGCGCAATTACAGTCGCTGAGGCTCCTTGGGGACTTTTCTAGTCTTGCTGAGACTAGCGTAAGCAGTTAATGATGACATGCTTTCGATTTCCTGAATGGAGTCCCTGGTATGTGAGTTATAATGTTATAATTGGTACCTATATCTCATATACAGTGCATGTAAGGATTTTTTAATATTCATTCGTGGGATGTGGGCGCCGCTGGCAAGGCCAGCATTTATTACCCATCCCTAATTGCCCGCAAGAAGGTGGTGGTGAGCCGCCTTGTTGAACCGCTGCAGTCCATGTGGTGAAGGTACCCCCACAGTGCTGTTAGGAAGGGAGTTCCAGGATTTTGACCCAGCAACAATGAAGGAACGGCGATATATTTCCAAGTCAGGATGGTGTGTGACTTGGAAGGGAACGTGCAGGTGATGGTGTTCCCATGTGCCTGCTGCCCTTGTCCTTCTAGGTGGTAGATGTCGTGGGTATGGGAGGTGCTGTCGAAAAAGCCTTGGCGAGTTGCTGCACTGCATCTTGTAGATGGTACACACCCCAGCCACGGTGCACCAGTGGTGGAGGGAATTAATGTTTCTGGTGGTGGATGGGGTGCCAATCAAGCAGACGGCTTTGTCCCGGATGGTGTCGAGCTTCTTGAGTGTTGTTGGAGCTGCACTCATCTAGGCAAGTGGAGAGTATTCCATCACACTCCTGACTTGTGCCTTGTAGATGGTGGAATGGCTTTGGGGAGTCAGGAAGTGAGTCACTCGCCACAGAATACCCAGCCTCTGACCTGCTCTTGTAGCCACAGTATTTATGTGGCTGGTCCAGTTAAGTTTCTGGTCAATGGTGATCTCCAGAATGTTGATGGTGGGGGATTCAACGATGGTAATGCTGTTGAATGTCAAGGGGAGGTGGTTAGACTGAATTGTGTTCTTTTTAAATCTCACTGACTTGATTTATTAAAAAGAGTTAATACCAGAGTTTTGATATTTCCTCGTCCAGAACTAGTTTCAGAGGTAAATGATGTATGACAATATCCCAAGTATACCCAACGCTTCTGGTGCATAGTAACTGATTACTATTGCATCAGAAGCAACTCTGATAGGTACAATATCCACCTCTAGAAATCAACACGAGTTCAAACATTTTACGCTATGCTGAGATCGCCCAATAATGTACCTCCTTTGGCTATTCAAGGCTGCATAAGTGGCTCTCATGTCTTGGCCACCCTGTCCTCACGCCCTTTGATAATTTCAAGGCACCCCCAATTTGGGCGCCTCTGTGCTACACAAAGCACTATATAAATGTAAGTTTCTACAAATAAAATAAAGCCATCTTCTGTCTCCATGAACCTAATCCTAATCAATTATTAAAATGCCATTATATTCCATGCATAGAATCTAGAAACATTTGCTTTAGCTAGTGATCTTGCTTTACTCCTCCATTCTTTATTCCTCCACTTTTACATTGTGTCTGAAACTCATCTCTGTGGGCCTGCTGGGCTCCACTGTAAAGTAGTGACCCAGACAGTAAACCCTATGCAACCGGCTCCCAGTGTTTACAGATGGCCCTAACCAGATGGAAGATTCAGAAACGCACATCTTCATGGGTCTACAATGTCACCAGTTCAGTGGGCTGTTTACACTACAGAGTGCAACTGATAGAGGGAGAAACACGCATCTGCCATTGGCTGCAGTCCTGCAGTGTAAAAGCACCTTCTGGTACAATGGAGGGGAAGGATTTATTTTCTTATGCCTCTGCCTCAGATTATAGATTATTTTTTTTAAAAGGGGTCTTTGAGAAGCCACTACAACATTGCTCTCCTGAAACCAGCATGACAAAATAAAAAAGTCTATAAATTCACTGAAGATTTTTCTGTTTAGATGATGCAAACACTGCACCCAGGTTGTAATGTAATGTTCCCTCTACTTAACAGCATTCCAATTACAAAACTCTAACCTCAAATGAGGTGACATCACCACCACAACCCACCTAAAGGGGTATTTTTTTCAGCACCTGTGGAAAAAGCAAACATTAAGTGCGGTCACCGGCAGGGCAAGCCACCATCCTTTCAAGCAGCAGACAGGCTGAGTGCTCAAGCCATCCAATCAGGCCAGCGATTAGTTTGTTTTCTGGCAGCTAGACCTTTCCCAGTCACTAGGGAAGGTCCCAGCAAACCAGTGAGCTGAAAACATTCAACTGCACATGCCTCAGTAAACGATTCTGCAATATGAAGGGTGCATAACAGTCTGTTTAAGTGAAGTGGCACAGGGCATAATTTCTTTCAAGACTTGAGCACCAGGTCACGTAAAACACTGGTTGCTGCATAGATGGAATATTATGCAACCACATTTGTCTCAGTAGAATTACTTCAATGGTTATTCATAGATAAACTCAAATGCACTTACACATCTTTTTACAACACACAGCATTGACTTGGCCTGCTTTTACATCAGTGATTTTCTCACTGTAAACCACTCTGCTCTGTCTAGTCTCCAATTAACCTAGTGAACTGTTCAGTGACAGATACGCATTATACCCTCTAGACAAGTAGGAAGATGCAGTAAATTGCCCATTTACAATTTCAGTTCCATAAAAATGCATTTTTTTTTTGTCTTGTACATAAACAATAAATTAAATTTGCACAAACTCCAAAATACTGCAAAATCTGAAACAGAGACAGAAAATGCTGGACTCAGTAGGTCAGACAGCATATATGATGTTGATATTTCGGGCATGGACTCTTTGTTAAAAATTACATTTGCATAAGCTTAAAACAAAGTCCATCAGAAAGAAAAAAAATGTCTCGGTGCGGTTGTGGTTGATGGGAGTGATGCCGTCCTCCCCCCATCACCCCTCCCCATCCCCCACCCTGCCAATCTCCCTAATAGAAATATTAGGTACTGTCGTTCACATTCTCCTTCCAATGTCAACTAAGCTTTTACACCATAAAATAACAACCATTTTCTGGATAATAATCTAGATAGTGTTTACAGGATCTGTCATAAATAAATAAAATCAAAGCAATGGAAACATATGAATTTGAGAAAGGGAACAAAATGCAAGTAAAAGATTGATACAGAAATATGGAGATAAAAGTCGATTGATGATGGAAAAAGCAAAGAAAGGCATTTGAAAACACAGGAAAATAACAACTCTTAACTCACAACAGATTCAATTTAATTATTGATCAGTCACATCTCCCTAAACAATTGTTGTCAACTAGGTCAAACTTCAACAACTGACACATCTAAAGGACAACGATTTCCCTTATCAGGAATCATAGCATGGTTACAGCACAGAAGGAGGCCATTTGATCCATCGAGCCCGTGCCGGCTCTTTGTAAGTCCAATCCAGTTAGTCCCATTCCCCCGCTCTTTCCCCAAAGCCCTGCAGATTTTCTCCCTTCAAGTATTTATCCAATTACTTTTTGAAAGCCACGATTGAATCTGCTTCCATCACCCTTTCAAGCAGCGCATTTCGGATCATAACTACTCGCTGCGTAAAAAAGCTTTTCCTCATGTCGCCTTTGGTTCTTTTGCCAATCACCTTAAATCTCTGTCCTCTGGTTCTTGACCCTTCCGCCAATGGGAACAGTTTCTCTATTTACTTTATCTAAACCCTTCATGATTTTGAACACTTCTTTCAAATCTCCTCTCAACCTTCTCTGCTCTGAGGAGAACAACTCCAGCTTCTCCAGTCTATAAAGGGCAAAAGAGTAACTAGGGAGAGAGTAGGGCCTCTTAAGGATCAACAAGGTCATCTATGTGCGGAACCACAAGAGATGGGTGAGATCCTAAATGAATATTTCACATCGGTATTTACGGTTGAGAAAGGCATGGATGTGAGGGAACTTGGGGAAATAAATAGTGATGTCTTGGGGAGTGTACATATTACAGAGAGGGAGGTGCTGGAAGTCTTAACGCGCATCAAGGTAGATAAATCTCCGGGACCTGATGAAATGTATCCCAGGACGTTATGGGAGGTTAGGGAGGAAATTGCGGGTCCCCTAGCAGAGATAGTTGAATCATCGACAGCTACAGGTGAGGTGCCTGAAGATTGGAGGGTAGCAAATGTTGTGCCTTTGTTTAAGAAGGGCGGCAGGGAAAAGCCTGGGAACTACAGACCGATGAGCCTGACATCTGTAGTGGGTAAGTTGTTAGAGGGTATTCTGAGGGACAGGATCTACAGGCATTTGGAGAGGCAGGGACTGATTAGGAACAGTCAGCATGGTTTTGTGAGAGGAAAATCATGTCTCATGAATTTGATTGAGTTTTTTGAAGGGGTAACCAAGAAGATAGATGAGGGCTGTGCAGTAGACGTGGTCTACATGGACTTTAGCAAAGCCTTTGACAAGGTACCGCATGGTAGGTTGTTACATAAGGTTAAATCTCACGGGATCCAAGGTGAGGTAGCCAATTGGATACAAAATTGGACTGATGACAGAAGACAGAGGGTGGTTGTAGAGGGTTGTTTTTCAAACTGGAGGCCTGTGACCAGCGGTGTGCCTCAGGGATCGGTGCTGGGTCCGCTGTTATTTGTTATTTATATTAATCATTTGGATGAGAATTTAGGAGGCATGGTTAGTAAGTTTGCAGATGACACCAAGATTGGTGGCATTGTGCACAGTGAAGAAGGTTATCTAGGATTGCAACGGGATCTTGATAATTTGGGCCAGTGGGCCGATGAATGGCAGATGGAGTTTAATTTAGATAAATGTGAGGTGATGCATTTTGGTAGATCGAATCGGGCCAGGACCTACTCCGTTAATGGTAGGGCGTTGGGGAGAGTTATAGAACAAAGAGATCTAGGAGTACAGGTTCATAGCTCCTTGAAAGTGGAGTCACAGGTGGATAGGGTGGTGGAGAAGGCATTCGGCATGCTTGGTTTCATTGGTCAGAACATTGAATACATGAGTTGGGATGTCTTGTTGAAGTTGTACAAGACATTAGTAAGGCCACACTTGGAATACTGTGTACAGTTCTGGTCACCCTATTATAGAAAGGATATTATTAAACTAGAAAGAGTGCAGAAAAGATTTACTAGGATGCTACCGGGACTTGATGGTTTGACTTATAGGGAGAGGTTGGATCGACTGATACTTTTTTCCCTGGAGAGTAGGAGGTTTAGGGGTGATCTTATAGAAGTCTATAAAATAATGAGGGCCATAGATAAGGTAGATAGTCAAAATCTTTTCCCAAAGGTAGGGGAATCTATAACGAGGGGGCATAGATTTAAGGTGAGAGGGGAGAGATACAGAAGGGTCCAGAGGGGCAATTTTTTCACTCAAAGGGTGGTGAGTGTCTGGAACGAGCTGCCAGAGGCAGTAGTAGAGGCGGGTACAATTTTGTCTTTTAAAAAGCATTTGGACAGTTACATGGGTAAGATGGGTATAGAGGGATATGGGCCAAGTGCAGGCAATTGGGACTAGCTTAATGGTATAAACTGGGCGACATGGACATGTTGGGCCGAAGGGCCTGTTTCCATGTTGTAAACTTCTATGATTCTATGATTCTATCCATGTAACTGAAGTCCCTCATCCCTGGAACCATTCCAGTAAATCTTTTCTGCACCCTCTCTAAGGCCTTCACATCCTTCCTAAAGTGCGGTGCCCTGGATTGGACACAATACTCCAGTTGTGGCCGATCTCTTATAATTGTGCAGTGGGGATGATAGAGGGCACATTGTTGCGTCGTATCAATTCTTTTCTTGCAATGAAATGTAAGAAGATATCTCACTCGTTATTTTTTCAAATAAATATTTATATATCTCAATCCTGAATTACTTTTATATAAAATGAGTTGAACAGTGAGCTACACCATTAAATATTTCAAACGAATTGTAATTAACTCCAAAGAACTGTTTTCTTTGTTCTGAAAACTCATAATACATTTTTGTTTCAACAATAGGTATTGACCAAATGACACTACATCAGAGCAGGAGGAGGGTAGGAGGAGATAGGTGGGGTCCTGGGTTGAAAGAGTTACTAAACCGGACACTGTCAGGTGCTGAATTAACTTAGCTTAAGGAAAAAGTACTGTTAAATGGGTTAGTGCCTCTCTTAAAACCGCAATTTGATACAAATGTGTTAAGCAGTCATAAGATATCACATAGGCTGATTTCCAGGCTGCAATTAATATTCACTTTATTGCACTAGACCTTGTTTGGGACACACTTTAGATGAAGCAGAAAGAAAAATAAGCAACCCTCATCACTTAACTGCATCACAGTTAAAAACATCACCTTTTGCTGTGAAGGATTTTGCCTACAATTCAACCTGAACTAATTTCTAACTATAGGTCAGTAGCATATTCATTGCTGCACTTAGGTGACTTTAAGTAGGTGGACTCGCTCTTATTTTATTACATTTTTTACTAACGCAGAGGATTACGGGCTATTCTAAAAAAGACAAGTATGGGAACCAGAAACAAAAACAAATTTTTAATTCTTAAACATTTAACACTGAGGTTAATGATCATTATAAAAATACAGTTTCTTTCAACATAGAAAAAAGAACAAGAATAAAGAAATCAACCATTTTAAAAGGGAAAAAAAGATAAGGATACAATTTTTAGGTTTCAAATCAACAGCTTGTACTAAATATGAGTCATCATCCTGTTGCCAAAACAGCCAACTCACTGCAGCCAACTAAAGGAATTTAAATTTAGGACACACCCAAAACATTCTAATTCAGGACATATTACACAGGTGTGGAAAATGCCACAGCTCTCAAGCTGAGGAACTGCTCATTCATAGAAAATACTAGTGTAAGGCCTGTGCACCTTTGCAACTAAAATGGTACAGTTTGTTTCTGGCAACAAAATACATCTCTTCTACCACAATAAGCCATCCTACGATTCATGTAACTCACAAAATGAAACCATTATCATGCAATATACTGGCAGAGATCTACTAGAGTATACGTACACAGAATATTTTTCAGCAGCAATTCAGGCAGAATTCAATTCTGAAGAATGATCCAAACCCAAAATGTCAACTGTCTGTTCTCCCCATAGACACTGACCGTCCTGCCTGGCTTATCCAGCTTTTTCTCTTTAGGCTTCCAGCGTTTGCAGTATTTTGGTTTTTATTTGATAACTAAATACACTTTGTTTGCAATGCCCTGTTGGTGCCACAATAAAATAAAGCCACCCATCTCCACAGCTCCAGGTTTAACTCTGGGAAAATGTTTTTCTTTGCTTTAAACAGCTGTCCATTTCTGGGAAGAGCCTCCAATGGCTGGAAGTCAGTACAGCAACAATGCAACATTAGGTCATCCTTATAAAACACCTGAACATATGGGTACTGGACAAATATACACATACAAATGCACGTACACATGCACTTGGTACCTGCAGGTTACAGGGAAAAAATACTAATTACTGGATAATTTCAACCTGCCTTTAAAACAAGAGTTTTTTTTGTTATACGGTATGAAGATGATCTAAAAACGGTTTTCTTAAAGAACTGTGATAAAATTCCTTTTGTCTACTATCACAAAAGCTCTGAATTAGCCATTTGTAATACATTCAGCTATGCACGTCACAGTATTATGTTCACATTTTGTTCCAGGATTTATACAAACACACGTAACAGCAACAAAAGCATCATACTTTTCACGTTTGCAAAAAAATTACTATTACCTCTGTTACAATCCAACACTGCCATTATAGTTTAAATCCATTATAGTTTCAATTCAAATAGTTATGTAAAATCATCACAAGCAAATAGCGATTGTTGACATCTAAATGTTGGAAAACTATGATCAAATAACACTTTTGACATCAATGACCTTCCCTCCATCATAAGGTCAGAAGTGGGGATGTTCGCTGATGATTGCAGAGTATTCAGTTCCATTCGCAACCCCTCAGATAACGAAGCAGTCCGTGCCCGCATACAGCAAGACCTGAACATCATCCAGGCTTGGGCTGATAAATGGCAAGTAACATTCGCACCTGACAAGTGCCAGGCAATGACCATCTCCAACAAGAGAGTCTAACTATCTCCCCTTGACATTCAATGGCATTACCACTGTCGAATGCCACACCGTCAACATCCTGGGGTCACCACTGACCAGAAAATTAACTCGCCAAGCCAAATAAACACTGTGGCTACAAGAGCAGGTCAAAGGCTGGGTATTCTGTGGCAAGTGACTCACCTCCTGGCTCCCCAAAGCCTTTCCACCATCTACAAGGTGCAAGTCAGGAGTGTGATGGAATTCTCTCCACTTGCCTGGATGAGTGCACCTCCAACATCACTCAAGATGCTCGACACCATCCAGGACAAAGCAGCCCGCTTGTTTGGCACCTCATCCACCACCTTAAACATTCAGTCCCTCCACCACCGGCGCACCGTGGCTGCAGTGTTTACCATATACAAGATGCACTGCAGCAACTCGCCAAGGCTTCTTCGACAGCACCTCCCAAACCCGCAACCTCCACCACCAAGAAAGACAAGTGCAGCAGGTGCATGGGAACACTGCTAGCTGCACGTTCCCCTACAAGTCACATACCATCCTGACTTGGAAATATATCGCCGTTCCTTCATCGTCGCTGGGTCAAAATCCTAGAACTCCCTACCTAACACACTGCAGGAGAACCTTCACCAGATAGACTGCAGCAGATCAAGAAGGTGGCTCACCACCACCTCCTCGAGGGCAATTAGGGATGCGCAATAAATGATGGCCTTGCCAATGACGCCCACATCCCACGAATGAATTAAAAAAAAACTCTTAACATTCCAAAAATAGAAGAGTTGTAAATTGTATATATTTTAACTACTTACTTTGATGAATCTTAAGAGTGCCACAACAATTGCGAAGGAGGCACGGCTTTAAATTATTTACTTTTAACTTTCCACATATTTATTAGACAGGATGGATAGTCAGGATCTTGCCAAGCTGTGCAGAAAGTAAAATGATCATCTGCTAGGATCTGAATTACCAACACCATGATTTCTAATTTCCACTGTAGCGATGCACGGCAACAATCCAAATAAATTCGTAAAACATAAAATTCTACCCTCCAACACTCGCTGTCTGAGTCCACAGATGAAGAACTGTCACTTGTGCAAGGTATCAGAGGATGTCTAGTGCCATTGAACCAGCAGAAGTCAATTCCTTCGAGAGAAGGGGAGGGAAAAATGGGAAAAATTTTGCCAAAAAAAGAAAAAGTGAAAGGAGATTAAGGTTTCCTCTGACCCACTGGGCCAGGCTGTAAGATTGCACAGTGACTGCTCAGTCAACCAGCAAGACCTGGAGACTGCCTCCAGCCATCTGGAGTCTGGGAAGCCCGATACAGCCGATCACGTGTGTAGTGCAAGACAGAACTGACAGGATAAATACAGATTTGGAATTGAACCATAAAGGGCTCTGCCTTCACATGGGAATAGAATTCTGAGCAATGGAAAAAATACTGGACCTTTGTACACAAGAAAGCTTAAAAAAAATCAACTAAACACGATGGGTAGTCAGGATCTTACCAAGCTGTGCAAAACATGCAAATATAAACACTGGTCTTTCACTGATAAAGCTCTTTCATACAAGTCAGGAAGCATTTATTGATCTCTGTTTTTATCGGATCCTGCTGGTCTCTCCAACCGATGGGGACATGCCGAGCTACAGCAGGAATTACATCTGACTACAGACGGCTGATAATTGTTCGCCACAGGCAGTTTGAGTCTTTCCCATTCAGGCACCAGTACAAACACAACTTGTAGTGGTAATATGGGAGTCAAGTTGCCACCATTTATACTCACTGATCTCACTGCAGATTGACATCGGCCTCGATTTTAACTCCCCCAGGCTGGGAGGGGGGGGGGTGGGGGCAATTAAAATGGAGCGGGACACTTACCCACTCCTTTTCGGCCCCGATCTAACCAATTGTAATTTTAAATTTCAGGCCGTAAGGACACCCGCCCGAAGCTGGCGGAGACCCCTTTCAATATACAGATCAGGCTCTGATGATGTCATCGTGTCATCTACAATTTAACCTGAGGCCTGAGCAGGGGGGCAGTGGTGGTTTCTTCACCAGGTCAAACCTGCCAGGGACAGGAGCCAGTGCCAGAAGCTAAAGTAAGTTTTAAAAAAAATTTCTTTTAAGAAACCTTGGGTCTCCCCTGCTCCAGGATTCCCACCCCCAAACTGGTATTTCCCCCCCCCCCCCGCCAGCCTATCCACTTAACTTAGTGCCAGGGACCACTACCGCTGGTCCCCAGTGGCTGCCTCTGACCAGCACGATTTTAACAGCCGGGCAGCTGCTTCCCGCTGACTTCTTGGCCGTTTTTGTAGGGAAGTCGACAAACGGATTGCAAATGAGGCCCAGCCATTAAAATCGACCGATTCCACCTGCTGTCATTCCCAGACGGACACGTCGCTCACTCTGCTGCCGTTCCCAGATGGGACGGACATGTGGCTCACTTTGCTGCCATTCCCAGAAGGACACGTGGCTCACTTTGCTGCCCTTCCCGCCCAGGAGTAAAAACTGAGGCCAAGATCTGTGAACAAGAAAGTGAAACCAACGAGGATCTAAAAGCATGGGTAAAACCACACAGATTATTACATTGTGTGTGTAGAACTGTAAATAACCATTAAGTACTTATACTATTTAAACAAGTTCTGGACACTTGGGTTTGAGATCTGTGATTGTTGCTGCTCTATAAAAACTGGCCTCTTCTTTCTAATTTCCACAATTTAAGTACATTAAGAAAGATGCACGAAAATTTCAGAAACCTATCTGCTCCAGTACTAAATGCATGAAAAGTTACCACGCCCTCTAGGTAGACCATAAATATCTGATGTACATCTGACATCTCCATCAATTTATCTCAGTCTCTCTGAAAGAACCAAACATTTTTTTTAAAACAAACAATCTAAAAAGACTGCACTCTTGATGTTTCCTATGCAGGGGATGAAAGAGCCATTTTAAAACAAGAAATTCACATACGGAAGTTTTCCAGTATTTCCAAAACAGTTGATGTATCCTTCTCAACAAGCACGGCAGGTATGACCACATAACTTTATGTTTCTGAAAATCAGGTCAGGGAAATTTACTGAAAGAAATTAATACTCTTCAACTGGAAGCATTATTATGTTGAATTGATTAGGCTGAATGTTGAATTTAACTACCCATGGGTATATAATGGTGGAAGCAGCAAAATGCATACTTTGCACCATTGGCCTATGTACAAGCTGTTCCTCACATTCTTCATAGACAGATTTACATTGAAATCAGACTCAAAAATCTGATATTTCTTTCTACGGTAACTATTTTTAATTCCCCAACTCCTGTACTTAAATATTCAAGAGTGCAGCTAAACAGACATTGTTGGGCAGCAAATCGTCTTGAAGCTTGATTGTTGGCTGCAAAAAAAAAAAATGATACTGAGAGACTAACTGAACCTTGTAGAATCATTAGGAAGAAAATATAATGGATGTTGCATTACGTGACAAACTTAATAAAATTTCTTGTGTCTGCCAGAAAAGCCAAGTCTGTTTATGTCAATGAATGAAGCGAAAAAGAGAAGAGATGCCCAAATTTATAAAATTGAGCATTCTCTGACTCTCCAAAGCAATGCCATAAGAGCTTCAGCAATAATTATTCCATAATTAGATTTCAAATTTTAATTAAAAAATTAAAAATTAAAAATTTTCTTAGCTTGATATTTGAACTGGGAGAAGGTGAAAGTAAAACATGTTTAGTAATGAGTTTAATTGGGTACAGTAGCATAGTGGTTATGTTACTGGACTAGTAATCCAGAGGCCTGGACTAATAATCCAGAGTCATGAGTTCAAATCCCGCCACGGCAGCTGGCGAATTTAAATTCAATTAAATAAAATTCTGGAATAAAAAAACTAGCATCAGTAATGGTGGCCATGACTTACTGGATTGTCTTAAAAATCCAGATGGTTCACACTAATGTCCTCTAGGGAAGGAAACCTGCTGTCCTTACCCGGTCTGGCCTATATGTGACTCCAGACCCACAACAATGTGGTTGATTCTCAATCGCCCTCTGAAATGGCCCAGCAAGCCACTCAGTTGTATAAGGCGGCAGCTCACCACCACCTTCTCAAGGGCAATTAGGGATGGGCAATAAATGCTGGCCTTGCCAGCGACGCCCACATCCCATGAACGAATAAAAAAAATCTGATATTAAATGATGAAGCATTGAGGTCATCATGACATTTACTTGAATACATCATCACTATCACAGCACAGCTGGCATCCATTTTGAAAACTTTTAAACATTTTTTTTGACATCAATTTAAACAAAGCCTAACAAGTTCTATTTTATACTATCTTCTGTGTAGTGAATATATGACCTACAAACTAGACATACACAAAGCTGCTGTTTCTGAGGACAGCAGCAGAGGCCAAGCATCCTGTCTTCTCCCACGAAGTGGCACATAGGAATCGACCAGAGATGCAGCCAAGTAGTGGCACCCTCCTAAGACCAAGCTACCATAAGAGAAGGGCCACCTCAGTCCCATGAGTTTTTTGTACTACAGGAGCATCCAACAACCTCTCATGATACTGACCATCAGGTTGCACCTGGAGGAGCTAAGAGTAGGAGAAAGAGAAGCACATTCAGGCATCGAAAGGAAGCACAGCATGGGGAAAGAGTAGACTAGCTCATGTTCACTTTTGAGTTCCTTTTAATAAAGGAGAATGTGCACTTATTTTGTGTTCCTTTATTCATGGAGATTACAGTTATACAGGAAAGGGCACTTATTTTATGTTCACTTATCCAATCATATTATTGAGACTTGTATGATCATATAGAGCCAAGGAGGTGATGTTTCAGGATTGGCACTGGTTTGAAGGATTTGTAATTTACTCGAGGGTAAAATAGAAGGAACAATGGCAATGGTGACAAAGGTAGACTGTATTAACACGAGAACACCTCATTGACAAGTTTGAGTTCTGATGTCCCCTGCAACTATCATTTAGGAGTCCTCGAACTGACAGTGTTCAAGATGTTCTACTCTGTGTTCTTCTGCCTCCGAAGTAGGTCAGGCCACCTCCCCAGCAATCTCCATGCCCAGGCCTTTTTCGATGACAAAGTTGTACAGAACACAGCAAGCAACAACTATGCAGCATACACCCTCTGAATCATACTGCAGAGCCCCTACTGGTTATCAAGGCAGCAAAGGCATCCCTTTAAGACTCCAATGCTCTTCTCAATGAAAACTTTGGTCAAGGCATGCGTCTTGTTGTAATGCTCCACAGCTACTGTTTTTACAACTCTTACTGGGATCATAATCCATGTCAGCAAGGGAAATTTACTGAAAGAAATTAGTGATCTTCAATTGTAAGCATTTTCATGCTCAATTGATCAGGCTTACAATGTTGAATGTGTCACGGGCATATAATGGTAACAGCAGCAAAACATATACATCATAGCAAAGAGAGAGACCACTAACCTTACTATAAACTGTTTCTTACATTCTTTATAGACAGATTTGCAATGCAATCACACTCAAAAATCTGATATTTCTACAGTAACCAATTTTATTCCCTAACCTTTTGTATTTGAATATTCAAGAGTCACCCACAAGTCATCCGTTCACTTAACTATCTTCCTTGAAGAGTGCAGGTGGGCAGAATTCCTGAGGATGAATACATCATGGCAACATGATGGATGTTGGAGGCCAATCATCTCAGCCCTAGGACATCGCTGCAGGAGTTCATTAGGGCAGTGTCCTAGGCTGCTTCATCAATGACCTTCCCTCCATCATAAGGTCAGAAGTGGGGATGTTTATTGATGTTCGCACAGTGTGCAGCTCCATTCGCAATCCCTCAGATAATGAAGCTGTCCGTGCCCGCATACAGCAAGACCTGGACAAAATCCAGGCTTGGGCTGATAAGTGGCAAGTAACATTTGTGCCAGACAAGGGTCAGGCAATGACCATCTCCAACAAGAGAGTCTAACCACCTCCCCTTGACATTCAACGGCATTACCATTGCCAAATCCCCCACCATCAACATCCTGGGGGTCACCATTGACCAGAAACTTAACTGGACCAGTCATATAAATTCTGTGGCTACAAGAGCAGGTCAGAGGCTGGGTATTCTGCGGCGAGAGACTCATCTTCTGGCTCCCCAAAGCCTTTCCACCATCTACAAGGCACAAATCAGGAGTGTGATGGAATACTCTCCACTTGCCTGGATGAGTGCAGCTCCAACAACACTCAAGAAGCTCGACACCATCCAGGACAAAGCAGCCCGCTTTTTTTTTTGTTCGTTCATGGGATGTGGGAGTCGCTGGCAAGGCCAGCATTTATTGCCCATCCCCAATTGCCTTTGAGAAGATGGTGGTGAGGCGCTTTCTTGAACCACTGCAGTCCGTGTGGTGAAGGTTCTCCCACAGTGCTATTAGGTAGGGAGTTCCAGGATTCTGACCCAGCGACGATGAAGGAACGACGATATATTTCCAAGTCGGGATGGTGTGTGACTTGGAGGGGAAAGTGCAGGTGGTGTTGTTCCCATGTGCCTGCAGCCCTTGTCCTTCTAGGTGGTAGAGGTCGCGGGTTTTGGAGGTGCTGTCGAAGAAGCCTTGGCGAGTTGCTGTAGTGCATCCTGTAGATGGTACACACTGCAGCCACGGTGCGTCGGTGGTGAAGGGAGTGAATGTTTAGGGTGGTGGATGGGTTGCCAATCAAGTGGGCTGCTTTGTCCTGGATGGTATCGATTGATTGGCACGTCATCCACCACCTTAAACATTCACTCCCTCCACCACTGGCGCACCATGGCTGCAGTGTGTACCATCTACAAGATGCACTGCAGCAACTTGCCAGGGCTTCTTTAGAGGTCGTGGTTTGGGAGGTGCTGCTCAACGCCTAGAAGGACAAGGGCAGCAGGCACATGGGAATACCACCACCTGCACGTTCCCCTCCGAGTCACACACCATCCTGACTTGGAAATATATCGTCGTTTCTTCATCGTGGCTGGGTCAAAATCCTGGAACTCCCTACTGTGGGAGAACCTTCACCACACGGACTGCAGCAGCTCACCACCACCTTTTCAAGGGCAATTTGGGATTGGCAATAAATAATGGCCTTGCCAGCGATGCCCACATCCCATGAATGAGTAAAAAAAACTTCCAGCAAATCTGGCATTGATGTGAAGGATTCTTTGCATCTGATCACAGACAATCTGGTCATTCAGCAGGTGGTAGCCTTTTCTATTAAGAAACGTGAGGGGATTAAGGGTAAGAACCCACAATGCTATGTGCGTGCCATCTATTGTGCCCTGCACTTTGGGGAACCCAGCAACATGATAAAACTGGATAGCCCCAATAAGCTGTCAAGCCAAATTTGATGAAATCTCCAGTTCTCCTTAAAAGTGTCTCAATGACAAATGCATACCCAAATGGTACACTGGGTGACAGCATATAGATCCCTTGAGCCTGTGGCATAAAAACTGATTGCAATCATCACTTTCACAGCTCTGGGCAGATGATCATGCAAGTTTTCAAGTAGTAGCTGGAACTACTCCCCATGCCTCTTTAATAAAGTGCACTCTTCTCACGCAGAGCACCTCACCGAGATCTTCATATGATCTGTGTGGCCTGTAAATTCTTTGGGGAGAGCTAATATCTTGTAGAGCACGTCCTCCTCAAATAATACCTCACTCTACTTTCCTCCATCCTGTACTATTCCTCCTCTTCTGTCCATTAAAATTGCAAACAAGGGAATGCCCTCTTCGAATGCCATACCTGATTCTGAGAAACTCTTACGGGGGGCTGAGGGCCTAAATATCCCAGTGGTTTCACAGGCCCTCAGGCTGTCAGAGGCAAGTCCAGCTCAACACACATGCACACCAAAAACAAAAATGCTTAAAAACTCTTTTTCAACTCCAGTGATCTGTCTTCAAATTTTCTTTAGGTTTCTGGTTCCAATGTAAAGGACTTCTGCCAGTCTCAGTTGATGCGGGAAAATTGTATGCCGGCCCCTTTTACTTTATTGGTGCATTGGGGGTGCAAGTCACAGATTTTGGGAACCCCAATGCCAGTTATTCTCACTTCAATATATTTAAATAAATCTCCAGCAGCACCAGCACGCACATCTCGGCAGTGGAACCTGGGGCGTAGCTATAATGGAGCCGAAACTGTATCCACCCCAATTTGTAGGCCTCAGAAAAGAGAAAGACCACTGCAGTGCTGGATGTGGCCACTGATTATTCTTTTAAATACTCGAATTGCCAAAATTACCCACAATTCCCACACAACTGTACTTAGAATCATAGAATGGTTATAGCACAGATGGAGGCCATTCAGCCCGTCGAGCTCATGCCGGTAGAACAACTTACTGGATTTTATTAACACAGTCACAAGTGCTAATGCCCCCATAAAACTGAACCTGAAGCCAAAGGGTTTAAGGCACAAACCATAATGTTTTGCTGCCAGTTATACTTCCAATTGCTCCCGTGGGACAAAGTGAAATTTTACAATTTGAAAACAGGAATGGAACAAATAAAAAAATAATAATCAAAATTAGAGATCAGTTCATTTAATAATAGGACAATCACTTGAGAATACACACGTTCCATGTATTCTACCATTAATTTTTTTTGTTTAAAAAGAATGGTGTTTGTGAGGGACATTTATTTATTTAACGTAAATGCATGATATTCGGCTGAATGCTTAACTCAGCTCCATTCCTGAAAATATCTCTCAAGACAGCTTAGTTCAATGACTCTCTCATCATCAGCTCCCTGTGTAGACAGCCTGACAGGTCAGAGTTGTGAATTTAAATGTTTGCCGACAGCTTTCAGCATTCAGAAAGCGTACAATTTTATGAATGACCTTGAAGGATAAACTAGACAGACCTGCACTGGAATTTTCTGAACACAGATTGAAGTGTACAACCCATATTAGAATATGAACTGCATGCATGTACTATATACTCATTAGTGCTCTTTCACATCTAGTCCCTGCTGCTAATTCACTCCATTGAAAATAAAAATGATCCTACATTTGCTGTCCCTGCTGCAAAACCTGCAAGTTGCCCTACAACCATTAAGAATATACCACTAAATCACAATGCAAAGCCACGTATCAGTGTGAACTCTGCCATCAAGAACAAAGCAACATCATTAGTTTAATTGATCCAGACATCTTGGATTAAAAAATTAAAACTTTACAATTCAACAATTGTAACTGGCCATATTTTTCAACGTGAACATGCTAATGGACACAGTGTACAAAATATTTCACCAGCATTAGTGTTTCTGGTTCACTAATGTCCTTGAGGGAAGGAAACCTGCCGTCCTTACCCGGTCTGGCCAATAGTAGACAGGGCTTGATGGCCGGCGCGGAACGATGGGCCGAAGGGCCTCTATCCGTGCTGTATAACTCTATGACTCTATATGTGACTCCAAACCCACAGCAATGTGGTTGATTCTAAATTGCCTTCTGAAATGGCCTAGCAAGCCACTCAATTGTAAAATCTCGCTAAAAAAAAGTCATAACAAGAATAAAAACGGACGAACCACAAGGCACCGGACACGACAAAGGCAAACCAAGCCCAGTCGACCCTGCAAAGTCCTCCTCACTAATATCTGGGGACTTGTGCCAAAATTGGGAGAGCTGTCCCACAGACTAGTCAAGCAACAGCCTGACATAGCCACACTCACAGAATCATACCTTTCAGCCAACGTCCCAGATTCATCCATCACCATCCCTGGGTATGTCCTGTCCTACCGGCAGGACAGGCCCACCAGAGGTGGCGGTACAGTGATATACAGTCAGGAGGGAGTGGCCCTGGGAGTCCTCAACATTGACTCCGGACCCCATGAAATCTCATGGCATCAGGTCAAACATGGGCAAGGAAACGTCCTGCTGATTACCACCTACCGCCCTCCCTCACCTGATGAATCAGTCCTCCTCCATGTTGAACACTACTTGGAGGAAGCACTGAGGGTAGCAAGGGCACAGAATGTACTCTGGGTGGGGGATTTCAATGTCCATCACCAAGAGTGGCTCGATAGCAATGCTACTGACCGAATTGGCCGAGTCCTGAAGGACATAGCTGCCAGACAGGGCTGCGGCAGGTGGTGAGCGAACCAACACGAGGGAAAAACTTACTTGACCTCGTCCTCACCAATCTACCTGTCACAAATGCATCTGTCCATGACAGTATTGGTAGGAGTGACCACCACACAGTCCTCGTGGAGACAAAGTCCCGTCTTCACATTGAGGACACCATCCAACGTGTTGTGTGGCACTACCACCGTGCTAAATGGGACAGAACAGATCCAGCAGCTCAAAACTGGGCATCAATGAGGTGCTGTGGGCAATCAGCAGCAGCAGAATTGTATTCCAGCACAATCTGTAACCTCATGGCCCGGCATATTCCTCACTCTACCAGTACCAACAAGCCTGGGGATCAACCCTGGTTCAATGAGGAGTGTAGAAGAGCATGCTAGGAGCAGCACCAGGCGTACCTAAAAATGAGGTGCCAACCTGGTGAAACTATGACTCAGGACTACATGCATGCTGAACAGCGGAAGCGACATGCTATAGACCGAGCTAAGCGATTCCACAACCAACGGATCAGATCAAAGCTCTGTAGTCCTGCCACACCCAGTCGTGAGTGGTGGTGGACAATTAAAGAACTAAGGGGAGGAGGAGGCTCTGTGAACATCCCCATCCTCAATGATGGCGGAGTTCAGCACGAGAGTGCAAAAGACAAGGCTGAAGCGTTTGCAACCATCTTCAGCCAGAAGTGCCAAGTGGATGATCCATCTCGGCCTCCTCCCGATATCCCCACCATCACAGAAGCCAGTCTTCAGCCAATTCGATTCACTCCATGTGATATCAAGAAACGGCTGAGTGCACTGGATACAGCAATGGCTATGGGCCCCGACAACATCCCGGCTGTAGTGCTGAAGACTTGTGCTCCAGAACTAGCTGCGCCTCTAGCCAAACTGTTCCAGTATAGCTACAACACTGGCATCTACCCGACAATGTGGAAAATTGCCGAGGTATGTCCTGTCCACAAAAAGCAGGACAAATCCAATCCGGCCCATTACCGCCCCATCAGTCTACTCTCAATCATCAGCAAAGTCATGGAAGGTGTCGTCGACAGTGCTATCAAGCGGCACTTACTCACCAGTAATCTGCTCACCGATACTCAGTTTGGGTTCCGCCAGGACCACTCGGCTCCAGACCTCATTGCAGCCTTGGTCCAAACATGGTCAAAGGAGCTGAATTCCAGAGGTGAGGTGAGAGTGACTGCCCTTGACATTAAGGCAGCATTTGACCGAATGTGGCACCAAGGAGCCCTAGTAAAACTGAAGTCAATGGGAATCTGGGGGAAAACTCTCCAGTGGCTGGAGTCATACCTAGCACAAAGGAAGATGGTAGTGGTTGTTGGAGGCCAATCATCTCAGCCCCAGGGCATTGCTGCAGGAGTTCCTCAGGGCAGTGTCCTCGGCCCAACCATCTTCAGTTGCTTCATCAATGACCCTCCCTCCATCATAAGTTCAGAAATGGGGATGTTCGCTGATGATTGCACAGTTCAGTTCCATTCGCAACCCCTCAAATAATGAAGCAGTCCGAGCCCGCGTGCATCAAGACCTGGACAACATCCAGGCTTGGGCTGATAAGTGGCAAGTAACATTCGCTCCAGACAGGTGCCAGGCAATGACCATCTCCAACAAGAGAGAGTCTAACCACCTCCCCTTGATGTTCAATGGCATTACCATCGCCGAATCCCCCACCATCAACACCCCGGGGGTCACCATTGACCAGAAACTTAACTGGACCAGCCATATAAATACTGTGGCTACAAGAGCAGGTCAGAGGCTGGGTATTCTGCAGCAAGTGATTCACCTCCTCACTCCCCAAAGCCTTTCCACCATCGACAAGGCACAAGTCAGGAGTGTGATGGAATACTCTCCACTTGCCTGGATGAGTGCAGCTCCAACAACACTCAAGAAGCTCGACACCATCCAGGACAAAGCAGCCCGCTTGATTGGCACCCCATCCACCACCCTAAACATTCACGCCCTTCACCACCGGCACACAGTGGCTGCAGTGTGTACCATCTACAGGATGCACTGCAGCAACTCGCCAAGCCTTCTTCAACAGCACTTCCCAAACCCGCGACCTCTACCAACTAGAAGGACAAGAGCAGCAGGCACATGGGAACACCATCAGCTGCACGTTCCCCTCCAAGTCACACACAATCCTGACTTGGAAATATATCGCCGTTCCTTCATCGTCGCTTGGTCAAAATCCTGGAACTCCCTTCCTAACTGCACTGTGAGAGAACCTTCATCACACGGACTGCAGCAGCTCAAGAAGGCGGCTCACCACCACCTTCTCAAGGGCAATTAGGAATGGGGAATAAATGATGGCCTCGCCAGCAATGCCCACATCCCATGAACGAATAAAAAAAAAGAGAAAGTGCACTACTTGTGAGTTATAGATGTTCACAAGCAAAAGACATTGGAGCTTACCTCCAAAGAGCTGTGACCGTTTTGCTGCACTTTAAACATATGGTTGGGGGGGGGGGGGGGTGTGGGGAGATGCTCCTCTAGGGGGCTAGGTTCCAGTGGTTGAGACTTCCACCTGCCCCTCCCCATCTGCCCCAGACATGAAGTATGCATGGTGGGCTCCTGGCTGGTTTCCCACCATCAAGAGTGCAAAGCAAGAGAATGCCAGTAGTGTTGCAGCAAGGATGCCACTGCAGCATGAGTTCCAGCAAGGGACCTTAAAGTGGCAGAAGGCCCCCCGCCCCTCTCAGTAGATCAGCAACGTCCCACAGAAGGCCTCACCTGAGACCAGGGTCTTAAACATTTAAGTGTCTGGAGCTGACTGGAGGCCACACTGGGGCCCTCTCCTTCCATGGAGGCACCTCAGAGCCGTTGCGCCACTTCCTATGGCCCCTTGTCACCCTCCAGATGGCAGCCCCAGAAAGCGGCAGTAACACTGGCATGGAATGAAAATCCACCAGGGTTCCGGAACCTGGCCCCTCCCCTGTCACTATTTGAATGTGATGGGCAGAGAAGGAGTGGAAAGCAATGGTCCTGTCAGGGGAGGGAAATCACAAATCGAGGCAGTGGCCCTACCTGAAAATAACCTGTGATTTCAGCTCTGCAACTCGGGGCTCCTCTCTCTTTTCTCTCTTTAATTCTCATGCTTGCCCCGAACTACATCTCTTGTTTTCTTTCCTCTCAGTAGATTTACTGATTTGTTTTAATTAAATACATAAATAATAATTTCTGCCATTAAGTAGTAAGTGCAATGTATGTACAGGTTAAGTACAAAGAGAAATATCATTTTGCTTAATTGTACATATTTTAAAGCAATAAAAGAAATCACTTAATAGAAATAATCACATTGCTG
Source organism: Heptranchias perlo (assembly GCF_035084215.1). Lineage (NCBI taxonomy): Eukaryota > Metazoa > Chordata > Chondrichthyes > Hexanchiformes > Hexanchidae > Heptranchias > Heptranchias perlo. The sequence goes on along the minus strand of NC_090331.1, from coordinate 73,617,933 downwards.
CCTCGCCGCCCATTTTTCTGCCTTTTCTGCCATATTTCCACCCATTTTGGGGGAAGTGGGTTGCAGAGGAGAAAAATCATCCCTCTTAAAGTCACCCTGTGTGTTTGCTAAATATATTATTCATTGGAGTTAGCAATCTCTCTTTTTAAAACCAAAAATGCTTTGCAAAAATCATTTGTAGCATGGTCTATTTTCACTAAAGCTTATCACCACAGCTCAGTCTTGGCAAACTCGAGGCTAGCCTACTCCTGTTAATTCAGTCATTTTGATTAAATTATCCAGTAACTTGAAGTAAGCAATTACACTGAACGGTATAGAAGGCTTTCTTAATAATTTGAATTAAAATTGCACTAAGTAATTTGAATTAATCAACTTCGAACAGTGCACAGTAACCTACACTCATGTTTTCCTAATCTCCTTTTTTTGCCTACTTCCTGTCTTCTCCTGCAGCTGGCCACACACATTTACACTTCGCTATTGAGTTAAGAAAGCAGGACAGCTTAATTCATTGGTCTCCCTAGACACAATCCATGCTGCTCCTTAACTACCTGCAAGTGCATTTAAATAGTGCAGGAAAGGATCACCACTGGACAGTTTTAGCACCTCTCCACCACCCCACTCCCCAAAACACACTTTGCCAGACAACTGTACAATGACACTTGAACCTTGCTCTTTTGAAGAAGCCGAATATTAATGACAAACACTGGTCTCCTAGGCAAGAGTTTTACAACACATTACGTAGATTTTAACACAAATAATTTGGGGAGAAATTGTTTTGAAGGGTCGATGTATCTTTCAGGCTTGCTGTGTGTTGAAAATATATGGTATAGTGAACCCCAATATAGAACGAAGCAGAACAGTAGAGTTCTCACATTTCAGAAGACTTACACATTCAACAGAGCATGAATTATTCAGTTATTGGTGCACTGCATAAAACAGTAAAAACAATATTTTTACAAGAGCTTTTTTCTTCCTAATCTAGACCTTTCAGAGAGGCCATTGAGCAAGGAATATAATGCAGTAACGTAGTTAATACATTTTTATTTTAAGTAGAGCTAAAGAGGATTGTTCCTTTAAGTACTTCATGTGAAGCAGATTAAAAGTTACACAAACAATTCCAAGTGCATCCATGGTATAATTTATTCTTGATATTGTATCAGAATCAAATAGAGCAAAAGTGTGTTACATTATTCCCCCTCCAATTTCTCTCCACTAATTTTCTTCCCCTCTTTCCACTTCTGAACACATACACTGGAGGCCCTCCCATGCCACATTTCATGTACAAGTCTGGACAGTGACCGTCAGTGCTGTTTGGCTATAAGGTAATCAAAACTGAGTCCATTCCAGTCCACATCTCTTCCTAACCTAAAGTCAGTTGTCACAACCTCACAGCCATCCTACCTGAGGTCAGTTAATTCAGCACAGGCTGTGCATGGTGCCCGAGACCCTTCTGGACTGTACAGTTTAGTACCACACCATACAGTGTACTTAGGCATAAGCCAGCAATGTGATTATTTCTATTAAATTATTTATTTTATTGCTTTAATAGGTACAATTAAGCAAAATGACATTTCTCTTCGTACACACCTGTACACACATTGTAAAATTTTGCACTTACTGCTTAATGGCAGAAATTATTATTTATTCTCAGTTTATTTAATTAAAAGAAATCAGTAAATCTACTGTGTTTTTTTTAAAGGAGAGGAAAGAGAACAAGAGCTGTAGTTCGGGGCAAGTATGAGAACTAAAAAGAGAAAAGAGCGAGGAGCCCCGAGGTGCAGAGCTAAAACTACAGGTGGTTTTCAGGTAGGGAGAGCAGGAAGGCTGGAGTTGAGGCAGGTGACAGGCTCATATCAGGAGGGAGCACAGCATGGCTTACATAAGATGCACACTGAGTGGGTCGAGACCGGAGGGAGAATCAAAATGTGGGGTTTGGGGCTGTTACAGGATGAGGGTAAGTCCAGGATTGAGTACAGGCTTCTCAAAGTTGCAGTTTGGTTGCTTGGTTATATTGCAGCAGCCTCGCAATACAAATGCACCTTGTGATGGTACCTGGGCCATGCGCTGGCTTGTGACAATCGCAGTGCTGTTGCTTGACTCAGACATCAGGCTTCAGCTAAGTGGACTCAGCTGCGCAGTATTGGCAGGGGATGTACCAGAGTTCAGGGCTTTTGATGACACCTTGCAGGATACAGCTAGGCTCTGCATCATAGGAAATGACTGGACGATGGATGGGCAGGTTTATGGATAAGATTGTTTTTTTTTTCTGAATTGCTGATTTTAAAAAAAAGTGTTATAAATGTTATTTTTGGAAGTGTATAATAGGGTGGATCAGGAAGTGCCATGACAGCTGTATCAGATTTTTTCCCTCCTGGAATGTGATTGGGTACAATCCTTGGTAGAATATGAGTGGGCGTGAAAGGCTTTACATAATGTGATGAGGAAATAACGAGCCTAAAAAAATCAACTAAAAAGGAATAAAATATAGAAATTCAAAGATTTAACCAATGAGGAATAAAAATAAAAACTGAACAAAAGCTCAACAGCCACAACATGGACAATAGACTCAACATGCACAGTCATTTTTTTTTAAGATGGAAGGGTAGAAGGAACAAATTGGGAGAAGAGTCAGAAAACGAGGCAGAATCCAGATTTGCTGGGCTTCGGTCCCATTGACAAAAGCACAGAAAATACCCATCCTGTGAGGGGTGGGGGAGCTAACCGGCCCATCCAACTTACACTCCTGCAGCACTTTTGGTGGGGTAGGGGGTCTCTGAGGAAGTTCCCAGGCTACTCGGGTAATCCTGCCAGATGTGCCCGATAAGCTGTGAGCTTGCCTAGGTTCCAATCTGGCCCGAAAGTGGGTCCCACAGTCACAGTAGTGAATAGCAATCCATCCCAAAGGAGTCAAGTATGAATGCATTCAGGACTTAGCAGCATGGAACCTATGGCCGTTCCAAGCTCTGCAGGTGGATGCTCCTGTTGCACTACTGCAAGGCGCAGGTGCCGCCCCTATTATTTAAATGACCCCGTTCCTGGAATGTGTAATGGGGTCACAGCCAGGTCAGAACAGCAAGTGGAAGTTCTAACCTGCTACATTTCCAGCAGGGCAATGATACCGTGGAATTCACATCTATATTTTTTTTACATCAAGTCCTTGGAACAAAACTGCTCTAGACTTTCTTTCCTTTTTACATAACCCAGATTACTTCAAATTAAAGGGTTTCCATTATATTATTCTGAAGTAACACCAGATATCCAAACTCCTGCAAACCAAAAAGGGTTGCTCAGTCTTGGCTTGGATGCTATATTATACGCACTGGACTACTTTTGCAATCATGCCAAATGTCTCATGGAAAGATAGTGAACCGCATGAATCCCTTCTACATAATGGCCAGTTACAGCATAAAAGGAGGCTGAGCCGGTGAAAAGAAAGCTCCTTAAACATTCCCGGCCTTCCCCTGACATCTAACACAAATTATGACAAATACAAATGTACAGTAACTTTATCACTGCAACATTTACATTGCTTATGGGTTACTCAACAATTTGTCTAACTAACTCATTGAACATTTTGTTTCTGATATGTTCCTTCACCAACCATTTTCTGGGACACAAGTTCCACTAATGAAAACACAAGCTCAGACATAGCGAGCTGATATTGCAGATATTAGAATACATTCTGTAAAACACTGGAAGCCATTCCTAGTGCCATAAATGGTCCTATTTAATTGTGTGAACTCTAAATTGGGCTTTACAGAAAATTGCTAACATTTTCCTCAATTTGTCACAGATAAATTATCCAGACTTTCTCTATATTGTATGGGACAGAAGCACTTGTGTTACTTGTTTTTCCTAAAAAAGGGAGTGTGGTGGACTGGCCCCTTTAAGTGGCAGTGCAATGTACTTCCACTCATATTTTGATTGTTATGAAAATATGTTGAAAAATATTTAAATATTAATTTAGCTGCACCTCTAAATAAAATATATTTTTAGTCTCACAATACTCAAAATTCTATTAGTGTCAGTCAGTGAAGATTAAACCTTTCCCCAGGTTTGGAAAAAGAGTATTAACACAGGCCTTTTCTCTCATACAAAACCTGCAATTCAATTGAAAAATAAATATTTCCAGTTTATTTCCTGCCACTTAAGTTCTTTACATAATTTCATCCCAACAAAATGTGCTCCTCTATACCTCCTCACACACTACTTAAGTTACACTGATTAAATTAAAAATGCAGGTATGTCATGACAATTTCCTCAAGTACTTTGTATTGTTTGCACATGAAATTGCAGTCATCTATTCCTAGTGTGCAGCTCCCATTAAAACACAAGGCTTATGTTTTTCAATCATACAGGAAATACCTCACTTGTAAAGTATGCATGTCCAGAGCCAATCCAGTCCAACAGTAAAGTCTTACTGTGTAAACCTGAATTATTCTGTGAGCATATGGTCTATTTTTGCCACATTAACTATATATTATACTGCCTCCTACAAAAGCAACAAAAAAAAAATCAAGATATACGATTCGAGCATACTTAAAAACAGTTTGGTGGGCTGTAAGACAGCACCAGTACTATTATTAAAGTACACATTATTTTGAAGCTGGAGACTAGGCTTCAGTAATGCACTCCAACATATTAAAGAAAAATATGACTCTGAAATGTTAAAAAAAATTCTAGAAATGTTGATGAGCATCCAAAATATTTCTTTGCATATTTTGTATTTATCTTATTTAATAGGTGGTTTAAAACAAAATAATGGCCCCTTGGTCATTTATTAAAATTTTCCTTCATTAATTCAATAACCTGCACACTTATCAAAAAAAGAAAGCAGTAACGCAAAGCACATTATCCTTGACAATGATTACAGTGTTTACATCAACTAACTTCAATTTCAATAAAAGGAAGGAGTGTTGTCCCAGAAAGCTTTGGACCAAACTTACAAGTAGTTACTACAGGTAAAACAATTAGGTTTCACAGCATAGTAACTGCCAAAATTTGCTATCAGACTTAAGTCGTACGCTGCTAAAAATATGCAAATTAGCACAAAATGTTTCCGTTGCAGTGCAACATGCAGAGTGTTCAAACATATAGGTGCTGAAGTTCCTCAGGGGTTCCAACGGGAAACCACTCCCCAGAAAATTACAGAAGCTCATTTCCACCAGGTCTCCACTGTTTCCAGCAGCTTCCGCTTGAATTCCCTCCCTCAACCTCTCCGCCTCTCTATCCTTCTTTAAGTCGCTCCTTAAAACCTACCTCTTTAGCCAAGCTTTTGGTCACCTGTCCTAATATCTCTTTATGTGGCTCCGTATCAAATTTTGTTTGATAACGCTCCTGTGAAGCATCTTGGGACGTTTTACTATGTTAAAGGCACTACATAAATGCAAGTTGTTGTTGTAGTAAAGGCTTTCTCAAAATGGGCGTTGCTCATCTTAGTTGCACAGAATAGTTCTACAAAATATATATTTTGCAACTTGATATGGATTTAGATCATTAACAGGAAGAACAACATGCAGGTCACGGTGAGACTGCTGATACTTTTGTGCAAAATATTTTTGAAGACTCAGAACTGCATCAGTGGGTACATAGATTATTTCTGATGTGTGCGTCATTAACATTGTGATTTCTGGGGTACCATGATACAGTGCTATTCCAGTGTTGGGCCAACTGCTTGGGTGGTTCTCAACGGAGGTGGTGCAAGAATCAAAGTACAATTTGATACTAGGATTTTCATATCAAATATACAATGTCAATACAAAAATTCTAATATAACAGGTATGAGGCACAATGTTGGGGGAGAACAATAGGAGCTTTGCATCATGTCTGAGCTGAGCTCTACCTGGTCTAGGAGTATTTGATGTCTGGGTGCCAAAAATATTCCACTTCTCAAATGAATTTTTCTTACCTTAAACCAAAAAATTGATGTAAAAACCATTTTTAAACAAAATCATATTCATGTAAGCATAGCGGCAGACCCTTTCCTCCACGGTAAAACTTTTCAATTTGCACTCAAGGCCGCAAAAAAATCATGGAAAAGGCACAATTGCAAGAAATATGTGTCACCAAGGCAAAATTACATCCCTAGTTGGGATTATTCAACAAGCTTCACCATCCAAAATAAACTTGCACATCTGCAAACACTGATATACCACTTAATGGCATAATATACACCATTTCTGACACCACTTCCATTGGAAATCACATATAATTTTGTCTCTATCGCACATCCCTTGCTTTGTATAAGGCTTCCAATTAAACGATTGAGAATCAATTGTAGTCTCCTAAGAGCTGAGAATCACATCTTACTTTTGACAAGGTACTAACATTCGCTCACCTGACGAAGGAGAAAGCCTCCGAAAGCTTGTGATTTTCAAATAAAACAGTTGGACTATAACCTGGTGTTGTAAGATTCCTTACATCTAACATTGTTGACTAATGTGGTGATTAGTAAATTGAATTAGTGAGCTCCCATTATACAATCGAATAAGGTTCAATAATATTATGTGAATATAACAAGGACAGTAGCATGATGAGGATAGCATTAAAATTAAGATTCCCCCCAAGACTGATTCAATTTTCCTTCTCTACATCACTAATGCCACTAGTGATCATTGTAGCAGAATACACTCAGATGCAACATATTTCTTTAGTGTTAAGCAATGGCAGAAATGGCATTATAACAGTAAACTACAACAGACAGCAAGCTCAGAACGACCAAAAGCACTTTGCAGCCAATTAAGTACTTTTGAAGTGTAGTCACTGTTATAATGTAGAGAAATGCAGCAGCCAATCTGTGTATAGTAATGTCCCACAAACAGCAGTGAGATAAATGACCAGATAATCTGTTGCTTGTGGGATAAATGTTGTCCAGGACACACGGAACTCCCCTGCTCTTCTTCAAATAGTGCTTTGGAATTAAGCTAAATGCCACAGAAATTCAGGGTTACATGTGGGACTAGAAAGCAATCAGTTAAAAATTAGGAAACAAGAGTGTCTGCGAGAGGTGTAATGATAGACTAGTGTGGGGGTAGGCATGGAGGTTGAAAAGAGTGTTAAGTGGATTCTGCAGGGGATGGTGCTTGAGTTCTATTGTTGTAATATGGATACTGAAACCAACTGTAAGCCAAAGAGCAGTAGAGACAGAGGATGTGGTTAAAATTTACAGAAAGTTTTAGAATGGATGTGGAAATTCAGCATTGATAAATGTAAAGTACACATAAGTTGAAAAATATAGGACATAAATTCACATTGAAAGGAATTCAATTAGCACAGAGACCAAGAACGGTACTTGGATTTAATAGCAGCCACATCACTTTTGATACCCAAACAATTGGCAAAGTAATTTAAAAAAAACTAGCATAAAACTAGGATGTATAGCAGCGGTGGCCAACCAGCATTTCCTGAGTTACATGCAACTCTTTAGTTATTGAAATGCAGATCTTTCCACCTATCACATATTCAATGCTTGTGTAAACAATCAAAGAACAGAACCAGCTAATATAAAAATGGCAGCAATACACTTTGAATTCATCACAATGTCAACTAGTTAATTTTAGGCTAAGTGAACCATCATATTGGTTGGTGGGGCCTACAGTGTATATTCAGATATTGAATAAAAGTATGGCAAAGGAGCAAACAGGGAATGACATTGCTGCTAGCACAATCTCAAACTGACAGTGCACATGTTGAAAATACGAGAGACAGCGACAAAGAGGAATATAAACAAAGTACAATTAAATAATTAGTTTGTAACAATTCTGCCAAAAGTCACACTGATGAGTTGCATTGCAAAATTTCTTACATGGTGCACTTGCAGTTAGGGAGAATATCAATAAATGTGTTGGTACATTAAGAACTTGTAACTGTTAGTATACAATTTGTTTTACTGGCCTAAAGCTTTGTAAGGTTGGACACACCTGATCTCTAGCCAGGCCCATATAGTACAAGTCTGCAGAAGTTATGCTGAGGCTATACCATGTACTGATCAGACCACACTTAAGCATCAATTTTGCATGGCTCTGTCAGTGACACAGCCTCTATGGGGCTGAACATGCACACAAACTACTGCACCCAATTTGCAGCACACCACATTTTGCAGTGGAGAAAAATACTAGTTTTTTATTGGAGATTGCACTAATGACCAGTGCAAGCCTCATTAAACATTCAAAGCAATATTTAAATTGGTCCTACACCAAATGCAATAAATTCCCACTCCTCCTTGATGATAACACTGCTTGCCCATTCGCAATAGATACAACCATGGGTGGACAGCCTGACTGTCGTCTTAAAGGTAACATTTATTAATTATTTGGAATGTTCAATTATTTATTGCTCATTATACCGCTTTAACTGCATTTTTATTGGCGCATTTAATGTTTGTTGCTATTTACGACTGATTTTTTGCATTGCAAGACTTTTATTTCCAACTCCATTTCTTACCACCACTAAATGTTACATATCAGACCCATGTTCCAGTTACGTCATCAGGGACTGGACAAATAACCCCTATTCCTTCCACGCTTCTAAGTATCCAAAATATTCAAACCGTGCAGACAGGAGGGAATCATATAAAGACAAAAAATGCCACTCGTTAGTCTGTAATTTTCCCAAGTCAAATTTTTTGAATTTCTATTGATGTTAAGTGTAACTATACAGTTCAAGTGAGGGAAGACAAGACTAGTTGCCAAATCCCATTATTCATATCCTAATTAGGCACAATTTTTAAAAATACAATCTAAAGCAGCAGTGAAGTAGATGAAAGGCTGTATGGAGTAGAGGACTCAGCCAAGAGAGGCAGAAAACATCTAAGAATGAAGCAGCCAGCTACTGCGAAGATGCCAGAGGTGGGGGAAATGCACAATGATATTCAAATGTAATTCCAATAGTGACTCACAAGGTCTGTAAACTGCCAGATGGGCCCTGCTGGTTAACACAATTCATATAGTATAAGTGTTTTGAATATAATCCTCAAAATCTTCAATTCAAAATTAGGTTTTGAGTTTTAAAGCTCCTTTTTAAAAGGGAAAAAAAAGTGATAACCTATGTACATTTTAGAGAACTGCACTCCTTTGTGCACACCATTACAAAACAGCAAACCAATCCAATGATATGTGATGCATCAAGTTGATGTTTGTCTGCAATTGAGAAAGAACTATTTTAAAATAAGGAAGCATTACCAATACAACATACTTGCTCAGAACACAAACTGTTAGATGCCTCTCACTGATTTAAGTGGCTATAATGTAATCAAGGGATTCAGATTACATCATAACCTGAGATAGCAGAACTCAAAATGGGTTGTACTCATCGCTTGAACCAGAAATTAGATCGCTGTTGAGAATTTGTTCAGTGGTATCCATTGTATATAAATTTGAAAGAAAATTGAGAACAATTTTCCATATTATGTTACCATTTGAAATGAAAGTTTTCTAATGGTATCAATGTTAAAATGGAGGAACTGTGCATTGGATCTATTTTTGATACTTTGCCATTTTAAATTATTTTTTGTTACAATTTGTTAGAAGAAAATTAACTACCATGTGTATCTGTGAAAAATCTCTCTTATGGTGTGAGCTAAACATTATGAAAAACAGTAAATATCTCATTATATTAAGCTGGCATTTACAAGTCAGTCCCAAGCCTGGTTACTTTAATAATTAAACTGTTAAAGTACTTCCCCCAAAACTCCCAATAAAAGCTGGAAACATTGGGCTCAATTTTCAAATTAAAAAACACATGGGTTGGGGGTTGGGGGCAGGGGGCATTGAAAATTGCCACCATTTCATACTCGCCCCCCAACCCACCCATTTCCAGGGCGGGATGAGGGGCGGGTGACCAACCTGCTCCCAGGGGGCGGGTCGGGCCTTAAAACCTTTCAAGAAGGCTCCAGGGAGCCGTGATGACCCCCGATCCTGACACCCCCTCCCCCCATGACTGACCCCCGATCCCATCCCCCATGACTCGCGACCCCCGTACCAGCCTATGCCCACCCATGCCCCCTGTGCCCATCCTCCCCAATCTATACAAAGAGTTACCTGCAGACTTACCTGAAGACGTCCTCTCCCTGGCTGGTCTCCCGTCCGACTGAGACCAGCCTGTCAAATCAGTTGGTCAGTCGGATGGGAAACAGGCAAAAAAAAAGACGTTCTTACGTCAAAATCGTAAGGACATCTAGGGAACCCGTACTAATGGGTTTCCCGACCTCACTCTGACCCCCGCCCCCTTCCCAGCTCCATTTTAAAATCACCCCCTTTATTTTCTTCATACTTATACAGAGACAAGATTCGGTAGTTGTCATTAGAGAATTGTTGAAGGCCATAACTTGTTAGGGGCAGAATTGTCTTCCTCCCTCTCTCACAAATTTAGTATAGAAGCAATAGTCTGTCCCAAACTGAATTAGACTAATTTAGCAGTGGCGGTTTTGTTACAAGGTTCCTTGCAACGGAGCATCCAACCGTATATTAAAACATGCACAGGGTCAAAGGCAAATAAGGTGTAAACAAAAATATTTCTACAAACTAAATGGCATCCACGATCTAACTAAACAGAGTTACGTACAAGGAATAGCTAAAGAAAACAAAGGCTGCTATTAGATCAGCTAAAAGGATAATGGAAAAGAGGATTGTAGACAATTGTGAAAGTAATTGGAAAAGCTTTATCGGCTATATGAAGAGTCAGAGAATTTTAAAAACAGTATTGGGCCATTGAAGGACGCGCAAGGACAGGTTACGAAGGACTCACTGGGTATGGCAGAAATATTAAATGAGTACTTTGCATCGGTCTTCACTCTTGAAGACGATGCTCGACTGTTAGAATTTAATGATGTTGATAATAAAACTAGAAATATTAACATTATTGAACATACTGTTTTAGATAGAATTAAGAACCTGAAAATAGATAGAGCAGCCTGCCGGATGATATCCACCGGAGGATCCTCGGGGGAGATGGGACATCTGCTGTGCAAGCCCCTTGCCCGTATTTTTAATAGCTCATTGCACTCTGGGACGGTACCCGTAGACTGGAAGGAGGCTAATGTAGTCCCCATCTTTAGAAAGGAGACAAGATGGACCCCGGTAACTATAGACTCATTAGTTTGACATCAGTATTAGGAAAGATGCTTCAGGGAATCATTAGGAATGCAATATATGATTACTTGGATAGAGAGGGACATATTAGGGACACCCAACAACACTTCAAAAAGAGGTCATGTCTTACAAATTTGATTATAATTTTTGAAGAAGTCACCAAGATGGTGGATGAGGGAAGTAGACATTGTCTACTTAGACTTCCAAAAAGCTTTCGAAAAGGTACCGCAGAAGAGGCTTCTCAACAAGATCAAAGCTTCTGGTATTAGTGGTAATATATTGAGCTGGATTGAGAACTGGCTGGAAGGCCATAGGCAGAAAGTAGTTATAGATGGATTTGGATCTGTTTGGAGACCGGTCACCAGTGGTGTCCCACAGGAATCAGTGTTGGGACTGTTGCTGTGTAGTATTTTTATTGATGATCTAGATGTAGGTGTTGGGGCACGATCTGCAAATTTGCAGATGATACCAAGATCTGTGCAAGTGTTAGGACTGTAGATGATGCTCTACTGTTTCAGGTGGATCTTGGGGGATTGGGCTCATGACTGGCAAATGATATTTAGTTTGGAAAAGTGCAATGTTATGCATGTGGGCAGACAAACATTCACCATACATACACTCTTCAGGAAAATGCATTAAAGCAGGTGGAGAAAGAAAGAGATCTGGGCGTAATGGTGCATAGATCTCCAAAGGTTCATGAGCAATACCATGAAGCAATAGCTAGAGCGAATAGGATGTTGGGGTTCATTTACGGGACAAGTGATTATAAGACAAAGCAAACTATTTTGTCCTTGTACAAGATGTTGGTCAGGCCTCAGTTAGAATACCGTGTCCAGTTATGGTCTCTTCACATGGTGAGTGATATTGAGGTTTTGGAACGGTTGCAGAGAAGGGCCACTAGACTAATTCCCAGTTTAAAGCATCTTAGTTATCAAGCTAGGCTAAAAGAGCTGGGACTCTACACTTTAGAGAAGCGTAGTCTTAGGGGTGATCTGATCGAGGTATATAAGGTGATGAAAGGAATAGACTGTGTTCGAGTTGACAGTTTGTTTCAATTAAATAAGTTGGGGAGGACCAGGTGTCACAATTTTAAGTTGAATAAGACCAGATCTAGGTTAGATGTGAGGAGGTGGTTCTTTTCCCAGGGAACAGTGGACCTCTGGAACAGGCTGCCGGCTTGTGCAGTGAACACAAATTTGCTGAATTCCTTCAAGCAAGAGCAAGACCTGTTTCTGGCTGGGCAGAGATCACCTCTTACAAAAGGTAGGTACTGCACAGAATTATCAGGACCAGAGTGATCCCCTGGACTAGTTTTGATTGCCGGGGGGGGGGGGGGGGGCGGGAGGGAAAATCGGAGAGGAATTTCCCAGATTTCCTATCCCCAAATTGGGCTTTCTTTTAATATTTTTTTCGTCCAGGAGATCACATGGTTTTGGGTGGGGTGGAGAGTGTATATATCGAGATGCACAAGGTATTACAATTGTGTAGGACCGGCTGGATGGACCAGAGGGTCTTTTCCTGTCCATCATTGTTCGTATATATCTGAGTTGTTCCCAGGCATCAAAGTGCTTAAGTGCAATGAAGGAACTGTGTTTAAACTGGCATGTTTCTTTAAGCCCAGTGCTCAGGTTCTGCTTGTGGAGAAGTGATCTAAACAGGCATATTCTGCAGTCAACAACAATTGTAAAGAAAGGTTAAGTTTTCTGAAATATTTAATTAGTTCTAATTCAAGCAACCAAGATTTCCAAGTCTAACTAAAAGTAATATTCACATGAATTAAGATTCTTGTATTACATAAAATAATAAATTTAATTTGTAAGCTCAAGTTCTTACAAATTGAAAATGCACTCATTTCAATTGTAGAACTGAATTACATCACTTTTCAATAAATTTAATCTGACTGAATTTTCCCAGAATAAATTCAGTTTACTCTGGAGTTTTGAGAAGCTCTTCATTCACATCTTACAAACTATATATTTTAAATTTTTGTGTAACCTACAATGTACTTTTCCAATGGTGACTAGAACAAAATCTGCCTGTTACAAAATACTCAAATGTAATAAATGACAGTACTCATTTTCCACATTTCCCGAGGTACTGGACAAACATTGTTTGCTCATCTCCTTGCGACATTTTCTGCATGGAATGGATCACTCATATTCTTTTAGTACAGTGCAGAGATTATGATGATCCACTGCCAGTGCATACTTTCACCAGATGAGAGCGTGAGTTTGAGATAGGATTGCAAAATCGTAGCCCCAGTTCTGCACCACGCACTCACTTCCAGGAGGCTTCATGCCAACAATGGAGCCTTGCAATTTCTGCCTTTACATTCACAATTGAAGACTAGGAATATGATGCTTCTACATCTTCACCCCTGGAACCTGGCATCTCTTGTTGCAACCTACAATAGAATACAGTAGATTCTCTCCATAAGGCTGTCTTACATGTTAAGCCAACTTTATAGCAAAGGACCAATTATGGAGATTATGTTTAATGTTTTCCCTATTACAAACAGGATATGCTCCTCCTGCCCTTACAACACTCAAGAAGCTCGACACCATCCAAGATAAAGCAGCCCGCTTGATTGGCACTCCATCCACCACCCTAAACATTCACTCCCTTCACCACCGGCGCACTGGCTGCAGTGTGTACCATCCACAGGATGCACTGCAGCAACTCGCCAAGGCTTCTTCAACAGCACCTCCCAAACCTGCGACCTCTACCACCTAGAAGGACAAGAGCAGCAGGCACATGGGAACAACACCACCTGCACGTTCCCCTCCAAGTCACACACCATCTCGACTTGGAAATATATCGCCGTTCCTTCATCGTCGCTGGGTCAAAATCCTGGAACTCCCTTCCTAACAGCACTGTGGGAGAACTGTCACCACACGGACTGCAGCAGTTCAAGAAGGCGGCTCACTACCACCTTCTCAAGGGCAATCAGGGATGGGCAATAAATGCCGGCCTCGCCAGCGACGCCCACATCCCATGAACGAATAAAAAAAAACAAAGAAAAGTTAGTATGTATTAAATTGTAGTGTGTGGCACAAACAAGAGTAGGAAGTTATTCTACTGTAATGTTGTTTTGCTTTGTGAACATTGATGGAAATAATGTGTTGAGCGAGAGAACAAAGTAATATTATTTTTCTAATTCTATTTGTTGCCAAAGCAATCCTCAAAAAATTGAATCATTCGAAGGAGTCTTGTCCTAGCATGTCAACAGTTTTAAGTAGCTTTTTATAAACATTGTTTGTGATCATGGTGTGTAAGGTGAATGATCTCTTTAAATGCTGCCAGGTTGGAAATTAGGTGGCACAGTATTTTACTACCCTGCTCTTTCACTACTGGAGCCAGGTTTGAATCCAGCTGAAACCAATGGGATGAAAAGTCTTGTCTCTCGCTCTCTTGGTTGTAAGGAACCTATATGAAGTGAGTTTGGACAGTCTTAATCCAATCGGTATGGGCCCAGAGCACAGAACTGTGCCTAATTCGGTGCTAAATCGTGAATCTCAAAGACCACATGGACAGCTGGTGCAGGAAACTGAAGTATCACATCGATGCAGCTTGGATTGCTCTTCTAAGGCACAGCTGCTGTCCAATACCTGGTCTGGAAGGGCTGGATGCTGATCAAATGCAAGCCTGACATGAGAAGTTGTTGTATTCCATTCTCTAACACTACCATTCACCTGCAGCACAAAATTCAAACTGGTTATTTTCCTCCAATGATGGAAGCATAAAGTGATGACGATAAATGATGATGCCAAATTATAAGCACATGTCCAGGTAAAAAGGTCTAATTCTAGTTGATTTACCTTACTCACTTGTCCTGTTGAATTATCAAAATTTCCTTTATTATGATTTAGGATTATCATGAGCAAAAATACAAATCATGGTAATGAAGTTTTGTTTTCTTTATTTTACTCCTTTTTTAAAAACATATTTTATTTTCTCTGCTCATACAGCATTTTTCTGGATAAGAGAACAGACATGTATGCTCAATTCCCATTCCTCTGCCAGTACCACCCTGCAACTAAATAAGGACCAGGAAAAGATGACTATTCTCCAATAAGAAAAGGACATATGCTCCTCCTGCCCTTATATCCTGATGGAATGACCAAGATTAGGAACTCGCTCTGTAGGGAACTGCGGATGTAACTGCACATTTACATCAATCCGTTCTACGCTGCACAGGAGCAAAAATGCTCCAATGATCCAGAATTATAGATTTTGCAATACATTATAACAGCATAATTTTCCCAATTACTACAATTCTTATTTAATTCTAATTTGTATTTCCTAATTTTGAATTCAATTTTCTATCAACCGAAGTCAATGACTGATGGTAGATGCTTCATGACATCACCCTCTTGGAATGAAACCTTGGTGGGCGAAAATGGTTAAAAATTAGTTACACACAACCAGAAAATTGCCTGCTCTTATGGTACAATTAATCATGCGGTACAATTAAGTAATTACTATAAATTAATCAGAGCAATTTAAGAAAAAATTATAATTGAATAGTGCATAATAGATCACAATACCATTTATGCTCACGGGATCTGCATAGTCTAAAGGCTCCTAAATTAAAAAAACAGTGACCAGTATTTTTCAGTTCTTCAACTGACTGCACTTCAAAAACTGAAGCAGGTCACACATAAAGCTCCACTACAGAGAGTCTATTTATTTGGCAGGATACTTCTGTTAACTGAAACATTATGTAACAGGGCACTTTGCAAAGTACCGGAAGGACAATTATCCTATTCATTCAAAAACTGACATCAGTGCAACCCAGGTTTTTCTGGTCACAACTCTGGCCAGAGGAGGAAATGAGGCTGGATAAGAAGTCTTTACAAATATGCCATCAACTGGTTTTCCTACCTCATTAAGAAAAATATGTGGCTCTATGTAAATTTGTACTCTTTTCAAAAATATCATGTCTGTTGTCAGAAAGACTTAGAATATTTAAAATGCAAATTTACACAATCATTTATAAAACATTTAATAAAATCCAGAATGTCACATTTCTAAACAAAAAACAGTATTGCAACTGGTTTAAGCTATAAATAGGATTTATTCCCTACAGTCCTCATATTAGCATATACAATGAACCATAAATTGAAGTGAAATACTAAACATTCCTTTAACAATTTAAATTCCGTTTTCAAGCAACAACTTGAGATATATTTTTCCTCAGGGCACTTCCCTATTTACACACATTATAAAAACAAGGCTTTAAATAGCAGAACTCAGACTCAGGAGGATCAGTTACCGTAACTCAGAGGTTATGGCTTCTTTTCATCATTAGCACTTCGCATTTATTACCCCATATACAAAATTGGAAAGCAACTGCAACACAGGAACCACTAGGTCTGTTATTCTAGCATTGGAATTCCATCCCATATTTATGTTCCAACTTAAACTGACAGCTGAATTGGATTCCCTCCCTTGCCTCCAAGTGAAGGGGTTTCACAAGCTCTTAGCTGAGTAACATTATTTTAGACCAATCCTACCCTGCACATCTACAAATCTTGTTTGCCAGTTGTTTATGTTAAAAGTCCACCATCTTGAACATCCTGCTAAGCATGAGAAGCAGTAGAAGAGGAAGGAGCTGTTATCCAAGAAAAAGGTAAGTGTGAGTGAAATATATTTTACTCATTTAATGTATAGCAAGATTCACATGGGGTAATTTTCAGTTTGGTCATGGGTGGAAAGCTGGCAGCTGTGGATTGGCCACCAGTTATACATTCTAAATGGCTTTCCCTTCTATTGACTTCAATGGAGTGGAAATCAGATGATGGCTAATCGGCAACCGCTAGCTTTCTGCCCTTGCCCAAACTGAAAATTACCCCCACTGTTCTCCTGTCAGGAACAAGGAATACTACTGATAAGAACAAAGACACTTCTCATATGGACGTTGGCCTACCAAAATCATGCTTCCTGTCAGCCATTACAATCACTAACATATTAGTATGTCCAGACATAATCCATAGTATTTGCACAGTACTTTATGTAGTGTACTTTTGTTATTTGGTGTGGAACATGGCTTAACTGGATCAAATCATTTTATGATGATGGTGCCAAATGTCACAACTGATGCACATATATTTTAACCTAATGTGTTTCGCAGCTCGTATTTTAGTAATAAAGTGTTCGCCCCCACATAACGTAATCCCCAAACTAACAGCTAATGTCATTAAACATCAAACCAGTGTGCAAATCTTGCAGTTACATCGTTGGGTTAAGAATAAATGTGTTATGTTGGAAGCTGTAGAAATAAATTCAGGTGTTACATATTTGACAGACAAAAAGTAACAAGTAAATTTGACCAGGAAGAATTTATTGGAAAAGACTAGAAATTGAGAATTTAAAATTAGAACTGGCATTCAGCCAAAAACCACATGATAAACAAAAAGGATTGTGTTACAAGACATCGCAGTGGCCTGGTAATATTAATGTAAAACAAGCATTAGTTTATAGTAAACACATTCTAAGCTACTTTTTGCAACCACTCTTTCCAGCCCCTCCCCCCAAAGTCACCAACTTAAAGTTAGGAATGTACAGCACTAGAAAGGACTACTTTTGGACCATGTGGCCATTTCTAAAGTTCAAAATTGCCATGCAAAACTCCTTTCCCTTATATCTCTCAATCCGTTCTTATTCCAGAATCTATCCATCTTCTCCTGAATTTGTTGACCTGCCTCCACTGCTTCAACGGCTGACGAAGATTGACCCCGCAAAGACAAGATAATTAACATCTCAATTAGCAGTGGGAATTATTGGATCCAGGATACTGCCATCAAATAACATGACATGAAAACTACAGTTAGACCAACAAAAACACAAGAAGCCATCTGACAGAATGGAAATTCAGTGAAAGATAAATGTTTCCCCACGTATTTCGGTCATTTTCAATCTGCGAAACAAAGTCAATGTTACACTGTATACATAAATATATACCCCTTGACTGCCCAGGGATATGATTGTACACTTTAGGACCAAAGAAAAAATGCATTCCCCACCTAATAATTGTATCTGCCAGGAAACTGGGATACATTCCTGTCCCCTAGTTATACTTGCTTTTGGCATCCAAAGTCCAGAACTACTTAAACCAAGTTTGCATTCTGATCTTGTGCACCAGGTGCCAGAATCAGACTTTAGGCCAGTTATATAGATTCTGCTAAAAAAGTTTTTTTTTTGAAGTTTAGAACCAAATAAAAATTGAACGAAATCAGAAAATTGAGCTCTTTTCTTTTGTCCTGGTTTTGCACAGTTTAAGATTAAATTACTGTGTTTTTAACTGCACTTATGAAACTGGACTTCAGTCAGATTTCGAGCTATACTGGTTTTAAAAAAAAAAGCAAGGTAACAGGGGACAGGGAGGGTAAAATTCAAACACGCATGTTAAAGCACTAGGGAGAAGAAAAATAACCATCTGTTGTTAGTATATCTATTCCAGCCACAAAACATTTGATGCGACTTGAAAATCATATCTACGTGTGCAGAGAGATCTTTACGATCTAGTTCAAAATTTGATGACTGAATATTTTGGTCTAATTTGGGACAAAAATAACTCATGAAAAAAATAACCCAAACTTCTTTGACAGTTTCTCGGAATGATGAATGAAAAATCAGACATGTTATCTATAAAAAAAGTAAGCACTTACCTGTTATACTAGGATGTATTTAAAGTGGAAATATGACCATAAATTTTATATAGAAATTCCTCTGATGTCTTAGGATTAAATCCTACATCAGTGATGTCACATGAGTAGAACTCCCCAATCGTTTGGTATCAACTCTATTTCCATTAATGAAACCTTTTACATCAAGGAGTTCTGCACAGAATGCTTCCCAGATACCTATTACTAGCGGTTTCAAAGCACAAAACGAAGGAAGTACTGACAGAAACACCAACATTAAAGCAAATGACGGAGCCAAGGATATTATTCACAACACCACCAAGGTTGAAAAGACAATATAAATCAAGAAGTAGTGGCTAAGTGAAGCCAAACTTGGATTATAAAAGCAAGGGAAGACTGAAGAAGATTAGCAGATCCACAGTTTTGATATGCTGAGAAAGAATGTTTTAAAGCAAGAGACAGTGCAGTGAATCTTGCATTTAACATTGGGAGGTTGGAAGGTGGAGGAAGAGAACATAAGATGCTAAACTGTGGCTGTTCCTGTAATTCAGGTAGATGTAAATGATCCTATGGCACTATTGCAAGAAGAGCAGGGAGTTCTCCTGGTGTCCTGGCCAACATTCTTTTCAACCAACACCACCAAAACAAACTAACTGGCCATTTATCTCACCTGCTGTGCATAAATTGGCTGCTAAATTACTCATGTAACAACAGGAACTGCACTTCAAAAGTAATTGATTAGATCTGAAGTGCTTTGAGATGATATGAGAGGCATTTTAAAGGAGCTATATAAATACAAATTCATTCTTCTCATTTAGAGTTTAAAAGGAACACAACAAGAAAGTTCAGAGGAGCAATGACGAAGTAATGTTGATAAAATGCAGAGAGACAAGAAAGATTGTGATGGAGAGATATATAGATAGAGAGGTGGAAGCAAGGGTAAAGTGATGAGAAAGATCACATCAGGCAACAAGCAATGCATCCTGTCCAGGAGTATGAGGGAAGTGCTAGAACAGAATGCCCAGATACAGGTACAATATCCAAAACTTGAACAGATATGGAATTTATGGAGTGTTCAGAGCTGCTAAGGGGGAAAAGAAATATTTGGCACAAATGAGGAATACGAGCCTCATGGGTGCAGCTTAGCTTTAAAAGATAGTGAGGCCACAAATGTCAGCAGATGAAGGACTAACGGTGGAGCCAGCAAAATGCAAGTGGTAGCTACTAGTTGGACTTGATTGCAAAAAGTAGATGAAATCACTTTAATAAAGCTATATTTGGATTACAAAAACAAAGTTCTCCAGGAAAATGGCAGATATTTGTGATTATGAATATAAACCATACTATGACACTCCTAGTTAATACAACACCATGTGAATCTATAAAGTTTTAGGATCATTACATTACAGAAATATATTTATTGAAATGTCATAGGAATGACTCAAGTCCTGCCTGAAGCAATGTCAGTGTGTAAGTTTTCTGTCTGAGTAATTTCCACCTTCCATCCAATGGGCAATTGAATTCAGGAAACTCATTTCATTTTTTAACATTACTACATTTTTGATTAATGTTGCTAGGGTCAAGAATTGACATAGAGTAATCAAAGTGACCACAGATCAATGTGTTTATTTCTATTCCCCTTTCAGCATAGCAGATGTAACACAGACCTTTGTACTCCTAATTTTGAAGTTTTTGGCCACTTGATCAAATCCCACACCTCAGCTACAAATAACAGATGTCCATATATTAGCATTTAAAACAGGGATTTCCTTTACCAAATGCCACTCGGCTTTACAAAAATGGAGAATACTAAGTCTGCCATGCTACAATGTGTTCTGCACTAAGCCCACTACTTTTAGAGTAATAACTATAACCAGTCAATCTTTGTTTCCTCCATGTATTAGTTACAAGACAGCCAGATGGTGCTAGAATTTTAAGGCAGCCTGTGTAGAGCTCTCAGAGAACACCGTCATTTTCTTCCAACAAACAGACAAAAAAATGTGATCTGATATCATTCTCTTCTCTTTCCACTCCCAAAACATGGACTTGGCGTTGTCCAATTTGATTATTAATATATGAATGTATTTTATTTAATAAAAAAAATTAAATTTTTGACAGAAATTTTTAGTACTAAACTCTATTGGTTGGCTTTTTTTAGGATGGCTCTGCTTGATGTGCATTTCTTGGTTCTGACCCTACACAAGTAAGATCATTTAGAGATTTAAAACTCTCCCAGTTCCACTTACTTCTTTACCACAATCACAGACGTAGTGTACGCGATTATCTGTTTTTGTATGTAATCAGGAAAAATGGCATTACCATCGCCAAATCCCCCATCAACAGCTTGGAGGTCGCCATTGACCAGAAACTTAACTGGGCCAGCCACTTAAATGCCATGGTTACTAGAGCAGGTCAGAGGCTGGGTATTCTACGACGAGTGGCTCACCTCCCGACTCCCCACAGCCCCTCCACCACCTTCAAAGCACAAATCAAAGGATTAACAGATTGATAGCTCTTTCTTGATTCTGATGTGGAGATGCCGGTGATGGACTGGGGTTGACAATTGTAAACAATTTTACAACACCAAGTTATAGTCCAGCAATTTTATTTTAAATTCACAAGCTTTCGGAGGCTACCTCCTTCCTCAGGTGAACGATGCGGAAATGAAGTCCTCGAAATGAAGTCGCATTTATAATTCACAGAACAATGCTGGTGATAACAGACAGTTTTTTCAACTGCCCGTTGCCAAGGCAATCAGTGTGCAGACAGACAGGTGTTACCTGCCAGGTCTCAGAATATACAAATCACCAAAAAAAACAACAAACAAAAAAAAACAGAGATAGAGAGGTAGAAACATAGAAAAGACAGCAACTGACCCGTTATATTAAAAACAGATAACATTTGTTCGCTGGTGGGGTAACGTGTAGCGTGACATGAACCCAAGATCCCGGTTGAGGCCGTCCTCATGGGTGCGGAACTTGGCTATCAATTTCTGCTCGACGATTTTGCGTTGTCGTGTGTCTCGAAGGCCGCCTTGGAGTACGCTTACCCGAAGGTCGGTGGCTGAATGTCCTTGACTGCTGAAGTGTTCCCCGACTGGGAGGGAACCCTCCTGTTTGGCGATTGTTGCGCGGTGTCCGTTCATCCGTTGTCGCAGTGTCTGCATTCTTGATTCTGTGAGTGGTGGCGCATGGCCATTCTTAGTGACAGAATACTCTCCACTTGCCTGGATGGGTACAGCTGCAACACTCAAGAATCTCGACACCATGCAGGACAAAGCAGTCCACTTGATCAGCAGCCCATTCACCATCTTAAACATCAACTCCCAACACCGCTGGCACACTGTGGCTGCAGTGTGTACTATCTATAGGATGCACTATAGCAAATTACCAAGACTTCTGACAGCACCTCCCAAACACATAACCTTCACTACTTAGAAGGACAAAGGCAGCAGGTGCATGGGCACACAGTCACCTCCAAGTTCCCCTGCAAGTCACAAACCATCCCAACTTGGACATATATCACCGTTCCTCCAACGTCATAGGGAATTCCAGGTTTTTGACCCAAAGTAACAGTATTGTGGGAGTACCTTCACCACATGGACTGCCGGGGTTCAAGGGGGTGCACCACCACCTTCTCAAGGGCAACTAGGATAATAAATGCTGGAGTTATGCCGAGAATGAATAAAGAGAGAAATAGTGACAGATTATTATGGCTTATGGAAAAAAAAGTGACAAATATATCTGCAGTATTTACAAATGGGGGAATACATCATGTAATGTGTATATTATGTTGTATTTAAAAATATCAGTTGTTAAGCCGCACACTTTATAGTTTACTGTGATAATAATAAGGTGGGTGCTAAATCTACCTCTCTCAATTCATTACATTATTAATTTTCTGTCTGTACTAGGGATTTCTTTGCCCACCATTTTATTGCAGGTTATTCTGTAACAAATAAAAGGGTCAAACTGTGCTTTTGTTTTTTTTAAAAAGCAATTTTCAACCAAATGTAATTTTCCTTTATGCTGGAAGTGTGAGCCAATTGTGTTTTGCTGCTCAAATACTCAAACCAAGATGTTAGGGCAGCTTTTATTAGCAGGTAACTGAGCACACTGGTGGTATTTTGAGACGCTGACAATTAGGTGAAAACCCTAGGACAATTCCATTGCCAGCTCTGGAAAGGTGGCTCTTTTTAATCATACATTTATTATAGTATCTTACCATGTGTTCAGATTGTCCCAAAGTCCTTTGCAGCCAATGCATTACTTATGAAATATGCACACTGTTGTTATATAGGCAAACACAGCAGTCAATTTACATTCAGCAAAGTCCCACAATCAGTAAATGAGATGAATGACCAGCTAATCATCTTTTTGTGTGGAGTTGATTGAGGGAGAAATGTTGGCCAGGACACAGGAGAATTCCCTGCTTTTCTTCATATAGGAGAGCCATGGGATCTTTTATGACCACCTGAAAGGGCAGATGGTGTCTGTTTAAACATCTGATCCAAAAGATGGCAGTTCCAACAGTGCAGTGCCCCCACAGTGCTGCACTGAATTGTCAACCGATATGAAGTGCTCAGTAACTGCAGTAAGCTTGAATCCAAAATTGAAACCATCAGCTTTAACTTCTCCCCAGCTGAAGTTGCTACCATTGGTGACAGCTCCACTTCTCCAATTCCAATTATCAGGTTGACACTAATTATAAGACCTTTGTTACCCTGAATGCCCTCGTACAACAATCAGCCTACCTGTCTCCCTGATTGTTCTCATAATTCAGCGAGCTGATTTCTTCAACCTTCTCTTCACCTCCAATCCTAACTATATCTGTTTCCTTACCCTACATTCTAACCACTTTCATATCTGCCCTGTGCAGGGTTCACCACAGTAAAACTAACTTTGGGGCAGAAATCGCTCCCAAAATGGTGCTCCCCATTGCTCGTAGCGAAACGTAGGAGCAAGTTGCGGCGTTCGCACACATGCAATGAAACACAGAAATCCGGAACTTGCTCCTAGTGGTTCGCCGGCGATATGACAGCTTCGAATTAAAGGTATGTCACACGCTGCAATCAGAGAAATCATTGAAAAAGCGGCAACTTGCTTATCTGCCCAGCTGGAAAGTAACTAATCACGGCACCAAACAGGTACGCTTAAAATACAGATCTAAACTAAGTTTTAACAGCAATGGAAGTCTTAATGACTGCCAAACAACTAAAAATTAACTTTTAAAAATGTGGAGTCTCATTACTCTTCATTTTAATAGTTTTTGGTCATTAAAAAATTTTTTAAATTAAAAAATTAATTTTTTACTTTTCCCTTCTGTCTCTTATTTAATTCAATTTTCTCTTACCCTCTCTTTTCTTCGCTGTCTATAACTGTTTTTACATTAATTTAAAATGTTGCACCTTTCACTTCCTGGTTTTCACCTTTCAAGCCGGCAGACAGTGAACGCAGCTGACAAAAATGCTGCGATCTGATTGGTCAGGGGAGCGATCGATCCACTCGCTTCTCCCAGGGTCCTAGCTTCGCCTGAACTGATGCTGGGCTCTTGGGTTAGTGAGTTAGTATAAATCCATGGAGCGGTGAGCAGTGCGGGCTCGCCGCTCCGAGCAACTTCTACCCCAATGAATCAGTCATATATTATTTGGCACTATAAACCAACTGTGGCAGTTCTTTGCTGCTTTCACCTGGTTCTAGTATGTGTAGAAGTGAAGTAACTGATTATTCCAGCTGGCACAGAACTCTTAAATTATCACCTTT
The DNA here is from genome assembly GCF_035084215.1 of Heptranchias perlo. NCBI lineage: Eukaryota > Metazoa > Chordata > Chondrichthyes > Hexanchiformes > Hexanchidae > Heptranchias > Heptranchias perlo. The sequence continues at coordinate 73,593,438 of NC_090331.1, read as the reverse complement.
AAAATTTTGCTCTAATCCATGATCAGCATTATGGTTTATGGCACAGTCGTTCCACTTGTCTCTGGTATGCATCTCTGAAACTCTGTGGAAAACTTATGAACAATCTGTCATTGCCTTGTATATCTGCAAAACCCTTTGCAGGGTATGGTGTTGTGTACTTCTCAATAAGTTATTATATTGCCTCCCACAAAAAGCCATGTTTCATGGCTATCCAACTCCCTCTCAATTTCATTAATTAAAATAATTAATCTCTATCCGTGCTGTAGTGATAGCTCAGCTAGTTCCTTCTTCATATCAATGACCACCTCCACTCATCATCCAACTCTATTTGCCTTCCTGTTAATTAATCAGCTCCCTTCAGATTTCAATCCCTCAATTCTCTCAATATCCAATCTTGCAGTGCAATGGCTGAATTACTTGATTTCCTCTATGCCTTTCAATAAACGGAAGTTGGACCATTAGAGCTGTGTCTGGTGCACAGTAATCGGTTACTACGTACGAGAAACAGCTCCAATTGGTCCAACTTCCACTTCTGGAAATCAGCGGGAATTCATACGCTGTGCTGAGATCGCCCTATGAGAGGCTGCATCGTTGTATACTTATTCTTTGAATTTAAACTTAAATTTACACAGTTTCTTTAAAACTTGAAGAAATTCAGACTTTTGATTGCCAGTCTGCCAAAGTAAGGAAAGAAGGTGGGGTGAGGCTGCATCGGTGGCAGCCGCAGGCACCCACCAGATAAGCAGAGTCTTTTGACATTATCGTTAGCTAACAGTCCAGATGATCCTTGTCTGAATTGATATCTGCACTGATCTGCCATTTCAAATGAAAGTGTTCTGAACACTGGGAGCCCCCCAGCTCCCACTTGCTATATAACTGACGTGAGTGTGACGTTTGGTGATAGATAATTGTGAAGGAGTGCAACATTTTTTTTTGAAGAGTAACATTGAGGGTATTGACTGCAGGGAAGGAACATTTAGAGTTGGATAAAAGAAAAACATACAATTACAATCCTTCCTACTTGGACTTGGGATTCACATTTACTGATTTTGACGAAGATCACGATTGCAATGCATTGGTTGTGCTGAAGTACTTGCTCAGCATAGTATGAAACCAAGCAAACTAGAACGCCACTGGGAGACCAAACATCCTGCCCTCAAACCACAATATTTTTTTCAAAAGCTCTTTCAGCTGAAAGGATAGATGACGGTAATCAAAGAACACAGTGCTACCCTTGCCAAAGCACTTGTAAGTATCCTACATAGCTGACTCATATATAGCAAGAAGTGATAAATCTCTCATGATTGGTGAAAATCTTGTACTGCCAGCAGCGATTGAAATAGCATTGTTAGTATGTGGAAGGAAAGTTGATGCCCAGTTAAGTCTCATCCCACAATCTGACAACATGTTAGCTGCAGAACTGCTAATATGGCAGTAAACATCAAGGAGCAGCTAGTCGAAGCAGTAATGCAAAGCCCTTTCTTCGTACTACAAATTATCAAGAGTACTGGCTGCGCCAATGCAACACAAATGATGGTTTTCAGTCGATAAATCAGCTCATCTGAGTTTAAAGACAACTTTTAATTTGTAGTGCGAAGGAAGTGCTTTACTGTTCTGCCCCAACGAGAACTACTAGTGAGAAGTTGCTGAAAACTTTAGACCAATACATGACAGACAAAAATATTGAGTGGAATTGTTGTGTTGAGATTTGCACGGATGGGGCAAAAGGCATGACTGGACACATTAATGGACTTGTTGCTGGGTGAAAGCTGTTGCACCACGCTGTGTATGGTGCTACTGTTGTATACAGAGGAAGGCACTAGCCACAAAAGTAATGCCAAAAGAGCTGTCAGATGTACTAGCTGCTGCTGTAAAGATTGTGATGATGTGGAGATGCCGGTGATGGACTGGGGTTGACAATTGTAAACAATTTTACAACACCAAATTATAGTCCAGCAATTTTATTTTAAATTCACAAGCTTTTCCACATCGTTCACCTGAGGAAGGAGAAAGCCTCCGAAAGCTTGTGAATTTAAAATAAAATTGCTGGACTATAACTTGGTGTTGTAAAATTGTAAAGGTTGTGAACCACATAAAATCTCGACCACTAAACTCATACCTCAGTGCTATGTGAAGAGATGGGATCCTTGCACTGGCAACTTCTGCTTCATACAGACATTCAATGGTTGTCTCATGCTAACATTTTGGCGAGAATCTCCTAACTGAGGGAGGAGTGCCGCATATTTTTGATAAGACTCTAAATTACTACTTCACTCTCATTTCCTCGACTAGCGCTTCCAAGTTTTACTAGGTTATTTGTTCACATATTTTACAAGCTCAATGTAAGAGTAAGAACGGTTAACATTTTTTATCATGCATGAAAAAGTACCGAGCTTCGCCAAAAAAACTCTTGCTATGGTGTAGCTATGTGCTGCAAGACAATGTAACTATGTTCCCAACAATATCTTCTGTTATCATGGATGTGAAATGTTGGTCCTAGAGGTTAATGATGTAATTCTGGAGCATTTGTGTCAGCTTTGCACAAAATTCAGCAAATAATTTCCTGAAAGAGAGGCAAATGAACTGCAGGATTTCACCTGGGTTCGAATTCCATTTTGAAAGGACTTTGTAGCAAAGGCCAAGATTGCAGCGAGTCAAAAAAAGAATTTGATCAATGTTGCTAGTGACTCTGTTTTGACAGATAACTTCATAGTCACGCCTCTTGATCAGTTCTGCCTCTCAAATCAAGAAGAGTTCCCTGAGTTGTCCCGAAGAGCCGTTGAAATATTTATTCACTTTGTCTCAACATATCTTTGTGAAGTGGGTTTTTATTCACTTACTTACATCAAAAACAATTATAGAAGCCACTTGAACGCAGATTGATTTGCGGGTGGAACTCTCCAAAATCAAACAAAGACTCCACAAATTGTGCGCTAGTAAACAGGCACATCCTACTAACTGAGATAAAGGTTAGTTATCAAGTGTTCTTTTATGTTAGAGCTTATTCAGTATTATAGTAAAGGTACTGTACTATTTATGTTGCTTTCTGTCTTAAGCAATGTTATGTTAGCCGAGAAAATAAAATCCTCATGTTTCGTGCAAAACAACAGTTTCTTAGAAAGAGGGAGGCGTGCATATGGTGTGAATCTCTGAAGGGGGGCTCAGCTAAAAAAGTTTGAGAACCTCTGGGTTAAAGGAAAGCAAAAGCATCAGGGCCAAAGCAGAATGCATCCTAGGATCCTGAGGGAGAAAGAGGAGGAAATTGTTGAGGCCCTAGAAATTATATTTTAAGGCTGTATTGAATGTGAATGTATGCCAGAGGACTGGAGAGTAGCCTATGTAATACCCGTTTTCAAAAAGGGAGACAGAGTTAATCCGAGTGATTACAGGTTATTTCGTTTAACGTCTGAGATAGAGAAAATTTTAGAGTCTTTAATTAAAGATGAAATTACCACATATCTAGATAGTAGCCAGCATGGATTTCAAAAGGGATGATCGTACTTGACAAACCTCAGATTTCTTTGAGGAGGTAACATAATAGATCAGGAAAATATGGACTTTAGGAAATCCTTTGACAAGTTACCACAAGAGAGATTAATAGAGGAGTTTAAAGGATATGGAATTAGTGGGAGGAGAGCAAACTGGATTAAAAAGTGGTTTGAAGGAAGAAAACAGAGGAGGAGTTAAGGGCAGTTTTTCCAAATGGTTGGAAGTAGGTAGCGGTGTCCCACAGGATTCAGATCTGGGACCACTTCTGCTCTGTGTTCATCAATGATGTGGATATAGGCTTAGATGGAGTGGTGTCAAAATATGCAAGCGATACCAAAATAGGAGGTATAGTTAATTCTTCAGAGACCAAAGGAAGGTACAAAGGGATATTGATAAGTTGGGGGAACGGTAGCAAAGTGATTATGTTACTGGACTAGTAATCCAGAGGCCTGGACTAATAATACAGAATCATCAGTTCAAATCCCGCCACGGCATCCATGCTATTTAAATTCAATTAATTAAATAAAATCTGCAATAAAAAAAAACTAGTATCAGTAATGGTGGCCATGAAACTACTGGATTGTCGTAAAAACCCATCTGGTTCGCTAATGTCCTTTGGGGAAGGAAACTTGCCATCTTTACCCGGTCTGGTCTACATGTGACTCCAGACCCACAGCAACATGGTTGATTCTTAATCGCCTTCTGAAATGTCCTAGCAAGCCACTCAAGCTACAAAAAGTCATAAGAATAAAACCGGATGGACCACCCGGCATCGGACCACAAGGCAAACCAAGCCGAATCGACCATGCTAAGTCCTCCTCACGAACATCTGGGGACTTGTGCCAAAATTGGGAGAGCTGTCCCACAGACGAGTCAAGCAACAGCCTGACACAGCCATACTCTCAGAATCATACCTTTCAGCCAACATCCCAGAATCTTCCATCACCATCCCTCTCCCACCGGCAGGACAGACCCATCAGGGGTTGCGGTACAGTGATATACAGTCAGGAGGGAGTGGCCCTGGGAGTCCTCAACATTGACTCCAGACACCATAAAATCTCATGGCATCAGGTCAAACATGGGCAAGAAAACCTTCTGCTGATTACCACCTACCGCACTCCCTCAGCTGATGAATCAGTCCTCCTCCATGTTGAGAAGCACTGAGGATAGCAAGGGCACAGATGTATTCTGGGTGGGGGACTTCCATGTCCATCACCAAGAGTGGCTCGGTAGCACCACTACTGACCGAGCTGGCCGAGTCCTGAAGGACATAGCTGCCAGACTGGGCCTGCGGCAGGTGGTCAGCGAACCAACACGAGGGAAAAAGATACTTGACCTCGTCCTCACCAATCTACCTGTCACAGAAACATCTGTCCATGACAGTATTGGTCGGAGTGACCACCGTACAGCCCTTGTGGAGACGAAGTCCCGTCTTCACACTGAGGACACCATCCAACATGTTGTGTGGCACTACCACCATGCTAAATGGGATAGATTCAGAACAGATCTAGCAGCTCAAAACTGGGCATCCATGAGGTGCTGTGGGCTATCAGCAGCAACAGAATTGTATTCCAGCACAATCTGTAACCTCGTGGCCCAGCATATCCCTCACTCTACCATTACCAACAAGCCAGGGGATCAACCCTGGTTCAATGAGGAATGTAATGAGCAGCACCAGGCACACCTAAAAATGAGGTGCCAACCTGGTGAAGCTGCAACACAGGACTACATGCATGCTAAACAGCGGAAGCAACATGCTATAGACAGAGCTAAGCGATTCCACAACCAACGGATCAGATCAAAGCTCTGCAGTTCTGCCGCATCCAGTTGTGAACGGTGGTGGACAATTAAACAACTAACAGGAGGAGGAGGACTCTGCAAACGTCCCCATCCTCAATGACGGCAGAGTCCAGCACATGAGTGCAAAAGACAAGGCTGAAGCATTTGCAACCATCTTCAGCCAGAAGTGCCGAGTGGATGATCCATCTCGGCCTCCTCACTATATTCCCACCATCACAGAAGCCAGTATTCAGTCAATTCGATTCACTCCACGTGATATCAAGAAACGGCTGAGTGCACTGGATGATACAAAGGCCATGGGCCCCAACAACATCCCGGCTGTAGTGCTGAAGACTTGTGCTCCAGAACTAGCCACTCCTCTAGCCAAACTGTACCAGTACAGCTACAATATTAGCAACAACCCGACAATGTGGAAAATTGCCCAGTATGTCCTATCCACAAAAAGCCGGACAAATCCAATCTGGCCAATTACCGCCCCATCAGTCTACTCTCAATCATCAGCAAATTGATGGAAGGTGTCATCGACAGTGCTACCAAGCGGCACTTACTCACCAATAACCTGCTCACCAATGCTCAGTTTGGGTTCCGCCAGAACTACTCGGCTCCAGACCTCATTACAGCCTTGGTCCAAACATTGACAAAAGAGCTGAATTCCAGAGGTGAGGTGAGAGGGACTGCCCTTCACATCAAGCCATCATTTGACCGAGTGTGGCACCAAGGAGCCCTAGTAAAATTGAAGTCAATGGGAATCAGGGGGTAAACTCTCCAGTGGCTGGAGTCATACCTAGCACAAAGGAAGATGGCAGTGGTTGTTGGAGGCCAATCATCTCAGCCTCAGGACATTGCTGCAAGGGTTCCTCAGGGCAGTGTCCTAGGCCCAACCATCTTCAGCTGCTTCATCATAAGGTCTGAAATGGGGATGTTCGCTGATGCTTGCACAGTGTTCAGTTTCATTCGCAACACCTCAGATAATGAAACAGTCCATGCCAGCATACAGCAAGACCTGGACAACATCCAGGCTTGGGCTGATATGTGGCAAGTAACATTTGTGCCAGACAAGTGCCAGGCAATGACCATCTCCAACAAGAGAGTCTAGCCACCTCCCTTTGACATTCTACAGCATTACCATCGCCGAATCCCCCACCATCAACATCCTGGGGGTCACCATTGACCAGAAACTTAACTGGATCAGTCACATAAATACTGTGGCTACAAAAGCAGGTCAGAGGCTGGGTATTCTGTGGCGAATGACTCACCTCCTGACTTCCCAAAATCTTTCTACAAAGCACATGTCAGGAATGTGATGGAATACTCTCCACTTGCCTGGATGAGTGCAGCTCCAACAACACTCAAGAAGCTTGACACCATCCAGGACAAAGCAGCCTGCTTGATTGGCACCCCATCCACCACCCTAAACATTCACTCCCTTCACTACCAGTGCACAGTGGCTGCAGTGTGTACCATCCACAGGATGCACTGCAGCAACTCGCCAAGGCTTCAACAGCACCTCCCAAACCCACGATCTCTACCACCTAGAAGAACAAGGGCAGCAGGCACATGGGAACAACACCACCTGCACGTTCCCCTCCAAGTCACACACCATCCCAACTTGGAAATATATCGCCGTTCCTTCATTGTCGCTGGGTCAAAATCCTGGAACTCCCTACCTAACAGCATTGTGAGAGAACCTTCACCACACGGACTGCAGAGGTTCAAGAAGGCAGGTCACCACCTTCTCAAGGGCAATTAGGGATGGGCAATAAATGCTGGCCTTGCCAGCGACGCCCACATCCCATGAACGAATTTTAAAAAGTGTCAGATGGAATTCAACGTCAGTGAGAGTATTTTGGTTTAACAAAAAAGCAGCAGCAATTATACTTTGAAAGGAAGTAGACTCAGCGCTGTGGAACAGCGGAAGGAATTAGGGGTACAAGTTCACAGTACATTAAAGACAGCATCTCAGGTTGAAAAGGTTGCAAAAATAGTTAATTCTAGGTTTTACCACAAGTTTTATAGAATATAAAATCCAAGAGGTGATAAAGACCACTATAAAACCTTAAGACCTCAGTTGGAGTACTGTGTGCAGTAATGGGCTTCACATTATAGGAAGTATACTGAAGCTTTAAACAGGGTCCAGACCAGATTCTCTAGGATCCTGCCTGGTATGCAGAAATACAAAAACAAAGAAACACTTGATAAATTGGGGCTTTTTCATTGGAACACTGCAGATTGTGGAGCAATATAATAGAAGTGCATAAAATTATACCTTCCCCTGTCTGAAAGACTATTATTCATTTTTCAAGCCTTAAAATGCTTTTTTTTTTGCATGTAAGTTATCTAAATCCCCATGAAATCATTGTAGCTTTCTCTCGGTATCCACTCTTCTCCTCCTTAGAGATACATGTTTCACAATCTTTCAGGATTGTTTTTGGAGTTGTCCCATTTCCTATTCTCTCTATTTTTGAAAAGAAGCCTTTTGAAAATGTGGCACCAGCATAGTATTATTAAATGTGTGACACCCCATATTTAAAATCTTATAATGTAGTCCAAATCAGTAAGTTGCTCCCCCACCTCTAGATCACCTATCAACTGTGCCTCATTACTGAACACTGATTCTAAGATGTTATCCCCTCTAGTACTAAATCAAGAAGCAATCATTGATTGAAACATTAAATGTTCTTGGAGTCTCCCTTCTCTTGTGCCCGCCCCTCGATTGTCGACCTTATAAGTGGATAATTGAAATCTCTCATTACCATTAGGTAGCTACTCCACCCTCACCCCCACCTATCCTCTCCTTTCTAACAAGGTATATTGAGGTATGTGAGATTTAGACCCATCCTCAAAACCCAGCCGCATTTCTGTGAAGACTATCAGCTCAGGGTGTTCAGCTGCAGCATATAACTGTAGTTGTGTCAGTTAAGGTAGTGTTTGTTGAAATGGTTTTCAGCAGAGTAGTCAAGGACACCAGTGATAAGATAACTACAACAAAAGATCCTGTCTAGTTCAAGTAACATAATATACAATAGAACTTTAGACAGTATAGTTTAGATGCCTGCTACTGATTTCAAATAAAAATTAGAGCCCTTTATGTCACTAAGAGTTAAATAAATTTTAAAAATGCTTAGTGAGTGCCAGTGAAGGTTAGTGTCCCATTGAAGCAGTATGGAAACCTGATTTACATACATCCACTTCCTACTGGCTGGTTCACAAACCAGCACTGGCATCAGTAGAGTTTGCCACCTCTCACGTCTAGATCATTATATGCACACTATAAAGCTAGGGTGGAGAATGATCTTCAATAAAAAATACTCAACAATCTAACAAACCTGACTAAAGCCAGATCACAGAAGAGTGTTGCTAAGTAAATTATGCTAAGAGAAGTTCCAAGGCTAAAATTGGTAAAATAAAGGCTGCTTTCTTTGATTCGCCATGACTACCATGTCTGTGAGAATTTGGCAGAGAACCAGCATAAGTAAATTAACATTTGAGAGTTTTATTTTGACTAAAACTTCTCCAGAAAAATGTACCTTCATTTTTATTCACACTCACCTATCAATTCCTGAAAGTTTATCTGTGTAGGAACAATATTCTGGTTATCAGTTTCAGTTACAGGCAAACATCTTGATGGATGGAGGCATCTTTGCAACAAATCCTCTCAAGGCTCAACGTTAAGAAAAATTCAGATTTGCAAATGTTTTAAATTTAATTTTTAAATTTTCTGTATCAAAATTCATCTTAGTTTGATTGCTATCCTTTTCAAATGTTCTGCATATTATAATTTGATTGTTTAGGGGAAAAAATCCTTTAAAATTCTATTCTAACTCAGCTTGTCTAAAGTCAGTTGAAGAAATGTCACCGGACATAAAGCAATCTTTCCATTACATGAGATATCCTGACAGAGGCTGTTATTAATAACTTGTAACACAACAATTGGTCTTTCAAACTGCTTCAAGTTTTTCTCATGACCGAACTCATGTAATGCAGCCAAACAATTTTACATCTGCAATCATTAGGCAAAGCGGAAGTGCTACACATAAATAACAGCTATCAGAAGCAGTTGTACAAATGCCAACAATGTACATTTGTATGCAAATCAGGTGAAGGGAAAATAAAACTCAATCCAATTGCATGATGCCTATTTATCAGTTATCTTTCTTCAGATTTACTCCGCTTGTGCTTAAAAGCACGACGTAATGAAAAATAGTGTTCAAAATAAACACAAGACTCTTTTTCTGCTTTCAGTACTATTGCAGACTCTATGTTGCAACAGGAATGAAACCAACAACTCATGATTAACATGGAAACTGTTGTTGCTGATGCTATACATCTGCCAAATTAAATAACAGTGCTGCTTTCACACAGAACTAAAACAAGGCAAAACACCTATCCTATCAAGCAAGGTTCAGTGACTGGAAATGCCAACAAGTAGCAGTCACAGTTAAAGCATAGCTGTGTATTCAGAATTATTCCACTATACTCTGCTGCTAGAATTTAACATTTTCTCCACTGCCTCTGTGTTGCTAGGCTGCTTGTCCAACACCAGTCTTGGATGAGCTGCAATTTCCTCCAGTTAAATACTGGGAAGACTGAAGCCGTCATGGTTGGCCCTCGCCACAAACTCCATATACTCATCACCGATTCCAACTCCCTCCCCGACCATTGTCTCAGGGTCCTATTCGACCTTGAGCTGAGTTTCTAACCCCATGTCTTTTCCATCACAAAGACCACCTACTTCCACCTCCGTAACATCACCTGTTTCCGCCCCTGCCTCAGCTCATCTGTTGTTGAAACCCTCATCCATGTCTTTGTCACCTCCAGGCTCCACTATTTTAATGATCGCCTGGATGGCCAGCCTCCCACCCTCCACAAACTTCAGATCATATGCTGCCTGTATCCTATCCCACACCAAACCCCACTCACCCATCACCCCTATTCTCACTGACCTACATTGGCTCATAATCCCCAATGCCTGAAATTTCAAATTCTCATTCTCATGTTTAAATCCCTTCACAGCCTCACCCCTCCCTATTTCTGTAACCTCCTCTAGCCCTATAACCCCTCCGACTCTGGCCTGCCACCCCTTCACCTCACCATTGGCTATCATGCCTTCAGTTATCTAAGCACTGCACTCGAATTCCGTCCCTAAACCTCTCCACCTCCCTCTCCTTTTACGCCTTCCTAAAATTCACCTCTTTGACTAAGCTCTTGGTCACCCCTCCTATTTTTCTCCTTCTGTGGCTCAACATCCATTTTTCTCCGATGATGCTTCTGATTACGTTTTTCTATATTAAAGTTGGTACATAAATGCAAGTTATTGTTTCTGATCCATAGATTCAATACGGCTAACCTAGGCTTTTGCTCAACATTTTTAAACTGAAATCGTAATATAATGAATCACAGTCACACCTCATTATTATAATCTCATGGAAGTATAGCTCCTCCATTCATTGTATTTGCTGACTATTATTATTTTTCTCCTGGTGGACTTTATCTGGAGGCTCAGGACAGTGCTAACACACAGTAAATCCAGCAACATCAGCAATGCTGGTTAGTCACAGGCATTTAGCATTGAACAACTGGATACCTTACCACTGTGTCAGACTAATAGCAGCTGGTGGTAAGACAGAAGTATTAGCAGATAAATCTTGTTACAGAAGCCAAGTATTACCCTTTGCTACCCTTATGTACAATATGGCAGCTAGTTTAATGTATCAGACAACAAGATGCAGCATTGCAATCACGATGTTACACTGTCAGAAGCAGGGATCAATCAAAATGGCATGTTTTAATGATCTAATGTTAATGTTCTAGTCTCTTGCTCCATGTTCCAACATGTAAGAGGTAGTGTCTGGAATCATGTTCTTTTCCCGGGAGGCAGTCTCTCTTTCTTCTATCTTCTATCTTGTGAAGCTCACAAACGAAGAAAACAAAAAGTATCCATGATGCTCTCCATCTTGATGGATGACATGTTAGCCCAATACTGAGGCACTGTCATTACTCAATGTTAGAAGAGTATGTCTAAAGACATTAACCCTAATCAGACACACACAAATATAGGATTACGCCTTGACTGCAGGTTTATCATTATTCATCCAAGTGGGAAAAATAAATACTACTGGATTCTGCGTTTATTCTGCACCCATGCTGGGGTTTACCATCAGGTCTAGGGAATGACCAAGCTGTTTGCAACCTTGGCATCCTATTTTACCCTGAGCTGAGCTTCCGACCCCATAGCCTCTCCATCACCAAGACCGCCTACTTCCACCTCCAAAACATCGCCAGTCTCCGCCCCACCTCAGCTCATCTGCTGCTGAAACCCTCGTTCATGCCTTCGCCACTTCTAGACTCGACTATTCCAATGCTCTCCTGGCCAGCCTACCTCCTTCCATCCTCCATACATTTGAGCTCATCCAAAACTCTGCTGCCTTTATCCTAACTCTCACCAAATCCCATTCGCCCATCACCCCTGTGCTCGCTGACCTATTAGCTCCCGGTCCGGCAGTGCCTCAATTTTAAAATTCTCATCCTTGTTTTCAAATCCCTCATGGCCTCGCCGCTCCCTATCTCTGTAACCTTCTCCAGCCCTGCAATACTCCAAGATCTCTGCACCCCAATTTTCATCACTCCACCATTGGCAGCCATGCTTTCATTAGATTCTGGAAGTTGCAGAGCATATTATGTAGCATAATTTCAGATATAAGCTCCTGAGTTTTATAATGGTTTAGAGTGGCAGGACAGCAGCATGTGCGTAGTGCATTGAGTGCAAGTGAACCATTAAATCAACATGTACATGGCAAGTTTTGTTTTTTGTATGAATACAAGAAATTTTGTATGCAGATGCTTGAAATTCGATCATTTTCTTTACAATAGTTTAGTTACATTTTCTACTTGCTGCAGACAAGTAAAGAAGTTGAATTCTGCATTCCATGGTCTTTTTATCTAACGATAGATTATTTTAATATTCCATTTGACAGTAGCAAAAGTACTCCCATTATAATTTTCCTCCATTGCAGATGGAACTGTATTACAATAGGAGTTCAAAAAGATGCCTAGGCCCTAAGATCTAGAATTTCCTCCCTAAAGCTCTCCACCTCTCCTCCTTTGAGACGCTCCTTAAACCTATCTCTTTGGCCAAGCTTTTGGTCACCTGTCCTAATATTTCCTTATGTGACTCAGTGTCAAATTTTGTTTGATGATCACTCCTGTGAAGTGCTTTGGGACATTTTACTATGTTAAAGGCACTTTTTGCATCTTTTTTAACTCTTATTGTAATACAGTTCCATCTGCAATGGAGGAAAATTATAATGGAGTATTTTTGTTACTGTCAAATGGAATATTAAAATAATCTATCGTTAAATAAAAAGACTGTGGAATTCAGAATTCAACTTCTTTACTTGTCTGCAGCAAGTAGAAAATTCAACTAAACTTGAGTGTAAAGAAAATGACCTAATTTCAAGCGTCTGCATACAAAATTTCTTGTATTCATAAAAAACACAAAACTTGCCATGTACATGTTGATTTTTTTTTATTATTCGTTCACGGGATGTGGGCGTCGCTGGCAAGGCCGGCATTTATTGCCCATCCCTAATTGCCCTCGAGAAGGTGGTGGTGAGCCGCCTTCTTGAACCGCTGCAGTCCGTGTGGTGACGGTTCTCCCACAGTGCTGTTAGGAAGGGAGTTCCAGGATTTTGACCCAGCGACAATGAAGGAACGGCGATATATTTCCAAGTCGGGATGGTGTGTGACTTGGAGGGGAACGTGCAGGTGGTGTTGTTCCCATGCGCCTGCTGCCCTTGTCCTTCTAGGTGGTAGAGGTCGCGGGTTTGGGAGGTGCTGTCGAAGAAGCCTTGGCGAGTTGCTGCAGTGCATCCTGTGGATGGTGCACACTGCAGCCACAGTGCGTCGGTGGTGAAGGGAGTGAATGTTTCGGGTGGTGGATGGGGTGCCAATCAAGCGGGCTGCTTTATCTTGGATGGTGTCGAGCTTCTTGAGTGTTGTTGGAGCTGCACTCATCCAGGCAAGTGGAGAGTATTCCATCACACTCCTGACTTGTGCCTTGTAGATGGTGGAAAGGCTTTGGGGAGTCAGGAGTTGAGTCACTCGCCGCAGAATACCCAGCCTCTGACCTGCTCTCGTAGCCACAGTATTTATATGGCTGGTCCAGTTAAGTTTCTGGTCAATGGTGACCCCCAGGATGTTGATGGTGGGGGATTCGGCGATGGTAATGCCGTTGAATGTCAAGGGGAGGTGGTTAGACTCTCTCTTGTTGGAGATGGTCATTGCCTGGCACTTATCTGGCACGAATGTTACTTGCCACTTATCAGCCCAAGCCTGGATGTTGTCCAGGTCTTGCTGCATGCAGGCTCGGACTGCTTCATTATCTGAGGGGTTGCGAATGGAACTGAACACTGTGCAGTCATCAGCGAACATCCCCATTTCTGACCTTATGATGGAGGGAAGATTTAATGGTTCACTTGCACTCAATGCATTGTGCACATGCTGCTGTCCTGCCACTCTAAACCATTATAAAACTCAGGAGCTTATGTCTGAAATTATGCTACATAATATGCTCTGCAACTTCCAGAATCTAATGCTTTACATGCAGTGATGCATTTTTACAGAGATCTGTATAACACATTTTTATTTCTAAGGTTATCTATAGAATTTCCCCAGGAATGTTGCTGTTTACTGTTTGTTGTTGAGATGTTCAAGCTCCAGTGTATAGTACTACACTCTAATCTACAGAAAATTTCTGCTCTCAATATAAACATTTTACAACAGCAGTTAGGAACTAATGCCAAATTAAGCAAAGGGGTTCAAATGGAGAAATAAATACCTAAAAACAAAAATACACTGGTAAAAGACTGATGTCTACACTCCTTTGAAGTGCTTTGGGATGTTTTGCTATGTTAAATATGCTACATAAATGCAAGTTGTTATTGACAGATACAGCAAATGCCTAGGCCAACTGTGTACAAGTCTTAGACTGCAAAGGGTTATATCCGGAAGGCTTGCTTTACACAGGAGCAAATCTGTTTTGAAATTGTTTTCATGTGTCTTTGGCTTGGTGCAAGAGCACTATTTCTGCATGATTACATATAGTCTACAGCACTTTTAAGAAACATTATACATCAGCCTTCAGGGAGTACTGTCAATATAGACACTACTTCTACAGTAGAATGCACTGAAATCAACTGTCACCATTTTACCTGATCACGTGCTTTATCACAGCAATAAATTGCACAAGTAAATATTTCGATGTTGCAGTATCATGTAGTTAACTACCAAAAAAGACCAATTCAACAGTCCTATACATTTCAATGTTTATTATTGTCTGCAGTCAGTATTTTACACGATGGAAAGAAAACTGCTAAACATAATGGTGACTTGTATAAATTTCATCAAAAGCTGGACAAACTATTGGGGCAAGGTTTTAAACAAACATTCTAATTCAGCAATACCTTTAAAAGATTCAAAAAGTGTTTCAGACAATATCACAGAGTCATAGAATCGTTACAGCACAGAAGGCCATTCGGCCCATCAAGCCTATGCCGGATGTTGGATAGCATGTTACTGTTGGTACTTTACTGCAGACTTGAAAATACCGGGTTGACTAAAATCCTTCTAGAAGAGTATGCCTGTCTTCTAGGAGAAAAAAAACCCTGTAAAATCAGAACACACAGCACTCTGATGACAACTGTCCCCTGTAATGCATGCCCACTAACAAAGAGAAACACTTCTGATTATCCAGTGTCTAATGCATATCTAAAAGGATTACAGCACTGCACATATTGGCACAGATTTTGCTGAAATTAATGCCGTTATTAATGCGCAAATCGGCCAGCAACTTGTGGCAAGGAACAGATACCGTGAATTGCAAATTGCCACAAGTTGCTGGACGATTTGGGCCATTCCGCCGTTAGCTTTGCGAAAACTGCATCTCACTCTTAACCTCCCTAGGAATTTCATGATTTTGCTGCATTTTCACATTAATTGCCCGTTATACTCACCACAGAAAGTTAAGTCTACTAATTCAGTGTAAATACCCTTTTAACAATGTGATAATTATTAATGTCTGCCAATAAACCTCTCTTGCCCAGAAAGTGAACAATTATAAGTGTGGAGTCTCGTTCCTTCAGGTTGTGAATTGTTCTAGATTTTAAAAATGCCAAATTTTTAAAATTTATTTTTTTTTTTAAATTACTTTTCCTTTGTATCTTTCTTTCCCTCTCTTTCTGTACCTGATTTGACTCTAATTCACCTCCTTCTCAGTCCAACTTCTGTTTATTTCTCAATCCTTAAATCTTATTGGTTAAGGAGATACACTGTTGGTCCCATCGTTCACCAAGGTTCCAGATGGCCCTTACAGGGCAAAACATTTTTGAGCTTAAGGGGAAGAAAAAAGTTTAACTAACCGAGCACACTGAAAGATGCCCTCCTCCGTAAATTACGGCCCAATTTTTTAAAAATTCATTCTCAGGATATGACTGTCACTGAGAAGGCCGGCATTTATTGCTCATCTCTAGTTGCCCTGGGAAAGAGATGGTGAGCCGCTTTCTTTGAACTGCTACAGTTTGATACAACTGAGTGGCTTGCTAGGCCACTTCAGAGGGCAGTTAAGAGTTAATCACGTTGGTGTGAGACTGGAGTCACATATACGCCAAAGCAGGTAAGGATGGCAGGTTTCTTTCCCAAAAGGTACCAGTTGGGTTTTGTTATTTCCATATTTTTAGGTTTTTTAAAAATTGAATTCAAATTTTCAAACTGCCATGATCGGATTTGTACACTCATTCTCTGGATTATTAGTCCAAGCCCAGTAACATAACCACTGTACCCTCAGTGAGAAAAAAAAAACTGGTTGACCACACAGACTTGAGTTTATTTCTGTGAATATCTGCAACTCTGTGGACTTGGCTGACAAAATGCGAGAGAATGACTTCTGTATTATGGAGGCACGGTATAGAAGCCTTTGAGAATGCAGGTCTTTGCGTGGCAGTTAGGGTGAGGTGCGGTGCGGTGAGGTGAGGTACAGGTGATGCAATTTTATTTGGTTTCATAGCTTTTATTTAATGAACAAACTGAGTTATAAGTTGCTGCCTCTTTTCTCTGGCTGCAGGCTGATGGATCTTGTGCTCCACCTCTTCTTGCACCAGTGTACACACCTTCCCTTTCTTCATTATCATTGGTTTAAACATCTGGGATGGGAGCATATTACCAAATGAAATGAGTCACATCTTCTGACTCAAAGACATCCGTTAGTGTAACTTCATACATCTAACACAGTAATACAATCAACTATTTACAAGACTACAGCATTCACATACCACTGGAATCCAAATGTTCATCTTTTAAATGCTACAGTGCGTCGCTGGTGTAGATAAGAGGATGAAAATATTATGAAGAAAACTTTGCTCAAATTTCATGACCTTTGGTTTATTCCCATCGATTTGTTTGAACTTAAAGCATGCTTTCTGAAAAATGTCATAAATAAATGTCGGCCTTGCCAATGGCACCTACATCCTGAGAACAAATTAAAAAAATTGTACTTACTTCAAAAGCAGAGGATTCCACGTTTTCTCTGTTAACTCAGTAGTTGATCTTCCAAAGAATCTATTCCTTTATGTAACAGTTACCTACATTAAAAAACAGAATATGACCAAGAAATGCCACACCCAACTATACATGTTTAAAATAAAAGTAGGGCACCCTACTTCTCATAGACATCTTTGTCACTAAGATTGAGACCAACTTTTCAGCTGCCGCTACCGCATCGCCTCTTCTCCTTGCCCACAAAACCAAATCTCCCCCAAGGTTCCCCCTGCCCTAGCTCTGAACCCCAATCATTTTCTAATTTCTCGCCTATCTCCCTCCATGCACTCTCCAAGCTCATCTTGTCTACGAGTCCAACCGCTTGCTCTCTTGACCCCATTCCCGCTAAATTGATGAGCAGCCGACTTCCCTTTCTTGCCCCCATGCTAGCTTGCATTCTAAATGGTTCCCTCTCCTCAGGTACTGTCCCTCTCCCTTTCAAAACTACAACCCCATCTCCAACCTCCCTTTCATCTCCAAAGTTCTTGAATGTGTTGTTGCCCCCCCAAATCCATGCCCATCTTTCCCGCAAATTCATGGCTGAATCTCTCCAATCAGGTTTCTGCCCCTGCCACAACACTGGAACAGTCCGAATCAAAGTCACAAATGGCATCCTCTGTGACTGGTGCACTATCCCTCCTTGTCCTTCTCGAACTCTGCAGCCTTTGGAAAATCCAACCACACCATCCTCCTCCAACGCCTCTCCTCTATTGTCCAACTCAGTGGGATTGCCTCACTTGATTCAACTCTTAGCTATTCAACTGTAGCCAGAGTCTTTCTAAACCTCTTTGCCTCTACACCTCCCCCAAATTTGAGACCCTCCTTAAAACCCACCTCTTTGACCAAACTTTTCATCACCCCTCCTAATATCTCCTTTTTTGGCTCAGTGACCAGTAATCTACAGATGCAGGAAGAAATCTTGAAACAAAAGGCTAAGAGGTGAAATCAGTGATACTTAATTTATACACAGCTTCAACAAGCTTTTAATCTACTACTTAAAATAACTGCTTTTGTGGTCTGGTCTGGAAGTTGATGTTTAACTGTTGTGCCCAAAATCAAAAGAAATCATCTGCAATTACACTCAATACAGAGGTGAGGTGGGTGAGGGGTTAATCAATCCTATGGTCTGACTCAATGACCTATAGCTCAATCAAAAAAAACAACAGAATACTGAGCTATACTCCCAACTCATTACAGTACAGGTTGTTGGCCATTATGATGAAACTGAATCATTCTCTGGTCTGGCCACAACATGGGCTCGATGTTACCAGGGCTGCGAGTTTGCGGCGGGGGGGCCATTGGGCGCGTGGGTAACGCGCCCGGCGAAATCAGTCTGCCCCCCGTGCGATCGCAGCCTAATTGGATCCACTTACCTGGTCTTCCGGATTCCCCACTGCTGATCTGCGCGTCGGGTGGACTGTGCATGCGCAGTAAGCTCTGTCAGCTGGAGGAGCTCTATTTAAAAGGGGCAGTCCTCCACTGACAGATGCTGCAACAAACAGAAAAAATTACAGCATGGAGCAGCCCAGGGGGAAGGCTGCTCCCAGTTTAATGATGCCTCACCCCAGGTATCATTAGATGGGGTGAGGAGGAGGGGGAGGACAGTGATCATCCCCCCCGTGGGTGGGAGGAAGCGGCCTGCCTCTGCCACCAGGAAGGCCTGGCTCAAGGTGGCAGAGGTCACCTGCACCACCAACATATTGCCCACCTGCATACAGTGCAGGAGGCGCTCCAATGACCTAAGTAGGTCAGCCAAAGCGAGTACGCTTACTCATTCCCCTACACTCCGTCTGCCACATCACCGCCCCCACCCCACATCTCCTTCTGCACTGCCAACACTACTCTGTCACATCACCCCTCACACCTACGCAAACCTCATCCTACCTGCACTTACTCACCTCGCCAGTACTCATCCCGCCACTACCACTCAACCCAATCCTCATACAATCTCATGGCTCTATCTCATACTCACCCTCTCATGCATCTCTTTCATAGTCAGCCTCACTCAACCTGCCACTACCTGTGCTGCAGCCACAGGACATGCATCACATATGTGCAGTAGGAAGCGTAAGGCAAACGTGTCGTGAGCATGAAGGGGATGCACAAGGGTGTTTGAGGGTTTGTCATGGTTTTTACTTATATTGAATTTCTGACCAACTCACATTACATATTATATTGGCACCACTGCTGCCACGTCTTTGCGAATCTTGTCTGGTTTGTGCAATAATGCCCTTTCCTGAGGATCACAATGAAGACCCACAACTGATGACACCCATTGTGTCACTGCAGAGTGGGTGCAGGTATATTTGCAGGGCTCTTTTGTGCAGACAACAGAGACGTCGGCGATGTCCCCAGTGGCACCCTGGAAGGATGCGGAGGAGAAGTTGTTGAGGGCAGTGGTGACTTTGACAGCGACAGGTAAGAAGATGGTGCTCGGGCCAACCGGGAGCAGCTCGGCATGAAGGAGGCTGCAGACGTCCACGACTACATGTCGAGTGACTCTGAGCACTGCTGCTCAGAGAGGTCCAGGAAGCTGAGCCTCGGTCTGTGGACCCTGTGGCGAGGGTAGTGCCCCCTGCGACGCATCTCTCTCTGCGGTTGCCCTCCCTCCTGCTGTGCAGGTGGAAGTGTCACAGCACTCTGTTGTGGAGCTCCATGTGTCAGAGGTGGACGGCTTGGCCGGCGAGGCTGGTGATGCTGTTCGCCCTCCGAGGAGGTCATGATTGCAGCTACGGCGGCCCCCATCCGGAAGATGTACATCTGAGGGGGCCCGCAAGGTAGGTACATGTCTCTGGACCCCGAGATAAGTGTGCGAGTTAGTGAATTTTCTTGTCAGGAGGAGGGTGGTGGAGGCCAAACTTTGTCCCAAGTGACCGAGTGGCCTCCTGCAATGAGTGAGGGTCTCCCCCCACACCTGTCAAATGGACCTTTGCAGCTGCCACAGGCTGACAGCTGCAACATGTCCATTTCAACTGGGAGTGTTTTCCCCAGTACGGGAAACAGTCCCAGTTGTCTCTAAAATCCCACCCCTCCTCACATATTCCCTTAATCAGGTCTGTTAATGACCTGAAATAGCAATGTAAATAGTCTTAAGTGGCACCCCGCTGGCTTTAATTGCCTGCGGGAGTCCCACATGCGGGGGCTACGCGCGCACGTCGGCGCGTCTGTGGGGAACCCAGAAGTGGGCGGGTTGGAGCCGGGCTCCGGACCCGCTCCGGGATTCCCCGATTTTCGGAGCCCCCCCGCCAGGAACGCACCCGATAGCAGGTGCTAAAATGAAGCCCCATGAGTCCTGCCTTTAGTCCTGGTCACTGAGGCACAAAGCACTGAGTCATAGGTAAAAATTGGAAAGCTCAGACATTTCAGTCAGGTGCCAACTAAGCATCAACTTGACTTAGTTATTGGCACTCCCGCCTCTGAGTCAAAAGCTCTACAAGAGGTTCAAGTTAATTTTTTCTGGTATATTTCCATTGTTCAGTTAAGGACTGGGCTATATCAAGAAAAAATGACTCTGTCAACCTTGTGCTAAAATAATGATGCTAATTTCGTAACTAACTGGGATGATTTTCAAGATGAAAATACTAATACCGGAGAGGCAGGCTGCACCTAAACAAAGCAGGAACAATTAGACTTGCCAGGATCGTCGAGGCAGCTAGATATATGAGAGGGGTGAGGAGAAAATGGATCCCAGAAGAGACTGATCATAGACTGGAAGGTAGTCAACAGGTAGGTATGGACACAGAAACTCAGCCACACAGGAACCAAATACCAGGAACAGACAGACATTGGGGGCCAAGAAAGGATGTAAATCTATAATAAAATGTACATACATAAATGCTCCTGACTCCCCAAAGCCTTTCCACCATCTAGAAGGCACAAGTCAGGAGTGTGATGGAACACTCTCCACTTGCCTGGATGAGTGCAACTCCAACAACACTCAAGAAGCTCGACACCATCCAGGACAAAGCAGCCCGCTTGATTGACACCCCATCCACCACCCTAAACATTCACTCCCTTCACCACCGGCGCACAGTGGCTGCACTGCAGCAACTCGCCAAGGCTTCTTCAACAGCACCTCCCAAACCCGCGACCTCTACCACCTGGAAGGACAAGGGCAGCAGGCACATGGGAACAACACCACCTGCACATTCCCCTCCAAGTCTCACACCATACCGACTTGGAAATATATCGCCGTTTCTTCATCGTCGCTGGGTCAAAATCCTGGAACTCCCTTCCTAACAGCACTGTGGGAGAACCTTCACCACACAGACTGCAGCGGTTCAAGAAGGCGACTCACCACCACCTTCTCAAGGGCAATTAGGGATGGGCAATAAACGCCGGCCTCGCCAGCGACGCCCACATCCCATGAACGAATAAAAAAAATAGAACTGGAGACTATTTTAGCAGTAGGGAACTATGATGTTGTAGGAATATCCAAAACACAGCAAACTCCAGAAGATGACAGTGAATACGACATACAGGGGTACAGTGTTCAAAAAAGTTGGAAAAACAGAAAAGATGATGTGCCTCTATGTTTTGGATCCCTGGGAGGTTAAAGGAGTTAATCCTGTGGGATGTAAAAAGTTACACAATGACCTACTCTAGTTGGACATCTTTTATGTGAAAAGTACAGAGCTATCAGGAGTATGCTACAGGCCACCAGGTCAGCGTAACAAAAATGATAAGTGTGCTCTACAAAGAGATCAGAAGGGTACGTGAAATCAGGTAACTTATATTAATGGACAACTTCATCAACCAAATAAAACTTGGCAATACTCAAGTGGTTCAGAATCTGAGTTGGTAAATGTAATGCATGATTGCTTCATGGCCCAGTGCTTCAGGGAAGCCACACAACAGGCAGTTCACATCTTGTGATGGCAAGTGACCCAAACATACAGGAAATGAAAGTCATAGTACATTGGGCAATAGCAACCACAGAATGATTAAGTTTTTCATGATCTGGGACTCAAACACCAAGATAGGTATATAATTTCAAAAGGCTAAATTCAAAGAAATGAGGGAACAATTTGAGCAAATTGACAGGGCTGGCTTAACAACACTTCAATTGAGGACAAGTGTAACGCCTTTAAAGCCATAATGCTTAACATACAGGATAAATACATACCTAGGATCAGCAAGAGTAGACTAAGCAGGCATGAGCTTAAATTGTCTATCTTGCTCAATTCAAACTGTTAATTTGAACTGAAATTGTGCACAAAAAACCCGAGATGCTATTTTATTAAAACTGCTTAATACATACTACTCAATAATTTGAATTTTTTAAGCAAAAAGTGACCTAGAATTAACAAGAGTAGACTATAACAAATTAATCAGAAGCAAATTTAAGACAAATGGCCTCTACAGATCCTGCACAGACAAAAGAGAAAGGGTTTATTCAGATGAATATAAGAAAATGCAGAAGCACCTCAAGTGGCTAGTTAATTGGTCAAGGAGATTTGGAAAAAAGAACCTGCATATGAAAAACATGATGGTAAGAAATTCTTTTAATACTTCAACAGTATGACAGCAGTCAGAGAAGAGGGAGAACCACTAAAGATGCAAACAGGGCTGAAACAGAGGATGAGCAGAATATAGTGAATATTCTGAATAATTCGTTCTCCTAGTGTTCATAAAAGAAGACAGAAGCAACATGCCTTCCCAAAGTAGCAATAACCCAAGTAGAATTAAGGATTTCTATACAAGATGGAAGTCCTAGACAAGCTAAAATAAATAAATCCAGAGGATAAATTGTATTTATCTCAGAGTACTGAGAGAAACTGGAGATGAGATTTGAGACACATCGCCGGTCATTATGAGGGAACTGTTCAACACTGGCGAAGTACCAGTTGACTGAAAACAGGCCAACACAGTTCCTCTTTTCAATAAAACAAATGTAGGCAACTACAGTCCCATTAATCTTACTTTAATACTGTATAATGTAATATAATTGATTATAAAGGGTAAACTTGAGGATTACCTTTACAATAACAATCTAGATAAAAGTAATAAATACAGATTCAGAACAGAAGATTCTGCTTGACTATCATCTTGACTATTTCTGACGAGGTGACATCCCAAGTGTGCTGCAGAAATCGTTATGAAATGCTGTACCTTGTTTTACAAAGTACACTTTACAAATTTCTGCTTTAAAGAATACTAACTAGTTAAATTCAAAGCTGTGGAGATTTAGGATAAACCTTAGAAATGGATAAGAAATTGCCAAATTGGTAGAAAACAGTGGGTACTAGTTAGAAGAATTATATCAGGATTGGGGAAAGAAGGGGCGTGCTGAGTACATTGCCCCAGGAATCAGCATTGGGACCACTACTGTTTGATTTACATGAACGATTCAGAAACTCAATACAAATTGGTTAAGTTTTCAGATGACATCACTTTAGGAGGGGCAATCAATTCTGAGGAGGCAGCTCAGGAAATCAGGGTAATATACATACTCTACGAATAATGTTGAAATAGTTAAAGATTAAATAGAAATGGATCTAGGGGCCTCGTAAACCTGATGCTCAAACGTCCAACCGCTGTAGGGCAGCAACCAACATACCAAATAGAATGCTGATCTACATACGCAAAACAGCACAGTCATACTCAAACTATTTAATTCCCTGGTCAGACCACACCTTAGGTACTGTGTCCAGTTCTAGTGACTGAGACATGAGAGATATTCAAGGATTGGAGGCAGTTCGGAAAAGGACACAAGGCTGATCTGTAGCATCAGACTACAGAAATATGAAGAAAGGATCGAGAAACTTGGGCTTTTCAGCCTCAGATGGAGATAGCCAACAAGTAACCGTATAAAAATATATGGTAGTAAACAGTATGGAAAAGGTAGATCCTAAAAACTAAATTACAAAAGAAGGACAAGGAGACACAGGTTCAAACTAGTTAACGGTAAATTTAGGACTGATTTCAGATGTTGTTCTTCACAATGAATGATCACAGAATGAGCTCTCAAAGAGTAACCAAGGCAAAAACCCAGGAATTATATAAGAAGCAGCTAGATGATGCGGGGGTGGGGGAAGAGGGGAGGAGGGGATTAACTGTTGGTTCTTTCTAGATGGATGAACCAAAATGCGCTAAATGTCTTCCTCATCCATATTTATCTTGCGATCTTACAAATTATCATAAAATCATTGGGTCATATCTGGACGAAGGATATAGTTCATTTAAAAAAAATTAAATCATCCAATTGAAGTTTTGACATGTTGATGAAAGGGAATGCCTGGTATTGACAGAATTGTTCCTTAACTGCTTCATACACTACAGAACGAAGAGGAGCTTTAAGATTAAACTCTCAATACAGAGCTGCTTCAAGCTCCAAATAATGGTAAGGCAACAGCAATTTGTGACAACAGTGAATGCTACAGCACAAATGGAAACAATATCTCATCAGATCATTGGAGTTCGCCAGAGTAAAATATACTTGCAAGCCACAATTTAATTGCAATTTAGTGTGATTAAATGTTATGAGAAAATACATAATGGGCAAGCTAACCCATTACAAAACTGCTATAATCTAACTCTCTCTTTAGTAGACTAACCAATACTTGATGTCTTGGCCAGTATAATTTCCTTCATAGATGGCCTCTCAGAGCTTCGATATTTATACATGGCTTATTTTGATTTCTTACTCGTATTTGGTTAGATCTTTGGAGCATGATTTTCAAGAAGTGTTTCATTTATAGATGACTTTGGTTGTAATTTCTGTTAGAGGTACTTTCATTAAATGTTTTAATTATGTATTTGCATGGCTAAATATAGCATACATACACATTCACCTTATTATGGCTGCCATCACATTTATTTAGGTTAATGGCATCATGATGAATGTTATGTTCACATATTGACTGCTGCAGCTCACCTCTACAGTTGGCCCTATGGGAACCAAGAAAACATTTTTAGTTGATGCATGTTCCACTGGGAGGAATGGTGAGGTAATTGTAATCTTTTACAAAACAATTCTCCATATGCAACTGTTCCTTTTCCAGCATGAATTGTACATAAATTGCCCTGAGGTCATTTATATTAAAGGCACAAGTTCAAACAGTAAAATATCCTCAGCTACACATTAAAGTTAAAGCTATATTAAGGGAGTCTCTGGTTAATATTCCATATGGTTTTCAAATGTGCTGCTTATGTAAGTGCATTTAACTAATGCTGTATTGTACTTTTCATTGAACTTCTCACAATGTGATGTTTGCATTACATCTGACAGATAAAGAACAGGGGAATGGTCAACATGAAATCTGCCATAAAAAGTTGGAATCTGATTTAGTTTTCACCTGGAAGCTGCTTCTTTCCCTACGGAGAATAATTACTTCCTTCACACACGAACAACTTCAATGATGAGAACATATTCAACTGTACTTTTGATGACTTTTTTTTTAATGAAGTTTGCCCGCTTGTAATTACAAGTCACAAACTACACTAATGTTTAATTTTGCTTGCCGACTTTTCCCGTGGAATGATAAAAATCCAGACATTGGTACAAAAAATACACACTGGATGTAAGTGGCTTCCTTATGTGTCTATTTCCCTGATCTTCAGAATCAATACAAACTACTTGCTGATGAAAGGAGAAGTGATTCATCTATTTCAGTTTTAAACATATGTAATAGACACACTTTTGGGAAACCTACCCTGTACATTTTCTTGCACACTGTGCTGCTTAAAGATATTCAACACAATTGGAGAATCACTGACGATCCAAAGAAATCTACCATTCTAGCACAATGTGGCAACCTTATTAAAGGCCATGGTATAATCCAATTGGGTAGTGTGAAAGACAGCATAAACTTTAAATAAAGTTTGAAAAGTTCTGTGATTTGGCTATTAGGAAGAGTCTGAAATTTAGTTATAAAGATACATGCGATTTAAGGCAGCCAGGATCTAGGTGATAGACAGAAACCTCAGTTAATCATGAGTCAAACTCTTACAGTTAGAAAAGTCAGGAAATTAAATATTCCAACTGGCATCAGGAAATGATAACTATGTGGTAACTATGGAGAGAATGTCTCAGGCTGCAAGATCAAGGGGACCAGTTTACAAGGACATGGGTTAGATTCTGTTAAATGAAAGAAGCTGTGGCTTCAGAAGTGCACAAGAGTCTATTACTCTACCACACATTTGGGGAGACCACTCATTCCTGGGCAGAGCCAAATCAAAGGAATTATGTCAGATAAATAGGCAGAAGTCTATAAATATTCAGGATATCCAAAAGATGACTTGGAATCTTTGAATTACAAAGGGTTTATCTGAACAGTCTTAATCTTTATTGCAATATTTTACATTCTTCTATACTATAAAATTCTATTATTCCATGCGCATGTTCTGTTTATTTTTGCAATATTTTGTTTCTGAAAATTCAATGAAATATGTTGTTAAATTATAAGTTGTAAACTTGTATTAAATGTCCCATTCAACAAATTAATTTATTATGCTCATTTCACACTTCCAGAAAAAAATTAGCATTTATAATTCAGTGCCCCATTTTCCAACCTACATCAGCGAAACAATTTAAGCATATATTAAGATTATATATAAATATGCAAAGTTACAAACTATAACTACTCCAGGAAATGTACAGTCCATTAATTAGATTAGACATGTGTGTAACAAAGGCATAGTGGTCTTAATGGGGGACTTTAACCTTCACATAGATTGGGAAAAGCAGACTAGCAACTGTCAGAAAGGTAGTGAATTTCTTGAGTGTGTCCGGGATAGTTTTCTACAGCAGTATGTACTAGAGGCAACAAGGGGGCAAGCCATACTAGATTTAGTAATGAGTAATGAACCAGATTTAGTTAACAGCTTAACTGTGCGTGAACATCTATCCAATAGCGATCATAACATGATCGAGTTCAATGTAGTGTTTGAAAGGGAAAAAAGTGAATCAGCTGCTAAGATTCTAGACTAGGGTAAGGCCGACTTCAATGGGATGAGAGAGACTGTCCACAGCAAACTGGGCAAACCTGTTAATGGGTAAAACGACTGATGATCAGTGGGAAATGTTTAAAGAAACATTTAACGTGATACAGAATCGGTTTATATCCCTGAAGGGCAAGAACTCTACTTGCCAAAAAAAACAGCCATGGACAACTAAAGAGGTAAGGGACAGTATAAGACATAAGGAAAGGGCATACAAAAAGGCAAAAAATGGCACAGATCCTGGCGAATGGGAAAAATACAAAGATCAACAAAGGGTCACAAAACAGATAGTAAGAGCTACAAAAAGTTGTATGAAAAGAAACTTGCAAGGGATATCAAAACCAATACGAAGAACTTTTATAGTCACATTAGGAAAAAGAGGGTGGTCAGGAGCAGCGTTGGCCCCTTAACAACTGAAAGTGGGGACACTGTCATTGACAAATGGAAATGGCGGACATGTTGAACAATTACTTTGCGTCAGTATTTACAGAAGAAAAAGATAGCATGCCGTAAATCCCAAGAAAACAAATATTGAATCGGGGACAGGACTCGATAAAATTAACGTAAGTAAAGCAACAGTAATGAAGAAAATAATAGCACTAAAGAGTGCCAAATCCCCAGGACCAGATGGTTTCCATCCCAGAGTTTTAAAGGAAGTAGGTGAGCACATTGCAGATGCCCTAACTATAATCTTTCAAAGTTCTCTAGATTCAGGATCTGTCCCTCTAGATTGGAAAATTGCACATGTCACTCTGCTTTTTAAGAAAGGAGAGGTAAACCAGGGAATTATAGACCAGTTAGCCTAACATCTGTTGTGGGGAAAATGCTGGAGTCTATAATTAAGGATAGGGTGACTGAACACCTCGAGAATTTTCAGTTAATCAGAGAGAGCCTGCGTGGATTTGTGAAAGGTAGGTCGTGCCTGACAAACCTGATTGAATTTTTTGAAGAGGTGACTAAAGTAGTGGACAGAGGAATGTCAATGGATGTTATTTATATGGACTTCCAGAAGGCATTTGATAAGGTCCCACATAAAAGAGACTGTTAGCTTATTCAGAAGCCTATGGAATCGAGGGAAAAGTACAGACTTGGTTAGGAAGTTGGCTGAGTGAAAGGCAACAGAGAGTAGGGATAATGGGTAGGTACTCACATTGGCAGGATGTGACTAGAGGAGTCCCGCAAGGATCTGTCTTGGGGCCTCAATTATTGACAATATTTATTAACGACTTGGATGAAGGCATAGAAAGTCCATTTCTAAGTTTGACGATGACACAAAGATTGGTGGCATTGTAAGCAGTGTAGATGAAAACATAAAATTACAAAGCGATATTGATAGATTAGGTGAATGGGCAAAACAGTGGCAAATGGAATTCAATGTAGACAAATGTGAGGTTATCCACTTTGGATCAAAAAAGGATAGAACAGGGTACTTTCTAAATGGTAAAAAGTTAAAAACAGTGGATGTCCAAAGGGACTTAGGGGTTCAGGTACATAGATCATTGAAGTGTCATGAACAGGTGCAGAAAATAATCAATAAGGCTAATGGAATGCTGGCCTTTATATTTTTATTTTCGTTCAAGGGATGTGGGCGTCGCTGGCGAGGCCGGCATTTATTGCCCATCCCTAATTGCCCTTGAGAAGGTTGTGGTGAGCCACCTTCTTGAACCGCTGCAGTCCATGTGGTGACGGTTCTCCCACAGTGCTGTTAGGAAGGGAGTTCCAGGATTTTGACCCAGCGACGATGAAGGAACGGCGATACATTTCCAAGTCGGGATGGTGTGTGACTTGGAGGGGAATGTGCAGGTGGTGTTGTTCCCATGTGCCTGCTGCTCGTCCTTCCAGGTGGTAGAGGTCGCAGGTTTGGGAGGAGCTGTCGAAGAAGCCTTGGCGAGTTGCTGCAGTGCATCCTGTGGATGGTACACACTGCAGCCACTGTGCGCCGGTGGTGAAGGGAGCGAATGTTTAGGGTGGTGGATGGGGTGCCAATTAAACAGGCTGCTTTGTCCTGGATGGTGTCGAGCTTCTTGAGTGTTGTTGGAGCTGCACTCATCCAAGCAAGTGGAGAGTATTCCATCACACTCCTGACTTGTGCCTTGTAGCTGGTGGAAAGGCTTTGGGGAGTCAGGAGGCGAGTCACTCACCGCAGAATACCCAGCCTCTGACCTGCTCTCGTAGCCACAGTATTCATATGGCTGGTCCAGTTAAGTTTCTGGTCAATGGTGACCCCCAGAATGTTGATGGTGGGGGATTCGGCGATGGTAATGCCGTTGAATGTCAAGGGGAGGTGATTAGACTCTCTCTTGTTGGAGATGGTCAATGCCTGGCACTTATCTGGCGCAAATGTTACTTGCCACTTATCAGCCCAGGCCTGGATGTTGTCCAGGTCTTGATGCATGCGGGCTCGGACTGCTTCATTATTTGAGGGGTTGCGAATGGAACTGAACACTGTGCAATCATCAGCGAACATCCCCATTTATGACCTTATGATGGAGGGAAGGTCATTGATGAAGCAGCTGAAGATGGTTCGGCCTAGGACACTGCCCTGAGGAACTCTTGCAGCAATGTCCTGGGGCTGAGATGATTGGCCTCCAACAACCACTACCATCTTCCTTTGTGCTAGGTATGACTCCAGCCACTGGAGAGTTTTCCCCTGATTCCCATTGACTTCAATTTTACTTGGGCTCCTTGGTGCCACACTCGGTCAAATGCTGCCTTAATGTCAAGGGCAGTCACTCTCACCTCACCTCTGGAATTCAGCTCTTTTGTCCATGTTTGGACCAAGGCTGTAATGAGGTCTGGAGCCGAGTGGTCCTGGCGGAACCCAAACTGAGCATCGGTGAGCAGGTTATTGGTGAGTAAGTGCCTAGAGTATCTAGAGGACAAGAGTACAAGGGGGCAGAAGTTATGCTGCAGCTATACAAAACCCTGGTTAGACCGCACCTGGAGTACTGTGAGCAGTTCTGGGCACCGCATCTTCGGAAGGACATATTGGCCTTGGAGGGAGTGCAGCGTAGGTTTACTAGAATGATACCAGGACTTCAAGGGTTAAGTTACAAGGAGAGATTACACAAATTGGGGTTGTATTCTCTGGAGTTTCGAAGGTTAAGGGGTGATCTGATCGAAGTTCATAAGATATTAAGAGGAACAGATAGGGTGGATAGAGAGAAACTATTTCCGCTGGTTGGGGATTCTAGGAGTAGGGTGCAGAGTCTAAAAATTAGAGCCAGACCTTTCAGGAGAGAGATTAGCAAACAGTTCTACATACAAAGGGTGGTAGAAGTTTGGAACTCTCTTCCGCAAATGGCAATTGATACCAGCTCAATTGCGAAATTTAAATCTGAGATAGATAGCTTTTTGCCAACCAAAGGTATTAAGGGATATGGGCCAAAGGCAGGTACATGGAGCTAGATCACAGACCAGCCATGATCTTATCAAATGGCGAAGCAGGCACAAGGGGATGAATGGCCTACTCCTGTTCCGATGTTCCTATGTTCCTATTAATGTCAAATCAAAAAACATTCATTCTGATTGTGGTCTCAGAATATCTTGTGATGTGGACTTAGAAATGAACAAAGGACGTGGGTGTGCATATGTGCGAGAGAACGGGCGAGTATGCCGACGAAGAGAAAAAAAGAGAAAGAGAGAGCGAAGGCGCAAGGGGAGGGGGGACGCGAGGGAGAGAGAGAGACAGAGAGCGCGGGAGAGGGAGCGGGAGCGAGAGAGACAGAGAGAGAGACAGAGAGCGCGGGAGAGGGAGCGGGAGCGAGAGAGACAGAGAGAGAGACAGAGAGCGCGGGAGAGGGAGCGGGAGCGAGAGAGACAGAGAGAGAGACAGAGAGCGCGGGAGAGGGAGCGGGAGCGAGAGAGACAGAGAGAGAGACAGAGAGCGCGGGAGAGGGAGCGGGAGCGAGAGAGACAGAGAGAGAGACAGAGAGCGCGGGAGAGGGAGCGGGAGCGAGAGAGACAGAGAGAGAGACAGAGAGCGCGGGAGAGGGAGCGGGAGCGAGAGAGACAGAGAGCGCGGGAGAGGGAGCGGGAGCGAGAGAGACAGAGAGCGCGGGAGAGGGAGCGGGAGCGAGAGAGACAGAGAGCGCGGGAGAGGGAGCGGGAGCGAGAGAGACAGAGAGCGCGGGAGAGGGAGCGGGAGCGAGAGAGACAGAGAGCGCGGGAGAGGGAGCGGGAGCGAGAGCGAGAGGGGGAGGGGGCGGGCGAGGGGGAGGGGGCGGGCGGGGGGGAGGGGGCGGGCGGGGGGGAGGGGGCGGGCGGGGGGGAGGGGGCGGGCGGGGGGGAGGGGGCGGGCGGGGGGGAGGGGGCGGGCGGGGGGGAGGGGGCGGGCGGGGGGGAGGGGGCGGGCGAGGGGGAGGGGGCGGGCGAGGGGGAGGGGGCGGGCGAGGGGGAGGGGGCGGGCGAGGGGGAGGGGCGGGCGAGGGGGAGGGGGCGGGCGAGGGGGAGGGGGCGGGCGAGGGGGAGGGGGCGGGCGAGGGGGAGGGGGCGGGCGAGGGGGAGGGGGCGGGCGAGGGGGAGGGGGCGGGCGAGGGGGAGGGGGGCGGGCGAGGGGGAGGGGGCGGGCGAGGGGGAGGGGGCGGGCGAGGGGGAGGGGGCGGGCGAGGGGGAGGGGGCGGGCGAGGGGGAGGGGGCGGGCGAGGGGGAGGGGGCGGGCGAGGGGGAGGGGGCGGGCGAGGGGGAGGGGGCGGGCGAGGGGGAGGGGGCGGGCGAGGGGGAGGGGGCGGGCGAGGGGGAGGGGGCGGGCGAGGGGGCGGGCGAGGGGAGGGGGCGGGCGAGGGGGAGGGGGCGGGCGAGGGGGAGGGGGCGGGCGAGGGGGAGGGGGCGGGCGAGGGGGAGGGGGCGGGCGAGGGGGAGGGGGCGGGCGAGGGGGAGGGGGCGGGCGAGGGGGGAGGGGGCGGGCGAGGGGGAGGGGGCGGGCGAGGGGGAGGGGGCGGGCGAGGGGGAGGGGCGGGCGAGGGGGAGGGGCGGGCGAGGGGGAGGGGGCGGGCGAGGGGGAGGGGGCGGGCGAGGGGGAGGGGGCGGGCGAGGGGGAGGGCGAGGGGGAGGGCGAGGGGGAGGGGGCGGGCGAGGGGAGGGGGCGGGCGAGGGGGAGGGGGCGGGCGAGGGGGAGGGGGCGGGCGAGGGGGAGGGGGCGGGCGAGGGGGAGGGGGCGGGCGAGGGGGAGGGGGCGGGCGAGGGGGAGGGGGCGGGCGAGGGGGAGGAGGCAAGAGGGGGAGGGGGCGGGCGAGGGGGAGGGGGCGGGCGAGGGGGAGGGCGACGGCGAGGGCGACGGCGAGGGCGACGGCGACGGCGAGGGCGAGGGCGAGGGGGAGGGCGAGGGGGGGAGGGCGAGGGGGAGGGCGAGGGGGAGGGGGAGGGCGAGGGGGAGGGCGAGGGGGAGGGCGAGGGGAGGGCGAGGGGGAGGGCGAGGGGGAGGGCGAGGGGGAGGGGGAGGGCGAGGGAGAGGGCGAGGGAGAGGGCGAGGAGAGGGCGAGGGAGAGGGCGAGGGCGAGGGCGAGGGCGAGGGCGAGGGCGAGGGAGAGGGAGAGGGCGAGGGAGAGGGCGAGGGAGAGGGCGAGGGCGAGGCAGAGGGCGAGGGAGAGGGCGAGGGAGAGGGCGAGGGAGAGGGCGAGGGCGAGGGAGAAGGCGAGGGCGAGGGCGAGGGAGAAGGCGAGGGCGAGGGAGAAGGCGAGGGCGAGGGAGAAGGCGAGGGCGAGGGAGAAGGCGAGGGCGAGGGAGAAGGCGAGGGCGAGGGAGAAGGCGAGGGCGAGGGAGAAGGCGAGGGCGAGGGAGAAGGCGAGGGCGAGGGAGAAGGCGAGGGCGAGGGAGAAGGCGAGGGCGAGGGAGAAGGCGAGGGAGAAGGCGAGGGCGAGGGAGAAGGCGAGGGGCGAGGGAGAAGGCGAGGGCGAGGGAGAACGCGAGGGCGAGGGAGAAGGCGAGGGCGAGGGAGAAGGCGAGGGCGAGGGAGAAGGCGAGGGCGAGGGAGAAGGCGAGGGCGAGGGAGAAGGCGAGGGCGAGGGAGAAGGCGAGGGCGAGGGAGAAGGCGAGGGCGAGGGAGAAGGCGAGGGCGAGGGAGAAGGCGAGGGCGAGGGAGAAGGCGAGGGCGAGGGAGAAGGCGAGGGCGAGGAGAAGGCGAGGGCGAGGGAGAAGGCGAGGGCGAGGGCGAGGGAGAAGGCGAGGGCGAGGGAGAGGGCGAGGGCGAGGGAGAAGGCGAGGGCGAGGGCGAGGGCGAGGGCGAGGGCGAAGGCGAGGGAGAAGGCGAGGGCGAGGGCGAAGGCGAGGGCGAGGGCGATGGCGAGGGAGAAGGCGAGGGCGAGGGAGACGGCGAGGGCGAGGGAGAAGGCGAGGGCGAGGGAGAAGGCGAGGGCGAGGGAGAAGGCGAGGGCGAGGGAGAAGGCGAGGGCGAGGGAGAAGGCGAGGGCGAGGGAGAAGGCGAGGGCGAGGGAGAAGGCGAGGGCGAGGGAGAAGGCGAGGGCGAGGGAGAAGGCGAGGGCGAGGGAGAAGGCGAGGGCGAGGGAGAAGGCGAGGGCGAGGGAGAAGGCGAGGGCGAGGGAGAAGGCGAGGGCGAGGGAGAAGGCGAGGGCGAGGGCGAGGGAGAAGGCGAGGGCGAGGGAGAAGGCGAGGGCGAGGGAGAAGGCGAGGGCGAGGGAGAAGGCGAGGGCGAGGGAGAAGGCGAGGGCGAGGGAGAAGGCGAGGGCGAGGGAGAAGGCGAGGGCGAGGGAGAAGGCGAGGGCGAGGGAGAAGGCGAGGGCGAGGGAGAAGGCGAGGGCGAGGGAGAAGGCGAGGGCGAGGGAGAAGGCGAGGGCGAGGGAGAAGGCGAGGGCGAGGGCGAGGGAGAGGGCGAGGGCGAGGGAGAAGGCGAGGGCGAGGGAGAAGGCGAGGGCGAGGGAGAAGGCGAGGGCGAGGGAGAAGGCGAGGCGAGCGAGGGCGAGGGAGAAGGCGAGGGCGAGGGAGAAGGCGAGGGCGAGGGAGAAGGCGAGGGCGAGGGAGAAGGCGAGGGCGAGGGAGAAGGCGAGGGCGAGGGAGAAGGCGAGGGCGAGGGAGAAGGCGAGGGCGAGGGAGAAGGCGAGGGCGAGGGAGAAGGCGAGGGCGAGGGAGAAGGCGAGGGCGAGGGAGAAGGCGAGGGCGAGGGAGAAGGCGAGGGCGAGGGAGAAGGCGAGGGCGAGGGAGAAGGCGAGGGCGAGGGAGAAGGCGAGGGCGAGGGAGAAGGCGAGGGCGAGGGAGAAGGCGAGGGCGAGGGAGAAGGCGAGGGCGAGGGAGAAGGCGAGGGCGAGGGAGAAGGCGAGGGCGAGGGAGAAGGCGAGGGCGAGGGAGAAGGCGAGGGCGAGGGAGAAGGCGAGGGCGAGGGAGAAGGCGAGGGCGAGGGAGAAGGCGAGGGCGAGGGAGAAGGCGAGGGCGAGGGAGAAGGCGAGGGGCGAGGGAGAAGGCGAGGAGAGGCGAGGGAGAAGGCGAGGGCGAGGGAGAAGGCGAGGCGAGGGAGAAGGCGAGGAGAGGCGAGGGCGAGGGAGAAGGCGAGGGCGAGGGAGAAGGCGAGGGCGAGGGAGAAGGCGAGGGCGAGGGAGAAGGCGAGGGCGAGGGAGAGGCGAGGGAGAGGCGAGGGCGAGGGAGAGGCGAGGGAGAGGGCGAGGGCGAGGGCGAGGGCGAGGGCGAGGGAGAGGGCGAGGGAGAGGGCGAGGAGAGGGCGAGGGAGAGGGCGAGGAGAGGGCGAGGGCGAGGGCGAGGGAGAGGGCGAGGGAGAGGGCGAGGGAGAGGGCGAGGGAGAGGGCGAGGGAGAGGGCGAGGGCGAGGGCGAGGGCGAGGGCGAGGGCGAGGGAGAGGGCGAGGGAGAGGGCGAGGGAGAGGGAGAGGGCGAGGGAGAGGGCGAGGGAGAGGGAGAGGGCGAGGGAGAGGGCGAGGGCGAGGGAGAGGGCGAGGGAGAGGGAGAGGGAGGGGAGAGGGCGAGGGCGAGGGAGAGGGCGAGGGAGAGGGCGAGGGAGAGGGAGAGGGCGAGGGCGAGGGCGAGGGCGAGGGCGAGGGAGAGGGAGAGGGCGAGGGAGAGGGCGAGGGAGAGGGCGAGGGAGAGGGCGAGGGCGAGGGCGAGGGAGAGGGAGAGGGAGAGGGAGAGGGCGAGGGAGAGGGAGAGGGCGAGGGCGAGGGAGAGGGCGAGGAGAGGGCGAGGGAGAGGGCGAGGGAGAGGGAGAGGGCGAGGGAGAAGGCGAGGGCGAGGGAGAAGGCGAGGGAGAAGGCGAGGCGAGGGCGAGGGAGAAGGCGAGGGCGAGGGAGAAGGCGAGGGCGAGGGAGAAGGCGAGGGCGAGGGAGAAGGCGAGGGCGAGGGAGAAGGCGAGGGCGAGGGAGAAGGCGAGGGCGAGGGAGAAGGCGAGGGCGAGGGAGAAGGCGAGGGCGAGGGAGAAGGCGAGGGCGAGGGAGAAGGCGAGGCGAGGGAGAAGGCGAGGGCGAGGGAGAAGGCGAGGGCGAGGGCGAGGGCGAGGGCGAGGGAGAGGGCGAGGGCGAGGGAGAGGGCGAGGGAGAAGGCGAGGGCGAGGGAGAAGGCGAGGGCGAGGGAGAAGGCGAGGGCGAGGGAGAAGGCGAGGGCGAGGGAGAAGGCGAGGGCGAGGGAGAAGGCGAGGGCGAGGGAGAAGGCGAGGGCGAGGGAGAAGGCGAGGGCGAGGAGAAGGCGAGGGCGAGGGAGAAGGCGAGGGCGAGGGAGAAGGCGAGGGCGAGGGAGAAGGCGAGGGCGAGGGAGAAGGCGACGGCGAGGGAGAAGGCGAGGGCGAGGGAGAAGGCGACGGCGAGGGAGAAGGCGACGGCGAGGGAGAAGGAGAGGCGAGGGAGAGGGCGAGGGCGAAGGCGAGGGCGAGGGAGAGGGCGAGGGCGAGGGAGAGGGCGAGGAGAGGGCGAGGAGAGGCGAGGGCGAGGGCGAGGGCGAGGAGAGGCGAGGGAGAGGCGAGGGAGAAGGCGAGGCGAGGGAGAAGGCGAGGGAGAAGGCGAGGAGAAGGCGAGGGCGAGGGAGAAGGCGAGGGCGAGGGAGAAGGCGAGGGCGAGGGAGAAGGCGAGGGCGAGGGAGAAGGCGAGGGCGAGGGAGAAGGCGAGGGCGAGGGAGAAGGCGAGGGCGAGGGAGAAGGCGAGGGCGAGGGAGAAGGCGAGGGCGAGGGAGAAGGCGAGGGCGAGGAGAAGGAGAGGCGAGGGAGAA
Organism: Heptranchias perlo; assembly: GCF_035084215.1. Classification (NCBI taxonomy): domain Eukaryota; kingdom Metazoa; phylum Chordata; class Chondrichthyes; order Hexanchiformes; family Hexanchidae; genus Heptranchias; species Heptranchias perlo. The sequence continues at coordinate 73,557,464 of NC_090331.1, read as the reverse complement.
GGCGAGGGCGAGGGAGAAGGCGAGGGCGAGGGAGAAGGCGAGGGCGAGGGAGAAGGCGAGGCGAGGAGAAGGCGAGGGAGAAGGCGAGGGCGAGGGAGAAGGCGAGGGCGAGGGAGAGGCGAGGGCGAGGGAGAAGGCGAGGGCGAGGGAGAAGGCGAGGGCGAGGGAGAAGGCGAGGGCGAGGAGAAGGCGAGGAGAAGGCGAGGGCGAGGGAGAAGGCGAGGGAGAGGGCGAGGGCGAGGGCGAGGGCGAGGAGAGGGCGAGGGCGAGGGAGAGGGCGAGGGCGAGGGAGAGGGCGAGGGAGAGGGCGAGGGAGAGGGCGAGGGAGAGGGCGAGGGAGAGGGCGAGGGAGAGGGCGAGGGAGAGGGCGAGGGCGAGGGCGAGGGCGAGGGCGAGGGAGAGGGAGAGGGCGAGGGAGAGGGAGAGGGCGAGGAGAGGGAGAGGGCGAGGGAGAGGGCGAGGGAGAGGGAGAGGGCGAGGGAGAGGGCGAGGCGAGAGGGCGAGGGAGAGGGCGAGGGAGAGGGAGAGGGCGAGGGAGAGGGAGAGGGAGAGGGAGGGGAGAGGGCGAGGGAGAGGGCGAGGGCGAGGGAGAGGGCGAGGGAGAGGGAGAGGGCGAGGGCGAGGGCGAGGGCGAGGA